>NC_141562.1:15832500-17032500 GCF_036417535.1 Chlamydotis macqueenii
CCCGACTCCTGGTGCGGACAGGGACCCTGCCCTGAGCAGGCGCTTTGGTCTAGAGACCTCTGGGGTGCCTGAGAGGCCTCTGTCAGTCAGGGGCAGGAAGGAGAGGAAGGGAGAATGTGTTGGGCACACTGTGTATCTAATTCATGGTGTTTTGTTCACTGACCACAACAATTCTTCTTTCTCTGAGCAGTGAGTTTCTTTGCATTAGCTACTGTTGCAGCAGATGGCATCATGGTAGTTACAGACTTGCTTTTCTTACCTTTGTTCAGGAAAAGAACACGTAACTCGTAAGATGCAGTAAACTCACCTTTAGTGTTTACTGTCCAAAATACTGAAAAAAAAAAAACAAGAAAAAAAACACAACTTTTTTTCATCTCTTTCTTTTCTCAAGGACTGAAAATGCACGTGCTTGATAAGGGGGTAAAAGCCAGGAATTAATAAAATGCTCTTTTAGTATTTTTATTTTCATCCCAGCATGGAGTCTGGGAATCTGGACAGTTGTCTGGCTGGAAGTTTGGCCATGCTCTGCAGAGGTTTTTTTTTTTTTTCTCTTGTTAGTTTATTTAGTTATGTTTCAAACCTGCCTTTCCGTCCTGCGTCAGCTCAACACCAGTATACTGTGGCCTGTTTCATTATAGGGCTGCTTTGGGTTGCGCTTGTTTAGATGCAGAACTCGGGTCACGCTGTGAAAAGGAGTTTGGTGTTCGGAGCTGGATGCTGGCGCTCTGTGATTTTCTGTGGTGGCCTGGTGCTTTCTGGATGGATCTCAAGGCTGCGTTTCCTAAAAACGAGACAAGTGGATTAGAGAGATAAAACATAGATGATAATTATTTTTTTTTCTGTAATTCATTGAGATAATAAAGTGAAAGTTTGTTTGCCTTAAATGGGAAGGGCTACAGAAACAGTATTTTGCAATATTTCTTAAATCATAAAGTGTTTTTTTCCACAAACTGAACCAAATTAATTAATTTTCTTGCAACACTATGAAGTTTATTATTTTTCCCAGATATAAGAGGGGAAAGTTTTTGCAAATCAGAGTAGGTACATGAAGACTTCCTTAAAAAGAGTACTTTATCTTAGTGTGAACTAAACACATCCTTGTAGTTAGTTTTGTATTTTTCCAAGTTTTTGCATTTTGAATTATTTGTAAGGCAACTTCAGGTACAAAAATACGCTCAATACCAAAGACACACGAACAAATGCTATTAAATATCCAAGGCAATTAAAGCTATGATGCGTGTTGTGGTGCTTCTAACAATCATAGGTAAACAAGTTTACTAATTAAAATATTGGGTTAATTTTACTTTGCTGCAGCAAAAAAAAAAAAAAGGCTGTCATTGTTTTAGTAGAAAGTGAGAGATAAGTTTCTTGTATTACAAGTATGTTTGTAGTTTATTGTAGATAACAATAAACGCTTAGCATTTGAACTGTGTTACTGAGAAACACACATGAATGCGTATGCAGTGCTACATCAGGAAGGGAGTGCAGAGGACCAGCGTGACACAAAAATTGTAGGACGTATGTCTTTGTATTGCTGCCTGCGTGAATTTGGATATGGAAATGAGAAAAGTGTAGATGACTTGGATGACGTAAGATGGTTTTATTTTTTCTTATAAAAATCCTCCTTTTGGGGCTGTACGAGGGGTTAATTTAGAAATTATCTGGGGGAAAACAGTAGCAATCCTTCCCCTCAGCATCTTTCAGTAATGTGAAAGACATTGAAAACTCTGAAACGGTAAGATACAGCCAGCCCTATTCCAGATTCTGGTTTTAATCTTACTGAGAGGCAGCTAGGTGAAAATTGTTGATGTTTATAATTGACAGTGTGAAGTATAAGCACTAGGTATTAACATATTTAGAAAACTTGTTTTTCTGCCAAGAATAAGTTATTTTTATGTAAAAATAGTGCTTCTCTTTTGAGACTGAAGGATTGCTTGTGGAAAAAGTTCCTTATGTTCTCATCTGCATTTTTTAATTAGGCAAATATAAAAGTAGGGCTTTAGTAACTTATTGTGAATGAAGTTGGGAAAAGTAAACCTAAAATAACATTGCACAAAAATGTTGCAGAGTTGTTTTGGTTTTTTTTTCCTCTCTCTAGATCTCTTCAGATCTTACAATATATGCATTCCTACATATTTCAATGTTCTTTGTGAATTTAGCTGTGAATCACTCTTTCTCTAAATTATTCAGGCTGCATAATGAATGTGAGAGTAAAATCAAGCTGAAATCACAATTGTGCTGTACTTGAGGTGCATGTAACTAGTTTATCTAACCAATGCAGCCTGAACTTAAAGTGCATAATCCATTTACATACATATCAATTACCCAGTAATAGTTAATTATCAAGTTATCCAGTTAGGGAAGCAACCACATATGGTACCATTTTTCACAATCATCAAATATTTTAGGCCGTCTTTTAGGAAATATTTGACCTAAGATCTTATTTTCACTCATTACTAAAAAAAAAAAAAAATCAGATGCTCTGCGTGTTTTTATAAATACAGACATATGGAAATCAGTGTTCATTTTCAGACATGGAAGCAGATTTTCGTAATTTCTGAGCATTGGCTCAGGGCGAGTCTGCGTTCTGCAGGACGAATAAAGGTCCTTGGTCCGCTCCCGGGTAGCGGTCCCAAAGCCTCAGATGGAGTTACAGGATTTAAAATGTTGTTATTCTAAGTGTAAAGATTAAATTATTGCACTTTTTTTTTTTTTGAATGTACATCTAAGGTTCTTCCCCAGTGCAGATACTGAAGTGGAGGAATCACTGCACACCACTTGGTTTTTCACGCATCCTGAGTTTTTTTTACATAGGCTGGTTGTCTTGAGAAGTGTCTCCAGGCCTGCAAGAAAGCCTGGGGAATTAAAGGCTCTGTTTTGTTTTCTGCAGACAGGTACTGAGAGCTAATAATAGCTGTTAAAGTATCCTCTTCCATTAAAAGAAGATTGAGGCCAGGCTTAGATCAGTTACCAGGAGACATTAGCAAATGAGTTGATGCAGAAGGCCCCTGTAAAAAGGTTTTTGTGGCTGTGGTGTCCTGTAGCAATTTCAGGATTGTATTGTGCAGGGGAAGGATATTCTAAAATGCAGATGGAGTTTCTTTGTGCAGCAATCTGTACCGTGCTCCATATGTTTTAGCATCAGTGCTGAAGCTTCTAAAGCCTTTTATATTGAACATAAAGGCAAAGGGAGAAATCTGCCCTGCTACTGTCTGTAATCCCTGAGCCTGTGTGGGATGCTTGCTGCTTTGTGTATGAAAAGAAGTGAGGAAAATTAACTTCAAATTCTGCGCTTCCCTTGCAGCCTGCTGAGTCAGTTCTGCTGATCCTTATTAACCGGCCTCCAAAACCGCAGAGCACTAAATGCCTCCAAATTCTTCTAAAACACTCTTCAGATTTAAGGAAAACAGATGTCACCTTTGTGCTAAGCGACCGAAGAAACACACGGTGTGAATTACGGAGGTGTCCTTGGGAGCTGTCATTAATTGTAAGGGCCCTCAGCGGGGGTCTAAGGTGATGGCTGTGGAAGCGGCTGGCTCTGCTCTGGGCTGGGGCAGGGGACTGCAAGAGCGCCGACGTCGTAGACGGAGAGGTAGGACTGGTACAGAGAGCGCTGCCCTAAAAGTGAAGGTCAGAAGTAATGGGGCTACCTGTTGCAGAGTTGGGTTTTAGCCAGAGGGATGAAGAAAAAGGCGGTGGATTCAGGGTTTCTGCGCGTAGAAGTGTCTCTGTAGTTTTTTTTTTTTTTTTTTTTTTTTTTTTTTTTTTTTTTTTTTGGCTCTTTGCTCAAGGTACACAGAATTTATTACTTTTGTAAGTAAACAGGTGGCATAAATAGCTGCGTGGTTTATGTCTCCTTTTTATCTTCATGAGTCTTTGCAAGGTCTTCAAAGCTGCAGCTTTTTAAGAAAGCAGCAATAATTATAAATCAGAAAACCATCTGTTTCTGTTAATATTTCAGGGTAAAATGTGTCTTGGAATCTGGACTCTGCATTAACATTTGTGACGTTGATTTGTCAGGCATTTGCACAAATGAGATTTTCCTCATCTAGCATTTTTTTTAAGTCTTCCTTGGCCACAGCTCATCCCTGCCCTAAGGCCCTGGGCTTCTTTGGTGGTCCTAAGTCTGAGACAGACTTGCTTATCTCATGGCCTCCTGGGGAGCTAAAGCTAAATGAGCTCTGAGATAGAGAAACTCTGTAGGAAATTTTTGGCAACAGGCATTCATCTTCTTTAGACTATATAGCTTTTCTCAAAAGACTGAGCGTTTAGTGGCTGTAGGGAAATAAAATTCCAGAGTTACAATGCTCTCTTAGCAAACCTTCCGCAGCCGCAGAGCCACTCGTCATCCTTTCTCAAGTCCTTCAGAGGGTTGTTGGGGTGCCTTTCTCTTGGAGGAGCACTGTCTTCTCAAGGGTGTCTCTGTCCTCCCTGTTCTTAAGCATGTCTTTTCCTCATGTTATATTGCAGCCCAGAATAAAGGTTTCATTGTTACTTGGTGGATGTCATTGTCTCCTGAAAACCACCTGCTGCCGAGTTCCAGCTTCTATCTGTGCCAGCTCATATGATTACATATAACCATAGCCGAGAGCTCATCCCAAGACAAGACAGTGACTCACGCTTTCCTCTTATAAATAGCATCCAGAAAGCTGAATAGAGGAAGTAAACAATGAACATAAGTGTTACAAAATGCTCTCATTCTTCACAAGTTAATTTTAGAAGAAAATAAAAATCTGTTCATGGTTTGAAAAGATCTCCATCCTCATTATTAGTGGTGGTGTTATTGCTGCGATTATTTTTACACAGTGCATTAGATTTACAAGTGCTATTTTTAACCAAAGTGAAAGATGTACATTGAGTTAGTGGTAATCAGAGGGTTGTTTCGGGATCCCTACATGAGGACGCTGCATTTCTTTGCAAACGTGAAGGTGTTTGGGCTTTCTTTTTCTTTTGAAGGGGATAAAAGTGAGGAATGGGGACAGTGTCAAGTTTTTTGCACATCAGATTTCATAAATCCATTCCCGTTGCATGTTAGGACTTAAAAAATAGTGCATACGTGGAGGCACTGGCAAAAGAAGGGAGACTTTCAGACGGTCCTTAAACAAAGCGGAGGAGTCAACATGAGCATCTTGGCCAGGTCTCAGGGGATACAGACGTGTACACACCCCCCCAGGCTCAGGGTGACTTATCCTTTCCCAGCCGTCACAAGATTTTTGTGTCCTGTTTTTGATCTTATTTTACTTTGCTTCCTGTCTGTTTTCATCACTGTTTATTTTATGTTGTGAAGACAGAACTTTTGAATCGTCCTGAAGAGAACTTGTTGTTTTCTAGGGGGGAGAAAGTCAACTTTCATTCTTCACTATGACTGTCTTTGGTTTGTGAAACCAAGCGGACCATAGGACAGCACTGTGGAAGAAAATTGGATGGGTTCCGGGTAATGAACAGCAAAGCAGTGTTAGCTGGCAATAGGTCGTGTAAAACACGCAGTCAAAACAGGCAGAGGTTTTGGTGGAGCCAGTATGGCAGCCTGTCACCACTGGGCAAGGTTGATTGCTCTTGCAAGGGAAAAAAAAAACAAAACAAACGCTTCTTTCCTTTTTTTTTGTGCCAAATAAAAGTTAGCTACCTGTAATGACAGCAGCTGTCGCAGAGATATTTACTGGTGTGTGTAAGAAGGAAGTTCTCTGTTTGAAGTGTGCTCATGGGTGCCGCTATGGCAAAGGTCGTTCCCCGGGGCAAGGGGACAGGAGGAGGAACCTGCCTTTGTCATGCTGTAGTCTAGAATGGGAATGTGGCACCTCATAGAAAAAAAAAAAAAATGATTGTCAAGTTAAGTGCTGTTCTCTCTTGAAAATAATAATTAGGTATAGATCACAGAATGTTGTCAGATGAGAAAATTCACTTGGTTGTTAATCCTCCTATTTGATTCAAAAAGGTAGATGTGACGTTTTAGCCAAAAGAATGCGACGTAAGAAATCGGGTGCAAGATGTCGACTTTGCGTCAAAATTAAAATTATGTTTGCTTCTGAATGTGTAACAATAGAGTATTTATTTCCAGATAATTATAATTCAGTACAATGCAAACAAAATCTCAATTTTTCTTCATTAATGAGCTGCTGTCTCATTATATGAAGATTGGTAACGATCTGATATTTGAGATCAGTTATAATTATCAGCAAGAATGCAAAACAGCTCAAGTGTTTCACGTTGTGAGTTGATTGAATATGATTTGTCATTATTCTTAATCTGGTAGCAAACACAACGTGCAATAGATGAGCAGAGCAGCAGAGAAGTTTTTGCAGGATCATCTGTATTCTTTTGTAGCTGAGCTGCTTTTACCAGTCTGTGTTTGATGTTGACCTGCTAATGTCATGACCATTATAGATAAAACCAAGTCTAGCAAGTACATTATTTAGATAAATTCCTCTGTTTTGAACTGCACATTGAGGGCATGAAAATGATTACCATTGTGCCGCGGGCTAACTCCATGCCAAGATTATTATTAGATTTACCTGGGGCATATGCTCAGACTGGTTGAGCAGGAGGTACTGGGGACCGTAAGCCTTCCCAGCACCCTTGTCTCCCTGTACGTATTCCTCAGGAAACACAATTCCTGGTTTCTACAAGAGCACTGTTTTCAGCCTCGATTCACCTTGTGCTCAGGGTGTTATTCTTTACACTCCCCGTTAATTATTTATTTTTTTGGAGGGGGAGACAGAAAAGAGGTGGGACAGGAGACATCCCGAATCAGCTGCACACTTGAATATGGCATCCAACACCAAGTGTGTCTATTTTTTTTTCTTTTTGTTTGTTGGTTGTTTTTTTTTTCTTCACTATTCAAGTAGCAAGATCAGATCTCAGGCAGTGAAAAGCCTGAACAGCACCAAGTAGTAAACGATATTCCCAGGATCTTTCACTGCTGGATTGGTTTTCTTTTTTTTTTTCTTCTTTTTTTCCCCATGATTTTCAACACATGGTTGAAAACGGTCTTCTAAAGTATTCTGCGGCTGTTAGCAGGTAGCTGGTGGTGAACACTGGGAACAGGACAGAAGTTGGTCAAAGCTCAGCAGTCCCTCTGGTTTCTCACTGACCTGTTTCCAGTTGAGAGCTGCAGAGCAGCTGTGTAGTAGTGACTTCGTGGAGCACTGCCCTGAGATCCGTTTTCGAACAGAATGTTTTCCCCAAGCTAGGCTGTCAGCATTACTTCCTTTACATTAGAATCCCATCTGATCCAGTCTGGGTCAGTAGAAGGGAACAAAGTCTGGTGTTGATTCTAGGAGTAGATCGGAATCTCCTACCTAGCAGTCACAGCGCTTCAGGATGAGCTCTCTATACCTGTTTCCCCAGAGTGTCAAAACAGCTGGAATCTGTGCTGAAAAAAAGGGTGGTGGGATCCCTGACCTCCCCCAGTCAGATACTGGCTGCTTCCAGATGCTGGCACACTTGTGGCAGGAGTTTAGTCTCCGGAGATACTTCTGCCCGGTGGATACAAATCACGAGAGGTGGGAGCACGCCAGGAATGAAACATAAGTGAACAGCATGCTCTGAAGGATAGTGTGTATTTGTCCGTGGAAAAACAAGGATGTAGAAAAGCTAACAGCTGACAATCAAGTTTGGAAATTATGTAAATTTTTGAAAAGCTGATTATTGCATCACTGGTTTTGGGAAGTGGGAAGTACTGGTGGAGAGATATGGAGAGAAACAACAGCAAGGTAGAAGTGGATTCCACTGAATTCAGGATGTGACCACTGAGACTGCAGCAGCTGAAAGAAGTCCTCCAAGAGCCCCTCCAAAGAGTCAGTGAGGGAAAGACCTCACAAGAAGGGAGGTGGGGGCAGCCAGGAGGATGACACAGAGAGGAGGAAGAGAAGTGGATTGTGCAGGTTCCAAGAGAGAAGAGGTCCTCTAGAGACAGGAAAAGGAAAAGAGTGAGGAGTAGGAACTGCCCGAGGTAGGCACAGAGGACATAAAGTCAGGAGCTGGAAAGCTGGGGAATGGCAGGGAAGGAGGAACAGACGTGCGTCATTGAGACTTGGAACTAGTTGAAGGATTGGTGCAGATATACAGAGAATGGAGAAAGAAGAGTTAACAAGAAGGGAAAGTACCCGGAGAGCTGGAAAGGAAGAAGACAATAGGGATAAGAAAGGATTAAGCTTAAAGTAAGGGAGCTATTTTGATCAAGACAAATTACATGAGCGTAATTAGCATTTAGAAGGGAGAGAGAAAAGGCATTGTTGAGATCTGGACCATGGTTTAAATTCTATTTTAATGATAAAATATAAATAGGAATTTAAAAATTATATTACAAAACTGTGTTTTCCATCTATCCACTTGCATTTGGCAATTATAGCAGGAGAGTGATGGAGAGATTGGAAGAGGACATTGTAGTGGGTCTACAAGTAAATTTGTAGAAGTGCCTTTGTACATACGGTGACATGAGAGAAAGCAAAAATAGGGGCAAACGGATGATGAAAACTAGCACTGCTGGTAGAGCGCTGGCACAGGTTTCTTCCTTTCGTTGTCTCACCTCAGAGGGCCTAACACAGATGTTTCTAAACAGTTATTCTCTGTTAGCACAACCTGTGTAACGGTTGCAGATCTTGGGGTTTCAGTCTGAAAATCACCAAAGCAAGAACCTGCCTTCCTCTTATTCCTTTGCTAGGCCCAGCGTACACCTGGAGACAGTATTTTCTTAAGTAAGCGTAGAAGTGGTTGTTCCTAACAGCCATTTGATTCAGTCAGACAGCGATGGTGCTCACTGCTGTGCTTTCCTCTCGAGGAGTTTCGTCCAGCTCTGGAATACTTCAGCATAAAAATTAGGAATGATGTAGAGGGCAACACGTGGAGATGGAATAGAGATAAGAGGGTTTTCTGCAAAAGATTTTAAACTGGAATGTTAATCGTATCGGCCTTTTCTATATAATACTTTAAAGAAATCTCAGGTTCTTCTGAAATATTCTTATCTTATTTCCTGTAAGACCTGAATCAACATAAAAATGAATTTGGGGAATACTTAAAGGTATTCTTAATCCACCTTTGTTCTTTTCAATATACTTTAAGTATATTTCCATTAACTTCCACAATGCTGCAGAGTGTTCGTACTTCTAAGAGCTACTTGACCCTTGCTCCAAGTCTGTCACATAATTATTAACATGGAAGTGATTCTAGGAGGTGAAGTTGAAGGCATTGAGCAGTTACAGTCTTTCTTCCTCAACTGGATAGGAAATGTGAAGAAAAATACTTTATATACACATAGTACTTTTTTTTCTACTGCATGATATATATCCGAACCATCAAGAATTTTCAACAGTAAATAAATGCCAGCTATGCAGAGCATTTTAAGAAGCAAATACTGCCAACTTCAGAAAAGAATCTGAAAACCTGGAAATTCTGTGCTCTGTGATTTGTCATGGGCGCTGTGGCGGAGCCAGAACGCCTGCATCCTTTCTGTTTGTCTTGGCTCAAGTCAATCCGCTCCAGCCACGTGCACAACAAGCTCCTTGGCACCAGAAAGGTAATTATTTGCTCCCTGCTCACTTACTGTACGTGCCTCAGACTCATAAAAAAATGCAGTGCTGCTGTTGTTGTGAGCCAGTGGCAAAGCCTGGAGTCTAATATTAGTAAAGACTCAGAACTGTAGAACTGTGAACGCCTGGTTGTGTTTTAAGACCCTTATCCTAAACATTCATGCTTACTCGGAGAAGAAAAAGTAAATCAAAACGGTGATCCAAAGGCAGAACCAAAAGCGCAGCCTCAGAGTCGCACCATTTGGTGCTTTTTTGAAAGGCTGATCAAAGTGCATTGAAACTCACCCTTGATCCAGCACTGAGAAAAAGAGTTTGGAGTCTCCTGCCAGTTTTCTGGAAGGTGTGTTTGATGGGCTCTTTGCAGTTTGTGTATATTTGAGGTGGGCAAAGGAGCACTTTTTCTGCCGTCATCTTTCTCTTGGAAGCTCTCTGTGATTATTTAAGACTTCTCTGTCTTCTGAGGGAGAAAGAGACTGGAAGAAGGGGAAGAACTGAGGTAGACTAAGAAGTGGAGAAGGCGTGGACTAAATCTAAAAGGGAGAGCTCGGGCTTCTGTTTAAGTAAGAGAATGGATGCCCCTGCCAAGTGATGCCACAGACATTGGGAACAAGTCTTCATCTAGAGGCACTAAGGAATGAAGAGGGCAAATACTTCTCTGAATTTAGGGAAAATCCTCATTTTTGGGTGAAGAACAAAAGAATGATCTAGATTTTCTGTATCTTGTTTTTCAGAGTTTCTCCTCCTGTTCAGAGTAACACTGCTTGGCATTCCTTGGGGAGTAGTTGCGTAAGAATGCCAAGGATTTGTAGTTGTGGCTTTGTTACTGACAACAAGTAACCGCGTGATCGTTGAGTTAATCGGGGTAAACACGCGTGGCATTGGTAGTAGGTGGGTCTGGGAACTAATCCACAGTCGGAGATTGGTCTTAGTTCATCTCTGATATTTTTGGTGCAGATAGTAATAATGAATGGGTGATTCTGGTTTTATTTGGGTTTTTGTTTGTTTGGTTGTTGTTCCTAAAAGGATTATTTAGGATGAAGGAAAATACTCTAACAGTCGGGTTTAGGACCTGGGGGAGTTGTAAGGATTTCCTTCTCTAATCTGTGGGAATTAGCCTTGACTGACAAGGAACTAGCGTGTAGTGGACTTACAGTCCTCAGTTCACTTGCAGGTATATGCTATATACGAGTACCGGAAAAAAGCGGTTCTTGTTTGAAGTGGAATTCATATGAGGATCCAACCAGAAGTGTCAATGCCGAAGCAGAGGTTGCCGTTGTATCCTGGGGGAAAATCAATGCAGGTTGTATAGCAAAAAGTACTTTTTTTTTTTTCTTTTTCTTTTCTTTTGGCTATGTGTGATGAATTGTGCAAACAGGAATAATACAAACAATTATGTAGTAGTTTACTGTGAGTAAATTACCTATATATCGTACCATGTGTGTAGCATGCTATGTTGTAGTGCTTTCTGATGTTCGAGTAGGGCTGGAAAGCAGTCGTCTCTCCAAAGACAGCCTTTCAAAAAATTGAGTTCTGAGTGATATATAAAGGATAACCATTTGGAGAATAAGTTTTCAGGTAATGAGAAGCAGATAATCAACTAAACACATTGAGTGTGGCAGCTGGAAACAGTGAACAGAGTATGGGAGAAGATACCAGAGAGAGAAACAAATATGCCAGAAAGCCCTTATGCGATTTTTGGTTTATTGCTGGAACAATTAGGGAAATCTCCCAGAAGATATTACAGCTTTACAAAAATTGCTAGTTGAGGAGATGTCAGATCTCTCAGAAGAACTCTAATTTGAATATAAAATACCCCTTTTCCTGCAAAGGGCATTTCATGTGATGCATTTCTCTATCCTTTTATTGCTGAAGGATGAGCAAATAATTAATTTAAGTGGTTTTTTTGTTTGTCTGTTTTCCCTGCTCTGCCTACTGTCAGCTCACCTCATGAAGAGGAAGCAGAATGCAACCCCAAACAAGTTGTGTTCAAGTGGGACAGGAATAAAATGGTCTTTATTTGTAGCTTGGCCGCTTACATGCTCATTGCTGTAGTAGTGAGTGGAAGCCGGACTGTTGTTATGTGGTTGTGAAGTAGTTGGTTTCGTGCTGTTCACAGAAGAAAACTGTTCTCAAAGCTGATATTTTTTTTTGACTGCTTGTTGACATTAACTGAAGGGCACAGGCGTCTGAGCCGCAGAGGTGTTTCTAGAACAAGACCATGGAATTTGGATGTTGCAGTGGGTTGTCACTGTCTGTTGCCAAGGAGAGCTCTTCAGACACACCTCTCACAGCCATGACATTCAGAGACAGAATTGTAATTCCTGTTTTATTATTTGACTGTGACTGCAGTAGTTTGGCACGGTCTTGTGCTTGAAGTGCTTGGATGTTGTTTGGTGTTCCAAGCTTGGGTAGGCTTAAAATGGTTGAAAGGGGTACTTCCAAGCTTCAAGAGCTGCCAGTATTTTATGCCACCATGTAAAATGTACGCGTTGACTAAGCACTTGTAAATATATATGTATGTATAGACCTCTGTGCATATTTGTATATTTGTATTTATATTCATGTGTTTGCTATATTTGCTACATTCCTCTGCCCCTTTCAAATACTAAGTTAATTTTAACAACCCATCTGCATCTTCTGGCATCCCTAGATCCTAACCCAGATGCTGCTTGAGATAGTAAGGCTCACTAGGACGTGCTGATTTCATAAACCTTGACCTGAGCAGCTGCAGTTAGCCTCAGCACGCTGCCCTGGGCAGCCTGCTCAGCTCCGGAGCCTCTGCGCTACGCTACACTGTGTGTTGTAAACATGACACCAGGTGCCTCAACACAGTAACCCCAGAGAAGATGAGCATCCTGGGGCAGCATCCTCTCCCTCAGGGCTGCTGAAAATCCCGCTGGATTGCTGCTTTGGGGATAGATTTTTATCCTCTTTCTTCCAAGGGTTAAGCAGAGCTCACATTTTCTGTTTGAAACATGCTAGCAGAAGGGGATTCTGTCCTGGGACTTTCTCTGCATTTTACATTAAACAGTCTGATCACCATGCTGCAGAGGGGTTACCTACTAATCTGGCTTTGCAGCCCAGTAAAACCTGCTTTGCTGGCAGGGATTCAGCAGCAGAGGTGGGGAGCGACTCTGCCAGAATTGTTACTGTCTTGGTGCTTAGAGAGATTTCCTGCAAAGCAGAAGCGGTGTCTTCTTGTTTTCTTACAGTCCTGAAGGGCTTGAGTTTGGTTTCATTTCTTAATGTGGTGGATGATAGGCACCTCCATCCCTTTTCTGGCTGAGGTTTTATGGAACGCTGTAGCAGTAATTTTGTGAAGGGTGTGGGACGTGGGAATTGGGTGACGTGTAGCCTGTACATCTGGGCCCTTCATCTCTGGATTTCACTTTGCGTAAGGTGGGAAATGTTGCGTTTCTCGGCCTCGATGGGACTAAGACAGTTCTGAGTCTGCACAGAGGTGGAGCTTGAGACAGCTGGGAAATGTGAAGGTGAAGATGTAGCAACACACGTGGTTTTGCAGCGGAACAGAGTTACTGAGTGACGGAGGAGGATTTCAAGTCTGCAGTTTAGTTTAGGCATTAAAAATTCCATGGATTTCCTTGAAATCTTGTTTCAGTTTAGGACTGCCAGCCTGGCCATGTTCCGCTGTGGTGCACTGGGGGCTTTTCCTTCCACTCCCACCGCATGAGCCTGACAGCTGTTAGAAACAGGCTCTCATCCATCCCAGGCTGTGGGCTGAGTCCCGGGCTGTGCAAAGCCCCCACGTGTTTTCGCAGAGTCCTTTTCCTGACAGTTTTGTGCAAGCGTTCTGAGGATCTGTGCCAAAAGGGCTCCTGACACATCAAGCATAATTTCCTTGGCAGGACAAGGTGGGATTGTGCCCAAAACGTTGCCTTTGCAGTAAGAATTACAGGTTACACAGTCATTAGCTGTGCTGTACTTTAGATGAGAAGTTACTGTGCTGGTTCTATCTACTTAAACCTCCTGGTTCTTTAAATAGGTGTCCTTGGCCAGCTTTTCTCACTCCGTTAATCCTAGCACAGATGAACCGGCATGAATATAAATGTTTATGGCAGTCTTCACAGCTGCATATGGAATATATCTGATTGTTTGCATATAGTCAGTGCCGTGGGTTCGTAATTTGATGCTCTATAAAGAGTCTTAGATAATCTTTCTGAAAGGAGCTGTGTAAATGCAGATATAATTAGCTTTATGATTTTTTTTTTATTTTTTGTGAGGGAAACAGATATCTTTTAATAAAGCCCTGGAGCACAGAATAGCCATTTCCTGTGATTCTTATTCACATAATATTTATAGTGCTACCAAACAAATGAGCCGTTGAAAAGGGAGAAAAAATTAATACTGTGAATGAACTTGTCTTGAGATGAATTTGTGATAGAATTATGAATCTAACAAACTTCAGTAAACCAATTACTGCTCTTCCTGGATTTGTGAATATGAAAGCTCAATGGGATTTGATGTAATCCCTGCCTGTGAACAGATGGGCAGATTGCGGGTCTGTGCAGAACGTGTTCCAGCCTTCCCAGTTCCTTCCACGGTCAGCTGTGATCGTGTTTCTTTACACCTTGCCTCTTGGTGACACAAGTACTGAAAAAGGCATGAGCAGAATCAGTTAAGACATTTGTGATGTGCCTCTGTGGAAATTGTGTTTAGGTTTTTTACCACCTAGTGCTTCAAATCTCTTCACATGGGAGGAGAACGGTCTTTTTTGAATGCCCGGTGGCACATGATAATGAGCCTCCTAGTTTTACTGTAGTTGAGAGGCGGACAGCATTTTATTATCAACTCCTGTTTGCAGGGAATTATGGCATGGCCAAGTCTTTTACTCTGCATT
Organism: Chlamydotis macqueenii; assembly: GCF_036417535.1. NCBI lineage: Eukaryota > Metazoa > Chordata > Aves > Otidiformes > Otididae > Chlamydotis > Chlamydotis macqueenii. The sequence goes on from NC_141562.1 coordinate 15,846,886, forward strand.
GAAACCAACTAAACTGAAAAGACAAGAACTAAGCCAGGAGCAATTTTTAGTTCTCCTCCCTCCCTGACATCAGTTTGATCACAGTTACCATCTGCATTTTTTGCCTTCTAGAGCAGCAAACTTTCTGCTTTTCAGGAAGACAGTAAAAACGTTGCATCAGGTTATAGGTAAAATGATTCTGTATTTTGTCTAGAGCAATTCCAACAGCCTGCTTACGCTGCTTGCATTGCTCCTTAACTTTGCAAAACAAGCGGACATCTATACAGTGGAAAGCTTCAAGTAGTTTCTTTTGCCTCAACTAAACTACACCAGATCTTAAAATCATGAATACTTTAAACTGTTTTGTACAGCTACAATCTTGCTTTTAACTGGAAATACATATGTTGTCAACTTTCAGACTTGATGCAGCATTTGTTTCCTAAGTAGCAGCTACTCTTTCTCAACGGTAGAATCATAGAATATCTCAAGTTGGAAGGGACCCTAAGGATCATTGAGTCCAGCTGTGCTTCTCACAGGCCTATATTTAGCAGCTACTCAGTAATGACAGAAATTGCTGCCTGCTTCTGTATGTAACTTGGAGGCAAGACTAGGAATAATACAAGATTCATGCTGGAAGGGACCTCAGGAGGTCTGTGGTCCACCCTCCTGCTGAGAGCAGGGCCAGCCCTGGGGTCAGAGCAGGCTCTTCAGGGCTTTGTCCAGTTCAGTCCTGAAAAACTCCGAGGACACAGCCTCACTGGCAACCTGCTGCATGCCTGCCTCTGCTCATGGGGAAAAGTTATTCCTTCTATCCAGTCTAAACCTCTTGTGTTTCAGGTTACGCTGTCTGTCTCTCCTCCTGCCAGATCTGAGCCCCATTTTTAGTTCACTTGTTTTTACCTGTTCACCCATTTAGACCCTGCCATCCTCACCTGGATACAAAAATGTTGTGGAAGACAGTGCTGAAAGTCTTGAGAAAGTCAAGGGAAATGACACCTGCTGTCTCCTCATCCGCTTTTTGTCACTTTCTTATTTCTGTCGTCATATCACAGTCAGGTTGGTCAGGCATGATTTAGCTTAGATCCAGGCCGACTGATCCAAATCACCTTCTTCTCCTTTGTGTGCCCAGAAATGTGTTTTGGGAGGATGAGCTCCATAATTTCCAATGATCTTCATGTCATACACGGTGTTTAAAATAGCTGGAAGATGGAAAGTAACTTTATACAAGTATATGTTTTAAAAGGCAGAACTGAAGAACCTGTTGTATCCACATGAAACTGTGAGCAGGATCAGAGCCGTGCAGCAGTTCTGCAGCGAGTCAGATCTGTCTGACCCACAGAGGTGGGCTGAACTTGCATTCCTTGGACAGTCCACCCTTCTGGAAATGGGAGGTGGGGATAAAGTCAAACAAGGCTCTAATGGGGCCTTGGTTCCTGCTTTTTACAGAAGCAGAATTCATTTCCCAGACACTTGAACCATGAGTGCAGAAAAGTACACCTCTGAGTCTGGCAGTATTGTATTTTTATCTTCTCTGTGCTGCACTGTAACTGTGTAAATACACTTCAAGAAGGCTTCGGCACGCTCATCAGTTGATCACAGGGAAAATCCTCTGCGAAACAATGACCCTGGATATATTTTGAAAATATTCGTTGGTGAGATACAGCATCCTCACAGAAGGTACAGAAATGAATGAGTACCTTGCAAGTCAATCATTGCTATTTTTGTCAGATTTTCATGCTTCCAAAATAACTTCCTTACACAAAGCACTCAAGTATTGTAGACTATAAGGTGAATTAGTTTCTTTTGATAATGTTCTGAGAAAAATTGAAACTAATAACAACATTCTTCTTGGAACATGTTAAATATTTAATAGACATGTCTGCACTGAAGCAAGATGTCTTTTTTCTCACTCTGCTGCAATTTCTCTTGACTAGTCCTTTTCTGTCTGTAGGAATTTTTTTGTTGTTGAGGAACACAAAATTCTGGCTCAAAGATTGTGTGCTGTGATTTAATGGGAGCTGGTCTTGGCGTTTTGAGAACGTGAGCACTGAATATTGTTATGGAAGTATACGTTTATGGCTTATGCAATGGTCAGATGTATCTCACAGGACGGCTAAAACTCATATATAGATAGTAGAACAGACTACACGCACACATCTATACTGGGAAGGAGTAATTACCCTGGTTTTTACTCCCCCTTCCCCAATTCTTGTTTATATATATTATTTTTCAAGTTTTCTGTGTACAAGTATTAATAATATTCTTGGTCTCACAGGTCAAAGATAAATGCTCATTCTGATTAGTCTCAATTATGTTTTTGTGAGTTTCTTTTTAAAGAAAACAAGATTTGAAGTCTTACTGGTGAGTAGGGTTTGTGTATGAGATCGAGTAGCATTAGACAGCTTTGCAAGATGATTCTGTATATTTTTTTAAGAACTGATGAACAGTTTCAGTCCCAACATGGGTTTTTGAGTAACTGATGTGCTGTGATATTATTTCATAGAGGTTACTTCACCATATAAATCTTTAGTTGTGAGCTCCTATTTAGTCTTGTCCAGTACCCTGTCAAAATATGCTCTTATTTTGAAAAAAAATTGAACTTTTTTATAATAGGGATGACACTGCAGTAGGAAATGGGCCCAGAACTCCTGGGCCCGTTTTGGCCCTTTCATTCTGGCCATGAAAGCCTTTTAGACGCTAACCACTGGCTTTCATTTCCAGACAAGTCACATTTAACTAGTGCCCAGCCCTGGCCAAGGAGGTCCAGAATGCTGTCATGGCATTTTCTCCGTTTCACAGCAAATTCTGTAATCACACTATTCTCACTCACACCGAAGCTTGCAGCCTTGGACATGGCCATTTAAAGCTAAGGCCAAATTCAGGCCGGGTTACTTGACCCCTTACAGATGTAGGCTCTGGAATGGATCGATGTTTGGTGTGAAATCCCACCTATTCTTATTAATAATTCAACTTTTATTAAACCTGATTAGATTCCTGCGCAGCCTGACACAAATTGTGAGTCTGTGCAGGCTTTTTTTTTTTTTTTTTTTTTTTTGGCAAGTGGGAGTTTCGGTGAATGCTGTTTGAATTCAATGACGATAAATAAAGGACTGAGACATTTTTTTTCCAAACGCGCTCGCGTCTTACGTTTTACCCAGTCGCATCAGGCACCTTTTCGTCGACTAAGGCGGACTCAACGAGCAGCGTTGCCGTGTCGAGAAAGGTTTTAAAGAGATTCCTCCTCTCCTCTCCTACACAAGCCGCAGAAAGAGCCGCTCCGGCCCCCCGGCTCCTTCCCGCCCCGTTCCCGCCCACCCCGGGCTCCTTCCCGCCCACCGCGGCTCCTTCCCGCCGCCCGCTCGCGCGCGCCGCGAGCCGCAAGGCAGGGGAGAGGGGTGGGGGGTGGCGGCGGGGCCGTGCGGCTGCCGACCCGGCATGCGGAGGTATTTTTGGCTGGTCGCTCTTGTTCCTCGCTTTATTTCTCTGCCGGGGGCGTCGGGATCGTCGTGTCTCTGTGTTTTAGCGGGTTGATTTTTATTTATTTTATTTATTTATTTTAATTTTGGCAGCGGAGCGGCGGGCGGTTGTTGCGGTGTGGCTGTGCGTGTAAGCGGGGTTGGGGGGAAACTGGCTGCGTAACGCAAACTTTGAACTGCAAAGTCAAGCCGGGTTTTCTTCATAGTTTTTGCTTTTCTTTGGAATTAAGTCAAGGTAAAATCACCCGCTTATAAAACTAACAGTTTATACATCTGTTCGGAAAAATCTGTCTCCATCAGCCCCTCATTCCATTAGGTTTAGAGAGAGGGGAAGTCAGTAAGAACATAATAGTTATTTTTGTTTGGGCAGAATGTGAATTATGTGCCTCATATCAATGTGGTTTCCCCTGCAGCGAAGCAGAAGATAGTAGTAATGCTTGTTTTTCATTATTTGCACTGGAAACTAACGTGTGTTGGAAGGCACAGCGTCCACAACTGCTCTCCTTTTCCTCGGAGGGGTTTGCTTTCAGAGAAGTGCTCGTAACGGGCTAACGTGGCAAGCAGCGTTTGGGCTGAATTTTGTAGGTTTTGGAGTTGAGACTTGGTGAACTTAGGGGCTTGTATGTGGCTGATTTATTGCTGTACCTCTGGGCTCCGTGCTATCAGTGCTTTCTATAGCCTCTCTCTCCTTCATCCCCTTTTCTCCTACCACAATTAATTTATTAAAAAAGTTCAACTTCTTTTGGTCTTTTAACGATTCCTTGTGTGTTACTTTGGGTGCTTGGTGTTATTTTAGCAATTGGATTTCTGCATTTTCCTTGCCCCGGTGTTCATTGCAATATTACTGTCAATCAAAAGACAATGCTTTAGGTAAAAAAGAAAGGTAAATTGCAGTGATTACTGCATTCTATCTAATATGTAGAACTGTAAACAAGTTTATTATACTTTGCATATCGTTTGAGGACAAACTGGATGTGTGTGCGTATTTATGCACGAGAAGGAAGCCTGTATTTGAAGTGCTGTATTGTTGCAGGAGGATAACAGGTTCCCGTGTAAGGTTAACTCTCCGTCCACGTTTCATTACTTCTTACAAAGTCAGCTGGTTGGCAGAGCTGGTAAGCTAATAGTATAGGAGGTATAGTAAATAATTAATGGTACTAATATTAATGTATTGAGGACTTTTACAGAATTGAGTCTTGCTTTTGAGAGTTTGAGACTTTGTGCATGAATTCTCAGTTGGTCTTGTCTGAACTGTTGCTTTCGTAACTATCATCTTTTGAATATAACTATCTTTTCCTGGGAAGGCTGAAGGATGGTTAGGCAGGGGTTATTTGATGCATTTTAGCTGTCAGTGTTAGTACTTGGGTTTCAGGAACATAATCTGCATGGCTTTGCAGTTACAACCCTGTGAAATAAGAGTGCAATTTAATAAGAGGACTGCTCGGCTTAACGAAGAAATGCTTCCCTCCCAGCTGTTGTACTGAGCTGCTGAAGCAAGAAAGTTAGCCCCAGCTGCTGTGCTTCACACCTTGCCCTTGGAGAGAGAATACACAGACTATAAAGAAGTTTTGGACTCGATATCTTCTTTATGTTTCTCTACTTGTGCTAAATCACCGGTTGGAATAATTGTATTGTCACCTTGTGTCATATTTGCTCAGGTGTAATAGCTTTGCCAGAAAAGCAGTCGCCTGTAAAATTGTGGTGCAAAGTTTATAATGTTCTTTGGAAAGGTGGGGAGGGTTATTAGAGGCTTTTTTTCCTTTTAAAAAAAAAGTAAAAATGAGGTTCTTTTGTTCTTTTTTTTTTTTTTTTTTTTTTTTGTATGCAGTTACTGATTTACTGGTTTGTGGCATTCTCTGGTGCTAACATCTTTTTTAGGTATAGTAGATGGGTCTTTATGCTGAAGAAACATTTGCTAACAGATACTTTAAAATAACAGGAAATGATCGAAATTTAAGCTGTCAAGGTTAAAAACAAAATTAAATGGGCATGCTGGATTCTGGCCTTTACTTGCTGTACAGCTAAATTATTCTAAGAGTTAAAGATACAAAGTGAGAATTGATTCCTTGTGTGTTTTGGTGCGAGATGTCCACTTTCAAAGTGCATTTCTGCTTTTTAACTTGTATTTGTTAATATTTTTTTTATCTATTAATGTCCATTATACAATAGCACTATCTTTTAAAAAAAAGAAAAGGAAAAAGCAAATTTTCATGAAGAGTAGATTTGTGAAGGGCATGCGTGTAGTTTAATATTGATATTGAACTTTCAGGGCTGAGATATGGCAACATTGACATTTGTAGACAGTTTTGGCAGCATTCATAATTTTAAATGTGTGTTAGGAGCTTCAGGTTGGAAAAGACCATCCGTGTCTCCAGCTGTGGTTCTTGCTACTGCAGCCTTAGTACCGTACCGTTGCTGGCGTACTTACTGAGCCCCATCTGCAAACAAGGGGGTTTTTGTTCTTCTGTCCCGGGTGCTCCCTTGGAAATCTGGAGCTCCTGACACTCAGATCCTTCTCCTGATTTCCAGAGTAAATATAGTCTTTTATTATTTTTTTTTTCTTTTCCCGAGTGTCTTTGCTGTCTTTTTCGGGTACCTCCTTTATCTGACATTCATCTTTTAACGTGGTGATCAAAATGGTATGTGGCATTCTTTTTTACACATTACCAGTGTTTTGTTCAGTGGTACCATTGCTTTCTCATTCCTGTTGGAAATACATCTGTTCTGGATCCAAGTATCACATGTGCCTTTTTGCGCTTGGATCACGTTCGTGTTTATAATTACGTTGTAATTAACTAAAAATCCTTGGTCCTCCTCCTTTGCAGTTTTCACTGGGAAATGCGTAGCGTACCAGGAAACTTCTTGTACTCCTTGAGTACATGGCCTTGAGTTGTGCCTTACTGAATTTTGTCCCATTTCTGTTACTCCAGTTCTTCAGAGCCTCTAGGTACTTCTGTGTAGTACCTACGTCCTTTCCTCCAATATCTGTGTCCCTGCTGTGTTATGTGTTACCAGCCTGTTCCTCATCTGAGCAAGAGAGATAATGACTGAAATGTTTAATAAGATCAGATCCAAGACTGGTTGTTAAGACCCTCTAATGATCACTTAAGTTTTTGGGACTTCTGCTGTTGTCTCCCCTTGAACCAGATGCTCGCCTACCTCTAAATTCCTCTGCTAGTTACAGCTTAACTAACAGTTTCCCATGTGACGCTGCTGAATACTCAGCTAAAATCCGGATTAATGAGATCAACAGGATTTGGAGAATGTTATCTGATGAAGTAATCTCTTCGGTTAGTCTGCCACAAGCTACCCTGTGTTAAACCTGTAATAAATTTGGACACATTTTCCAGTGCTTTTATGCCTTTAGAAGGAAATTTTAAGGGAAGCGTCCTTCGTCTCTGCGCCACTGAAGTAAGTTTTACAGGCTTGTAGAAAATTCTTCTCTTTTACTTTGACCATGAATAATTTATCTATTCTTTAATTGTATGCAGTATCCTAGTTAAAAGAAATGTCTTGGTGATGTTATATTTTGTGTGCTGTTTATTTCAAAACTCTGGGTTTGACTGTTTAATGGCCCCTGAAGTTTTTATTTCATTTTATGATGATACCCTCTTTTGTACCCTTGTGTATCTTAGGGTTTTTTTGGTCACCATTCGCCCCCTTCTTCTCACACCATGAGACATTAATGCCTTTACTAAAATTAAGGTAAAAAATTTCTTTTGGTACTTAGATTATCTTTTCCAAAATACCCTTCTTGCTGCACGGGAACCCAAGTTATTCTTTTCCTGATCGTTCCCTACTCAGAGCACCCGATAGTATTTAGAAAGCTATTAAAACGAGGAAAGTATTGTATTTTGGACTTTGAGATCTCCCGAGATTCTGTTATACCAGTTCTCGCTATTTTTTCTTTTCTTGACTTCTTCATTGCCTCTGGTTTTAGGCTTTTAAAAAAATCTGTGTGTTTTCGTTAAAAGCCTTGTAATGTTAGAGGTCGTTAAGTGTTGAGTGTGCATCCATACAGAATAGAAGGTGAGTCTTTCTTGAAGGTCTTTCTCTCCCACATCCTTCCTTGAAATGCTGAAGGGTTTGTTTACCTGTGATTTGAAGATTTCTAGGCGTCCTTCATATTCACATAGCTGCGCTCCTCAATTCAGTTAATTTTTCTAGTCAGTTCCCTTAACTTCTTTTTTCAAAACAAATGCTGATAACCCTTAATTACAAATCTGTTTTCTTTTGTTCTTCCATTTTGTTTAATCAGCTTATTACCATTCGAATCCAGTTTACTTTCTGTGAGTGATCTCTCTCAAAATTGAGTATGAATTAACCTTATTTCTTATAGCTATAAAGGTTTTCCACTGAATCAATCATGTATGAGAGTATAACAATTACGCTGCTGAGTATTCTGGTCTGTCTGTATCTGGAGAATTAGATTCTCCAATAGTGGCAGTTTCTATATAGTTCTTCTCTTAAGAACGCTACAGCAATCTGCGTGTTGCTTCAAGGTTTATGGCATTACTGCAGTCAAATGCAATTCGACTGGATCAGCTCTTCCCAGAGTGATTTTGATCAAAACCAATATTGAAGTTTAACATATGGTGCTCTTCTGGCTTTATATCTCTGTCTCAAATAGGAAATCCTTTGGAGAATATCTTCTCTGCTCATGTCTGGAGGAATAATAAGATCAAGTTAGCTGGTTACACCAATGGTTCCTCTGTTCTGTTACACAGCTTTTTGGCTTTTATATGCAACTGCAAACAATTGTTTTGCACCCCAAGAGAACCAGTCACAGTTAATGAAAGAATGCTGCCCAGATTTAGGCCAGACATGGTAACAGCATCAGCATTTCAACCTTGCCATTCATTGTGGCTATTGCACTTTGTTGTAATAAGCTGCGTAATCAAGGAGTGGTTATTTCATCTAGAGACTGCAATGGATGTGGAAATTGTTAACTTTGTCCTGACGGAGCAGAAGCATTCTTTTTAAGACATTCCTTCAGATGCTGCTGATGTTGTTTTTTATTCCATCTGTAGAGAAAAAAAAAAAAGATTTTCTTTTCTCCTGCATAGGGTGTTCACAAACTGGATATACATCAATATAGTTTTACAGTTACGATGAGGTGATGCCAGAAAGCTAGCAGACATAATCCAACCTGAAGCTTGTCCTTTGCAATAATTCAGAACGTGATCTGAAGACCACTGAAGACGATATTTCTAAGGTTCAGTTCTTTGCTTTAGTGCTTCCAGGTGGCACGGTTTTACATCCATACTGCTGGTCTGCTTGTAACCGTTGAGTGCTTGCTTGCTCTGTATAACGCAGACACCTATGTAACGTGTGCCTGTGGATATAGTGACTGCTGTCCACTCCTCAGGTGTTCAGGGTATGTGCTTCAGCAGTCGGTTTGTCTTTGCTCCAGTGCTTGTTTTGGTGGTGCCCCGTTTGTTTTAATGTAAGTTCCACTTTGCTGAGTAGACCTCTTCTGCTGAGCAGCAGCCATTAGATAAATTGCCAGCAAGTTCATGCACAGATAGATATTAACTGTTGGTTTGGTGGAGAAATATCTGCAAGGTTTCAGCGCAAACTTCCAGACCAAAATCTAGGCTTTTAAAGAGTAAAACCATTGTATCACAAACTGCAGGAATAATCATAAGCTCTAGGAAAGCATGGACTGTCTCCTGAAATTTTACTGTGGTTTTTAATATTGTACACTCTTTGTAAAGTGAAATTCTGCTATGACTTTTTTTACTGAAATTGTTCACTCTTTTCACTGTCACTGGTGCTTTGGCTTTGAAGCTATGTAAGCTGAATCTACTTTCTGTGTGCCTTTTGCGACGCTACACCACCTTTTGCATTTCCAAAGAATTATTACTATGGCTTGGTAGTACTCTTTTCCTTCCCAGCATACCAACACACTTTGGATTATAAATTAAATAAATGTTCTTACTATTTTCAATCACTTAAACTGTCTCAGATCAAAAAGTGAGGAAAAAGTAGAGCAGGATTGTGACAACCAAATCACACATGAGGATTTGGAGATGTAATTTCTGATCGTTCACTGGGACAAATATGGTTTGTTACGTTTTGCTCCTGAATGTACTGAGGCCAGGATGCTTCTAGGTTGCAGAAGAATTTCGATTCCTCAAGTGACAGTTGCTGATCTAGCCACAGTCTGTAGGTTGTGCACATTCACTGAATCCCAGCTCTGGGATTTCTGTCTTCTGGTAGAAGAGCTTGGTGTGGACAAGGTTTAGGGAGAGGGGTTTACTGTGTTTACTGCTCTTCTAATGTAATTGCAAAGCGCTTCCATGGTTTCAAGCTGTGAAAGTGCATGCCGGACCTGCTACACTGCTGGTCCTGGGAAAGTGGACTTTGATTACAAGTTAGCAGGCAGTAAAAATCTGAGAAGTCACCGTGCTCCCACCTTGAGCACAGTCGTAATCACAGCTCTCACAGACCAGGGGAGAGCCAAATAAAACAGCTGCTGTTTGATACAACAGGTCAGAAGCTGATGATGGGATACAGAGCTGTTCTTGGTCCATAAATTTACATCCCTGCTTCATAAATAACCAACACTTAATTTTAATTTAGTGATGTACTTTCACACTGTATCCTTCCTTTAACAGTTTTGTAATGAGCTTCCAGCACACTCGATGCTTTGGGGACTGTTTTAGAAGTTCCCTGCTCAACCTCCTGAGCATTTGCTTTACAAGTACTGTGTATTGAGAATAACTCTATATTCACCACTACTTCTGTGTCTCAAGTGCAATTTTCTGCATGCTTTGATGCATCCTGATCAAGGAATGTAGTGAGTGTAATGCTTTTGAAACCACTGCTAACCAGATAGGCTCACTACACCACACTGGCCTACATTGTTTGTAAAATGGTTAAAAAACTGTTCAAGGTTATTCTTGCTGAGTAGACAGCGTGTTGGATAGCTTACCATTCCTGGTCTCCAGTCGCAGAACCGGATGAATTACAGTATACCTGACCTACTTCTGAAGTAATGAACCTTGTAGGAAATAAGCTAGTCGAAATCCTCTCTCTGTTTCCATACTTCTGACCCAAATATGTAGTGAAGTGGTCACCAAGCTGTTGTTTGCGGTGGAGCTGACTCTTCTCAAGGTGAGCCTAGAGTATAGACACTAGACATCTCGTGCAGTGTTGTTGATTCATCCTTACCAGGGCATCTGTGCATGGACGTAGAAGATTCGTCTGTCCTGAGCAAAATGTAGGAGGTTCAGCTTGCCCAAATGATGGATATTGTAAAGCCTTGACGGGTGACGTGCTCTGCCTACTTCACATGAAACTAATACGTGAGGGGATACGAGAAAGATGCTATGTCAATGAAGTGATGTGACCACTTGTATTGGCAATCCTCTCTTTTTCAGATCTAGTGGACTTTGTGTTAGCTTGATACAAAGTGCTGTGCCTGGTGGAAGCAAGATGTGAATGCTCCAGTCTGCTTCTGCTGACTGACACCGTTAGTGTCTTGCCTAATTTGTACTGTTGTGACCCTTCAGTCCCATTCAGTGTTCAGTTCATTTTCTAAGTAGCTAAGGTGGGCTTTGGTTTTGCTTCTGTGAGTGAACGCTACACATGCTGCCTGAAATGCAGACAAAAGTCTAGTGTACGTGCTTGTCGCAAGCATACCTGTAAACAAGTAGCGAAGACGTACTTTTCTGTTAACCTTGGCTGCTGCTCTTTATTCCTGGATGGTTCTGACTTGAATGGATGTTGAACACACCATAGGTGGTGCTCTTCTTAAAGCTGGGAGCAAGATAAGAAATTATGGCCCTGTAACTTAAATTTTAATAGCTTAGAATCTCCCAGATTTCCCAGCATCAGCTGTAAAGTGGAGTCCATGTTGCAATTTATGAGCCGTGGTAGACTATGGTTATTACTATGCTTGTTTCTGCTGATGAGTTGCACACTAGACATAGCACAAGGCTGGCTAGTGCTTACAGAGCTCTCTAGAGGAAAGATGATTGATTGACCTAGGGCCTAGCAATGGTTTGGCCTTGGATCAACATGAGAGCCCTGAGAGTGCAGCGCAAACCATCCTAAATGGGTGGACTTGTTGCTTATCTTTTGGTATAACTTCTTTCTTTTTCCCTGCTCACATTGGCTTAGCTCAATGCAAAACACTTCTCAGTTGAGAATTGCACAGTGGGGCTTCATAGAATGGTTACAGTTGGAAGGGACCTTCAAAGGTCATCTAGTCCAACCCCCCTGCAAGGAGCAGGGACATCTCCAACCACATCAGGTTGCTCAGAGCCCCGGCCAACCTGGCCTGGAATGTTTCCAGGGATGGGGCTTCCACCACCTCTCTGGACAACCTGGGCCAGTGTTTTACAACTCGCGTTGTAAAAAATTTTTTTCCTAATATCCAATCTGAATCTACCTCCCTCTATTTTGAAACCATTACCTCTTGTCCTATCACAACAGGCCCTACTGAACCCCATCTTTCCTGTAGCCCCCTTTAGGCACTGGAAGACCGCTGTCAGGTCTCCCTGGAGCCTCCTCTTCTCCAGGCTGAACAGCCCCAACTCTCTCAGCCTGGCCTCACAGGAGAGGTGCTCCAGCCCTCTCATATCTTCGTGGCCTCCTCTAGACCTTCTCCAACTGGTCCATGTCCTTCTTGTGTTGGGGGCTCCAGAACTGGACACAGTACTCCAGGTGGGGTCTCACCAGGGCAGAGCAGAGGGGCAGAATCCCCTCCCTCGACCTGCTGCCCATGCTCCTCTTGATGCAGCCCAGGGTGCGGTTGGCCTTCTGGGCTGTGAGCATACATTGCCTGCTCATGTTGAGCTTCTCATCCACCATCACCCCCAAGTCCTTCCTCTCAGGGCTGCTCTCAATCCATTCTCTGCCCAGCCTGTGCCTGGGATTGCCACGACCCAGGTGCAGGACCTTGCACTTGGCCTGGTTGAACTTCATGAGGTTGGCACAGGTCCACCTCTCCAGCCTGTCAAGGTCCCTCTGGATGGCATCCCTCCCTTTCAGCGTGAAGGGTTCCAGGGTTTGTGAGACCCCCTGCAAAGGGATGTTTTGTTCTCTAGCCTATGCCTTGATTAAGTGCCAGAACCACTGTGTTAAAACCGCATCCTCCTGCAGGACAGCCTCTGCGCTGTGCTGCGCGAAGAGTTAAAGGCCTTCCAAACTCTTGTCATGTACTGCAGTGGGAGCTGGGTCCGCTGTGGCGATTTCCAGGCACTGCGCGTATCGAAATGATGGGAGAAGGTGGTAGTGAGGCCCCAGAAGTGCTTACTTGCTCTCAGGTGAACCCCTCCAGTTCCTGTCTCTATTGTTTTCCTTCCTCTCTGTGAGCCTAAAAGGGGGAGAAAGCCCTCATGTTCTTTTTTTCCCCAGAGTCTTTGCTTGGATGGCTTATGAAAATGGCTCCCTCTCAGCAAATCCAAGCTGGCACCATGTTTGCTGTGACCTTGGGTATGAGCAGTGTCTGCTGCCACCCCTTATACTGAGGGACACTTGGAGCTGCTTGTTCTTCCCAGCAAGGCCTCCCCCTCCAATTCAAAGAGCTCTTCTCCCCGGTAGGGATGGTCATCCTCTTCAGGGCAAGCATTTACGTAGAACCCCTGAAAAATGTGATTTGACTTCAGCAGACTTGTGGGAATGCAGAATTAGGAAGTGGTAGCAGTGCTGATGTAGAAAATGAGACAAATCTGAGTGCCTGATGCGGGGGGTAAAGAAAGGTTTCTGTGCTTACTATCTCACCACACAACCTACATGATTGTTATGAAATGAACTGATGAGAGATATTACTTCTCCCATCATCATTAGGATGCAAGTGTTTTCTGAATGTGCCAGATGTTTGGCTTTCATTATCTGGAAGTTTCTTTCATTTGCAGCCCTAGTGAAAGGGAAGCTTGAGCACGTCCAGCAGAATTATAAGCAGTTTCCTGTATGAATGAAGAAAGCAGCATACTTAATGAGCTGCATCATGGCAATAGTGAGTCCAGCTAATGAATGCTTTCTCTGTTATTTTAGAGAGGTGGCCGAGTGACATCTTTCTGATTATGGATCACTGAATCCGTATGGATTATTTGTCTGAGAAAGACTTCCTTTCATTTTTATATTTAGAAGGAGTTTATTCAATACCTGCTACTTGACAGTCAGATTTCTGAGTTATTCAGAATAACCTTCTATTCAGAGCTGGCTAAGGGTATGTCTTCTAACATGCCAGGAGTTGAAAAAATTATCTTTACTATCAGGTTTTTGTATTTATTCTGGAGAAATCCAGTGAGCATTTTTTCAAAGCATTGTAAGACCAACTCCAGTAGTGTTTTTTGAAAGTATTAGTTTGCGTAGAAGGAGTTTCTGAACTGCAGGTTGTAACCAGCTAGTTAAGGCTTGCTCATTCGGTACTGCTCTGCCTAAGCCGTGGTAGACTCTCTTGACTCCATGCAGTAAGGGAATGGCTGTTACTTACCAGAATATCCCCCAAATATGCTGTCGTATTGCTGGACTGCTTTGGGATACATGTGTACCTTTTTATTTCCAAGGATTGAACATGTGTTTTTTGAAGCACTGAAAGGCACTTAGATGGACAGAATATCACTGCGCCAGGTGGAACGGATTTGTTCTTTCCAATGGTAGAAGAAAAGAGAACTTGTTTTGCCTGGTCTTCTCCGAAGATATTTTCTTCAAGCAGGCTAGCTGGATTGTGTGGAGTCTTTTTCTGCAATTCTTCAGCATTTAATGCTTGCCATGACTGATCTGTCAGTGACCTTTACTGCAGCTCAAGTGTCATTCCTTAGTTCTTCCAATGACTGGAGTGGAGAACCTACTGGAAGTAGTTACAGCTAATGGGAATATGAGAGTCGGTGACCTCGTGGTTGAAATAGAAGCTGCATCTTGTACCAGATGAACTTTTAGGGCTGTCTTATGGTTGTTCTTTGGAATTAATACTCTTCCAGTCTTGAGGTGAGAATGTGGCCGAACCCTCTCCCTAGAGGAAAGGAGATGATCGTGAGCAGTGCTAGCTGTTTGCGCGAGCTTTGTGAAGAGTGAGGTCATCTGTGTGTGTTAGCTGAACAGGATACTTTGTGTTTTCAGCAGGAGGAGGGGGTAGCATTTCAACTGATCTTTAAAAGCATTTTTCCTCCGTTTTACCAGCATTGCTGTTGTGCTTTAGAGCGCTCCGTTTCTTCCAAGAGGAGGAGAATGTAGTGTTATTTTTGTGTTAGCTGTACAGCAGAGGTATATAGGGAGTTGCCATCATCATGTTGGTATCTCTGCCTGTGATTTCTCACTGTGCTCTTCTACAATGGCAAAGGGAACTAAAAAATGTCAGATCCATCTCTCTGAAAGCAAACTCTGGATGAGTGTCCCCATTCATTGCATCACTGCAGTGCTGCACCATTTCTCCCTGAATAACTGGAGGGAATTAACAGTGTCTTGAAATATAACGTATCAAAAAGTGATGAGGCCTCCAGCAGTATGAATGTAGAAATCTTATCTGTGCCTGTCTCATAAGTCAGAGCTTCTGGAACTGTTCTGTGCAGAGTCCAGATCAGCTCCTCAGTATCTCGGACTGGGTTCATTAGGCGATATGACATTTTAATGCAGTCCAGTGGTTTTTCATAATTTCAGTCAGATTGGATGTGAAACGGTGGATTGATGAAGGTCACTTTGGTCTGTAGGTGACATTGCAAGTACTGCATTTTCCATGGACTTGATGTGCTTGCTTTTCAAAGGTCCTTAGTTTCTATTAGCTATGACTCCATATCTTTTCTGTTGGGAAGCTGCGATTTGAGAATAGGATCTGTGATTTTTAGTTTGTTTTGGATTTTTTTTATTTCCCCTCCCGCGTATTCCCTTGAAGAGAGCTGTGCACAAATTTGGATTGAACAAAAGCGGAACATGAAGGGAAGAGCAGTAGATGTGAAAGAAAGAATATGCAAAGATAAGTCATGTTGGAGGAGGATGGAGATATATAGAGGACAATAAGGGGGAGAAAGAGAAGGAAAACCAGTGAATAAACACAAAAGCAGGCTTGGCTGGATGAGTGCATTTTATTCCTCCACAGGAATGTTGTGAGGAGAGCCGCACAGCATTTGGCTCTGTGTGGCTGCTGGAAGCTAGATGGGAATTGCCCTGAATTTGAATGATTTTGTTTCATAATCTATTTAGACAATAATTGGAAAGCTGTAGAGTTCACGCTATGTTATGGAGCAGTACATTATCCTTTTAATGCAGTTTCTTTGGATATGTTGCCTGTGTTAATATGGGAAGTAGAAAAGAAATTCAGTGTTTAATGTCCAGTATGTATAATGCGTACTTAAGTATTTACTCTTGTCTGCGGGTAACTGAAAGAGGGGTTTTTTTTAAATATTTAAACAGGGTTTGAAATACATTTGTGCTGTTGACCGAACTCAGCTGACTTTTGAGTAATTTCTAAGTATTTCAGTTAAAATAATAGGTATAAAACTTTTCAGAAATAGCAAATGTTTTGTAATATATGGTGGTTTTATAGATAAAGTTCATTTTCCTTTATATACAACCTGACTGAAATAAGAAGGAAGCTACGTAAAACATCTGGGTTCTCTCATGCCTGAAACTGGGAATAGCTTCTCCACAGCATTAGAAAAAGTGTAAAACCATTCATTGCTGTACCTGTCTCTCTCTTGAGAAGTGTGATATACCCACTGCTTTTTTGACTGTGTAGTGCCGTGTGATCACTGCTGCTTGCTCCGTCCTCCTAACAGTTTCTTCATCTGGTGCTTGGACCTCTTGCCCTACTCTTTCTCGAGAATTTGGGAACTGGAGTGTTCTTTGTGTTTGGTGGAAGGAGACCTTCATTATCAGTATCAGTTTTACATCACAATTGCAAGCGAGAAATTGATCGTATTTTCTAGCAGGAGTTTGGGAAAGAGGAGTGTTGCATTCTGCATGTTGGTACTAGTAAGCCCTATAAAATTCTAGGAAAACTGTATTTCTCACAGAATGCAGGCTCCAGGAAGTAGCATGACATCTGTTGCTCTCCAGAAGAGGATTTTTGGAACAATTCCTGCTATTTCTTAAAAAAAGAAAAATCCCTTTTTGCTC
This sequence comes from Chlamydotis macqueenii, assembly GCF_036417535.1. Lineage (NCBI taxonomy): Eukaryota > Metazoa > Chordata > Aves > Otidiformes > Otididae > Chlamydotis > Chlamydotis macqueenii. The sequence continues at coordinate 15,863,406 of NC_141562.1, forward strand.
AGTTACTAACATGAAAATACCATTAAATAGACATAAATTCCTTGAAATACAACTCAGTGATTTTTAGTGATACTGAGGGTTTGAGAATATACAGGAATAAGTTTGAGCTTAATGGAAAGGAAAAGCCAGTAACGTTGCAGTTTTGTCTTACATGCCATACACTTAATATAAATTTCTGTGTTACAGTTAATTGGTCCTATTCTGTGATCAATATTTTATAAAAGAAAAGCTGGTACTTTAGCAGAGTTTTGAGTGGCTAACTAAATTTAAGAACAAAACCCCAGCTTTCTTCTCATAACAAAAGTAGTATTTCATAAGTAGTTGTAGAGAAGGAATGCAGAGGTGTTTGCTCACATGTTTTACATTAACATGTTATTAACATACTTATAGCATATTATTGATTTAACATTACATCTTATAATTGTACCTTGAAATGTAGTTTCTTCAGTGAGATAAGTACTCTTAATTATTGCAAGCCTGTTACTACGCGCATTATACTGGAGGTTTTTTAGGGTGTTTTGGGAGGGGAAGAGGCTGGGGGTTTCTGTTGTTTAAAGGATAGGTCTAGGATAAGTGACTGGCCCTGGGAGTGTTTCAAAGCTGTTAGGCTGCTGTGAATCATTCCACCTACTCTACTTGAGAGATGAGGCACTGCTCCCAAAGTACCTTTTTATGATTGCAGCTATTGACATTTTGTCCAACACAGGCAAGCAAACTGAGGAATCCCACTCATCCGGGCACATGTGACTGGATAGGTCTTATTTTGTAAGGAGCCCTGTGCAATTGTTTTCAATGTCAGTGAATTTAAAATTTGCTGAGAAGCGAGTAACTACAGGTTGCTGATCCTGAAGTTTTCTAGAGCCTCTGGCCTTTTGGTAGAAATAGCAGTCCTTCACTTTGAAAGCACAGGTTTTCTCAGTCTTTATGGCATTAGGTGCACTAACGTTAATGGCTTCTCTGTCCTAGCATACTGTCTTGTCTCCTCCAAACTCTGAGTAGTGCTCGTGTAATTCACAGTATGATTCCCTTGTATCTCAGTATTTTTTGTACATTACTTCATTTTCTTTTTGGCTTCTTAAGGTTTTTGAAATTTAACTAAATACTCCATCCTTCAGAGGCACGTGAATGCTTCTTTGCTTATTGTTTCTGGAGTTTGAGTGAGGTATATGAGCTTTCAAATAGAAGGATAATGTTTTGTACACTCTACAATGTTTGTGTGATGATTTCATCAGGGGACTTTCCATGATTGTTAAAGAAATGGCATGGAGTCACATGTATGGATATTTATAGAGGATGGTAGTGACACTAAATCCATAAACTGTACAGTCTGAAAGTGGGGGTTTTTTTGGTAGATTTTTTGTTATTTTCAGAATTTTAATGGAAATAATGCATATTCTCATGATGGCTTTAGTGGAACATGCACATACAATAACATTCATGGCTGGCACTGGTGCACCTACTTTTTTCTTCTTTCCCTGCTTTTCTATCACCTAAGCTGCTGAAGATGGGAGCGCTTGTGCGGGCAGTTCGGGGAGGATCTGGCATTTGTATTTCTGAGGAAGTGCCTGGGGAAGATGAGAATATTTGAAGTGGTAAGAGTTGAGTGGAAATTGGAATCAGTCAGAGTGACAGCTAAGTGGATGGTCTTCATTTGTTGTTGTTCCCACAGATGCTTGCTTGCTCCTTACTAAAATTAGCAAGACATGCTGATGAATGAGATGCGGCACGGCAATATCTTCTTGAAGCAATAACCTGTAGCAGGGCGCCATGCTTTCAGCCTGTCTGTACGTGCCTCAGTGTGGGATGGGGAAACGGTGCTAACTGGGGATAGAAAAGGAGGAGGTTTTTTTAAATGTAAGGAAGATAAATCAGTGCTTTGCAAAAACACCTTTTCAGGCCAATTTGAGATCCTTTAATGGTCGCCATGTGCTAAAAATGCATCTCCCGTAGGCTGTTGAGCTTTGATTAACTGGTGTTTCTCACTGGAAGGATGTTCCAGTTGAGCATTCTTGTTTCTCTCTTTTTATAGAGAAGAGGAGTGTGTACCCTTGCTGTAAATGACAATCTTAATCAATCTGAGTATGCCATTTATCTAATTGCAATTGGAGATTATTAGGTTTTTAGGTAATCCTTTAAATTAGATGAGAAATCATTTTGTCTTACAGCTTGATGATTCATCTCAAATAGAGTTTTGATTTCCTGTCTGGAAAAATGAGGTGTTCTGTAGTCTCAGGTCCTGCTTTCGGATATTTCCATTGCAATTTCATGCCCGGTACCTTCCTAGAAACTTGGAGATATATATATTTTAAGGCAGTACGTGTTGTTCAAAGCACCATGTTCTGTACATACGTGAAGTTTCTGAGTAAATCTTCTATATGGATGCTGCCAAGCAGCTTTGTGACTTACAGTGGAAGTAATAGGCTGTTAAATCCTTGTTATGTACCTGTTAGGTTTACACAGCAATCTGTGAGAAGCTCATTTGGAAATGCTTGTGTTCTTTAATACTCTCTTTTATGGTTTCCTTTTCCACACAGTTTCTGCTTTTGCATTAGAATTACTTTGGTTAACTTAATCTGCCTCTCCCCACCCTCTCCCCCAAGATGAGCATGAGAAGGGTGCGGCAAACATGGCGACGCTGACGCTGCCCACCTCTTTATCTTGCTTTCCCCTCCCTTCCCTTTGCTCTGCGCAGCCCAGGTTCTCTCCCTGGGATGGGTTTAAGCTCAAACAGCAGCTGTTGCTTCCTTTCAGGTTTTCAGTGCTGTGTGCAGTTCGTGCAGTGTACAGTAGACTCTTGTTTATACCAAAGCTATTTTTCATGGCTTGCTTTGAGTGCAGGTTGCACTCCCAGTTAAGCACAACGGAGCTCTTAGATCATCTACCTGTGTTCCCCGTCCTGCCTCTCTAAAATCTGCTCTCGGCGGTCGGTGGGCTACAGTCCCACCTCTGGGTTTCTAAATGTTAGTTGACTACAGTCAGAGTAATGTAATGTTTAAATTCCAGCACAGAGGCTCCTTCCTTGGGTTACTTTTGTTCAAATTTACAATACAATTCTTCTAATTTTTGGTTTTATGTCCAAAAATGAGCGCTGCCGTAAGTGCCGTGTATCAGAGTTGCTAATCACATACCGTGCCTGCAGTTGTGAATCCTCCCACTGGGTAAAGATGCACTCATCTTCCCCCTAATTGCAATTAGTATTCAGATAGTACAGCTTCAGGGGAAGCCGTCCTTCGCCTGCTCTGCACGCCCGGGTCACAAAAGCAGGCTCACTTCTCCTTGGGTATTTCTCAGACAGAGGGGCTTGCATTTAAAAGGAGGAAAAAAAGAAATAAACTTCAGGAATGCCTGCTGTTACTAGAGTGTTTTCTTTTTGAAATGAGAAAGCTTGGATCTTTTACCGAACCAATTGGTAACACATGGAATGTTTTTGTGTGTTCTGTTACTGGTTTATTTTGGGCTTTTGTTTGGGGTTTTTTTTTGGAGTTTTTTGATTTTTTGTTTGTTTGGGCTTTTTTTTTTTTTTTGTCAGATGTTGATGCCACATATGAAACATATTTCAATTCTGTTTTGTCAGTATTTTTAGTTGAAGATTTAAGGGCATGGAAAAATGGATTTATTTTTGTGTTTCTGAGGCTGCTGATCAGTCAAGTACCTACTAATTTTGGACTGGATGCTCAAAGGACTCTTTTCATGAGAAATAAACATATTGTAAGGGAGGGCTGCATGTTCCTTGGAGCGTTTACAGTAGATGATTTGTAAATTCTTGAATTCTCTTGTCCACAGGGTCCCTTTGCAGCCTATTTTAGTACAAGACTTGAAAAACTGGGTAAGAGAGGTGAGCTCCCTTCCTATTTCAGTCATTTCTAGCTACTGAGGAGAGTGACACCATCTGCGGTGCCCTGGGGATGCCTCCCTGAGGTGACTCAGTGTTTTCTTTGCCTGGGGCTATTTTGGTTTGTAATTCTGTATCTTCTCTGTGAAAACAAATTTGTGAAGGCACGAGGTGGTTCCTGAAGGCAGGCAAGTCTTGAAGCTTCACCAGATGTATTAGATGCAGTCTGATGGTGTGGTGCTGAGCTTCAGGGGCTACTCACCTGTTTCCAGTTTGATTATTGGAGTCATATGGCAAAGTGCTTTAGAGTTGGCAGTGAGACAAGTCATTGTAGTGCAAATAATTTCACTCCTGATACTGCTTTTTCAAATTATCGGCTTTTTTTGGACCGCATTTCCGTATCGTGACTGGTTGATGCTGATGTAAATGGCATGTCATAATCCATTGTCTTAAAGACTGCCGGAGTCTTCATCACAAAATGTCACCTTCAATTTTCCATGACTGATCCAGCCCTAAGCCTCGCTGATCGTTGCCCAGTATGTGGTGATACACGTAGCTTGGGACTCTTCACAAGTGCACTAAGTTCATTGTAAGTTTTTAAAACTTTCCCGTGTTGGAGGGTTTTTTTAACTATGGTCATATAATAGGCTGCTGTTGTCTTGATCTTAGGCACTGATGTGGAAAACCCGTCTGAAAACCTCACTAAACCTGTGCGAATGACAGCGACCTCAACTTACGACTCTTTCTAGGAAGACTGCACAGACAGTTTTAGTCTGCAGAGTGACACAGGCAATATTGCTTAATCAGTTGTTCCATAAATTAATGAAGACTTAAACTTTTCCCATTCTGGATATATTGCATTTAATAATCCCTTTAATTCTCAAAGGCTAGAAAGAAACAAATTACAGGTTTTAAAGATATATAATTTTGGCATTTACACTCTGCAAATCTTGCTTTGTATTCTTTTATTTTTTTTCAGAATTTTTAACCTCTGGGAAACTCAACAGTTTTAAGTCATGCGCTGACAAATTCAAAACAAAACCTGAATTACCCGAAGGGTTCTGGTAAGGACTCTGTTGCTGCTCTTCCCTGCTTTCTGAGCTCTTAAGGTCCACCAGCTTCTTCTAAGCATTTTTAGTACTTGGTTACTCAGAAATACCAATAAAGCAAATACCAGCATTTTAATGAAAGTCTAAAAGTTCCAGAACTCATTGTTCTTAGAGAAAGGACCTGATTCCTGTGAAAACCTGAGCAACAGTTAGCTAAGAAAATTAGAAACTGCTTGATGGATATTATCTGGGCGTATTTGGGAAATCCAGGTAGAATTACTTTGTGCACGCTTTCCACTGGAATAAATGTTTGAGCTTTACTGGCAGAAGAATTCATCTGTGGAACTCTGGCAATACGTTCCAGCATGGATTAGGCCCAGAAATACACAACAGAACCAAACAGGCAATACTTGGGGGTTTTTTATATAGCGAGTGTGGCTCAGGGAAAAGGTGGAATTTATTCCCTCAGCCTTTTGCCGCAGAGTGTTCGAGAGTGAGAGAGGTGCGGTATAGAAAGGTGTGTCAAGGCTTCACTGAAATTCACGCACTGTAAGGTCTCAGGCTTGGTGTGGGAGCGAAGTGGCAGACAGGTGAGGTGCTTATGAGTGAATTAATCTTTGAAAATGTAAATGTTGCCATTTGTCACAACAGTTACCTTGTTTTCTTGATACAAAAACAACAAGATGGTTTAAAAGACTTTGGGGACAAGCCAGAGGACAAATTTAAAGGTAAAGTTGTCCTCCATGCCTTTTATTGCTGCCAAAGCAGCATTAGTGTTGTGTTTCACAGACATCCCTGCGTTTTTTTGGACAGACAATTTATCTGTTTGGTTTTGTCTGCTGATAGTTGATTCTTCTGGTTACTAATCAAACTTTCTTGATCAGTTTCTGCAAGTTTTAATTAAAAAAAAAAACCTCACATAGTTTATTATTAAAGTATCCACATTTCATACTACAAGCGTAGTTGCTTCTCAGCCACATTAAATTTACCGCCATTTGAATACGTGCAGAAATTCTGTGATCAGCTTGCGGCGCACGCAGTACTGAATCTCAGCCTGCTCTTAGGCAGGGACTGACTGGTGAATAAAGTCCTGTGGAGATGAACCTGCCCAGCCGTGTGAGAAGGTACTTGCACCTGTGATTAAGCGTGGTCTAAATACCTGAAGTGGGGGAATGGTATGCACCTGTGGCGGCTACGTTCTCCTTCTCCTCCCAAAAAGCCCAAACCCCCTCATGTGTGGCCTGTAAGGCTTTATAAGGTTGCCTTTTTAGCTCCGAGGAAGGGAGAAGAAAGTCTCACTTTCACATTACAGGAAAGCTTCTTACAGCCAGAGCTAGAAACTGGGAAACCTGAATTCCTGCTGCTATGAGGAAATATAAAATATTTTTTAAAACTTGAGGAGATTTGGTTTCTGGTCAAATGTGGAGTTTGCTAGTGACTGTAATGGGCAAGAGAGGAGAAAGAGGTAAAGAAATTTTGGCTTTTGCTTTTGTATGTATATATGAGGAAATTGGGAAATACAGAATTTTTTTTTCCAAGTGAAATTTTAAACGCTACTGTATTTACCTGAGTTGGAATTGCTCATGTTTTTTTAAGGGAAGAGGCAGGTTTCTGGCTGCAGACTATTTGGAATGTAGCTATACATTATATGTATTCTTTAGATCTGCTGTGTTATTTGTTATTCTAGCATTTAGTAGTCAGACTTCTATAGAAATGTAAAGGCGATGTAACAGCCTAGCTTAATTTACATTTAGAATTCATAAATGTTGCTTAAGAAACTGTTTAAAAAAAAAAGGAAATAGCAGGGTTTTTTTCAGTCTCTCCCCTCCTAACCTGAAATAATACAGTGCAGACATCAAAGCAGTGTTGATTCACCTTTTAATGAGCAAGGTGAGATTGTTTCCGAACTCCTTTTTACTTCATTTTCAAGCAGGGTTTTTTGTTTGTTTGTTTTTTTTTAAATTGAAGAACTGCAGGAGCAATTAAGAGATACCTTTTTTTTTTTTGTTGGTTTTTTTGTTGGGTTTTTTTTTTTTTTTTTTTTTTTTTTTTTCCCCGGTTCTTGAGGTGCTGCCTGTCTCATGTAGCTATTGTAAAATTTGGGTATCGGAGCGGGTTTGGGTACGTTCACTTTACAGAGCCCTTGTACGGAAAAAAAAAAAAAAAATACAGAAAAATGGAGAGACGCCGACACCGGAGCGGCCGCTAGGAGGCGGGCGGGGACAGCCGGCCAGTGGCGCGGTCCGCCGCGTGCTCGGCCGTTAAAAAGGGCGGGAAGGGGACGGCTGCTGGGCCGCCCCTGCCTGCGGGGTGGGAGAGCTCCCGTGCTTCGCTTGGTGGGGTTTGGTTTGTTGCTTCCTAGCTCTTTCCTTCACCTGATAAAACATCTTTATCTTAGCCCACGAGTTCTCGCACTCTTGTTCTTTATGGTTCGTCCCGTCCTGTTGGGGGAGGGAGGGGATGTATGAAGAAAGACAAGCTGGAGAGGCACTGACTGGTGGTTAATAATTTGTCGTCTTAACTAAACCAGTATGAAATGTGGTAAGTTACTAGTTTCTTTATTAAAGTCATCTTAGGGCTTTTAATTTTTACATTGGTGGTGGTCTTAGCTGATTGTATTTTGAGTCTTAGAAGTGCCAGACTCTTTGGAAATGAAATAGTAGCACATACACATGTGCAGGCTGCACAAAGGTGTAAGTTACTCAGAAATATGGCAATATAGTTCAACGATATAGTGCTGAAGTTCTCTTAAGGAGCATCATAGGAGACTGTTGCAAACATGGGTTTATTAAAGGAGAGTGGCAAGAATTTGTGTAGGTAATTAGGTGAGTCTTAGATAATACATGCATAACTTATATCAAAATGTTTCCTCTAAGTTGTTTGCAAACCTGCAGCTATCAACATGACTAGCAAGAGATGACAAGGTAATAGCAGAAAAATCTGCATGTATATATTCTTTCTTTGTCTAAAATTCTGTATTGTGTTCTGAAGTAAGTGCAATCTGTTCAGTATAGCGTATGCATATGTATGTTTATAAACTTACCACTGTGTTGTGGTAGAAGCACAGGACTATGCCATCACCTGCTTTGCTTACAGGCAATGTTTGTTCCCAGCTTAGTCTGAGAGCCCTGGGGGTACCTTGTGTGGGAAGGTTGCGGGCAGCTGAAGCTGGGCTGGGTTTGTGCATGACTACTTTGCTTTGAAAGTTAAAAAAATACTTGGCTACTTCTACATTGTACTATCTGCTGGTTTATCATCATTTACCAAAGGTTTAATCTGTGTTCTAAGCAGACTCTCAATAGTCCTGAGTAGTCAATAGACCTGGTTTTATCTTCAGGTATCATAAATATTAGCTTAAAGTTTCCATGCATATTAAAAAGATACAATTATTTAATTCATAAGAACTTTTTTTTGCTCTTGTGGGCCTGTAAAGTATGTGTATGTTTGCACTTATTCCTCCAAACAATAACTATGTTTATACTTGCCATTTTTCATGCATGAGTTATTGCTTTGTTCTAGCCAAACTTTATTAGTCATATTAATAAGAAAAGAGTTTTGAGAAGGGCGTGAAATCTATTGAACTGATTTGTTTGTCCTGTTTTTTTAATTTCTATTTTAAGGTATTGTGTTCTAGTTACCATAATTTTTATTTGTTTGCCTTTTACTTTTTTTTTGTATTAGCATCAGTATCATCAAAGTCAGCGTATAGACAGCTTGATGTATTTAACCCTTGGCTTCAAGTAGTTGGGGTTTTCAACATGTTAGTTTCCTTGTGTACTGTTCTTTAAAGATGCAAAATGCAAACCTTTGGTGGTTATTTCCTTCTGAGTGTTTTGTAATAGCTTATTGAAATGTGGTAGCTAGGTTGAGGGACACTAATAATAACATATTCTTAGATGATCTTAAGAGGTCATCTTTCATCCCATTCTGAATGGTGCAGAGTGCAGGTTGTGGCTGCAGAATTCACTGGAACTCATGTGCTGCCTTTTCATAGAGGTAAGTAGGCATCTGTAGCAGAAGAGCTGCTCTGCTGATCTCTTTCTCAGTGTGTGTGTGCACTTGCCTCTTGTGTGTCTTCAGTGACCTTTCTCATTGCCTAATGTTTCCCCAAGTGTCTGTGTTTTTTTCCCCTCACTTTTAATTGCTCCATTGCTTCCGGGTGGTGGCTGTAGAACTGCAAGGCACTGCAGCTGCAGAAAGAGGTGGGAACTGGATGAGTCAGACCTGAGTTGAGACAAGAGTGGGAAAGCAGGAGCTCAGGTCTCATGGTATCCACTTTAGGCAGACAGGGCAGAATGATAAAGGTGGAGAGCTGCTCAGCTCAGGGTTGGTTTTATTTTTCTCTCTTTCATGGAAAAGATGCTGTTGCCTCTTGGTCGTTAGACTTTGCAGCCCAGATGACGTCTTCTCCAGAGGGGCCAAAGGAAGAGCAGGCAGTGCTAACAGGTGTCACTTCCGGGCTGCTAGACAGCCTGGAAATTGTGGTACTTTTAAATACCTAGTGTTCCTTGGGCGTTCCCAGGACTTTGTGCATAAGATTATTCCTGTAAGTAGATTAAGGTTCCATGCTACTGCTCTTCTGTCGGATTTCTCTGAAGCCAAGATGCACCGTAGAGCTTCACAGGTGCTGCTTTCAGGCACGATTTTTGCAGGATGTTTTGGAGACTTCACCAGTCCTTGCTCTTTTCAGGCAAGTCTGTAGGCTGTACATGTTGGTCTGAAATGTTAAATGTGGGGACACTTGAAGGCTGCTGGACAGACTTGGGAATACTACTGCATACATCCATCATCATTTTGGGAAGTTCAGTAATCAATAGCAAGAGCAGGAAAGCGTGGGGTGATGGCTGTTTACGTGGTACTTCTGGTGACAAAAAAGGGAAGACTTGCAAGTGTCTTGCCTCATTGTCTATGATGTGACTGGGATTGTTCTTAGTTTGGGTGCACTGAACTGTTCCTTAGTGCTGCTCCCTCTGTTTTACAACCATTACCCTTTGTCCTATTGCTCCAGGCCCTGCTGAAGAGTTTCTCCCCATCTTTTTTAGCCCCGTTTAGGCACTGGAGGGCCACTGTATGTCTCCCCAGAGCCTCCTCTTCTCCAGGCTGAAAAGCCCCAGCTCTCTCAGCCTGTCTGCACAGGAGAGGTGCTCCAGCCCCCGATCATCTGCACGGCCTCCTCTCCAACAGCTCCACGTCCTTCTGATGTTGGTGGCGCCAGAGCTGGATGCAGTGCTGCAGGTGAGGTCTCACCAGAGCAGAGCAGAGGGGCAAAATGCCCTCCCTCGACCTGCTGGCCATGCTGCTTTTGATGCAACCCAGGATGCAGTTGACCTTCTGGGCTGCAAGTGTGCATTGCTGGCTCATGTCCACTGTCGCTCCCAAGTCCTTCTCCTCAGGGCTGCTCTCAATCCATTCACCACCCGGGACGTTGTACAGGACAGCGTCAAATGCCTTGTGCAAGTCCAAGTAGGTGACATCAGTCGCTCGTCCCTTGGCCACCAATGCTGTAACCCCATCATAGAAGGCCACCAGATTGATCAGGCACGATCTGCCCGTAGTGAAGCTGTTCTCGCTGTCACCGATCACCACCTTATTTTCCATGGGCCACTGATTTGGAAATGGAATGTCAAATATGCCTGCTTTAGGTTTATGACACAGAATATGCACTGAAAGACTGTTCTCTAATGAGAGAAACTGGGACTCCCGTGAGGCTGTAAATGAAATGTGGAAATCAGAAGTGCATAGGTTGGACATGTGTATGGCTTCACCCTTCCCGCCCCCTGCAGAAACCTAATTAGTATCTTTGAGAAGTAACAGAATCAATCTTTTTAAAAAAAAAAAAATCTTCAAATGCTCTGTTATTTTAATGAATGGGTTGGATTTTTTTATTTTACTGAGAATAACACATTGTGAAAAGGAAATACCTATACGCTAGTTGTCTGTGTTTTTATTTTGTGCAAACCTAATTGGATCTGCTAATTTAAATCTCATTAAAATAGGCTAAAGTAATAATAGTCATACTGTGAAAACTGTATAGCATTGCCAGCTAGAATTTGTTGTATATTTTTTTTTCCCTGTGAAAATAAGGTACAACTCCAGAAAAGGCAGAACTAAAATACTATGTTTTTTTTTTTTCTTCAGTTTACATCTCTGTTGTCTTTTTAACATAGTTTTAATGACATATTGCTTCAAATACCACCTTGTAGCTGCAATATAAAGTACAGGAATGCTGAAAACTAGTGTTTCTGCTTATCTGGTTTTAAGTAGGTTCTGTGTTTAGTTAGTTGAGGAAGTGTTATGTGAAGGTACAGATCGTTTTATTTTCTAAGCCTTTAGCATTAGGGAAACCTTTGAAGTGAATATTCCTTCTACCTGTAGAAATGGATGTAATGCTTCCTTCTTGTCACAGATTAATTTGGCTGCTTTTCAGGATTTTTGTTGTCCTGTTTCTACAGCATTGATCTTTCTGTATTCTCATTATGGAGGGTTAGCATTACAGGGGAGGCTCAGGCTGGGTTTTTTCTAATTATGTCATACCCACCTGCTATTCTGTTATAGTATTTTTTCAAGCTATTTTACTGTAACTATTTTTCTTTTCCTTGAGTAGCGTCTCTGTTTGAATTCTAGTCACAGTTTTCTTGTGAAGAGTATCTGCCTAAGTGTGCATTTGTGTTACTTCACTTGCCTTTAACCAAGGTTCTTGCGCTTCTGTGAGCTCTCAGCCATGTGGATGCTTCCTGCTTCAGATCTTGGGTTGAAGATGTTTTATAGATGTCATTCTGTTACTGTCCTTGGTGATGTGGAATTGCCTTCTCTGACTCAAAAAGCTGACTTGCTTTAAGGCTTCTGGCTCTTGCGAGCTTCCCCAGTAAGGTTTTTTTTGAGAAAAGGTAAAAAAGAGGAGGGCAAGAAAACACATGGGGATTGTTTTTACAAACGTGCAATCCCTTGAAAAAGCAACTCCAGTAAGGTAAAAGTATGTGCATTAACCTCAGATTAATCCACATTCATTTACCATGTTACATGTATGTGACAAGAGGAACAATTGTATTTTTGAGCATGTCTGATTTTGTTTACTGCACCAAAGAAAGAGCAGAGGTAGATGGAGAAGTCCAAACTCTTATTTATTTTCATAAAAGAAAATGTATAACCCACACACCTAAGAGATCTTTCTGAGCGCTTGTTTGCTGTTTCTGTAGGTAAAACACAAATTAACCAGTGGTAATGCTTGAAGTGAGCAAGTACATAATACACTTATCGTGGTGTAAGAGACCTTGGCCAAGAAGTGATCCTTCTTTATGTTCCTCAAAAGCACATCCCTTCCAGAAGGACAAGAGTTTGTATATGAAATGGACTGTTGCTTGCGGAAGGGGATAGTATCTGTTCCTCTTTTATGTCTCTGTTCTTGGCTTGTGAGTGTACAGAGCAGATATGAGTGTGTACTTTGCGTTTAATTGGAAAACTCGAAACATCAGCTGCTTTATATATCACATTTTCAGTTAGTGTTGTGATATTTTAAAGTGTACAGGTACTTGCAAATAAAGCAAGAAAGAGTGCATGCTTTTGAAGCTCTTATTTTTGCAGATGGGGAAAACTCAGCTAACCTAAGCGGTAAAAGTGTTAGAGCTATGTTTATTTAGTTACAAGAGCCCTTCAGATGCATACTATCATCTAAACACCTACAATCCACAAACATTTGCTGCCAAGAGACCGTTCTTTTATTTTTTCTGGTTGAAGATGCCATAGGGATAGTCTCTGTCATATCTGAATTATTCTCGTGATGGCAAAATGGAGAAATATAGAAGATGGGTGGCAAGGGGGAAATGGTTGAAACTGGAGACTAGGTGGAAGGGATTATCCTTTTACAGAATTTTGTGTGTGTGTGTCTGGTTCTTGGTATTACGCCTGTGTATGCTCGCTTGCATTGCAGTAGAGAACTTGGGGCGGGGGGAATATTTCCATGTAGTCGCCCTAATGAGTGTTTACCCCAGTGAGGATACAAGAATGTCTATGACCTGAAAAGCAGTGTCACTATCACATCTTTGAAGTGCAAAATACACTGTTTACAATCAATATATACGTGTAACTTTTTCTGAGGGAAAGACAGATTCCTGGCAACCAATACGTTTATTAATTTCAGTGGTTTTACTTTTCTTGCAGCTTTTGGGTTTGATTTGGTGTGTTTCTGACGGTGTTTGCTTGTTTGTATTCATAAACTGCTTAACTGGAAATGCATTCAGACAGCCTAAATTCTCTTGACATCCCTGAGCATCGTATGATGGTGGTGGTTTCTCTGAAGCTCTGACCTATCTCCTTGCTGTCCTCACTAGGTATGGCTCACCAGGAGAGTTGTCTTCACTTATCCTAATATTCCTATTCCTTAAGACTCCCGCACCTTGGTGGAAAAGAGAACTCTGTAGTAGCAGCCCAGATAGCAGGATATTTCTGCAACAGTGTTTTTTTGTATTTCTGTACTTCCAGGGCAAGGGAGTTCAGATTCATCCACTTGACTAGACAGTTTATCAAGAAAAATTCTATTTATTCCACAAGGTGAGGAGTTATGTGATTGATTGCAAAGCTAAAAGAAAAAAAAAAAAAGGTGAGAAAACACAATCTTATGGTATACCTGACCTTCATCTCTGTTGTCTTGCACCTGTCACTTTGGATTTCTTAGCGTTGTGTTTTGTCTGTGGAAAATTAGAAAGTAGCTTGCTTTCACTGTGGGCTCCTGGATACTCAGAACTGTTCCCTCTTTCTGAAGAGAAAGCTTCTTTGGCTCTTCCCTTGTTCAAGCATTCAGCTTTTGGGTTTATACTGAATATGTCTGAATGTGTTAAGTTTTCCTTCTGTTTTGTGTTCTGGTATTGTGCTTTGAGATGCAGAACTAAAATATGTGGGATGTTTTCCCTTTCTTCTGAGCTGCTTTGAATGTATTTTGCTCTTCTTTGTATATTTGGGCAAAACTAGATCATAGGAGCAGACATCTACAATTCATGAGAGTAATCTAATGACATAGGCTGAAGTGCTTTCAGTGAAAGTGCTCCTGGACACCAATGTTTTGTGATGAAATGTCTGTAGCCTGATGTGTGTCTGTGAAGCAAATAACGTGCATGTCGGTAGTTACTAAATAGACAGTAGCAGGGATTAGGTACAATATATAAAGAAAGCTAGGAGTCTTGAAAAGTGGATTATAGCTACTGAGAGGACAATTCCCCTTTCTTTTCTCTTGATGTATATGTATGTCAGAGATCTGTGTGTGTGTTGGGTGGTGGGTTTTTTTTGGTTGTGTTGTGTTGTTTTGTTTTGTTTTTCCTGATTCCTCCCCACTAGCCTTCCTGCATGATACTTTCTGCGTTGGGCAGCTCCCTCTGCGGCACCTTGTGTCTCCGGCCACACCTGGGTGGCTCTTGTGGGGCAAGGCAGAGGCTGGGTGAAATTTTGGCTCCTTATCTGCCATCCTCAAAATGAACAGTAGCCTGTGGGTCCCCTCTGTTCTCTGTGTTGGTCTTGGCTTTTTTTTTTTTTTTTTTCCTTTGCTTTAGCCATGTTTCCAAATGGAGAAGAATCTCTTATGTTCGTTGAAAGCACTGGAGAGAGATAAATAAACTAATAGTTTGGTTTGGTGATCTAAAGATTAGTAGCTTTGATGCCAAAGGAGTTAGTAACATCTTTTTGGGGCTGTGCTGTGGATCCCTGACTCGATGTACAACAGTGCCAGGACTGTATTTTTAGCTTGTATTACTAAGATTTGGATACCGCTGAAAACCATGCACTGGTGTTCTACCCCTTACCTCTCCCACAAATTAATAGTGTTATTTCTGTTAATTCCTGGCCTGTAATTACTGAAGAGCTGAATTCTGGTGGCTGTTATAGTCTCTCTTGGTAACCTCTAACAGAAGTCAGGGGGAACCTGGCTTTTACTATGGGAAGTACGTGGTTATAATCATGGATTGCCTGTAATTTATCTGCTTGGGCTGATTTCAAGCAGCTCTGGTGGCAATGTTTGAACTATTTTGGAATTTGTTAAATATCCTCTAGGTGAAGTATATTGTGAAATTCAAATAATTAGGAAGATTGAGCGGTTTTGCTGCAGCCCTTGTTTACCAAACTCATCATCAGTTTGAGATGAGGAGAAACTGGAAGTTGGGCCATCTAAATTGGATGATTTTTGTGTATGAAGAGGGTCAAGAGCCAGATGGAGGGGGCAAATTTTGCATATTGGGAGCTCCCTGTGTGTACACCTGTGACTGTCACAGTATTGTGGCCCTCATGTAGAGTCTCTGAAGTTTAAAACTGAGATGAAAAAAAGCGTATTTTAATACTGAAATTTTATAAACAAGTGCTGTGTAGCACCAATGCACTTTATGCAAGGAGAAAGAAAATCTAAAAGAAAAAAAAAAAAAGAGAAAATTCCTGACTTGTAGGGTAACATTTTTGATTCAGGCTGATTTGTGTTGCTCCTTGCTGCCTTTGGGTAGAGATCAGCTCAGCTGCTGGGTGTCCAGGCGCCCCTGTGCCCGCTGCCTTGTGTGGGGTTTTGGCCCAGGCAGCACATGTGCAGTGAGGTGACAGTGCCCATCTCTGTGTGTAGCAGCATGTGAGCTGGGGGAGGGAGACCGGAGCTGGCTCCTATTGCAGACTGTGAACCACAACACCAAAAAAAGAAATACAAACGTATTTCCCAGACTCCAGTAAGTTATCTTCTGATGCTAATACTTCCAATAAAGATAGATCTATCAAATTAATTATTTTTATTTGGAAGCAGTTTTTAGTGCTAGAGGGCCTTTATTCTTGCAGTAAAACATGGAACAAAATATAATGATTGGAAGTTGAAATTGTTAAAATTCAAACTGTAAACAAGCTGTAAATATTTTACTGAAGGTAGTCAACTGTTGAACTAAATTAGCAAGGGGTGTTAAAAATTTCCTGTCGCTTTGAAACTATTAGTAATTAAAAGTCTTTTTAAAACATCTCGTACTTGAGCCACATCTACTTGGGGTTATTGTGGGTGTTGCTTAGTTAAATAAAATTGCCTGTGTTGTGCATGACGGGAGTGAAATGTTTGCTTATTGGCTTCTGGTGGGTTCAGGAAGGTGCTTCTCGCTGTGCAGTCAGGAGTGCTTGTGTTCCTGTATCTGGAAGTGTGGGATAAGGAAGGTGATTTAATGACATGGACATGATGTTAGAGGTTTAATCTTAGTAGCGATAGGTTTTGGATTTGAATTTTTTTTTTTTTTAATTCTATTTTTTTGGAGGATGGGGCTGGGGTATACTTTCACGAGACAAAAAAAAAAAAAAAAGATTTAGACAAGGAAGGAAACTGTCAGGGCGCTATGTGGGCCAGTAACTGGCTGGGACTGGAGAGCCAAGGGCTGGCAGGGCAGGGCCTTGCCAGCCAGCATCTGTCCCAGCACCCCAGTCAGGGAGTGGGGCAGCCGTAAGGCTGGCACCTCTGTGGGGACAGGGCACCCCTCCCACTGGAGGCTGGCATCCTGCAGTGTTGCGGGGGCAGTCTGAGGGCCTGGGGGCAGTGAGGCCTATTAGTGCCTTCTGGGCCTGGGCAGAGACGTGGTGAGGATGAGCTTCTGAAGGTACGGGATAGAATTGTGTTCGTATCTTTATAAATGCCAAATATACTACTGCTGTTTTTTTTTCTAGTGACTTATGAAATGGTTTGTTTCTGATAGCTGTGCTGTTTCCATACAACCACCACTTAGCTGGTCTCCACATTTCATCTTCAGAAGTATAACTGTGTTCTTAGCCATGCTCCAAATAAGTTCTCCTTATGCTTTTATTTCAAGAGGGGTTTTCTTTCTCTGTGATGGCAGAACACAGTGTATGTAAGAAGAGTTTTGAAAGATGATTTGTTTTGGAAAAGGGTTGTTTGGTTTTTTTTTTTTTGTAGTCTGTGTTGGTTTGCTTGTACTCTGTTACATGGGGCACTAGAGAAGTTATAAATTGAATACCGTATTGAATTGCAAACTGAGTCTTGATTTAGAGGGGAAAAATAACATGCAGATGGATGATAATATATGTCACAAGCAGTGTTTTTACTTTCAAATGTTGCTTAGTTAAGCAATTTTTTAAAATGTTGTTGCATACATATTTAGGAGTAGATTGTGATTGCCAACATCAGTTTAGTATTTGTTTCATAATTTCCCAGAAGGGATATCAAATGGAAGAATTTTGTTGGCTAAATTACTGACAGCTGTTCATCATACTCTTGAAATACGTTATTACAAATAGCTATGTAAAGTCATACAGGCATCAACTACAAGTGTTCCTTTTATGTGTTGGCTTGTTTTAAAAAAGTGATTCTAGAGTTCATAGGAATCTTCAGTAGAAGAAATGGACTGCTATGGTGTAACTAAGTCACAGCTTTAAAGCTTACAGGGGGAAAAAAAAACTGTAGAATGTCTATTTCCTTGTGGAATTTACATGAACACACTTCCTGTTCTGAAAGGTGATGGAAGGCCCAAAGTAACACTGGCCCTCGCTATAGTAACGTTCTAATGCAAAGCCACAACAATTCTCTTTGACATCTGCGGGTAACAATTGGTTATGAACCATGAAGTTTGTAATGAGAACTGCCTTAGTACTCAGGAGGTTACCAGTGAGTACCAAAAGTTAAAATAGAAGCCTCTTCTAACAATATTAGCAAACTGTAAGAAAATACTTCGGCCTGTTGTGCTACAAGCACTCAGCTCAGGACATCTCACTCTGAATTGCAGCAGAACCTATGGAATAAGCTTTGTGAAGGTGAGAGTAAAAGAGTCATTTGGCCTAAAGCTAATTCAGTGTAATGAAAAGTCTGAGGTGGTACATGGTTAGTGATTCCAGTGGAAGACGGAGACAACTTGCTTTTTTCTCCTAATGGCTCTAAGTCTTAATTCCTTTTTCTCCACTGAAGCAGCATTCTACACATCAAACCTTAGAAGCAAGCCAGATCCAGTGACTGCTACCATCTCTTTTTGTTTAGACATTTATTGCTCTTTTCTGGCAGTCAGAAGTCTGAGGGAGAGGCTGTGTGAAACCTGTTCTGGTGGTTCCAGTTTGAGGTAATTATCATTATGTGAACACAGAATGAAATAGTTGTTCTGCACAGAGCAACTGAATAATGTACTTAGAAGTACCAGTCTTGCTTCATAACTCACCTGAGGCTTGTTGGGCTTTATGGTCTTCATCTTAATTCATAACTGCACTTTACTGCAGAAATCAAGTGTGAAGGCCGTGCGGATCACCATAATCGGACCTAGATGGGACTGGATTAACTGATTGGGGGTAGTGTTCCTGTGGCCACTGCTGCTGGCAGGCAGAGGACAATTCTCTCCAACTGAAAATAGACCACAGAGGGCAGATGCATCTCAAATTAAGCTCTCCTTCACCCATGCTTCATTTTCGTTTGAGGTTTTTCTTGCATGAAGTATCACCAGAATTACAAGGAAAATGGATGGATTTGGTTGCATTGTGACAGCCTGTTCTGCAGTTTTCCTCCTGACTGGGAAGTTGAATGTATATTGAATGTTACAGAGCGCGGACAGGAAGGGCAATGTTTTCTGTCCCTTGGAAAGGGGCTGATCACACTGTTAGAAATATGATTACCACCACTCCTTATGATGAAAATAAGCAGAGCCATATTTGCTGAGTATCCAGTCTTTCCTGCCAGTTCTTTCTGAATCATCAGCTTCTGAAAAGAGCAATAAAAATGGTGCAGAGATCTAACTTTCACAGATAATCATCTTCAAGTGTGACAGTTGTCATCACTATTCCCTTGTCTTTGAGGCTAGATAGAGATGTGTCTGAATTGTTGACTTTTCCACTGCTCTTGGAATGAGTCATGGGGCAGAATTCGAAGTGAAATGTTTAGAAATAATTAGTTTTGTGCATAATTTTGGAGGGGAGTGATATAACTTTACACAGCTTCCTTGCTTTTGACCAGTAGTTTGCTCCTTGGCAAGATGTAAGAGGAACCTGTACCTGGGCCCAACTTGCTTCTTGAGTGTCAGATGTTTGAAGGATCATCTCAGCCCGGTTCTTTCATATGCTCTTGTACCACTGTGAGAGGAAAACCTCTCACATTTTCATTGCCTGCTGATCAGTGAAACCTGTTCTGAAGATAAACTCTTTCTCATGATGTTTGTTAATGAATCTTTCTGCAGTGGACAACATACATATTAGCTGCTGAAAGCAAATCTGTATGCCCAGTCCCTCTGCCTCTCTCCAGGGTTGTCACTGGTTAAGATTTTGTGAATGCTTTTGTGTCTGTCCCCTCAGACTCTATTTGTTACTTGTCAAATTAACATTTGGTTCCTGCCTTGCAGTGCGAAAATTTGATTTTTTTTTTTTATTATTATTTTTTAAACCTCTGAATTTTTAGTGTGCTATTCCACAAACTAGATAGGAAGATAAGTGAAGTTCACTGTATCAGGTAAGTGTTTCAATATGCTTGGTTCTGCAGTTGCTGGTGTGGGCTAAATAGGAAGGGAGGAAGAAAAAGGCAAAATTAAGTATACTTAGAAGGGTGAAGTGCTGGCTGTAGCTGTGGAATAAGCATTGTACGGGGAAGGTAGAGGGAAATGTGATCTTGAGAAAGGTTTGCATAAGCGCAAGTTAGTTCTTCAGGAGCTACTGGCTATTGATATATTGACTAAGATCTATTGCTGTTGACTAATGGGAGCTGTGAATCCTTACTGCTTATGACTAGCTTGGAGAAATTATCTGTGAACATCTAGTGAGAAATAACTGAATGCAGAACAGGGATATTTGTTTCAGTCCCCTTCACATCTGTCATTCAGTGTCTTTCTTACTTCTGAGATAGATTTGCAAGTGAAGAAGTTGAGTGGTGTGTTCGTCTTCCGGCTGTATGTGTTGCTTAGGGTGTGCTGAATGGTAGTTCTGGTGTTATTACTTGAGCCTGAAAGTTACCTTTTAAATTCCTAGTAACATGAAACTGTAGACACTTGTGTCTCCAACTCAGAATGAGTAATGTTACTCTGAACTGTTTATTGTTGCTACTCAGGATTTTTTTTTTTTTATAACCATAGATTGCAGAATCCAGTAAATCTTCTTTTCTATTTAGCCTCACTTTATCGAACAAGATGATTGTCCTGTTGCAAGCTTGCAGTATTTTCCCAGTATGTGGTAACAGAGAGCACCATCATGCCCCTTATCTGTACATTTTTTGAGACAAGGAAAGAGCTACTAAGTTTTTGAGGAGACTGAACGCTTCTCCTGTCCCTGCTTGTTGTGTCTGCAGGGATTCAAAGCAGCATCACTGTCTCAAGTGGGCCAGGGTGGTGGTGGTTTAGGACAAAGTTAGCAAGTTATGTTTTCTTAATTGGTTCAGATGAGTCAGTCTGGAACACAAATCACACTGGACAGTGGTTTGGATGTTTCTAGGCTGGTAAGAGCCAAGTAGTTTTAGCTTGCCCTGGAGGCTAAATTCATGTACAGATCAAGTTCAATTAACTTTTTTTCATACTCCAGCTATTCATTTTTCTTGTTCTGACAGTTCTATTTGCTGTGTGCCCAACAGGCTTGCCACCATGGACCACTTTGGCATCCTGTCAGGAGCCTGAAGGCAGCACCTAGTTGACATGTGCTTTGTATATGGACCATTTGCATTTTGATGTACTTAAATTAGAAGATGTTGCTAGCGTCCCTGTCCCCGTGAAAGCTGGTTGGTGACAAACACTGTAGGTCTAAACTTACCTTGAGTTTTCAGGGAGATGAACTTTTGCACCTTGTGGGCTGTAACATGTTCCAAGTTCTTTTTGTGTTGCTTGTTTTCCATCAGTTGCAAAAGTAGGCAAATTGCCTCTGAAATTAAAACCCTTTTAGTAACCCTGATGATTAAAAACTTCAGAGTTGTTTGTTTGTTTGTTTTCATCTATTCATTTCAGTAGAAAAACTTGCCCCATCAAGAGAAGCGTGGCCAGCAGGTCGAGGGAGGGGATTCTCCCCCTCTACTCTGCCCTGGTGAGACCCCACCTGGAGTACTGTGTCCAGCTCTGGAGCCCCCAACACAAGAAGGACATGGACCAGTTGGAGAAGGTCCAGAGGAGGCCACAAAGATGATAAAAGGGCTGGAGCAGCTCTGCTGTGAGGCCAGGCTGAGAGAGTTGGGGCTGTTCAGCCTGGAGAAGAGGAGGCTCCGGGGAGACCTTAGAGTGGTCTTCCAGTACCTCAAGGGGGCCTACAAGAAAGATGGGGAGAGGCAGTTCAGTAGGGCCTGTTGCAATAGGACAAGGGGTAATGGTTTTAAAATAGAGGGGGGTAGATTTAGACTGGATATTAGGAAAAAAATTTTTACGATGCGAGTTATAGAACACTGGAACAGGTTGCCCAGAAAGGTGGTGGATGCCCCATCCCTGGAAAAGTTCAAGGCCAGGCTGGATGAGACTCTGAACAACCTGATGTGGTTGGAGATGTCCCTGCTCCTGGCAGGGGGGTTGGACTAGATGATCTTTGAAGGTCCCTTCCAACCCTAACCATTCTATGATTCTATGATTCCAAATGCTTGACCTTTTATTTCTTGTTTATACTGGTATGTATTGTTGAACTGTGTATAAAACTGGAAGAATTTCTTGATTTGTTTTGCCCATATAAAATTTCTGCCAGGATGGAGATGTTTACTTGATACTGTACAGCGAAGTTCCTGTGTGCAGCTATGTGCTTAGGTGAGAGACACAAGAAAGTACTTGTGGCGCAGGGGAAGCTGATTCTTGTTGGGGACAGGTGGAGATGCAAGTAGATCTACTTTTGCTTCTCTACAATTCTGAGCAAGGTCTCTGTTCTCCAATGGTTTGACCATCTGTCTGCTTGCTCTTGATGTGTTAATTATGACGGTCTGGTCACCAAAGTGGAGCAAATGTGATCAGGTAAAATAAATCTCAGTGGCTGGCATCTCACTTGAGAAGGACAAGTAACAAATGTAGCCCAGTAGCAAGGCCTATTACACTTAGCAGTTTTCACTATTTATACTGTCTACGTACACATGCTTTCAGCTAATTTTTCTATTTAGATTGCACATGGACCTGTGACAGAATAATTCATCAGTGCTTGATCACCGCATGGAACATCTGACGTAACTGAAAATGGTTTTCCAAGCAGGTTGCAGCACTTCTACCTTTTTTTTTTTTTTTTTTAGTATTGATAAATGCTGTTTATGATGCAAGTTTAATTTCTAATGTTATTTCATATGATTTTGGACAAAATGAAATTGCTTTGTTTTAAGTGAGGCAAAGTTTTGGGGTTTTCCCTCAGTTCTCACTAGTGCAGAGCTGAGTGACCTGTTGTTCTTGGGTTAATTGAAATTCAGGGTCTATTTTCAAGTGGTGTGGAGAGCTCAGATGAGCCTTATATTTCACCCCTCCAGATGTGAGTGCGTGCTTCTGGAGATTAAAATACTATATTAAGAGACTAATTGAAACAAAATTAAATTGCATATCATAATTTTAGTTCCAAGTTTAGATTAATTAGAAGCTAAATTGCCTATAACACCTTCCACTTTTGATACTTGAATGCCTTCCCATATGATGAGATGAAACTGCAAGGCTTAAACCCTTTCAACTGAACAGGCTTGTACATGAACAATGAGAATTGAGTAGTAAAGTTTAGGTACTGGTCGATTAGAATTACAAGAGACAGTAGTTATGATAAATATCTTCTATTTTGCACTGCTATAAAAGTTATTTTAAAGAGGAAAGAAGCATCCTGCGTGAAGAATTTTAAGGAATTAGAATTACTTAAGCAGTAAAATTATATGGGGAAAACTGTTTTGGGAATGCTTGTAGACAATCAGAATTCTCAAATTGCTGTAATACTTCATTTTCTTTCTTACTGCCTAGACCGAATGTCCTGTCCAAAGTTCTTGGCTGTTATCCATTATATTATGTGTTTAGATATCCTAATTTTAAAATTTCCAGTTACCTAGATCAGACCATGAAGAAACTATTAAACAATTTTCAAGATACTGAGTGATCTTGAAAATGAGTGTTGAGGGATTCTCCTGCATATGCCGATAATGCAGATTTTGCTGGTGATTTGTATGTGTGTATGTTTATGTGCATATGTGGCCAGAACTATACTAAACATGTTTTGCTGACACTTGCAGACTTATTGCTGTGTTATTATTTAGGGGGGGCTTTATTCCATCTCATTAAAGACTTTGGGTAAAATACTAAAGCATCTAGGGCTTTATGTCAGGTTGCTTTTACAATGATGGGCTTTATGGATGATAGGACTGGTTTGCAGTGGATCAGTCTATAGGGAGGAGGACCCTGTCCCTCGTGGCTCTTGTTTCAGAATACCTAATGTGAAGCTAATTAATCTGTTTACTAAAGTTTGTTCCTCTTATGCCATGAATTTCTTCCTTCTTAGAATATGTATTTGGCAAGCTGTTCTCCACATTTGTCACATGTGCTTAAAATCATCTGAGGAACAAAAAAGACCTTTTTCCTTAAATGCTAGACTGTCCTTGAAGCCTGGGGCTTTGCAGTAGACAGTTCTGAGTAAAAATGGATGAGGAGTTTTTTTTCTGGTTCTACTCTAGCTTTCAGCAAACTTTAATTTTCTTTCACTTCAGAAAGGAAATGGGGTGTATCTTACTATGAGGAGGAAGAAAGTAGCAGAACCAGAGAAAATAGTTCTGAAAGGCATTTGAGGATCAATTTTTTTTAAGCTACTCAAGTATTCCACATGCTGCGTTTGGTGTTTGTGTTTGTTGTTTTTTTTCTTTTGTTTTGTTTGTCTTTTTTTTAAAGTGAGTTTGCTCACATAAATGCTGGAGTTCTGAGGTTTTGCTAGCTTTTGTTGTCCCTGGGGAATAAGCTAATTTAGTATTGCAAAACTATTCTGAGACAGAAATTGGTGGGAAACCTGATTTGTGCAGTGGACTTCAGACTGTCAGGGAGCGAGGATTCAAATCACTGGAACCACTGTCTTATAGAAACACTCATTCTGGTTCTTCTGCGTGTTTCTGTGATTGCAGTGAAATGATCCCCCCAAAAAAATAATTGGGAGGCCTGTGTTCTTGAATGAAGCTGGCGAATCTCTGCCTCTGTCAGTTGACTTTATCTGCCCAGCAGCAAACAGGTAATGAGGCAGCTACTAATGCCATAATGCATTGCTCTGCTAGAGCTCTGTAATCAAGGAGAAGAACCTTTCTTCCAGTAAGTACTTCGCTCATCTATAAGAATTAAATAATCTTTCTGTTATTAAATATTATTAGATTATGCTAGATGATTAATTTGGTAACTAACAGTATCAATCACACTGTTTTCCTGGCTGTTACCTATTGAATTAAAAGTTTCTAACAAACAGTTATGCTTCTTATTATTGACGTAACAGACATTTCATTTACCGGTGTTACAAATTACCTTCTGGTGTTACTTTGGGAAGTGTGGCAGCCTGACAGTAATTAAGCAGTAATTGGTATAGAAAGGCAAGAAATGATCCTGGTAGCTAACTATTCTCTTAGAAAATAATTTCGTTTATGCTATGATATTTCAGCAGCTCTGACCAATTTCCATTTTATTATGTGCCATATGGCTGTGCAGCTTAATTTTGGATTTGGTTTGTGAAATGCAGTTGTTCTGCTTTAGTAAATGTTGATTTTAAAAGTACCTTTTTTCCCTCACCAGTATAGATAAATACACTTCTTTGCCTTCCAAGAGTGTTGCTTTCTCACCTACCCTGCATGGCTGTTGCATTCATCATTTTTTGTTAAATTATTTTTGAAGAGGAGGAGGGATATGGTAAAAGAGCATGACCACTCTATTTTTATATATTATTCCCGAAGGGCAAGGTGTTGGGGGTTTTTTTGAGTTTTTTTTTTTTTTTGTTTTTTTTTTTCTTTTAGAAGTCAGACCTGTGAAGTAGTGGTGGTGGCAACGGCTTAGCTTCAGCATGGTCTTGAAGGTGTCTTAATTGCCTGCCTTCAGGTTGGCATATGAACAATTTACAACCAGCAGCTGCTTCTGCAGATCCATGTACAAATCTGACACAGTATTTTGTTTTTTATGCGCTCTGCCTGGTTGTTTTTTTTTTGTTTTTTTTTTAGTGTTTGTTCTATGAAAGCCAGTCTTGATAGCGTTTCCATGCAACCCTGACTATGAGCTCCCTTAAGCGGGGTATCAAGGGATTCCTGCTCCTTTTTGGGAGCATGGGTGTTAAAAAGGCTCCTCGATGGAGAGACAAATGATTAGTATCCCTTGAGCAATGTCCTAATGGTCTTTCATGGTTATAAGGTGACACACAAGTCTTTATATACAAAAACTTTTCCTGTGGTTGCATTCCACTTTATATATAAGCCTGATACAGAGATTTAGCTGAACAGCTGCTTGAAACTATTAGACATAGACATAATACATTGTTTTTTCTTCTGTATTTCCATTGCTGTTAATGTCTTCTCCCAGTGGGTACGGAGATGGTCTTGTCCCATCTCTGTCTCTGAAAGCTAGGTGCTGTATATGCTACTTGAAGATCAGAGTAAATTGAGAATGGGAAGGGTTAGAGAGGTGAGTTAATGGAAGAGATGAAAGGATGCAGGCAGGAGAAATGAGCTGATGTTTAAATAGGGCTGGGTCATGGAGCAAACAAAAATGTAATAACTGACTCCTGACCTGAGTTAGTCACGTTTGTATGATCACAGAAAAGCTACAACTAGCAAAAAAATACTGGTAGAGATTTTCTTAAGATGTGTTTTTCCTTTCCTGATTACCATTTGACACATCAGTGTAGCAGCAAATACACAGCTGATATAGTTAAACTACAAATGTTCAGCTGATAGCAAACTACTGATGGAAATAGTTTTGTGATTTAGTTTGGTTTTGTTTTTTTTTCTCTCTTCAGAGGCACAGTGTTCAGAGGTGTAAGGTGTGAGTCTAGTGCTGGTGCTGACCTACGGCTGTGGTGCCCCATAGTTCACGTGATGGCTGGGATGGGCGTTTTTCCCCTGTGCTTAAGCAGTGATGGTGAGGCATTGACAGGTTCTCTTTTTCCTGAATGTTCGGACTATATAGAATGACTCTTCTGTTTCTCCACTGAGACAAAGGAGCTAGGAAAATATTTTGTTCATTTCCCTTGAAATTAGTCCCCCATTTTTTTTCCCCATTTTTAAGATTTCATGCAATCTGGGCCAAATTTAGCAGAGATCTAATTTCAGGCATAAATAATTCTTCTGTGAAGAAGAACAAAGTAGGCTAGGACTCCCAGCCTGGAGGAGGAATGACAGAACAAGGATGTGAAGGAAGTGTGTAATCATGACTGAAGAGGAGTAAGGGTAGATAGTTCCTATCTCTTCCAGTTGATAGCTGTCTACCTCTGTTTCTTAGCTCTGTTCTGTTTGACTACCCTGTGTTTCGTACTTCCCCCCAAGTGTGTTTGGAGGGAGGAAGGAAGACACAGAAGGGAAAGATGCAGGGTGGATTTTTGTTCTGATTTTATTTTCTGAAAAATGAAAATTGGTAAACTTTTATCTTCTAATGCTGTTCAATTCTAAGACTGCGGATTTAATGTAGGGAACTGCCTTCAAACTGATCTCTCTTATGAAAAGTGCCATACTGCTTTTGCAGATCACAAGTAATCAGTGTGTTAGTTTTGTGCCTCATTCGCAAATGGCAATTCTCCTTGTAGAAATAGCCTGTTGCCCCACAGTAAAACATGGGGCTGGAGCTGAGCCAGAGCATCCTCATCAGCAAGTACTCCTCAGGCAGTCAGCCTGAGGGATCTTGAGGTTCCCAGATTCTTGAGAAGGCCCAACACTTCTTCCTGGCTGAGATTTCTTTTGATCCCAAATCCCTTGTGAGATTGCCTACGAAAGCTGGTTTGCAGATTTGATAGTTCTTATGCTTTAAGGCTTTTAAAAAATACTAACAGAATGAAAACATGAAGAGACTATAAATGAAATAAATTCCTTACTGTAGCTGAAATAGTATGCTTTTTTTCAATGGACCTAGCCTCTCCTCCAAAAATCAGGATTCTCAGTTTGTGTTTATGTATTTGTCAGCTCCCTTAGTGGAAAGGTTATGTTTTGAAACCTTTACTCAAGGAGGTCTTGAGTTAGTGGTCTTACTGCCTTCAAACTTAATTCCTCCATACTTGAGGCCAGGGTAATTTATATCAGTGCATTGGTACATATCTTTTCTGTGTTTGCACAAAACTTGTTTATGTTCTAGTGTCTAGATGTAGCCATCTCCTACTGTAAAGTAAACCAGGTGTTATATTTCCAGGAATAAAGTGTTCCCGTTGGCAAAATACTGTAAAAGTGTACAGCTCAGGAGTTTTCAATCAAGCCTGACTCTTGCTTATTACAGTCTCTTCTGACCTTGATGAGCTTGTGGATATGCTTTGTAACATCATGTTTTGGAGTTGTTATGGTTTTGTTTAGTGTGGGGGCCTAAGGTGGCAGCTTCTGTAGGAAACTGCTGGAAGTTGCTCCTCTTTGTTCAGGGGACTTGGTCAGGCCTAGGGCGGACCCGCTGCTGGCTAAGGCCAAGCCAATTGGTAGCAGAATGTTCTGTGATAACACCTCTGCAATAACGTATTTAAGAAGGGGAAAACAGGAAAAAAAAAAAAGAGAAGAGAAGATGTGAAGAAGCTGAGCGGGGTCAGAGAGCGGGGGGGGCGAGCCTTGTGGGCCTTGCACCCCTCACCCTCTGGCCTCCCGCCAGGCAGCCAACTGGGCCCGACTCAGCCTGGCCTGGCTGCAAGAAGTGGAGAGGAGATGAGCTGGGTGATGTAAAGAGATTCTGAGAGGCGTCTGCCAGCCTGTTGTGAAGAACTTTTCTTGTGAGAGGGATGGCTGCAGACGCCAAGGGCAGTGGAGGGGGAGCAGTAATGCAGCTCCTGGCCAAGATTCCCCTGCAGCCTGTGGTGACGACCATGGTGGAGCAGGTTGTCCCCCTGCAGCCCGTGGAGGCCCACGGAGGGGCAGAGATCCCCCTGCAGCCCGTGGAGGACCCCACATTGGGGGAAGTGAATGCCTGAAGGCGGCTGTGGCCCGTGGAGGCCCTGCTGGGACAGCTGTTCTGGAGGGACTGCACTCCGTGGAAGAGATGACCCACGCCGGAGCAGTTCCACAAAGGACTGTGGCCCGTGGGAGGGACCCCACGCTGGAGCAGAGGAGGAATGCGAGGAGTTCTTCCCCCGACAATGACACAGCGGCGTAAAACAACGCGTGATGAACTGACTGCGACCCCCATTCCCTTTTTCCCCCCTGTGCCGCTCGGCGGGGAAGGTGGTAGAGATAATGTTAACCTCTCCCCACCCCTCCCTCTTCCCGAGCTTATCTTGTTCTCTGTCTCATTCTCCTGCTGTTTGTAGTAATAAATGAATAGTTTTCCCCAAGTCGAGTCTGTTTTGCCCGTGATGGTAACTTTAAGGATTTCTCCCTGTCCTTATCTCAAACCTTGAGCCGTTTTTCTTATATCCTCTCCCCCTGTTTTCTCGGAGGGTGGGAGCAGTGAGAGAGAAACTGCGTAGTCTGGTCCCGATCAGGGCTGAACTACGACAGGAGTGTGTTGAAATGAGCATTCAAACATAGGTGAAATCAACAGTTTTTGGAAGTGAAGCCAAACATTTTGCTTTGTTACAATTTGTCTTTAAATGTAAGAGGCTCTTGTCTGTAGAAGAAAATTTGCAGAAACTAGGTGATGCTAAAATATGTATTTTTCTTTACCTCCTCTGAAGTAAGAATTCAGTTTGAATTGTCTTTCAGAGATCTCACCTTTTTATTGAGTACTTTACAGTTCAGTTGTTTGTTAATGGTGAGCTGAATTTAGTATATAATACCAAAGTTATGGTCAGATTGGACATTTGAGTAACTTTAAAGATGATACAAAACTTTGACATGTAATAAAGGGACCTTTAAAGGTCCCTTCCAACCCTAACGATTCTGTGAATAAGAGTGGACTTGATGTCCTGCCACAAACCAAAATTACTCTGTTTTTTTGGGGGGATGCTCGCATTTTTATTTTAGAAATTTCAAATGGGATTATGCTGGGTAAGTGGAAGTGTAAGATGATTTTTAAACAGCAGTCTTCCAGTTGCACAAGTGATTGAAATGATGAGTATGAATGTATTTATGTGAAGTTCCCTTGCATAATGAGAAGGGAGTGAGTTATTGGGGGAGAGATAGTAATGATCCAGCTCATAAAGACTAGGCTCATGAGAATAATTTCATTAAATACTTAAGCAGATCAGTAAATCCTTCAGCTGCCTTTTTCTGTAGTTATATAGTTTATGTTCTTCTGGGAGGAATTCTGCTCCTGTTTCTTACCTCCTCCCTCCAACTTGACATTTTGCTAAATCAATTTATTGCATGGCAGAACCTGCAAATGGTGCCTTCCAAAGCATTGAAGATCTGATCTATTTAGAGAAGACCTTTTATGTTTATACCCTAAATATGCTGTCAACCGATCATTTGATTGGCGTGTACCTTGTCCCCTTTAATCTCTTGCAAATTCACTCCAGTGACAAGCCCGGCTTCCTGAGCTTGTCTAAACTGCTGTTTCCTTTACCTTAAAAGTGGTTTTCTGTGCTCTGGTTTCTGTTTTTCCTCACAATAAGAGTGACTTTGCTTGGGCCTGGCTGGTTAGCGCAGTGGCAGGTCACCGTAACTTTTAGTAATTGAATGGGATCAGAGGCCTTCTGTGTTAGTGATCCTCAAAGAGGAAAAATAATCTTTTTAATAAAAGACCCATTTCTGTGACATTCAGCTTGAGGGAAACAACGGAAAGGGAGAAATTTATATTAATTGGTAACAGTTGAGACAGATGGGATCATGATTTGAGTTTTTGGTGGAAAATGAGGAGGTAAGATGTGATGGGTTCAGCAAGTAGTGCTGGGAAACTTTTGTGCTCTTGAACTCCTTTGGCTGAATTGTGAGCGCTATAGAATGATGCTGGTGGCTCCTTACCTGACACCGATTCTGAATTTGAAGTGACTGAAAGCCTGGTTTCCCTAGAAAGCATGCAAGATATTTCTCTCCAGATAAAACTGTTACTCTTTGAGTATTGATACCCTCCTTCCTCTTTTAAGGAGTTTAGAAGTACAGTAACTAATTCTAGTTTAAAGGAAAAGTACAGAGCAGCCTTTAAGGAACAGAGTAGTCCACTGTTGGGTTGTTTTGTGTTCATAATGAATTTGAAAATTATATGTCTCATTAAACTTCCAGTGTGGATCAGAGTGGGTAAAATCTTATGAACAGAGTACTTCTAAAAACCTTTTATTCAAATAGTAGTTAGTATTTTTTGCCAATGTTTTTTGTACTGAAAAGTGTGTTCTTCAGCAGACTTTAAGAAATACTTGTGTTTGGGGAGAAACCAGGATCAAAAAGATAAATTCTTAGATGTGGATTTTAAAAATTAGTTCAATCACAAATTATTTTTCTAAGCAATTATAATGACACTCACTGAAAGTACAGCACAGTTCTGAAGAGCAGCTGTACTGCATAGCTGAATTTCCTATGTCTTTGCAGTATAAAACTGAGTGGTTTGGAAAGGGGATTAGTCCATCACCACCTGTGTATAATAGTAGAAGGCTAGGGTGCCTTGTGAAGGATAGTTCACCTCATATCCAGATGTAAAAATTGCAAGACTAGTTTGTCTTTCAATTGGGGGAAGACCTTTCCCTGTGAGAGTTTGCTTAAGAGAGATCTGTGGTTTGTGCCCTTCAACATAAATGATGGGATTTTGTTTTTTAAAAGAACCTGCAAGAGGAGTATACCACAGTAAACCAAAATACACTTGCATAACTTTTTAGTCCCCATAAGTTTGCCCTGTGGGACATCTGCTGAACCAGATTTTGCTATCTGCCTGCATCAGATGTATTTTATATGCAGTATTTATGACTGCATACTAAGTGATACCTAAAAATATATGTATTTGCATTTTTGCTGTCTGTGTTTGTTCTGAGAAAGGTATAAGTGATGATTAAAGCATTGGGTAAATGGTGCGTGCATAAAAGATTTGAGGAGAAATTCAACAGAACTTTGAAAACACTCAAACTGAAGGATTGTGGAAGATGCTATAAAGATGTGTCACGAGATTAATTTTGATGCAAGGATGTTTTGCATAATATGTTTTAGTCACGATTGAGATTGCCATCTCTGAAGTGATTTATAGCTACCTAAGTTAACTGTGTCTCTAAGTTGTTTTAGGATAAGTCTACTTATAGGTGGGGATTTTGAAGAGTTGCTGCCTTTTGATCTGAGAAGGTTCCCCATATTAACTGGCCTGTGAGGAGATTTAGCCAAAGCTGGATCTTCATGACCTTTTTTCAGTGTTAAGTTCGAAGCATTATTGTTCTCATTCTTCTTTTGATTTCTTTCTTTTTCCCTCTGCCTTTCAAGGGAGGATGGCAAAAAAAAAAAGGAGTCATGGCATACAGTGGCGTAGTGATTTAACACCATCAATTAAATTACATTATTGAAACTATTTCTTTTAAAAAAATCCAATCTCAGCAAGTTTAAAACAGTCTAATGCCTTCAAGATGCAATTTATGAGAGAGGACTGATCATTTAAACTTCAGAAATGAGGTAAGGCTGTACAGCAGCATTCATGTCATTACTGTGATGTCCTCTACTTAGTTGTGCCACCTCAGGTCGACTGTATCCTCAGGACACGTTGCAGTGCTTCTGTCATGGATCCTGTTTTGTATAATTTCTCAAAGGTCTCTGTTGGTACTACATCTGTATAGATTTTGCCTCAATTGTGATGGCTTGCCTCTAAGACAGAACTCCTTACTGTTATAATGATTCTTTGTCTTGGAGGAGATTTTTCTAATTTTGTCTCTTGGGGAGAAATACCTCACACCACAGTTGTTGTGCAAATTAGGAGCTAGCTTCAGGAAAACTTCATGTCACTGCAGTAAAATATTCGTGTGTTCAGGGCAAAACACACAGCTTCCTAAGCAGATGAGCCCTGGCACTAAAGCAAAAATCTCTGTCTTACGGGAAGGCAGCCTGTGTCTTGTGGAAGTGATGACGTGGCTGATCTGTGTAGGTACCTGGTAGCCAAGAAAAGGCCTTTGTGGTTACTTTCAAGTCTATGTTTAAGTTGTGTGGTGAAGAAAAGTGCTGCACTGTGTGCTATAAAAGGCACTCTAGCACCTGTTAAGTTGTAGTTGATCTTGAAATGATATATACATTGGAGAAAAAAATGATGTGAACAGTCCCAAGTTCAGAAGCATTGCTATTAAATTATTGTGAGGCCTGCTTTGGTGGTTGTGGTTAGGCTTGGCTATGGAAGCTAGAGGAGATTTGCAGTGGTGATAGTCCTGCCTTCCAAGCGTGGCTCTTGAGGCAGGTAATGATGTTCAGGCCTTCAGAAGTCTACCATGAAAAGAGACCTGCTGCTTGGCTCTGCTCAGGAATCCCCTTTGGAAAAGCACCCTACAGTATCAAAAATAGGAAATCTACTTTGGGGAAGGAGAGCAGACAAAAATGTCTCCCCCTGTTTTGGGGAGTAAATGACGAGGTAGTCTCTATGGAGTTGGAGCCACCTACTATGTGAAGTCAGAAATGCTGTCCCAGGTATACATCAGTGTGGTAGGATGGCTTGTGCCTACAAGGCACTGCTACCTTCTGTCTCTCTAATTTCTCATTATTGTTTGACAATGGAATTGTGCGAGTTTAGGGGCTTCAGCAGGTGCAGTTTTGTTCAGAAACATGACATAAACCGTGATTTTGGCATTTTGAGGTACTGGATTTGTGTTGTCACAGTGGACTGCAAAAAAACCACATAATTCGGCACCAGGAAACTGCTTAAGATTGAATTACACATTTCAAAAGTGAAAATACTCTTGTTGCTCACAGTGTTGCCTTCACTTGTTGAGAAGTAAGTGAAGGTGTGGATTTTGGTCAATGGCTCGGTGTCCAAGTGGAGACAGGTGATGAGTGGCGTTTCTCAAGGGTCGATCTTGGGTACTGCCCAGTTCAACATCTCTGGCGGCAACATGGACAGTGGGACAGAGTGCACCCGCAGCAAGTTCGCCGACAACACCAAGCTGTGTAGTGCTGTCGACACACTGGAGGGAAGGAACGCCATCCAGAAGGACCTTGACAGGCTGGACGTGCAAATGTGAAGGAATTCAACCAGGCCAAGTGCAAGGTCCTGCACCTGGGTCGTGGCAATCCCAGGCACAAATCCAGGCTGGGCAGAGAACTGATGGAGAGCAGCCCTGAGGAGAAGGACTTGGGAGTGATGGTGGATGAAAAGCTGGACATGAGCTGTCAGTGTGCGCTCACAGCCCAGAAGGCCAACTGCACCCTGGACTGTATCACCAGCAGCATGGCCAGCAGGTCAAGGGAGGAGATTTTGCCCCTCTACTGTGCTCTGATGAGACCCCACCTACAGCACTGTGTCCAGCTCTGGAGCCCCCAGCATCAAAAGGACACGGACCAGTTGGAGAGGGTGCACAGGAGGCCACAAAGATGATCAGGGGGCTGGAGGAGCTCTGCTGTGAGGCCAGGCTGAGAGAGCTGGGGCTGTTCAGCCTGGAGAGGAGGAGGCTCCGGGGAGATCTGAGAGCGGCTCCCAGTGCCCAAAGGGGGCTGCAGGAAAGGTGGGGAGAGACTGTTCAGCAGGGCCTGGTGTGACAGGACAAAGGGGTAATGGTTTCAAAATAGTGGGAGGCAGATTTAGATTGGATATTAGGAAAAAATTTTTTACACTGAGGGTGGTGGCACGCTGTCCCAGGTTGCCCAGAGAGGTGGTGGAAGCCCCATCCCTGGAAACATTCCAGGCCAGGTTGGCCGGGGCTGTGAGCAACCTGATCTGGTTGGAGATGTCCCTGCTCCTGGCAGGGGGGTTGGGCTGGGTGGGCTTTGAAGGTCTCTTCCCACCCTACCTGTTTTGTGGTTCTATGACTTCTTTTTACTTACTCTGCTGTATTTAATTTAATGAATTTTAACTCCTCCTCTGTTAGGCTGGAAACTTATTTCTCCAGCTTTGTAACACCACCCTACAGTAAGAGATTGGGATATGAAACCTGTGTTGTTGGTTTGTTTTTTTTTTTTTCTTCTTTGAATGGAAACAAGAGATTGGTCAGATCATAATTTCATTAAATATGTGTTTTGTAGAACAAAAACTGTGTTTTGAGACCACCTTACTTAGCAAGAATGTGTGAGGGAGAAAGCTTTTAGCCCCTCTGGCATGTGTTATCAAGTGTAGTGATGTTACCAGCTACAGCTGGTCTGAATCAGGATGCTGTTGAAACAGCTGGTTTTAAGCCCAAGCTTCCTAGAAAGCTGGCTGCCTTGTACTCGGGTATGGACCTTTTATCTTCTCTGTTGTGTGCTGAGGGGCAAAGTGATGCAAGTTAAAGCAGAGGAGGTAAGGTGAAGAAAATTCCTTACTCCAGGCGGCTTGTTTAGCTTGCAATGAGTGTAGAGAAGTGTGAGGAAACTCACACTTTGTTTATGCATTTATATGCTTTACTAATTTTTTTATACAGCTGTGTAAAAAAAAAAAAAATCAAGCATATGAATCAGCAAATGAATTAAGCCATTAATCTCTTACGTTCAGTATATATTCCTCTGGCTGTTACCACATGTTTTGCAGAAAGTTAAACGAACCGTGGCCTGAAGTAAGCTGTATACCACTACATGAGTATTCTCTCTTGGCTCCTGCAGGCATTTTGCAAAAGCCCTGAATCATAGAATATCCTTGCCCTAACCTGCATACTTAAAAATATTATTGTTTGGGAAGGTAACTTAACTGGGAGTAGAATCACTCGCTCTCCCTCTCCTGATGACTTCCTGAACAAGCCCAAATGTTTAGTTTGTGTGAAAAAGATTTCTTTGTGTTCTTGCTGTTATTTCTGTCTGTATTGTAGTATAGAAATATTACAGTGCCAAGTGAAAGATTTGTTACTACGGCAGTTTTGGTAACCAAGATTTCAGTCGATATCTCTAATACCTCTTTCTTGTAATATGTAATCCTTGGGCCTCTTACTCAGAAGAGAAGGTTGTTTTGGGGGAATTTCTTGTTCTGTTTGAGAAAGAAGGGTTAGGTCCCATAGTGTCTTAAAGTTGAGCTATCCTTCCTGAGACCTTTTCCTTCTCCCTGAAATTACAGCAGCAAAAGCGTTGTTTAGTGCTCTGGGGGGATTTAATTGTCTTTTTTAATGTCGTTGTAATTTAGGTCCTATTTCTGTCTCTTCTAATGCTCCCAAGCATTTTGTTTACCTTAGCTCAGTATCCATTACACTACAGCAGCTATCTATACTGCCTTCTCTGAGAGGAAAATAGCTGAAAAGCTGACAAATTCAGAATCCCTATTTGCATACATGAATATCTTATTTGTCCCAATGTGCTTTTTTATCTAAATGAAAATTCATTTCCCAAGCTACTGCTCAGGTACTAAATGCATTTAAATCTTCACAGCACTGCTCGCAATCCTCTGTGGTTGTTAATAACCGTAGCTGAACTCTGAAGTCGGCAGACTTCCACTGTTGGCGCACCTTTATTCCATGTTACTCCACTGACTGCTACATCTCCTTCATCCAACAGTAGTAAACCATGTGGGCCACCATGCATCTTCCACTTGCTTCAAGGTAACTGTCTCAGGACTGTGTCCAGAACTGCACACTCTTATCTGTACCAAAAATCATGACTCTTGAGTGCATTCCCCTTTCCTTATTGTCATCCAGCTTCAGCAGTGAGTAGGACTCTGTGCATTGTGTGTGACCCCTTGTGAGCCATCTGCTGTTCGGAAACATTAACAGTTTCACCGGCATCTTTCAGGTTCACTGTTGTCAGATTCCTAGGTAGTAAAATAATTTCTTTAAGTGCTGTGATCAGAGCAGCTTCCAAGATGGATTGGCATTACTTTTCCTGGAGTAGGGCAAGCCATTGCCTCGCTGCCCGTCATGAACTTGTGTATACATTTTCTTTCCGCTGAGTGACTTGGGTGTTGTCTGTTCCCACGTTGTCTACTTGTGGGGGTCAGCAGGCTTCTGTATTGAGGCTGGTGCTTCCTAACCTTGCGTCAAGTTATATAACCCCAGGTAAAAGGGGTATCTTCACCCCCAGTTTTTAAAGCTTGGTTTATTATTTCACAGCTGAATGTGGGATGATGTCCTAGTAGATATGTGTTGACTCATTTGTAGGATCTCTCTGGAGGTCAGTGAGTGTCAAACTTTTGCAGGCTGTTTCCAGACTCTATTCAACTTTACCAGCTCAGCTTAATGACTTCTAAACTCAATTTTTGTGGAATTGGTGTACATGGCAGCTCAGTAACAATTAAAATACCAAGTACAATGCTTGGAAGTGAGTAGGAGAGGGAGAGAACATTATCAGGCGCCTGTTGACATGTACAGGCTGTCCACATCTTGAATGCTTTCTGCACCTCACAGTGCATTTATTGGTTTGCTTTTGCCCATTCTCCCGCAGCTGGCCTCAGTCACAGAGAAACCAGTGGGGCTAGGTGACCTTGTGTGGGTGTAAGGATACTGTTAAAGACTGTCAGATAACATCTCGTAAAGGAAAAAGAAACTGTAGTACAGGAAATGTTTCAACAAACTCATTTACTTGGACATCGTTTGAAATTTGAGAATAACATAGCCCTGTTTTTAAGTATTAATCTTAACTGATGCGTTATTACTGTTTTTGAAACAGAAGCTGTGAAAGCTCTTTTGTTGGTAGTATGTAGTGCTGTTGAATTTCTTTTAAATGTATTGGTTTTACTTGCATATTTCAAGAGTAGGTTAAAGATAAATATTTTGGCTGAACAATTGTCTCTTCTGCAAATAGTGATACAGGAAGTATGAGTTAAGTATCTAAATAAACTGATAGATGTCTTGTGTTCAACAAAACTGCTTAACCTATTTGAAGGTATGTGCTACGTTTACTCTGAAGAAATTTGCTGGAGTCATTTTGAATGATTCAGTGAGGTCCTCATTTTGCATCACTTTCTACAGGACTGTCTTTTGTTTTGTCCGTCTCTGGGTTTGCTTGCTGTGGTGTGGTGTTGTCTCCGCACAACATTGTGGCGAGATACAGTGCTCTTCAACAGACAACATTGTGTTTCTTAAAGAAATGCAAGAATCTTTCCTCTCTCCCCTTGAAAGCACACAGCAGCTTTGGTAGGCTCTCTGTGGCCAGCTGTCCCTGAATGAGGGCCCTGTGCACGCTGAACCCTCCCAATACATTGGCACATGAACCCCAGCTCTGCAAGTGTGAATTGCCAACGGATGCAGCTTAACAAAGAAGCTGATAAATGCCAGGTCAATGTCTTTATTCATTAGTGCCCATGAGCACTTTTTAAATTCTTGAAGGTTGGAAGAGAAGGATTTGCTTGAAAGATGTGGAAACTGAGTGTCTCAGAGCAGCCAAAGAAACCTGGGCATGTGAGAGAGCTATCTATTCTTTGGTTTACGAAAAGCAGGAATATGCAAAATATGGGAAATCTGGAAAGTAAAATGCTGAGTGTTGGGGCTTGATGGTACACTACTGAGATGTGTGGGTATCTGGAGAAACAGAGGTTCTGGAGATGGATATACTGCTTGCCAAAGGGCTGAGAGGCAACTGGAGGAGGTTTAGAAGGCGATATGGCTAGACAGAGGTGGGAAAGTGTAGAGAGGGAAGCAATTGAAGCTTCTGTGAAAACTTTTAAAAGGGAAGTAATAAATATGTGAAAACATGAGCAAATCCTTTCCCTTATGGCCAGCAAGCTGAGAAAGCAATCAAAGTGTAATCAAAACAAGTAATCACATCTAATTATGCTCTTATTGCCTATTAAGAAGTGATAAGATCTCCCAAAAATATTGGGAAGGAAAGTCATGGAGTGGAGGAGTAGAAGAATACTTGAGGACTGATAGACATGATGTCAGATTTGGAAAAGCTTGGAAGGTAGAGGGGCATGTGAGAGAACATGGAGCAGAGCTGGGGGTTTGGAAGAGGCTGTTTAGGGGCAGTGCTGAAAAGCCAGTTTGATGTGCAGGACTAGCACCTGACAGAGTGAAGGAGGTGGAAGAAGATGGGACAGGACTCCTTTGGCTTTGAATTGCCGCTAGATGGGAGCGGAGGAAACTGAAGGGCAGGCCAGCAAACGTAGACCAAAGTAACGCTACACAGGGCTTGAAATACAGGATGGATAATTAACAGTGGATATGTGGTTAAAATAATAGAGATCTTGCATGTCACTTGATTAGCAGGCTCTAAAATCCAGCTGTCCAGACTGACAAGGCTTCCCAGTAAAACTGTGGTAATGTGTAAGAGAGATCTAAACATAACAATTGTGTAATTAAATATATGAGGTTGTTCAGTGTCTTGAAGTCTCCAACTTCCAAGTTACTCCAACAAGCAGCAGCAGTGGAGTGCTTCAGTTTTACTCTCTGTGATCAGAACAAAACTTCTAGCAGCCTGTTGAGCTGTGCTATCTCCACAGCGATCTGTCTAGGGACAGGATTGTTAGGAGCAGCATTAGAAACAGAACTGCAGATTACTCTCAAGGACTGTTCTCAGTGAGTTTCAAGATTTGTTACAGATAGTAATTATAGAACAAACTGCTTTAGAGTGGTAAGTGGAAAATTCATATTTCTAGAGAAAGAAATTACGACAGAAGACACCTCTAAACCTCCGAAACATTCTTTACTTTTACTTGGTCTGTAACTTGGAGTGCAGACTTATAACTCTGATAACTACTTGGTTTCATCACCCGTACTATTTGTAAGCTGTCCTAACTTCAAAAGCTAGGTCTTTTTAAAGCTTCTGGCACAGTCGTGTAATAACAGAGTCTTCAACTTGACGCGCTGAAGTAGCTGAATATAGTGTCTAAGTACGTGCTCATGTGTGCATATTTAAGTGTATGCATGTTAATTCTGAAATGTCATTGCAGTGAACAATTTTAACAGAGCTACTAAAAACCCTGTAATTACTCCAGGATGTGTTTAACACTACTTCTGATGTATGATGACTAATAGGCAGGTAGAAATGGTCCCTTTCGAGAAAGGTAGACTTTGCTTTGACAAGTTTGGTGTATTTATTTTTTAAAAAAAAATTTAAATAAAAATTCTGTCAGAGAAGCTGCAGCATATAAATTTGACATAGGAAAACTTCATTTTCTTTAATAAAATAAATGCGCTTAACATAGTTCTGGACATTTCTATGGTCATAATGCAAGTAAGTTTTTAAGTCTTAAGATACTGAGACAGTTACTGGTTTCCTACAAAGAGGAAACTTTTTTTTATAGAGGGACTCTTGACAGAATTGTTGCTGGCATCAGAGACACACACCTGTGGTGGTATCTGCTTGGACTAGCAGGAAGCAAGGACGGGAAAGTTAAGGACAGAGCTGGGTGTGTTTGGATATTTTCACTTTAACACGAGTATTTAAAGGTAGGATCACCTTGGGAAATCTAGACCCAGAAGTTCGATTCAGCTAATGGTGCTCAAAGTGAACCATTTTAACTGACTCATCCTTTTTAAAGGCAACTGCATAGTAGAACTGCTTGTATGCTGCTGACGGGGGCTCAGTGTTTGTATTTAGTGTGTGTATGTGACAGTAGCCACAGCTGGAGACTGAAAGTCCTTCCTGGAGCTGGGCAGCAGCCTGTCTCTCCTGCTGCCCGGCCGGCGGTGGAGTAGTGACCTGCCTTCCTGCCTTGCCTTTGGTTTTGCTATTTGCTGCCCGTTGTGACAGCAGCTCTCTCCTGGCAAAGCCCAATTCCTTAACCTGAAGGCAGTAACATTCGTTTTGCTTCCCAGCAGCACAAGCTGAGTTGTGTGTCTGAAAATGCTTTTTCTTTCTCCTTGCAATTAATGTGTTTCATTTCTCTGAGAACCTTTTTGCTGGTTGAGATGAGAGCTTGGGTGGGAGCTAGGAAAACCCTGAGGTTTAAAAGTATACTTGAGGTCTCAAAAATCCAACATTCTTTCCACTGCAGTGATAGCAAGATCTTCCATATTTTTTGCTTTTGAGAAACCCTCTTGATTCACTCCTCTGTAAGCCTAATGAATGATCCTTGGAGAGAAAAGGCTGTGCCAAGGGAGAAATCGAGAGGTTTCTGGGATATCATCCAATACTTGTCTTGCAGTAAAAGCAATGAAACTGATCTTTTACTTGGTACTTTTATATCAAAATATATTTTCATTATTAACCATCAAAGTAGCCTGCACTTTAATGTGTGATGTAAGCTCTGTATGCATATTTTGCAAAGACAAAGGTTACTGAAGAACTAACTTAACTACTTCTGACTTATCTAGATTATAGTTCTTTGAATACTTTATGTTAAGCAGTTAATGTTACTTTTTAAACGAGGTCTTCTGGTGCTAATACAAGGGGTTTTAAGATATCTTTCTCCTCCTCTTTCTAAAGCCACTGTCTGCAGTGTAGGGGTTTTACATGTACAGTGCAGCCCAAACATATAAAATTCTTTTGATTATGCACTCGAAGCTGCCTGTGAGAACTGTGTTTTATAGGTGAAGTCCATGCAGAAGGTTGGGAAACTGGATAGATATACACCTATAATGCGTCTGCAGTGAAAGATCTGATTTTTGGACAGGAATGACTTGGCTAGTCTGTTTACCCACCCATGATTAAGGGGCTGTAGTGCTGCTAACCCATCTTTTAGATGGATTACTTTTTAAAAATACAGAAATTTAGACAAACAGTCACAACTAGTGATGGAAGCAGGAAACATAAATCTTTCTCTAACTCTATTATTCTATAAAAGCTTTTTTTCTATTTTTGATAGTATAGTTGGCATTTCTCTGCACAAACCTCCACACACTTAGCAATCTCCTCTTTCCTGTGGAAATAGTAACATGCTATAGTGAGTGATAATATAGTGCATTTATAGTATGTTCTGCTGGCAAGGGGGTTGGAGAAGTGCTCTCAATATGTCACCTACTGTGAATCAGGCC
This sequence comes from Chlamydotis macqueenii, assembly GCF_036417535.1. Taxonomy (NCBI): domain Eukaryota; kingdom Metazoa; phylum Chordata; class Aves; order Otidiformes; family Otididae; genus Chlamydotis; species Chlamydotis macqueenii. The sequence goes on from NC_141562.1 coordinate 15,904,152, forward strand.
ATATGCGTGTTAGCTGCCGTTGCTATATAGAGATGGAAAATAAAGATCTTGATTATCCATGGAGTGCAGGAAAATATAAGTTATTTTGTTTTGGGGTTCTCTATTATAATTCATTTCTTTCTGTGGAATAGATCCATAACAACAGATCCAGCAGCTGTGAAAAGGGAATGGAGTTGTGAGTGTGTTTGATCTTAAAAACTTTCAGTAATATGAAGATTTTTTTAAGAGCAGATTTCATCGCAAAAAGTAACAAAATCCACACCAGTTGTGCTATTTCTACAGCATGTAAGCCCTATAGGTAATATAATAGAGGTTGAGTAAATCCAGGAGTCCATAGGCTGAAATATTAATGTGTGAAGAGCTCAAGCTGTGTTATTGGAATAAACACTGCAGTAGCGTTCTGGTTTTTGGAACATCCAAAATATGAGAAAGGATTGTATTTGCACTGTGAATTATTCGCTGTAACTCCAGTTCTGCAAAATATTTGTTCATGCTTAAATTCTTTGTCAGGAAAGCATTTAAACAGATATGTGACTTCAGTACATGGAGTTATTCGTGCTTCCTGCTGCACTAGAGCCGTGGATAGCTTACATGGCTTTAATTCAAAGGTGAAATCTTCCTTTGCTGGCTCTTCTCTTGGTTGGAAGCGAGATGGGCTGAGCAGCTGCCTGGGTGGCTCAGCCATTGGGCATGGCGGTTTGGGGGCTAGCATGTAGCCAAGGGTGCCCCACACTCGCTTGGGTGGTCCCTGGGCTTGTCAGCTGGAATTTTTGTTGTTGTTGTTCTTGGTTAAGCCTGTAGTGAGGGTGTTTGCCAGCACTGTAGCTTTCTAGATGTGCTCCACTAGTGATTTGGGCTGTGGACCCAGCTAATCAGAAGTAAAAAACTTAGGTACTTAGTGTGGATGGCGGGTGGCAGCACCGACTCCTGCTGTACGTGTCCCATCTGCTTGGTCGTGTAAGTGCCGCAGTGCTGTGCCGTATTTGGTTTGTGTGACGCCAGGAACCGCTAAAACTGCAAACGGGTAGGCGCTCTGCTGTGCCTAGCTGCACTAGGACATATGTTAAGGCAGATGTAGCTGCCCACCATATGAAGTGATGCTAGTTAAGACTGGCATTGAGACAAACCAGAGGGGTTTTTTTGTGTGTTCTTCTGTTTAAATAATATTTTAGAAGTTTTTTTTTGTGTGTGTGTTGACAGTTCCAACATAATTGTTTCAGCAACAAAAAAGAAAACATTTGAGACATAGTTTAATGGAGCATAGCTTTAACCAAGCCAGGAGCATTATCAGACTGTAAAGCAACTTCATCTCCTTCTTGGCTTCTGTAAGAGACTGACTTTTTTTTTTTCCTGTTTCTCCTGATGTTTCTGATTTATTATGGCACCAGTTCTCTCCGAATAAGCATTTGCACTTCAGAAACACCCTGCTTTTGTGTCTTCAATCTTTAAAAGATTTCATCTGATGAGTAATAATATAGATGAGTATCATAATAAACTGTCTGCTGTAATTTTTCCTGTGTTTAAACAATCCAGTACCTTAAACTTTTACAAGTAGTTTATGATATGCTTTGATATTTTATCACAGTTGTAATATAAAGAGCAGCACCACTAAGCAAAACGTGCAATTTCTGATGCTTGAAGGAGTTCTGGCTGGTTGTCTAAATTAATAGCATATATATAAATGGAAATTTAATTGTTTTCTTAAATGCTATATCATTCATCCAACCATGGAAGTTTCACAGGAGCTGTTGGTTTTTTTTAATGTATATATTAAATGGCAAGTATTTGTTTACATGTCTACTGAATTAATATGTAATGAATTATTTAAAGTATGCACTTTCTCCTCTGACAAAACATTTGAAGCCCTGATAGAGTTCAAAGTTGTTTTCAGATTAGCTGTTAATGGTGAGAAAACAGTGAAAGTAAGAGACCTACGTGGACAACATTTGCCAAGGGTTTGGGTATTTGTACACTAGACTTTCATTCTCTGTTATCTCCCAGCCATGTCAATAACTCTTTTGCTTTTTTTCCTCCTTTACCTGTCTTTCCATGAGAGGTTAAGTTTTATAAAGAATCTGTTCCACTCAACACATGACAGTAGGCTGTGCTAATGTGTACTTGATTTCAAAAACCTTCTTTATAACTTCAGTTTTTATTTCTTTACCAAGAACAATTCTGTGTGGGGATTTAGCCCAACCATGCATGACTATTTCTTTTGACTGAGTCCATGTTTCTCCCCTCAGCTTTAAATGAATGCAACATTTTAAAGTACTGTAATAACCAAGTAAATTAAGTTTTTAAAGATTACTGTAGTATCATTGGGTCTTAAATATATTAAAGGTGCTTGGATGTGACAACTCTTTCTTTTTTTTTTTTTTTTAATCCCCTGTTAAAATTTGTTGACGTGCCTCTGTAGATGTCTTGATAATTAGTTGGTATTTTGGCTGATTCGGTAGCTACACTGGCAAGAGGGGAAGGGGAAAAAAAAAAAGCCAGAAGTGAGATGAGGAGACATGATTGCTCCTTGGAGTGTGATTACGCCGGTTTGTGGCAGTGGAGCTGTAAACATCTCCAGTGATCGGCTGCTGCCGCCGCTCCTCTGGGAAAATTTGTGCGTATTTTTGTTTTTCAGTACAGCTGTACAGTCAAACAGGGAGCGTTCTGGAGAGAACATTAGTTGAAGCTTTTTTTCTTTAAATGCAGATATGCCAGAAACTGAAATTCCCCTAAACTTTAATTCTTTTTTTTTTTTTTTTTATTTGAAGTCTTTTCTACTTGAATTTATAACTTCTTGTTGCCCGTGGTAACATTAAACTTTAAAATTCTGCTTCTTCCGGGAAAATACTGAGTCTCATAGACATATTGTATGTTCTTACTTTACAGATCTTCCTTCTGTCATCAATTCATAATTGTCCTTTTCCCTGTCAGACTGTGCATCTAGAGTTCAACGCAGTATTTCTTAGAGATTTTACCTTTGAGGACTTTGTAGTAACTTGTGGTTTGTGAGCTATTTCAGAGTTACTGGAATCTGTTGAACTTAAGAGTATTCTTTTTTTTTTTTCTACGCTTCATACCATTTTTTTCTGGTACAAATTGAAGGAAAAAAGGGGACTAATTTTTATTCTGTTGTATTATAGTTGCATATAGAGATGCCTATTCTTAGAGCAGCAGTGTTATCATCCTTGTGGTTTACTTGACATTTCATCAAAATCAAAAATAAATCTGCCAAGATTCTGTCCTGAAATCTCTCCAGAGGAGACTCAACTCAAGGATGTCAGCTGAGCTCTGAATAACTTTCTAAAATAGAACATCGTGATTGGAGATCTGGAATTCCACCCAACCCCCCCCCCCCCCCCCCCCCCCCCAAGGTTTAAAAGTGAAATATCAAGGGCCTCTGAAGTGTGTATGTGTGTTTCTTTCTAGGTCTTATGACGTGTTTCATCTGCATATGGACGTGATTTTTCTTAGACTGATCTGAAGAAACTGAAGTGGTCTCCTGAACCACTTCCTTCTGTTTTTTGAGGTGTAGAAGGTTGGAAACACTTGACAGCAAGTACTGTCTAATGTAATAACACTGTCTGCTTAAGCTGAAAAAGTGACAGAGCCCAGTTCTTCCAGGATCTTCTCTTATTATGGGAGGAAAAAATAGTGAAATATTGAGAAGTTCACATCCTCAGAAGTTCCAAGGAAGTCTAACAATGACATTGGGAGTCATTTGAATTCTTTTGAGAAATGTGGAGACACTCAGCCTTCATTTTAACAATAGTCAACTAGAATAAGTTATGGTGGAAGTAATTTCTGTTCTTTGAAGGTGCTGTTGCAAAATCCAGAATGACTTTCTGAATTGGTTAAGTGGCAATTTAGGTGACAGCAATGAAATGAGCATTTTGCTATTGTAGAAGGAAGGAGAAAAACACTTTTAAGGAACACTGGCAGACTTCCTGAGTGGATTCCTAAAGGGAGGGCTTTTATTTTTTTTTCCTTTTCTCTCCCACCCCCCAAAAACCAAAAAAAACCAACTAGCTGTTCTTTGTATTTACAGGTAACACACTTGTTATTGGTAACGTACTTGATGAGCTTGAAGCTTCCTTTTCCTGCCGGCGTAGCAAGCTTTTAAATGGTTTTTCTTATGGATAGTGGGATCTTCGCTAACAATTCTGGTCTCCTCACATGTGTAGGAATAATAGACCCTTTAGGAAGGGTCTGAAATTCTCCTTTGAGCTGGCTCTGCTTCAGTCAGGGGCTGAAACTGTAGTAGAAGTGCCAGTGAAAGAGGAGAGGAAGAAAGTGGATGCTCTTGTATAGCTCATAGATACTGTTGCATGGCTTGAATTCATTAATTCCTGTAACCTTGGACTGTTTTGTCAAGACTGGTGTTGGTCTAGCTGAAATGAAAATGGACAGTCCCATGAGATCTGTGCTGCTGCTTCAATTGGAGACAGGCTGCCTCCTTGTTTGATGTGCAGTACTAAAGTTCTTCCTGAAATTGCTGCCTATTGCAACTGTCTGCCTGCAGTGACCTACTGCTGAGCGGGGGGGGCGGGGGTGAATGGAGATGGAGCTTGGAAAAGCCTCTCTTCATCTTTAACCCCCTGATGAGAAGGGGAGCTGTGTGTATGATGTAGGATTTGAAACAGTTTGGCTGCTCCTCTTTATTTTTGCAGTGTTTTTTACAATAGTGATTGTTGGTATTAAAATCCACTGGAAGGCAACAAGTCAACTGTGATCTGTGTCTTTGAAAAGAAAAAGGGAGCTCTAGCTCTGCTTGCTGTTTAGGGGAGCCTCATAGATCCCTCCTCTGAGAGTTGCCCTGGGAAGCATGCTAAATATACACAGTGTCAGCCACCTAGGAACTTTAAATGTTAAAATAAATACGTGCCACTGAACATGATGTATTAAATTTCACTGCTTGCTTTCCTTATATATTTGAAAAAAAAAATAGTTTTTCCTCCAAAACCCACAAATGTACATTAAGAGGTTGTTTTCTTTTGAAGGGAACAGTTTATATCACAGCACTATTTCCTTCATATTAACCAACATGTTTTGCAAAGTGATATGATTTGGAGTAAGTCAAGATCTTTGAGAAATTCTTGACTTATCCACTACTTAGTGAAACTATCACGTATTTCTATTAGTGGAAACCTTGCTTCTTTTTGACTGTTAACTCTTGAGACCTGAAAGGATGTGTTTATACCCTAAATGGGTTTTGTTTTGTTTTCTTTTATAAATGTGTGAATTAGATGCTGTCTGTACATTTGTGTTTTCTATAAGCTCAGTTTGTGGAAGGAAAATGATAGCACATTTTCAATAGTGTCTTGCTGACAGAGGATCAGATGGTGTTAGTGCTGAGGCTGTTAAGTGGGGGGTAATTGTCTGTCTGTTTGACTTGGAATGAAATACAGCAGTTTCGTAACCACGACAGAAAGTTATAAGCACGAAGTGGCAATGAAATCTGAGTCAAGTGCTTTGCTTGGGAAAATTGACAGCACTTAAAGCCTTTTTATACAATAGCTTGTTTTTATATTGCTGCAAGTCTCCGTTTAGTGCTTCTGTTGCTAGGAAGTTCATTGTATTTGTCACAATGTTTTTAAATGTGAAGGAATATTTTTAAATAATTCAGTTCTGGGCTACAGAAATATGCTAATTTTCTTTATTGGAGCAATAAAACAGAGCTTTAGATAACTTTAACATTATTCACTCTAAAAATGCTCTGGAGTTCATCCAGACTTGTCTTGGCTAGTTTATTGTCTTTATTTTTTTGGGGGGGGGGGGTGGGGGGGGTGGGGGTGGTGTTGGGGGGGGTGTTTGTTTTTCCTCCTTTGCTGGGCATGAGCCAACAGTCTGTGTCATTAAAGAGGGCCATCTACAGGGTTCGCTCATGTTTTTCCTTGAAGAGGTTCTGCTGGGCGATGTCTTTGAATACTGGGTCCTTGCTGACTTTTTGCGGTTGAACACTGGTTTAAATAAGTGGAATTTCTCCAATGCAGTCATTTCTCCAAAGTGCTTTAAAGCTGAAGCAGGAAGGATAACATAAGTACTTCACTGTATGGAAATTACACCCCATTTTAAGCAAGAAACTTGAATTTTCTTTACCTGGGGGCTTGTACATACGTGATTATCCAGTTAACAAGTGTGTATGTATGTATTGATGCTAATGAGATTAACCTTGCTTGTTTTAACAGAAACAGTGTTGCACTCTGATAGACTATGTGTCCTATGTAGTGACAGACACATGGTTAGTAGTGAAATAGTTGGTTGTCACTCACCTTTGTGTAGGTCGGTTGACTAATGCACGTATCACATCTTTCTTTTTCAGATCTGCCTGGAGTGAAGTTTGACGAAAGATGTTACAGCGGTTTTGTCTCTGGAAGTGGTTAGCTGTAGGGATTGGAGTTGCTGTTATCCTAGCAGATTGTTTGGCCCAGAATGATGAAGGTAAGGTGTTTTGTCATGAGGGTATAGCTGTAGGAGGGGTGGGATGATTCTATAATTTCAATTTAATTCCCCTCTTCTGAAATTATGACCTGAAAAAGTAGTTTGATACTTCAGAGGAAAGAGAGGGTACAATAAAGAACGATCTGGGTATGCGTCATCATTTTAAGCGTCTGTCAATGATTATATTTTACAAAGCTATTGATTTAGCAGGCAAGATAAAATCTTAGGTTATGATTATTCAGTATTGGAGTCTAGCATTAAAATTGGCTTCCTCTCATTCATTGAACTAATACTTTACCTCACTTTATTTGTAAATCAACAGTTAAAGCACTCGGAACGGGAGTTTGAGAGAGAATTATTAATGGGCTGTATACATATCTGACCAAAAACTTGACAAAAGATCCACAGTAAGGGTCCTCTAGAGAAACAGTAGTTCAGAAATACTGAAATTTGGTCCCAGTAGCTTATGTTCATCCTTACAGCATCTTTGTTGAATTTAATTTATACCAGAAATGTGTTCTGCCAATTATTTATAGTAATAAAAAAGCACAGACCTAGATAACTGATAATGGTTTATTCTTTTGAACAATTAAAAAAAGTTGAAGAGCTGAGTTTGGCAGACTTTTTTGAAATAATGAGGGGAATAAGTAAAAACTGAGTATGGTTTCAGAATGTCTGCAATGAAGTTGCTCATTATAAGGGGCACTTACACCTTCCATGTAGGGAAGCTGTAATAGTATGTATTTATGACTTATTCTTGCAGCTGGATGCCCTCTTAGCAGACTCTGTTTTGGCAGTTATGAATTACAGTAGTTTTGCTTTCCTGAGAAGTAGTCAATCCTAGTTGAATTTTGCTTAGTTTTCTCGGTATCAAGTAGAAAGTATATTTTTCTTGCTCTATTAATTGTTCTCCAAATGTCCTTTTGTTGCCTTCTGTCCTCCAGCCCAGCCCTATGTTGTATTTGATGTCCATAATATACAAGACAGCTAATTTTATTTTATCCTTTTTTATACACTGTCATTACAGTTGTCATTCTTGACACTGAAGTGTACAAGCTTCTCATATTTCAGATACTTGATCTATGCTTGGATGCAATTAGCTTGCTTTTTAATCATTTATTAAAGCGGAGGAGTGGGGCTGTTATCTTCTGAAATGTTGGACGTGGTGATGGTTGTCAAGTGTTCTTTGAGCAGCAAAATGCTAGATTTGAGGGAGGAGAGGCTGCATGGCAGTGGGACGTCCCCTCGCACGTTCAGCAGCATGGAAAGAAGTGGATACTGGAGAGCAGTGGGAATAAGTTTAAGGGAGGGGAGAGAAGCAGGATGACAGGACTGCACTGGGCTGTATCCATCCTGGGGTCCTGAAAAAAGAGCATTCATGGCAGGCTGAAAATATACAAGCAAGATCACAGTAACAAGTATTGCTGTACTCACACGGGCATCATCATAACGTTAATCCGAATGACATCTTTGATCAAAATAATATTGTGAATTTGGGTTGAATACTGATTTCTAGTTACGCTTGAATGGTGCTGAAGTGTGCAAAACACATGGCACAGATTCCCCAGAAAGCATGCAGATTGTGCTTTTTTCTTACAGATGATGTAGAGGAAAGGAGAGAGAGTTGTCTACAGTTACATATAAAGCTATTGTTCATTGGTGATAGTGTGACAGAAAATGTGTAGCAACTTCCTTTACTGGGAGGGGGGAAGTTCAGAAATACTGTTACTTGAGGAACATGCGGCACCCCAATACAAACTCCAGAATTAACCAATTCCTCCTCCCTGTACCTTTTAGCTAAAAGTACTTCTGATATCTTCAAGGTACTTTGTATGAATTATATAATACTATAATAGAGAAAAAAATGTATGGAAATTAATTTAAGACAGTGGGGTATTGGTTACTCAACAAACGCCACCCAACTAATGAGGCAATGCTTATAAAAACAGTTACCTTGAGGTATGTTTTTTGCAGCTAAATAGGAAACTGTCTTACCTCATTGCAGAGCAGTACTTTGGCACGCCTGGGAGTTGTAGAGTTGTTCTAATTTGCAATAACAAAATTTGTAATCTAACATATAGCGTATAAAAGTTGCACTCTTTTAGCAATTGCAATTTAAAAACAGTAGTTACTTTAACAGCAGAATGATCATGAATACAAACAGGAAAAATCAATTATGACAAATTATAACCTAGTTCTTTGCATCTAGCATGCAGATGATCTGTTTTTGTGGTTGTAGCTCTGCATATTTAGTTGCATGCCTCTCTCACTGCATTTTCCTCCATTAGCTCGTACTTTCTCTATTTCAGATATTTTTGCTTGACCTCCTGGGTCATCAAATCTTCTCCAGCCACAGCAATTAATGCTCTTACAAAGTAGCCTTAAAAACTTTATCAAGGACTGCCTTGGAAATAGTTAGGCTGCTTTCTTCCTATATTTATTAGAAAGCGTCCCCAGAATCTCATTAGTTCATTTGGCTCGATGCCATTGTCTCGTAGAAATGAGACAATTTATTCATGGCTAGCTGATAGTGGCTGTGTAATCTTTCAGTTCAGGTAATGCGTTTCAATCACTGATGTTTCTGCTCTCCAGCCAAAGGAACATTTGGAGAGTAATAATTTCCCCTTTTGGCTTTTGCTTGCTAAACTAAACAAATGTGTTTCTGTAGGCTGCCCTGGCCTGGTAGATGCTCCTTCCCCCTTGTGATCCCGCCAGTCCTGCTACGTCCCACTTTTGCCTAAATTCCGCTCTTGAATGTCGTTACTGGCATTTGTATTTTGTGTCCAGGTGACAGCCTGGCAGTTCTTTACAATGCCAGCTGTGCTTTGCTGTCGCTAGAGGAGTTGTTTCACTCAGTGAAGTGGTGCACTGGTGCCCGATGGTTGTGCTGTAACCTGATACAGCTCTTTTTCTGTCATCTCTGCAACTGATAAGTGCAGGCCTTAAGGGCTATTTATTTTTGTAGCAATTTTTTTTTTTGTCAGTGGTGTCTAAGTTATATGCAAAGCAATGTCAAATGTGTGCTCAAGTTTTGTTTCTGTTGTGCCACTAGTAAATTTGTCCTGAATGTCGTGTTCTAAGTTTCCAGTGAGCTGAAATGTCAGTCATATGTTACTACTCATTTGTAGAGAACTCCATCACCTTTCAGGACAAAGTACTCATCTGAGCTAAGTCTACTTGTCATCTCAGTTTAGCCAGCTCTCTTCAAATGATACTTACAATTTTAATACTAATCCAGCCTTTCCAGCTTAATCATTTCCTGTGGGGAACATGTAAAATCTGTTGATGAAATGCAAATACTTGACGTCTACTGTAGTCGCTTTGTGTTAACAACCCCCCACCACAAAAATATTAAAACCACAATTCTTTTGTTAGTTACCACCTTGGTCTCAAATCTACTGTTGTTGAACCCATTCAATGTTTTCTGACAATTATTTATTCCTATCATTTTTTTTCTCAGTCATAGAATGGTTAGGGTTGGAAGGGACCTTTGAAGGTCACCTAGTCCAACCCCCCTGCAAGGAGCAGAGACACCTCCAACTAGTGTACCAAAATATAAACCTAAGACAGTGGGTGGATAGGTAATGTAGTTTTTTGGTGGCTGGAATTTTTTTGTTGCTGTTGTTTTTTGGTGGATTTTTGGTTTGGTGTTTTGTTTGATTTCTATTTATTTAATTATTTATTTTCCCTTAAGAAAGAAATCTCGTTTTACAATTTCTGCTGTCATTAGTTCATGAGCAGAGAGAGCCCCTAGTTTCCAAGCAAGTGAAAGACTGCAAATATTTTTTTCTTCCTAATATTTTAGCCTAAGTCAAAGTTGAAATGACAGGTTTAGCCTTGCAATATGTGAAATTAGGTCAGCTACAATCTCTCTTATTTTTTCAGTGCTACTCTTAAATTTAGAGGCGAGCTCTCAAGCTAAAAGAATCACTGAAGAAGGAAGGTGGAAACTAAGAATCCAGTTCCTTTTTTTCCTCTTTAATCCAACGTGTGTGACTAGAGGAAACACTTCAGCAGCAGTCCTTTGGTCAGTAGAGAAGGCTGCTGAATTTAAAAGCTGTCTGCATGCACTTTCATGCCACACCAAACTGACCCAGCAAAAAATGGTCATTTACCAATTAACAGATTTAATATTCTTCAAGATTTCAACTTAGTAAATACCCATCATGAAAGATATCACTGCGAACTTGGAGGTACTAGTAATTTACTCTTTACTCTTAAAAGATGAAAGAAAGGCAAAAATAATTCTGATTACTGTTTAAAAACAAAAGACAACCAAATGCAAACTTGAAGATCCTCAAAAAAAAAAAGTACCAATGGTTCTGTTACTAGGATTTTCAGAAGTGTGTAATGGTATTGTGAATTGTGGTGATCTGTTTAATATAATGGCACCTTTGAAGGATTTTTGAAGACAGTAGTTTGTTTGGGCTGCTTTTAACCTGACGTTGACTTTTGACTACTCTAGCTGTTTGAGGAGGAGATGTGCCATTAACATCTGTGCTGTGCTGATACATAACTCACTGACTGCTCAGTGGATTTTGTTTAATTCTAAGCTATACTAGTATGATTTTTTTTTTTTTTTTTTTTTTTCCTCAGAGTGTAGGGCTTTCTGCCTCTGCAGGGCAAAGATTTCATACTTTGGAAGCTTGAGGGGAATACATGTTCACTTTTTCATTGCAGTCTAACTTACCGTGTAGATGGAGGAGGGGAAACCAAACCTAACCTCTTTCTGGTTGATTGAGTTCAATGGGTTTGTTTTCCATTGGCTCAATAAACTGAACTGACTCCCCCTACTGCTGCACAACTGCTAGATCTGCAGCAGGGGAGGGTGATAACAAGTCTGGAAGGGTCAATAGCAGCTTCCAGATCAGGCATAATGTAAAAACTTATCCTCACTGGATTCCTAAACTGAAACTTGGACTTTGCAAGGCATGTGGGCCAGGCAGGAGTAAACGCATCTCTTGCCAACTTCAACACTTAGAAGGTGTTGAACTAATTGAGGTTAAGTCCGTCTGTAGTTAGTGCTGGCATCTGAAATAAAATGAAGTTGAGGCTGATCAGAAGGTTTACTTATCCACGTACGTATTTTGCTTCGTAAGGGTTAAGCAATTTTTCTTTTTTAAATAGAGATGTAAGGAATAGACATTCAAATTGTTTTTGAATTTACATTGAGTGGGAGATTGCTTTTTAGATACGGGTTTTCCTGTGCAAAATGTAACTGTGCAATTCACTTGTGCCACCAGGATTGTTCGGGCATAAGGTCCTTCAGCTATGTTTCTGCTGCATGGGACCCCCTCTGTTATTTACTGTCTTATATTCAGCTTAATAGTCTTACACGACAAAAACTGAAAAACTAAAAGGGCCTTACAAATCACTTTAAGAATAAAATAGTTTCAGGTCTTGATAGATTAGTGTTGGGCAGTAAATTAACTCAGGAAAACGCATATTTGAATACCTTTAGCTCATCTGTCATTTTCTGAGCCGTATACTGTATGTATCCAGTGGAAGAGGAGACATGCTAACAGGTGCTTGCTTAAGGGCTGCCTGGGAAAGCCTCTGTTCTCCAGAACAGAAGTAATTTGTTTGTTTTACGGAAACTTGCCGCTTTTAGTTGGGAGCTCTGGCCCTTGGCTCTGCGGTGATCCTAAAAGGAAGAGAGCTGTCCTTGATGTCTTTGAATTGTAGTTCAGCCGTCAGTTCATCTGAAGGGTTTAGTTCTTCAAAGTGTAACTGATGGGATGTCTTGAAGTGCCACCAGCAATGCTTTGAGTCTGCAGAAGATGAATTTCCCTTTGGCAAGAGGCGAGTTAAATTAATGAAATATGGACATAAGAAACCAGGTTCATCTTAGTTAATGTGCAAATTTCAGCCCACAGTCTCCTGGCAGAAGTGACCCAGTACCCTGTGTGCTGCCTGTGGTGATGCTGGGATGGATGTTGAAAAGCAACAAATCCCAGTTCTCAACGTCCTTGGAACAACCAGACATTGGGATCTAGCTAGGAACGAGCCTCTTCTGGGCACTAGCCTACCAAGTTCTTTCTGCTCGGTCTTATTCTGCAGCACTCGAGGTAGTGTATGTGGCATTGCCTGGATTATGTGGTAGCAAGCAGCAGTGTTCTTTGAGTCACTTAGGACTTGACCAGCCTGAGCTGTCACTTGGTGTGGGAAAGCAGTGAACGTGGAGCTGGCACTTTGTCCGTCCTCCAAGGGACTGGTGCCTTTTCTAAGGTGAGGTTCGTGTCTGGGAAGGGGAAGGCCTTTTATCTCCATCTCGCATCCAGATTTCACAAACAAATTGACCACTGCCATTGAAACTAATTCCTTTTAGCCAAGAGAGGTGGTGCACTGACATGGGAGAATAGGACAGTGCTTCCTCACACATGGTAGATTTCCCTCTGTTTTGTGGGAATGAGGTAGGATTCATGTGTATTGCTGGGTACTGAGGATTAAGCTGTAGCTGCTTTGTGTGTTTATTCTGCAGTAAAGCTCTTCAGTCATGAAGATTCTGAATCTGATTGCAAGCATGGATGCATTAACGTAAAGTGTGCCTACACATGTGCATTTTGCGTCTTTGTCTGAAGTGGCACAAAGACATTGAAGGCAACAACCTTTCCTGTGCAGAGCTTGGTTTAACTCTACTGACATCTTTCCCTCTGGACTTGAATTAACTGCCAAGGTGCTCCTGCACACAATCATGTTCTTAATTTCAATCTAAACAGAATCTATTTGCTGGAGATGGGACACTGCCAGTTTAATTATTCAAAATACAGTTCCAAACAATCCTTGGTTTTGTATTTTTTGTGTAGTTCTGTGTGTTCTGACATTGTTCCCCACAAGATAAACTCCATCTGTGCTAATCCAGTAAATCTGTCTCTCGGTTACCTGCTGAATTGCTGTGACACCTCCAGCTGGATCAGCAGAACCTGCTTGTTTCATTTTATTCTGGTTTTCTGGAATAAACACATTTGTGGATCAGTAGGCTGCTAGATCTAGTAGCAAGACAGCTTATACTGATGACCATAGTTCTTTACTAGGAGGCTCTTAATATGAACAAAGGTGAATATTTTAACTAGGCTATTTATTGAAATTACTTTGTAGGAAATCAGACTTCAACATTGTTTTTGGAGAGCAATAACTAGGCCAGTCTGACTTTGAAAAGAAGAACAGACATATCTTACAAATTGGCAGCATTTAAAATCTACCTCCGTCCCTTAGTGTGAGATTATTCCTGCTTGTGGTCTGCTGTTCTTACTCCGTACTCAGTTTTTAATGGAAATATTTTGCTGCCTTTTTTTTTTTTTTTATTCATATATTGTATATGTAGCAGAGGTTTTGGAACTGAGAATTCCTGGGTGCATCCCATGGACATGGGAGGCCGGTAATACCTTTTGCAGTAAGAAGTATGACTTCAGCAGACTACTTGGATCAGCACAGAAGCTTTGAGCTATGCAGGGTTGAGGTTGGTAATAGGTAGGCTGCAAACATGGACAGGTTCCAGTAAGTTTTCCACTACACGATTAGTTGGGTTATGTACCTAAACGATGGCTTAGAAATACACTATTTACAGCACAAGTATTTTTTTTTTTTTTTTTTTTTTTAACTGAAGCTCATTGTCAAACTAATAATTTCTTAAAGTGTTCTCAAGATGAAGGAATAGGTCTGGCGACAGGAGTCTGAGCTGTTAAGTTGCAGTGTTCCCTGCGGTAGACTTCATCAGACACATGAGGAATGGGATGAGGTGTGAATTGACACACAGAGGTAATTTCTGAGCAGAAATATAAGTTTCTAGAATTCATGAATGCGCCCTTTTAAAGCCAGGGAGTGGGGAGAAACACCCATTTGCTTCTTCCTCTGTCTTCAGACTTTCCCTTTTTCCTGCTGGCTGTAAGTTCTGCTGCTGATACTATTTCAGTGCTTAGTCTTCTGTAAATACTCATTTTTGTGCATATCTGGGGTTCCTGTTCTGCCACTGAACTTTGTTGCTAGCTTGGAAAGCTGCGTATTTCTTCTGCTCCTATGCATCATTGTCTCTGCCCTGTCATGTTACCTTCCAAACTCTCATCTAATTTTTCCTCATCTCGCCCAGTCCAGCAGTAAGAATTATTTTCTGAATGCATATATGAGACTGTCATATGTTGACAAATAAACTGTGATAGAAACTACCTCCCTCTTGCTGCTGTGCTTCAATTTAATCCATTTTTGATGAGAAATATCTGTTTAAAACAAGGCAGGGGAACTTCAACTTGATCAAAACTTGATTTTGTTATGATTTGATTTTCGCACTACAAGAACTGACTCATAGCTGTGTCCTTTAGAGCACAGGTTCTGTGCATTAGGAATTAGAGATTTGGTTTTGAATCGCTTCAAATGCCCAGTTTTGCTTTAGTTCACTTAATTTATATATCAGGAGTGGCATTCTTCACTGCATCAATAACAAGCATAAGTTTTCTGTTTTATGTGGCAGAGAGGTGATTGATCAGTAGGCTATTGAGCAGTGGGACATCTCCAGCTACAGTAGCAATTAAATATGAAGTTTTAAGTAATTAGTATAGCAAAAGATCAGTAGTACTGTAACCAAGTTGTTCTGAAAAAAAATAGTGTGAAGTGTTTTTCCAGAGGAGATCTGGACTTTTTGTTGATTACTTGGTGAGTATGGACTCCTACTTAGGAAGGCTTTAAATAAGGATCTGGGTTTTTCAGCATTTCCAGGCCTCGGCTTCTGCAGGGTGTGAGTTGGTGCTCCAGACAACAGTGTCTCTGCGGCAGTGTGCATGGTGGGAGCAGTCAGCTGTTTGGGCAGTGACTGTAAAGGATGAGCTCTGCCAGCTCACTGTAACGCATTCATTTTACAGTAATCATTTTCAGATTAGGGGATCATTACTGTTCAGCTGTTGTCTCTCGTTAAATAGAGACTGTTTTTCTTGACTAAAGCTCATGTAAACTCAGTCAACTGCTAGGGAATTATAGGGAGTGGCCTGTGGTGAGGAGATGTTTGAGGTTTTGAACCTAAACCCAAAAACAACCACCAAAAAAAACCCCAAACCAAACACTCTCCCCCTGTTTTCCACAAATGCTGGTGTAGTTTTTGAACTAACTGCAATCTCTTACTCTGCCCTTTAGTGTTGGGTCAATAAATGCCTTTCACTTTTGCAACAGCTAAGACTGTGATGTTAATATTTAATGTGAGCTGTATAGGGCAAACAGAATGGGCTCTGAAAGATTTTTTACTTTTGCCCTTATGCACAGACTCGATCACTGCGTTTCCTCGCAGGTGAATGCCCTCTCTCTCATCTCTTTCAAGGAATCTCTGTTGAATGATAAGAATTCTTTTGTAGATGGTGAAAGGAAAACTTTTAAGTAAACAGAAGAAACCAATAGATGGATTAAAAAAAAAAAATCTGAGGGTCCTATTGAGTTAGGTTTAAAACAAAAATAAGAAAAAAATCTGTCCTTCACTGCAGTATTTATTAGACAGTGAATTGAGGCATGGCAAGCCTTAAATTGGTGCAGAGATGAACAGTTTATATTTGTAGGCTGCAATGAGAAGAAATAATATTTAAATAATGTCAAATTATTGTGATGCGCCTAGTTAAGCCTGATTGCAGATTGAAGGGCTGAGGAGATAAAAAAGGAAGCAAGGGAGAGAACTTGCGTTCTCAAATTGGATTTATAGATAAATGTGATTTCTCTGCAATTTAAGACTGAACAAATCTAGTCCAAATTATTCCAGAAAGCTGGTTTTCACAGAAGGATGGGTGTTGTGATATGATTTTGAGTGTGTTTACCTACAGTGCCATTTCAGTTTTCTTTCTTGAATTCAGTAGTGATAAACATAATCAGTTGTCATTTTAGAAACATTTAAAAGGGTTTTTTATTCAAGGTATTGCAAACTGTTAGGCATTTTTGAACATACTCCTGCAGAGCAGTAGTTTACTTAGATTGCTTGCCTTGCTTGATCCTGTACTGTAGTATCATAGTTTTAGTCACTGATTTTTAAGTTACTGATTATTTTGCCTGCAATATTGATGCAACCTTAAATACTTTAAAATTTACATTAAAATTTATTTGTCCCTTAAAATAGGTCACATCCTGCTCTGTGGAACTGTCTGAGACAAACAAGTTATTGCCAATATAATTATTTTTACTCTTTATTTACTAGAATGAGCTGTTTGGATTTACTCAATCATATTGACAGTCAATTCTGTTAGTAGTATCACCTTGTTGTGGCACATCATTGGTTTGAGCAGCTACATATAATTTTGTAACTGCCAAGTGATTCCCTGACTTTGAGGATATATAATGGGACAGGAGTTAATTACTTGACCTGCCGTGCGAGTCTTGCATGAGATTGATTTCACAGCTTATTTCTGACCAAGGTGGTTTAAACAGAATTATTTGTTGGGTCCTAAAGAGGAGCGCACAGTTGTAAGCAGCGAGGGGCCTCCCTCACTAAAAGTTTCATCCGAACCTCTGGATGGTCCAAACTTAAACCAAGGTGGTGTTGCCTGATGTTGCGTTGACATTGCTGGAGGTGGTGGTTTTGTTGTTTTCTTTGTGACTAGTTGGCCAATGCAGGCTGTGATGTTTCTTGAGAACTAGCTGGGCTTTTTGTTATTGTTGTTGCAAGTAGATAACTGACTTTTGAAAGATTTGAGTTAAACGGTTGTGTGCTGTGAGGGTGGTTCATGCCCTGTGTTGTCAGGACTCAGTAGTCAGTGCAGAGAATCCCCTCTAAAATGACGCGAGTCCCACTTCTCAGAAGGTGGGAGAGTAGTTCCCTGTAGCTGATGTTTTTTAGGATAGCTCCTAGAATTTAGAACATGATTTGGACCACACTTACTACCTGTAATTCCATGGTATCTGGTGTTTTACTTGGAGGTTTTTAGACGTGTAAAGAGGAAAACCTGTGTTTTCAAGATAGTGTCATGATTTTCTCAAAACTTCAGTTTCAAGAAGTCCTGCTGAACTTGTTCTTCAGTAGGAGATGCTACAGGGCTTTCTGAGCCATTGGTATAGATAGTTTTGTTTAGTATGCAAAGTTTCAGATATACAATCAGAAACTTCAGCTATTTCCCTTTCTTCAGTGCTTTTTTTTTTTTTTCTTTTTTTCCTTCAAAGTTTTTCTTTACTGCTTCTTATTGCAAAATTAACTGAAAAAATCTGGGCACTGTTCTTTATTCTGTTCTAACAATTTGAAGTTTTTAATGAAGCATTTCATGCTAAATATAAAACAGAAGAAGTATTTATCAATGCAGATAGGGAATTTTCTGGCAAGAGGCCCTAGAGATTTGTGATGCTTTCCTTTTAAGGAGCACTTTAAGGATTATTTGAACCCTTTTTCCTGCTTGGCTACAGTACAGGAGGTGCTGAAGTGGGAAAAAAAAAACTTTTTTTTTTTTAAGTATTGTAAATACCACCTCATTTGGCGAGTACTGTTTTGTAAATAAGGAGAAAAGTTCAAGTTTTTCATATGCATAAATACTTTTTGTGAGCTCTCTCTTCCATTGATCCTTTAGTAGTTGGTTTTGGATTTGTTTTTTTTTTTTTTTTTTTTTGGAGAGGGAAGAAAAAAAACCCCAATTCTACATTGTTTGTAACTGGACATGGCATATATCTGATATTTTATAACATAGATAACTGTAGCACATTATGATCAGCTTGAATTTATTTCAGTAGCAGACATTAATTGGTCAAAGATGTTATTTAACAGTCTTTGTTGATAGAGATTTTGTTTACAGTTTCTTCTTTGCCAGAATGCCACATTCTGTAAGATATGAGACACTCACCAAGTATGTTTGTCCTGATGGGAAATCAATTTCAATTAAATGGGGCATCTGCAATTCCTGCTAAGCATAATGATACAGTACATGAAGGTGCTCTCATTTCATAGAGATAGGGTTAGGAGCATCAACTTGGAGTTACTTGTATGTTTTCTATGGAAAAAGAACAACCGAAACAAAACACTCCACCAAAAAACCTGGCTTTTCTTTATTTGTCTGTGTAACGCCATAGTATCTTCTGAAAAAAAATCATGCTGCTTCTGTGTGTACGATGTGATTTGGGAATATTAGAGAGGTTTTGTTCAGAAATACTCTGGGATAATTTCTGGATGAACAGATAATGAAGGACAAACTTGAATTCACCAAGGAGAACGGAAAAATTCTTAAAGTGTAGGTCTATGAAGTCGTGGTAGTTCATCTTTCTGGGCTGCGTTACTACAAGTTTACACTATGAAGCTGAAGACATACCAAAGATTTGTTTTGTTTTCTGATGATAAAATTGAGCTGTTCTGTTGACCGCAACTCTAAGATTTTGGTTATCTTGGGGCAAAAATGTTGAATGATTCTAAAGTGAAAATTTACCAGTAGT
The DNA here is from genome assembly GCF_036417535.1 of Chlamydotis macqueenii. Lineage (NCBI taxonomy): Eukaryota > Metazoa > Chordata > Aves > Otidiformes > Otididae > Chlamydotis > Chlamydotis macqueenii. Next base: position 15,922,956 of record NC_141562.1, read on the forward strand.
TTGGAAGAAAATGAGGAATACAGTCCTGGAGCTCACGATGAGACTGGGGATCCTACAGCCGCAGAAAATAGCAGTCTGCTTTGCTTTCATCGGCTGTAACTGCTCTTTGAAATCTCTCTGGCTGTATCCCAAAGGTACACCAGTGGTGTCCATTATTCAAATCCCAAGTGCACAACCTGCAGGAGAGCAATATTATTTTTCATTTAATGAGCTTTAGCACATGAGCAATTAAGAAGACATAATTGAATGAAGCTAATCAGGAAGACACAGAAGCTTGCCTCTGGGATGCTACTCAAGTCAATTGCTCCTCATATCTACAATTTTATCTGTTTAGTTAATAACACCGGTGGGTATAGAGGCACGGGCTAGCAGTTTTACAGCTCCGGGCGCTTAGCCGTCCTCTTGTTTTGTCTTCAAGCCTGAATCTTTTAATGCTGCTAAGGAGGTAGTGATTAACAAGTGATGAGAGTCTCTGGTTGGCATTAGCCAAGCTCTGGATGCTTACAGAAACCTGATGGAGACTACTGCACATGAAATGTCTCTGAATTGCTCAGAAGACAAACTCTGCAGATAAAGCCAGACATATACAGACATGGTTTTCACACAGCTCCATATAATCGGTGAACCTGCTGTTGTCTGACAATTAATATAGTTAGGAATATACTGACACAGAAAGATAAACTGAGTGAATGGCTTCAGATAAACAACTGTTTTCTTCATTATTCAGAAATAAACCCGTAATGAACCAGTCTTATATGCACACCAAGAAATTACACTTAAAGAACATAAACAATCATACCTAGAAAATAATAATTTACAAGTCTTATAGCTGTGCTGAGCTGGTTTTTCACAGTCCTTGTGAGTAGAACCTTTGTATAATTAAGTGTGAGAGGTATGATAATAAAATGCCTTATCCACTTGTTCCTCCAGTATAACCAATGACTTGGGGTTTATTTTCAGTTGTGCATTTGGCTAATACAAAATTAATCAACCTCTCCATTGTAATCAGCCTGGATATGGAGTGAAATCAGAGCACTTCTGTGTCAGGTGTGCTCCTTTATCAGTGCCTGTGTGTGAGAGAACATCAGACAACAGGGTTGAGTGGGATTAGGAGGGGAACAGGCTTCGGCACTACTGAATGCTAAGCATGCGTGTTAAACCCACAGAAACACCTCTGCAATTGCTCTCTTATCTGCAGGATTATTTTCAGTGCTATCTCATAGTTGGAAAGCCTACAGGGAGAATTTGAAATCTCCCCTGTATCCTTTTATTCCCAGCTGCGGAGGTGAAGCTGAGTCTGGCTTGGAAACGTCACCTCTGTCCTCCTGCTGATGGCCTCTGCGTAGCCTGTGGGTCCCACTTACTATTATACTTTCGTGGTTTAAGAAAAAAATGTATCATCTTTGCTGCCCATCCTTGCTGGTATAAAACCTCTGTGAATATGCACTTGGAAGCTGAACTTGCGTATAGCTAAATCAACAGAAAACCCATTGTTAGCACCAGGAGCCAGTAGATTTGCTAACTGTTTTTATGATATTTTTTTGGTGTCCTGGGAAGCACAAAGGTACCACCGTTGTGTCTGGTTTAGCAAAAGATCTTTTTTTCCGTATGTTCAGCTCGCCCAGAGATTAGTGATAGGCAGAGATTTTGATGGTAATTGGTATGTCCTAGAAGGTGTTTATTTTTCGTAGCTGTTCTCTAAGCAGGTGAAAATCGAGAAGTAAATATTTAGAGGGTTTGGATTCATATTGCAAGGCATATGAAATGTCTTTTCCTGTGTAGCTCAAACGTATCAGTTCTCTTGCAATTTACATCTTCTGTGATGACAGAGATTTCAGACAGCAGATGTACTGTGCTTTGACTTCATTTACACTAGTGTTATTAAAAAGCCACACCATCCTGTCTGAAGTGTAGAAGTTTCTGGAAGAATTCTTCTAGTGTTTCGAGCTTGGGCAGCCTGCATATCAGCATCAGCTGCTTTTCTCGGCTTTAACGCCGTGTTTTGGGGGTGCTTGGCACGTTTTGGGAATCCTCTCCAGAGGGGTGCTAGCAACCACCGTCTGCTGAAGCGTGCTGAGTCAAACAGTCCTTTGTCTTGTCCCATGCTTCTTTCCTCACGTAGTTGCTTTACAGGGGAGATACCTCCAACCTTAAATTTATTGGTTCAAAGACAAAGGCTGTAAGTATTTTGCATTTACCACCCCATTTTTGAGTTAAACCGTGCCCAAGCTTTCCAAACACATGTACAAGGGAATTCTGGCAGGAGTAACAAATGATGCCATAGATATGTTTTTTCATCTCTGATTGTAGTTTCCTTATTAAATAAATGCTTAAAAAATAGACCTAAGTTACTCCTTCATGCTTTTCACAAAAATGTTTTTTCTAAAATAAATTTAGAGGAAATATTGAAGAAAGTACTAACTCTGTACATAAGCTTTGTATTCTACACTGCCCTGCATTTTTTTCAGGTGAATTGTGTTTTGAACAGGGAGATGTTTTGTGGATTTCCCTGAAAATGTAAGTAATAAATTGTGCGACCAGGAAGGCAAACTACAGTTCATATAAGAACAGGTATAATTATTGTTGTAGATGGGAACAATTTTAATTATAAAACTAAGTATGGGGTTTGGATTTTTTTGTTTGCTTGTTTTTTTTTTCTCAACCAAATAGGTATCAAAAGTGTGCATCTAACCAGAAGCAAAACAAATAAGTCTTTGTAGCTCTTCAACATTCAAGTTCTTATTGCTTTTATAATTAACTCAGGTTCAGGCTGTTAAGACACAGGCTAGATCTATGATGGGCAGAAAGCAGCTCAGACTTCAATTATTGAATCCATTGGACCATAATTTATTAAACAGATACTTCAAAGGATGACACTTTCTGTGAAGTCTTATTACTTTGCATTTTTCATGGATGAGGAATGTGCAAATGAATGTAACTCAGGTGGTAGGTAAGAGTTGCACAGTATCTTAAATAGTTTAACCTTTTTTTTTTTTTTTTTCTGTAAAGGGCCTTCTATGTGTGTCTTTGGAGCCTACTTTCTGCTTGCAGCTCTGCACCTTTTCACCCAGGCTCTGGGGACAGCATTTCACAGGTCCTTGGCTGATTAGTTTTAGCATGTGTGAATATGTGTCAACATTCTCTGTGCAAAATAAGTTAAATTTATGAAGCCACAGGAACTTGATTGCAAGTAGTAAGTTCAACATGTGCTATTTCCTATATTCTACTACTACATGTCTCCTTGCAAGTATGCTTTAAAAAAAGTATTTTGGCCCATTTTATGGCCTTTTTGATGGCTAATTTGGATACCATGACTTAGAATCACAGAATAGTTTGGGCACCTTTCAAGCCCACCCAGTCCAACCCCCCTGCAAGGAGCAGGGACATCCCCAACCAGATCAGGTTGCTCAGAGCCCCGGCCAACCTGGCCTGGAATGTTTCCAGGGATGGGGCCTCCACCATCTCTCTGGGCAGCCCGGGCCAGTGCTCCACCACCCTCAGTGTAAAAATATTTTTCCTAATAACTAATCTGAATCTACCTCCCTCGGTTTTTAAACTGTTTACCCCTCATTTTATTACAGCAGGCCCTGCTGAAGAGTTTCTCCCTACCTTTCCTGCAGCCCCCTTGAGGTACTGGAAGACCGCTATCAGGTCTCCCCAGCACCTCCTCTTCTCCAGGCTGAACAGCCCCGGCTCTCTCAGCCAGGCCTCACAGCAGAGCTGCTCCAGCCCTCTGATCATCTGCATGGCCTCCTCTGGACCCTCTCCAGCAGGTCCGTGTCCTTCTGATGTTGGGGGCTCCAGAACTGGATGCAGTGCTCCAGGTGGGGTCTCACCAGAGCAGAGCAGAGGGGGAGAATCCCCTCCCTCGACCTGCTGGCCACGCTCCTCTTGATGCAGCCCAGGATGCGGTTGGCCTTCTGGGCCGCAAGGGCGCATTGCCCACTCATGTTGAGCTTCTCATCCACCAGCACTCCCAAGTCCTTCTCCTCAGGGCTGCTCTTAATCCATTCCCAGCCCAGCCTGTATTTGTGCCTGGGATTGCCATGACCCAGGTGCAGGACCTTGCCCTTGGCCTGGTTGAACTTCATGAGGTTGGCACGGGCCCACCTCTCCAGCCTGTCAAGGTCCCTCTGGATGGCATCCCTCCCTTCCAGCGTGTCGACGGCACCACACAACTTGGTGTCATCAGCAAACTTGCTGAGGGTGCACTCTATCCCACTGTCCGTGTCACCGACAAAGATGTTGAACAGGGCTGGACCCAATACCGATCCCTGGGACACACCACTTGTCACTGGTCTCCACATGGACATTGAGCTGTTGACCACCGCTGTCTGAATGCAGCCATCTAGCCAACTCCTTATCCACCGAGTGGTCCGTCCATCAAACCCATGTCTCTCCAGTTTTTCTTCTACTTGCAATATCTAATATTTCAGTGAGTACTCAGGGAGCTGAAAGAGCAGGGTCTTTTGCAGGGCAAGGAGTTGTCTTGCTTCCCTTCGTTCCTGTGAAGGGCGCAGGGAGGTACTTGCTGCTCAGCAAAGCAAGTTCCTCACCTTCTGTCACTGCTGCTTGATGTCTTGATTAAATTACAGGAAGATGTTGATCAACATTGACTTCATTAGAGATGTCATGAGAAAGTTATAGGCACAATATGTAAATGTTCACAAAATTGCTAGTTAATTACCTGAAACATAAACAATCCTCGAGCTTGCAGGTTAATTAGCGTGGCCTTTGTTTCTGGTGGAGGTGGGCGTGGGTTACCTGCTGTAGATTAGGGACATCTGGTACGGAGCGGAATTTCCTTGAACTGTTTACATACTTACAGCAGCTTGTGCGCAGTGTGAGGTGACTTCAGAGGAGCTAAACGACAACTTGTTCTACCAGCCGAGGCAGACTGAAAACTTGACTCTTGTTTCTTGCTTAGAAACACGTGAATGTTGCTGATATTTAGGGTGAGAGGAGGATGGATCATAATGTTAAATTTATAATGTTAAAAATCCAAAGGGAGTTTGAGGTTTCATGTCAATATAACTTTTTTTCCTAGTCTATAAAGCACTGCTTTTTAAAGGAAGTTGCCAAACCGTAGTCTCAAGAATACAGTTCAGTGATATTCACATACAGTAATATAATATTCTAAAATTTTACATCTGCTTTAAAAATGAAAATATTCCTGTGTATATATAGCAAAATTTAATGCAAGTTTAAGTTTTGTTGTTTTTTTTTTTTTTCCTGAATTTAAACTTCACTGTAATGCTTCTTTCTTTTGTCTCAGCTAATCTCAGTCAGTTCTGTGGAAGACAGCCTTATGTTTTCCTTGTCTGTTGTGTACAAAAAGAATCCTGAATTGAAATAGGAGCCGCTATGCAGGGGAAGATGAAAAACCTGAAAATGGAATAGGATTTCAGTAGCAATGAACATTAATATTGAGCCTAAAGTCTAAAAGTCACAATTTTACCCTTTAGGAACAGGTGAAGGCTAAATATTATTAGTTTAGCTGTCTCCTCTCCTGTTTTTCAGTTAATAAATGCTAATCCCCTTTTAGTTGCATGTAGAGGAGTTTCGACAATATGACAGTACCTCCAACTGTTTTTTCTGAGTGCCTTGTACTGGTAGTTAAGTGTATGCTTTTGTACAGTGGGTAAAATTGCTGTGACTTCAAAATTTGCTTATAGTACCTGGAATCAGCTTAATTCTAAACCTTAAATACTTTTTCATCCTGTATCAAATTTTTGTCTTAAATGCATCACACAGGTAATAGGGAGAATGCAATTTCAAAAACATTGAACACAGCGTGAGATTTTAATGCTCAGTGCATAGTGATGGTTAAAAGCAGGTTTAGTAAATTTTTTAAGTTTAAGCACTTCTGGAGATATTGCAGCTATTCTTGAGTCATTTTAGTGGTCTTAAAAATTACTCTTGGTAATAGCAATTTTAGATGCTACTTGGCATAGTATCATATTTTTATGTGTTTTACAATATTTTCAGGTAGAAGTACAATTTTAAAGACTGGCAACTCCAAATCTGCTTGTAAAATGGGAAGTTGTTTCGGTCTAAAAGAATATTGCCTGAAAGACGAATGGTGCTGCGTTTTCCTAAGCTATAAAAGTAAAATAGCAATCCATAGCACTTGCAGGGCAATTGTCACATACCAAACCCTTGACAGATATTACATCTGTACAAAAGGAGTTGGCAGAACAGAGAAATAAAGCTGCAAAAGAAATCAGCAGTTCAGGTTGCATATTCTGTATAAAAGCATGTTTTCTGAGGCTGTGGGAGCAAGAGCTTACAAGAATGCTTTTTGGTTTATGTCATTTTTGTGCTTGATTATCAATCAGCATCACTTTTTGTCCAATTAAAAACAAAACCAACCCCAGATTCAGACTTTAACATTTAGATCACCTTTTACTTGAGCCTTTGAATTTTCTGAGCTATGAATACTAGAGCGGTGCTTAAAACTGAGCCAGTCTGAATCAAAGCACAGAAATTCGCTGGAGGTTTAAGCAGTATCATGAATGCGTTTGAATTGAACTCAAGTTCGCTGTCGTTCCTTCCCAGTTTCTCCAATTAGAGATGTTTGCCAGGAAGAGCTCAAAATAGTCTGTGAAAGCCCTCCTTATGCTATGTTCAATACAGAGCAATTGTAGCACAAGCCTGCTAATGTAAAGGTTATGCCAAGCTTATCGAAATTGCACAGCTGTCGTTCTGAACTCAGTCCCACAGGAAACAAGGCAGGGCATTTTCCCTTTAAATTGGGTTGCTTAGTTACTCCATTTAAATGTATGGTCCTGTGTAGCTCTTCATTAGGAACCTTGTTCTGTAAATCGAGATGTTTGGAGAGACTGTTTCATGGAGTTATTCCGTTGAGCGTTCCCTGCTGAATGGGGTGGAGGTAAGTAGAAGGTCTTTCAAAAGACTTTACTTAATGAGCAGGTGGGGCATTTCTGAGAATAAAGTGCATCTGAAAACAGAAATACATTTTTCCGACAGATTGAAATGTGAGGTGCTTTCACCTCAGCCAGTGCCACAGGCTGTTAGAATTTCATTTCTTTCATTTCTTGCATCTGCAATTTAAATAAAGCAGAGAACACGCTACCACTTTCCCTCCACATCACAAACTCCCAAGAGCTTTGATGGGAATTTCAGTCTATAAAACCCGTGTGCTTGAGGTTTCACTGTTTTCATTGATATTCTGTTTTGTGAACCCCATAGTTCTCGTGAAACAGGCTTTCTCAGTAGCTTGTACCCTGCCCAGCCACCACAGCAATTTAGATCCTGCCCTCCTGGCGCTTGCTGTTCTGGCAGCGTTTCAGTAAATCCATTTGTGCAGGTGTTTTGGCTTTTTGCCATCGGGTGGCTTTTGTGTGGCACGCACACAAAACCTCTTTAATTTCCAGTCAGTGAAATCATGTATCTATTTTTTATTAATGACTTCTCATTACTTTCTTGTCTAAAATGACCACAGTAAGTGACTCAGGCTTGAGTGCTGAACTTAGTGGTCCTCGCTGTGTATCTCTTAAGACTGTTACGCAAATCTTTTATGTGCTTAACAGTGCGGAAGAAATGGGGGAAAAATAATTTAAATACTTTTGACTTCCTCAACCCTCTTTCACTAGCTCTTTTTCTTTCTTTCTCAACATAAGTGGAAAGGGTCAGAATTGAAGGAAAGAGTATGCTTGAAATTAAGACTGTTGCTTAATGCCTACTGCTCTCGCTGCACTAAGGAGCACTGCTGAATGCTCAGTCTTTGTTTTGTTTTAGTCTCACTAGAGCAACATTAAAAGGCGTATAAATGCAGAGGGGAGGAAACAAAACTTTAAAAATCCAGACTTTCAGCCACACTTCAGGTACTAGAAAACTCCCCTCTGTTCTTTTAGGCTTTTCTCTAACTCTGCTCCCATTCTTCTGGCTCTGGAAGGTGTTTTGGGCTTGCTTGCTGTCTCAGGTTTTGTAGTACCAAATGACTTGGCAGTGCTTCATTCTTCCAGAGGTTGACTCCGCAGCAGTTGATGTTGAACTGTCGTTTCCTCTGTAATCGTGTGTATATCAGATATGCTGGCTTTGGTGCAGAGCGCAGGTAGGCAGCTGGGCCTGTAATTCCACTGTTCAGAGAACTCATTTGCGCGTTAGGCTGTGGTCAGACAATTGCTTTGGAAACTGCAGGGGTGGATCAAGGTGTCAAAGCCTCCCATCTCACTTGCCAGTCATTTGTTAGCGCTTTGTCCTCAGCTGCTGTTATTCAAACAGTTGAGCTAAAGGAAAAGGCTGCGCAAGGTCACCTCATGGACTTCAGGACAAAGTGAGCTGGCTTTGTTCAAATGACGATGTGCTCTGCTTTGTCAGGTCAGCGGCAGCGATGACTTCTCCTTCAGCCAGGAGGCAGTGACGTCTTAAACCGCCCCAGTATTTCTGATAAAGTATAGTATGGGGTGTGTGGTGTTAGTCTGAAACCATCGCCTGTGTTCATCTACATCAGTTTTAAAGAGAGGTTAAGCTGAACTGGTCCCTAGTGTCGTTAACGTGCCTTATTGTTATATTTACACAAATAGCTAAAAAATTACCCTGATGCGATTGGTGATTCTGAGGCATCAGGAGGGCTCTTTGCCTAGAGGCAGAAGTTTAAAGTTTTGAATTTCATTGATACAACAAAAATGACTGAAACATAAATACAGAGTAGTTGCATGGTGCGATTTTCCGCATCAGGCAGAAGTCCTAGGTAAGTAGGGGATTGATGCTGAACAGTAGTAGAGCCTTCTGCGATGACTGATAAAGTTTAGAGTCTGACTTTTGTTCCAGTGACAAATTAAAAAACGAAATTTTATTCTACCAAAAGATAAAATAGTTTCCTTCAGTAGTTAGTGAGTAGAATTTTATTAAGTAAAACCCTTTTGCATCAGGCTACATACTAGGAACTGAGTCATTTTTTTGAGATTGCCTGTTGTACTCTCTGTGACTGTTTAAATAAAAACAAGCAGAACTACTTATCTGAATGTATAGAAGCAAAACGGAATGTAAGATAAAATGTAAAATAACTTCAAGTAATAATAGAGTGTTTCTGAATCAACTGGAAGAAGAGTTGGTGATTAGCATATTGAAGTGGATTTCTTTTCAGTTTTAAATTCAGGAGCGGTTAGGAGGAGCTGAGAGTTATTTCTCAGAATAACGTCCCCAGAAGGGTCCAGGTTGGCTGATTGTTTTCCAGATAAGCGTGCTGTACTCCCTGCAGGGCAGCTCACTTCCCTTTTGTGTCAGGGTAAAAACTTTGGGTCTCTGACGTGGTAGGACTAAGTTATTGAACTCTTCTTAAAGTTGTGCTCTACTAATGGGAACACAGATCCCCTCCCAAGAGTCATAGGAGACCTTTTTTCGGTTATAGTCACTTAAATTCATAAGGCTTTGTGGGGCAAGGCATTTTCATTATTACACTTGCAAGCAGTGAGTGCGATTGTATGCCTTGCAGTCATACAATTTAATGAGCAGAACAGCCAACTCAGACACCGCTCCCAACTAATTCACATGTTTTATTTAGCTGGAATTTAGGGATGTATGAAGTACGAATGGGTATTTTGGATTTCCAAGTAATTGCGTTTAGCAGAGAGATGTAATAGGCAATTCTTGATCTCTGTGACTACCTCCAACTTTGTGTCTTCATCATCTAACAGCTTCTAAGCATGTGTGAGGCTACAGCCGTGGTTGTAAGTGTATGAGTTTGGGGTGTATAGGAAGTATTATCAAGGAGATGTTTGAACAGGCTACTGCAGCCTGGTAAGCTCCGTCTGCAGCTAGTGCCAAACAGGTGCATCCCTCAGGCGATTTGGAGCAGGGGACTGGTTCGAAACACCTCTGTGGAGGAACTGGTCTCTCAGTGGCGGGAGGAGAAAGAAACCCATGGCAGAAAGGGGCTGTGAGGATTCAGTTGGCCTTGGGGGTGTTCAGGGGGGAGAGTGTGCTGCTCTTGGTTCCAGAGCTCTCCCACTTGTGAGGGAGCGGTGGTCGGAAGGGGCCTTTGGCTGTCGGGCTTGTTGTGGGACTGTCTCCACTCAGGTGTCTTTAGAGCCCTTCTTGTTGTCTGTCAGTTCACCACGCTTGATGTTTCTTTTTAGCCAATTCAGTAACATTTGTTTTCATTTTTATAGATGTTTCTGTTTACTTTATCTGTGAAGTTGAAATAGAGAGCAATCCTCCCAGTAGTGGCACCATGAGATGGGAAGTGGCTTTGCAAGGGCAAGGACGAGGTGAAAGGAAGGTGATCAGACAGCTCTCTGGTGGCAGAGCGTGGGATTATTCAAGTTGTTTGTTTCGGCTCAGGCTGTTTGACCTTGCTGAGCATCTTACCTACAACAATGATTGAGAGTTTCCTCTGAACCATCTCATTAAAAATAATTAGGAATTAAAATAATGAGAATTAGCCATCAGAAACACAATAGATCTGAGCCACTCTTCTTCCATGAAGAGTTTATTAAATAGATTTTCACTTTGCTCCCAAGGAGACAGGCCCTTTATTTATCTGCCTTTGCCTTGATCATATAATTGTAAAGCAAGCGCACTAGTTAGCTGAAACAGTGAAGTTAATGACAGGAACAAAAATGCTTTTGTGGAAGCTTTTAGGAAAGCCTTTGGAGCTTGTTGTTTTATTTACTAGGTTTTACTTGCCTGGTGCCTACAGCCTTTTCTGTAAGGTGCCTGCCGGGAGGTCACTGCTGCATCATGACTGCATTTACCAGTGCATAAACATAAAACATCTCAAGAAAGCTGTAGGTAGGGAAGGTCATTTCTGTAGTGCCTTTCTATCTTTCTGAAAGTGTGTTCAATTCAGTGTCATTTGACTTTCATGACTACTCCATTACATCCAGGAATTTCAAGGACAACTTGAGTTTTGTTGAGAAAGTTTGAACGAATAAACGTACAACAAATGGCGTGTGGTTCAGCGTGTCGCTTCTCCCTGCGTTTCAAGCAGAGCGGAGGTTCCCTCCGTCAGCGAGGCCAGTCAGCCTCCGCTGGGTGTTCTGCTAATAATATGCAGTGTGAAATCAGAATAGTTAGAATATCAGATTTCTACCAAGACCCACAGTCAGACATAGGGCACCTTAAAACAAAAGAACAGGAAGGTAAAGTCTTGGGTAAATATTTCCGTCGTAAGTCACCCTCAGTGGTGTGCTCATCCATGCTTGTTTATGTTGAATAAAGCAATCTATTACTGCTGAAAAAGTTTCTGTTAAGGAACATTGAAGTGAAGCTTGAGAAAAATGTTTCATAATATTACTGAGGAGCATTTCATGTAGTCCCTTTCGTAAGCAAATAAAGGTCTGCTTCAAAAGTGCTGAAATTGCACTTTTGTGCTGTTCCTGCTGTGGAAGAGTGTTCCAGGATCTACCTTCTCTGCCAGTCTGAAAAAAACCCAACCAAGTTCAGGCTGGAAACGTACTTTTAAAATTTGTGGGCATCATGTAGCCATTTCTTCTTTGCGCTTGTACAATGTTGTTTGTGCTGATACTGCTTTTTAGTTTAAGTAACGGATATTTCCTCCTTGATATTTTACCAAGCATATTTCCAGAGAGCTTTCATTTTCCTAGACTAAATAATTCAAGCCTCTGTCATCTCCATAGTATGGGCTCTCTTAACCTCCTCATGATGGGAATAACCTTTCTGTGCACCTGGCTGAGTCGAAAGATGATATTTTTCGTGTGTCCAGTATTTCCCACCGGGTCTGACTGGTGCCTGGTGATACAGCACAGTGCTTGTGCGTGTGCTCTTATTGCCGCTGCTGCTTAGAGATTGTGTTTTGTACAGCACAAGAAAGTATACCACCCATGTGTTTACAATGTGTAACTTGTCTTTAAGATTTTTTTTTTTAATTTAAATTATTGTCTCCCTTTGAATTAGAAGTGTGTGTAAGACTACAATTGTAAATTTATCTGTTCAGTGTATGGTGATGAATGTGGAACTAAATAAGACCGTGTCATTAGGTTCAGCCTTTGAGACGGGGAGGGAGGGAGGGATCACAGGCACCTTAAAAAGCAAGCTGGTGTTTGGCTGGTACTGACATGGATGACGTTATATGAAATAATCTTTAAATTCTTATCTCTGCAATTTCTGCAGAAATTTTTAATGGGTGCCGTGAAGGTAATCCACAGCAAGTTTTCTACTACACATCCTGTTTGGTTTTTTCTCTTCTAGCTATAGAAATAGTTTTAGCTATTGCTCCTCTTTTCATTGAAATTTCTCATGATAAATTGTATTGCTTCACCTGCTCACATTTGCAATAAACCCTCTGCAAATTGCTGAATTTAGCAGTAGAATCTGCCTTTTCTGAGACTGTCTGTCTGGATTTCAGTGCTGAAAGTTGATTTTTAAACTTACCGTGTAACTGCTTGGATTATAGTTCTGGAAATCCTGCTGTGTTTGATGGAAAACTAGTCCTGTGAAAAGGCTGCTGATGTGAGATTGACTTGTAATTTTGATAATTTGCTTTTTGAAGAATACAACTCGAGATTGGCCTGATTTGGGTGAGCTCTTCATTGAGATACCCAGCAAGGAGAAAACATCATCATGAAATCATAGAAGGTAGAGAAAAAGCTAGATCAGTTTTCAAAAAAATCATGATTGTTTTTTTCGTAAGGCATATGCAATTTTTAGAATTAAAAATTGTCCCTGCTTTGGATTTCTTTTTGATTGTGTGTGTGGTGCTGTTCAGTGGTGAATAGCAGGACCATTCACCAAAACCAAGTCTCAGTAGAAGTTTGTATCAGTGAGCTTCGTTGCCCTAACAAAGAGTTTGTTGAAGGGTTATTCAGTTAGCCAAATCCTAAACCTCTAGAAAATTGTAACACGTGTCTCTGGAAAAGATTGGAGTTGTGTCTTTTATGATCCTGTTATTTTTATCGCATCCAGTGAAAAAAATAACAGCAGGAGGGAAAAGAAAATATTTATTTGATGTAGGCATACAAACGTTGCTTATCTTCCTGCAGGATATGCTCATAGGAAACCACAATGAAATGAAAGGTGTAGTTTTTCAGATGCTCTGTTTGCTCTGTTAATGCCTTCAAACAAAAAAAAAAGCTTTAAAATTATCGAGAGAAAATGTTCAAATTTTATGTATCAAACCAGAGCTTATAAGAATAAAATGAGTAAATACTGGGAATTTTTCCATTAAACAATTACCCGCCAAACTCTCTGTTTGAGAGAGAAAAACCTTTAGAGTTTGCCTCTTCGTCTCTAACAAAAAGTAATTACCGTGTGACTGTCATTAGTATTAGTTGAAGTGTCGCTCAGGCTGTTGATAAATCCTACCAGCCTCCCAGAACGTGGTGCCGTCAGTCCTCGCGCTGGTGTTGAGAAGCTTGCTCTTGCAGCTGAGCTCGGCAGCGGAATAGCAAAGCTGTTGCTGGTGGAAACAACCGTGCTGCCGAGATGTCCTCACCTGCATGGGGATCCGAGGAGCTGCTTCGCTGGTTATAGCAGGATAGATCATAGATCTTGTCTGTGTTGGGGTAATTACAGTCTGTAATTAGCTGCAGCGCAGTTCTTTTGAAGTCGATGAATGTGTGGTATTTACTGTAAGCTGGGAAATAGCATTTTACCTTGACTTGCTCTCATGTTTAACCCACAAATGGTTTTCTGTTGGGATTTTTGTGTAAAGCATTTAGACTTCTCAAAAAAAAAAAAAAAAAAAAAAAAAACAACACCAAAACACCCCCCTCCCCCAACCAACCAACCAAACAGTCCCAAAAACCAGTGATACTCCAGTGTTTCTTTCCTAGGCTAGAAACTAATTAGAGCTATCACTTACTACAGATGGGGTGTAGCCATTCATGTGGCCGGGGCCATGCCGGGAAGATCAGAGAAGCATTTAAATGTCTTTAAAAAATGTGGGCTGCAGGCTCGTATACAGTTCTCCATGGTGACGTGGGAAGGAGAGCTGTTGTTTCTTAGCATGCTGTTCCAGCGGTACTAGTAGGCTCTTTGAAAATTAAAAGTGCTTCTTAATTAACTTTTGTTTTTGTATGGTTTAAAGAGGTAATATTTTTCATCATTTTAATGTAGAAAATCAAATTATTTACAAAGCACAGTCATCACATGTACTATACATGCTCTTATATGTTTTAAGACTACACCTCTGCGTTTGCTAGCTCTGCATGTACTGCTTTGTCTTTGAACCTCTCTTTTGAGTAAACCAACAAAATCTTACTTATTTTCTTTCATTATTCTGCTCTGCTTCCATTGATGACTCTAAACTTTTGACTCCAGACTGGCAATATGAGGGTAAGATGGCAAAATGTAACTTCCTGAACATTGCTCGGCTGTTCTTAATTTTTATTTTCCTTAGAACATTATTAAAATTCTGTTCACTCTCTTTAATTAGATACTTCTGTTGCAATTAAATGCAAATTATGTTTGTTTCTGTTGTGAAGCTTTAATTACAATTTATACCTTTTAATCATTCCTTTGTTATTTCTTTGGGTTAAATTACCATTGTATTATCTCTATCCTGAAGGACTTCTGCTTCCCTGAGATCCCTGGCGGTATCTCTAGAGCCAGCCATGAGCAGGTTCATTAGCGTAGCCGTCCAGCTGTGTTGTGGTGGTACGTGATGATGAGTCCATGTGTGTGTCCATGATGGGGAGAGGAAGGCTCACCTAAGAGAGAACAGAACAAACCATGTTAATTTTTTACTGTTTAAGTGTATGTTTTAAACAGGGATCAACATCTGAGAAGTTAAATGCTCTGTCATCAGGTTTTCCCTTGCTTTATAATGTTTATCCGAGTAAGGGATCAGCAGACGGCTCAGATCTTGATCCTCTGGGAGTCTAGCTTAGATGACAGTTGTAGCTCATACATCCAATTTCAGTGAATACTTCTCTTCGGAATGCTGAATATGCTGACTTGTTTTAAAAAGCAGCAACAAACCCCCCAAGATCCTTCTTCTGGAACCAGAAATAACTTCTCTTTTCATCTTTATAGATTGCAAATTGGCCAGAACAGGTCCTCCAGCCACAATAGTTCCTATTGATGAAGAAAGTCGGAACGGTGAGTGCCCCTCGGTTTTCCGCGCCAGCCCTTCGGTTACCCCGCGTTAGCTGATCGCGTTGTGGAGGCGAACGTGACAGGGGTGATGTGTCTGTGTCCAGCTTGGCAGTGAGGTGTCTCAGAGCCTGCTAACGGGGATTGCAGGTGGAAAGGTGACAGTGACCCAAAATGCTGAGAGGTGTCATTCGTTCTTGGAAGTTACACATTTTGATGACTTCGGTCTTTGACTCCAAATAAGTCTTGTGAATATGCTTTTAGTTTTAATAAGTATTTAGACAGCAATTATTTGTAGTAAAATGGTAGTTTAGCTCCCTTTTTGCTAACATGCCAACTTGTCTTTTTACTGTCTGACTTCTTATGTATGATGTTACCAGGGGACGAAGTTCTGTTCAGGTTTTGATGTGGGTAGGTAAAGTTGAAACCTTCTTTCTCTGAAGCTTGATAGGAGTGTTAACGCTGGTGTTTTCTGGGTTTCATGTGCAGCTTTTAGAAGGTTTATTTTGTTGTTGTTGTTTCGCTCTTATGTTTAGTAACATGAGTTTATGGATGCCTCTGAAATGGTAGAACATGCTTGCATGTAGTCATGGAAACTTCAAAAGAAAATGAATGCCTTTATGATTTGATGGGATAATTTTTTACGGTTCTGGAATTGTTGAACTGTAGTCTTAGCTTTGCATTGATGCAGCATACTGTTACATGATGAAGTGCTTACCCTGTAAGAGTCAATGTTTTTTTACAGGTGGCTGTTAGCCTGATATTAAATTACTACTCTTTCCTGATTTTTATTTTGTGATTATATTGTTTTAATTTTTTTTAAAACCTCGTAAGCTAATCACATTTGTGTGCTACGTGTGATTATGATTTATCCTATATGGGTGCTTGACATGGTGAGCACAGTCGAGGTCATGCTGGTGGACCCTCTCTGCTATTATCCTTGGGGGAGCTGCTTGCTGCTGGAGTTGCTCAAGGTCAGGTGGGTAAGAGTGTGCAGGTTTTGCTGGTAAGAGAACCAATAAAACAATTGTTAATGTGTCTGTGTGCTGAAGAACTCTGTTACTTAGTACTGGAGTGGCTTCTAAAAGCATCACAGCATCATGCTAGCTCTTACTCTGTAACAGCAGAACTTGTGTGTGTCATCTGTGCTGCAGTACTCGTCAGCTGTCATTAATTCAGTTTGGCATACGTGGTCCCTGAGCAGTACAAGGGTCCTGAATCAATACCGTGGGTTTTTTGTTACCTGTTTCCAATATATCTACTGTAGAAGGAGTTTGGGGATTTGGTGCTTATGAAGTAATTGAATCTGTATCACCTTGGTGGGAAGGTGTCAGGTATTCTTGATTATAGGTAGGTAGTGCTGGCATGTTTTATAGCACTTTGTTCTTGTGTGCTACCAGCACTTGAGTAACTTACCTGGGGAATGTGGTGGGAGCAACACCTGGAACTAAGGCTGGATGCTGACTGGAGAGTCACTTGAAATGTAAGCGAAAATTTAGAGACATAACAAGCTTGCAACTCTCAAATTGAATGGCATAATGAACTTTATTTCTCAGCTTTTTAATGCTTGATTCAGTGTTTGTGGAAAAACTAAAGCTAAAAAAATTCTCTTCAAATATAACTGGTCCCGCAACAAAGGTGGTTAAGTTGAGCATGATGGGGAGAGGTGTGAATTTCCTAAAAGCTTTGCATGTGTCTGCAAGGATTTGATTTATCTATTTTGCTATGAATTCTTATGAACCATTAACTCTCCATTAAAGAAGTCAAATTGGAAGTAGAAACTTCAGCTCACATTGTAGTTAATGGAAGTGCCACACCTCATCTGTAAGTCACAATGTGCATTAAGTAAATGGATCTCCTGGGAAGCCGGTTCTTGGGTTGAAACGTCCTTAAATATTTTGCTGTCTTTGAAGTGGTAAGTTGTCACGTGTGGCTGAAATTAATGAAGGTGAAACCTCAGTACAGTGGAGAGGCTCAGCGGCTGAGTCTGCTGAATGTAGATATTTAAAAACAGTAAAATGTAGTCACAGCAAAGGATGTGGAGCCGCTACCAGCAAATTTTGTTTTCCAGTTCTGTGTGTGCGATCTTCTGGATGTCTTCAAGTTCAGGGCAAATGCTTTAGCTTGCTAGAGTCGAGTTGGTATCCGTGCCAGATGATGGGTGTTGTTGCAACTGAATGTGTATGTGTACACACCCACGCGCGGACGTGCGCACACACACGTTTGTCGGGGAATGAGATGACTTGCTAATCAGGTAGCACTGTGTTATTTGGATGCTGCCGGCACGCATCTGCGCCCATCTTTTGTTTACACGCTTACGTAAGATGTTTACAAGTAGTGTCTGACAACTATGCCATCAATTTTGCAAAGTATTAATACACTATTGTCATTATGCTGTTTTGCTATGCTGATGTTTTGGTTCTAGGCAAGCCGCTGGTGCATCCTGATGGGTACGCTTCAATTTGTGTGGCAGTGCTTTGGCTGCAGTATCCATTTGTGCTCTACAGCGCTGTCCTCGACTGATTTCCTTACATGTTTTACACTACAGCTGCAGCTTGACGTGACTGGTGAAAGAGCAGACTGAGAGCTGTTTCAAAACTGGAATATAGTTGTTATAAGTGATAGTGAAGCTGTAGTGATAGATATTTGCATGGCACACAGATCATGCGTTATACAACGCTTCTAGTGACCAAACAAATTTGTGTTGGAACTGCCAATAGATGCAGAGGAATAGTTCACCTGTTTTTGTTCTAATGTATAGAAATGTGTCTCTAGATCACTTAAAGTATGAAATCTGATCAGGTTATTTTAATTCCTTGTAGTGCAGCTTTCAGAGGTCTGTTGTTGGTGTTGGACGGTCTCTTCTAAGGTTTTAGAATAAAGATCTCAAAAGCATAACTGAGTTAACACCTCTGCATGACCGTTTCATCTAGTGCACATATTCATCAGTTTCTGGCAACTGAGTAAACAGAAAATCCTCTCTTAGAAGTTTCTTTGCTTTCACTGTGCTGAATGTTACTTCTCAGCATCCTGAGTTCACTCACTTCTAATTCACAAAAAGTCTAGACACCAACAAGTCTCAGGGAATAAAGATATTTTGCAAAACACCTATTCCTTGTTTTTGCCGTCTGACACACGCAGCTATCATGTCTGACCTCTAAAGATCTTGAGAGACCAGCAGAGATGTTAGGATTTGACAATTTCCTGCCATTGAATTAACATACCTTCATACCAAGTAATTTAGGAAAAATAGAAAGTTAGGTTATAGTTGTATTCCAGTAAAGAATCCTAGAAGGGATACACTTTACATTTCTGAAGTTAAATTTGAATTCTTTTTTCATTTTTCCTTAGTTTAGCTGCATGGATGATAGTATTTGAGTGTTGCAGGCTTCTTGACAGGATGTTGGGTGAGCTCACGTACAAGGGGGTGCACAGGCAGGATAGCTGTACCTCTGTCACCTGCTGCTTGGTATTTGCCTTCACGTATTTTATTTCAGGATGGCTACAAAGTTAATGGAATATGGGCAAGAACTACTCAAATGTTACCAGATAGTTGTTCTGGCTCTAAGTTGTGCAGGCAGCTAATGGCCAGTATGGTAGCCAGGAGCCAACACAGCGATCAGTGGAACTCTAAAAGGTCTGCCCTAATGTGAGGAAGACTATGAACTGCTGTCTTGGTAATACATTCCTAACAAAAACTCTGTAGTGATGAATATTTTGTTTGTGCTCTTGCCTATCCTAGGTAGATCAGTAAATATTGTTTTGCTTCTGATTTTATTTTTGGTTTTTCCTTTCCCCCTCACCGCCCTTACAACGGTACGGAGTGCTAATGAATATTTGGACTGTCTCAGTGTATTATGTCATCTCTCTCTTCTCTGCATGCACTAAATCTCTGTAATCCTCGCTGGGCATGTTCGGTGTTTATGCAAACACAGGTAGGTGTGGGACGGAGTTTTCATGGTTGTACGTGGGTTTGGTATTGGTTTTTGTATCTTTTCATCTTCCTGGTATCTTGGCAGCAATCTCTTGTCCACCTCACTTCCTGGGCAGGCAGAGGATGTGTGATCACTCTACACATCCCCATCAATATCTCCCTGGGGTGAGGGATTTAATGGGAAATAGGGCACAGATACACAGGAAGCCAGGCTGTGGGGTTCCCCCCCCCCCCGACTATTGGACCAGTTTATTTTCGGTTTAATCGTATATAATGCTGGAAGAATGGACCTGATTACTAAGGCGTACTGACAATGTCACTGCAAATTTCCATGCTGTATCAGACTATTTTAACTTGTTTTTCAGGGGCGGTTGGCAAGGATTAAAGAAAATGTCTCCAGAGGCACAAAATCTGTAGCCTCTCTTCTGAGACAGGCTTAAGTGTCTAATACATTTCCTACGGAGTGCGTGTGATGGCTTCCGAGCAGCCATCACTTAATAAAATTTTCAGTGACTACCGGTGTGGGCTGGAATTGAACTAATGAGCCATAAAGATGGAGGGTCCTGCTATCCATCTCCTGTGGGGATCCTGTGCCACTCTGGCTGCCTTCAGCCGTTTTGACTATGGGGAAAAATGGGTTTAGTAAGACGCCATTTTCTGATTTGGAAAGTTGCTGTGTTGAACGCGGGTGTCTTGAGAATAGCATTTCTTAAGAGTTGTGGCGCTGTGGTCTTTTTCTATTTTTTCCCTGTTGTTTCAGGAAAAGAAGGAATGAATGACTTAAAGGATGAGAAGGTACTTCAGCATCTCGGTTTCTTCAAATACATCTTTCCTACATAAATGCTGTCTGTGATATTATTTCTGAATTGAATTTTTTTTTATCTGAGAATTCTTCTGTTTTGCAGTTGAATTTTGAACATGGTCCCAAGGCTATAGAATTGGTTTAAAATACCATTTAGTGAGTTTTTTAAACATCCAAAAGTCCACTTAAAATCTGCTCAAGGTGTTAGGGTTAGTGAAAAGCAGTGTGTTTTTCCAACAAATGCTCAGATTTAATTGTGAGATGTGTTATTTTACATGCTAAGAGGTGCTGCATAATCACGAGTGGAACTGACATCTACCACAGTTAATCTTGGCGTTTGGCCCTGTAAAGCCTTAGCAGGAAGAGCAGGCTGGAATGAGATGTCAGATGCGTAAAGGAGTTTCAACTTGCTGGTGCTCTGTACGTTCTGGTAACTCTACACATGTGTGGTGAATGCACAGACTGAGTTAGAAGACTGTTCTATAAAATTTTGCAAAGCCATGTAAATCTAATTAGAAGATCACATTTATTTTATATACTGAGAAGTAAAACTGTGGGAAAGCAGGAGCTTGAGGTGCCTTTTTTTTTAGGAAAGAAGCAGTGGGAAGAAAGGGAGGTGATGCCCGTCTCATGGTACTGCAGCACGCTGTCCCAGGGACGTCACCGGTGGAAGGAAGCAGTCTAAGCTTGGTGAAATAGCTGTTCCCATGGAAGCTTTCCACGTGGAACGTGCAGGTTCACGTGTCTGTAGACATTTTTAAATGATATATTTTCTACTATTGCTTTCTATAATTCAAAAATAATCTTTATGCAGCATTATGAAAGAAAAATAATCTTAGTTTTACTATTTTAAGTGATTCTGAGAAAAACATCTCTAAAGCCTGGGATGTTTGTGTGGATGTGGAAAGGGAAAAGAGACCAAGCTGTGATGTGCTGGAATTTTGTATTGATTTTTTTTTTGTTGGTTTTTGTTTTTTTTTTTTTGTTTGTTTTAGTTTCCCTGTAACTGCAGTTTGAGGACTCTTTGCATTGAACTTTTGCTTGATGCACTATTTCTTCTGTAGCAGTTAACAATTCTATTTGTATAATGAAAAAAAAAAATCAAATTATTAGCTTGTGTTGTTAACCTTCCTGTGAAAGGTTTCCAGGGAGAAACTGCTCCAGTCGATTTCCAGTATCAGTTATGCAATTGTCCTTGCTTATGTGTACACGCGTAGATTTTTTTTTTTCTCACATCTTTAGACAATCTTACAACTTCCTAAAGTATTTGTGAATGTTTTTCACCAGCTGTGGAAAGCGTCCCTTTTTCAAATATGTCTTCACCAGTCTGGAATCTGGCTTCTGTAGCAACGGTATGGTATGTTGCGTGTATATATGGTAAAGTGTAAGTTGAGGTATTACAGCCAATAAATTCTGGATTAAATACTATCTTGCTGTACAAGGGAAAGAGGAGTTCAACCAACTTCGCTTCTAAACAACCAACTCTTCTTCAATTGTAAAACCAGTTGCTCTTATCGTACAGATACTGCTGCTTGCTCAGGTCCTGTGCGTGCCTCTGAGGATGCTTAAATAAGTCTAGATACTTGTCGGTGGAGGATTGCCGTTCAGGCTGGTGATACCAGCTGCTGACGCGATCTGGATGGTTATTATGATTGTAGCCTTGAGCATCAGTAGTCTTTTGCTGATTTGTGTGTGCTGATGCTGTTCTGTGATCATTAATACTGAGTCAGTGCAACATTAGATTAGCCAGTAGTACAAATCTGATCTGGATCAGGCCCAGGCACATAATAACATTTTGTCAAATTAAGGCTCCCAGTATGGAGTTTATTCTGGCTTAATGTTTTTATATAGGAAGAAAGGTGATACATTACATTCTAATATCTGCCAAATTAAGTAACTTTTATCAGAAGAGGTCACCCTCGCAGAATGTTTGGGACAAGTTTTAAAAAGAGAAGTGGATTTGTATTGATTTGTGCATGCCAAGTGGCTGCGCAGTGCTGGGGCTGCTGCAAAGGGCTGAAGGCTGCATTTGCCACGCTGCAGAGAACTGTATAGTTCGGCCCCACCTTCCTGCACCAGGCTGGTTTGGAAGCCCAGGTGAATCCTGTTGATGCTCTCAGTCATCCAGATGAACAACTGTTGCATGGGCTGTTTTATGTTGAGCCTGGACGTGGTTCTGAAGATACAGTCAGATCCTGAGGCCACCCAGAGGGAAAGCCCGCAGCTTGGTGTTCACGGCCCTGGCAAGTCCTGACTCTAGTTCTGGATTGTTTAAGGCATTCCTGTGCCATTTAGGAGTGTATTGGTTAGACTTGGACAGAGTGGTTAGTTTGGGCCATAGAGACCCCCTGGGAACGGTGTACAATCCCGGAAAGTTTCGGCAACAGCATCGGAAAGACACTTGCCTTTGCTGTGCTCCTTGGCTTTGAGGTGGGAAGTGTACAACAAGGTGCAAGTGCAAGAGTATCTTTTTTTTTTTTTGTATTTGTGGTTTTTCTCTTGTTCTTAATGATATCAGCTGGCACGTATATGTTGGTGCTCAATTCGCTGTCTTAAGTTGTTTAAATCAAAGTATAAACCAGTGCAAGAAAGGATCGCTTCTTAGCTGACAATTTGATTTCCTTGATAAATTAATGAAATGGGAGAAGAGGCCTAAATTTATGGAAATTGTTTTTGTTTCTTTCAAGCCTCTTTGTTCATTTCCATTCTGAAATTAGACATTCTTAGGATTTTAGTATTAGCAATTTCATTGAAAAGTCATGAATCAATTTGGTATCTAATGCTACTTTGATACCACAGATTTAAATTCACACTGGTGTTTTTCCTGGAGGACAAATGTGTAAAGGCTGAAGAAACTGCAAAGTGGAGAGGAGCTTATTATTCCACTTCTGTTAATGAGCACAGACATCAACAGTGGCCAGTATTTACGCAGAGCTTTTGTTAAAGATCTCTACAATTCTCGGGTTTTTTGATAATTTTTTTTTTTTTTAAAAATGGATCTTTTAAGAAAAAAATCCAAGTGCCAAAAAGCAGGAGATAATTTGGGGTGGGGAGAAAAGTTGTCGTCCTTTTAGAAACTGATTAATTTCTTCTTAAGTGTAGAAAATAAAGTTAGTAAGTGACAGAGTTGGAATTATTTCAAATGTTTGTGTGCTGTCAGCTGTCTAGAAAAATATCCTGAGCTGGTATCGGTCGTCTTGGGAGGAGGTGAAATAATGTCTCTAAATTACGTTCAGGGATGAGAGATTTTTTTTTCCCCTGTCACTAGTTGTCTCATCTACCTCTGTAGGTTCCAAGGACTTGTTATGTAGTCATCAAAGGTTTTTGTTCTTCATCATCAAAGCTGTTGTGTCTGTGCACATGTTCAGGTGTCGTATCTGGACTCAAGCTGTATCTTCTGAAATCTTTCTTGTGCTGACAACTTGCAACTGTCTTGGTGTACCCAGAGGCGCTCATTCAACTGCAAGCTCTTGAGTTTTGTTCACTGAACACTGGATAACAGTAGGAGTAATGAGATCAGGCAGGACCACAGGTCTTCCCTAGTACTGATGTTTGAAATGGAAAAAAAAACCTGGGAGTTTAACTCCGTTTTGTGGTAGGTCTATTTTTTTTGTGAATAATGATTATGCTCCATAATGCCAAGGCCTTTTCAAAATATATTTGAGATTTTTTTTTTTTGGTGGAAATTCTCCTCGGAGTGATTAAAATTTTTTGAGGAGTTCATCTTTGACAGTTTTGAGTAGTCAGAATAAATTATTCAAATTATGATACTCAATCCATTCATGTTCCCATGTTGTCAGTTTACCTTTGCAAATGAAGAACTGTGTATTTCAAGAATTTATTTCATGTAATTTTTCAATATTGAGTGTCATTTTGCTAGCAGTGTTCTTTGTCTGTCTTCTCCTTTACATTTTTGGTAAAGCAGTACAAGCATAGGAGTGTTTAATACATTTTAAGCCTACTTAAAATGAGTTTTTCTCAGGCGAGTGGGAGGCGAGTGTTGTGATCAATCCCCGGTAGTAATTGCCGGAACTGTTAGATCGTGCTTTGGAAGTGTTTCGATATCGCTTTATTTTTGGAGTTACTGTTCGTTAACTAACATGTATACCCCCAGGAGATTAACACAGAGCGCTCAATTTTTCTATTCCTTGCAAGCAAAGAGGAGGCACTGCTGGACTTTGAAGAAAAATTTCAAAACAAGTTTATTTCGTAGTGCCTTCAAAACGTAAGCAGGATTTCTTTCCACGGCATGGTTTTGAATACAGAGTACTGTTTCCAAAAACTACATGTCGAGCTGCGTATTTCACTTCCTTTTGTCACGGCTGAAAGTGGATATTGTGAAAATCCTTTCAGAAGCAAGAGTGGCATGTATAGGTCAGCCCAATGAGTGAGATGATGCATTTAAGTATTTATCTGCCTTATTTTCACCAAGTGATACTGCTTTTACTGGCATGACCTAAAATTCCTTCTTGCCAACTTCTGCTTTTGTGAAGCCTGTCCTCTTGTGGAAACGTGATTTACATTTGGCATGCTGCTCATCTGGAAGAACATCTCTTCCCCAGAGCGTGTCACTGTCACCGTAATGGATATCTATTGCAGTTACACTGCCCACCAACACCTCAGCTGTTCTTGTTTCATATTCTCCACTGCCTGTTCCTGTAAGTAACTCTCTTACCCTGATGTGGGAATTGGTGGCATTTATGTCAATGCCAAGACAAACGAGTGACAGAGCCAGGAATAGACTGAAGCACCTAGTAGCAAGGGGGCAGGAGGGAGAAAGATTTTCCTTTTTTTTTTTTTTTCTTTTTTGCCGACTTTCACAAAAGTGTGAACCAGAGTCCAAAGTGGTAATGTAGGGTTCGTAGATACGGTGAGCCTGCCTCAGCCACCTTCTGGGAAAGATCAAACCTGGCTCTGTTCTGAATGGTCGAGCTGTCCCTGCCCAAGGCAGCGTGAGCACAGTGACCACCATGGAGGTCTCTCAGCATAGAGAGCTCAGGTCTCCTCTTATGCCAGTGGCAAAGGTCTGCCACTGGTGTTGCAGTGAATGGATCTTCTTTTGCCTTTTGGGAAATGGCCTTTTATGTGTGTTCGGTGTCAAATGAGAGGGTTCCTCCCCTGCAGCTCAGAATCCATTCTTCCTTCTTCATTTAGGTCTTTGGAGCTCTATACAGGGCAGGTGCTCTTGTTCTTAAAAGCCCTGGCTCTTCTGGTTCCTGTGCGCTTGAGTTACTCATTCTCAGAATCATCTGTTCTTACCCGCTCTTGAGAGTGAGGTCTGCTCTGAAGGTAGGGGTTTGCTCATCAGTGCGGTCCTCTGTTCTGTGTCATGTCTATTGGTGCTGGTCCTATTTTGCTGCATCTCATTAAGTAGCCTGTTAGGTGCAGGAAAGGTGACAGCTGTTATTAGTGTTTGTATCAGCGAGCAGTGTGGTGGGGCTGAGCCGAGGGGACCTGAACGCTGGTAGGGCAGCATCCCCACTGACCAGCACGCCATCCCACACGACCAGAGGTGATAAAAGTCAGTCAACAGTTGCAGGTGCATTGAGGTGGTGGAGCAGGTGTGGTTCTATGTGGGGAGCCCAGTCAAAAGCAGTAGAGGATGTTTCTGGCATAGAAACATAGAGCCTGAAGATGTGGTAGGACGCGTTGCCGTGGTGTTGTACGAATGGTAAATAATCTGTAGTACTTTGAATTGAAGTGGCTGCCAGCTGGAGGATGCAATTCAGTATTGCACTCATTTATGTTGTGACAATGCTGAAGTCATCATCTTTCCTTAAATGTCTTGACAGAAAGAAATGAGCTCTATCATTACGTCTTAGTAAGTTCCTGCCAGGCTGTAAGAAGTTCATATCTTGGTGCTGTAACATTTTTGTGTGTAGAGGACTTCAGTCTTCAAGATTGTTAGACAGCCAATTGTGAGTATTATTTATAGCTATAGAGAAAATACTTGTGTAGGAACTTGTGTAAAGAGAGAGTAATTTAGTAAAATGTCTGTTTTACCAATTTCTGCTTTTTTTCCTGAACCACAGCTCTGTTATAGCTGAGGGTTTGAGTTTTGTTTATTCTTTAAAATAGCTGTTCTAGTTTAATTAATATTGTTCATATTTTTAAAAAATGTATTTTTATTCTAAGCTCACTTCCACCCCTACCCCAGGTAACCTATGTGAATGATAAAATGATCTGGCTGTTGCAGCCAAAGCTGGCTGCGCTTGTTTGGACTGAAACCGTGTAAGCTGGTAGCTGGATTTACGGTATGATCAGTTTAATCTTCGCTTAGGAAGCTCTTTGGCACCGATGATTTGGGTGCATCCCAGGGTACTTAAGTATGGAGAAGTGATGAACGTACATTTGTGGATAGGTATCTGAAAAGCTTTTCTGAAAAATTAAGCATGTTAGAATTGCAAGCCTGCTTGGTTTTAATGATAGGGGATCTGAGCAACTTCGTTCTTCTCCAAGTCCAGTTAACACCAGGCGATACGTTTAAGAGTGTGATGCGATCCCAAATTGATCTCCTCTCATCTTCTTTGTCAAAAGAATTCCCCGCTTGAACTTTGTAGGAAAAAAAAGTGTGTTTTATTAAAATGCACAAAACAAAATTAAAAATGACAGCTCACTCAGCAAGAGGACTGGAGCTACTGAAAGAGGGAAGAAGAAGGGTTTGTGAGCAAGTCCCATTGCAGTAACCACAGCGGTCCTTTCCAACAGTGTTTATTTTTGGCTGGAATCTCATATTGAGGTAGGGAATTGTGCCCAAGAACCTTCTTGAACAATCCAGAAAATCTTTTAGTTGTCTGTAGGGCTTCAGGTTAGAGTGCTTGCAGGCCTGCTCCTCTTGCTTCTCCTGGGAAGCCTTGCTTTACATAGTTCAGCACGTTCGGTTGCCCTTTGCAAGGTGGACGTAGTCCTCTCCACTTGGTCAGCGTGATGTAGAGGATAGTGTCCAGGGAGCACCTTGTAACTGGCTGTGCCCCAGTTTCCTTGAATTATGTTTATTTTGTTTTGATTTTGAAAAGACAGATAACTGGGAGCAACTCAAGGTATATTATTCTCCCTCATATTCCCTGTGTTTTTAAGTAGATTGCTCTGAAAATATCAGTCATTTTAGCTTTATTCCAACTTTGAAAGGCTAATAAGAATAATACTGAAGTTATTGCTTGTTTTGAACAGCAGAGTGCTTGTAACAGTAAAATAATTCAATAAATGATGGATTTCAAAGCTTTGCTTGGTTCAAACATAAATTACATTTGTTTATTTTGTTACATGGTCTCATGTGAAAACTCCTTGTATCCTTTTAGACTTTCAAAGTCATGTTAATCAAGCCAAATGTTATCTTCCACAGCTCTGATTATTTTTTTTTCTTCTTTATTCACTTACCATTTTTCATCATTACTGTGGAATTCTACATTTTATTTTACTGTCCCAACTGTTAAGGAATATATAGCTTGATTAAAATAAATTATCAAGTCTCGACCTTCTGGGTATCCGCCTCTATGCTGTTAGCACATTCCTGGTGATAATTTTCTTCCTCTGCTAAGCCTGTCCTTCCTCCTGCAGCTGTTGAAGGAGCAGTGGTCAGCTGTACGGTCTGAAGGGAGAAGATTTGTTTCAAAGAATCACAGAAGGGTTTGGGTGGGAAGGGACCTTCAAAGCCCATCCAGCCCAACCCCCCTGCAAGGAGCAGGGACATCTCCAACCAGATCAGGTTGCTCAGAGCCCCGGCCAACCTGGCCTGGAATGTTTCCAGGGATGGGGCATCCACCACCTCTCTTGGGCAACCTGGGACAGTGTTCCACCACTCTCAGTGTAAAAAATGTTTTCCTGATATCTAATCTGAATCTACCTCCCTCTATTTTGAAACCATTACCCCTCGTCCTGTCACAACTACTGGAGAATCTCTCCCCATCTTTCCTGCAGCCCCCTTGAGGTACTGGAAGACCGCTGCAGGTCTCCCCGGAGCCTCCTCTTCTCCAGGCTGAACAGCCCCAACTCTCTCAGCCTGGCCTCATAAGAGAGGTGCTCCAGCCCTCTGATCATCTTTGTGGCCTCCTCTGGACCCTCTCCAACTGGTCCACGTCCTTCTGATGTTGGGGGCTCCAGAACTGGACACAGCACTGCAGGAGGGGTGTCCCCAGGGCAGAGCAGAGGGGCAGAATCCCCTCCCTCGACCTGCTGGCCACGCTCCTGTTGATGCAGCCCAGGATGCGGTTGCCTTTCTGGGCTGCAAGGGCGCATTTTGATCAAGTATTTCCTGAGGGAGTAAGGCTGCCATCAGCTGCAAACTCTGGGATGCTTTTGTGCTGTTTTTCATCGTGAGCTGGTGCTGTTTTAAGTCCCACCTTGATCCACTGCCCTGTGGGCCGGAGCGCTCTCGTGTATAAACCAGGAGCTGTGGTGGTGTTTGTGGTACCGAAGTGGAGGGGCCTGAATTGCGGTACTGAACGCGTTCAGACTCATAACACCACCAAACTTCTACAGAGTGCAGGGTTTGTTGGGCATATGTTTTTTTCTTTGCTTAATTATTTGATGGCAAGTTCTAAATCAGCCCAAATGTATATTAGTTCTTTTCAGAAGAATAATTATACGCGGCTGCTGCCAGGAGTTAAGTTTTATTTTTCAGGATGGTTTATGAGACCAATGAAAAATCTGGCAAATATTGCTGCTGAAATGCGCTACTGAGCATTCGTGTTGGGCCTATTATTTTGTCACTGTCGCAACAAGGTGAAGTTTAAAAGAGCAATCCTGTGATAAATCATCTTCCGCACAAGGAATTAATAGTTTTTGAAAAGGGCATCCCTGAGGAAAACTGGCATCTGAGAGGAACACCTAACTTTTCAAGTGTGTCTCTGTTTTGATAGTTTTTCTTGTATGTTCTTTTTTGTTTGTTTGTTTCTTTTTTGTTTTGTTTTGTTTTTTTTTTTTTTTTTAAATTACTGGTGCTAGTACCCTTCACATGAACTCCCCGCCCCTGTGTTTTATGCATTCATATCTTTCCGTAGTTCCCCCCAGGGTGGAGTGGGAGGCTGCAAACATGCCAGCCTGAGACATACGTCGCGTGCTGGTCCTTCCCCTCTCTGTTTGTTTCTGGTAGGTACTACTCACCGCTTCCTCCCTCCTTGCTGCCTTTCCGCCTGTTTGCTCATGCCTGTTCATGACTCATGTGTCTCTTGTATTTTACAAGCAAAAATGTTTCTAGGGCCCTTTGGGGGTCCTTTAGTGAATTATGCTTTCTCGCTGCAGTTAACTTTTGAACATCCAAATTTTTCCCTAAGGTTTGGAGCCTGTGGGTTGCTCCCCATACCTGTCTGTCAGAGGTCACTTTTCATCAGTTTCTGTTTCCAGAATTAACTCTGCTTACTCCACAGACCAGGTGCCCCTTGGGAATTCAGTTCTGGCTTTGCTTTAATCTTTTCTTTACTCAGTTTACCAGCAAGCGTTATTCATCCCTTGCTTTGATTCCCATTTTACGTTGTGTTGATGTAGCTCCCAGAGTTTTGTTTTGTTTTTTGTTTTTTTTTCCTTAATCTCTGATTCTTCTGTGGTTTAATTCTGTTGCTTTGAAGTGAAAGAAGTTTCAAAGATGAAATTTGCCTTTCTTAAGGAAACATTTAGTGAGTGTCACCTGACTTCACTGATTATTTGCCACTTCATTTAAAAAACAAAGAAACAAAAAACCTTAAATCAATGGAGATTTATTTTCCTTTTATTCTCCCTTCCACCTTTATTTTCCTTTTCTCTGAGCTGTTATTTTTAATGCATTCATTCAGCCTTGTTTTCTTTTTTTCTTTTCCCAAAATGCTGTAAGTACAGTAGCGGTTTATATCACCATGCTCTTCCTTATAATTTTGCACTTGGCGTTAGAGGTGCTACTTGTGTGTGTTAAAAGAGGAGAAATTTGGAGAAGTACAGCTGAGGTCACGTGTCGGTGAAATGCATCATTTGGTGGACTGGGTACAGCGGAGTGTCATACAGGTAGGCACATAAACCCGGCGGACGGTTGTCAGTTTATCCATGATGTTGCCTGCAGGCTATGAAAAATACTGGGAACAAGTCTCTAGTTGGTACAGACCAGGGTTGTTCACGTGCTGTGTGGGTTTTTTGAGAAGTGCCTTGATTTATGGAGCCAGAAAATCGGTGGGTGTATGAAGATGTGAATGTGTAATTGATAGAGCTGTTTGTACCGCTTGAAGACTGTACAGACTGTGGAGACACGCTTCCTCTTTCTAGAAAGGATCAGCCCTGAGAGTGGAAACACCCAAAGGAGTTTTGCTCCTTTTCCTAGGGAATTCAGTGGCTACCGTGTTTTAAGAGGTTAACATTTTTATTTTTTTTATCTTATGAAGAATGTTTATCATCCTTTTGTCACTGGAGCTTTCCTTGGGTGTGAGATTGGGAAACTTGGTTGGTAGTACGGGCTCTGGATGAGATGTGAACTCCGTGTACGTGCAGCTAGGAATTAGCTTTTTGGACCAGATTTCTTTTTCTTTTTTTCTTTTCCCCAGTAACCTATGGATCAGTTCTTTATGTTAGACTAAAAGCTAAAGCACTGGAAGAAGCTGTGACTTGCTGAAGCTGAAATTATTGAGGTTACTCCTGCTTTCTGAAGCTGGCCCTGCTATGAGCAGGGACTTGGAGTAGGTGGCCTCTGGCAGTTCCTTAAAAACTTATTCTGTGGTTCTGGATGTACACTAAAACCAGCCTTGTTAGCAAGCAGGATGGTTTGTTGGTGATGCAAATTTGTTTGAATTGTTTGCATCTATTAGGGACATAATGTTCTAGAGTCTCCTATGTCGATCATTAAGGAAAAGAAAAATAAATGGTGTGGTGTACTGATTCTCTGCTGTTTACTTTTTTCTTTTACCAACAGCTGTAAGGAAATTTTTTTTTTCTCCTCATTGTTCTTGATTTGTTAAGATTGAAATTCCTATAATATTGAGACACATTGAACTTTAGTTTCTGAATACAGTAGCTCCTTTTTTATCTGAGCTATCTTGAAAATATCTGGATCCACATCTTAATTACAGACACACGCTTCTGGTATGCGAAATGACCAAGGATGTGCCAGGGGAACTTTTGGATGTTCTATGCGGTAGCTTTGAATATTTCACACCTTGTGGCTGTTCAGCTTCTGTGTGTGTCCCCAAAATGTTATCCTCTGGCTTGTAGAGGACAACTGGAAATAGTTCATCTTTGCCCTTCAGTACAAAGCTCAGCAAATAATTCTTTACTCCTGAGGTAGGTGAGAGCTGAAGTACTGAATCAAAAAGAAAAAAAGAGCAAGATGATCACCACCAAAATAATTCTCGTTAAAGATCACTGCAGTTCTGTGACCAGTCCTCCACGATGACAGCATGCGCAGCTCTGTTCCCGGGGGGGGGGGGGCGATTATTTTGTCTGGGATTGAGCGCTTGCGTGGAAGTTGCAGAGGGTTTGTGCTGTCCTGTTGGACTGTCAGTTTGGTACTTAGGTTGAAATAAAAAAGCTGCAGTTGACATTAACATTTTAGATTGGATTAACTACTGACGATTTGTTTTGTGTAATTCTCTCAGCTTCTGATCTATAGCTCATTATTCTTAGCTAGACAGGAGTTACAGCCTTAAAAAAGAAAATGGAAGCAGAAGTTACCAAAAGAGGACTGCCAGTGCTCCCTTGGAAATGTAAAGGAATTTCACTAGCGGCTACCTTGTTGGATGATGAGTTTTCTAGGTAATCCAAAAAGTGGCCAAGTGCACTTTAAGTCTAAATGCTGTTTTCTCATTTAAAGCATAGGTGAGGATGGGTCTTTAATAAAGACAGTTCTGATCGACTGGAAGCCTTGCAGCTGCAAGTGGTGGTTAACAGAGGCAAGATGGCACTCCCTCTTTTAGCCCTAACTCAAAACCATTCACAGTAACATTTTATTCAAGTTCTTATTTATTCATTTAATGTTGCTCAGAAAAGCTTTGGGGAATTAGTCAGGAACCTGAGCCCTGTAAATGCATATTTTTCTATGTATTTGAGTTGTTGCTGTATTAATGCAGGGCATTCACATGAGATTCAGAGTGGTAAGTGCTGTAGGTATCCGAGATTAGCAGCTTCGAGGCAAAAATAATTATAAATTCAGGATGTTTTGCTTTATTTGAACTGGGTAGTGAACTGCAATATCAAAGGGGATGGGACAAGCAGAGTTCAGCGTCTGGGGTGCTCTTCATCTCAGCGGAGGAGAGCTGGTATTTGAAAGGGGTCAGGATTATGAATGTCAGTATAGCTCTTCAAATGAATTTAAATTTATGGGTCAGTATTTAATCACTTTGATTTTTAATGTTTGTTCCTAGTTTAATGCTATTTTAGGAAATAAATAAGACTTTATTAACTCAAGAAGCTAAAAAGGAACCAGTGATGTAAATGAGTGTCTTAAGAAACACTTAGGATGTAGCTAGGAAATGGAGAAAGTGGTCGGTTCCAGAAGTAAGGCTTTGACCAAGACGTCGGGAGTTGAGAACTGTCAAAATCTAGTTGTCTCAGAGATCGAAATATGTGTTTAAAAGAAAAATACTTTTCAGGAAAGAGAAGAAAAAGTATAAATGAAGGGGGCTGGCTGTGCTTTATGGAGAGGATAAAGGTTAAAGATGGTCTTAGATCCTGCCTCAAACCTGAGTACGCACATTGTGTGGGTTGTAGTTAAGGAGAATCGTGCAGGAACTGAGGGCAGGGGCAGGAGAGCTGATGAGAAGGTACAGAAGCAATGGAAGTGGACTGCATTTAGCCGAATTAAAATCAGTGAGCTGTCTGTCTTCAAAGCAGGAGGAGCAGGAAGGGAAACGGGTAATTTTCATCCCACAATAGCGAAAGAGCCGATGCATGAAATCAGGGATGAGACAATAAGGATTTTAATAAATCTTTCAAGCTTGGCAATAATATACGATTGGAAAACATGTTGGCATATCTATTGGCTGAACGAAAACAAATACAACATGCTGTTTTAAGGAACAGAAGTTTTTCAGGACCCGATTTCAACAGTATGTGAGAAAAAGTGTAAGCATGCCAGTAAATACAATCTAGATAAAATGAGTATACTGTTCCCATCCCACATGTGACATCAGTCTGTGACTTTCTAGAACAGAAATGATAGTTTTTAAAAAGTCAGATTATGTGCACAGTTCTGGATGCATGAGCAAATTGTGACACACTATTTAATCTGGGGATTTCTGGAAGAAACTTGAAATTATTGGTTGAAAGAGCATCTGGTTTCTGTAACCTGTGCGTGGAGGAACTCGCCAGATGCCAGCTCACTCTTCTGCTGCTTTGCAACTGAGGAGATCAAATAGCTTTATTAAGATATATTCGTAAGTGTCAGAAGTTATTCTTTTTTGGTCTTTCACTATAAAATTCTAATTCCAGCCCTGGTGGCTGGAAATCATCTGACTGCAGCAGTTTTTAGGCAAACTTTGATCCTCTGAATAAGGCCATGGCAGCCGAGATTGCCTTACTACTGTCTTCAGGGTTGCTTTGCAGCACAGGGCACTTTTCCCTGGAGCTCACTGTTCAGCTTACTGTGACAGTAACAACTTGGGTCTGCTTGTCCATGTGGTGTGATGTTATGCTAAAGAAGAGGAGGAAGACTTCTCTCTGTGGGCTTTATTCTCCCTACCTGTGTGCATGACATCGCTTAGGTTTCAGACTGTTGTCTGTGGCTGGGATCTGAATGGTGTTGCCGTGGAGCCTGTTTCAGGTTTTTGCAACGTTGCTTGACTTAATTCCAAAGAGTTTTCTCTGCTCTGAGGTTTGAAAGCTGAAGCTTGCCTATCTTCAGAAGCATCTAGTCACTGTATCTGTGTATTTTTACCAAAGACAGCCAGCTGTGCTTGTTGTGTATGCTGTGTTGCACGGCAGCTTCTTTGGGTGCTGACAGGCACGCTTTACAGCAGGAAGCAAATAGATGTAAAGTTTTAGCTACACAGAGGAGCATAGAGAACAAGTTTGTTTTCTGGCGGTGCACTCTGCAACTTTTTAAAATTTTGTTGGATGATTCATACAATTTAATTTTTCTAGATTGAGTGGAATAAGATGATCTTAGCAATGTACTTCAGGACTGGGAATAAACGGATTGGTTGGTCTGTGGGAAGTGCAGAATCTTTACTCCAGAGCTCCTCGTTCTCCGACATGGCTGTTGAACAGCTTGGACTATTCCGTGTGATGTGTGCACTGATGGATGCGTTTTCTCCTCCTTTGGTTTTGGCTGAAGAGGGCTTTCAGGTAGAACAGGATGGGGCTTTGCTAGCTGAGCCATGAAGTACAAGTGTCAGACCTCCTGCAGCTCTGTTTCCAGATCTTTTAGCAGCTAATTTGAGGTGAAATTTGGAATATTTGTCTTTCAGGGTTAGAATTGAATGAGTTCTTGTTAACCATATCTTATCTGAGAGTAAGAAGCTGCCCACTGAAGGAAGAAAAAAAAAATTGTGACAATGGTTGATGTTTATGATGTGATGTTCTACATGCTCGTGCTTCCACTTGCACTTCTTTTCTGTGGGAAAGAGTTTTTTGTTTTGTTTTCTAAATCAGGTAAGTCCATTTGTCAGCAGTTTTGGCTTTGCATACTTTAATAAAGAAATTTTTTTTTTCCTTGACCTATTTAGAACATATGTTCAGACAGCTTTTACAGTTTAGAGACAGTTTCTGAATAGGACCTTACACCCTCAAGGTAGCGTGTTAGTGTGGTATATCTAAAGGGAAGAGTCCTTGAAGCCGTCAGCCTCTTGTCCTGGCCTTCGTTTCTCCATGGAGGAATGCGCTGTGCAGGCAATTTCTCCCACTTCTCTTGTAAAAGCGGAGCCCTTGCAGAAGGGCCTTGGAAAAAAAAAAAATCTGATATCTTTCCCACAATATTTAACTAATGTTACATTGGATTTTTGCTAGGCTACAAATGCAAAGGCATCTGTGTTTTTCCCTAACCTGCATATGCAGCACAAGCTGCCAGATTTCGGGTGCGTTTTTTGCTCGGTACCCGTGGGCTGTGTGTTTGAGCAGGATTTCTCGTGCTTCTGTGCCTGCTGCAGACTGCTGGAAGGGATCGCCCGCTTCAGCGCTGCCTGTATGTTTGGCACACGGTGCTTGGGGATGACTGCCCCGGGTTAGTAAAACGCTTTCAAGTACAGCTCAGGCAACATCGCTATCGTCAGCTCATAATGTATGAACACGTTAAATTTGCAAAGCTACCGTGTGGAGTTTGTTTCATGCTTTTATTAAGCATTAATGCTCTTCTCGAAGCATCACAAAGCAAGGGTGCTTTTGGAAGTGTAGTCCCTCAGTCAGCAGGGGCTCTGAGCCGCTCCTCCAGGCACTTAATTGATCTCAGGGCTGAGAAACTTGATCTTTACGATATGTAGCCAACATGTGTGTTCGCTACCCTGCCTCTCCCATGGACTGTCTCTGCTTTTCAGCATCTGTGGCTGAGAGGAGCTGAAAGAGAAGATGCACTCCTCTTCCTTTGTAGTGTCGCTTGAAGGAAGGCCCGAGGGATGCTGCTGCCATTACTGAAAAAGGAAAAAAGCCCCATAACAGTGGGCTGCAAAACGTGTTTCTGTGAGAAGAATGCGTGTTGAAACAATGCATGCAGTGAGCATCCTTATGGAGCTTTCAGTTTGAGATGTTGATTATTCTTCCCCCCCATTAGAATATTGTATGATGCTAATGCAAACTACTTTCTGCTAGTTCAGATTGTTATGAACAGCATCGAGTGGTAAACCGTAGGTTTTCAGCTGCCTTTAGGATAATGGTGAGCTCTGTAACCAGCACTCAGAGAGCAGCTTTCTTTGACCAGACTCTGCAACTGATGAACTTGCTTTATTCAGGTCCCTACAGACCACTGCTTGGTAATCTATTAAGTGGTAAAGATCTGGAAATGGTATTTCTGGCCTGTTGTTGAAAGCGCTCTCATGCATTATTTATCAAACAGCAGGTGAAGACTTCAGCCTTTTTATGATAATTGATAGCAGTTAGCAGACAAGATCACAAGCAGTTCCTCAGCACCAGTAAATGCCAGCATGGGAGGTTTATCACCAGGACGTGTTTTTCATAGTTAATTCAAAATATATATGCTGCTTTGGGCCTCACTCGGTCAACGTGGAGGGATGGAGAGGAAATAGAACATAAAACTGTACGTTAACAGCGTTGCAGGGGGTTCTGCCTGTTTGTGTTTTGCAGTACTTGTCCAAACTACATGAGCTGTAGCTCTTTCAGTGGGAGATAATAAGATTAACGATACTTTCTGTGGGTCCTACTTGTTCAGTTTGACTGCTGTGCTTCCTTGAAATCCAGACTCTTCATGCTCTGTATCACCGGGGGATAATAACTGGAATGATCTCTTGTTAATCAGCTGAAGTTGTTATGGTCGAGAGGAGCAGTGCAGCCCCGGGAGTGTCTGGAGCCCACAGGTGACTGTACAGACCTGACCAGGAAAAGCACCCCTTCCTGCCCAGTTTGCAGCACTGGTCGGCGCGTGAGCTGCTGTGTTGCTGCTCTTGGTGCTTCCTTTGCATATGCCAGGTTCCTGCTCCAAACAGTCTGAGTTTTTCTCACATTTTTGTGCAGTTGATACGTGTTTGGAGTTGAGACCTGGAAAAAAAATAGCTGGGAAGTTGTACTGTTGGCTTAGTAAGTTTAAGTACAACTTGAGTAAGTTGCAGCTGTTTGTAAACAGGTAAGGGATTGAGTGGCTGTGAGGTTGTAAGTAGTTTGATTTTTAGTGTCAATTGTATTGAATAAAAACAAATATTGGAGAAGACTGAGGAAAAAATAAATTTAATACCATGAGCTGTTAATTCAGTTTGATGAAGCTGAAGCAGCTACATATTGATGCCTCATTATTTTTAAATTGAATAAGATATTTCCTTTCATTAATCCTTTATTCTGCAGACAGATGGGAAATGGTAGTTGCTTTTTGTCAAGGGCAATTTTCCCCAACTGGCAGTACATTGAAAGTTGGGAGCTTTTTTAGAATTGAAATATGGTGTAGCATAATTGGGGAGAAAAAGAAGACCTTAATTTGAAAAATGTGCTGCCTTGTTGTTTGGGGTTTTTTTGTTTGTTTGTTTTATTTCTTTGTAATCTGTGGCAAGATCTATGTTGGTTTTCAGCTTGGATGTATGTAAATATGCTTGGTAAGTGTCAGATTTAAATATCTCAAATTAAATGATAATGTTTGTGTGCCAGTTATAGGTCGGAAGAGTGAAACAGCCTGGAAAAGGTCCTTCTAAAACTGACAGGTTGGTCCTTGCTTGAGTTTGTCTGGTAGCAGCTGTTCCTCCCCTGACGCCGAGGGAAGATCCGTCCTGGGCTTGGGCTGAGCTGGGAAGAGTTTGGTTCCTGGGGTTGTGGAGAAATGTGTTCATCAGAGTTAGGAACCTGCTTGTTCTGGGTCAAATGCAGTTTGTGGCTTAATTTCGTATAACCAGCGGCTATAGTTTATAGTGTATGTGTGGAATAATTATCAGTTTGTCCAAGACAAGATAGAAGTGAGTGCTATTCCTGCGGCCTTCAAATGGTGTTCAGAATATCTGTTGATCCCCTGGTAAAGAATACTCTCCATGCAACCAGTTTAGGCAGGAGTCAGCGTGGTGCATGCTGTTCTTCCTTTTGGCTGCTAGGTCTTCTTTTGTCTTCTCCCCTCTTAATTATCTCATACCTTGCGTGTGCTGCATTGGTAAACACTGAAATGCAGTGAAAACGCGTATTTACTCTCTTCAGTACTGGTTTGCACTGTCCTTTTCATTCAGCAGCTGGGCATAGCCTAAAACTTTTTGTACTGTTTCTATTAGCTCTAATAAGCATTTCAGCAGGATGAGCGATGTGACAAGTGTGGAATGGCTCTGTGCTTTATG
Source organism: Chlamydotis macqueenii (assembly GCF_036417535.1). NCBI lineage: Eukaryota > Metazoa > Chordata > Aves > Otidiformes > Otididae > Chlamydotis > Chlamydotis macqueenii. The sequence goes on from NC_141562.1 coordinate 15,960,571, forward strand.
AGTTCTAGGTGTCGGGCTGATGTTTTGTACGTGACTGATATCTGTTAGGTTAAACCCACTGAAACGTGGAAGAAAGAAAAATCTATGAGTCAAGATAAGCCGCTTGCCCTTTCCCACTTCATCCCATCAAAGACATCAGGGTATTAGCGAAGGAGAATGCTCTTTCAGCTCAAGTCAAAATAGAAACCTTACTGTTGGATGAGTGCGAGGATGAGGCTGAGAACTGGAAAATCGAAAAGTGCTGTAGCTGGCTGCATGGATTATCAAGTTGCTGTATCCTTCTTGTCTCTCAGGGTATGCGAGTATCCTCACACAGCGCAGGTTTTATTTTTCTGTGCAGGCATTAACAACATTTCTGTTGATGAACAACCCGTTCTCATTGTTGATAAACAACTTGAAAAGTTAAATATACCCATTCTAGAAGACAATGCAGCTTCCTTGTTGCCGTGGTGAGGATCCAGTCTGGCTGGACTGTTGTTCTCCACAGTGAAAGGTGTTTCTAGCCTGGTGTCTGAAGGCAGCACAGGCCTTAAGGTCACTCCTCAGTCTCTACTTGGTTAAATTGAAAATAGGAGCTTTAAAGCATTTCTCATGATAGCAGACATCCTCCAGTTTGGTTGCTGGTCTGTTTTTTTTTTTTTTTCTGAGTCCTCTTGATGAACTTGAATTACTTTTTATTTTGTGAGTTATGGACCCAGAGTTCCTGCTTGGCTGTGCTGATACCAAATGCAGTGATAACAGAACCCTGCTGGCATCCTTGTTCTTCTCTCGGTTGCTGCAGGCTGCTTCAGCCTTTGTGGACAATGCCCTGTTGCCGGCAGCGAGTGCAGGCAGGTGCTGGAGGAAAGGGGCAGAGGATGAGGCTGTATGGTATTTGCCCTGAGTGTGCTCCAAGTCTGCAACCGGTTTCGTCTCAAGAGTAGCTACGGGGCTCTGCAGCATCCTGCTGGTGGCTGGACCCTTCCTTGTCAGGACACTCTACGTTTCCAAAACGTTTCCAGACCTGGACCTGTGTTTTTACGCAGGGCTAATGCGGTGATTTCCTCCTGGTTGTATTTTGGGGCTTCTCAACTAACTAGCTCTTAATCCATTTAACTTTCATCTGGTTTATTTTCGTAGTTTCGTAATCAGCTTATGTGGTAGGAGGCCATGGAAATTCAAACTTAGTAAGTTTGCGCTCCCTTTATTGTCCAGACTTGTAATTTAGTTAAAAGTAATACCAAGTTGGTTATTACTGGTTTCCATAACCCCACGTTAATAGGCATAATTATATTTTAATCCTGTAGCCTGCACTGAGTCTTGTGTGTGTGCTTGTGTTGTTTTTCCTGGGATCAGCGTTCACCCGATGTGTATGTTTACTGGGTTTAAAGAATGGCACACGGTTTGCTTTTCCTGTGTTTCGGGACTACTGCCAAGTGACAGGAGCACTCAGCTAGCTCTTCTGATACACTTCCATGTCCTCACACTGGGACCCGAGGCACAGAAACGTCAGCCCTTGTTTGACATTGTCCTCTGTTACAGTGTAGATCAGTGTTTTGTCAGCATCTTGTGAGCAAATCACCTTTTTCTGCTAAAAAATGGACGTATTTATGTAAGTGCTTCTGTCATTTTTGTCCTGTGGACAGACCAGGGCTCAGATATCTTGCCTTCTATAAAACATAAGAAGTCAAGATCTCGAAGCTGCTTTCAAGGGCTTAACTTGGTTAGTCACAGATTTCTCCGGAGGTCTTTTGTTTCTCTTATCAGTCTTGTGAAACGTTCCCTCTGTCTCACGTTTGTTTTGTCGTCTCCATTAGCGTTCGGTAGCTTCCGTTTGCTGGGGTGTGTCTGCTTTGTTTGCGCTGATCAAGTTGGGTTTGGTCCCAAAAAGGGATGATTTTCGTAAAATTGCCAGCCACTCCATTTCCGGGCAATAGCCGAGGTGTGATCTGTGGCTTCTGCCACAGCAGATGCTTCCCCATGTTACTATGTTTCTGTTTAAAGATTAAGGTGAAGTAAATTTTAAGGTTATGGTCATATAGAGATGTTTGGCATTAGAATTTTGTGCCAGTCAATGTAAACAGACTTATACCTATCTATGATGTTTTAAGTAACTTAAATATGCTCTTGTAACACTTTTGTGAACAGCATCATGGCTCGGATAGGAAGGCCTTAGCAGCAGTTTGACAAATGGTTTAAAGAGTTGCACTATCCTCTCAAGACAGGTGAAAACACAAATCGGACACCAAAAGCGGTGCAAAGCTGAAGAAAACAAAGGCAGCTAACCAAGTGTGGCAGCCCTGTCCTCTCTCTCTGGTCATCCCTTGTCAGCGAAAGGTACAGCTGAGTAAGAAACTACTAATGGAGATTGTTGGAAGTGTGAGGATAAAAATCAATAGCAACGTGCATTAAAAATCTTCAGATTCTTGAAGTACAGAGAGAAGATGACATGCGGAAGGTACGGGAAAGGTAAATGGATAGATGTAGTGTGCCGTGAACAACACTGTCCGTGTGAATGAGGTCTCCGCTGACTGCAGGGGCAGCCTAGGGCAGCCTGCTCTGGTACAGATATCCGGGTTGTTGCTGCCCACATAAATCAGTGAGATGCATCTCCTCTCCCTTGAAACTGCAGATGTGTCTCAGCGGCAGGGGCAGTTAAGGCTGCCCAGTCAGCAGGATGAAAACGTGGCTGTGGTTGTCGTCATTCCCCTATGGTAAGGTCTTGCTTCATCTCACTTACGGATGTAAGCTGCTAATTGCAACCAGGAATCCACAGAGATGTTAGAGCTGATGGGAAGTAGCACAGTGTCTGAGGGCAGGGCTGTCTGCCGGGGTATCCTGGCTCCCGGGGTGGGCAAACCCAGTGGGCAAACTGCAGAACAGTCTATCGCTGTTTGATGGGTAGGACTACAAGCAGTGTTGCAGGTGAGGGGCTACTGAAGAGTATTTAATGGCAAAAGGGTTGAGGGTTTTTTCTTTTTCCTCATGGTTTCTACTGTTTTGGTTTGGAGTTGTTTGGTTTTTGGTTTGTGGTTTGTTTGTTTGTTTTTAATTTGACCCCATTAAATGCCAGACTGATCCTTTCATAGAATGTGATTGTAATTCCAAGGTCTGCTGCTTGAGTGGAAATGACTTGCTTGGAGCCAGGAAGGAGCTGGAGTATGTGTGTATCTGTATTTCTGCGTGCTGACTATGTACCGTGCAGAAGGCTCTTCTCCCTTTTCTTCTGTTGCTTTGGAAGCAATGTTCCTTGTTGGTCCATCATCAGCCAGAGTGACAGGGGAGATGTAGTTTTCTTTAGAAAATCTTTCCTGTAGATTTTCGTGTCACTAAGGAGAGGAGTCTTCAAAATGCCTCATCTTCTAGGACTGAATGTCTTTGCGATCCTGGTGTTAATCATCCTCTTTGGAAGTCTTCCGTGTAGTTTATTTCCAGTGTAGGTGGATTTCCAGCTGTGCTAGAACCTCTTGGGAAACAGCAAAATGAACCCTGGTGGTCGCTGGAGCAGGTTTCTGCTGTAGCTCTCCTGACCGGTAGTAGTGGGGCACAGTGCTCCTTTCCAAGCCTTTATGGTGTGGGTGTTGACTCATCCTGTTAACGAGTCTTGTGCCTTTTGAAAAGCAGCCTTGATAGGTCGTAAGCACCACGTTGAGCAGGTGATGTACTCTTCCTCCCAGTGCAAAGGAGATGAGGTTTGAGGGTGCATCTTCTGTGAGTATTTAAGGGAGAACTCCCCAGTCATCAGGGAAGGAGCGCGTTTGGTGCGTGAGTGTACATGGGGACAATGTGTACTTGAAGGGTCCTGGTTAATGGCAAGAAACTAGTCCGTCTTTTGTGATATTCACTCAGGTAATTTCCACCTGGAGACAAGTAAAAACTCCTGATTTGGGTTAGCAAACTCTCGATTGTGGTCTCGCTCGCTGGCCAATTGATCAACGGTTCAATAGCCATAATAGAAAGGAAGAGAAGTTTATAAACACTTGGGGGGGGTACCAGTAAAGTAAAAAATGTATCTACCAGTAAAGAAAAAATGTATCTACCACAGTTAATGTTAAATTAAAATAATAATAAGGAAGGAAACAAATCAGAAAGAGGCCTTGGACTGAAATGTGAAGCAAAGACATGAATACAGATTAGGACATTTTCCAACTTAAATCAAAAGCTTTGTTTTGAAACTCGAAGTTGACAGGTCGTTGGTACGGAAATGTAACAAGCTGTTAGCGTACCAGCGTTTACATTTCTGCTGGGCCAAGTGGGTCTTTTTGCCCTGTGTGAAAAACTCTTCTTCCTCTTTGATTTGTTTGCACTTGAAGGCCAAGAGACCTTTGGTATTATCTCTTGCTTGCAAGGACAAAGTTAATTTCCAGCTGTTTGTAGCATAATTCACTTTCTCTGTATTAGTCTATATCAATCAAATATCCTGGCTTTCTTTATGAGAAATATTTATGCTTGCTCAGAACACATCCAGTTAAAATTGATTGCATCTTAATTGGATCGGGTATGAAATTTATTTTTTCCTGGTAGGAGCATGGGAGTGTTAAAAGGAGGAAAGACAGAGAATGTTCTCTGTAGCAGTACTTAAATATCGTTTAAAGTTGTGGTTGTGAGACTGATAACTTTTTGGAGTTGCTGTCTGCACTGCTCAGGGCAGTGACCAAACTTCTTCCCTGAGTGCTGGTACTTAGCCAGTGGTATTATAGGATTGCAGGGTGAAAGGGCGTCCGGGGCTCGGTCCTCGCGCCGCGTGGAAGAATGCCTGCCATTTAATGTTGTTCTAAAAGCTGGCTCCGTTTCGTGATTAGTTTTTGATTTACAAGCTGCTTTGCTATAACCCCCTGTTGTTAGAGAAAATGGAGTGGGCTGGTTGCGGCACAGAGGATTTAGGTTCACGGCTGAGTGCTACCCTTGTGTGACCTGCCCGTCGTTACCGGCGGAGTGAGAACTAGCAATTATTTTCTTCAAAGCCGTGATGCATTGTCCAAGATTTGTCTGGTAAATATTCTTCCAGCAAATTGAGAGGTGCGTTGTTATTGTGAGGTGCAGAGCACACTGGAATGAGCCGTTACCTGTGCGATCTTCAAAATTGCTGTCAAAATGAAATCTTAAAAAAATCAGCGAGGAGGCTGCTGTGGGAAGAGCCATGTTGCCGAGGTATATGTAGTGATAAGACTTGAACTTCGTGACATGGTAAAAGCTAATGGAATTACAAAAAAAAAAAAAAAAAAAAAAGAAAAAAAAAGGAAAAGAAAAGCTGTGTGCAATACTCGTTTGTGCACCCTGTCTGAGCTCCTTGGTCCAAGTCCTGCCCTCATAAAAGGGGATGAGGGGCCTGAAATAGCAGGAACAGCTCCAGGCTCTACATCTCTCTGCCATTGCTCTAGTGGAAAATGTCTGAAAAAGAGGTGGTAGAATTGAGCAGGCTGGTAGTCATGCATTTCGGATAGTTTAATTGCTGGAGAAGAGATAGATGGGTAGAACTGCCTTTTTTCTTAGCCACACAAAATTGCTATGTGCATTTGTTGGCTTGTGTGTGTTGCATGGTGAGTTGATACTGTGTAAAGATTAAACATGATATGTTTTCATTTGAGTCTCTTTTCATAAATAAAACAAGGTACGTAACCAGGAGGTAAATGACGTGCTTAGCGGTGCCTCTGGGTGTTCGTGGAGTTTCGTGGCTCCTCTGAATAGTCGCCAGTTAAGATGGATTTCATTTAAGCCAAAATGCCATTTGAAGTTAGAAGTCTGTAGGGAACTTGAGGACTGAATGGTTTTGACAAACGAGCAGTTTGAGGGAATTAATCTTCTAACGAGGAAATCATTGAAACTCAGCTTTCTTATGCAGTGGTAGGGTAAAATCTGATTAACTTCAGGTAGAAAATGATGAAGAGATGCTTTGGAAAGTCAGATTGTATTCCAGTTAGACCAGCGAGCAACCAGACCAAGGTAAACTCTGCAGACTTTTACGCTAATGCTTGAAGTCTCAAAACCTATAGCAGCATGGTGAAATCTGTGTGCTTTGGACATAACTGTTGCAACAGATGCATGAGAAATTTGCTGGGAGAGAGAGTTGATGAGATCCTTACAGCAAGAGCAAATGAGATGGGATTAACAAGGTGGGTTGTTTCCAGTGAAGCCCTAAAGAAAGCACAGGTTTATAAAGCAAAAATAAAGCCACAAATGCACTGACATCTCCATCATGCCTGGAAAGGAAGAGTTGAATATTTGTGCCCCGCCTGCTAGCTGGAGGACCTGGGGGGCTGGCAAGACAGAAGATGGAGTAAGGTGGGGTAGGCCGTGGCTAGCACGCGTACAGCTGGTAGCGCAGTGTGGTGCGGCCGGGGAAGCACGGGTGTGCTGAGAGCCTGTCCCCTGCAGCGGAAAGCTGGAGGAGCCGTCCGGTGGCCTCCTGAGCAAGGCACGGTGCCCGATTCAGGTGGTAACTGTCAATATGCTGCCTTTAATAGTGACTTTAATGAACTCTTTAATGGCTTTCTTATAGAAGCAAATAGTCATTTAGGTCTGTAAGGTAATGAATGGTAGGAAAAGCTCTGCCTGTTTTTCCTACCAGGAGAAGTAGGAGTTATTGTATGCAATTACTAAGTTGCATGATTAAGCAAGCAAAACATTCCTGGAGTGCCTCATCAAACTGTGACACCTGCTGCCTCAGAGCGTTTGATATGTGAGCGAGCTGAAGAAAGGAGTCAGAGCCATGGAAAAATGTGTCTCCAGGCCTTTTTTAGGATTCCTCTAATATGATGGTCCAGCTACACTTGTTGGCTCTGGATTTTTTGAAATTGTTGGTTATAGGAGCCTTGAAAGCACAGCAGAGAGTTTCCCTCTGGACCTTGTGAGTCAGATATTCTCCTAAATATTCACTGCTCACTGCTGTTGAAGAAAGGCTGTCGGGACAGATAGATTTGACCAGGCCGGAACCTGTCTGTGCAGAGGAGCCCCATGAACCGGCGGGGTGCGTATGTCAGGACCCAGCTGTGAAGAGGGGAAGCTTCGAGGTAGGCACAAGCTCACTGCTCAGTTAATCTCTTGAACGGACCGACAAAAAAATCTGCAGCCTCCTTAGAAAGAGTTGGAGAAAAAAGAAAAGCAAGAAGAAGTAGAGGGCAAACTCTATTCAGCTGGAACAATTGATTTTTTTAAAAATCTTTTACGGTACTGGGATGGATTTTTTTTTTTTTTTAAATTTATCTTCAAGAGGGAACATAAATGCAAACTCTCAGAGGATGAGAATGTTCTCAAATAAAACAGTAAGGAGGAGCAGTTGTAGTGTAACTTCCTGATGGACAGGAATGGGTATGTTGCAGAAAGTTTCTAGCAATAACAAGATGAGGTCAAATCATCATAGCTGCCATAGCAGGGCTCGGGACTACTCCAAGGTAAATGTCTAAATCTAGTGTGATTTTTGCCCCAGCACCACCTGCCACTCACTTCTTTACACTACGGTAAAATTCACGCTTCTGGCAGACTTCCTTCTTCCCTTTTACTTACCATGAAAATGAGCGGTTTGTTGGATAAAAACAACCGCCCTTCTGTCTTGGTGGAAAATGTGGCTAACTGCCACAGCTGGGGCTTTAATTTTAAGCTCTGAATAGACAATGCACAATTGGCAGTTGCTTGTTAAATGTGTAAATAGTTCAATAGTTGCTTGTTAAATGTTTAAAATATGGAAGTTCACGCAGTATCTTTTAACTTCCCCAGGAGTGTGTGGTTGAAACCGTTAGCTGAGCCACTCTGGTGAAATAATGTAATTGATGTGAACTTTTCCTACTCTGTGCTGTTTCGGAGTTTTGCAGTGGCTGAAATAACTGCATGCCTTGGGCGCTGTGTGTTCACTAACAGGGCAGAAAAGGTGCTCTGTACCCCTGGCGGCTGCTGATCTCCAGGCATTTGCAAGCAGTAAGCTGTGGCCACATTTTTCTAGCACCATACAAGTCCTGAGGTAATTCCTGTCAGTATATATTTTGCCTTTTACAAGATGAGTACCTGTGTTCTTGAACGAAAATAAGGTGGTGAAAAAAGTGCATTGTTTCATAGCTGTAAGAGCGGATTTTTCTCTCTTTACTATGGATCTGTTCCATGTGTCCAAGTTGATCTGTGGCACAGTATGATCAAGTTTAAGCTTGTAATAAATACATTAAAGGTGTTTAAGCAAAGATTGACTCCTCTGTGACAGCTTGATTTAAAAAATGGGATGTGGATGAGTTAGACTGAACTAGGGTCTGTAAGGAGAGGCAATGGGCCTGCCTAGCCCCAGCCCCCTCGCTCCGTGCTGACGGACAAACATGTGAAAGGTGTAACTGGTCCAGGGCACAGCATGGCCTGGCAGGCAGTGGTGTGTGCCAGCTGACGGCCCGTACGACAGTGTCATCGTCCTGTAATACACTTTCTGGGTTTGAAATGTTAGCTGTTCCCTTTTGCCTCTCTGTGGATATGAAAGGCTGTTACTGATGCCTGCTTCCGTAACTGCTCTTTGAGGTGGGTATGGGATGGATGAGAAGGATGCTGCTGAGCCTTTGTGTTTGTGAAGGATGGGTGGGGGCAGAGCAAGAGAGATACGTGCGGTGTCTCTGGTTTCATGTTTAGGGGGAGGGAAAAGGTGGGCTTTTTTTCTTGTTCTATACCACAAGACAAAGGGAGGAGTTTTAGGTAAATGTACTTAGGGATACGAAGAGCAGATTGTAGGAAAAAAAAAAAATAAAATAGGAGAGCCAAATGCTTTGAGGAAATACTGTAAAAAGGTAAAGGGCATCAAGTGAGTGATCCTCTTGGTACTGCTCATTATCTACTAAAAATGTGGTTGAAAGAGCTGTCAGACCTGTAGAAGGGCGAGATGTTATCTGAACATTTGTGAAAGCAATTCCCAGTGAGAGCAATTCCCAGTGAGCAAGGGGCCTCTGGCAAGCTGGACAGAGAGGCACAAGTGAGGAAGATAGTTATTTTTCTTAATGACAAAGTCGCAATTAGGATAGAAGAGCAGGTGGCTCGTGTATTGTTCATCTACAAACTTAAGAGCACAGTTGATAATGGTGACTTGAAAAGCCATGGTACGTCTCGGCTGTGTTCAGGTAATAATGCCCATAGTGAGATTGCTTAAGCCTGTGTACCGGGAGCATGGGTAACCACATGGAAAAGGGCATATTTGTAGGTTTACTACTGCATTTTTGGTTTAACCCAGTTAAAGTGACTCAAAAGCAAGCCATCTGCAGAAAAAGCAGACCTCATTTGTTCAGTTGCTGGTGGAAGTGCTTGCTTTGAGTGGGACCAAGCCTTCACTGGAAAAGCTGCTCTCTGTGACTGCATTTTCTTTTCACTTTCTCTGCAGCTGAGCGTGGAGCCAAACCTTCTCCAGTTTATTGCAGAGCGTTTTGGTGGGTACTACAGCAATTGCTGACGGGGGACAGTCTAACTCGTGGGCTGTCTCTATCTGATTTAGCACCTTCCGTTAAACAGGCCAGCAAATAAGACAGCAGATTTCAAAAGAGGATAGATTATTCCTGTTGGAGATTTTTGTAAGTGCTTTTACCTAGGCAAAAGACCCAGTGCTGCGTCAAGCAGTTGGGAGGAAGGTTTCCCTGGGGAGTCTGCGGCAGGCGGTAGCAAACATCTCTTTGCAAGCGCAGCTCTCTCAGACATAGTGAGATGAGGAGTGACAGGGAGAATTACATGATTTTCCTATGAGAAATATTTTTTTATATATGCGTGGGTAGAATTTGACAAATGTTTTGTCAAAAAAAAAAAAAACCAAACTACCCCAACTTAACTTTTCATATAATACTGAAAGAATTTTCCATCTTTTCAATTGGAAGTGTATGAAATCTGCAACCATTTTTTATTTCTTTTGCCTTTGCACTGAAGAAAAGAAAAAGAAAGAAACCAGGTACCAAAGTAAACTTATTACAGCTGGAATAAAATATTTTGAGATTCAAAAGCAAGCTCCCCTCCATCCCCTCCCACCTTGCACGTATTGGTTTTACAGAATTACCGTGGAGGCTGGGTTTTTTGGTTTGACTGCTGCTACGTTTGAAACACAACCAAGCAAATAAAACCCCAGCCAAACAAACAACTCCACAGTTTTAATTCTGCGTATATGGTTTAACGCTAAAACTGATTATGCTGATGAGTTGGCACCTCTGACACATGGCAGCAACTGGAAAAACAGCTTTGCAGTCAGTAAAACCACCTGATGAGAGTTTGAATTGCACTATTTCTTGACTTGAAGAATGACTCAGTGTAAGTGCTTTTGGTTGATTTGTGTGTCATCTAGCTTAGAATTTGAATCAATTTGTTGTGCGGCTGTGTGGGGCTTAAATTCTGACTTTTTCCATATAGACAGGAAATAATACTTTGCTTGGTCTGTTCTGGACAGTAGCAATTGATGCCTTTGCATCTAGGTAAACAGCCAAAAAAGTGTCTCATTAACACTTCTCACTTTTCCTGTTCTCTTAATGATTGCAAAAAACAAATTACCACTTAGAGATACTGTTTCACCCCACGCCCAGTGAATTTCCCCAGATAGCAGAGTTGGCCGCTCCAGCAGGCCTCAAAGCGGTACTACCACCCTTCTTCTCTAACGTGTATTTCTTTTTATTCTTTCTACTCAGTGGCCCAGGAGTCACTCGAGTGGGTCTCCTTCAGCCTTAATTGCATGTGTGCAGTTTTTATGGTATATGCCCCTGTGAGGTAACATAACATCAGTGGTTCCGTTCATCATCTAAATGAACATACTTAGGCTTACTCCTGCTTTCAGTTTACTCTAACAGAGTTCTGGGGTAGTGCAATTGTCAGTGACAAACGATATCGTTACAGTCGCTCCCTTCAGTCAAATCAGGTCAGATAAATTCGTTTATGTAAATGTCAGTTATTCTCATCTCATTCCTGAATGTGTGCGTCATAGAATCACAGACTGGTTTGGGTGGGAAGGGACCTTCAAAGCCCACCCAGCCCAACCCCCCTGCCAGGAGCAGGGACATCTCCAACCAGATCAGGTTGCTCAGAGCCCCGGCCAACCTGGCCTGGAATGTTTCCAGGGATGGGGCATCCACTGCCTCTCTGGGCAGCCCGGGCCAGCGTGCCACCACCCTCAGCATAAAAAAATCTTTTTCCTTATGTCTAGGTTTTCATGGCATGTTACAGGTACTACTCAACTACCGAGATGTTTTTATTATTCAATATTTATTTGAAATTTTTTTAAGTATGGCGTGTAGTGCACTAAAAAGTCTGCTTGGGTGTTTTTGGCTATATTTTTACCACATTGCTCTCTCTTCTGAAAATCAAGTTGACTGTATTGTTCTAAATAATGTCTGTATATGTGCCATCCCAAGCTGGAGGCAGATTGCCTTCCATTACTACTAAAATGTTTTAGAGTCAAGATGTAGATTTATCTTACGTGGAATAAAAGTTGATCCTGGCCTGATCTGGAATATGATGGGTATCTGTCACCAGCAACAGGGCTTATCAATGTTTAAACTGAAACGCTTTTTTTTTTTTTTTTTTAATTTGCAGCTACTGCTGCTCGATTCTGACTGCTTGTGGTCTGAACTGGAAATGCTGTCGTTTTTGTTAAAGGGACGTAACTGGGTTGTTTGGGGGGAGTTAAATGCTCAGTTTGAATATTGTTGTTTGGTTTCATTTGCATGAGAACAGTTTTCAGCATTACATTTGCATTAAAAATGCAGAGGTCAACAGCTGAGTGTGGATTGTGGATTCTGTAATTAATCAGAGTAGCCGTGGAGGTGAGAAGATGAGGTGGAGTGCAGCAGAGCGCTAGCAGCAGTGTTGACCAAGAGGTCCGCGGTTGACAGCCATGGCAGGAGCCCGTGAAGAGGCCAGGAACAGTCAGGGAGCTGCTGCACGGCTGTGAATCCTCTGTTGGCAGGTCAGTGGTGTTCTCTGCAGAGACTCCCTCAAATCTGGCATGTGTCTAATTCCCAAATCCCACTGATTTGACCATAACCAGGAACGGTGAAGACCCTAGCTTAAAGTATAGGCCAGAGGGCTCCATAATGCCTGTGTACGTGACTGCAAAGAAGGAAATTCTGTGTACTGGCGTTTGGGTGAACAGCAGCAAAGCTAGGAACAACACAACCAAGTAGTATTTGTACCTGCAGCATGGAGATAAAGAGGCAAAGCTATAAACCTAAGAAAATTTTCTGTTCCTAGCTCTTTTTGCTAAATGTGTGCGTATGGAGGAGGGGATTTCTCCAAAGTCATTCTCCAAGCTGCTGCCGGGTCCCAGTGCTGCAGCTGATGCAGCAGTAAGTGGGTTGTCCGGCCTGACCTGTTCTATAGGAAAGCAGCCCCTTCCTGTCTCCAGCCATACAGACCATCTCTGCAGTGCCTGGACCAGAAGCTGAACCCAAACAGAAACCAAACTTTGATTTCTCTTCAGGTATTGTTGATGGCCAGCAGCATCAAAAATAAATGTACGTGGCAAATAAAGACCGTAGAGAACCACACAGCAGAAAAGAGAAATGGTAGGAACGATTGTGCTAGTAAGATTTTACTCTTCAGTTTGGGGCCACCGAGTAGAAATATGTCGGGGTTAAAGGAAGATTTCAAAAGCTAACCAAAAAGGGTTGGAACAAAGTTAACACTTCATATTGAGTGCGACTGTCTAGTTCCTGAGGTCTGTTCTTAATTTCCTGTAATGGAGTGGTTATTTCTACAGTCATACACATTTGTACAAAATAGCAGTTAGATTTTAAGCGTCTCTTTTTAATTGCAATAATGTACTGGAAATGGCAATACTCTTTAATATAAAAAGTAAAAAAGAAGTCGAAAGAGTTTGCATGTCTGTGAAGAACACTGTTTATTTTTATCTTGTGTAATTGGCTATTATTGTGCTTCTCAAATGACACCGGTTTTCCCTTGGGATGCTCTGACCTCTTCAAGGATAGCCTTACACAAACTGAGAAAAAAACTAAACAGAGCATCTTCTGTAACAACATGTCAAAGGGGGAACCAGCACTGAATATTCAATGCTGACCGCTCGAGGGTAGGCAAATTCATTTAGGTGACATGGTAATGATGCTGCAGGAAAGAAAAATTAAGGGAAAGGGGCAGTCTTGTAAGAAGAAAATTTATGGCCCGGTATGTTGTTATCTTTTCCTCTTAGAAAAAAATAATGTGCTTCATCTTATAAATTATTTTCATTTGTAGATTTTTGTTTTATGTGCTTGGGAGGTAAGTGAAAGAGGAACTAGTACAGTGTATTAAGAGGTCGTTTAATATGCTGTACAGCAGTGTAGTTTATTGAGAGAAAGGGTTATAGATTTATGATCCTGCTACTGCAGTAAATGCCATCGATGCCGTGCTGGATCTGTAACTGGGAAACCAGTCTGGGCTGCAGCCAGCTCCTTCCCCAGGGCTCTGGCTGGGCAGAGTCCCCAGGGTTCCGGCGCTGCCGTGGGGTGGCCTTGCTGCCAGGGTCACTGGCCCAGGCTCTGCTTTAGTCCCAGTGCCTTGTAAAACCTCCCTCTGTGCCCCAAAGGCACAAAATTGGTTTCTTCTGCAGGTCAGGGGAAGGAACGTGTGCGTCTGCTCAAGGTGCGCTCCCGGAACGCCAACGCGTGTCTCCCTGGCAGCTGGCTGTGCGTGTCGAACAGAGCAAGGCGGTGCCACTGCAAGCGCCGCTGTTCGACGTGGTTGCTCGGTTCTGTTTGTATGGAGTCAGGCTAGAACTCAAAAGATGTAAATGGCAAGTTAACTGTAAGAAATTATTCTGATAAGAAGAGACTACAGAGGCAAGAACTTTTTCTGTTATATGGGGCAGGTATTCATAACTTGCCGACTCCAATATTTAAAAAAGAAAAAATCTAGATTTTAGTTTGTCACAGCTTGTGGATGTGTGCTTGATTTAAAAAATGAATTTTGGAAAGCAGAATAATGATGCTGTATCAGGTTTCTTATTACTCTGAAGAGCTCTCTACGTTTGTTTCTGGTTAGCAGTTTGTGAGGGGGTTAAGCTGTAAATGGGAAATAAAATCTGCTGGCCCTCGGCGCCCCCTCACCGTATGAGTGCTGTCTCGTAGCTCTGTACCTCCTGGTCCTGGTTTGAATGAAATTGCTCAAAAGGTTTCAGCGTGATCAAATCTAAACAGCCTACAAAGATTGTTTTGCATTATTGCGTGAACTGTCTGTCTCAGGATGTTGTTAGCGACGTGAAATGGCTTTGCTTTATTTAAACATAAAATCCCACCAGGTAACTGCGGTAAATAATATTCTCATCCTCTGAATATAGAACATTGATCTGGAATACTGCCTCTGACCTCAGTGTAGTGTTTTTCAGAATTTTGCGCTGTGACGTCTGACGCGTTGTTCCTGGACTTACATGAGTAACAGGAGGCTGTAGCTGTTGTAACTGATAATGAAATGTAGTACCAGCGAAGTCTCTTGGTGTTCTGTGACTTGTGGCAACAACTGAATAACAGAGATGCTTTAAAGGACGCCATGAAAGAAGGGACCTTTCTGCCAACACTGTTACACGTTTAGGTAGTAAGCTGTGTATTTTTTCCTATAAGTTTGTGTAGCTCACAGTCAAAATGGACCTTAAAAATATCTCCTGTGATGTATCTACTTACTGTAGGCTATTAAATTTAATGGCATTACACTCAATACATTATACTTATATTTGGTTAGCCTTAGTGATTAATTTCAGTGTTTAATTGCTCTCTGGGTTTTTTTTGTTGTTGTTGTTCCTTAATGAAATATCTGTTTTTAGCATTTGGACATGGCTCTCGTACTGTTCCTCTCTGCCTTTTGTAACCGACACTTCCACCTGCTGGCAGTACTCATACAGAGGGGTCGGATTAGTTCATGTTCCTCCCCAGTCAGACTGATCTTTCAGTGCATTCTTGTGGAGTATTACTTATGCACTAGCATTTTTTTTTTCTTCACTGATCCCTTCCCATTTATCAGTTTCTTAACATGCAGACATGGGGACTACAGCCGCTCCTGCAGCTTGAGGCTACCCAGCGCTGCGCGCAGAGTTAAGCTGACATCCCTGTTTCCTGCAGCGTGTCTAAGGATAGCACCGTTTGGATTTCCTGTTTGAGAGGGAAGCAGAGTAGCCTCTCCACAAGGATTTGTGAGTAGTTTTCAGAAGTGATGCACTCCAAGGAGCATCTCATTTTGTAACTATGGACCGCATCTCCTGGCTTAGGGAATTCAAAATAATACTGAAAGTTTCTGAGTAGACTGATAAGTTCACCTTCTCATGTATAACTTTTGCTTAAGTTAGACCTGAACAACTGGAAGGAATTTATTTTGTTTGGCCTCTTTAAAGAAACACAACCATGTCCACATTATTGCTCCACACTGGGACCGGAACGGAAAGCAAATACTGATCAATGACTTTTCTGCCACAAGGAAAAGGTTAAAATGGTGGATAACTGGGTAGTTACAGCTCAAACTAGGTCTGACAATAAAGTCAAGCCTAAACTTCATTTAAAATCTTAAACTCTACTGCTGTGTTGCCTCAAGCCTTCCATTTGAAAGCTAGAGAAAATGGGGAGGGGAATTTAGGCAAGTCAGAGCAACTTGCCTTTCAGTAATTTACTTGGCAAATAAACATTGCTGATGCTGCCTTAGCATCTGAGAGACTTATTTTCATCCTTTTTGGATATCAGCCATTTACAAAGCAAGCTGACATCTATTTTTTTTTTTTCTAGGCAAACAAAGAACTTGTGCAACAAAGTAAAGGAGATGCAAATCATCTGTTGCTAAACTTGACAGGTTTTTTGATTTAATGTTGTTAGGCTCCATGTTCCTATTTTCAATTAGCTTTGAAATCTGCTTGCATACTCTACTGTTTAATATTTCTGTCAAAAGAAAGGAAGAGATTGCAGCACGTGTTCAGGAAAGACACAAACTGGGAAATACTGCGGAAAGAAATACTCAGCTGTGCAAATAATTTGCTCCTACGGTGTGTTGCTGGAATTGCTCAGTGTAAAGGTAAAAGCGTGCTGTGTTTGAGAAGGCATCAGAAAATATAATCAGGTTTCTGAGGTGATTTCCCCCCCCCAGCCCCCCCCCACCCCTTCTGTTGGAAACTTGTTTTGGCTTGTGTTATTTTTGCTTAAAAAAAATAAGTCTGAAAATATTGATGCTTTTGTTTCATGGTTCAGAACAAATGCTGTGAGAACACAAATAAAACAAGCCTGTGAAGGAGATTTCTGGAAGTCCGATTTCCTCAACGTATTAACAAGCTTAAAGTGTTAACAGATTTTAAAGACTGCCAAACCAACTTTTATCAGTAAACATGACAATAAAGTGTGCAAGATCATAATTAGACTGGATGCAAAACAATAGTCACATAAGAGCTGCAGCAGTTGCCAATCAGTGTTAGTGTTCTGCAGGCTGGATGGCCTGTGTGGATGCTTCCACGCTTAGGTTGCTTCTACTTCTACAAAGCATGAATGCTGTACTCCTTGTCTCCTATTTGTAGGTTTTCTGCAAAAAGTCGTGTTAAAGGTGTTACCCGTTTGACCCAAAGTACTTGGGCCTTAGTAGGAATGAATACATGCTGCGTAGCTACTTTCTTTTGATGGGTTATTTTCTGGCATGAGATCTGCCGCGAGCACGGGTTGTTCTGTATCTGTTTACCTTTTGTCGTTAATTTTATCTCCTCTTGTCCCCTGCGGTGGGAAGGTGGTGCATGAGATGGGCTCCCACGCTGCATGCTCCAGTTGCCGTAGCCAAGGCTCTGCCTCTGTGGAGGCCTCCTCCAGCCAAATCCCTCATTTCTTCAGCAGCCTAGGAACACTGTTTGAGATTTCCAGCTGTATCTTAGGTTTGGTTGAAGCGGGCCAAAGATTTGTGAAATTATCACGGGGGAATCTGAGAGTGGGATGGACAAGGATTTCATAGCCAATTTCCATTTAAGACCTGGCCAGAAACCAAGCTGTGAGTTAGTGTAAAGAAAAGTTTGGTGATTTACGGAACAGAAAGGGATGCTTTTTCTTTTTCCTGTTTCTCTCCTGCTGTATTTCTTTATCCTGTAGGAAACGTGTCAGAGGGGGAGCCTGGACATAGACCACTAAGGGCTGGGAAAATACTGCGCGGGGACATGAAACTGTTCACTTCCAGTGGTCTGGGCAGAATACTGCTGTGGCTCTGCTCTGTATGGAAGCATGGAGTTGTCCCTGCTCCTTGTAATATGTTTTTCTTTTACCCGTAGATTTAAATTTTTTTTCCCTCTGCAGTGACTAAACAAGCCAGACAAGTTATTCAATTTTTTTTCCTTTGTTTTTTTTTAACACTTTAGTAGTAGAATTTTATGTTTTACATTGAAGAATTAGTGATGAAAATATACTCTCCAATGCTGGGCATATGATAACTCTGAAAACTGCTTTTTATTAGAAAACAAAAAGTTACAGTAATTTATTTATGTTGATGTTATAATGGAGCCTTTAATTGGTGTATCCATGTATCTTCCATCTGGAAACAAGGATCTTGTCGTATTCAGTTACAGGTATTTCTCCATCGTGCCTCTCAAGGCATAATGAAAAGGCTTAATCCTGAAGAGGGTTTTTTTGGCGTTCTTTGTTCTTCTAAACTAGGCAGATATGACTCCAGTGAAACAGAACCAGCTGGGAATGGGACCAGGAGGTGTTTAAACCAGTTGTGCACCAGTCTAAGTAGACCATCCAGAGCCGCTGACTGGAGTTTTCCTGTGTTTTCACTGCATTTGCTTTCTGGGCTTTCTCTCCCTGTGCTTTGTTTCCGTACGTTTGCCCAGCACCTGAACGAGGGTGCCAGGGATGTGAGAATGGAACTGCCGTCATCGTCTTGGTACAGCAGGCAGGCGTGGGAAGATGCTTTTTCCCTCTTGTACTCACAGACCTGTTTTTGCAGGCACAAGAAGTTTGTGATGGGCACTAATGGTGCTGTAGGTTTCTTGCAGTGAGAGCTGTGGTTTCACAGCCCCAGCTTAGCAGCCTCTCTACTCACAGTTGCGTGACTAACACCTCCTCAGTGTGGGCTGGCGGTAGCAGAGGGATGAGGTGAATATTTTGTGGATAGGTTTCACAGGAGGATTTTGTACGTTAATAGGTTCAGACTTTTCTTCTCACTTCCCTCCTGGACTTGGTCTATGTACCCATGTCCCAGTTCTGTGTGGTGTTTGTTCCTAGAGAAGCTCCGTTCTCGTGGTCATTTTAGAATTCCAGTTCTGACCCTGGAGGTTCCCAGCTGCGATCCTGAGCAGGCAATGTAGGGAAACACATGAAGTGCTGTCATGCTGGGCGCTGGTGTGTAAGTAAGGTGTGGTGGGGAGGAGGACGAGGCAGCAGATGTGATGGCGTTCTCTAGTATGGCAGCTGCTGAATTCCGCAGTCCTGTTCTGACCACGTGTGAATTGTGTTTTATTCAGCAGCTTGCATGTGGGCAAATTGTCACAGGGTGACAAAGTGCACATCCCTGCTGTGATTCAACACTTTGCTTCATTTCAAATTCCTGCTCTGAAAAAGGTAACTCAGAAGTATTAAAAGGTGCAAGAATCTTTAAAAGTTGCCAGAGTTTTATTTTCAGCTGGTTTTTTGTCGTTAAAAATCACTGTCTTAAGACAACACCTTTGTTCTGGTAAGAAGTAAGCTCAGGTGGTTAAACATTGCGAGGTTCTCAGCAGTGTTACAGCAAGAAGTTTGGCTGATGCTCAAGTCAGGTGTCACCAATTGTGCACATATATAATAATTACCAAGTTTTATTGTTTCAGTGATACTTTTTTTTTTTTAACTTCATTATGTGCCAGGGCTTTTTCTTTTCCTTTTAGGATTTGCTGCAAGTGCTTGATAAAGCAAATGCCTGAAGTTTTCGTTTCTGTAGGGTGTACAGTAGAACAGCCAAAATTTAGTTAATCACAAGTCTATCCTTTAGTCTGACTCGCCTTTTCTTTTTTTGAGAGCTTTCAAATCACAGTAAAATCAAATGCTGTGAGCTCTCTTAGCAGTGTCCTCCAAATGTGTGTTTTCAGGTCACTCGATGACTTTTTCTTTATGCTAAGACCTGTCAGACAGTTTTTTCATGAGTGTGATTTCCCTGTGGAAAAGGAGCAGGCCTTTCTGAAGGGCAAAAAATATAATCAATCATAATTTGCGAGGTAAGTGATGAAAAGGTTAATAAAAACCTGATCCTTGTGTTACACTTGTAAGCTGGATATGTCCTTGCTGCTTCACTGACATCCAGGGAGCTCTGAAGTAACTTACTGTCCCTGGGGAATAGCGTGGCTTCGACAGGTTTGGCTTTTTCCCCTGATAACTGCAATACTGCTGCTTAAAAGTGGGTTTAGAATGTAACATTTTAGTGGCGTTAAGGACTTCGAATATGAGTTATGACAAAGCCAGAGCTTGTTTGCAGAGGAACAAAATGGCTTAGAACTTGCTTTTGAATGTCCTGAAAAAGGGGAAATAAAATGCTTCTAGGCAGCATATGTAGTGCCAAGTATTTCTGGTTTTCTTAGTTTTCTATTGGTATATCTGCAAACACAACCGTGAGTTGGTACCAGTGACATAAATCAGCTAGATTTTGTGTGGTTTAGTGTCATAGTCATACAATAGCATGGAGGGATGTTAGACCGATGTTTGTATCGGTCTGTCCGTTATGATCCGTCACTCTCTCTGCTAGCTATCAAAATGGCCTGACTCCGTATTCTACTCCAGAGGAGTGACTCTTCAACCACTCTCTTCTCAGTTTTTTGGAATTCCAGCTCTTTGACATGAGCCTGATTCATGGGGGTTTATGCACAACTGTAGGTTACAAATGGCCGTGTGGATTTCTGTGAATAATTAAGTCCTTTTTTTAATGCTTTTTATTTCTGTAATAATGCAATTCACAGAAGAATAAACAATTTCTCTCTCCCCATGAAGCAGGATGCTTTCTGTGCCCTCATAGAAGGGGAATGCTAGGCAGTAATGCGTACAAAGCTTAGGTGATACCAAAAAAAAAATTGCGCCCTTCCTCCGAACACAGACTGTTACAGATAACAGAGAATGGAGTTCAGAGGCAGAAGCTCCTTTTCTCTGTCCTGCTATGGGGCTCTCCTGGCATTTGGGGGAGTTCCCCACCCCGGATACTTCCCTGCAGAAAGTAGCATGAACAGGTAGAGAGGATGGATAAGCATCAGTGCGTTGCCCTTTTTTGCCTTCTTTGTGAGGAGAAAACAGTTATGTATGATTCTACAGTGCCCAGTAGATGCCTAGGAAATATGAAAATAATTATGCAGATAGCCGTAAGCAAAGTTTAGGTAGGGCTTGTATAATTTTAATAATTCAACGTTAGAGCAGAGTGTTAAAGGCTCCTGCTGCTCCTCTCAGAACGATACGCGAACGGCCCTAGCATAGCTCCAAATTAAGGGTAAGACATCCAAGTCATTGAATTCCCCCCTTCAGTGGCCATTGCCATCACTGTGTTCCCAAATAAATGTTTAATCTATTTCATTATTTATAAGTCCTTGAGTGTTTAGGGTGTAAATTAGACTTTTCTAACCACAGAAGCAATAAACCCTGATGGTGATTTGCTCAGGTAATGGCTAAAGGAATTGGAAAGCAAACAGGATTTACAAAACCAGTTTCTAATATGTATTTGTGACCTGACACACTCTGAAATGTGCCTGAGACCTCTAAAACAAGTGGCCTTAACATACGATCTTCCCGAGGAAGCATGATGAATGGATAGCTGCCCCATGCTGCATCTCTGTGGGCTGTGTGCCGAAACACTCATTGTGACAAAATAGTTTGCATTAGAATTTCTCCAGTGAAAGACAGCCCCCCGCGCACGTGCCTGCCTCCTTATGATCCATCTTGCTTGCCTGTATTGAGAGCCCAAGTCCCACCCTGTTTGCACAACCCCTGAGATGTATTTTAGGTTAATTTTGAAATACGGGTTTCTGTTTTGAGAGGCAAACCTAGCCAAAGCTTGGCATTTCCAGAGCGACAAAAATGTGTATTTCCAAATAAGTATTTTTTTCTAGAATGAGAATGAAAATTAGATATTTCTCAATTTTCTGTAGAACAGAAATAGAAAATACGGTATTTTCTCAGAAAAATATAAATGAAACAGAACAGCCAGTCTCTCCAATTCACACGCATCTTGTGCATGAAGGAGCTGATGCCCAGGTGGCAAATATTGGTCAAGGAGGAGGAACTAGAGGAGTTCTGCTTCGCATGCACCTTCCAAGCTCCTGAGGCTTGCCTGTAGGGAAAAAGCCAGGAAACCCTAATTGCTCCAACTTGCCTGTTGCCTCCTGCATTGAATTTCTGGGACTTGCAGGTTCTCCTGTTTGGCAGGAGGAATTTAAAAGCCGGAAGAGCCCTGTCTGCGGACCTTCCTGCTGGCCGTTCTGCCTTGGAGTTCAAGAGCCACAGGCTCAGCCTGGAGATCTCCATGCTGCTGGTGGGATTTTTCAGTCAAGTCCGGCATTGACTGACACCACAGTGTTCCTGGTGTGCACGTAGACATGGACACCCTGGTCTTGTGTTCCCAGCAACCAAGAAAGTGAAAAAATGAGGCAGGTCTCTGATGAAAACCTGTTTGTGTTGCAGCAGCATTTGTCAAACCTGATGGGTAGGAAATATTTCCAGGAACTTAAAAATAGCATTATGAGAAAATTATCAACCGGGATCTCGAGAGGGAACAGAAGGACTGCAAACACGAACTTTATCACACGTGGTCTGTAGTTGCCTAAAAACAAAAGACATTGCAGTTGGTACTGTAGGTTAATTCAGGAACACTATCAGTTTTCAGCAGAAATATTTTTTTCAAAGTTGCATTTCTAAGTATGAGTTGAAATGTGCGCATTTCTGTCTCATTTAAGGACTGGTCAGCGTATGCTATGTAATGTGTAAAATTTAAAAATCTAGCACATTTGCACTCAGTACGACAGGTTGCAGATGTAGTTTGAGTGCGTTCAGAGAAAGACACGGAACCTGTTAAATCAAGGAAGAGCTTGGGAAGAGAAAGCCCAAAGTTAAAGAAGGTGAACATAGATTTAAAGGAAAGTGCTTGGACTTTTGGGCTGAACGCAACGTCGCAGGTTTGGGTGAGATGAACAAAAAGCCAGGCGATGGAAACTGCGGTGTGCTTGCAGGTGAGGATGCCTGTTCATAGGTTTGGAGTAGGAAGGCACCAGAGTGTTTTGCAGGTGATCTTTGGATTCCTGTGCAAAGGCCGTGAGAAAATACTGTGTCTTTCTGCCGACTGCGGATGCCGCCGGCCTGTTCGCTGTACGAAACACGTTTTCTCCCAGAAATGCTTCGCAGGTAGAGACTGCGACTGGACTCTTGGATGCTGGGACTTCCCAAGTGCGTGGCGTAAAACTGGGACTCAGCTGTGTGCGCATGGTGCCTGTGCTGTGTCTAGGATGTGTGCATTTGTCTTAATGCTGAGGAGCCTGACTGCATTGCACAGAGGCAGTAAATTAAATCTGAATCGCTGGTATGCGTGTCCTGGGCTTCCACTCACCGTGTCTCTGTGGTCACACGGCTGAAATAATTTTTGCTTTGTCCTAGCTTGGTTTCTGCTTGGCAGATGAAGAGTAAATACAACATTTATGAGTGTTTATTAATGTGATTTCAATAAAACAGGTCTGAAATAGAAATGGGATTGATTTTGTGATAATATATTTAAATGTGAAGGCCTGGGTATCCCTGGGAACATGACTCCTTTTCAATGCAAATAATTTTGTTTGCAGGTACCTGACTTAATAATCTCTGCACATAATCAGAGAATTTGTGTTCCTGGGAGCTCTGTTCTGGGTGAGAATATACACAAACTTTGTTAATGTATGTATTTTTTTCCCCAAAGTACTGAAATAAACCCAGGAGTTTTCAGCCCGGCAAGGTGTAATAAGCTTGCTCTCAGAAGTGGTAACTTGCAGTGCAAAAGCTAGTTTGTGGAATTAGGTACTGTGGCCAGAAAGGTCTGTTACGCTGGGGACATCTCCACCTTGTGAATTGTGGCAGAACATTGCCATTCCACAGCCTGGAACTGTATGAAGTTCCGTGTTCCTGTACCCGCTTGTGCTCCAAGGGTTCCCTGTCCTGGTTCTCCTTCATCTGAGTGTTTAATAAGGCAAAGAATAACTTTCCAGTTGTGACTTTCATAAACTGGGCCAACTTCAGGAAGAGGCCCAGTATGTGAATGGAAATAAAACTTGCAGATGTTTCTGCTCTATCTCTTAAAATAATGGGATCACAGAATAAAGAACTGTCAGTCCGCCCCTCTGGCTCCAGGTGTAGGGTGTTTTGTCTTTTTATTTTCTGATGAAAGTTTGATGTCTTTGTAAGGCATCTACTGCTGAAGATATCTTCTTAGAAGCCTCATCATCTTTTCTGGGTTGATATGTCTGGCTCTTCCAGTTCCTGAATTCAGGGCTACCAACTATCAGTCAGCTCCATTCTCACTGTCTGACTTGGCTTTCAAATCTCTGACAACTTCTTGAGATCTTTTGCTTTGCTTTTAGGCCTGGACATGGTATTTGCTCTTGTTTCTGCTGTACAGCGTTGTTGTCCCTCGGACATCTTTAGTCATTTCAAAAGCGTTTTCCCTCATCGTCTGACCGCGATGAAATGCAGGGATAATTCCTAGGCTGTATATTATTTCTCAAAAAAGTTTGTCTAAGTGCAGTAAAACTTATGGGAAACTTAATGACGCTCATGCGTTTCCTTTATCAGAGGACACATAACTGCAGTGTTTCTCCAATTCCAGACAGCCTCGTCCCTGAGAAGCCTAACTCACAGTCATTACATGCGGCCTGTTTATGCATATCCTTGTTGTTGTTGTTGTGTGCTCTGTCTTCAACTCTAAATCACCTTCAAGAATTGCTGTTGCCAAGGTCTTCTGGGAAATGAGACAAAAAACAAAGTGTTTGCTGGAATAGCCTGAAGACTTTTTATCTCCCCGCTGGCTGTAGTATGCGCATTTTTATTATTTCTGTGCTGTCTGGTAAGAAGAATGATGTTTTCTTTCTCAAATGTTCCCAGAAATTTTAGCCTGCGTATTTTTTGTCTTGATACCCTTTCCATTTCATGTAATGGAATGCATTTGCTAATGGTAATTTTCTTTACGTCTGTACATGTTGTCTGGTATGAGAGCACCGATCTGGGAATTTTTTTTTCAAGAATTGGAGAATCTTATGTCAACCTTAGCAATCCATTCCTGGTCCCATTTGCTAAAATAAAAATTAAAATAATGGTATGTTAAAAATCAACAAACTTGAGTCAGTCCTTGGACACTGGCATGCTTTACCTGCTTAGTTTAGGTTTCGTGGCGCTAAAAGGCTTTCTGACAGAAACATTTGCAGAAGGAGAATGCAAGAGCAGCGTCAGTGGTGCAGCATGGGGCCTGGTGGTGACCTTCCCCAGTGAAACCTTAAAGGAGGAACAACAGGAGCCAAGCAGTTGTCCTGCTGCTGCAATCCTGAGCATTTGAGAGGAAGAAAAAAAAAAAAAAGAAGCTGTTTTTGAAAAAGGATTTCTGAAAAACTGTTTTCATGTTTTCCTGTTTTAAGCCTGGTTCTGGCTAGGACAGAGTTAATTTTCACTTGGGCTGGGAGAGGAGCTGAAGCTGGTGGCCCCTGTGGCTGATGACCACCTGGAACAGGTTCCAGATCAGCCACAGCTGGGACAGGTTACCCAAATTGGCCCAAGGGCTGTCCCACCCCATGTGACTTGGTGCTGAGGGGAGGCTCCTGCTGCCTGGGAAGGAGCTGAGCACTGGGATCGAAGAGCAGGTTTGGGATCATCTGAGGAACTTAAAGGTGCGCAAGTCCATGGGACCTGATGAGATCCATCTGCGCGTCCTGAGGGAGCTGGCGGATGAAGTTGCCAAGCCACTGGCTATCGTATTTGAGAAGTCGTGGCGGTCTGGTGAGGTCCCCGATGACTGGAAGAGGGGGAACATAACCCCAATTTTTAAAAAGAGGAACAAGGAGGACCCGGGTAACTCCAGGCCGGTCAGCCTCACCTCTGTGCCTGGCAAGGTCCTGGAGCAGATTCTCCAGGAAACCATGCTAAGGCACATGGAGAGCAAGGGGGTGATTGGTGACAGCCAACATGGCTTCACCAAGGGCAGATCGTGCTTGACCAATCTGGTGGCCTTCTATGACGAGGTGACGGCATCGGTGGACAAGGGACGAGCAACAGACATCATCTACCTGGACTTGTGCAAAGCTTTTGACACTGTCCCGCACGACATCCTTCTCTCTAAACTGGAGAGACATGGGTTTGATGGACGGACCACTCGGTGGATAAGGAGTTGGCTGGATGGCCGCACTCAGAGAGTGGTGGTCAACGGCTCAATGTCCATGTGGAGACCGGTCACCAGTGGTGTCCCTCAGGGGTCCGTGCTGGGCCCGGCCCTGTTCAACATCTTTGTCGGCGACATGGACAGTGGCATAGAGTGCACCCTCAGCAAGTTCGCCGACGACACCAAGCTGTGTTGTGCCGTCGACTCGCTGGAAGGGAGGGATGCCATCCAGAGGGACCTTGACAGGCTGGAGAGGTGGGCCCGTGCCAACCTCATGAAGTTCAACCAGGCCAAGGGCAAGGTCCTGCACCTGGGTCATGGCAACCCCAGGCACAAATCCAGGCTGGGCGGGGAATGGATTGAGAGCAGCCCTGAGGAGAGGGACTTGGGAGTGCTGGTGGATGAGAAGCTCAACATGAGCAGGCAATGCGCCCTTGCGGCCCAGAAGGCCAACCGCATCCTGGGCTGCATCAAGAGGAGTGTGGCCATCAGGTCGAGGGAGGTGATTCTGCCCCTCTACTCTGCCCTGGTGAGACCCCACCTGGAGTACTGTGTCCAGCTCTGGAGCCCCCAACACAAGAAGGACATGGACCAGTTGGAAAGGGTCCAGAGGAGGCCATGAAGATGATCAGAGGGCTGGAGCACCTCTCCTATAAGGCCAGGCTGAGAGAGCTGGGGCTGTTCAGCCTGGAGAAGAGGAGGCTCCGGGGAGACCTGAGAGCGGCCTTCCAGTACCTCAAGGGGGCCTACAAGAAAGATGGGGAGAGGCTGTTCAGTAGGGCCTGTTGCGATAGGACGAGGGGTAATGGTTTTAAAATAGTGGGAGGTAGATTTAGATTGGATATTAGGAAAAAAAATTTTTACACTGAGGGTTGTAGAACACTGTCCCAGGCTGTCCAGAGAGGCGGTGGATGCCTCATCCCGGGAAACATTCCAGGCCAGGTTGGCCGGGGCTCTGAGCAACCTGATCTGGTTGGAGATGTCCCTGCTCCTGGCAGGGGGTTGGGCTGGGTGGGCTTTGGAGGTCCCTTCCAACCCAAACCCTTCTATGATTCTGTGATCTGTGGTGAGTTATTGTACTGGAAATCACCTTCTTCAGTATTTTCTGTTATTTGTTGGTTTGTTTGTTTTCCATCTCTGTTTTCTTTTCTTCTGTTCTCTTAAACTTTTTTTTTTTTTTTTTTTTAGATCTTTTAACCTGTGAGTTTTCCCTTCTTTTCTTCACCAGTTCTCCTCCCCATCCCACTGGAGAGTGGGGAGAGTGAGAGAGAGACTGTGTAGCTTGGTCCTGAGCTCAGATAAACTGTGGCAGTTATTTTGTAGCGCAGATGTGAGACCAAAGGAATTTGGGATAAGGATATTAGTTGGGAGCAGTAGTGGGCAAAACACAGACTGAACTCAGCTAGAGAGTGAGATGATTGTGGGGAATTTCTGTTGTTCTAATTGTGCTGAAGGGACGAGGGGTGGGTTGTGTGTAAATTGTCCACTTGCGTTCGGTGTTGTGCGGATATTTTGATTTTGGTGTGGGGAATTTTTTTTTTATTGATGTGTGTGCATTTTAATGATAATCCTTAAATACGTGCTTTGCAGAGGTGAGGGCTGGAATGTGTTGGTTTTGTGTAGCAGAGGGGTCGCGGTGACAGCTTCTACCAGAAGCTTCTAGAAGTTTCTCCTTTGTCCAGTGGACTCGGCCGGGCCTAGGGCGGACGCACTGCTGGCTGGGGACGAGCCAGTTGGTAGCAGAATGTTCCGTGATAACGCCTCTGCGATAACGTATTTAAGAATGGGAAAAATAATAATTTAAAAAGATGTGAAGAACCAAAAGTGGGGACAGAGAGGGGGAGGTGCGAGCCTTGTGGGCCTTGCACCCCTCACCCTCTGGCCTCCTGCCAGGCAGCCGACTGGGCCCAACTCGGCCCGGCCCGGCTGCAAGAAGTGGAGAGGAGATGAGATGTGAATGAGATGTAAAAAGGATCCTGAGAGGCGTCTGCCAGCCTGTTGTGAAGAACTTTTCTTGTGAGAGGAACGGCTGCAGACGCCAAGGGCAGTGCAGAAGGAGGGGGAGCAGTAATGCGGCTCCTGGGCAGAATTCCCCTGCAGCCTGTGGTGACGACCGTGGTGAGGCCAGCTGTGCCCCTGCAGCCCGCGGAGGCCCACAGAGGAGCAGAGATCCCCCTGCAGCCTGTGGAGGACCCCACGCCAGGGCAGGGGAGGAACGTGAGGAGTTCCTCCCCCGATGATGAAGCAGCGGCGTGAAACAACACGTGATGAACTGACCACAACCCCCATTCCCTCTCCCGCCTGTGCTGCTCAGGCGGGGAAGGAGGGAGAGATAATGGAACATAAAGTTAAGCCTGGGAAGAGAGTGGAGTGGAGGGGAAGTTGTTTTGTTCTCTTTTTCATTATCCTGCTTTGGTTTTAATAATAAACTAATAGTTTTCCCCAAGTCAAGTCTGTTTTGCCCGTGACGGTAACTTTAAGGATCTCTCCCTGTCCTTATCTCAAACCTCGAGCTGTTTGTAGATTATTTCTTCCCCATTCCCTCGGAGGGTGGAGGGGAGCAAGAGAGAGACTGCGTAGCTTGGTCCAGAGCAGGGCTAAACTACTGTAAGCCTTTAGAATTCATTGTTTGCATTTTTTTCTCTTAACTATGCAAGGAAGCAAAGGGTGCTTGTTTTTTGTCTGAGATGCTTCTTTGCTGTCATAATTTTTACAAGGGGGGCGTTCGTGCAGAGTAACGTATGACCAGGGGCTGCGAGTAAACTTGCAACTTGCTAACGCCTCTTGCTCATCCTCCTAAAAGGAGGAAATTAAGAAAAATATTAATCTATCCTACATGTAGGAAGGCAAGTACTGAATGCTTAGTGAATTTAGTACTTAGCATCTGACCATCATGCTTTCTTCTGGTTTTGTTTCATCTTTATTGGTTTTGTTTTGATGCAGAGGGTAAATGCTGTGGGTCAGATATTTCAGAGTCGTGTGTCTGAAGTACTGAGGTGCTGCTTCCGTGGCTGTATGGGACTCTGCTCCCACTGTTTGTAAATGAGGAGGGACAGCGGGGAGGAAGGACTGTGATTCTCGATGTCCCTTAGGACAGGTTCTGAACTGATGGTGATCCCCGTGCTGCTGCCTTTCCCCTGTCAGGGACTGCCTCTCTCTTCCATCATCCTGCTGTGTCATTTCAGGCTGGAGCAGGAGTCGTTAGTGCTAGGTCTCTGTCTTCACGCTGACTGGAACTGTGGACCCAAACTGGTACTGTACAATGCCTGAAGGACAAACTGTGCCCCACAGTACACAAATTCCTGCAGTGGCTCAAGGTGGGAAGGCATCAGGTCCATGTGGGAGGACTAGGAATAAAAGCCTTAAATCTGAATTTGTCCAGCTCCTGGTCTGGCCAAAATAGTGGGCTGGTTTTAGCTATGCTCTGTGATTTCTTGGAGGCTGTGGCCACACGCGGAGCGGGTTGGGAGAAGACGGGCCAGGACAGCAGGAAAACAATCTTGAAACAACCTTGGAAACTTCTCGGAGATCCCCACTGGTGATGTGAGGATGGAGAAATGTGTACTCCAGGAGGTGGTTTTGTATAATTATCCCATTTTGTGTATGAACCTGCAGCATGGGTCTAAGTAAGATCATGAGAACATTGAGAATTTACTTCTACAGTAAGGTTTTCATTTTCCACTGATTTCTAGTTTATTGCTATTTAATCCATCCTGTGCTACAGACATACACCTTCAAATGTAGAAAAATAAGTTTATGATCCAGGTTTAACTATGAAAACTCTGTAGAATATCAAAAAAAAGCAGCTGCCGTTTCAATGGATCCGTCTAATGCCTTTCTATAAGAAAATAATCCCCGTTTTCAAATTGCTTTGCAGTCAGTGGTAGGCAGATGACAACAGTATGGAGATACAGGTGTTTTTTTAATGCACACTTGCTCTGTCTGAAACAAACCTGGTGTATTGCACGCTGTGTAAACGTCGTTCAGGAGTCACGGAGTGGAGGAGAAGCTATCAGGTGTGTGCAGGTGGAACTCTGGTTCTGCAGCGTGATTTTAGTGCTCCTGAGCAGAGATGGCACTGGCACACGGAGACCTTCCCGAGACTCTGACCTCCCTCTGCCTGCCTGCCTTTCTTCAGCTTGACCAGAAGAAGATGCGAGTGCAGAGGCACCAGTGGGAACGTTGTTTGCCATTTGGCGGAAGGTTTATAACCCTGAGTCTGTCTGACACTGGGTTCCCCAGCTCCAGTGAATGTCCCCTCCTGGACATCAGCTCAGATGCCACTCACCGTCACCACCACCGAGTCTGAGCTGGCCGACTTCAACACCTCTTAACAAAGCAGGAGTTTATTTCTTTAGGCTCCCTGTTCTTGCTGTCTGTGCTGGGTTGGTTTTCATTTTTGAGTACACTAGGTGTGAAAACTCCACTGCTGTAGAGTGCAGAAGCGATGAGTTTCCTTCCGTCTGTGGACAGCTGTTGGTACTAGTCCTTACTGCGGCTCGGTGAGGGGGTGCGTCTGTGTGCCTTTCACGTACCAATTTGCCTTTTCGCTTGTCCTGTGGAAACTTACCTCCTTTCCCGTAAGTGAATGAATAATATGTGAAGTCCTGCAGGTTTCAGTGTACTAGGATCCTGTTTTCTGATTCATGTTCCAGCCTGGGTGTTATTCCCAGACCAGTCGTAATTCACTCGCCCTTTAGAAAAGTGCTCCAGCAAAACGCTCAACTAAAAAAACCCAGGACGTGTCTAAATCATTTAATAAGTGAGTCCTCGCTGAGCACTGCACCTCTGCTGTCTTTAGCAGAGCATAAACTGCAAATTCTGTATTTCATGGCTTCTGCACCTGAGTCCCTTGTGATGCCCTTCCCGTAGAAAGATCACCTTTTGCGGAGACTGGTCTGTAAAAACAAACCCTTCCCTGTTATTTCAGTCTAATGAAGATTTTCAGCTTCTGGATTCTTCTCAAAGGGAGTAGTCTAGTGTAGAGCTATTTGTATAATATTTACAGTGCTTTATAATTTTTATTTTTTGTTGTCTTTTGAAGCCGTTTGTTGAATAATTCCTAACAAGCTCAGGTAAAATTTCTGAGTAAATGTCATTGTTTTCAGAAAAATACTATTACACCTGAAAGTAATAGATCTTTCTTTTCTTGTACAATCTGTTGGTTTCTGGCCTTTTTGTTGTTTTTTGTTTTTTGGTTTTTTTTTTTTTTTTTTTTAGCCAAGAACTTGCTTGACTTTGATCCCCTGAGGCACGTTCTGTACTAATCCCATGATGAAAATCTTGTGTGGTCTTTCCACAAGATATCTTGGTGGTCATCAGGCTTCAGTGAAGGTGGAAAAGCTGCCGAATTCCGGTCTTGTCACAAGATGAAAAGCTGTTGTTAAAATCGACGTCTGTTGATGTGCAGTCTAACTTTCCCATCAGCCCTTTTTTTAATTAGCCAGGAAAAATAGCACTAATTGTAGTCCTTGGTGTCCTTTTCAGTGGCTTGTACTCACAGGAGAGAAGTGCAGGGAGCAGAGCTGAAATGGAGTTCAGGTGCCTCTAACCAACCCCTCATCCTCCCCGGTACTGTAAAACTGAACTTCCAAGATAATTACAGAAGAAGGAATGAAACTTTTATAACAAGGTAAAAAGATATTGAGGGATGTGGCACTGCTGTGCTTGTGCGTCTGGAGAGCTAGTGGACAAACTTGGTGCCGATCCATCAAAGTACGTGTATTCAGATTTATTGCGAGCAGGTTGCCTTCCTGGCATTTTAGGCCAAGGACAGAGGCAGGATGTGAGCAACAAAATGATAGATATCTAAAGGGAAAGAAAAAAACCCAACAAATACCAGAGCCACAACGTCAGATTCTTTATAAATTAGAAGAATAATACTTTAAGGATGGCTATTAAAAGGCTTATTTGCAAACTGCTGTCTTCTGAAGACAGAGTGCGAGTGCCTCATGAATATCTGAGGAAGAACCAGTCCGTTTTTAAGAACAGAAGAGTCACTGTATCAAAACAAACCAAATAAAGTGCTTTGTTAAATCAAGCACATAGCTTTTAGAGTGCAGCAGAGGAAAGTCCCACGAGGTGCAGAATCCAAAGCAGCGAGGTCAGTTAAGCAGCAGTGGTTTACTAGAGACTGTACGGAATTCGCCATCGCATTTAGATTTGAATTCGGTGAAATATATTTTTAAAGTATGTAATTGCAATCATTTATTCTGAGGTTCATTAAAAATTAAAGTTGTTAGAGCTCTTTAGCCCTTGCAGAAGGCTGAGTTTGGCAGAAGTCAATCCTGTAGAAACTCCTTGGGCAAAGCAGCCAAGAGCGGTGTGCGTAGCCTGTACCGAACCGAAGCTGCTTGCAAATGCCCTGCAGCGAGATATTTGGTGCGTGCCGCCGTAAGGACACTGTTCCAACCGCTGCTGACTTGTTTTGCAGCACTTTGCTCTTTATGTAGATGTTGCAGTCTAAAATTATACTTCTTTTTTTACAATCCCTAACATGTGGAAAGTGCAATTTTTTTTTTTTATTTTTTTTCTCAAATGCTCAATTTTCTGAGGAGAGAAATAAATTCTCTTTGTAAGTCGTGATTGCTTAAGCACCTGGAAGTGTTCTGTTTAGTGTTGTAACAAGCGGTGATCTCTCAAAAGCTGGGTGTCAGCTGAAGCCGTGGTTTGGGGTATAACTGTACAGATGGTATTGCACAAGAAATTGTGCCGGCAGCCGTGAAACACGTGGGTAGTGACTGTCTGTCTTGTGTCGCTAAAAGGGTATTTATTGCTCCTCTGGCTTGAAACCAGTCTTGGGTACAGAGTTACACCTGTTGACAGTATTTCTTCCCATCATCTCTATTGCGTTGTAAGAAGTCGTTTGAAAATAAACCATTGAAAAAAACTTTACTCTGGTGTTTTCATCAATAAAACTGTAAAACGATCTGCTGCGGTTAAAACCAATAATTGGTTTTACTGCTTTATCCAGAAAAAGCATCGTCCCAACACAACCACCCCCCCAGATAAATCTATTTGTACAGAGTTGTTGTTGTTACAAAGTGATGCTGTAAAGAAACTTTACTCTCCAGTTTGGGATAAATTATTTGGGCCCTAAAGTATTTTTAATAGCTTTATATCTTCTGCAGCTAGTGACATTCACGGATTTTCTTCATAACTGTCAAACTTAAACAAAGGTCATGTCTTTTAATATTTCAGTGTGAAGAAAACTGGGTAGCGTTATTTTTTTTTTTTGAAAAAAAAAATGAAATCTTAGAGAAGTGTTTATAAATCCCCTGCATGCAAATCTGAGGCAGCGGAGTGCACCGTTTGGGGCAGTTGGTGATGCTTGACATTTGGAAAGAAGCTGGAGTGTTTTACTCAGGGCATTCTGTGCATCGTGGGTGCTGTGAACTGACTAACAGAGCTGTTCAGCAGGACTTTGACTGACAGGATGGGACAAGAAAAGAAAAAAAAGACGTTATATATGTTGACTAAATGACTGGTCTTATTTAAATACTACCTTTGTCTTAGCAGATAGAGGTTTAATTTCTTTCTGCTGCAATTTAATTCTCTGTTGCAGAGCAACTCAAGGTATAGAACCTCTTTTTTTCCTGGAGAGCTTTATGTAACTGTTCTTTCTCCCCTCACCTTGATGTGTCGCTCTTGGTGTGGAAAATCCATTCTGGTTTTGGTTGTTATTTCAGTGCTTTAATTTGTTTGAGGTGAGATTGGGTGATGATTAGTCAATGGAGAAAAAACTCCTAATGTTAAATAGATATCTGTGTATGATGGGTCTCATCGTCAACATAAATTACTGTGTATTGCAAGTGCTCCTTCTAGCGTTGTCTGAAATAGCTTCAGTGGCAGAGGCGGTTTGTCATTATAGATAATAAGGTTCAGCCTTTTTAAACGTCACTCAAAACATAAAATACCAGAAGCCCTAATTAGAAAGCAGTGGTTTCAGTGTGGCGGTTGTTATGAAAATACATAAAAATTGGAGATGCCCACACAAGTTTCTCCCTGGTGTGTTTATTGCTTTTGCAGGCACTATCCTGGTTGACAACATGCTGATCAAAGGGACAGCAGGAGGCCCGGACCCCACCATTGAGCTCTCCTTAAAGGACAACGTCGACTACTGGGTGATCCTGGATCCGATGAGCCAGAGGTTGTACCTCAACAGCACTGGCCGTGTTCTGGACAGAGACGTAAGTCTGGGGGTTGGTGTTGGTTTCCTTTTCTCCCCAAAGACATTAATTTCTGAATCTGTGTATGCTCAGAGGAAAACCATAAGTGCAAGGCCTGATATAATAGCTGCACGTAGATGAACGTGAACAGAGTCAATGTGATTCTTCGTTAGTACTCACTGGGAGCACGCAGAAACTTGACCATTTCTGCACGGCAGTTGTATGTGGACAAACACAGCCATAAAGACCACGCAAAAATGTGTGAGTTGGCAGAAACGCATATCGAACCAAACTTGAGTTGTTGCTGAATTAAAAACATTTTTATTCTGGTTTGCTGCTTTCATCTGGAAGAAGTGCTGCTCACCTTGTGTCGCGTGACACTTGCTGAAAGCCTGCTCTAGCTGCGTACGTTGACTTATGAGATGTGAGAGAAGCAAAGGGATTGTGAATATTACAATTCGCTTAAAAAGCTTGACATATTCAATTGAGAATGTGCTAGCTTAGATTCTTTTTTTTTTTTTTTAAGGCAGCATAAAATTCACGGAGTGTGCTCATTTCTGACAGTGTTAAAGAAATACTGTCAGGCTAAGTTAGATTTTTATTAAAAGAACAAAATAAACGGAGTGTTCTCATCTACGCTAATTTCATTTCACTTTTTAAAAATAGGGCCATTTTCTCAGTGTTATAGTTTTGCTGCAGTTCGTCAGAATCTGAAAGGACAATTGACTTCAAAGTGGCTGTAATCAACACGGAAAGGGTGCTTTAAAGATGAAGAGCTCTCCTTAGGCTGCATGAAAGTTTGTTTTGTATTAGCTTGATTGATTAGTTTTTCTTCTCCATGTGTTTTGAGAGATATTCATAAGTACCAGAAACAACATGTAGTTTTTTCTTCATTTCCATTTTTCGTTTAAAATAGCTAATTGAATTCAGCTGTTCTTAATTTAGTTTTAATTCACAAACTGTTTTCCTACGTGAAGCAAAGGTTTGCAGCACAAAACACGGCAGAATGGACATGGTGGTGAAGAACTTCTGAGCCTTTGAGGAGACGTGGCAGGTCCTGGAACACGCGGTGCTTTTCAGATTTATGTTTAAGTCAGAGCGAAAAGCAAGAACCCCCAATAGGAGGTGAGGACCAAGAACCGCCCTAGGAAGTGTAGGGTCAGTTCTTCACCCCACGCAAGTCAGCTTATCCATATGGCATTAGGAAACAAAATGAATTCCTGTTAGATGAGTGCTGTTACTTCTTTCAGTGCCTCTTTTAGTGACACTTTTCCCTCTGCGAGATCCTGCATCTGAGCTGCTTTACCCGAGTCTAACTAGATGCTTTACCAAAGCAACCTTGTCAAATGATTTGATTTCCAATATTATTAAGTCTAACAAAACTCACAAACGCTTTGTTATTATGAATGCATACGGACACTTTACAGTGGTGTTCCTTGCAAGAAGTAGGCTCAAGTCACAAGGAGACGAGCGGTGGGTGTACATTTTCTTAATTATATGTAGGTAATACTGGTGTTTTTACATTGATATTTAAGGGATTATTTCCTCATTTTTTGCTATGAACTGTAACACTTCTTGTCCCTGGTACTGTAGTGCTGGGTAGAGTTAATCATTTGTGTTTGAGTTTACTGGGATATGAAAAGGAAATCTGAGATTTAAGGTAATGGAGATTTTGGATGTGAGCCACTGTAGCTGTCGTCTGTGGTCTCGATGAACTGTTGTCGCGAGCCAAAGAAAATTAAATCAACCAATAAAACTCCCCCAGATTGAGTGGAAATGTGAAATTTATGTCATGGACCTGATTAATATGGCTCTTATCTGAAGGCTGTTTCCAGCCTTTGGAACCAGAGCTATACAAAG
This sequence comes from Chlamydotis macqueenii, assembly GCF_036417535.1. NCBI lineage: Eukaryota > Metazoa > Chordata > Aves > Otidiformes > Otididae > Chlamydotis > Chlamydotis macqueenii. The sequence goes on from NC_141562.1 coordinate 15,995,832, forward strand.
GCAAAATGCAAAATCGTTCAGGAGTGTTTGCAGTTCCTTTTTTTTTATTTTAAAAAAAAAAAAAAAAGTAAACTATTTTTCTCATTTAAGTTAAAACCATGTGAAACTTAGTGGTACCAATAAGATTTGGTGTTTTATTAAATTGACCCTTAAAATTCAATTTTTTATTACAGAGCAGAAATTGTCGTCTCAGATTCACAAATGGTGCATATATGCTTGCATTCAATATATCTGGATACTCTTCCCATTTTTCTCTCCGATGTGCCTGCTTGTCAGCTCCCTGCTGATTCGGTTAGCCTGATCTTGTTCTTTTTTATTACTTTTCTTAAAAGGAAATCTTATTAGATTCCATTGATTGATTTTACTGAGAATGACAGCATGTTTTCCAAACAAAATCAGGTAAAAAGAAAATTCCAGACTTTTCTTCCTAAACTTTAAGTATTAGAAAGGGTGAATAGCGCTAAATCGGAATCGAAGGTGGAAGGAACTGCTAAGAGATGTTGGGATAATTTGTCCCCAGTATCATAAACAATTTACTTTGTGCCATTATGTACTTACATTTATTGTATATAAATGCCTAGATTGATGCGTGCTGGTTTAAAAACCTATTTTTAAATCTAAGCATTGACCCAGCAGAAATTGTATGTATGTGAAAGTCACATTGGTCCTGTACTCTGACATATTTCACCAGAGGCAACAAACTTGTTTTTGACATGTTCTTGTGAAAAAGACCAACTCAAAACATCATCTATTTACATACCTATCGTTACAACTAATTCTGTTTTTCTTGAGCGTTGCTAAAAAATCTAGAGAAACTAAGTAGTGTTTGAAGCTTGGTAAAGGTGGCCTAAAAATTCTTGGATCGTTTGCGAAGAATGCCAGCTTGAAAAATGAATGGGGATTATAATGTTAGAGGCTTAGTTGAAGTTACAGATGGCATTTGGTGTGTTCCCACCTGCGTAAGAAGTTCCAGTGATGAAAGTAGAACCCCATCGTAGCTGGCTGCGGATTTTTGCAGCAAAGAGAATGGACTTTTAGTTAACAGCTCATGCCGTACCTCACTGCAGAGAAAGCTGAGGGTAACGTGTAGGAAAGAAAAGACACTTCATGTCAGATCTCAAGATCTCCATAATTCCTCCTTCTTTGCCCAAGTCTGCCGACTCTTTAAAACCTGATTTGTGCCAAAGTCGGAACGGTAGAGGAAGTCATATGGTTTTAAAATCCATTACAGCGAAACTGGAAAAACAATCAATCCATCAAAGAAATTCTGGCGTTTGAAACGCGTGAAAGCACAATTATTGTAGACACATAATTACAGCATGATTGTAGGGCTCGGAAGCTCAGTACAAACCCTGTTTGCATTCACTGCATGGAGTAGTATGGTACAGGCATCTTTAAATCTTTTGAGCTGTTTCGTCTCTTCAAGGCGTTGAGGTTAATAAATACAGATTTATTTTTATTTTTTTATTTATTTTATCCCTTCCCATGCTTGCTTGCTCTCTGCTGAGTGTTAGATTAAAAAAAAAACCGCGACTTGCTGTTTACATGTGAGACTGTTACTGCGGATGTGTAAGCTGGCAGCTGCTGTGGTGGGAGCGGTGTGAATGGAAGTCACGCTGCAATGCTGGGTTTCCATAGCGGTCTTTCTGAATGTCCATTTCAGCCAAAGGTGCCTTTTCCTTTCTTTTTCTTAGAATTGTTTTCTTAACTGAAGCGAGTAGTAATAGCCTTTTCAGCTTAAATTTCTTTACCCATTCATCAACTTTGAGTTATTTTTATTTGAATATTATGGTGTTCAGTGGAGTAAAAACAACAGGACTTTGGATAGTCTGCACTTAAGGTGACAGAGTTGTTTCTAAATTACTTGGTAAATGTAAGTGGTAGCATATTGAATTTATTTCTGACTTGACCTTTCAATTCCAGTACTAATAAACCAAAGGTTAAAATGTGTGACATTTTCTAGGTGTTTTTCAATAATGAGGTGATGTTCAAAAGATGGGCTTTTGTGTTGCTGTTGCTCTCGAGGGAAGTGTGAAGGGCTAATGGTGCTGGGAATTTTTATTTCTGCGTCAGCACATCCAGCTAGCAAAGCTCAGTCCACAAAATACAGCTTTGGGAAGTGCAGGTCTCCTTAAAGTATTGCCAGCATGAGATGTAGTCAGGACGCTCTGAGAAGCTTTGTAATCCAGACACTGAGCGTTAAACGTAACGCAGGCCCGCTGACGCGCTGTAAGGGAACCTGAGCAGTGGTAACATCAGTGGAAAACCGTGAGTTCAGCTTTTGACTGTGTATTATAAAAATGTCTTTTCACCTGCAGCCACCAATGTCCATCCAGTCCATTGTGGTGCAAGTCCAGTGCGTTAACAAGAAGGTTGGCACCATTATCAACCACGAAGTCCGGATTGTGGTGAGGGACAGGAACGATAACTCACCTCGGTTCCAGCAGCAGCGGTACTACGTGGCGGTAAACGAGGTCAGAACCGCTTTTGTTTTTTCCTCTCTCTTTTGTGTGGTGTCATTGCTCAATGTCAGCTTTCAGGTCTTTCACTTCTCTTTTGAAAATTGCGGAAGACGCTAAAATCTGAGGCTTCATCTCAGTGAGTGACGCAGTGATTTCTGGTAAACTTACAAAACGTTTTATGCAGCTGTATCAACAAACCTGGAAATAAAACAAATGTATTTATGAAAAACAAATGTAAAGCAAATAGTTCAAAAGGTTTTATTAACAATAGTGAAGCTTGGCAAAGTGCAGTTTTGCTTTATTGCTGTTTTTCTTTTTTAAGTGATGTTTGTGCGTGAAATTATTTTGCTTTATCTTTTTATGGGATAGAGAACTGTGGGCTGGACTTCTCCGTATTATTTGAAGGAAAATTTTTATTTCTTTCTTGAGCTGGTGCAACTTCATTTCACTTTACAGTTAAGTTTTTTATTCTCTTAGGGATTGAACTATCTGCTGATAAGCAGTACAAAGGATCAGTGTTTTCAGTAAGTTAGTATTTTGGGGTTTTAGTTAATAAGTGAAATGTGAGCTTACGTGCAGAAGTGGAAATGTCCAGACTGAACCAAAGAGGATAATGGAAAGGTGGGTCTCTTCTGCAGGTAAAGATATGAGGAATTACAGTTTTCAGAAAATAAAGCTGTTAAATATGCAGTGCCCACTGTGTCCCTGTTGGGTGGGGTTTGTTTTGTTAAAGAGCGTAACTGCTTTCATGCTGTTTGATTTTTAGTGGAATTGATTTGCTGTTTCAAAAAAACCTTTCCTAGTTTTGTGTGTTTGGGAGATTCAGCTTTTCAGTGTCCCTGCGTATTCCGTTACGATCACTACGTTGCTCTAAGTGACCAAGCGTGCAGCCAGGTGATGTGCAGGAGATCTCACAGGCCCCAGGAGAGGAGTGGGAGAGTTGGTTGATGAGTTTAGGCCTAATGAAGGCAAAAATATGAAGGGGAGTAAAAAAGTTGGCCTTTACAGTGGTAATTTCTCTGGTTTTGCAGACCTGTTGCAGAAGTGCTGGTCTTGAGTGAAGGCCGCATAAACATCAGCGTGCAGCGCCTGTGTGGGCTGTGGTGCAGGTCCCAGGTCACTCCCAGGACCTGCGTGTTTTTGCAGTAAAACTGAAGGCAGGTTGTACATGAGTACTGTAATACTAAGGAAGCAAGGATTTTCCATAATTAAAGTCCAAAAGAGAGTGAAAACTGCACCATTTAAAATTATTTCTGTTGAGAAGTACAGCAACGTTGCCAGTATATGGAATCACTCCTGTTACTGTTGGGCAAAATGCGATGTTATTCTTTCCACCAGTTGCAGTCTGATTTAATTAGCTGCTTTGTTTCATTTTATCACTGTTCTGCTTATGGCTTCTGACACGGCACCACTGTGCCCTTCAGCAGTACCCAGTGGGTTAATGCTGTCATTAATTAACCAAAAATACAGTTCACACAGCATCTCAGGCTTCCTCAAAGGTTTTAGTGAGTGATTACACTTTTTAGTGGTAGTTTATTCTGCTGGTAACTGGCACTGCCTCTAGTGCATTTAACTACAGGAATGCACTGGAAGGAGGGTTTTGTGGTTAATTTTTGATTGCCTCTGGTCTTCTGTTTTCAGTTTGCTTGTAAACTGAAAAGGACAGAAATTTCTCTTCCGGAAGTAACATAAAGCAAATCAAAGGGCAGGTACATTTTATTATTTACAGCTACCACACATGTGAGCATCACAAATACCTCCTATTTTTTTCTAGCCAGGGAATTTAGTTTTTGTTAGTTTGAGGACTGACTTGTCCGGAAGCTTTACAGGGCTGTACTCGGTGTTTCTCCGCTTTGTTTTGGGGAGGGGAGCGCAATCTAGGCCGAAGACTTTCCCAGATAGTCAGAACCATTATAATTGTTGGCACGTGTAGTACAAGACAAATGACTGTAGTTAGATTTTACTTTATTAGGTAGTTTTTCAGTCTCAGAAATGTCAAAGGGTAACATATTTTGGAAATACATATTCTTTATATTTGAACCATCCACAACATACGAGATTAATTGGTAGAAGAAGTGGAGGATAATTGTAGTACCAACGTACATCCTAGTTTCACTCATGTCTTCTCTATTTGCACGTAAGAAGACATGGTTAAAAATTAAGCCCGTATTTTTCTAGAAGGCTTAGAATGAGATGGTTTATACCAAGACGATCTCAGTTGTTATACTCGATTGGTAAGAAAAGGAGGACATCCATACTAAACTGGACGAAAAGCTGCCCTAACCCAGTATATTTTCTCGATCTGTGGCCCTTGCAGATGCTCAAGGAAGAGCGTAAGGATTGGGAAACATGAAGTGGTTCTGTTAGAGCTGTGAAATATGTTAGACCAAAGGCAGTGTATGTAACAGCTCTTGAACAGTTTATTTCCTAGTTGCTTGTGAACATGTATATATTAAAATTCTCATTACAAGAAACACTGACTAACCTGACTCAAACTTTTCCACGTTGTCACAGCATCAGAATTTGCATGGGTGGAAGTTAAGAAATACCGGTGTAGCATTTACAGAATTTTCAAAGCCACCCTTCAGTTTCAGGAGTAGAGGATTTTATCAGTAACACCTATTTGCTGATGCCTCAATATTTCTGAGTGGCGATGCTCCCTTTGGTCTCACTTCTCCTTCCTCTAGGTTCCTCCTCAAGTGCATGAGCATGAAGAGAGCAAACTCTGTGTCTTAAGGCAGACTGCCCAAATCCTTCAAAATAGGTGCAGTTATTCATCTAGTGACTATGTGGTCTCTCTTAGGAAAAAGCCACAGTCCCTCCCTCCCTTCCTTCCTCATGGTGTTTTACAGCCTTTTTCATCGTGTCATATCTCATCTCGGGCATTGAGATGAGAAATCCCGTGATTTCTCACTCTGCTGCTTCAGATCTCTTCATCCGGATCCTAAAAATGCGGAGAAATCTCTAAACCTAGATATCTGTAGAATTTGACTCTATTCTGCATGTTGTCAAATGATCCCTTTGGATTTAAGTATTTCCTCTGTCTTTCACACACCTTGTACATACAGAAGACCCCTGGGTAAGGTAATCCAAAATTGAACTGTGAGGAGAAATTGAGGTTCCCTCCAGTGCACGTGTGGTTTGAAAACGTATCTTTTGTATCTAAGTATAAAAATTATCATTACACGTTTATTGAGGGAAATACTTCGTTCAGGAGGATCTCAGTTATTCTATTAAAAGTATGGACTTCTCTCCCCCTCCATGTTTTTTCAGTTGTGTGGCTTTTTGTCGGTTGGTTTGGGTTTTTTTTGGTGTTTTTCTTTTTTTTTTTCCTTTCACAGTTGGTGCTTGGGCATCTGTGCTTTGAGGCTGGAACCGCTGTTTCAGTCCGTAGCAGCTCAAGCATCACCAGGAGCTCAGTATGGAAGCCTTTTACAGGGCTGCTACCCTTTAGGAGCACGTTTCCCTTTTCCCTTTCTAACGCTTTTTCAAGAGAGAATACGAGCATCTCGGCCGAAAGCTAATCCAGCTGCTATCCACAGCATTGTGAATGTCCTCATAAAAGTGAAAATGAGTTAAGGCTGATGTTAACAGTTTTATGATAATTAGAAATATTCTGCAGGGTTATTTCCTTCGTTTTGTGTGTTAGTTATTTTTATTTGTATTAAAATGTCAGATCATAATTCATTGAGGAAAAAATCTTGACAAAATGACATTAGCCTGGGACTAATTTGACTGTGTGTATTAGTGACTTAAAGATACGAGTTACGGCAGTATGTGAAAGCAAAGCTCTATAGTTAGGTGGAAATTCAGAAGAATTGTGCAACTCGGTTAACGCTTTACAGGCAAATCTGTAGTTTGCCACCAGTTTTAAATACGTGTAACCTACCACAGGGGCTAGAAACTCAAATCTTGTCCTGCTGAGGGACACTTGTGTTAAACATAAGTTATCTCAACAGATTTCATCTCTGGTAAACACAGCTAAGCCTACATTGCCTGGGGTTTATAAGACTGACTTTTTTGTGTTAGGTTTTCACGTGGGCTTCACCTGAGTCCTACAGAGGTGTTAGTAAGCTCAGGGGCATTTAATAACAGGTTTGGTTTGCAAGTGGTAGTTGAGCTACCCGAGTACTGTCTGTATTTCTGTATTTAACATGCATAACCTTGTAGCTGCTTGTAAACCAAAACTGTAGAGTTGGTTTGGTTTTGTGGGTTTGTTTTTTTGGGGGTTTTTTTAGGTTTTTTTTTTTTTTTTTCCCTTAAGTTGACAGAGAAGGGAATCCTTTGCAAAATGAGTGTGCTTCTTGAACTTCTGTTGTCTTAAAACTTTGGTTTTGGGCTGTTGAGAGTTATAACTCGTGCTGAATTTTCATTTCTTCTGGTGTAATTATTCATCTCTTTTTCCTTGTGGTATTGAAATAATTAATCTCTGCAGGTAGACATCATCAAAAGAATATTAGCTCAGAATGATTAACGGTAAATCTTACTTTGCTCTGCTGTTTGGGGCCGCTGTGAAAAATTATTCACTTTTAACTTTGTAAATAGGCAACAATAGGAAAATTTATTTTCAAAATGTTTCATGGAAACGTTGAGCATTCCTGTCTGTATCTAGACTTCTAATAGACATAAATTATGTTGAGGGAAATTTTTCAGCATTACACCTGTTGACTGGAAGAATAAGATTCATAGCCTGCATTTCCTCTCTATTTGTTTAATTGTGTTCTTTTGAAATCTTACTTGTTTGTTGTCATCGTGGCTCTTTTTCACCACATTGAATTCCCACAGAGGTGGTTATCCTCAGACTGTCGCTAACGCTCACTATTTTTTTCTTTACAATTCTCAACATTTTATCTTGCATAAGATAAGACACTCAGCATGGTTAAACAGTTTACTAATAACTTCAGTCCCTTTCAGTAGGAGATACTACCGTTTAATATAGAGAAACAAAATCCCTCTGCGAGGTGTTCTCTGAAGTAGGCATGTCTAACGGGAACCGGACAAGAGGGGCTGCAGAGATAGTTCAGGCGACGCTTTCCGAAGCCATTTTTTGGTCTTTCTCAAAGATAGCCAAGCAAAGGAGCCAGAAACCCTTCTGTAGAAGGATTCCCCCGTCTCCCAGAAGCGTTGGTGGTAGAACGTTTTTCAGAGAATGAACGGAGTTGGAAACTGTGGGAAAATGGGTGCTGCGCAGAATCTCTCTGCTACAGATCGATGTAGCAGTGGCGTGGGGTGGGCTGAGCTCTAGAGGAGTCTTTACTGGCTAGAGAGTGCATACATCTACTGAAGAACCAATTTGATCACCGGTTTGAGAAATTATGTGTATTATATAGTATCTAATACAAAACTAGCTCGTCTGAATTTTTCCAAAGGCTGCAGTAATCCTTTAACGTGAGGTCGTGGGCAGGCCGGAAGGTGGAGTGAGATGAGTTAATTTTTCCCTAACTTTCAGAAAGAGTGAGTGGCGGGGATTTTTTCGGTCTTCTTTCTGATATCAGTTGTGTTGCATAAAATAAGATGTAGATAAAATAGAAACCTGTTCATGAAGGTTTGCTCATCTGCAGTCAGTTATTTTGGATGTAATACACTAAATCCAAGATTTTAGCTTTTGACTTCTACTGTAAGGGCAAACAATTGTAATTCTGGTGTTTACTACTACTCCTCTATTATCACTTAGTGATGAGCTTTACAGCTCTGGAGCCTTTTCATGCTAGTCATCATTTACCTGCACCCTGTCAGCACCCCGGTACAGCTGCTCCCCATGAGACAGAGCAAATAGCTGTTGCCCAGCAGAGCTGCAGGCTGAGTTCGAAGGAAACCAGGCATTTACACGCCTCTGAAAAGCCACACAGCTCTCGGCACCCTTCAGCTGTGTGCGCTTGTTCGGGCCCAGCCCTTCCTCGGAGCCGCGGAGGTGCCCAGTGAGGGCGGTCGCCTCAGCTGGGGCCTGGCACTGGAGCTCTGCCCTCTCCCTTTGCAGGACACAGCGTTACAGCGTCCGGCTGGTGGGAGCGGTACCAGCACCTCCTTGGGTGCCTCCGGCCTGCTGTACAGAGTGGCTGTATCATTTAACCAACGATTAATTGGCTGAACTGGTTGTATTTAGTGTTGTACGGGGTGCCCGTGCCCAGACAGGGGCTGAGGGGTCTCTGTGGGGAGAGGCCTGGACTGCCCTGGGCCGGGCGCAGCCGGTTCCGAGGGCCTCAGCACAGGGCCCAACCCCAGCCCCTCGCCCACACCGGCGACGCCTCGGGGAACTGGATTTCAGAAAGGGGAAAACGTGAAGGAGTGAGGCTGGCCCTTGGGAAAAGGGGTGGGGTAGGAGAAGGTGCTGGTTTGTCTTCCAGAACTGTTTGGTTGTCTTTCTTTTCTGGGTCGATTACTCACAAAGTTTTCTGAATATTAAAATCCAGAAATGATGACTCAGAAGAAGTCAGCTGGACTTCTGTCCTTGATCTCAATAGGTCTTGATTTCGTGCTATTTATCTACGCTAGGATAATTACAAATGGATTCATTTTCAAAATACAATTTTATGGCTATTCAATTGCTGCCAACAAAACATTGGAGAAACAGCATCGTTCTTGTTCTTGTTTAAAGCCATAAAGCTTTCTGGGTGTCTGTGTTTGCGTGTAATAGTATTTATCTGGTGCTGTTCCCGTTGTCATGAAGACACTGGTAAATAAGTTCTGCTTACTTGAGCAGCTCATCTTTATTTTCCTTCCTGAGCCTGAAAAAGTAGCTTTTATTTTTGAAGATGTCTTTATATTGATATCATTAATTCTTTCATTTCATCTTTTTTTGAAACAAATGGGGTTCTGTCCTGATGCAGACAATCCACGCAATAAAAATGGAAATGTGTTTCACTCTCTCCGTGATGCTTGGCATCAGTTAGAGTCTGAGTGTGTTGTGCCTAAATGTTGCCTGTACGTGAGGTTCCAGGCCAAGATAAGGGGAGGGAAGAAGGTCAACCTTGCATTATAGACTAGAGCTGGGGTGGGGAGATGGCTTTCCAAACAGTTCCTCAGTTGTTTCTTGAGTACCTTAAGGTTTTAATGGCTCTCTGTCTGTCTCTGCTTGCAGTTAACTCCAGTTGGAACAACCATCTTCACAGGGTTTTCTGGAAACAATGGTGCTACTGACATTGATGATGGTCCCAACGGCCAGATAGAATATGTCATCCAGTACAATCCTAACGACAAGGTAAGTGCATTTAACTATTTTTCTTTCTGATGTGTGAATATATACACACCTTGAAAGCAGCAAATGAAGAAGCGGTTGCTGTTGGACTTGATAAAGAAATTCTTTCCTGCATCATGTAAAACGTCCTCACCCCCTGTGAGCCTTGCTTGCCCTGCAGACACGGCTGGGTTGACCTTCCCTTTCATTGCTGTGCTGTTAGCAGCTGGATTACTTCAGGATCAATCGTTAATGATCCCCTGTCTTCTCCAGTGTCGTTCATGCGCTTCATCTCGGTTTTGTCATGCCTTTTCAGTCCATCACGGTAGTTGTATTTACTGCTACACATTTATACCTAGTGGATTCACAGCCAAGAAGTATTCGTAGACATGGCTAAGTTACTCTCCAAAGAGTAACTTCTGACTTCTCTGACGGCGTCCTTTGTATTTAAAGATCACTGCTGTAGAAATAGAGGGTTGTATATTATTAAGATAAAACACTAATGATCCCTACCTGTTATGTTTGCAAACACATACTTCGGAGACAAAAAGCTTAAAGTATTAAAATAAATTCTCTTTACAGTCAGATGTGTGAATTTGTCTATTTTATATAAAGTTTTTGCACACGGGCAATTTGTGTGAAGTGTCCATATGCATTTTCATAGCAAACTCAAAGTAATTTTAGCAGTCCTTTTTTGCAAACCAGGCTATCCTTCGCCGTGGGCTACGAGCACAGTCAGAGTGGATCAGCTGATGTGATAATTTGTGAGGCAGGCTAACCTGATTTTGTATTTGTCCCAAAGATGACACAGATGTTAAAGTAGGGGGGGAAAATAATAGTATGTATACTTGGTAACCTTTCACTGAAATTCCCTGCTTATAGTTAAGGGGAATTAGAGCAAAAATAGTTTTGTGGGAAAACAGCAGTCTGATTTTCAGCTTAGTTAGAAGTGTAGGCACACAAGTTCTGATTCAATTTGCACCATTTAAGCTGTACGCCTCACAAGGGCTTCAGTCCTGGTTCCAGTGATGTCAGCAAGAGTTTAAATATCTCCTGAATTACACTTACACTTTTTTAGGATGAATAATTCTGTAGAATAGTGACAGTAATAAGGAACAAGTCAGTGTGAAGTAACGTTATAAGAGCCTGCTTTTTTACTTTTCACTGGGGTAGTTGTTGATTTTTGCACAGCTACATGCTGAGGCGTAGTATTTACTTACTATATCTATGTGTTTTGAGGACAGAGATGGTTTCTTGAGAAACCCTGCAGCACCTCAAGCCACAGTCTTTCCTGGGGAGCACTGTTTTGCTAAGAGGCAATGTATTTTTGACAAAAGTGGAATTGTGATGTTCGGTTTTTGGGAGATGGGGGGCTTTCTGACTTTATTACGTATATTTGGAGCTATTTAATTTTTAAAATGTTTGCAGTAGTTTCTTAGATATTAAATTGATTGTGCAGATTTGAGCAGTCTCTTGAGTTACGGCACTTACTGCGGTTACTACTACTGCAGTTACTAGCAGACGGTGTGTGGGTTCATCATGTTACGTTGTCAGCTGTTCTTTGGACTGGTTGAAGAGTTTCTCTTCTGAACTTTATAACCAAAAGCAGGGTTTTTCTTTGGAAACAGTGAGTGCTAAAATGTTATGCTAACGTAATCTTTTAACTATTTGTATAACAGAAGCGTTATAAATAAATGTTATTCTACTGCCACAAATATTTGAAAAGCAAACAGGAGGCAGGAAGGAGTGACAGGAATGGACAAGCAGTTTCAAATTCACCAAAAAAAGGGCAACCTTTGGATTTTTTTAATCCACTCTTTTTTTTTTTCTTACTGTTAACTTACAGTACTTCATAAAACCAGCTCACATAGTGTCTTCTGTTTCAATAAAGACTATGAAAAATGTTGGCACTGAGAAAATACCTCTTCCAGAAAATGCTACTTCTAGATAACGTTAGAAAATTGATGGTGTTTTTTAAAAAATAAACATTTTAGCATACATTGAATATGTTGGTATACTGAAAACAATAATAAATTAAAAAAATCCAACTCTGTTAAAATATTATTTCTGTTAAAATATATTGTGCCACAATGAAATAGAGCTGCTTTGTATTTAGTTTACTCTTAAGGCAAAGTATTATATTGCTTAAAGACATATAAAAGCCAAGGAGAAAAATGAATGCAAATCATACTTGGTATAGGGCTGGGCTCTGAGCTGTCACATAAAGGAATACTATAAACATTTTCTTAGCTGTTAAAAGCGAAGGATCGAGTCAACTTGCCAAAAAGATTCTGTCTCCTAATGCGGAGTGGATTTTTAGATCTCCGGGGGCTCTATTTATACCTGAAGGTTATTAAGACAAATGCATCCCCAAAACAAGTTCTGGACTCCCTCCCTACTAGCTAATTTTACTGAGATTCGTTGTCTTCTGTTTGGTGAGGATTCAAAATTAAAAATATTTGGTTTATCTGGAGTTAGGGAATATGCGTAATGCTTTTGCTATACTCATCTTTCATCTATCATCACTCCGAGGAGTAAATGGAATTGTTATCCTGCTGACTTTCCCCGTTGTAAGTTTGCTGGCTGATCCGGTACCTTCAGGAGCTGCGAGGCAAACTTACATCTGGAAGTTAAGCTTTAGACCGCCACTGAATGATTGCATTTCTGTGCTGTGTTGGAGCAGGAGGGAATTCCAGACATAGGCAGTTTGGGAAGAAGTTGAAGTTTTTTACTGGAATTGTGCTGATCCTTCATAACAGTTCAGACTGTACGGTTCCACTTAAGTGCATCCTCGTGCCAAGATCTGCCAAGGAGAAGGCATTTACTTTGAGAGTGCCTTGGCTGATTCTCAGCTGCGGAGTCTTGTCCAGATGATTCTGGCCTTTTAAATCAGAGAAAAAGGGGCTAAAGCAGTTAGGAGAATCCTTGTGAGTTAGAAGTGGCACCTGTATGTGTGCGTGCATGAACATATGGCATCATCTTCTACAGCAAAGGTATTACCTGTTAGTTGTGTCATTCACAACCTGCTTGCTGGTTTGTGCAAAAACCATTAAAAGAAAGGAGGAGAGGAGGCAACGAAAGCGGTGAACTCAACTCTACTTGTTTCTTTCTTCTTCCAACAGTAAGAGCCTGTCTAGTTTCCTGTTTTCCCCCAGTACAAATACTGTAATCGGGTTTTTTTCAGTGTGAACTATGAAATTTTGTAATCCAAAAAATGAGTGCCAAACTCGGACATAAGCACAGTGTCTCCAGTTACTTTGCACGGTCTGTGATATGCTTTCCAATTCTCTTCTCCTGCGTAGCGCAAATATCTGCAACGTGGTGAATTTAACAATCAGTATAATTTATTTGCTGAAGAAAAAACTGTGATAGAAGCAAAAAATTCAACTTTTAGAGGAAACAAAGGCTTTGTTATGTGTTTTAAGTCAAGAATGGTACTTTGTACCTCTGCAGTGTCTTCTGTGACGAGATTTTGGAATATTGTATTGCTATTATATGTTCAACCTGCTTAAATGTTAACTGTATTCTACATAGATTCAAGCATGGAAAGATTTTTTTTTTATACGATTAGTTTGATAATAGAACTAGAACCAAACCTCCCATCTGAAACCTGTGTCTGCACCTGCAATCCTCCTCCCAAAATGAGTTAGTAGTCAAAGGCGATCCTTTAAAGGTGTGTGTACCCCAACAGTACTCTCCTGCCGTTCGATGCCACACCTTTGCAATCTGAATCTGTTTAAGAAAATACACAGAACAAACTGAATTTCACCCGATTGACCCTGAAATGTGAATTTACAAGTGTGTGAACATGTGCGTAGCTGCCACTGTGAACTGGCACCCAGGCGTGTAGTGTTGATGTTCTCTGCATTTACTACTTCGTTGCCCTCATGAAAGCCAGAAGATGCTTTCTACAATAGTGAGAGAAAATAGATGAAGGCAAGCTGAACTGTAGAAACCAAAGACCTGAACTCTTAGGTCACAGGTAGGGAAAGCTTTTCTGAATACAGCACTGCAAGTTCAACATGGCGAATCAGCAGGAAGTGGGATGGTTGGACTTCAGTTTGTGGTTGGAAGTAATAACGTGTATGCATCAGAGAGATTCTTTGTTGTGGGGTTCTTATAGTGTAAATTTGATGGGGAGAAATTTAAATCTCCAATTTGGAAAGCATATGCAGTTCTGGAATGCCATCCAAGTGATCCTCTCATTGTGCCCTATCTGAAACGTAGTTTAACTTTGACGTGTGTTCTATTTTATTGTACTTAATTTTTGCAGACTTCCAACAAGACCTTTGATATTCCTCTCACTTTGTCCGGAGCAGTAGTTCTACGGGAAAGACTAAATTATGAAGAAAAGACGCGTTATTTTGTCATTGTTCAAGCAAATGTAAGTACAGATCTCTTAATGGCTATTTACGCCACGGTTTTAGTTTGCAGATTGAGATTTTTCCAAGGAAAGGAAAAGTCTTGTTGATATACCAGGCCTGATATTACTCTTCTTCTGAAGATCTTATTTAAGATTTATCTGGGTCATTGAAAGCTTAGACACGTTATTACTGGTTTAAAAAGCTTGCTCAGTGTGTGTAACAAGACAGCCTTTTTGGCACAAGGAACAAGTTGCAGATTTAAAGCACAGCCCACGCAGAAAAGTGCATTCTAGTGTCACTAAGTGTTCATTTTCTAACAAATCTAGCGATGCTAATTTGATCTTAAATGAGTTTAATGGGTACAATTTGGTTGTATCCTTCAGGTTTGAAATGCATTTTTCTATAAAGAGGTGATTTTTCTTTCAAGTCATATTGCAAGCGTATGTAGAAGTTTTTAGAGTGGCTGGCAGTGGATAATGCGTACTGAGAAGAATAGTAATGTTTAAACTGTATCTAATATATCTGTCATCAGATACATTTCTTGGTGCCCTTGATGGCTGTGAAAGCTTATTTTGCCTTTTTGTCCTTGTGATAATAGCTGAAATGAAAACTTTTCCTCTGTTGTTTACCTCTGTTGCAGTACTGCTTCATTTGTGGGAAAATGAGAATGCTGTGAAGCAATGTTAGATAGCTTGCTCCTGAATTCACACATTTCTATTACTGTCATCTTTCTGATACAGAATTGTAGATAGATGTTATAATTCACTTTCCTGTGTATTCTGTGGCATGCTCAGCATTCCCCTAATAGAAGATAGGCTCTGGGGGTGTCTCAGGGCTTTTTGTACCTAGATGTTTTTAAAGATGCTTCCTACTTCCTAGATCAAGTCGTTTCACGTGAGTAACGTAACCTGTCGATCCCTTGCACAGGAATATGCGAAGGCTCAGAGCTGATCTGCCATGTTGTTTTATCAATAATTTATTCCGCAGATCACCACTCTTTTCCTTTGATGTCATTGCTGTGAGTTTCAGGAAACGCTCTGCTCCTAGAAAAGTAACTGGGGTAGTTGAGCAGGTCATGTTTTTCAAGAGAGGCATGGCGTGCAGCAGTGCGGACTCCCCACGTGAGGAAGGGAGCCTGTCACGCCGCAGGAACCACTGGTGAAGGCGCAGCTTGGGGCGTGCAGTGCCAGGACTGCAAAGCAGGCTTTGATTAATTTGGTCATTCCTTTCAATATGCATCCTTACACAGTAAATTGGCACCTTTGTGGTGCGCGGTTTGGGACTAGAGCTGTGCTGATAGCTTCTGTATCGTGTTTATACGTGATGGCACAGCTTAGAAATGTCTGCGAGGCCGTGCATTTTCTCAAAAATACCCAGATGGGACTGAGCCCACTGAAGTTTTGAGTGCTCACAAGTGAGAAACTAGATCTCAAAGAAAGGCTTCCGTTAAGCTCTAGAGCTTTTTTAGGAGTTTGCTCTATGCACCCTTCTATAGTTATTTTTAAATTTTACAAGATATTGCAGGTTGTGTTTAATTCTCTCTGTTGTACGTACTATGCAGTCATACTTGTGTTCCACTGGCTCCGTTAGCAGTGGTCGTTAATTGTCCGTGCATCCTGAAGGTACTACGTGAAATGAATTACTCTCTCTGTGCTTTGATCCAGTATTACTCATAGGCACAAACTGGGGAGTGTCTAAAGACTAGTTGATGATGAAGGCTGCTCCTTGGAGCTGGTATTGTTGTTCATCATGACCACGACGAAAATGGAATGCAGAAATTCCCATCTGCAGTGACTGTGAATGTAAAGGGGTTCCAAGAACTGGGTGGACTGCAAAGTAGGGGGAAAAAATGTATCCAATTGTATTTAGAGCAGTGAGCTAGTCCTCTTACAGTCCTCACAACAGTTCCTCTGTGAAAGCGGAAATATTTTTGACTGTTTAAAAAAGAAATTGATAGTCATGAGGCATCTTCACTATGATAACAAGAAGGAAAAGGTGAACTGTTGCTAGTGTGTACATTGTTCAGAGTATAAAATTAAACCACGTCGTTCCCGCTGTTCAGGAAAGTGGGGCTTTATTCTGTACCATCTGCAAAGGAAAAAAGGAGACAATAAAGAAGTTGCAGCAGTCAGTAGTGTCTTGTGTACCTTGTGCTGTCCTCTGGCTGGGTTGGTTGTTTTGGTTTTTTTTTATTTTTTTTTTCAAAAAATGGGGAAGGGAGGTGCTAAATCTTTCTTAAATGAGAGTCTGCAGAGTTGGATTGAGCATTACAGTGCAGGGCCTCTACACTGCCAATTGGGAAAAAAAAAAGTTGCTACTGCTTGTACTTTCCATTTCTGTAAGCGAAATTCCTTTCACATACAGACGGGATTTGGCGGAGCTGCGCAAGGCAGCACAGGAGTGGATTTCAGATTATAAGTAAGGCATGAGAGACGACTTCTCTTATACAGATATGCTGCATTTTCATAGATTTAACAAGAGGTGTATCTTCATTTCACACATTTCTAGAGAATTAATTTCTCAAAACTGTATTATTTCTGAGCAATAGATGTCTCACGGTATTTCTTAATTCAAGAAACTTTAACCTGTTAATTGTATTTCTGAGCCTTTAAGGCTGTAGCTCTGAGACTGAAGTTTCTGTAATTATCTATTTCCCAGAACCTGGATAATTGCAATGCTTATATGTTTTGCCGTTAGCTTTAATCTTTCCTGTAGATTCTGAGTTCAGGAAGTCTCACTGAATATAACTTGCTTGCTCCACAGGACCGAGCCCAAAATCTTAATGAGCGAAGGACTAGTACAACCACCCTGACGGTAGACGTGCTCGACGGGGATGATCTGGGACCAATGTTTCTTCCTTGTGTCTTGGTGAATAACACTCGTGACTGCAGACCTCTCACCTACCAAGCGAGCTTGCCGGAACTGACTGATCCTGTAAGTCCTCTTGGTTTTCTGCAAGTTTTGTATATGTTATGTGTTTGTTTTGCAAGCAACTGCCATCTTTTCTGTGGGTGCAACTAAGAACTGTAACTAGGAAGGTCATTTATTCTTTAGGCCACATTTCATGTGCTGAACAGAAGAAAACCAAGGTAAGACATGTATATAGAGAGAGAGATATAGGAATAGATGGTGACATTCTAGCTTTGATAGGCAAGCTGCTCATTCTGTACAAGGGCTGAACCTTGCTGAAATACAGTAAATTGTGGAATTGCTTTTCCTGATCTGTCCGTGTTTTGCTCCTGAAATATCCTGAAGCAGCACATATGAGAAGTCACTTGATGTGTTATTCCGTTTAGGGTTGTTACAGACCTTAGGAGAAATATATTTTTGAAGAGGAAGCGTTAGTCACTAGTCCCTGAAAAGGTTGTTGCTGTTACCTGGTTTCAGTCAGGAGGCATCAAAGAGCCATGTCTGTTTATCCCACGTAGATGCTTGTACTAAGTATGTCAGTTAGAATCAGTTAGAATGGGATAAAGGTCAGTGCAAGGCTCGTTTCACACCTGAATGTGCACAATAAATCACAAAGGAAGAGCTGAGAGCTTTATCATTTCTTGGTACAAGGTGGTGCTGACTCCCCTTCCTTACAACTTGGTGTAATGGAGATGTGCATCTCTGTGGTGGGTGAAACAGAAGTATGAATTTCTTAATTGATATTGATACATGACCTTTGATTCATGTCTTGAAGAATATAAAAAGGAAGAACCAATTGAATCACTAGGTATTACCTCACCCAAGTGACATTGACATTAAGATGACATTAAGGTAATGTTAAATATTGACGTTAAGATCACGACTTCCCGTGTTTGTTGCGGGACATGCTCTCTGTCCTGCATCCCCTGACCAGGAGGCAGGGGAGGCTGAGACTGTAAGCGTGGAGGTTCTGCTGTTCTCTGTGCTGTTCACCTTGCTGTCCTGTGCCTCGTGGTCTTTTCCCATTCCACACGTTATGGTTTCCTGCTTTGTCTGGCCTCGGGGTCCTGCTGCAAATGTGCGTGAGCAGGGATGCCGAGCACTGCTGCCACCCTGCTTGATTGACTCAGATGATGCTCTTGGCAAGTTTCAAAATCTCTTGTAGTTGTATCCATTTTAGGAACAGCTGAAATTGGGTCTAATAGACAGCAGCTGATCAATAGCTTCTGCACAAGTTAATGGTACAGGCTCTGGTTTAACAACCAGTACCACCTCAAGGAGGTGACGTAAGGTTATGGTAATCAAGATGTGCGATTAGCCTTCCTTCTGGTTAAGGAAGGATTCAAACAAGGTTCGGGTAGGTGGTATAAATCAGTCTGGACCCCTTGGCACACTTCTGAAGGAAGATTGGGTCTTACAGGGCACGTGTGCCTCCAAAGGAGAGGAGGTGGTGTTTCTCTCTGCTGGCAAAGCTCTTCCTGACAACTGGAGCCTGATTTGTAAGGTGTAGCAAGACTGGAGCCTTGAGACGTTCAGCTTTTGACAGCAGTGAATCAGTTGGGAAAGGGATGGACAGAGACCTTCCAAATTTAACCTTATTATATTGATTTACGCGTATCTCTCACTTCTACACCTTGGTGTTTGATAACCCTTTGTAACTATCTGTTTTGAATTGTGTGAATAAACCCTTTTATTTTAGATTTTACATTAATTTGACTTGGGCTTAGTGTCATCTTCAGTGAACTGGGCAACCACAAGTTATTTCCCTGCTGAATATGTGGCCTCGTCAGGGTTACTGGGATATACGAACTCTGGAGAATGGCAGAGTTTGACCTCATTTTGTCTGCACAGATCTGATAGTTCCCAGTATAGAGGCAGAAATAATGAGTAACTGGTGTTTGGTCGTTACCTTGATTTTTATCTGCTTATCTTAAGGCATCATGCAAGTAATACAACTTTCCTGACACAACTGTCTTGGGTAGAAGGAATCCAGTTCTGCCGTTGTTCCTCCCCTTGGTCAGGCACATACGCTGTGCTGGAATACAAAGTGGTGTCTGCCAAGGAGGGTATCTAGGCTGGGAAAAATCTGAATGTATTAATTCAACTTCATAAGCTACAGTCTGTTCAAGTGTCAGCTTTTTTTTTGTTTGCTTTTTGGCTTTTCGTGTCAAACTGCCCCTTGAGAGATGTGATCCTTGAAATGAGAAACTAGTTCTGGTGATAAACTACCAGCTACTTGCTCTTTATATCTTCGGAGCACTGCATCTGTTTTGATAAACTTAAGTGAAGGAAGGATGTTTGAACTCAAAGTTTTATGTTGGTACCTCCAATGTTTACTTGACTTGTAAATGAGAATTCATTTAGAAGAGACTGATGTATCTAAAAAGGTTCAGGTAGTAAAAAAAAGGTATTACGTTTGTCCTGCAAGCAGCCATGTGGTAAAATGCAAAGAGGCCTGAGCTGTCTGGGCTGGCAGTGGGCTCGTGCGGTGCTCTGATCCGGCCAGGCAGCCCGGGCACAGGACCTCGTTCAGAGATAGGTTGAAGATTTCTGTGTGGCGTGGAACCGTTGCATTGCACCACGTAGACAAGAGCCATCTCAATCCATAATGCTGTAAGGCTCGAACTACAATGTCAGGTTGTATCAAAGCTGATAGTGACCAATATCCTCCTCAGAACGATTTATCTGAAGTTTCTTGCACAAGTTGTTTAGTTAAAGATCAATCTTAATTACGCTGTAGGTGTTGAATCTCCCAGTGAGCGTAGCAAATGGAACAGAATACCATTTGCTGCAGTTTTTTAAATCATAGCCACTACATAGGCTAAAGGACTGTTTTCAGTTCAACATTGGCATTTTTTTAATTTGCTTTTTAATTTTTCAATGAACATGAGAAGGAATATTAATGAATCTGGAACAAAGAGCGTTTAATTACGAATTATTCAGAAGCAGTAGCTTGAAAAAGAAGTCCTGCTTTACAAGGCAAGACGCCTGCTCAGCTGACCCCTAAAGCAAAGATTTTAATGTAACTGGTAAGAATAATATTTCTGTCCAGTCTTTCATGATTACTTGTCTTTAGTTGGCCTCCGTCCATGAATTCACTGAGGTAAAAATCCTATTTCCTTTCCAAGATTCTTTCCCTAAGATGCTCTAAAGCAGCTGCACGCGCTGGCGGTGAGGAATCCGTACAGCCTGTGCTTTGTTGATGGTCTTTGGCTGGCGGAGGTGGAAGAGGCCAGCAAAATTAACAGATCTCTTTGTTACCAGAGAAGCAATTTATTTTCCTGAAGAACATCAAGGTTTACACTGCGCCTTCTGAGAGCTGGTCTGACTCGTGGCAGCGCTAATAATATTACTGAATGTGCTCCAGGCTGGGCAGAGTGCTGTATAATTAAGGTTTTTACAAGTGTATGAAGAGGTTTTGCATCTCTGCCGCTTGCACAGACAGTGTAAGTTCCCCCAAAGCTGCAGATTATCCAAGCAGAGCCGGGCTTACCCGATGGTCCTCCCTGGCTGTGCACATAGAATGAAACGTTACGGTAGTACCTTCTCGGTCAGCCGGGTGCTCGAACCAGCTGAGCTGTGCCATGAGGTGCGATGTTCTCCATTGATGGTTTTGCGGATGTCACTGCTGCAGTGCCACGAATGGGCTACTGTAATTAATTGCTACGATGGCCTCGTTAGGTCTGTGACCACAGCTAAGGTGGTGTAAACATCAGCGTCTCTGTTAGCAAATGCTTGTGGGGTGCTCTTGCAGCTTTGTCGAGGAGGCAGAAACTCGTAGTTTGGAGAACAAACTTGGGATGTTTCTGTAGCACATTAACTCTTTTGAATGCTTCATCTTGTGGTAAGTGAGGGCTGAAGTGCCTTGCTGCTGAAGTGGGGACGCAGAGCTAATTTATCTGCCTGTAACCCACACCTTAGATTGCATGTTGCTTCCCCGAGCGCTGACTTGCTTGTGAAGTGCGACCTGTGGAGTCTGATTTGGTGCCCGTGCCAGCGATGGAGTGAGCTGCCTTACAGCTTCCCAGACTAGGAGGGGAAAAGAAATAGATCTACTGAGTTTTGAGTCCTCTGATGATCACTGCAAAAATCCTCTTGCAGAAAAGACACCAAAACCCATGATAAAACAGCGTTCAAAGTCACGGTTTGAAGTTCTGGCTCATCATACGCGTGCGGCTCCTTTGACTTCATTTCCTTCAGGGGAACGCACAGCGCAGCTTCAGGGATGTCTTACAACGAGACAACGAGTCTTAAACCTGTCAAACTCCAAGTTCCACGAGTCGGATGTATTCCCTTCTAACAAAAAAAAAGGTGTCTGTGCTAGATGAAAGGAGCTGTGTATGAACCTCCTGTGTCTGCTGATTAGTCCGTATACTTCTCTGTTTTTCCCTGACTGTTACCGTCCTACTTTCTCTCTAGGAATGAATTTATTGTTAGCTAAATTTATGTTCCTGATAAAAGCCATGTGGGTTGGCTGTTAGGTTTTGGCTGGTTTGGCTTGGTGGTTTTTGGTTTTTTTTTTTTTTTGTATAGTCTTGTATTTGCCTTAGTGATTCCGTGTCTGATCAAATCTAGTAATTTTTTTTTCTTCCATTGTCTCAGGAAGACTTCAGTAAGTTAACATTTATAAATAGTACATGCAAGTCATCAAACAGAGTTAAAAAATGTAACCTTCTGAACATCTCACAACATTGGAAAGATAATTTCTCCTCCTCCTTTCCCCTTCATTGTATACCTGTCGTGCTTGCTTTGTGAAGATTTTGTCCATTTCTCTACTCAATTTTTTCCATCATCATGCAAAGAAGGAAAGCCAATTAGCAGTACAATTTAGATTAGGTTTATTTAATCAGTTGCTAGCCTAGTTTGGCAACAAACTGACTCATTACCAGGTTTTGCAGGGTAATTATCAGTCTGCATGAGCGCTAATATACTCCATGACACCTATGAGGCTTTCTTTTTACTCATTCAAAATTCAACACTTCAAGCACCTGCCTGCATTATGAGGTGTTGCTTATTAATGCACCACTGATGTATGTTTCTAGATGTAAAGTATTTATTTTTGTGCTAATTATCCTCAGTATCCTGAGGAGCTGTGTCAGCAGGGTCCTTCCAAAGCCTGGGCTTAGCTGCCCTGTTGAGGAGAAGCTCAAGGAGATGGGTCTGAGCAGAGCTAGATGAAAGGTTAAAATGAAACAAAAAATAGATTCTCTGAAGAACAGTGTGGTGGGGGGGGTGGTAAAAAAAACCGTGGAAGAGCAGGAGGTGCCCTTAGCAACCCTGGAGCTTTTATTGGCAGGAAGGACCTCTTCATTTAGGTTAGTTTGGGTTCGGGGGAAGAAAACTGAACTTTAAGAGGTGGTGGTGTTACCCTGCTGGGTAAAAGCCTTGTTTGCGCAGTGAGGGAGCCCGTCCTCCCTGGAGAGCAGTGCGCATGTCCTGTAACGCGTGGTTTTGCAACTGGGAAGTGCAGACTTTAGATGGTACAGTGAAATGGACGGTTTTTCTCTGCTGTTGCAGAAATCAATAGTTACTTTCTTTTACTGCAGCGTCTAGGTCATGATATAGTCTATATGTAAAACTGAGCGGAGTCTTTTCTGATCACTTCAACTTTTTTTTTTTTTTTTTTTTACTAGGAGAAAGGTTTTGAATACTTAACACAAAGGACAAAAAAAGTTCATTAACTTGTGTATATGCAAAGCATAATAAACCATCATAATCTTCAGAATTGTGACTCTACGGTAAATGCATCAAACCCTCAGTGTGTCGTGACAGAAAGTACGTCTTCCTTGCCAGGGAGTGGGTTGTTCTCTGAGCGTTGGAAGTGGACATGCCGTAGGAGGGAAGCGAGGTTCGAGCGGTACAGGAAAGGTCAACTTTATTGCGCTGGAGAAGGAAAAATGAGTTCGGTGGAGGACGGAAGTCATTTTAATCAGTGAGTGGGGCTGGTGTTGGGAACACAAGACGCTTTCAGAAAAGACGCTTTCAGAAGTAACCAGGTTTAATCAGCTCTGTGCAAATCAGTGCTGTGCTTATTATTGATAGCTAATTAACGTTGCAGAGGATGTGCTGTCTTTTCAGTACCTCTGGGCTTGAGGACGACAACCACTTAATGATTCTTTCTAAAGTAATCTCAGTGCAGTTCCTTGCGATCTGACTGTACAAATCCCAAGTCTTTCTAAATAGAAAACCTCCTGGAAATTCTCTTAGAGACATGTTAATATAAAACTTGCTGCAAAACAATTCATATCTGAAACTTCTAGAAACAGCATCTCCCCATCTTACTTAGAATGGCAGTCAAAGAATAAAGGTCATCAAAATGTGAGGGTTTTTTTTTTTTAGAGTGGTTTTAAAAAAAAATATTTCTATTTTTTTGCTGTGGGAAACACCTACTTAGAGAAGACATTTTATCCACATACCTACATGCAAACTAAAACCAAACAGTCGTCTTCGAGGTTTGAGAGAAACTTGCTGGTTCAGCCTGAGCTTCCATACAGATGCTAAGTAAGATTTTACTTTTTTTTTTTTTGTGGCACTGAAGCACACAGTCTTCTCAATTTGGCAAATTAAACATTTAGAGGGAGTTGAAGTTAATATATGTGGTCAAATCAACTTTAAGAAAACCTTTCAGTGGATAAGGAAGCTCTTTTTCCTGCGTGAAGTGTAACGGCTCACAGAAAAGCAGAGTGCTTACCCCTGCTGAAAGTGGTTTCTTTCTTCTTGGAGGCAGGACTGCATAAAGTCAGACGTCCATGGAGGTGAATTTCCTGCTGACAGTCAAACTGCATAAAGCTAAAAAAATCAGATTAGATTGCCAGTTTTTCTTGCCTAATCATTTTTTTCCTTGTTAGGTATGGTACATTTAAAACTGCTAATGACTGTGGCTCATTTAGGAAGTTCTTAGTTTCTGAAGCAGTTGTATCTCAATATGCCTTTTTTTTTTTTTCTTTCTTTGCCTTATTTTTACCAAGATTTGGAATCTTTGGTTGAAACATGGCAAGAGGTTTGCCAGCCTTTGGCTCACTCTGTGTAGTCTTGTGAGCTGTGCTTGCGGTTTAGTTGCATTGAGTGTCAGGAGATTATTTGAGATGTCATTTGTTTCTAATTATTCCTTTCTCAGCAAAACAGATGCTGTCCAATTTAGGGGACTTGATGCTAAATGTTCTTGTAGGGGCTGGTATTTACACTGCATCCTGGAATTAGACCACCGTGGAGCGCAATTATGTCTGCTGGTGTAATTGAATGTTTAAAGCATGGCTTGCCTTTGCGGCCTCCACAGAAAATGAAGCTTTCACCATTAGAACTGCCTGTGTCTCTTGATACAAATAATTTTGTTAAGGAAGGAGGTGAGTTTCGTGTTGAATAGCCTGTGTCCAGCAGTGATGGCTGGCATCGAAGCGCAGGCTGGAGCTGGCGGTGTGCCGGGGCACGCTGGGAGAGTAGATGGACTCTTCCTAGAGAGATACAGCTGCCGAGCCCAGGTAGGCTCTGTCTCTCACTTGCATTGAAGTTTTTTGGTTTGGTTTTTTTTTTTTTTACCCCTTCCATCTGTTTCTTTATGTTAGAAGCTCATCTTAACTTAGAATTCTGATGTGCGTTTCCCAGTAATCGATACCTGGGAATGCAGCAGACTCCTTAGGTGAAAGCTGGTATCTTGTTTAACATTTCTGCAGCTATTTTCTAATGAGCGTAGTAGCTCCAGAGCACAGAAAATCAGGCCTCTTGTACATTATTGTCTAAGCTGTTAACTGTCTGGGTTTACTGTATGCACGGGTTGTCCAGCTTTCTGTACGAACACATTCTCATCTTTAACACCGTGATAGTTTTGCTTTTTCTTCGCAAATGCTCCTGTTTCTGAGCCAATGGTAGACAAAATAGCACTGGCAGATCGTTACCTGCTGCTAAAAGGTTTCTGTACTTTGTTGTCTGTATGTTTTACCTTGGAATATTTATTCAGAAAAGCCTGGCAATTGGTGTTAACTAGGCTAAAATCTTTGGTGACAGATAGCATGTGGTAAGAGGTAAGATGGATGAGTTCTGGTGTATTTACTAGCCAAAAATTATTTGGTAAGCAGGCCAGCCATACTACAAGAAGTGCCTTAAAAATTGAGGCTGTATCTATATGTTCTTGGGTTTTTTAGAAAAGGCTGTGTCTGAGGTTGCGAATAGTCCCTTTGCCACTGGCGGAAAGACGGCCAAATGACTCATTTTTCAGATATTAATTTTTCATTAGCAATTTAGGTAAAACCTGAAACTCAGATTAGGAAAGGGAAAATGAAGATTGATTTCTGTGACATGGATGCAGGTGTGGGTGTATTTTTTATTGAAAAAGGCAAATTGTTATGGCCAAGTTATTTGCAGTATAGTTGAGGAGCAGATAGCAATTTTTCTAATTAAATTTAAGCGTAGATGCGTGATGAACTGATAGGCAATCTTGAATTGCTTTGGAAGTCAAAAAGCAATTCAGAAGCAATGATAAAATTCTCTCTGGGGTGCAGTTTCCTCTTTAAAGTTTACGGATAAACTTTTGATTTGCACGTTTTTCACTCTCTTCGCTCTAATTGCAGCCATACTTGGGTCACGAGGTTGCTACGAAGTTCAAGGTAAGGGACAATGTTAGATAAGCGGTAGTGTTCACAGCAGATTTCCTGGCATAGGTTTTTTTATCGCTTGATGTCGATGATTTTGACGTAACTGTATGGAAATGACTCTCAGCAAAGTCAAAATGGATGACTTTGGTAAGCTATTGATTATCTGCTAGGGTGTGATAAGGAGTCATAAAGAGTGTTTAAGTCTTCTGCTATGATTTTTCCCTACCTTTTCCTTTTTTTGTGATTAATTGCCTCCCATATGCAATCTCTTGATAAGCAGAGCTCTTTTTTTAAAGGAAATGTCACTGAAAAGTAGTGAAGCATGAAAAGGTTAAAATTACAACGATTGTGATGTTGCAGATAATTAATTTTTATGTATTTGGGCGTATACCAAGACCATATGGCTAATTAATAAGAATTATCAGTAAAATAGTCAGTGACTTTAATATGTGAATACATGAACCTGAGAATTGTTTTCTGTACTCTCTCTTAGCAGGCAGGCAAGCACTTCACTCCCTTGATGTATTGATCAGGCAGGACAGTTGCTGTTCCCTATCTGAGATTAATTTACGATTATAAATACAGATGTATTTCAGATAGAGAAGTTAACTTGGCTGCTTTTTGTCTCAAAACCAAACAAAACCGTGCTTTTAATTTCTAAAATGTAATGAATGTTTAAAGAAACTGGATATTTCAGTTACTGAAAACACTATATCTGGTTGAGAAAATATTAGCAAGGCTGTAGAATAAGAGAACATAATCTGGAAGATAATTTCCTGCTGGTGGTTTTAACCAGGCTGCTTTTCAGAAATAGAGTTGATGTCTGCGGCAGGAATAGAGTGATGTGTCACAGTTTGCTCTGAGTACAGGAAACCTGCTTGACATGTGAGATTACTGTGGTGGGGAGATGTTGCTTCTTGTGTTTGCTACGTATGGAAAAGTAGGGGAGAACAGTGATTTTCATTGAGCGAGAGAACAGGAAGACACGTGGGAAAAGAGAATTGGTTGAGCATGATTTCCGTGCTTTAGATTTTCACTAATACTGATCTTTGTTAAAATGCACGAACAGAGGTTTTAAGGGAAAAAGGATCAAACTTTGGCTAAAAACAGAAGTTTTGGACAATGTATAACCAGAAATTAAACGGGAAAGGAAAAATATCATTGCAGATCTTTGAAGCTGTGTTTGGAGAGAAGCACGCGTTGTTTCTTGCTAGGACTGGGTTACCGAGTGACCCGTGATGCACCATGGCTCTGGGGCTCCCTTGCTGGCCTGGGAGGAGTGGTACGTCACCAGAAACCCAGTCTGGGCTGGAGATTTGGCTGGTGGTGAAAACAGGCATTTATCAAGCTGTAAAGTGAACTTTCAGAGAGTTAATCTCAAATCTGATTCCTTTAATTATCACGAGAAAAGGGGCAATAAACTGGTAAAAATGACGGATATTATCATATATGTAATTGTCGTCTTTTTTCCAAATATGGAAATGTTCCACTAATTGCCTGATACTTATCATCATGGTTAGTAACTAACTGGGAACACTGAGAAAATATTCAATTCTTACAGCTTTGTCAGAAGCCGAGAAGAAAAAGGGTCCTCATTTTATGTGGAAGAAGTAATTGGGGAGCTCTAATTAGAAATCATTTCCTCTCAGAAATGAAGATGATCTGCTTTGATTCAGACTTTGCTTTGGCACATCAGCCACATAAAAAAAATTGTTTCTGAGAAATCGCCTGGGTTCCTGAGTGGGCTTGTGTGCAGTGGTGCAGGTTCACTAGCGTAAACCAGCTTTTTGTGTCCACAACCAACGCCAAAAAGCTGTTGAATTAATGAAGTACAAAAAACGCCAAACACCGTAGTCTTAGTTGAAACGATCTTGCTGTTTCATCCTCTTGTATTCTTTATGCATTCTCCAGTTTTCATTTTGAAGTTTGTTAGAAAGAAGGAAAAAAAACCCACCTGCCTCATAACATAACAAAGATGACCTTAACGTACTGAGTGAGATCGCTTACAAAAATAATGACGTGACGAGAGTAGAAAAATGTGATTTCTCACGTTTGTGAAAAATCCCGCAATCTGGGGTTTGAAACTGCTTTGCTTTCTGTGACTCCATTAATGGTTTTCAGATACGAAGTGATTGAGCCTTTCTCTCCTCAAAAAACAAGACCTTCAGGCAAGAGTGCCTGAGAAAGTGCCATCTCTGTCTTGTTCTGAGCTCCGGTCTGTATCTTTGAGTATACAATCAACTACCTGTGTGGCTTAATTGCTGTCCTGGATATTTGCCATGACAAAAAGCCACTTCCACAATATGCACTTCTGTTTTCTGTTTCATAAAACCGTGTTTGTTACGGCATGAAGTGGAGCTGTTGTCAAAGAAGCAGCATATGTATTAATTTATTTGATCCTTAAATGTCATTTAGAAACATTTAAAGGTTTTAAATGTTGACATTTAGACAAAATACTTCTGCAGCAATGCTTTATCAGTGAACTCACTTCAGAAAAATTCTCATCTATGTTGTCACACCGATCTTTGTAGAGATAATTATCATTTCAATAGCTAGGCTATTCCATTAAACTATAAACTAGCTGTTCGTTAAGGGTCAGGAAGAAAAGTTCCTCTTTTCAGCTTGTTGTCACAATGCAGAGGGTGCAGATTATATTAGTTCTTCAGTTAATCAAGGGATTCATTAATTGAGATTTTGCAGATGTGTGCAAATACACTTGCAGGTGATGGGAGATGAAGTAGCAGAGGAGCTTCCTCTCTGCAGTGGAGGTGTTCACCCTTGGTGTCTGCGGGAGCCGCTCTTCGTGCTGCTTCCCTTTTGATCACCTCCAAGTCTTGTGGTCCCGCTCAGAAACGGGGAGCAGCCGACAGGAGCCTTGCTGTCCCAGCCCCAGCTCAGTTTTTTCCCCAGTGCCCTGACCCGCTGTCTGAAATGGGAAGACACCAGAGAGGATGCGGTGTGCCATGCCCAAGAGCGTTTCCCTGCCTCCAGCTGTGGGTGTGCCCAATGCAGCCTAAGGGAGCACCCGTCATCACTGTTTACCAGTACGATTAAGTTTTTCCTCTGCTCTGTGCTATTGATAATGCTTCCGTAGAAAACCTTGCTTAAATCCTAGGAGTAGTTGCTCTAGAGCATGAGGAGATTCGTGGCGAGCAGGAATGCCCTCTTCTGAAGCGAGCAGACGTGGTTAGCGTTTGGGTCTGTGTCAGTACCTCCGGCGGTACAGCCGTGCTCCAGTTTAAAGCAGCTCGTCTGGCTTAGGTAGGTGGGAGTCTGCTTTGTAAGTAATTCCTGCTTTTTGTTCTGGAAGAGTGTTGGGATTTGAGAAAAGAAGCATTTAAATGTAAAAACTCACTGTAACGTATAAAGATGTGAGCATGGGCTCATGGATGAAGTATGTGAGCGCTGCAGGGTGCGTGAGTGTGTGTGCACATGTGATGTGTCTGCAAAACTGCAAAAACTTGTTGAAAATGAAAGGATCTGAAATACACCCAGGAAAACTTTTTTTTTTTTATAACCTTCAGTCTAACAGTGGCATTAATGCCACTGCTAACGTTACCATTAAAAAAGTGAAATAAAGTGATTATAACAACGGTGATACCAAAGTTGTGGGTGGCTCTGGGTGCAGAATCTCTGCCTAAAATTATCTCTTGACAGGGTGGCCGACTTCAGAGAGGAAAGGAGTGGTGGCTACGGTTTGAATAAAGTCAGACGTTAGGGAGTTACAGCGACATCCACATGCCTGAATTAGGAAAGTGCCTATTGAGTTGCAAGTACCCAAAAAAAACCCAAACAAAACCCAACCAAAAAAAAAAAAAACCAGTAAAGGAAATGTAGATGTTTCTGTGAGAGTGGTGGTCTGAAGTGGTGTTGTGCTAACCCCACATGTTAAACTCCGGTATCAGCCTGACCGATGGAAACACTGCTTGGCTGAAGATTGAATATTTCCAAAATTTCCTCTACTTTAAGACTTTTGACCTTGCCTGTTCCTCCAGGTGAGAAAATGGTTCCACCAAAGCAAAGTTCTCTGAAGGAAGATACTAAATGTGTCAATAAAATACTAAACCAACAACGTTATCTTAATAAAATCTGTGAGCTGCTGGTTTGGAGGAGGCAGCGAGCAGTTGGTCCTGTTCGCACTCGGTAACACACAATTTCATAGACCTTTTGCATATTTCTTCTTTGTCATTTTTTTTCTGGGCTGAAAGGTACTTGCTAAGCCAGAGTCTCTGTATTCAGGTTACTCCTTGCTTTTGATCTTAGCTTTGACCTGAATTTCTTGTGCGTTTTCTAGCACAGTATGTTGTGGCTCATTTTTGTGAGGGCCCAGGAAGCCGTCAGCCTCTTCTCCTGAGCAGTATGAAGTAAGGTTAAGTGTTCACAAACGTAGCTGAAGTTAGAGGCTGTCAGCGCAGCTGACAAACTGTATTCCTTTTTCCCATCTGAGAGAAATACGCCTTTAAAAGAAAACAAAATGAGGTTAATATTCCACCGACTTTTGTATTGTAATGAAATTACTCTCAGAAATTAAAAAAACCCATAATGTTTAAGTCATTATGGTGTTATTTAAATATTTCATATTTTCTGTGTTGAGCAGAAGTGCCCTTGTCTTGGGCTTTACAACTGCGTTTCTCTTGCCTCGTTCTGAATCCTGAACAGAAATCATGATAATAATAAACATAGCGTCAAGCATTCGAACAATAATCAGGGAAATAGAGCTCATAGTTTGTATGAAAAGAGTGAAATGTCAAAAAGGAAATGTTTATTGTTCTTTAATCATAGTCATCGCACTGGAACAAGTAGAACTTCTGGATTGAATTCTTGCTTTTCCCTGAATTGCACGGGAGATGATACCTGCGTGCCAGGGCGGGAGGCTCGCTGCATAATGCATTTCGTTTAGTCTCCAGCACGGATTCCCTGTGGGAGACATTTATTATAAAGCATGTCAGATACAGAAAAAGCAATTTAGTAAGCACTGTGATCAGATCCCGATGAAATGCATTCTTCTTTGGACCTGCTGTTCCTGGAAGACGTCACTGATAAAAATAGTCTCTATTTTCCTCTTTGCTCTGATTCATAATGCTATCTTGATGCTCTTTCAAAATATTTTTTCCCCTCAAAGGTGGCTTGTTTTTACAAACAAATGAAAGGCATTGTGCTTTTTGACAACTTACTCTGTTAACAACATGATCTGTCAGGATATTTGAATTTTACAGTTTTCACTTTACTGAGCTGCATAAATATTGGACACAACAGAAATCTGAGAACACAGCAACCATGGATTATATTGAAGAACCAAAGAAGGTGCTAAAAGCTGTATGACGATTGTAGTGCTGAAGTTAAAAGGATGATCTCTTTTAAATAATGAATCTCATGTCTTAGGTTTTCCCTCAGTTAGCAAATCCCTTTTTGTACCTTCAGAGAAGACGTGAGAAGTTAGTTGAGACGTGCCAGCTTGTTTAAATTATCTGCTGTTGCTTTTCATCAGTGGCTTTTACAAAAGTAAGTAAACTTCCTGAAAATAAGTAAATAGAAAAGCTAGATTTGTTTTAAACTTGCAGATCAACCCTCCCTTACAAGTACTTTCTGCTTATAGAATCATAGAGTGGTTTGGGTTGGAAGGGACCTTCAAAGGTCATCTAGTCCAACCCCCCTGCCAGGAGGGGGACATCAGGACAGGACATCCCTGACTAGATCAGGTTGCTCACAGCCCCGGCCAACCTGGCCTTGAGTGTTTCCAGGGATGGGGCATCCACCACCTTTCTGGGCAACCTGGGACACTGTTCTATAACTCGCATCGTAAAAAATTTTTTCCTAATTTCCAATCTAAATCTACCCCCCTCTATTTTAAAACCATTACTTCTCGTCCTATTGCAACAGGCCCTACTGAACAGCCTCTCCCCATCTTTCTTGTAGGCCCCCTTGAGGTACTGGAAGACCGCTCTCAGGTCTCCCCGGAGCCTCCTCTTCTCCAGGCTGAACAGCCCCAACTCTCTCAGCCTGGCCTCATAAGAGAGGTGCTCCAGCCCCTTGATCATCTTTGTGGCCCTCCTCTGGACCTTCTCCAGCTGGTCTATGTCCTTCTTGTGTTGGGGGCTCCAGAACTGGACGCAGTACTCCAGCTGGGGTCTCACCAGGGCAGAGTAGAGGGGGAGAATCACCTCCCTCGACCTGATGGCCACACTCCTCTTGATGCAGCCCAGGATGCGGTTGGCCTTCTGGGCCGCAAGGGCGCATTGCCTGCTCATGTTGAGCTTCTCGTCCACCAGCACTCCCAAGTCCTTCTCCTCAGGGCTGCTCTCAATCCATTCTCCACCCAGCCTGTATTTGTGCCTGGGATTGCCATGACCCAGGTGCAGGACCTTGCCCTTGGCCTGGTTGAACTCCATGAGGTTGGCACAGGCCCACCTCTCCAGCCTGTCAAGGTCCCTCTGGATGGCATCCCTCCCTTCCAGCGTGTCGACGGCACCACACAACTTGGTGTCGTCAGCGAACTTGCTGAGGGTGCACTCTATCCCACTGTCCGTGTCGCCGACAAAGATGTTGAACAGGGCCGGGCCCAGCACGGACCCCTGAGGGACGCCACTTGTGACCTGTCTCCACATGGACACTGAGCCGTTGACCACCGCTGTCTGAATGCGGCCATCCAGCCAACTCCTTATCCACCGAGTGGTCTGTCCATCAAACCCATGTCTCTATAGTTTAGAGAGAAGGATGTCAGTGTCAAAAGCTTTGCACAAGTCCAGGGAGATGATGTCTGTTGCTCGTCCCTTGTCCACCGATGCCGTCACCCCGTCATAGAAGGCCACCAAATTGGTCAGGCACGATCTGCCCTTGCTGAAGCCATGTTGGCTGTCACCAACCACCCCCTTGCTCTCCATGTGCCTTAGCATGGTTTCCAGGAGAATCTGCTCCAGGACCTTGCCAGGCACAGAGGTGAGGCTGACCAGCCTGTAGTTACCTGGGTCTTCCTTGTTCCTCTTTTTAAAAACGGGGGTTATGTTTCCTCTCTTCCAGTCATCGGGGACCTCACCAGACTGCCACAACTTCTCAAATACGATAGCCAGTGGCTTGGCAACTTCATCCGCCAGTTCCCTCAGGACCCGCGGATGGATCTCATCAGGCCCATGGACTTGTGCACCTTCAGGTTCCTCAGATGATCCCGAACCTGCTCTTCGAGTACAATGGGCGGTTCTTCATCCTCACAGTCCCTGCTTGCACCTTCTACAGCTTGGGTGGTGGGACAAGAGCTCTCGGTGAAGACTGACAAAAAAGTCATTGAGTACCTCAGCCTTCTCCATGTCCTGGGTAACCAGGACACCAGTTCCCTTCCGGAGGGGGCCTACATTTTCCCTGGACTTCCTTTTGTCCCCTACATACCTATAGAAGCTCTTCTTGTTGCATTTTATATCCCTGGCCAGATTCAGTTCTGCCAGGGCTTTGGCCTTCCTTACCCCATCCCTGGCCACTCGCACAGCCTCTTTGTAGACCTCCCAGGCTACCTGTCTCCGTTTCCACCCTCTATAGGCCTCCTTTTTCACTTCCAGTTGGTCCAGGAGCTCCTTGCTCATCCATGGCCTTTTTGCCCGACTTGTTCTTCGTCGGGATGCACCTCTGCTGAGCTTGGAGGAGGTGCTCCTTGAATGTGGACCAACTTTCCTGGGCCCCTCTTCCCTCCAGGGCCGCCTCCCATGGCACTTGGCCCATCAGGTCCCTGAAGAGGCCGAAGTCCGCCTTCCTGAAGTCTAGGGCAGAGAGCTTGCCATGGAGTTTCCTTGCTGCCCCGTGGATCTTGAACTCCACCATGTCATGGTCACTGCAGCCAAGGCTGTCCATCAGTTTCACGTCCCCCACCAGCCCCTCCCTGTTGGTGAGCACAAGGTTGAGCATGGCACCCCTCCTTGTCGGCTCCTCTATCGCCTGCAGGAGGAAGTTATCATCCACGCATTCCAGGAACCTCCTGGACTGCCTGTGCCCGGCCGTGTTGTCTCTCCAACAGATGTCAGGGTGGTTGAGGTCCCCCATGAGGACCAGGGCCTGTGACCGTGAGGCTGCTCCTATCTGGCTATAGAGCGCTTCGTCTGCTCTGTCCTCCTGGCCAGGCGGCCTGTAACAGACCCCCACTGTAACATCCCCCGTCCGTCCCCATCCTCTAATCTTGACCCATAAGCTGTCAGCTCCTCCTCCATCCCCAGGTGGAGCTCCACACACTCCAGCCGGTTGCTGATGTAGAGAGCGACACCCCCTCCTCATCTCCCCTTCCTGTCTTTCTAAAAAGCCTATACCCCTCCATGTTGACGCTCCAGTCGTATGTCTCATCCCACCACGTCTCCATGATGCCAATGAGGTTGTAGCCCTGCTCGTGTGCAAGCATCTCCAGCTCTTCCTGTTTATTGCCCATGCTGCGTGCGTTGGCATAGAGACACCTCAGCTGGGCCCCCGGCAAAGCCGACGTGCTGGCTGGAGCGACAGGGGTGCTCTTGGATCGCAGATTAGGTTCATTTGTTAGCTGTGATCCTTCCTCAGCTTCTGGACCCTCGGTGCTGGCACTGGTGCCGTGCTGACAGCGGTGGGCTGGACTGTGCTCCCCCTCCCCCAGCAACACCAGTTTAAAGCCCTCCAGACGAGCCTGGCAAGCCTTTGTCCAAGCACACTCTTCCCCCTCTCGGTTAGGTGCACGCCATCCGCCCCTCGCAGCCCGGGCTTCTCAAAGCTCGCCCCGTGATCTAGATACCCAAAACCCTGGCTGTAGCACCACACTGGGTGCTGCGGTTCCGGTGCAGCCTGTGCCTGGAACCAGGCATCCAGCTCCCTCTCCGCCTCCCTGGTGTCCCGCAGCCTCCTGACCGCCTCCTGCAGCTCAGCCCCTGCCGCAGGAGCCCCTCCACCTGGGCACACCTTCTGCAGCCAGGGCTGCCGCCTGCCCCTGCCCCGGGAGCGGGGTCCGGGCACTGCCTGCAGCCCGAGCTCTGCACCGCAGCCTCCCCCCTCGGCTGCTCCGTCTGCACGGAGGCACCGACCGCCGCAGGGGGTGCCGGTGCAGGCCTCCCGGCCGGAGGTGCAGCCTTTGCTCCCAGGCGGCTGTTGGCCATCTTGTCCTGAGAGCCGTGAATCACCAGGTGCCCCGGGGCAGCGCCCTGGCTGACGTGGCACGCCCTTTTGCCCGTCCCGTTCGCCGCGCTCCGGGTCGCTGGCGCTCCCTAGGCCCCGCTTTATCCGGGGGAGGGGCCGGAGCGCCGGTGCCCCCTGGCTCCGCCCACGTCTCGTCAGCCGCTCTCGCGCGAGCTGCGGGCTCCTGGCGCCTCGCTCCGCGCCCCGCGGAGCTGCCCTGCCTCGGGAATGCCCGCGCTGCGCTGCGCCGCGCCGCTGCGGATCGTGCGGACTGCGAAGCTGCTGCCTCGGCGACTGCGACTTATGCATGTGTTTGAACTGAACACTGTTAGCAATTAATTCGTAATGCCAGTTGTACTATCTGCTGCTGACAGGTCGATTCCCCTGGGTGGGCTGTTACTGCACCGTTCCTGTTTCACTGCTGGTATCAGTCAAAGTTCCATTTCACCCAAGTGCTGCACAGCAGAGCTAATCTCCAGGAATGCTGCTCAATGCTGCTCGTATTTCATGTTCATATCAAATGTGGGCGTTTTGCACAGCCTGGTTGGTCTCTGCAACATCATCTGGAGGTAGGAAGCAGTATTTTAACAGAGCGTGACCCTTCAGATGTATAGAATCGAAGAATCTTTAACGTTGTAAGAGACCTCCAAGATCATCAAGTCCAACCACCAACGCAGCACCACCATGCCTACTAAACCACGGCCTGGAGTGCCACGTCTACACGCTCTTTGAACGCCTCCAGGGACGGTGACTCCACCACTGCCCTGGGCAGCCTGGTCCAGTGCCTGACCACTCTTTCAGTAAAGAAGTGTTTAGTGATATCCACCCGAAACCCTCTCTGCCGCAACTTGATGCCATTTCCTCTCATATGTACAGCGTTGCAAAAAAAAAAAAGTAGTGTAAATTTAGGTGAATTGGTTGCAAATCTCTAGGATTGAGCAATGTAGGTTTTTACGGGCTTGGTTTCCTCATGTAGGCTTGTCGTTTCTTGGGGGGCAGTTTCTGAGACACTGAATTGTTGCTGCACAAGCCTGTTCAGCCCCTGTGACAGTTTTATCAGAACAGTTTTCTGCAGAGGATTTGCTCTCCGTTCTCTTTCAGCTTCACCATACATTTCAAATCTACTTGGGGTTTTCTTCCTCTCCCTTTGTATTGGCTTTCAGTTGAGATCCCAGCCCAAAAGTTTGGTGTTCTGTATCGTGTCAAAAGGAGGGTCAGAAAATCCCCTTCCCCCTCTGTTCTTGTACGTCGTTGCGTTGTATTAGCCCTCGGAGAGTAGCGTAGGAAATTCTGCAAACCCCTGATGCGAGGCGCTGCCTCCCGCTGTGTTTGCTCGCTGGTCAGAGGGAGGGTCTGTAGGAACTCGTAGCTGTTGATAGGGAAGCAAGAAGAGAGGGAGAATGGTGGGATCCTGCAAACAGGAGATTTGACAGGACGTTCTCAGTCTGACTCATGACAAGTTTTCGGTACTATCTGCAGCTGAATGTACTCTTCTAGGGTGTTTCTTGCTTTTGGGGTTTACTTTACTTGGCGTTGCAGTACTTTCTCCGTGTTACCCACATGTGAGTAAGTACGTTATGATGGATTGGTGTTCAGTAATGTTTTGTCACAGCCCTTGTTGTTCTGGCACAGCATTTGAAGCAGCAGCAAGAAACGGTGTTGGAATGGCTCTGCAGTTCTTCCTGCTGTTCTAGTACTGTGTGTTGGCAGTAGCGGATGCGTTTCTGCACAGCGCGGACGGTTTCCAATCTACAGCTGGTGTCCTAACCTCACGTGTTCCTCAGGAGAGCACGAGGAGAACCAGTGTAACCGTAACCATTCGTCGGTTCATCAGAAATTTTGTTGGTTTAATATTGTAGGGCTGCTTTTGAAGGGTTCTGGATGTCAGCATGGGGTAACGCTTGTTGCCTTGCTAGTATTTTCTGTCCAGCAAAAAGCTTCTCACCCTTGCTTGGTAGGGCTGAGAGTTCTGCTGCCTCGATCGGTAAATTCATCAGGTGAGCTGTGAGTGGGATGGGTGTTGAAGGCCCCTGGGCTTTGTTTAGAGTAATCGTGTATTTTCCTTAGTTTTGTCCAAAGCAGCAAAGACTATAAGTTGTCAAACACAAGAAACAGCCTGTGTGTTTCGGTGATTTAATCCAGTTTGCTAAACTCTTTTTCTGTGTTTTAACCTGACGACAGAGGGGCAGAGGACTGTGGTCTTGTTTCGTGGAAAATCATCGAGGCACTTAATCGGTGCAGCATTTATTTCTTTTGGGAAGCAGGGATGGCTGGCAGCTGGAAAGGGGGAGGGCAGGGCAGTTGGCTTTGCTTGCAGTTGTTGATGGGGGACGCCACTGCGGAGCAGGGTGGGGAGGTGGGAGAGGGTCACGACTGTGACGGTGAATGTGAAGGCTGAGGAGAAAAAGAAGGGGGAGGTACTTGGAAATGTAGGGAAAAAGATTACTTTTTATAGTTTGTGGCAAATTCAGTGACATAATTGTCATCAATCTTCTAGTGTTGAAAGCAATCTCTGCAGCGCTGTCAGTTGAGCTGATGCAGATCAAAATACTTATTTGCCATCGTATTAAAAAGTATCTTTCTAAACCTCTCCCCCCAAATTAGTGGATATTATAATCTGAACCTGAATAAAATAGAAAAAGCTAGTATTTAGGAACTAGGTATAGTCTTTTCACAATTGAATACATATTCTCATATCCTGGGGAGACATTTTTTCAATAGTAGACAGTTTATTGAACTCCTCACAGAAAACTGAACAGATTGTATGTGTGTATACGAGTGCCTTAGGGCTCCTAGGGCAACTGAGTAGGTAACGCAGGGTTCACTATGACCTAGGAAATTATTTTACAAGAATATCTGGTAAGACTGTAGTTTAGGATGGGTTTTCCCAGCCATGATAGTAATGCATATCTTGGGTAAAGGTCAGTTAACTCTGCATCTGCGGAAGAAATGCCACCACAAACTGGCTGACCGAAATGATAGTGAACACTCCTTTTTTGGTGGATTGTTGCTCAAGGCACTAGTTCACTGAGGTTAACTGACTGTGTTTCAGTTTCTCAGAACACCATCATTTTTGTGACAAGAAGCAGGTAAAACAAAAAAGCTCTATGCAGAAAATCATGTTGTTCTAATTCTAAAAATGTGTCATTTTCTCCCTTTTTCTCATCTTCCCTAGAGGAAGAAGTTCTCTATAAATAGATACAGTTGGCAAATTTAGCTTTGCATCTCAGGTAGACCGTAGAAAAGATAGGACATCTTTTTTTCTTAAATCAGAGCTATCCGTGCTATCACTGCACAACAATTGTGGTCCTCTGTCTTTCAAAAAAAAAAAAAAAAAAGAAAAAAAATCTCTAAACTTGTGACTCACAGCAAGTACCAATCAGTGCTTTTTTCTTATTTGAATGCTTGGTACGTGCTAGACTCAGTGTCGTGGCAACCTGAATTCAGCACGGTGCTGTATGGGATACAGCACGGGTAGCTACTCTGAAGTCCTAAGTTGTTGTTCACTCTTGCAGTTCGGTTCTGGTAAGCCGTGACTCCATTCCATGTAATTATTTAGTAACGCACAGACAATACCGAGAGAACTCATAGATGCGGGGAGAACTCCGTTACTGAGCGGTGAGGTTTTCAGTCACTTAAAAGCTACTGTTTAATAATGCCTGAAGGTGCTGTGTTTTGAGGAGGTTTCTGGGTAGAAGTGTAGATGTGCAGTGTTAAGTTCAGCTTTCACTGCTAAGAGGCTGAACTGCTTTTTATTCCATCACCTTCTAGTAGAGTATTGCTGACCTGCGTGGCGGGAAAAATCAGGAAGATGAGCTCCGAGGGAACTTAAGAAGAAAGGAAAGCATTTCTGTTGGGAAGGGCCACGAAGTCCCTGAAGCTGCCCTGCTGTAGCTTATCGGTCATCATTTAGCAAAAGGGACCCTCTGGGGTTTTTGGCAACGTGCTGGCTTTAAACCATTAGTAGTATTGTCCCAGAGATGTAAGGTCCAAGCTGTTACCTTCAGAAGACTTCGTGCAGTGCTGAGAAGCAATGTTTTACCCTCAAAAAGTGGATGAGGAAAATCTCTGGGGAGGAGGGTGGTGAGGGGAGCGTTGGCGGAGGAGGAGGAGGCAGATGGCAGTCATTTGAACAGTCAGTCAGAAGTGTCTGTTAGGAGGGCGTGGGTGCTGAAACAGAGAAGCAGACGGAGAGGGAAACATCGGAGACAGGCTCAGATGTGGTGGTGGTGGTCGGCTCCTGAATAAAAGCAAGAAGAGGTTTGTGGGTGAAGTCTGTTCAAAGATGTAAGCAGGAGCACTGGTGTCTGGAGGCTCCGTTTCTCTCCTCTCCAGGGAAGTGTGCCTTTTGCCTCTCTAATGAATAAATGGGGTTGTTTAGAACAGACCTGGCTCCGTTACTGGTTTCTTTTCTAAACAGAAACAATTTGCAGCCATATTGTGGCTAACCACACAGGTCGAAGGGCAAGACGTAAAAAGAGCGTAGCAAATGAATGTAAGCGTTGTCCAGCTGCGCGAAATGCGGTAAGACAAAGCCTTTGAATTCATACTTGCTGTTGTGGTTTTTTCTTTTCTAGCGCTTTCGATTTTATAACAGCAACCTCAGGTAATGTCCAGTCATCTTTGCCGTCCTTCCCATGACAGAAACTCGATGCTGCTGCTTTTTGAAGTGTGTGGTGGTTGGAGACAGGGGTAGGCGAATGGCACTGCTGCGTGATATTTATGAATAAACATTTTATCATTCACTGATCACTTCATAATGAGTTATGAACGATCTTTCTGTGGAGAAGAGCTGAGGGAAGGGTTCCCAGTGCTCTGTCCTCAGAGCCTCTGAGCAGTCAAGTCTTGTTTGACTTCATTGAGAAGACGCATCGCGTTGGCTCATTGCCCTCCCGAACGTTGCTGAGGTTTCTCTGAGAGTTTTGGTTGGTGGTTTCTCATAGAACGTTTGAATGTGGAAAAGGAACATGTGGGGGGAAAAAAATGAGGTAGTTCGTTAAGTATGTGGCCTCACTGTTTGTGGATACACAGGTCTTCACTCATGTTCAGTCTAGGCCAGGTTTTCATAAGAGTACTTAGTGCGGGAGCTTGTCAAAGCTGGCTGGAATTCCTCGCGCGCTGTATCAAACAGTTCCGTTCCCGCAGGAACCACGGTGAGTCTGAGAGCCTGGATTGCCCTGTGCAGAAGACCAGACTTTCCCTGCTGTGCTGTATGTATTGGTGTGTTTGCTCAGAGTTGTATTGCATCATCTGCTAATTTTCCCTGGTACAAGCCTCAGGCTTCGTGGTGGTATTCCGCTGGGTTGTCCTTTTAATTCTGGTGTTTCATTTGCCGCCTGCTGTTCCTCGGGTGCCAAGCGCTCTTAAGCAGGAGATCACGTAGCACAGCAAGTTGAGATGATTCACTTTTGCCTTCCTTGAGAAACCCATTTGCTCTTGGCCTCGTGTTACTCTTCATTTTGCTTGTTCAATGTGTAACGTCTCTGTGAATACTGTGGGGTTTGGTTTTTGGTTTTGTTTTGTTGTGGTTTTTTTTTTTTTTTTCTTTGTGGGACCTGCAGGGCCTCCCACATGGAGAAGGTGCTGGCATGGGGACCTATCCAAGTCTTTTCATGACAGAGGAAAAAAACTAGGTTTTGTGTTACTACCTTATTCCCTCTGAGCTCTTTTAAATTATTTTTTTCTTCTCCCTTGATCATCTCCTGGCCCTGCAGACTCCCTGGCAGGCTTCCTGTCACAGGTCTGTTTGAAGAAGGATTTATTTTTTTAAATTTATTAATACTTGTGATAACATTTGCAAGTTGGGGTTTGGATTTATTTTTTTTTGGCCCGCCTAATGTTGTATTCTATATTGAACCATTCTGTGAAGCAGCTGGAAGTTTGTTAAAAGCAGAATGAATAACTGAGAGAACTCTTTCCTAATGTGGAAAAAGTAAATAAATTACTGCATATTTTACCCTAGAATGGACATGATCTGTTTGGTTGGTTTTTAATCACTTGGTTCTGCCAGAGCCCAGGAACCCCGTTATGTTCCTCGCGTGGAAGTGGCTGGTTTTGAAGGCCATTGGTTTGTTGTGAGTTGCCTTTCCTGTACCGCTGCGTAGCTGTGCTGACTTCCCTCGCCCTTTCTCAAGTCTGCCTCAGTAAAAACCCCACGTCCTCTTTCTTTGCCTCCTACAGAGTGTCCTTAAGCAGACGTGGGCCCCCTGCAAACATCTCACTCCTTCAGTAATCTGGTTTCCATCCCTCTTAATGAACATCCATCTTACCGAGCTCTCTCCTGAGGCTGAGAACAATAGCCATAGAGGGCTGGGGTTTTTTGTCTTTTCCAAGGATGTTGGATCTTAACACACAATGGTAGCTGTCGTAGACCCCCTTTTGTGATGTTTGCACACTGCGCAGAGCTGTGGGGAGGCTCTGCCTCCTCTGCTTCATTCTGCCTGTATGTGGCCCTGCCCTTTCTCTCTGAGGCCTGGG
This sequence comes from Chlamydotis macqueenii, assembly GCF_036417535.1. Classification (NCBI taxonomy): domain Eukaryota; kingdom Metazoa; phylum Chordata; class Aves; order Otidiformes; family Otididae; genus Chlamydotis; species Chlamydotis macqueenii. Next base: position 16,036,918 of record NC_141562.1, read on the forward strand.
CAAAGCCTCGCCTTTTCCCTGAACCTCCTGGCGAGGACGGCAGTGGGTGTTTATTGTTGTGGTCTGCCAGTCTCTGGGAAAAAGCGCTAACCGTCTCATGCAGAACAGTTTTGGGGGCAGGACCGGGACCTTGTCCCGATGAGAGGGGCTGCGGGGAGCTGCTGCAGGCCCCCTCAGCCCCAGCGGCTTTGTGACCAAACGGCACCACGTCAGCCGGGCCTGGGCGCGGTGGGAGCACCGGTTTGACCTGTTGTGTTTAAAAGTGCTCAGGAAAGAAAGAAATAACCCTGTGTAATGATCATTGTTACTACTGCTATTGATCCAAGCGTGTGTTGACTACACATTTTTAAAAATGATTCTTTTTAATGAAAAGTACATGTACACCTTCTGAAACGATCCTACATCTGCTTTTACAAGTTCAGTAACACGCTTAATGGCTGCTTCTTTGCGCGGTTATGTTTTCGTAGCTCCAATTTAAGTTTAAATGAAAAAGATACATGCGTTATCTACAGATCATTAAACCAATATGAAAGTACCTTTAGCTGTACTTCAAGGCCTGTCAGCCTGCGTAGTTCAAAACAGCTTTAAATTATCCCTGGACATTTCAGTGGATTGCAGCTGCTGTTGTTGCATGAGACCTTCTAGTTTACAAGCGGGCCGTTTCAGGGTGTGTACAGGGCTCAGAAAACCAGCTTAGATGAAATCCATTAAATTTTTACACCACCTTTCATTCTTAGTTTTCTTTCACTTCTGCATAAGAAGTAAATGCCGTAGTTTTGTTATACAGCTTGCTTCGGTCCAGTTGATGACTTTGGCTCTGAGGAGTCAGTGTAAGTGGCAGTGTCGGATAAAACATCTCTTGTTCAAGTGGAACCTGTTTAATTTCAAATGCAGTTTTTCTAAATGCTGCTCTTGAGCTTCTTCTGGAATCTGGAAGCAAAGCGCACGTCCTTGTAATCGGAGTTATATCCAACAATGATTATCCTGGTCTAGTTTCGGCAGTCGGGTACAGCTGACGAGAGCGGCTCCATCGCCGTTACTCTAGAACAGACTCGGATGTTTCAGCCTGGCCTGCAATATTGTAATGATGAGTTTGAAACTGAGCCAGCCCTAGCAAATGAGATTGGCTTTGTGGTCTGTGTTTTTAACTACAATGTAGATTTGTCTGAGAGTGCCTCAATTGATCTGTAAATTTAAAAATAGCATTTTAGTCTTGGACAGTTTTGTGCATAATCTTCTCTCTCAGCGTGTAACTTTTATGCCGTCCTAAAGCATTTTAAAAATTCAAACATATGTCAAATCTATCTTCTTTTCTTTTTCTTTATGCCTATTTTGAGCTCTTCTTCCTCATTACGCTTTTAAGAGTTTAATTTTTTAACGAGTCAAAAGTGGAAACAGGCGCGTGACAAAGGACCTCGCCTGCTCGTTGGGAACTGTGGGAAAAGCCGCGGTCCCGTGTGGGTAGGCAGATGTTCTGCACCCAAAACTACTGAGAGCTGTGTAACCGTGCATGGCTGCAAGCCCCGGCTCCTGAGCCTGGAAAAAACTCATTGGACCCAGTAACTTGTAGGAAATGACTTCTGGGTGGGCAGAAGAGCAGATGACCATAGGCTACATATCCAGAATGGCAGGAGGGGCTCTCGACTCTCCCCTCTTGCGAACTACCTGGCATCCATTCCTGTCTTGTTCTCCTCCTCCCGGCTCTTCTCTTTTCCCTCTAGGTTTCTTGATGGACTTTGCTAAAGCTCTGGCAGATTTCCTCCGAATCTCAGCAGGAGGATTTCTAAAGCCTGTGCCAAAACCTGGCCAAGTGTGGACTTGTCTCATTCATGTTCCTACACTGAATTGCAAGTTCCCCTCTTGCAGAACATGGAGCGGTAGAGCTTTCCAAAGCAAAGGCTGCCAGGATCAGTCATACATGGAAAAAAGGCATCTGGTTTTTCATAGAGGTTATTAAACGTCTTGGCCACACAAATAAAACTTCCAAGGAGGGGAGGGAAAAGGCTGATGCACGTACACTCATGGAGTAACTACGTTTCCAGCTGATGAAGCAGCCAGGGTTACTGCAAGTGTTCTTTTGGAGTTGGGAAGGGCAGCCGTGGTGTTACCACTCGAGAGTGTATCGATTGTAGAAAAACTTACAGAAATATTCAAAGCAGCAGTGAGAGCACTGAGTGCTGTTAGTAGGTACAAGAGTGCTGTTAAGGTGGTGGGTCAAGAATTGGGCGTACATCTGAACAAGCTGAAAGCCCACAAATGCTTTTTTGGGCTTTCTGTTTCCATCTTTGGCACGGCATGCAGGAGCACTCCACTTCTGAATAACGGAGTGGATTGTTGCAGTGTCCATCAAATGTACCTGTCTTTGAAACGTCTGTTCCTTGGCTTGAATTTCTTTTGCAGTATGTACTCACGTGTCACAGCCGCTCTAGCTCCTCATGATTCCCAAACGCAATTTGTTTTTATTTCCTCTTTTAAAACGTTTGCTGTATTTCACTGCTGTGCTGATGTCTGAAGTGTCTGGCTCCGGGGACTATTTATAGCAGCGTAGCCAAGCATTTGCTTGGCTGTTTGTGAGCTTCCTTCCCTTGAAGATACTGTTATAATATAAAACATACGTAAAAGAAAGGAGATTGCTGTAGAAATGTGTATATTGCCTACTTATTTTTTATTTCAAAGGGAGCATGTGCTATAACTGTTCTTTAATATGAGAAAAAGTATTTTCTCCTGCAGTGTCAGCAAATATCCCTTTCGGTGAGATGTTTTTGTGTTAAACCTAAAGATCTGCTGCCGGCTTTCTAATTTTCCTGTTTCAAATCTGTCTGGTTTCTCATTTCAGGCACGTGTGAATCCCATCAGTGTCACTCCACCCATACAAGCCATAGATCAGGACCGAAACATCCAGCCTCCTTCCGATCGACCCGGCATCCTCTATTCCATCCTAGTTGGTTGGTGTCTGCTACTCTTGCTATCGCTCACAATCAGTCGCTTTGTTATGACCGGCCAGAGAAAGATTGACTGGGAGAGTGGAAACCTAATAAAAATTCAGATTGTGGTCAGTGGGATGTTTGAAATCATTGTTGTACCTATTTATGTGTAATTGCAATTTAGAAGCTGATTTCAGATGGCTGCGTTATTTGTTGTTATTTATTCAGGTTAGACTCAGAATTGCCTGGTTTAGCCGACGGAGCAGCACAGCAAGCAAAAGGAGAGAGGCTTGTCTGCGCTGCTGGCTGCGCTGCAATGCTTTTTTCATTTGTAGGTGTCAGTGCACAATAAAAGGTACTAACGAAAGGCAATTAGAGTGAGTTTCCTTCCAAAAGTCTTCTGGCACAGAGCAACTTGGAGCTGTACTGCATCCACCTTTAGTTTTGCTGCCTGTGAGCTTGCATGCTTCCCTTGTAATTTAGTGGGTTTTCAGTTGACGATGCAGTTTTCTGGCCAGAGAGACAGTTCTTGAAAGAGTTCACAGGTACTATTCCACTGTAGGGTTTTGGGTTTTTTTTTTCTGCTGCTTTCCTCTGTTTGGCATTTGTTTCCAGTTTCCTAGCTTGTACGGTTTGAGAATGGGAAGGTCCAAGGCAGTGGTTTGCAGTGGCAGCCCTCCACCCGCCCAGCTCTTCCCAAAGAGAGGGATGCCGCAGGGATTTCTGTGCCTTGTGACAGGCATGGGAATGCTAACTCGTGTGGTTGGTGTTTGGGTAGCAAGCTCGATTCCTTCAGGCTGTCACTGGATTAAAATGGGGCAGACCAAGGGATTGCTGTCAGCTGGTCCTCCTCCACCAAAACTGTTCAGTAAGGAAATCTGTAAATGCTTGTGGGGTAAATACACCAGGAGTTTTTACCTTAGCAAACAGACTTGCTTTACTTACAAATGGGTTTGGCTTGTTTATAAATTCTGCCCTTGACAGTTATGCCCTAGTGCAACGTTTAGTCCGTTTTTTATAAAAAGTTCTTTGTGTAATTTGCAAAGTTCTTCAGCAGTGAACTTCTTAAAAATTGTGTTTCACTAGCCTATGAAATTTCTAATGTTTGACTGTTTTGATCTCAAAGAAATAATTCACAAAGATGCATTATGGCAATTTGGTTGGGTTTTGGGGATTTTTCAATGGAAAGCCTATCTCTTTTTATTTTATTTTTCTTTTTTTTTTTTTTTTTGCCATGGTCTTCAAAAGGATTTCTTCTTAGATTTTAAGTCTAACTTCATCTTTGCCAGTATGCAGTGCTATTTATATTTTAACCTTTACCTCAGAAAATATTAAACAGTTTCACAGGAAATAGGCCTTACAGATAGTTCTCGTTAGACGGATTTTTCCCTTGCTTTAGATCTAAATGTAGTTCTTCTTTATATATTTGGCTATGTCTTTTTTTAAACACTGGAAGCTCTGAACCGTGCCCATGGACTGAGAGAATAAGCTACTTAGCGAATATGAGGATGATTTTGCATTTTATTTGATGAGACCCAGTTCTGATTTGGTGGTTCTTTTACCCTGCTTTTTTCTTTCCACCGCACACCTGTACGAGTCGAGCCCTGGCGTGTGCTTTGGGCACTGTAGATGTTATGTACAAATGCTGTGCATCCCTCTCAGTCTCTGTAGGATCTCCTGTAAAGTCCTGTTTCTTTTAATGAAGCCCAGCATCCTTGCAGCGATAACTCACTTCTCCTTGATGTAGCTTTCTAACTTCAGCCTGAAGTGCCTGTGAATATCTCTGCTGAAGAGGAGGCTGTGGGTGAACCTTTCCAGTTCCCACAACAACAGGTTCCCCTGCAGCTCCTTGAAAAGGAGTTACGCATACTCAGTGAGGTAAGAAATGCCTGTGGAAGTCTCGTTACACAATCTGATGAGCGTAACAGCGCTGAAGACAAAAGTAACTTGAGGGTGAGGCGCTTGAGAAATGAAGAAATATTTCACGTGTGTTACTAGGCTATTATTTTCTACTTGCTTCCTCGTTCTGACCTCTGGGCGCGATCCTCTCAAAGGATATATCGAGATGTACTTGCTCAGGTAGTTACAGACTGGTACTGATGAAATGATAGGCGATCAAGCGTTAAATAATCTTGAGGGTCGTCCTAAGATCAGAGAACTAGTTGCGGCGTAGTGCTGCTGGGATGGTTGTGTGCTGTTTAAAGTATTGCTGAAGTACCCAGTGAAAGAGCTGGCGTTCACAGTACAGTGAAGTACTTTGGAGAAGAGGACTGAACCAGGGCCACGCAGCAATATTTCACTTCCTATAAAGTGCCCAGGATCTTTACATTTGGTAGTGTGATGTTTGGAGTTTGGTTTTTTTTTCTCCTGTGCTAATTCTTCCAGACCTTGACTTTCAGAAATGTTAATGCATCTGCGTTATTGCAGTAGGCCCGCATCGCGTTGGACGTACACAAGTGTGTGCGCAAGCCCTTAGCGCACGTAGTGTGTGTGCGAGAAAAAGGTGGACGCCAGCTCACCTTCTCTCATCTGCAGTCTCACCCTGTTTTTGTTCGTTAGCGCTAACTGCATCGCAGCCCTGTGCTGCTCTTGTATTTACTGCTCAGCCCTGTTTGAAGGCTTTCCCTCAGCTATTTTGATGAGTAATTTTAAGGCTTGCTTTTCTCTGGGGTTGGTTCTTGGGAAAAGTCAGTTTTTCCTTTAAATCCTCAGCTTCTGCTTTTCATCCTGGAACTGTCTCTGTGATTTCTGCTGCCAATTTTGAACAATTAAGTGTTCTATTTGTGTGATACTTAAATTAAGACGACATTTTCAGGGGTTTCTCTCCAGTCCCGTGAGCTCCCCGATGCATTTGTCCCCCATGCAAGGTGCCCCACAGAATCCCTCCTCTGGCTCTGAGAAAGCAAATTTAAGAGTGCTCTTCACCTTGTGGGTATTTCCCTCTGCAGTAAGACCAAGGTAGAAGAGATGATGTTCCCTCCCGGGCTGTCAGCTCACTCCTTCTGATGCCTGGGCCAAAAAAAGTGAAACCCAAGGTCTGTTGAGCACTCAGTGCTCATTTTTTGGTGTGGATAGTGCAATCTCATCTCCACGTGCTCAAGTGCGGAAGAGAAACAGTGTGCCACCCTTCGTGTGCCGTCCTCCTTTCTCAAGGGTGCTTAGGGACCCACCGCTGTGGGTCGGCACACCACCTTTTGATACCCCAGGTCTCTCCAGACACACAGACCAGATGAATTTCTGGAGGCTCAGAGCTCATCCATAGAGACTGAGTTCTCTGCGTTCCCTGCGTTACATCTTCATGCACGTTGGACTCGTGAGGGACCGGCAGTGCAGGGGTGGGGTCAGCAGTCCTCTGCCCAGTGGTGCTGTCTGCAATACGCACACAACACATTCTGAGGACACGAAGTTACAGCTGAGGGTAGGAAATTCCTCCTTTCTGGAAGCAGATCAGGCAACGGTGTGGACTGAGGGTTGCTCTGCTCTGTCAAAATACAAGGGGGTTTTTGTGTATGGAGAAGCAGATATCTTTGTTCCTGGAGAGCTCTGCTTTCAGAATTTAAGGTGTCCTAGACTTCAGACTCTTCCTGTGGTAGGCAGCAGCTGAGCCGGCATCATCAGTTGGGATTCCGGCCATCCAGCCCTATTGTACTCTAATCTTTACTTTCCTGATCATCCTCCTTGCTGTCTTTCCCTTCTTTACCTGTTGTGTTTAGGGTTTTCTTTTCTTTTTCTTGGGTTCTTTCTTGGCATCCTTACACAATATTATTATACATTATTATACATATTATACATCTTCCCCGCTGTATGTCACTTTGTGCCTTTTATGACCATCTCCATCCTTCACTATGAGTTTATTTCTCTTCCTGCTCCCTGGGTGTATGACATGTACAGAGATACTTGCACAGTGTGTGTATAGATGCACAGTATACACACAGTATAGCAAGCGGTTGGCATACGATGAGTGATGTAAATTGAAGTATTGCACGTGAGTGTGGACAGCCATCTGTCTCCTGGCACGGCTACTGACTTTGTAAAAGCAATTTCTAATCATTCTACTTGAAAGCTGAACAAGTGATAGCATAATTTATCAGAAAAGTGGGTGTTTTGTGTTGAACCTGATGCCCTGTTCTACTGTATCGGCACGGCAATACTTGTCCTGCTCTAAGATCCGTAACTCCTGAGCTCAGAGGACGTAGCGGGGCGTTTAGACCCTCAGCTAGGAATGCCTGCTGCCTCTCTGCTGCTGCACGGGACTGTTCACAGACCTCAAATGACTCCAGATCTTAGATTTGTAATGTGAATTTTGGCTTTTTTTTGGGATACTTTTAGTAATACCCATCAGCTGTGAGATGCCAGAGTTATGCTGTTTGCAAACACCTTGGCTTTCTGAGCCCTGCTCTGTTCAGATTTCTGCTCTCACATCTCCCCAGCTACAGTTCTCTGCCATGCAAATGAGGAGAGAACATCCCGTTGTCTTTTAGGAAAAAAAATGGTATAGCCTCTGTTCCTCGATAGGCGAGAGCCTGCTGCTGAACGATATCCCATATGCTGATTACTTCCTCCTACCCTGGTAATTAGTGCTCTACCGTTGCCGCTTTTTTGTGTACTTTTGTTGAGAATCATAGAATCATAGAATGGTTAGAGTTGGAAGGGACCTTCAAAGTCCACCCAGTCCAACCCCCCTGCAAGGAGCAGGGACATCTCCAACCAGATCAGGTTGCTCAGAGCCCCGGCCAACCTGGCCTGGAATGTTTCCAGGGATGGGGCGTCCACCGCCTCTCTGGGCAACCTGGGCAGGTGTTCTACAACTCGCATTGTAAAAAATTTTTTCCTAATTTCCAATCTAAATCTGCCTCCTTCTATTTTGAAACCATTACCCCTCGTCCTGTCGCACCAGGCCCTGCGGAAGAGTCTCTCCCCATCTTTCCTGCAGCCCCCCTTAGGCACTGGGAGCCGCTCTCAGGTCTCCCCGGAGCCTCCTCTTCTCCAGGCTGAACAGCCCCAACTCCCTCAGCCTGGCCTCACAGCAGAGCTGCTCCAGCCCTCTCAGCATCTGTGTGGCCTCCTCTGAACCTTCTCCAACTGGTCCATGTCCTTCTTGTGTTGGGGGCTCCAGAACTGTGCACAGTGGCTTGAAATCACCGTAGCTTAATTCTTACATCCTCCTGTTTCAGGTTATGTTGCTAGAGCCCTTTGGCTTGAGCACGGTCCCCTGGGAAAGGTTTTGGGCTGCAGCTGCCTTGGGGGCCAGCCTAGGGGCCAGGCTCAGCCAGGTCATGGCTGTCTCCATCCCATCTCCATGGGTTTGCAGATCTAGGCAGGCTCTGGCTGCTTCTGTGCTAGCTAGGTTGGAGAGTATCCTGGAGACTCTCGGCCAGCTGTTTACTGCTGACAAGAAATGGACACAGATGAGGTTTCATCTGGTGCTTCCTCTGTGATGAGACCCCTTTTCTTTAAGGGATTTCTAAAATAACGTATCTGTTGTTGTTACTCGTGCATTTGTTATTAATAATGCATTAAAGAGCTTGCCATAGGTGCAACAGAGGGCTGCCAGAACAAAGGTATTTAAATGTGCATTTTAGGTTGTAACTATCAGGGCATCATCTGTGAGCAGTAACATCACCTCACATATTTTCTTCAGTTAGACATGTGCGCTAAAAAAGGGTTCGTAGTGCTTGTTGCTTTGTGACTAACAGCAGCGTATGTCCAGCGATAGCTCGGGGAAAGCGTACTTCAGAGCTAGAGAGAGCAATCCCAGCGGTGTGTGTTTAGCAGGTTGAGTCTCAGGAATGTGGTGGATGGAAGTGGGAGATGATTTGCAGTGAAAGCTCGTTTTTCCATATATCCTCGTAGCTGATTACGTTTATATAGATCCCCTGGAAACGGAGAGGCGGAATTTCCACCAGCTGCAGGTGTGTTTGTGCTCCCCTTGTTATCAAGTCGTTTGGGATTCCCAGTTGGGAAGAACCTTCATGGTTAGGGAGAGTAAGGAAATAATGATAATATTAAACGTAAAATGTTGGTAGGATCATTAATCTCCATGTACATGTGATGCAATATTTTATCCTTATAATAGCAGCATTAGTTTATGGTCCTTTGATGACTAATGAGAAAAATAAATATATTCTGTAACTAAATCTTTCAGAAACGGCATTTTTTCAATCCTCAATGTCTTCTTTGCAGGTACTCCTGAGGATTATCCCCAGTATTTCCACATGAATCTCACAACAGCTATGCTCACGCTCCTAAAGCCAATAAACAGGGATTTGCACCAGAAGTTTGACTTGGTTATTAAGGTAATTTTGGCTCAATTCTTATTTCCATATGCTTTTGAAAACTGCTTATTAACAAAATTCTCTAGAGAAAACGTGGGATGGGCCTGCTGCTTGTTCCTGCATTTTTCTTTTTTAACCTGTCAGGCATCAATTAGCACTGTCACAGCGAAGAAAGGTGTGAAGTATTTTTGAAAGGGAATGAAAAAGCGTTCTAATATTTCATGTTCTATAGATATTGTATGAGCCAACTGTAAGTACCGCTTGCACATTTGCTGTTTACAAACTCCGTTGTCTTGGAAATGCATTTGTTTTATATTTCCTATTTTCTCCCATTCACAGCCCTTGCTAGGGAATCAGATAGATCCATAGAATTGTCTGAATGCTGAGTATGAGGAGCAAGGGGAACAAAAAATCATCTCTACATCGTGTAACAATTTTTTTTTTTTTGGTTGTTAATTCAAAAAAACTGGAATCTCACTCCAGAGCTCTGCTAAGTAAAAAGAAAGCTTCTGAAGGATAACCAGTGCAGAGCTCCTTCGGCTCCTGTTGCTGGGAAAAGGCAGAAACCATTTCTGTGGGGTCAGGCTTTTCAAATCCTGAGACTGATGAGGAGAGTTGGCTTCCTTCCTCTTTTGTACGGATTGCACTCTCCTTGATTTTACAGTCTGGCTCGAGAACAGTCTGCGGTTCTTCTGAACTGAGCCAGGTGATCAAAGCCCACATCCGTTGTGAAGTGTCTTTACAGAAGACCTCAAAGTGTGTCTTCATCTGTTTACTGAGTCCTGGTTTTGCAAGTATGAAATATTTTCAGTGTTTGCTGCTTGCTTTGCCAATTTGAGGGTTAAGAGGAAAAGAATAGGAGATTATATTTGTTTGCTAAACTCTTTAAATGTAGGAAGCTATTAGTTTGACTTTGAGCAAAGTTGTACAAAGCCGTAAGGTTTGCTGCAGGTGGAATTTGTGTGAAGGGACTGTTCCAGTCAGTTCATAAAGACAATCCCTGTCGAGTAGAGCACAGTTACATCTGGTTCCTTTGGAGACAATCTAGAGGCCTTCCTAAAGCTCTTGTCCAATGACACAGAAAATTATATGGGGTTTGCTGCATTTATTGGTAAGCAGAGGAGCAAAGAAAAGAGAAGGGAATTGCAGTAGACTATTTTTATAATAGATCACTTGTGCATTTATCAGTGTATTTTACCTGCAGCGTGGTTAAATGCAGGGGTGTCAGAAAGCTCTTTTGTTAGTATTATTTAATCTATTTCTAAATACAAGGGCTGCACTTACATGGTAAGAGTTAATTCTTTGCCTCTCCTCCGCCCCTAATATTTGGGAGGTGTTAATGGTGGCACTGGCAGCAGATGTCCCCTTGGCAGGAGCAACAACTGTGGAACTTGTGGGAATTCTTTTTTTTATACTGATTCTGAGCATTTATCAAGCACAGGAGAGCTAGGCGCGGATTTGCATCTCGGAGAGGGCAGCAGTTTCTCTGGGAAGATGGCAGTGAGTTTTTATTACTGTACAGGCCCTTTCTTTATCTTGTGAGGAATATAACTGTCAGTGTAGCGAGACAGAAGACAAAATTGCAGCTTATAGGAATTTTGAGTAGCTCGGCGCCTTTTAAAACACTTGTGTTAATTTCCTACCTCTGATGGTGTGTACATCAGAGCGCATATACGCTTAAAGTGAAATCATTTGTGATTTTTTTTTTTTTTAATAATAATCTGGTTTTAAGCTTGCTTCCTGTTATGGAGTTCTGCTGTCACTGGGACAGATGAAGAAACTTAGATGATTTAATATCTAAAAAATATGCTAAGAAGTTATGGGTGAAAGCCCTGTTGCCCTTCAGTTTTGTCACTGTTGTCGTGAAAATTCAGCAGCCACATACAGTAGCATAATCCATCAATTTAAAAAAAAATCAATTACGCTGATCTGGTACCACGTTCTGTGCGCCTAAATAGCGAGCTCTGTTGTTAACGGCAATGTTTACAGGTGTTATTAGGTTGCCATTGCTGTGTTAGATGTGCAGTCAAGGGGATAATAAGGAAAATTACCAGTCTGTAAGAATGATAATATGCCACCTGCTAGAATAATAGAAGTTTTAATGCCGTGTTGTTCAGGGACCTTTGGAACCAGTATAACGTCTCAGGCTCCTACTGAATCAAAGCTTCAGGTTCTGGTTTTGCACGTTCTCAGTTTTGCATTTCTCGCAGCGTTGAAGTTGTTGAATCTGGTTGTTTTACCTGGAGGAGTGCAATGTGTGATGTTTCCCTTTAAAAAGAAAACACGCTTCTTTTGCAGGACTCACTAAATTTAATCTTTAAAATATTCCCTCTGATATCAGGGGATCAAATTATTATTTTTTTTTCTACCAAAATATTATGGAAAACAGCAAAATGGAAAGGTGGTTGAGTCAATACATGGATATTAGAATGCGTGAAGTAAGGCGGGCAGGAAATCGGTGCGCTCATCTGTGGCATAAAAAGTGCATTGCTGATAAATGCTGAATGCTCAAATAGGTAGACAATGAAAGAAGCTAAACTTCGTGATAAGAAATGCTGGTTTACAGCCTCCCTGCTGTCTGCAGAAGATACTTGAAGATAAGCAAGGAGGCAAACTGTTGGCCCTGCTAGGGAGGTTCCTGTCGCTGCCATTCCCTGCAAAGCAGTTGGGGGGTTTCACAGAAGAGCATGTGGGTTTTTTTCTGTGTCCCATGGACATTTCCATGTGGACAGCTGCGAGGCTGTCACAATAAACATGTGGGTTTGGAGCCTTTAAACTGAAAGGGCTTTCCAGTGTTAATGGTAACTAACTAAAAATCTATACGAGACCCAAAATGTGTCAGGCTGTGAACATTATGAACTGTCAGTGTTCCTTCCCTTTACTTCCTCCTGCTTCTGTTACAAAAGATTGTTCCTGCGATGCAAAAACACTCCATAATACTAATTCCTTTTTTGAAATAAAGTACTGCTTTTGCAGTAAGTTTTATTTAAAAATACACACCTGTTTCGTTTGAAGATTTGCATCCGTAGAGGCAGGGACTTGCATGTCTCTCTGGAGGGCGGAAGGTTTGGAGAGAACAGTCTCCTCTGGAGCAGGCGGTCCTGCTTTAAAAGGTGGTGGTGGTTAGAGAAATGAAACGACAGCTACAGGGAAGGCATGTCATCTGTTCAGTCCTCCGTGGAGTCACTTCACCTCTGGTACCACTTTGCTTCCGGAAGGGGATAGAGCTGCTGCAAGAAAACGGCAGCAGCTTTGATCGCCTTTCTGGAAAACCATGGCCATCGCAGCCCTGAGACTGCGTTCTTGTTACCAGCTCTAAAAAGTGTCGGTGAGTTTTTACATTTTTTAAAGCATGTATATAATGAAAAAAAATAGGAAAATTAATCAAATGGATGCGCTTTGATCCTTTCCTCTGTGAACATCAGTTATTTGTCAATCAGACAAAATTTAACGTGACAGTTCTGTTAAAATCAATTTGCAAAGTGGATGGAGTACTGAAGGCTGGATGTGCTCACACAGCCAGTGAAGTACTAATGAGTGGAAATGCTGTGCTGCAGAGGCATTTCCCACACCTGTGAGAGACCAGATTTTGGTAAAATTACTCACGCTGACTGGTAATTTGGTTCTTGGGAACTGAGATATTGCAATGTGTTGTTATCCAGTAAGAAGGAATCAAGAATCATGTTCGTTCAGGGTTGTGGTAGAACCTGTAGGAGTTGCAGGAGAAGAAAAAAATGGGAATATTTTGCGGCTGATGAAGTATAAACGTGTCTTTTGGCTTAACGGTTGTATCTCTCTAGTCTGTGCTGTTTACCTAGAACAATCAATGCCGCGAGTTTTCTCCAGCGCAAAGAAAATGCATGCGGGTCAGATTCAAAATCAGGGCAGGAATTTTATTTCTCTTCCAGGATTTGATTTTTCATTTTGAATGGCATGAAGGTACTTCTGTTAATGAGTAAAAATACTTTGAATGTTACAACATGAGGCAGAAGAATAGAGGAATATTTTGTTTATCTGATGTGGACACCTGTGTACTGGGGAAATTAAATCTATAATGTAGTTTCAGAGTAGGTTTTGATACAACCTGTATGGTTAATTCTTAAACCACTGTCTGTTGTATTTGATTGTGGTTTTGCCATTGGGAAATTGGGAAGGATTCATATAAATTGCACACTTCAACAAAAACTCTAATTAGATTTTTTGAAAAGGCAAAGAACCGTCTAGCCCGACTCTTTAATGAGACTTTTCCTTGGGTCTGAGAGTTTTACGACTCTTAGGGAATGGACTCTTACAAAAAGAATTGCTTTGTGTCACAGTTGCTTTGGTTTTTTTGGTGTTTTGATAACAGAAGTGTGCTTCAACACTGTGCCCCAGCTGCGCAGAATATTCTGAAGAGTATCCTTGCAGAGTATTTTCCATATCTGATGTATCCATCTCAAAAATCCCAGGTGGTATCCGGTCAGACCGGCATTAACCTCCTGACCGATAATGCCATAGAAACAAGTCTGTAGTGGGATTGCGTTTCCACGGTGTTTAGCTGGTAACAGAAGGTCAAGGCCGTGCGTCGGAGTTGAACAGACTGTTTGAAATTCCAATGTTACAAGAAAATTGGTTTGGGGTCCCGTTGTACAAGAAGAGACGTTGAATTTTCCAGCGGTAATATCTGCTCAGTTTACTCCTCAGGCCTGACCCTTTGCATGGGCTGTGATTTCCAATTTTTAGACAGCTTTCCCCTGCCAAAGGGACTCCGGCATTTACGCAGGCTGTGACCAGACACAGGAGGCTGCAGTCAGTGAGTTGTGCTTGCGTTGAGGATGCGTGTAGAGACTGAGCCCCAGTATCAGGCGCACCGGATTTCCTGTTAATGAGGGAAGATCTTGTGTGAAGCTTGGTGGTGTAAAGTACTGGTGCCCATGTTTGGTTGCGTGAGTGCTGCTGGGATAGTGGCATGTCTGTGTCCCTGTTCTGCCCATTCCAAGAAACCACCTGGGAGCTGGAAAGGCCGCTTTTCCTTTCTGGTGGAGGTGCTTTGGATCAGAGAGGTGCTCCCGAAGCCCTTGGCAGTGTGCATGATTTTCCCTGAGAGGGATCTCAGCAGAAATGACAGGAAGTTACGCTCTCCTGCTGCTCGCACTGGGGGTTAATTGGTTTCTCTGTTTCTGTTGGGAACTTCACTGAAACAATTCAGAAAATATAATCTTGGCCTTATACACAAAACAGTGAATAGAGATCTTAGCATTGTAACCGATAACTGATAGTGAAGGTTGGCTTGGTGGCCTGTGGCTGCCAAAAAAAAAAAAAAAAAGGCAAATTGAATGTTAAAATCATTAGGAAAAATAGAGAACAGAACAGAGAAAGAAAATCACTGCGGTACTGTATGGATCCAGTCTGTCTATGTGTCTTGACCACAGCACATAGCTCTGGTCTGTCACAAACAGGACAAAGCAGAGCTGAAACAGGCTCCCGTCGGGCGAGGAAGGAAGAAGATACAACAGAGACCCACAAAAATAGTGTCGCAGTTCTGAGAGTGAGGAGGAATCAATAGCTCACTGTCTCCTGCAATGCAAGAGCTGGGAGTTATCGGATGAAACAAGCAGGTGGCAGGTTTAAAACAGAAAAAATAAGGTTGTTGTTCATCTCATACAGGTTTGTCTGCTTTGGCAGTAGTGGTGCGGGGCTGAAGGGAAGGCAGGGCTGGCTCACGGAAGAAAGAAAGGGAAATGCAGGGAAAGCTGAGCTGCTTACATTCTTCTCTAGGTGCCCATCTTCGGCTGCAGCTGCAACTGTGATTTTGCACTGGATGGTTTATTGGTCTGATCTAGCACAATTTTTATCATGTTCTTTTTATGAGTTTCAGAAAAACACAATAATGCTAGCAGGCAATGAGCAGACGTGCGTCAGTTGAGGGTCACTAGACTGGAAATTCCTGCACTGCTGTTACAGCCCATGTTTTTTGACACTCAAGAAGTCCTGAATTACCTGTTTCATTTCAGAAACTTCATATTTACAATGTTTAGTAGGTTTTTGTAATAATATCAGCTTCCAGCTCTTCTTATCCTGGTTTGATCTCTTGGCTCCATGCCTCTGTTGACCTTTACTTGTTATCTTTGTGCAGAGTACCTCTAATTTTCCCCTCTTCCAGTATATCTTAAAGATTATATTTTCTTACGGTTAAGAGAATTTGTGCTTATTATTTGCTCTTTTAAAATTGTGCAAATAGGGATTTCAGCGTGAAGGGTAATGCCCCGTTTATTTAGTTTAATCAACATGATAAAGACTTACTGGTTTGCAGTACGTGTCCGGGCTGCGGCAGTTGAAAACTTTGAGAAAACTTCACAGTGGTTGCTATGGAATAGGTCTCTAGGAAGGAACCTGTATGTTAAAAAGCTCATCTTCCTAAATATTGGTGGAAAATAAAACAAAGACCCCATGACAGGTATGGTTTTCCAAAAATATTTTGCCCTTGTTCTGGAACCATTTTGGTTTTGTTTCTCTGTCTCGAAACGCAGCTGAAGATACCCCTCCTCTGATGTTCTTGCACACCAGTAGAGATGTATCGACTCTAATGGGAAATTGGGTGATTTCTCTGCCTCGAAATAGAGCACGAACTGAACAAATGACAGCGGTTTTGTACTCGTGGTGACAGATCAGACAAAGAATGGAAGAAATGTATTTTTGTTAAATAGCTGCTCCATCCACGTCCTGGCAGTGATGAAATCTTCAAAATCATTTGTTCGGTTGAACTGCTGTGCATCTCCTGTAGGTATTAAGTACAATAACTTTTTTAAATTGGCTTTTCAAATGTTCATCCCTTCTGTGAACTCAGTATTCAATTACCTCTCTTGGCTTATCACTGTCACAAAGCGCATCTCGTCCGAAGAGTGGAAATTTCCTCTCTCTGAGGCGGCCTTTTTTCTACCTTGTGTGTAGCGCACTGGTGAGAGTTGACGTAGAACTGAAAATCTTAGTGCAGAGACAGGTTTTGTGTTTGTGAGTAAGGAGAGAAAAAAAAAAAAAAGATGTAAGAAAACCAAACCCTTTCCTATACATCAATAAATTATTTATTTGTAGCAGTCTTTCCCCGAAGTCATCACGTATGTACTGAAGTTTTCCCCCTGTTTAGCAGCACCTCGGCGTGGTAAATTATTTTCCTTGCTTTCAGAGCACTGTCACAGGTACACATTAGAAAAAAAACAGTGATTGTGGGTTAAGATTGACCCTAAACTGTGTGTTGTCACTCGCAGAGCAGTGAAAATATTAAAATCCATACATGGTAAGGTCTGTCATGTCTGGTATGTACAGAAATAGCTGTATTTCCCCTCTGCGCTACACAGACTTCTTTTTTTCATTTAAAATGTAAACGTCTGTCACTTAAATCTCAGCATAATGACTTCATATTTGGTGCTTTCTTTAACTGAAGGGAAGAAGAAAGTTTCATTATTTGGGAAGGTGGGCAGCTGTAAGTACCCCTGTTCACCGCACTGCAGCGTCATAAGCTGGTACTAGTCATTCACCCTTGATACATGAAGAAAAACGTTTTGATTGGGTTTGGTTTTTTGTTGGTTTTTTTTTTGAAGCATAGTGTCTAGACACATTATGTGCCAATTTTATTTCACTGCACATCACAAGCTTCACTGATGGTAAAGTCAAATTTCTATGCTCTGAAGATACTCTGTGCTGCTTGTCCTTAAGCCAATTTTTAATCCATTTCAGTACTTCTTTCCTCATGCTGTACTTTCTGATCTTCCAAATTAATCCAGTGTGCGATGTACAATCCTAAACCCTGAATCTGGATAAATTATGTCCCTAATTTCACCTTCATCTCCCAGTTCAGTTATGCACTTAAAAGAAGTAACTGTCAGACCTGGCCTTCCTTCTTTCCATCTGTGCTGACTGCTCCTTTTTAATTTACTTTGGTTTCAATACTATATCATGTTTCAGTCTTCTTTGTAGCTAGCTTGAAGTCAGTCAAGTTTAAGTTTGAGTGTCTGAAGTGCCTGGGCTTTTTCCCTGTTCTTGTATTAAATAGAAAAGCTGAAGGGACCTACCTGCAGTTCTCCAGTACCATGTCTCCTTCAGTGAGCTATCAAATGCATTTCCCAGAGGCTTTTCCTTACTTCTTTTACTGTGTCACTTAAAACGCTGGGGTGTAATCGATGGCATGGGAAGCACGGAGCATTTGGGTGGTCTTTGGAGAGGAGGTGAGTGCAAGATGGAAGCTGTTACGGCAGCTGAATTTGGCACGTGTGGTTCTCCCAGGGATGCTTTGCAAGCTTTCTCTCAAGTGAAACAGTTCTGTCTTGGGGTATAGGTGTCATTGTCATTGAATTGGAGGAAATAGAAGACATAATATTATTTTATGCAGTTATTTCCAAGTAAGCCATGATCAATCATAAGTCAGTCATAATCAGTCTTGCCATAAAATAAAAATTCAAAGTTGTATTTATCCATCAAAGCTATTTTTAATCTACTTCTATATATTTCATGAGTGATAACAAAAGTAGGTTCAGGTACATTGTGGTGACTTACTGCGTTTCACATACTGTGTCCTGCAGGAAAAGGTAATGATTTGATCCCATTTTTCAAGAAACAATATCCAGCAGCTAACCTGGTTGGTACAGGCGTAACAGGCTTAGGCTACAGAAGCAGAAGGAGAACAACGTCTGAAATCCAGTTTGTTGAAGAAAAGTGTTTAAGTTGCTCAGGGAATTAAGAGGATTGTGATAGCACAGAGAAAATGACTTTAGGACCTAACTGCAATTTGAAGAGCTTTGGTTGTGAAGAAGAAAAGACTGATGGTGGTGATTTTGGCAAACCCTTTGGTCAGATAGTGCATGGAGAAGTTCATTTTAATGGACTGACAACTGGTTGCATGGGCTCCAAGAAAAATTCTTCAGGCTGATATTGGTGTGAATTAGTCTGTTTTCACCAGCAGTATCTGCTAAACATCTTTGATTTGAGAATTAACACATTTCACGTTATTTTGTCCTTTTTTTTTTTTTTCCCTTAGGTGCACTCAACTACTTTACTAAGCCGTAGTTGCCAGAGAGTAATTCCGTGCTTCTTTCTTTGTGTGTCTCGGGAGTAGTGTGAGGGTAGCTGCTGTTCTCCCGCAGGCAGTATTCATCATAATGTGGAAGTCTGAAGTCTTCATCACCATTTTTTTTCTCTATTAGTGCCTCATTATGATTGGGTATCTTCAACCTGAACCATCTAGCCAGCTTCACCGCCGACTGCGCTTCTCATTGAAGAACAATGGAGTCCATTTAAGTTCATATCCTTGGGCTCATTTGAAAAAGCACTCATTGTTTTGAAATCAAAGCACGTTTTTGGGGGGACTGGAACCGGAATGCTTCGTGTCTTAAATATCAGTGGCTTTCTTTCTGAAATAAATGGAAATTGTCTTTTCTTTGTGCTCCAAAATATGTTTTGTAGGAGGCAGGGATGCTCAAGCTGTGGCCAGCAAGCCCAAGCCTAAGCAGGGGTTTAACAGGCCACTGTGAGGAAAACCAGTTTTCACGAACAGCACTGAATGTCTGGAAGAACTTGCGTATAAAAGTTCATTTTTAAAGAAAACAAAACAAAACGAACAACAACAAAAAAACCCACCACCCAAAAAACATCAAGAAAAAGTTAAGGAAAAAAGGCATAGAGGAATGCAGCAAAAATTGCAATATTATAGGTATTCTATATTTTTGGAGAACTATGAAGGATGTGCATCAAAGGTACAGGAACTGCTCCTCGCCAGGCATTGCTTCTGGGAGTGTGTTTATGTAACATACAATAACAAATGAATTTCTCTCATTTTTATATGAAATTCTTTGTATCAAACGAAAGAAAAAAGAAGTGGCTATTAGAGAAAAGGATTTCTTTAAAAAAGTGTTGTTTGAATAGTTGTAACTAGCATCTTACTAATTTCTTTATATGCGTTGTCGGAGCCATCATTCTGTGTAGCGGCCAAAAGGAAAAAGAACAGTTATTTCTATTTTCCGGTGCCTAAAAAGAGAACAACTCTGGAAGAGGCCTTGTAAGGACGTGAATGATCTGGTCTCCCTTTCAGCTTTCAGCTAAATCTTTTCAAAGAGAGGGAGAGCTTATATCTTTCTGCTCTTATGCTTTGGGCATTTCTGCTCCAACCCCGATACACTGATTTCTGGATTATTTCTGGAAAAGAGGCACTTTCATTGACAGTTTCCAAAGCTTGCTCTTTTTTCCCCTAAATGTAGGCGTGTTTGGAAACAAACCACTGAAATGGCAGAAGAGGCGAGCTGGATGCAGTGGTTTTCACGTGGTAGCCTGGCAGTTGAGCGCTGGCAAAGGAAGTGAAAGGGTGAAGCTGAGTTGTGTCCTGGTGCTGCAAAAAAACACTTGTTGCTGGCAACAGGCAGTGGAGAAGAGACACTGACTTTCTGAGGGATTAGCTGATTCTCAAATGGGGAGGCCAAAGTTAATTATTCTGACTGGTGTACCCAACCTGATCAACAAAAAGCAACGCGCCCGCAAAGCTGAAGTGCTTTTGAGTTGAAGTGCTTGCTGAGGGACAAAGCTTTTTTGCTGCAATTTTGGTCTCCAGGGCCTAAAATTCTAACATCTACCTTAGGAGCTCACACAGTTCTTTGTATTTGACCTCGTGTAATTTAGAGCAGTGGCTTTTCCTGTAGAAAGTTGCTGTGGGGATGCCAAACACCCCGCACTGGTGAATGTTTCATCTTTTAACCTAGGCCGGAGTCTGTGCGCGCTCAGGCTCTGAAGCAAGGCCGTTACTGCGGCAGCTCAAGCTGTGAAGAAGATTGGGACCCTCTGTTCTTTTTCCATTTTTTAGCATCTCTTCCTAGCAGTTGCAAGGAACGTCTGGGTTTGTTATAAAGAAACCTGCAGCAGTTTTGTGTAAACTTTTTACCGTGAAGAGGCCTGTTTTTCTTTAAATGGAACAGGGTATTTAATGATGCTCCACTGTAGATCTGCTTGTAAAATCAAATTGGTTCCATACGTATTTGTTGCTCATAGAGCGGACTATTTTCTGAGATTTTTTTCATGCTTTCAGTATATTAATTTAGGCGAAAAGTCCCTATATCAGAATGCTTTTGAAGCTTCATCCTACTGAATCAGTAGGCAGAGTACTTCCAAGTCATTTTTGTGATGTTAGTTTTTGCCCATGAAGTTCATTTTCATTCAGTGGAGCATCAGCTTCAAAATAAATCTCATTTCTGTAAATTACATTCAGCATTTGGGAGCCACTTACCCGGTCTCCAGTGCTCTCACCAGCTACTTCTGTATTGGATTTGAAATACATTGCTGTTAACTTCTGCGGGACCGGGATTTCCCCAGGGATGTTTGAGTGCTGCTCGGTTGAACGAAATTCAGTGGAATTGGAAGGTTTCTAAGTAAATGCTAATAAAACAGATGTATGTGGTTCTGTTACAGTGACCTTACCCTCCTGAGTCAATCTGCGCCAGCGGCACCGTTGCCCATCTCTTGGTCAGGAGTAATCCTGACGTGTTTTAAAGAGGAAAATACATTTTTTCCTAAGAAATTATTGTTTTGAATGAGTTTCTTATGAATTACTGAAGGTGTCATCACCTGCTTTGAATAAAATAACAATGTTCATGTTTCTACTTCTTTTTACTTGAAATTGAAGGTTTTATAATCAACAAGATAGTCTTGTTGCTTGGTAAACAAAGCAAAACTTAATGCAGAAGTAACATTTTGCAAAACCCCCCCAAAAAATATGTATCTAAAGAAGAAATTAAAACTAAGTAGTTGATGAAATCGAAATGGCATATTTCCAGAAGAAGCCTCCATGGATTTTGGATTTGACAAATTAGGAATTCCCTGTTTTGAAACGGGGGAAACAGCAGAACAAAAACAAAATCTCTGCCAACAAAAAGTCCTGTTAACAAGAGTATTTCGGTAGGGTTCTCTCTTCGGAAATATTTTTACACCTGAGGAGTTTATTGCACAATACCCTGCCCACGTCTGCAGGAAGGTAGTGGTGCACTGCTGCTGCGGTGCTGGGGTCTGTGCGCTCACAGGTTTTGGCAATGAAGCCGCGGGAATGGGAGGCTGTTACAGAACCCTGCCGTTGCCTTGCCACAGGGACGTGTGCAGGACTGTAATGAAGACGGGTTTGTTCTTTATGAATTGAAGAACAAATTACTTGTGGTCTTCTACTTCCCTTGATTATTTACTTTAATTAGTCACAGGTAGTAAATTTTAAAAAGCAACATCATACATTTGTATTGGATTAGCACGCTAGAGTGGGCAATTAGTGCTTTTCTGTTTAGGACGTTTGAAAATAAAAATAAGTCAGGTGAAACTGTATCAGCGAGTAAATCTTGGTAGGGGAGGTGTTGCCATTCAGAAGTGGGAGTTATTAACTGAAGTAAGCAATTTAGCTTGCCATTCAAAGATAGGCAAAACCAAAATTAAAATCCCCCTGATCTAACACTAGAAAGGTGGATTTGGGAGGTGATGGAGAAGCAGTCATAGCCAGGGCAATGTGCTCTTCTAGTAATCTGTAGCAGGTGCCATACATCCACGTGTACCATCGTCGTCTTTTGACTTTAACTCTTGCTGGTGCTGTGGGTGCAGGTTCTCTTGTACAATCAGCAGTTTCTGGTTTTCTTTCATCCTTTGAAGATTTTTCCGGAGCCCTGGGTACTGATGGTTTAAGGAACTGTATGTGCACGTTGCTGTATAGCTTTGAGTTCATTGTGGCTACTTAAAAGGTTACGGGGACTGAAACTCTTTTTGCTCCCATATCCTAGCTAATTTTAGTTTGGTATTGCTTTTTTTCCTCATGCTAAGTTTCATAACAGGGTGATCTCTACGTTGCTATTTGTTTTTATAACTGGTTTCTAATTCTTAAATATAAGCCAACACCAGTTAGCAACTGTGTGTAGTTTTACTTGGCTGAGAGCCTTTGACCAGTGAAGTCTTTTTTCAGGCTGAACAAGACAACGGCCATCCTCTTCCTGCCTTTGCCAACCTGCACATTGAAGTCCTCGATGAGAACAACCAGAAGCCTTATTTCACCAGGTCTGCGTATGAGGGCTTCATCCTGGAATCCTCCCCGGTGGGAACGACCATCTCTGATCACCAGAATTTGACTTCTCCGCTACAAATTGTAGTGCTGGACAACGATGTGGAGGAGGTATGTCCCTTGTTCTTTTATAGTGTCATAATGGCGTTTACGTTTTTATTATTTTAGGAATTCTTTTCTTTTTTAAATATTTTTTTATTGAGACAAGACTGTTCTGATCAAGACAAAAATCTTAATTCCATTGTTACAGTTTCTTTTTTGTTTTATTCTGAGTTCAGATAGATTTGAAAGTGCATCTGAACTGAAAAATAATCTGTGTTTTACTCAGCTCACCTAAAGATTGTGTTCTGTTAAGAGAATGAATGCTTACTGTGAAGAGGGAAAAATAAAAGACGCTTTGTGAGAAGGATGAATCTGCTACGTGGTATGGGGAAATGGGAGAGAGAAACTCCGAGTGGAAGGAAGCAGTTGGAACAAACCGGGAAGAGGAGGAGTAGGAGGGCAGGAGGCTACAGGTTCACTCCATTCTTTGCTCTGCCCAGATTGTGATACTAACATTACTCCTAGTAAAAACTGGGCTGCTTCGAAAGAAGAGTAACCAAGCAGGAACAATACCACGCCTCTACGGCTGACGTTTCTTCTGTTCTCACCACAGCTGTTGCTGCTACGTGGTTTTTTATATTTCATGTAATTACTCTTGTCTCTCCAGTTGTCCGCTTTGTTCTTTTTTGTTTCTGCTCTCTGTTCTCTTCTTATGCTCAGATGACGTAAGGAAAGCTAAGTTGTAGGCGTAGCTTTTACAGTAATATCTGTAGTACACACCGGGACTCTTTATTAAAGTTCTTAACACGATGGTTTGAAAGGTGCACCTTTGACATAGGCAAATTCATTCTTTTTGAGAAACACAGGAGGATGCTTTCTACATCACTGTCTGCATTAGAGTGATTTATTGTCCTAAGAAGCTATTTTAAAGCCCAAACTCACGCAGACGATCTCCTTCCTATCCTATAAAACATCTCAGTCAATTTATGGACATTCATAAAAATAATCTGGAAGGCAAATGGAAACAGCTGTTGAATCTGGCTTGCCTAGGGGCTGGGTAAAAGCTACGGAATAAGTGTGCGTGGCAGTCGTGAGCAGGCACTGGTGATGGTTTGTATTACCTGTGATGTACTCTTGTTCAGCATTGCTTTTTTTAAAAGCAAAGCAGTCTTCTTGTTTGACCAAATTAAAGGGATCCTGTAGGTTGCTTACTACAGGAATAAGAAAGGCGTGCAGGCATCAGGTACGTGGTGATATTTACAACACATTGATTGTGTTGTATAAAATGTATTTGTGTAACGTGTGCCCAAACACAACAGAAACCAAACTGTAGGAGTTAGTGTCAAGGCTTTGCAGCAGCAAGGGCCTAGGAAAATCCTCCTGTGCACGCAAAGCCCAGAGTGGTAAAAGAATTCCCGCAGCGTGGCTGATGAGGGAGGGGCTCAATCAATTGTGCTTGAAATAATTCAAAACTACCGTTTCAATTAAAGACAGTTCAGCGTCGCTTGAATTTTTGTGGTGATTTTCCATGCTGGTGGGTTTTTGGGACTCTCTCCTATTTCCTAGTAGGTGATAGTGTTACACTAAAGGAATGAACAGAAAACTCTGGACTTTATTAAGCTCTGGAGGTTTTTCAGGTTGTGGTTATTCATGCTCTGATTAACCTTTCCTTGGCCCATGCACAACTCAAACTACGAGATGTCAGAGGCAGAGCTGATAATATAAGGTTCTTTGATGTAACTACATATTACATCTTAAACAAGACTGACAATTAAGATGATTTGAAGTGTTAAATACTGAATTTGGGCTGCCTCTTAACTACCAGGTGGTTAGAACAGCACATAGTTTTGTATACTCCCAAACTGGAAATATTTAATTTCATAAACTTCAGCATGGAAAATTAATTTGTTCCTTTAATCAAGTACTTCACAAGGTTTGTAATGTCATCCTGGGATTTATGTTCTCCACCAAGAGTGCTTTGTGTTACTGATTCTGTGAGTACAAGTTCAATACCTCAGGTTCTGGAGGGTGCTCTGAAATTCATCACGAGCGGTTTGACCATAGGGCCCCACATTTTATTGTTGTGCTTTGTCTGTAGCACATCAGCATGTTCCCAGGAATGTACCTCAATATTTTGCATGCTGAATATGTCCGTTCATTAATATACTTTCTAATACGTGCACTAGAAATATGGCCCAAATGTTTGTAGTTTTAGTTGCATCACTAATAATAAAAAAAATCTGTCCAGTCTACAGCAGATATTTCAATTGGGAGCACTAACATAACTTAAATAATCGACTTCCGAAGACGATGAAAAATGAGTTTGTCGTTCTTGGGTACAGGCTGCATTAGGCAGCTGACTGGAAGTTGTTACATATTTTCATGCCTCAGTACGAAGAGGCCTGGAATTTCATACCCATAGGAAATGACCATTTAAGGACCTAAAAATATTTCCTAGTGAGCTTTAACAGTTGGTTGGTTTGTGTCATGTTTTTGTCGTTTTCATTACACAATGAATACAAGTAGTTTGGTTAGGTTGTGAAAATGCAGTTCAGCCACATGACACAAAGAAGACAAAGCCAAAAGTTTCCCAGCAGCTATTTTTGTTTGTTATTGAAGAATTTTAATATTTCAGCGTTGCATGATGCGTAACTGCCAAGGATTTTGAGACCGGGAAAACGATGTGGCGTAAAGACTTAATTTTGACACCCCACCCGCTCCCCCCCAAAGTGAGGACAGAATGAAGCTCTCTGGGGCTGCCACCATGTAACATCATGGAACCTGGAGCCAGTGGAACCTGTCTGGTGACCCTCATCTTCTGTCCTCCTCCTTGCTGCTGGGATGGCTCTGTACCTGCGAGGCCACTTCCCTGAGGTGTGGGGGGTAAGAGCCAGCGGCACAGCCGTAAGTGCTCGTTGCCAAGCCTGGGAGATACTGGGGCGCACAAGGGTTGTTCTCCCAGCAACCTGGACTACTTGGGGCACCTGGTGCCAGATTCTGTGACTGTATCGGTCTTCTCTGGCACGTTTTGTTGATGCTTAAGGCTATCAGATCTCCCAGAGGTGATGCATCATCTTTCTGGAATGCTGTAGACTTACCTCAGCACATCCAGAGACCCGCCTGCGACCGCAGAGACGACGATCAGCCTCGTCCTTGAGTGCAAGTGCTCTGTGTCATTTCCTGTTCCTTTGGCATCACCCGGCTCGTGCTGGCACGGCTTTTTCCAAGTCTGTGAAATGCTGCAGGTGTAACATGGCTGTGAGGGAGGAGAGAATCAGATTTAACTGCCTGTGTGTTAGTGCATGAGATTATATTTCATGTCAAAATAACTCCCTGTCCTCAGATAAATACATGAAGAAGGCGGTCATCTTAAATGTGCATCTTAAGGAAAAAAAAAAAAAGCACATACTAAGTTTAAACCCTGTGGGAATTATAATAGAGTCCTGCTGTACACCCTCCAAAAATTAATTCATAGATGTGACACTGCAAACAGACCTTTAACTAGAGCAGCACTGCCAAGTGCCAATATAATTAAGCGATCTGTTTAAATGGCATAAATTAAACAAAGCTGCCTGAGTACCTTAAGACTTGAATAAACCGCAGCGGAGATGAGGAATATAAACAGTATGATTTGACAGCTGTTTGCATAGGGCTTCCTTACTCTTTTGATCCCATGGCAGAGTATTTAATTCTTCTGCTCTGGTGCTTAGGGTTGGTGAAAAGCTGCACCTTACTGCCTTGTGTGCCACCTCTTGTCGAAGCTCCGTGCTTCTGCGGCTGCCTGCAGCCCGGTGCAGCATCCCTGGGCAGCGGAATGTGACGCAGCTCAGTTAGTACCGTTCCTACCAGACCAGGCTCTTGTTTTACGCTTCCGTTGTCTGTGGAAGTGGATGGTTGCTCAGCATCCGTGTGTCCAAAGAACTTGTGGGAAATTTTAAAGAATTGTTATCTTACATAAAGACGTCTCAGTAGCAACTTGAGAGGACAGAGCAAATAATGGATAAAGTAACTTTTAAATGTAACCACAAATGCAGGTTATGGATTTTCAATGTTATATCCAGATAAGGAAAAATAATGGATTTTTTTTTTTTTTTTTGTCCAGGAGTACTGAAGCATTTTAAATACAGAAATGTTTTTCTCTAGTGTTTGCCTGATTGCTTATATCTTTCACTGTTATTGTTTGAACTTGTTTTGCAGCCAGTATTCTTTCGAGAGGAAAGTTCTCGTAGTAGTGCTGTCCCTGTGTAGCACTTCTGTGACACTCCAGCCAGGCACATTACAAAATAATAATTCAAGAGAGTCTTCCCAAATGCAGCAGCCCATTAATATCATTATTAAAACAAACAAAAGGGAAAGGCAAAGCAAAAAGGCTGCTTCTCTTTTGTTAGGAGTTATAGGTTGTTTTTTTCTTTTCTGAATTGTTCTGCTTAAGAATGAAAAATAAAAATCTTAACATTGAATCAGTACTGTAGCATTTGATCTCTTTTATTTGTATAGGATAAGTATCTGATATTGTCTGCCTTCTGAGGCTGTTCTTTCTCTCTCTGAGCTCCTTGGAGTCTGCAAGGAATTTGTTTTTTTTAATATCTGCCCTGTTTTAAACAAATGCTGTTGCTAATTAGTGGAAGCACTGAAGGTGCTGACATTTGTTTCTTGCCCTCTCCCAAGAGTGACTCATTTGTATGAGGAGCAGAAGATGATTTTTTCAAAACTGTTCTGTTGACTTTTCATTGAGGGAGGGGCATGGCCCTTTGCACCTTAACTTGAAAAAGTCTAAAACGTGTTGTTGCACTTTCAATGCCTGACTTGACAGACACGCTTGTGCCTCAGCCCTTGCTTTGTGCAGGGGCTGGAGAGGTTTTGGTAGGGATTGAAAGAATTCAACATTAAAGTGCTGCTCAGCATCCATCCTGGTTCTCTTGTTAGTCTTTTGACCTCTTTTTCTCCAAAGCAGAGATGACATAAATGGTGAAGAGCTTTTTAGTTAATATTTTAAGTTGTACAATTAAGTATTATTTAAATAGGCTCACTTTAAAGGAAAAAATATTTAAGAAAAAAAAAAACTATTCATAGTGTCCTAGGCAAAGGCTTCTCAGAATGGTTTGCCTCCCTGAGTTTTTCAGTTGCTCAGAATTCAGGCCTGCTTTGTTCTTCTCCTTGGGTTCTCTTCATCTAAGCGGTTTTACAACTGAAGCCATCAGGAAGGCTTCTCAGGAGGCTGTGCTGATGGTGATGTTAAAGATGCAGGGAGTTCACTCCAGATGCTGTGTCCTCCTTGTCTGTTCCATCCGAGCGGCTGTGAACCTGGAGGTTCCTGCCCAGCTCATCTCATACAAGTGAGGGAAAAGCAACGAGGTCAGTGCCGACACAATCTGATCGCAACTCCTTGTCAGTGGGACTGAGCATCGTGCTTCAGCCCTGCAAGACCATGAATCTCCGATTTTTCCAATCCAAGACAGGAGTGGAAAAGATTTTCTGCTTTCACCCAGAAATGAGGAGGGCAAATGCTGGAAACGTGTTTTCAACAAAACAACTCACTTCCGTGGGTGCTTCAGTGCTGATCATCCTCCATGTGAAGGATGTTGGAAAGCCAAGCTGTTCATTAAATTCTCTTAGTTATCGTGAAGCTTTTTGGAGACAAGCACGTGGTAGCCGTCAGGAAGCTGAAGCAGTTCTGATATTCTTGGAGCTTTTTCTGCCTATCCTGGCGAATTTACCAGCCAAATAATTCCCTCTAAAAAGTCCTGGTGGATGTTGAAACACATACAGAATCTGTGCCATTCTCTGCTCGTTCTTGGCAATTTCATGGAATTTATTTTAGTAAATTGTAGAAAACTGTTTGGTTTAGGAAGAGCTTGTACAGCCCTGTGAGAGGAGAGGAGCCGCAGAAATGTACCATTAACATCCACGCAGGCTTCAGACTTTCAGGAACTTCTCCAGAGACTTTTCAAGCAGAACAAATTCAAACCCAGGCTTTGTTTATTAAGACTGTCTGGGAGCACTTTCTGCGTCTCATTTTATTGTATTTTTGTCTGTAACCATTTTTTCCCCAAAGGTACAGCTTTTACGATGTCTGTCGGTATCAGGTTTGTGTTTCTGTACTTGTACTCATTTTGTATCCTGTGTTTTTCTTTGTAGCTTGCACCCGGTGCCATTCCCGTAGGTATTGGGTATTACATTGGCAAAATTACTTGCTGTTTGAATTGTGTGATTGATTGATTGCTTTTCCACTGTCCTTCTTCACTTTTCTCTGCCCTGCTGGTGCTTCTCTGAGACTGGGACTGTCGCTTGTTTTGTGAAGCCTGCAAAGAGCCCTTTAAACACATTGGACCAAATAAATTTTGGGCATAAAGTTGTGCCGTGGTTACCTTGGGATTGTTTTATGGTCATTAAGTAATTATACGTCTTTATAGAAATCTTAAGTATTTCAAAATGTTTATTTTCATTAAAAAAACCCCTAGTAGTCAGTATGTAAGCCATATCGGATTTGAACAGAGTGCTTGAAATGGTCCTTGCAGGTTGCATGTATACTCTTTTGTGTGAATTCTGACAGTTTTCTGCTTAAAATTATACACTAAACAATTTATTGGAGGCAAGTTACATGGGCCAGTAACGTAGTCTGGAATCACAAGTCCAGACATCAAAATAACAGTTAAAAAAACTGAAGTATGGGAAATGGTGTTGGCAGCAAAGACGGAGTGTTTCCCAATTGTGTTCTCTCATGGTATCTGCCGCAGAAAATGTTCACAGGTAAGCTGAGCAGAGTTCCTTTCAGCATGCAATGTGGTAAAAATGTAAAAGCATAACGATGCCAAGATTAAAGAAATAAATTGCTCTGTAGGTCCGACATGCGTGGAAGGTGGTAGAAATAGGCACTGATTACAGTGAAGGTGATTTAACTTGCACGCTAGGGTAAAATTTCTAATACAAGAACAGCTGAGAAACAGGATAGATTACTTTGGAGTGCATGGGATCTCCATCAATGGTTTTTCTTCAGAACAAATTAGGACAAAAATACTGTTTATTAGTGTTCAAAATGGCATGACAAGCAAGAACTGTAACAGCTAACCGGGGGTTTTGTAAATTAAATTTTTGACCGACTTTGTAGTGTCTACAAAGTGAACAATTATTGGCAATTACCTTCTGCGATTTTTCATGGAAAAAAGATTGCTGTTTGCATTGCTAGCTGTAAAATGAATCTTAATTCTTCTGAAAGCTGGCAGAGCTGCAGCAAAGCTTTAGGCGATAGGAAACCGCTCACTTGGAACACTTTGCTAGTTCTTTCACGTAGCTTTCAGCAACTGAAATGGTTTCTCATTTAAATAGTATAATCTTAGCCTTCCAAAAGGCGTGCTTTGGAGTACATTGGGTTGCTGAAATAAGTTTCACTTTCTCCTTCTGTTGTAGGAATCTGTCCGTGTCGTCGTTCGTTGTGAAATACTTTTCAAGTTTTGCCTTGTGCAGCCACTGGGTTGCCTGTTATCTTTTATTCGTGGTACTAGCCCTCTGATTCCTCCTCTCCCCTTTATTTGGGGCAGTTCAAAACAGGTGTTATAGGACGCGTCTCCCAGCCTTTCGTGTTTTGCCCTGGCATCCAGCGGGCTGCGGGGCAAGGACCGAGGGCAGGGAGTCCGTTGTGCAGCCTCGTGTCCATCTGGTAAGGGCGCACTGGAAGGAGCTGGACTGAGGTTCTGGACTTTAACTAATCTGCTCTGTTCCCTGTGGACACGGTAATAACTTCTGATTGTCTCCAGGCAGAAACGTTCCTCCCCCTTTCTGTTAGCTGAGGTGCCTTTTGTCCCCAAATTAGTTTGAGTAACAAATTTACAATGCCTTGACTTGTTTAGGTTTTTTTTTTCTCTTTATCTTAAAATGTTACTTCCTATTGAAAATTATACCACAGTTGCTTTACTGTGGTTTTCCCCGATCAACTGAGAGATTCATAATTCTATCTCAATGTATTTTGATTCTTTTTGAGACATAATCTCTGAACAGCATCTATTTAGTGATATGCTTCAGCACACGGGATTATCTTTTTTCCTTGCATCAACTGAACTGTTTTATTGCTCCGTTAATCAAGATAAGTTTTGGTTTTAATATGGTTGAAGACAAATGCTTGAATGTGGTTTCTTACATTGGTAAGTCGTATTTGGCTTAAAATTGTTTTAACAAAAAAAAAGCATTATTTAAAACTAGCAGATACAGGTATTTGTTTCCCATTGGGTTTACGTAATCTGTAGGTTTAAGTGTATTTCCTAATACATTTTTCATCAAGAAGATTAGATTTTTAGATCAACAGTGTTATTTACCTTTTTTTACAGTTTTGTACGTTCATTTGGTCATGGTATTTGTACTTGCTGCTTATTTAGGCTTCAACTAAAACAAGCGCTTGCATTGAGTAATTGGAAACTTAATGGTATATATGAATTTGTAATAAAATGCTCTTTTTTAATATCGTTTAAAGACCAAGGATCCCGAGCTCCATCTCTTTCTGAACGATTACAACACGTTTTTCACTGTGACCCAGAGTGGCATCACCCGCTACCTCACCCTGCTGCAGCCTGTAGACAGAGAAGCCCAGCAGCTTTACACCTTCTCGGTAAGCTAAACGCACCTGAGGGCATTGCTCAGAGCACGTGTGGAAAAATCGTTAGTTACGACATCAGTGTAGGTCGTTAAAACGGCACAGTGGAAGAAAAACAGTGAAGGATGAGCCGCAGCAATACTGGGGGGAGATTGGGAGGGAGAGTTGATAATTGGGGTAGTGTGCTCTTCCAAAATGCGTGGGTTTGGATCGATAGCAACAATTTAGATCCCCTGCCAGCATCACCTGAGTGGTCCCAGGCTTGTATCCTGCTCCTCGCCACCCTCGCGTGACACGGTCTGACTGGCCTTTGCCTTTTCTTTCCTCAGCCTTGAGCTAGGAAGGTGACACTGTAACAACGTTTCTGTTGACCCTGTTCCTCTGCAGGGGTTCCCAACCAGTGCCCCCATATCTGTATCTTCTGTCCATTTAGCAGTTGAAAGAGCAGCTCCAATTTCCTCTACGGAGTAAGAATGCCTCTAGCTCTTTAAGTCCCAGCTTAAAATGCTACCTTTGATGTGTAATTACATATAGCAGCTCCTGTGTGGCTGTGCCCAGGTGAGACTTCCAGTGTTAGACTGGTTTGTGAGCTGTTGTGGCTCCTTGAGCGTGTTCAGCGCAGCTGGGGACAGGCTGTGCCTTTCCAGCCATGCACTTACAGCTCAGCTCATCCCAGCCCCAACCCTGGGAAGCAGTTGCTCCCCCTCATTTCTCCTGCTGATCTGATGTCTTAAAGGCATTGTTTCATTTTGCTCTTGCCCTGGGTCTTGCATACTGCAGGCTCAAGCTGAGTCGAAGCCTCCTGTGATTGTAAGAGCGGATGAAAATGAAAAATGAAATGCTTGTTTTCAGTTGTCATACTGTATTTTCTCATAGTTGGAGTTGTATTAAGAACATACCATTAAAACATGTTCCTGGTCTGCTTTTTTTTTTTTTTTTTTTTTTTTTTTACCCTGAAGATAACAGCTTCTGATGGTGTACAGGAGAGCGACCCAGTGACAGTCAATATCCTGGTGATCGATGCAAATGATAATTCCCCAGCCTTCTCCAATATCTCATACAATGTCAAGATTTATACAGACATGAGGCCTGGGGAAGGCGTTATAAAGGTAATTTCAGGTCTTTTTACTAGCTTTGTTAACTCGCTTTTCGTCAGCAGTAGATGCTCTTGTTTATACAAGTTGGAAATGCACTGAAAACAGCTAGAAATGAAGTTTATCTCCATCTACTTCATTAGTTGCATAGCCATTAAAAAGTTGCTAATACTAAATGATAGGCCTGTCTTAGATGTATAACTGCACTTCAGCTGTTCTGCGTGAAGTTTTACAAAACCTTTTAATCTGAAAAAAATCAGAAGAAAAAGGTATTCTTCTGTATTAGCAGGATATTGAAATAAAACATTTTGGGAGAACAGGTAAACCGTTCAGTAGAACATAACCGGAAATGTTTTACCATTTGGCAAACCTTTTAGTTTTCACGGAAGCCCAAGCCGTTTGTGTGTAGAGCAGATGAGCAGTGAAAGCTGTGCTGAGCACAGGCCCAGAGAGAAGCCGTTTTAATTAAAGTTTGCAAGCACTGATGTATGTTTCAGTGCAGACTGGAAGTGAATCCTGGCTGCACTGAAGTTAATGGAAAAAGGTACTTTTGGGTAGTAATTCTTCTAAAAATCTCAGCCACGCTCCCGAGTGCCTCTGGTGTAGATGGATGAGAAGACAAGATGCTGTTATTGGAGGCATTCAAGGATGGTAGAAGGCAGTGGGAGTATTGGGGGGAAAAAAAAAATAAATTTGTCAGCTAACTTAAGTAATACAGTACCATTTCATGAAATACAGTCAGGAATTAAGCATTGGAAGGCACCAGTGATTTAACAGTATTAGGAGAGAGTTCCGTGTCTGTTCTAGCATACGCCCTTCTTGAGCTGTACTGTCTGGCTGTATTTGCTGTCTTCAGATCTTCATTATTCTTCTTGTCTTTTCGTCAGTCTGGGCTGCGAGCGCTTAAAAAGCATCAGTGAGAGCCATGGGGACGTTCAGCAAGGTTTAAGGGAAAAACAAAAAGTTTTAAACATAATTAAGTGAGTGCTTCCCTTAAGCACGAGGCTGTATGGAAAAAAAAAAAAGACACCAAATCCTGTTGTCCTGCCTGAGCGAAAGGCAGGTCGAGGTCAGGAGCTGTGGGTAGGGTTTGGTATCAGGAGCTGTGTTTGCATCATCTCGGAAACTCCCAACTGCCTGTATAAACGTCTCAGTTTTGTGAGCATGATACATTCGCTTGATATTTAAGGTACAGAGATACATACAGTGCTGAAAAAATTCAAATCTTTTTTTTTTTTTTTTTTTCCAAAAGCATAAGCACTCCGGTCCAAAAATCAGTCATTAGGGTTATCACATGGCCTTTGTTGTGCAGGGCATCGGGCTAAGGAGTTTGCTGAGGATTTTAAGTATCT
The DNA here is from genome assembly GCF_036417535.1 of Chlamydotis macqueenii. Classification (NCBI taxonomy): domain Eukaryota; kingdom Metazoa; phylum Chordata; class Aves; order Otidiformes; family Otididae; genus Chlamydotis; species Chlamydotis macqueenii. Next base: position 16,070,231 of record NC_141562.1, read on the forward strand.
GAGTATCTAAATGGTTTCTCCTCTTAACAGTGCATATGACGCAGAAGATTTTGCTCAGCGAGATTGCAGCCTGTCTGAAAAGAATGGTTTCAGTGCCCAGAGCCGGCCCTAAGGATGCTCTGAGCTGCCTAAGCTGTGTGTATGATAACTGGGGATGAGGTAGAGCAGCCACTGTGCTTTCCTAAAACAGCTGCAATGCCAAAGTACGTCTGTGTTCAAAGGGAACGTGCTGTTCTGATGGTTTATACTTTCTAGTGTTTCAGCTGCAAAAATCTTGAAACCCTGGAGGCGTGAAAGAGCAGGAGTACAAATTCCTGAGTAAATTGTTCCTTCTGGGAAAAGGCAAGAGGGCAGCTCTGCAAGGCCAGCTGTATTAGCCTGTGCACCAGAATTAGCTTAGGAGAGACACAAATAACTTCTTTGTGAGCAAGTCTGGGCTGAGAGACGGTTCCTTTCCTGCTGCTGCAGCGGGCACCTTTTGCCTTCTCACACTGATGCTGTGTGACTGCTGGTACAAAGAGCATTGGTCAGATCAATGAACTTATGCACATTGGGAACATTGCAAGGATGAAAAAGCGTAAGGGCGGGACTGGTGAGAAGAGAAGTTTAGATGGAAATACTGTGCAGAGCATGTGAACTGAGCTAGTGCCTGAAGATCTGGAACAGGTCCCTTCTAGAATGATACTGTGGAAGGGGTAGTAGGGAAGTCAGGCCTTAAACTTCCCTTTGCTGGAAATTAACATCATTTTGGAAAAAGTTCTGAGAGCAGGGTTTTTTTTCCATTGTCCACACTTCAGTCTGCAAGGTCAACACATGGTTTCTTTCTGACTATGTAAATTTATAAAATGGTCTGAGGTGGAGGGTGGGATAATTCTGGCTGTTTTGGGAGAAGGGTTATGTCTCAACTAATCTTGCATTGCCAGATTACCTGAGCTTATCAACTAACTGACATTGTAAAAAAGCTAAGAGTCATCTTAAGATTTCTGCATAGAGTGATCATGTCAGTAATAATGGTTTCAGGACGCTGGGGTGTTTGGGATGTTGCTCACCTTGCTATGTTGCCTGGGCTGCCGGCACCGAATCTTTCAGTCAGTGTTGTAGGCATGTGAGAAATGGGATTTGGCTTATGAGTTATGAGTAGCCACTGAGTCCGTGGTGCCGGGAATACCTGTGGGTTTCCTTAGGCCAGGGAGGTGGGTGTGTGCTCCCTGATCGCTGTTTGCTTCTGCTTTATAAATACCTTCTCAAATGGAAAACAGACTTTTTTTTTTAACTGCTGATATAATGATTTTTATTATAGACTTGGCTTATTCTCTGCACGTGGAAAAAACTCATCTTGTAACCCTATCTCATCACTGGTTTAAAAATCATCTGAGATTCTCTGCTGTGAGGTGATGATCGGCTGTGGTAGTTCCCAGAGGAAAATGACCCAGCTCTGATATGATTAGCCTGTAAAAACCACTTTCTCTACTCGGAGAAAGTAGGTTAGAAAGAGAACACTGACCTCAGTGAATCTGTACAATCTCATAAGCATTTCACATCAGCACTGCCTTGCATTTAACTCCCTACTCAGACTTATTTTCAGAGATGACCAAGGACGTATTTCTTTTATGAAATGTCGTCTTTCTACACAAGTGGGAGTTTCTGGTGTAGCAGTGTCAGTGCTGTCATGTAGTTGCCACTTCACTCTTACTATCCTGAGGGTAATAAGGGATCAAGATTTTTTTTTTATAAAGTAAACTAAAAAAATCCTTATGCTATGCTTGAAAATAACCACAAATAGCAGGGGAAAAATTCATTACAAGTGAAATTCAACTTTTTGTTCCTTCCCTTTCACCCCCAGGTGGTTAGAGCAAGGCATTTCCCTCCTTTCCCTGTTGCCTTTAAAAGAAGTTGGGAAAACAGTGGAAACAAATCTGTGTGCTTCTGAGTTGCACTGGTTTCATCTGGGAGCCTGCTGGTGGTGGGTGGTGTACCTTTTGCCTTCCAGGTGTACATGTTAGCTGCGGCTGTGCATGGCTGCTAGTGTATTTTTCAGAAAATTGGTGGCTATCCTGATAGAGGAGCTTGTCCCCTTTGTATATCTGTCATTTAAAACAGTTAAATATGTGTTAAATAAATCAGTCTTTCTAGTGATAATTATTATATTAAACCTGTGAAAGTACTTAATTCTGTCTTCTTTTATTTTCCTCTTTTCTATCAGTACTTTCTTTCTGTGATTCAGATATTTAAATGAGTTATGCATTGATGGTCAGAGAATGCAGCCATAATGCAATAATATTTCATATAAGTAATTTAAATCCACTCTGTTTCTTTAGACATCTCTCATTTCTATATACAGCATAAACTACGCAGGGCGCAGAGAATACTGAGTAAGAAAATGAGAGCGCTCAGAAGGGACAGGGGGTGGCAAAACACGTTATCCACCTACATCTTTGTGTAAATCTGCCTGAAGGTCAAAGGCTTCCTTGGCCCATGAAGAGATTTTGTGTATGTTCTCTTTACCAAAAAAAAACCTGAACTGGCCTTAAGAATTATATGCTCTTCTCACTCTGCTTTAAATTCATGAAACCAAAGTAACCTGTTTTAATTTATCTGTGTATCTTAACTTCTACTTCGTTCCGTGTTGCAGAGGTATTGCCCACACTTAAAAGTAAAATTAAATAACTCCATGGTTGGAAATGGAAAATAAGCGATGCGGTGGGTTAGTGCAGTACCTGTTCACCTTGGGTGAGCTGAAACCATTCTGCCCAAGATCAGCAGTGCAAGTGGATTTGGAGGTCCTGCCCCGGATCCAGGTCACGCAGAGTACCTGACTGCACACATCGCGGCGTAAACGGCCGTTGTGCTGAAGGTCAGAAATGAAAGCCAAAAGATAAAATGTGATAAAACAGCAGGCAGTAAAGTTTCTATGGCTTATCTCTTGCTCGCAGTAGAATTAGCCTCGAGCAGTAGCAGTACTTTGAGTTGTACACGAGGACAACTTTTACTTAGACCCATTAAATAAATGCCTCCTCTGGGACTGTTTTGCTGTTACCTCTAGTGTGACTTCTCAGTGCCAGATCACTTTGTCTCTTTTAAACAGTTTATTTTCATTCCCTGCACACACACACGTATGACTTCAGCCATCCCTACATGGGGACACGTACTAAATTACGTATTAGAGACGTGTCTGGGTATTTGCAGCTTGGCATACGCTCATTGTTTACAGCTCTTAAACCTGCATCCTGCTATAAAGCCACAGAACAAGTCCTCTCCAAACCACACTGCAGGTTTTATTTATGTGGTTATTTGCAACCCTCTGCCTTCAGTCCATCAGCATATTAATTTCCAACTGCAAAGTAAACATCATTAGCAGAGGCAGAGAACAAAACTGGGTTATGTTTGCATTTCTCAGGAAATGCGCTGTCATACTCAAGTAAGAATATAATGGATAGAGACTTAGTGAAATGTCTGAAGGAAGATCTTGAAAAAGTATTTTGACTGGCTCTGTGTGTGGTGGACAGCGGCTGGGAGGTGAACTGGGGTGACCACTTCTTGCTGCAGCAGAATAGCCACCTGTTTTGTCAAACTCCCAGTAGGTTAAATGTTAATGTAATGAAGCTGATACTGCTGGATGCAAAAAGCTCCTTAGGAAAGTAAAATAAACCTTGTTTTGTACTTCTTTCTGTATATTTTAGACCATGTTTCTCAAATCTTGTTAACTCTGAAGCTCTACCAGTCTGGAATAGCTGGAGAAAGAATTTATAGAGCTGTGTATTATGGCAGCTGGTAAACGTTAATTCTATTTAATTCTGGTTTTGATTCCTAGTTTTGCCCGCAAAACGTTATTCAAGACACTTATCTTTTCAAGCACTTGGTATTTGTAAGTTTAATTAACCTTATTAATCTATATACTTGTGTAGTCCATTAATTTCCTTTTTCATGTCGTCACAGCAAAAGCTGGCCTTGTTCCAAATCCTGTCATTAAATCCTTAGCACCTTGTCTTTAGCATAAAGCCTTCATTTATCTTTGCGTGTGTGTTACTTTTGAAGTTCAGTAGAGAAGGTTATTAGTCCTTTTCTTAACGGTGTCACTCAGTTTGACAGTTACTCGTCGCGAGGTTAATGAACACATCCAGTTGTGTATGGAAACTATAGTGTGGTTAAAGAAATGGGCGTCGGAGAGGGATTTCAGCTCTAAACCTTGGGAAGGAGCAGAAAGTCTGTTTTATTTGCCGAGTTTTGGTGTGTTGAGACTACTGCAAGATAATATATTGACATATCAAGACATCATACGGGTGGAATGCAAAGCACGTTCCAAAAGTGCAGTGTTCATCGGATGGTTTTTTCAGAATTTCAAAAGAAAATACAGAATGAGATGGATATGTTCTCAAAAAATAACACATGGGTATTAATTCCTTTTTTAAATGAAGAGATTATTTCTGTTTCATGATTTTTTTAGGTTTTTCAAGTGTTTATCCTCTGTTCAGTATACAGTATGTCTCAAAATACAATAGGGGGGTGAATTAAGAAGATTTGCTCTTTCTAGTGCAACAGCAATCAGTGTGCATTGTTGGAGGGAATCATCTATGACAAGGAAATTCAAATAAAATCAGTTTAGATAAATACAGCAGTGTTGGAAACGTGCTTGCCATCCCCGTGCTGCGTGTGAAAGAAGCAGAACACCGATTACTTCAGGAGAAAAGTAACTTAACATCCTTTTTTAGTCAATCAGTACTACGTACAACGCGTTCCATGTTAAAAAATGGCTGGTGCTCCATGAAGTAGCTCGGTTCCTAACAGCTGGGACTCCTGACAGAGGAGGTAACCTCCGCTTTGGTCCATACACCGAAATCGCTTATCTTGTGGCATTTCAGTGAATTTATTCTGTTGAAGCTATTGTGGGCGGAGTTCTTGGTTTTGAGCAAGTTTTTGGCTCTTTACATTAAATGTCATGTTTCACTGACCCTAAGTGCATAAAGCATTGAGATTATCCGATAAAGCAGCTAGACTCCTGAGTTTTCCCATACTCCCCTTGGTGTGAACTCCCCCATTTTTAAAAAGGGGAACAAGGAAGAGCTGGGGAGCTATAGGCCAGTCAGCCTCACCTCTGTGCCTGGCAAGGTCCTGGAGCAGATTCTCCTGGAAACCATGCTAAGGCACATGGAGAGCAAGGAGGTGGTTGGTGACAGCCAACATGGCTTCACCAAGGGCAGATCGTGCCTGACCAATTTGGTGGCCTTCTATGACGGGGTGACGGCATCAGTGGACAAGGGACGAGCAACAGACATCATCTACCTGGACTTGTGCAAAGCTTTTGACACTGTCCTGCACGACATCCTTCTCTCTAAACTAGAGAGGCATGGGTTTGATGGACGGACCACTGGGTGGATAAGGAGTTGGCTGGATGGCCGCACTCAGAGTGGTGGTCAACGGCTCGATGTCCAAGTGGAGACCAGTGACTTCAGGGGTGCGTGTTGGGCCTGGCCCTGTTCAGCATCTTTGTCGGCGACATGGACAGTGGGATAGAGTGCACCCTCAGCAAGTTCACCGATTACACCAAGCTGTGTGGTGCCGTCAACATGCTGGAGGGGAGGGATGCCATCCAAAGGGACCTTCACAGGCTGGAGAGGTGGGCCCGTGCCAACCTCATGAAGTTCAACCAGGCCAAGTGCAAGGTCCTGCACCTGGGTCATGGCAATCCCAAGCACAAATCCAGGCTGGGCAGAGAACGGATGGAGAGCAGCCCTGAGGAGAGGGACTTGGGAGTGTTGGTGGAGAAGAAGCTCAACATGAGCTGGCAATGTGCACCTGCAGCCCAGAAAGCCAACCGCATCCTGGGCTGCATCAAGAGGAGCGGGGCCAGCAGGTCAAGGGAGGTGATTCTGCCCCTCTGCTCTGCTCTGGTGAGACCTCACCTGCAGCACTGCGTCCAGTTCTGGAGCCCCCAGTGTGAGAAGGACATGGACCAGTTGGAGAGGATCCAGAGGAGGGCCACAAAGATGATGAGAGGGCTGGACCAGCTCTGCTGTGAGGCCAGGCTGAGAGAGTTGGGGCCGTTCAGTCTGGAGAAGAGGAGGCTCGGGAGACCTGATAGCGGTCTTCCAGTGCCTCAAGGGGGCTACAGGAAAGATGGGGAGAAACTCTTCAGCAGGGCCTGTTGTGATAGGACCAAGGGGTAATGGTTTCCAAATAGAGGGAGGTAGATTCAGACTGGATATAAGAAAGAAATTTTTTACACAGAGGGTGGAGGAACACTGTCCCAGGTTGCCCAGAGAGGTGGTGGATGCTCCATCCCTGGAAACATTCCAGGCCAGGTTGGCCGGGGCTCTGAGCAACCTGATCTGGTTGGAGATGTCCCTGCTCCTGGCAGGGGGGTCGGACTGGATGGGCTTTGAAGGTCCCTTCCCACCCAAACCAGTCTGTGATTCTATGTGTTTAATGTTGTATGCAAGTGTGATTGACTTGAATGTTACAGCTTTGGGTTTTATTCTTCATCTCCCTTCTCGTTCTCGTTGTAAGGTTTGGTTTCTGCTCCTCCAGTTCTTTAGCCGTCCTTGGGCAAAGATGGTTTGAAAGTTGTAGGCAGTGCTGTGGAAGGCTGTGACCTGCTGAGGGTTGGGTGGGATGCTATACTGATTAAAAGATTACATGATACCCTAGTGTAGCAGAGACTTCAATGAGTTTCTTTACCTGTGTGCAGTGCTGTCAGCTTTGAGGGTGACACAGGAATGAGAAGAGGGTGTCTGGCAGGCACACATTTAGCCTGCTGCGTTGGCTGTCCCCAGCTGAGGTAACGTCTGTTGATCCTGCCGTTGGCTTTGCAGTCGTCGCTGAGGTGGTGCGTCCTCATGTGTTACCCTTAAACCCTGGACCTGCAACCCTACGTGCAGTGCTGCCCACCAACATTGAGTGTTTGCGTCAAGAAAGCCAAAGCAGATAGGCCTGCAGAGACCTTTCAAGAAACTACGTGTCTATTCTTTTCATCCTCACTTTAGGAGCCCTGCAGGGAATCATTTCTGAGGCTGGGATTTCTTACTGCTTTGTCCACCCTGTGGGGGCTCTGCTGCAGTACCTGCTGGTGCCCCTTGCCATTTCCCACCTCGAGCTGCTCAGCTGCAGCAGGGAGCAGCAGGAGCCCGTTGTGCCATCCTTCCCTGTAATTTCCACTCCACCGCTGCTGGTACCGGGCAGCTGGGTGCACGGAGAGCGCTGCCACTCCCTGCTGTGGTCTCCTCCACGTTCAAGTACGGCTCGTACTGCTTTATGTCATCCCCTGCGCTGTTTGAGGTAATATATAGTCATGGAAAATTAAGAGCCAACTGAGAAACCAGTGTATCGGCAAAGTAACCCCTACGGGAAGAAGTACACCTTGAAGTCCTGAGGTACTGGCGTAGCTTGGTACTTGGCAGACTCAACCCTAAATGTAACAGAATGCTATGCTCCTTTTGATTTTCTAAATATGTAATAATTAAGATGCAATTTTAAACGTAATAATGCAAGTCAGGTGATAGGCACTTTGAGCGATTTGGTGTGTGATTGTACGCCGTGTGTAGAATAACTTGTGATACTCTATGTATGTCTGAACAGGGCAGGTGAAGGGGGCTTAGCTGGGACAGGCGGCTGTCGACGGGCGTGACGAAGGCGTGGATGTGTATTTCTGACTGGGTTACGGCAGGGGTCTGATTTGACGTCTCAGATCGCTGATTATTGGCTTTATGGCATGACAGTCAGAGTTGTTGGTACTTGGCTAAAAGCAAACAAATACGGTTACTGAGCTAGATCTTCTGGCCATGTGTGTAAATGTTTGATTTGGTGTCACACACTACAGAAGTGGGATGAAGCCATTGCCGTTCCCGGGGGCAAGATAAGAACTCCCTCATTTCATTACTTTCATCATTATAATTTGGGTCTAAAATATTAGGCCTTAGATTTTTCTCCTGCTCAGAATTGAAATTGTACAATTATCTAGAAGAACACTGTTCTCCAGTTCCACGCAACGGCGGCTTGTAATACAAGACCTGGATATTACAGTTTTGGGCGGTAACAGCGCTGTCACTTTGAAGAGCACAGAGGGGGATGGGAACTTTAATTAAATACAACCCTCTTGGTACCTTCGCAACAGAATAAGTGACTTCTTCCCCTCTCCCCCCTTCATAAGGAAGCATTATAAATTCCAGTCCACAGGCAGTAAACTTGGTCTTAATTAGTTTTCTTCATATTTTAAAATAATTTGCTTGCAATCTTAGGTAAGCAGTTTTTCTCTGCTTCATGATGTTTTTATGCCTGTTGTCCTTCGTTTAAAGTGTATCCTTGTTGTACAGTAATGAGAAGTGACTGGATCTGTTACGGGTGTGCAAGTTTCCCCTCTGCTTCCTCTACCCCTACCGAGTTGCCTTACAAAAAGATATTAAAATTCAACACTGAACCGTGCGTGCTGACATTCTGGTTTTGAATTGCAGCTCACCGCTGTAGATGCGGACGAGGGACCCAATGGACAGATAGTATATGAAATTTTGGCTGGGGATCAGGGAGACTTCATCATCAATGACCGAACAGGCCTTATCACCATTGCTCCAGGAGTTGTACTGTCAGTGGGGCGATCCTATGCTCTCACTGTCAAAGCATCCGATAGCGCTCCTCCTGCTCAGAGAAGGTAATTCATCTTATAATGACGCTAATTTTTTAATCAGCGCTTAGCAGCATGTAAGAAGTGTGGCATTCCCTCATGTCTACTTTGCAATGTGCTCTATTTGGTGTAAGGATCACGTTTTGGAAAAGCAACAAGTTAGAACTCTTTCGCTTTTTGTTCCTTATTTATGTTTTCCTTACAGTCCACAGTTTTCATTATTTCATTTGCCTGTAATGCTCTGTCTTTTAAAAGTTCAGATGTTGTGCTGTCGTGCATGCCCGTTTGTTAAGAGAAATTGAAGGGATATAAGGAAGGAAGCAAGTGAGAGGGCAGATGCTTTTTGTTCAGAACGTAGCTGGCTGTGATGCAGATCAGAAATATTCTGGTGGCGGAGCTGGAGACCTTCTCTCCAGGTGTAGGGTGTGCAAGGTCATCCAGAGCTGGCAGGCTGGGGACAGACTTGATGAGCTGTGCTCCCACCAACACCTAAATTCCCACCAGCAGAAATACTTCTGTTCTCCACCAGCTGATAAAGAGCAGCAGCCTGGACATTTAGTATGGTTAGAATAGAGCGCGCTCACATTCAGAAAAACTCACACAAAGGTATCAGTCCCACTTACCTGCTTGTTTTGTGTTCTGTATGCGGCAATTGTGCACAAATGTCATTTCATGAAGACGTGGAGGGGTCCATATAAAGCGGTTTTCATGTTCTGGGCCTGGTACTGGTAATGTGACAACCTCATTGTCCGAAGAGGATGACAGAGGAGCAGTAGTCTCCAGCATTCAAATCTCCCGCAGCCTTTTCTCTTTTCCTGAATTGGGAATGTAAGAAGGAAACATAACACAAAAGTGGAATTTCACTCATTGACTGGACCTGCTGCTTCTGTCATGTCTCCAAGAGAGCAGCTCATACTCTTATGCATATATATTGTAAATACATTTTCCAGTCACTGAAGTGTTCAGATTGTTCATAGAACTAATCATCTGGTAACACAGTCTTCACGTTGAATTTTCTTCTCCTTTCCCTCTTGCTTGCTTTATTGATAAACCCCCCTCTTAGGGTAGCTGCCTAGTAAGCTGTTAGTAGGGCTGAGGAGGAGATGGGGGACTGTTATGCACACACTTTTGTGTGGTACTAGCATAGTATTAAAATGGAGGACAGAAATCAATAACGCCACTTCAGAGAGCTTCAGAAACCAGCGGTGTGGCCCCAGCAACAGTAGCCTCTACAATACAGCATTGATTGCTATCAGCTCCTTTTGTGTTTGAGAAATCTTTACATTGTCTAAAAATACATACTTCTGATGGTGTATGTTGGGAGCGTGTGCTTCCTTCTCTGAAAATTTCTAAATGTCTTTATCGCAGTAATTTTCAAAAGTGGAACAGCTCTCCCTTTCTTGTCGTTTCTGCTTGTCTCTCCTTTTACGGAATTACAGCGTGTAATTTGCTTCATAGCTTGTGTGTCCAAAAAACCACTCCATCTAGGCAATATTCCTGTGACTGAGGTGGGTGGCCCAGGGGCCAGCCTGGCCTTTACCTGAGCTCTATTTGGGACCCAGAGCTGTTTTTTTCTGTCTGTGAAGGTTAAAAAATCAGGGGAAAGGCCAGTGGAGCTTCAGCAAGGTGCCGTGCAGACAGAAAGTGGACAAATCTTACTGTATGGTGAGGGGTGTTAGGGTAAAAAGATTTCGCTGCTGCCCTGACGTTCTTTCTGAGGCTGGAAAACCAGAAATGAGCTGGTAGTGCTTGAAGAAGCCTCTTGTCACTTTACGCAGAGGAAAGCCGGGGAGAGCTCATGTGAGCTACAGCTCTGAGGCCTTTAAAACTGTCCTTTTGCATCTCCTTCGCTCCTTCCCTCTCGCTGGGAGGTGGTTAGTGTCTCGCAGTTGGGGTCGTACGAACTTCTTGGTCTTTCTAATGCAAAGTTGACCTGTTGTGTGAGGTGGTTCACGTTGCCTTGGTGGAGGTCGTAACCAGTATTGGAGACTTCTAGGAATGGGCCAGGTCCAGCCAGCCGTTACCTATGTGTGCAGGCAGGAAGGTCTGTGCCCTGTAAAGTGAAGAAAGAAAGGATTTTCATGTCCCTTTAAATATTTAGTGGTTTTTCTCAGATCTGGGTTCAGCTAGGCTAACTGTAGTCATGTGTAAGCTGGCTGGGTTTCCATTATCCCCTTGGTTGCGCACAAAGCAAGAGCAAACTACTGAACCTGGCGCAGGAGCTGTGGCTCGGTAGCCTTTGTGAGCACAGATTTAAATTGAAATGCATTCTCTGTAGCTTTTCTGCATAGGATGACGCGTTAAATTCTTGGCAGGTGACTGTGTGTAAAGCAAGATATTTTGTAGAGTGTTATTAAAGTTTCTATGTATAGCAAGCATCATTAATGTAAGTTATTGAGGTGTACTTAAGTACGCTTATGTACTTTAAGAGTATTTAAGTTTCTACAAAGTATATAAGTTTAAAGAGGATGTTGAGCTTTTTAGAACTGAAGTTACAGTTAGGTATATAGTGATTAGCATTTCTATTATTGAAAAAATGAGAAGAACATTTGTAAAATGAGTTTCACTTCAGATCTTAGCCTTTTCACCATTGACCTCAGATTCCTGTACAGTGGAAGCATGTCACTCAGCGATAGCAGTGACCTGCTAGATCCGAGTCTAATCCAGAAAATAGCTGATCATGAGATGATTATTCCACATAGTGGAAAAGTACACTTTCTCTTTGGCTTGCGTATGCAGAGATTGCTTGCCATATAAATGTTGCTCCACATGTATATAGATATACATTATACATTTTACAGTATAGTTGTACGTGGAAAGCATGCAGAATTAAAGCAGAGACAGGGACGCAATCTCAGTGCCTTGTTGACCGTGCCTCCCTTGCATTACCATTCCATACTGGGAATGCAAGTATTCCATGCTGTATTTCTGTGCTTGTGTGAGTTTTTGAGTGCTATTCGGTTCTGGAGCTGTGTTCTGTCCCCAGCATATTCACCTGTCCCTGCAGCAGTAAAACGCCAGCTGCAGATGCTGCAAGGCTCAGCTCTGTCTCCTTTCCTTTCCCATGCCAAAGTAGATTTTGCCAGCCACCTAAGTGGGGCTGTTTGTGACACACACAACATGAATGGGTTAAAATTGCAAAGTACTAATAAAAAATGGATTGGGAACTTGTAAAAAGTAGCTGTTATAATATTACAGTTCTTTTAATTTGCAGACTACTAGTATTTCAGTTTTGTGATCTTAAAGATTTGAAGAAAATTAGCTTACTGTTGTGGTGAGCAGAAGCCTCTGGTTTTTTTAATAGCTTGATAGACAATAAATCAGCTTGGGTATTATTGAGATGTAGTAGGATCAGGAAAAAAAAAGATACAGAAAAATATATTTCTATTAAATATTTATCAGTGGAAGGAAAATGCACACTAAACTGCAACTATTTGGATGTGTATACCATACACAGACAGCAGCTGTCCCAAGAAAATAAGCAGCCCTGGTGCTCAAGTGGTGCTTTGTCTGCTAGTTCATTGTATCTGTTGTTGAGCATTTGCGGGAGGAATTTTTTTTTACTCCAACCCGGAAGTGTGGAACACCAATTCAGAAAGATTGGGGGATAGGAGGGAGTATTTTAAAATAAACAAGAATAGAGGAAGCTGGCTGTAGTTTGTAAGGAGGTGATCTACGCTGAGTGATTGTCTTCAGCTGTAATTGTCCATCTTCCCCTGAGCACGCTGGTTTTGATTATACTAATTGAGTCACTAATCTGCAAATTTGGCTTCTTAAATGCCCAAGGATCTGACAGATGGGAAGGCTCTGTCATTCACTGCTGCACTACAGTGCCAGTTATGCACTTCTTTAAAGAAAATAAGGTGAGAGAGCTCATAGGCCCCAAATACCTGGGTTGACATAAAGACAGGGAGTTCACTTACCAGTTACTGTCACAGGCAAAACAGGCTCCGCTTGGGGAAAATTAATTAAACTTACTGCCTTTTAAAATGGGCTTAGATGCTGAGAAATAAGGATAAAAACGAAAACAACTCCCTCCAACCCTACCCCCCCTTCCCGGGGCAGTGCAGGGGGCGGGGAACAGGGCCCGCCAGAACCGGCTGTGCCCGCGCGGGGGCCGCCGCGCCCTCTGCCGGCCGGGAGCCCTCGGCCCCGCTGGGCGCGGGCGGCCGGTGCCGTAGAACAGCGGAGCCCGAGGGTCGCGGTTTGTCCGGAGACAAACGTTGGTGATTCGTGTCGCTTTCCGTCATGGCGCTGCCGCCGTGGCCTGCCCGGCTGCGATCAGTGCCGCGGAGTTACGGAACCGGCAGGTTTTATAACACAGTAAGTTTTGTAACACAGTGGTGGCTGTGCGTGGTCAGAATCCCGGCCTCCTCCCCCACCAAAAAAAATAAAAAATTGTGACAAATCCCTTTGTCGTGAAGCAGTTTATTTCCCACAGCCTCAAAGCCTGAGCTTTACCAGCGTTGTGAAAGGGCTTACGTGGAGGCCATCTGCACCTGCAGGGTTTCGTTCTGGGGCAGGGCGGGTGTTTTAAGGGACGGGAGAGAAGGCAGGCTGGGTACCTGAGCAAAGATGCAAGAGAAAGGTCCCCTAAAGGCAGATTTTAAATCTCTCTTTCAACTTCAGGGAGGCTTTTGGTTCCCGTTCTCATTTTGGAGCAGCTGAATAGCAGCCGTGTGTGCAGCCTGGTCTTGGCAGGGCCTGTGGTGGGTGTCTGTTCCCGGAGGAGCCTTCAGCTTGCAGACTGGAATATGGTTTGCAGCATATTTGGGTTAGGGGTTGGGTGCAGTTGAAGGGTTTGCAAGGTTTCCACGGTGGGTTTTTAGTCTCCTTGTGTTGCCGCAGCTCGCTGGTCTGAAGTGGGCTTGGGTTTGCTTGGTGTGAACCGTGGTATTGATGCAGCCTGTTAGAGTTGTGTACATCAGTCGTCTCCCAGCGTTATCCTCTCCCTCAAGATTCTCTCTTCCCTCTCTTCCAAAGAAAGGTAGCAAACAGAACGGCAGCAGGGATGCTCCAGGGGTGGGTGTTGAGTGCGGCGGGAGCACTCACCATCTCAGAATTTGTCCTAAAGGACCCTGTATCACCAGGGGATTATGAGTCTCTTTATATGTGGAGTGTGCTCTGATACCTTTGTTTTCCAAGGAACTCTTGGGCTACTTTTAAAGAAATTATTTAGCTTTTCTTCTGTTAACGTGGCAGCCTGATTTATTTTTGTGGCAGAATGAAAAATACGTCCTGAAGCGTTTAAAGGAGCAAAGGGAGGTTGTTAGAGCTAGAGAACACACAGTATATAAAATAGACATTGTTGCTTGCCTTGTTGTTGATTTATTGATTTTGACTGGCTTTGACTTTTCTTTTTCCCTTGTGTTGCAGGAGCTCTATTACTACTGTTTACATTGAAGTCCTTCCGCCCAACAACCAGAGCCCTCCTCGCTTTCCCCAGCTGATGTACAGCCTTGAAGTCAGCGAGGCCATGAGAATTGGAGCCGTTTTGTTAAACCTGCAGGTACAGATGCTTCCCTGTAAGCCTTTACCACGTTCCTTCTGTTTGTGCCCATGCTATGCAGAACCCAGTCCTTGCATACAGGGAGAAAGGGCAGTTTATAGGGATTTAAAATTATTTAATTGTGATACATAGCCCGTCTTACATGGATCATATAGAAGTGCTTACTTGGATATTTCTGTAACTTTTTTTTGGTGTTTAATATGCTAAAAGACACTGTAGGTTGCATATGGGACTAAAGTTTGTGAGAAAACAATTCCATGAATGGCTCAAAACTTGAAAGGCCTGTAAATTCTTTTGTCAAAATCTGTATATATATAACTTTGTCAGAAAATCAGAGGAGCTTGGGACCTTCTACACCTAATTCACATGGAATTTCAGCAAAAATTTTGGCACTTTAGCCCCTGATTTTTTAAAAGCATCTGAAGATATTTCCTCCCCTTGGTGTCTGTCACAGCTGCTGTTAACAGGCTGACCAAAAGCAGAGGTCCCTGGGTGAACTGACCACCCAACACAGCTCTGCGAGTGGAAGCGGTGAAAAGCACCTTACTCCAGTATTGCTCATAAATAATACTGCACTGGCGTATTTTGCAGAGCCAGGTTGCTTCTCTGCGTGCTGCTGTATGGTTAATTTATCAGCTTTCTCCTAGCTTATTTACTGTTCCCTAAGCTTTTGCTGCCTTGCGTTCTGTCCACGCGTTTTGAAAGCCAGCTGTGAAAAACAGGTAGATAAATTACAACTTGGGGGGGAAACAGGAGCTTAATAATATTATGAAATAATTATTGCCTCAATCTAAAGCAATAAACTCAGTACAGCAGGCTCTCCTGAGCGTGATTCCTGTAAACATAGGATTATTCAGACTTCATGTAAAGCCATTCAGAGGAAGAAGACTGGAGATACCTGAGCTAAACAGAAACCATCGAGAGTAGCAGCGTTATCTGCTTTAAGTCGGTGTAGCTCCGTTGAAGTCTGTTGAACCCGGTGGAATTAGGTCAGTTCATATCAGCTCAACTGTGTGGCTCCGTGTGTTTTGCACATTCAGTAAATGCACAGGAAAAAAAAACATAATCCAAACCAAAGTGTGGTAAATAAATGAACTCTAATTGAGTCAGTGATGCAGGTGAACGGGTAATTTACTATTAAAATCGTGTGCTGATGGAAGACGAAGATTCTTATGGATGGTTAGACTGATCTAGTCCCCTGCGCTGAGGGAGGAGGAGTCATTGAGCTCAGTGCTGAAAATGAACTTCTGGCCCGTCTCTAACGCCTGCAGCGAGGGCAGGACTGAAGAGCCACGCTGTTTGGAAACCCCAAAGAGGAACGGGAGCCAGGTGCATGCTGAGAAACAGAAACATTTCTGTTTACCTGGCAGGTGCTGGAATATATCGCTGAAGGCCTTGGGTGGTCTTTGGAGGTGGAAAAACCATTAGCAGGTTTTAGTATTTAAGGCTGAAATACAATTTAAATGTGGTTAGAAAGTGAACCTCATTGCTGGAATAGGCTGTGTGCTTTAACGTTTCACTAAACCCCAAGTGTTTTACCCAGATTTGGTTCTCCTTGTCGAGTGCTCCTTGGTAAGGTCTGCCTGGGAGAGACAGCCTGTGCCGGGCAGGGCAGGGGAGGTGCCACATGGCCACTGCCAGCCGCTCTCCTAGCCAGGATGCTGGTACGCGTTTTGGTGATAGAGCAGCGGGTGATCTCTCGCTACGTGCCCAAGATCCCCAAAAACGATAGCTTACTGTGTTTGGGAAAGAGTGAAATGCAAGTTAGTGTTAAGAGCTTTTGGAAACAAGAAAATGTTGTCTTTTACTTACTGTTACTGCAATATAGATTTGTTTTATATTGCTAATATGCTATGCATGGCTTGAATTCAGCTACGCAATTTCTGTTTGTGAACAATACTTAATTGCTAAATCACAAATATGCCTGGCGTCATCTCTTGGGGATTAGTTAAAGCCTGCATCTCTTGTAGGGGTGGTGGTTCTGGACCTGAAATGCAGATGCGAGATATCTTTATAGTGCAAGTTCAGCTGCCTCATTTGGCATTAATACCCCCATCTATTTTAAAGGACTTTTATTGTCTGGAGTGTATTTCCGTCTTCTTTTTTTTATTCCCTGTGTGAAACTGGCCAGGACGTTTTAAACATTCATAAACTGAGTGTTTGAGCTTGTGCTGTCTTTTCCAGGCAAACAGAAGGTTACCAGTTAGTCATCTTGGGTTTTTTTTTTTTGTGGAATTTTAAATACAGGTTAAGGCATTGCCTGTGTTCCATAGGTAATATGGAATATTGCCAGACCTTAAATATTTAACAGGTGTTTTCATGTGCAAATTTTCACAGTGACTTTTTCTTTACTCTGTAGTCTTACCAATATGTTAAAGGGTTGGTTTGGACTTAAGGGATGGTTTGGTTGGTGCAGGAGGGTTAAGAGGTTATGCTTTTATGACTGTCCCTTAATAATAATTTGTTAGTGTTGCATACGGCAGGAGGATTACGAAAACTGGGAGAGAGTGAGCAAGTTGTTTTAAATATTCCCAAGTTAGCAAATCTGAAGATCTGCAAAACATCAGTGTCAATAACAATGCAAATGCAGCTCTTTTAAATTTGCCTATTAGACTTTTAAATGCACGTTCTGAAAATAAAATTTACTTCCTCCCTTTCCATTAAAATTTTTCATGCAGATGATGGAAAATTTGTTGGTGGATTTTTTTTCCTTATACCATTATTTATTTTCAACATACCCAGTGGATTGTGACTGGTGTTTTAATTAACAACATTTGAGATTAAGTAATGCAATATTAAATGTTCTCCACAGTATTAATTTGTAAACAAACCTCAGAGTTTATTGCATGCCTGGGAGGCGTTTATTGCTTCATGTTCTGCCAGCCATTATTAATTAAAATATGCACAGAGCGTAATTTTTCTGGGAGTCTGCAAAACAAATAGGACCATTATAACGGACCGGTTATGTGCTGAACAAGGAAGCAACATGAAATCATTGTGTACAATTTATGAAGTCACCGTATACAGTTGATCTGGAAAGCAGTAGGTGTAGGTTGGTCTTTTCTCACGTGCAAGTCTTCAGTCTCCTTCTAATGCACATAATAACTTGCTATTCTTCAGTTTTAAAGAAAACAGAAGTTTTTTAACCAATGATAAACTTTTCCCCCTGTTTATTTAAGTATGTTAATTGAAAGGTACATTTTTTTTGGCCATAAGGAGAAAATTAAATGAACTATAACCAGTCTTTGATGTTCTGTCTTTTTGGAAGTCTTCTGATTTGCTAGGAATGAATGTAGACGATAAGCAAACCTCTGAGGTACCCTTCCATGTGAAGTGAGGACAGGATCCTCTGTAGGTAAGGTGTAGAGTAGGACCGCTAAAGATAGAAGCAACAGTGTGATTCTGGTGATTTAGGACCTGGGATAGTCCTTGGAGATGCCTGCTAGTCAGATGTTCTGCATCCAGTATTTGGATAGTTTCATATTCTTGGCTAAAAATTTTTCACTTGTCTTTACTTGACCATTCATATTCCCAACACGAGAAGATCTGAATTTCACTCGCACCCTCTACCGTGCTGGTTCCTCCTGTCACTCAGTGCCATCCTGGACTGTGTGAACAAATTTTCTGTTCTGTCACTGATGATGTTCATGAAAATATTGGTCAATACTGGAACAAATATACACACCTTTGCAAAATTTAGTCAGTACTAAATGCTATCTGCTGCTGTCTCACCTTATTTTTATGACCAATTTTATTCTTGCTTAATCCCATCTTCCATTTGGAGACCATGTTGTCTGGACTTGTTTGTGCAAATGTCACAGAAGGCGGCGTGAAAAGCCTTACCATGGCTAAGCTGCGTTATTACGTCCGCTGCTTTTTCCCTATCTACAAGAACTGTTGTCCTGTTGGAAAAGAAGATTAGGTTGCTTTGACAGATTTTGTTCCTGAGAAATTTAGCTTTGTGTTATCCATCTCCATATTGTCATCGCAGGTACTTACAGATAATGTGATTATTTGTGGTTTTCTGGGAACTGAGCTCTACCTGTCTGGGTTGTGATTTCCTGGCTCGTTCCCCTGTGAAAGATGTACCTTGTGTTTGCCCTTCAGCACGTTTGTCCTCTGCGAGTTTTCAAAGAAAACTGCTAATGGCTTTGAGATTGCTTCAGCCCGTGTTTTTATACACTAGGATGAATTTCATCAGGCTTTAATTTCAGCAGATGATTTAAAGATGCTCGATTTATGTACATATTCTCTGCCTTATTCTTCCCCTATTCTCATCTGAGATTTTACCCCTTTGTTGCCGCAGTTAATTTTGTTAGCTGCTTGATTGCAGCTGAAACACAAGAAGTGTTAGCTCTCTGACCTTCTCAACATCATCCTCTCTGCTTTTGTATCCTGGCAGGGAGCCACACTCCAAGTTTCCTCTGTAATTCGACTATTTCTTTGTTATCCTTTGTACTCTTTCCTGTTTCTGTTACGCTTTTGCCTCGACTTTTTCCCCATATAGTTGTGCTTGCTTTTTCTTTATACTGGTCCCCTTCATCTGATTTAGCCACTATTTTCTGTATGCTTCCTTTGGTTAAGGCAAGTTGGTCTCTTGCCAGGTTTCCTGTTCTGCCTGCACGCTGGAATGGTTTACGCTTCTGTTCTTCGGGGCAGAGGGGGTGTTATGTTTTAATTTATTTTCTTTTTTTTTTTGTCTTAATTGCTTTTTAGATGGTCAGCCCAAAGATGCACAGTTCTTGACTGAGGTCTACAGAAAATGCTTATGGAGAATAGATAAGAAAAATTGTGACTGTTGAAAGACGGGAAGAACAGAAATACTCTCTCCTTATCTTGTTTTTCATTTTGACCTCTCTCCTATGAAATCCTGTTTGCCCTTCTTGGAACTTGTTGGTTGGCCTTCTTGCAATTCTCATAGCAGTGGTTTTATCGTTTTTCCTGCAATAACATGTTCAGTCACTTCAGATTTTGAATGCTAAACAGTTGTAACTGTGAGACAGCTCAGTAGACAGTATTTTCTCTGAAAAGCACCTGATAGTCTTTTTGGGGAAGAGGTATGTGTCCGCTTGACAAAAAGAGGAACAATTGCATGGCCATTTTAGGAGATAGATTAGCAGAAGCTTAACTTCAGAGGCAGTTTACTCGAATTTGTCATCTAGTAGGTGCAATATACTTGTTTTGATGCTGGTAATAGTCATTTTTGAGGGCCTCATCCTGATCTTCATGTCCCCCCCCAAAACTAAATTATGGAGAAGAGTGAGTGCTGCAGTGTCTACACTGCCTAGTGCAGCATCAGCGAAAGGATTGGGATTCTGGTAAAGTAACTGAAAGCAGAATCTGGATAAGAAGTGGAAATAAAGAATAGAAACAAAGGAAACAAAACGTTTGGTCTAATCGGTCCTGTGCTGCAGGAAAATAAGTTACTGAGTAAAGCCTGAACGTCATACTTGTGATGCTGTGTGTTTATGTGTAGTAGTCGTTTGGAAGTCTGTGTTCAGGATACTGTCCTTTCTCTGTAGGCTAGGAATTCTTATGTGCTACAGCTTTATTTCAAGTAGCCTGTCTGTAATTAACCACTGTTGCCTGAGAAATGGAGAGATTAGCGTCATTGCTGTAGATAACTGTAATAGAACTTTGGGGTTAATTTTCCAGTTTCTAGGTTGAAAGAAGAGAAAGCTTAGTAACTGACTTCATTTTATCTTCTTTTTTTCCTAAAGGCTTTTGATAGAGAGGGTGACCCTATAAGATACCTCATTCAGAATGGAGATCCTCAACAAGTTTTTAATCTCTCTCAAAGGTAAGTGGAAAACCCTTGGAAAATAGACTTTTCAGTCAAGTGAATGTGTGGACTGAGAGCAAAAGAAAAGACTTGGAATCAGACATATTCAGCTGTTCTTAGACTGGCTCTTAGATGGTAATGAGAGCTTTGGGAATGGTGCTGCGCTCTGGAATTTTTCACAGAGGACTGTTTGTTTGTTTTAAGCACTTTAGTAGGTAGAACTCGCTGAGGTGGAAACATTCTATTTAAAAGAGTGACCAGGGATTAATTAAAAACCTTATACTTGTCAGCCCTTGAATAATGACACGGACGATTTTTGCGGTGGTTACCTGCCTTCAAACATTTTAGTCTGTAGTGGAAAGTCTTTTGAGCATTGTTTTAAAGTCTCTTTTCCTTTAATTGAATACCAACTTAAATAGAGCTGAGAGGGTTCATTGTGAAATTATAAGCACCGTTTTCTTTGCAGGAAGAAGGGAGGGTGGTGAGCTGACTTCTCATGGTAGATGATGGGACAAAAGTAACCTGGGGTTTATTTGTTCTTGGTGCAGGTATAATTGCAAAAAATGATTCTAATTGGGTGCGAGGGAGAGATTGTCCCGAAACAGTCTGTGTGTTCTGAGTAAGCTCTAGGTTACTTGCTGGGATAAATCTCCCCTATACGGAGAATCAAATCACTTCTGAAACAATGTGAGAAAAGCCTTGGAGATCCCAAGAGATGCTAATGCTGTTATCCACCAAGATTGGTGGGCCCTCAGGCAAGGAAAGGGACAACTTAAAGAGAGGAGACTGTTTTGTTGAGGTGGCAAGAGCAGGAGATGATGTTGAGCTGCTGTGGTTTTTCTTCATTGCTTGAGGCAAATCAGGGAAGGTGTGTGGTTCATCAGCCCGGAGGGAGCATTAGGAGTTGCAGCTCTGGCACAGCACAGATTTGTAGGGTTTTCTGCACGAGCAATGCTAGCAACCCTCCCCTTGACATGCCAAAACGTGGTCTGACCTACTCTGAGACCTTTAGAACTTGAATAATGAGAAGTATGTCTGGCTGCATGGGAGATGCTCCAGAGGGAGGTTACTCAGTGGGTAGTTGTTTTGTATAGTTCGTGCTAATCACAGCACCGTTCACGTCGCACCATAGAAGTCCTGATAGTCCTTTAGACCAGAGAGACTTCAAAAATGTGTGCCAACTTCTGGCTGCCAGACCCGTGGCGTGAAGGTGTTGTAGAAGTCAGGTCCTAGCCAGCTCCTGTATTGTTCAGCTTTGGATGTGAACAGGGTGGCGATACCCAGAAGTCAGGCTGTTAAAGGTGACACGTGAATTCACAGCTGTGAATTCCACCTGAAAACAAACCTGGAATCTCCAGTGTGCTCTCCGAAGGCTGCAGGCACAGCACGCTGCTCTGTGTCCACAGGCAGTGTGGTAGCGGTTGCAGGTGTCACCTCCCAGGCACTCTCGGGGTGGCTGCCGTCCTCCTCCGTCCCACCCAGCCTCCAGAGCCCCCCACGGGCAGCCTGACGCCCACCCTACACGTGTCTGAGCATCACGACACATCCAGGGATTCAGCACAAGCTCAGGCATGCGTTTGTCTTTTTGATCTGTTGCCTCTTGGTAAAAGGGAGAGCTCTTTGAAGTGTTCTCTCCTTCCTGCTCTCCTTGCATCTGTTTTCTTGGAAATTGTTTGTGCAAAGTTTTCTTCAACCTTTTGCACGTTTTTTCTAGGTGCCTGAAGTGTCTTGAAAGGAGATTAAATCAGGATTAATATTAAACAAAGGATATAGTTAACGTGAGTGGCATATTAAGGCTACGGGAATTTATCTCAAAGCTACATAAATACATTTTTAAATACTTTAAGGCCAAGGCAGAGACCAGGAACATGATTTTCTTTCTTCCTTTTTCTCATCTGGATGGTTTTGTTGCATCCCGGAATGTGTCAGTTAATCCCCGTGTAATTCCCTAATGGATGGCACGCGTACTGGATGTTCCCAGTTGTACATCTACCTGCGAGATCTCTTTTATCTTCAGGCTGACAGTGGTGAGCCACTTTTGTTCGTCGTGCTTTGGCGGAACAACCCGCATGCCATCTGTAGTAATTCGGTACCTCCTTGTGTTCCCCAGGGAGAGCTGGGGTGTGAAATGAACGCGCGTACATCTGACTCCTTGAGTAAAACACAGGAGGTTTTGTAAATTAGCCTGTCTCTTGAATGACGTTCACCTGTTGAAATGGAGACCGTAGATTGCAATTATTCAGGTGGCAGGAAGGAGCAGTTTAAAAAGGTATAAATTATCAAAACTTTAGTTTAAAAGTTAAATGGTCGTTAGGAATCCAACAATAATATTAATTGAGCTCAGCTGAATATTCCTCAGGAGAAGTCCGTACGTGAGACTGGGAGCAAAAATGAGATGCACGGTGTTATTAATTTGTCACACACAAATTACAGGGTAGGTTACTGGAAAGCCCACTGCTTTTACACCCATTGCCTTCTTGTGGGCCGTGTGTGTATGCAAAGCTAAAAATTTCCTGTTGACCTAATTAAAGTGTTAAGAGTCTAATCAAACAATTATTAGTAGTTCAGTTACGACACCAATGCAAAAAGCTAAGCTTGCAAAGACACGTATGGTTTAGTGTGTGTATGTATGTAAATAAAATACGTGTAGAGTCATTTATTTCCAGGATATATGTGATTTCAACGTTTATGTATGTATGCATACGCATGTATTTTAATGATACATAGCTATATGTATTTATATCTACCTGTATATCATTGTAGCTATATGGAGAGCTACATATTTTTATAGTACTATATATGACTATATAAAAAAACATATATAAATATATAGAAATATACAGACAAACTTTCTAAGCTGTGGTGTTACGCTTTACCCTTCCACTTTCCCTTTGGGGCCCTGAGGGCAATAATTTCCTCTGGAGCAGGGATCTATGCTGAGCCTTCAGCATCTGAAGTCCTGCCCTGGGAGGAAGAGTATGACGCTGATGGCTTTGTTCTCCTCTCTCTAGGACCCATTTTGAGTCATTTTTGTATTTGTTAACACGCTCTGTGCCATGCTTTTTTCCCCCTCATCTGAGTGCGAGTCTGTCTTGCATCTGGACTTGCTGTGCTTTAAGTAGGTGGATGCTTGTTTATTGTTCTCTTTGTGACCCCAGACGGGTTTTGGGCAGCTCCCAAGGCTGTATTTCTTTATCGGTAGCAGGCCACTGGTGAGGAGTCTGTAGCCCAGGGACTCGGGTGTCATCGTGTGCTTGAGCTGTTCAGAAAAAACTAAAACAGTATTGGTATCGTGTCCCTGTTCATTAGAGAATTACTGCTTAAAGCTAAAACCAACCTCTGAGCAAGGCAAGGCAAGTCCACGCAAAGAAGCGTGACAGGGCCTCAGGCTCCGTTGTAGCTTGGCGCAAGGCTTATGGCTTGGGACAAGATGTGTCGGCTCCATGCTTACTGGGTTGCAAAGCAATACACAGTCTTTGTGTGTCCTGTTGGTTTTTACCAACCTCCAGATGAGAATTCTAGGTACAGTGAAGCTGCTTGATTTTCCTTTGTTGAGGAAGGAAACATGGCACATGCCGGTGTTTTAGTTGCGTAGCAATGAGGCAGATTGGATGAAACATCTCCTGAAATACTCTTTTCTATGATTACTGAGCTTAGATATTATTTTACCTACCAGCCTTTCAATCCTAGGGAGAATTATTCTCCCACTCACTGTTTCCACCTATTTCTGTAGAATTTATTTGAAGAAACTGCTTGCAGTATCAGCTTGCCCGTAACTGTTGGTACTTGTCTCTGCTGAAAACAATGTTGGAAAAAGTCTCGGTCTGGAACAAGTGTGGTGAGGTCTTCTCTGAGAGTAAGAACTTACAACAGAAACCCTGCAGAAATTTATAGTCTAGGGAAAAAACATCATTAGGTACAGAACGTAAATATCCAAGCGTTCTGGAGAAGTACAGCTGATGGGACCTCATAGTTTGGTGGGACACTTAGGTTTAATTTGGCTTTTTTGTTGTTGTTTTGGTAAAATCCCTTTCTCAACAAGTAGCTGTTCAAGCTCTAGGTAATGAATGTAAAATGTAGATTCAACCAGTAATATCTATAGCTGTCCCTGACAAGTGCGTGTCTCTGATATGTCTATTAAAAGAGGAGTAACACATGGAAAGTCGCAGCACACCAGGATCCTGGCTTATGTGGATTTTGCGCTGCAAAATCATGTGGTGTTACGCTTTTCTTAAAATGTTACAAGCCAACTGGGACACATTTGGTGGGGTTGCACTGGAGAAGCTGCTCAGGCATGCGACGAGAGGATAACTGTCATCCTAGATCCACGTCTGTCGATGCGTATTTGTGGAATAGCCTGTGGATTGGGGGACTTTTAACAGACATCTCAGATTGTTACATGCTTGACCATGTTCCAGTAGACACCAGAGTCGTGTAAATGATTTGCAGAGCTTTAGCGCTCGCCGTGGAAGTGCCACTTGTGATGGTTACGCAGGATTTAACTTGCTCAGACAGGATTGTCAGCTCAAAGGTGCGTTTCTGATGCTTCCTAATATGAAAGTAATGAGTCCACGGCGGGTTCTTGTCCCTCCGTTGCTACAGCACGCCTCCAGCTGGGTTCCAGACTGCCTCGTGAGGAAATTAGATCATCCCAGAGACAGAATCCAGCGTTTACTTCTGTGATCCTGTCAGGGCTGTTGGGACCCCTCTGTGATTAACAGACTGCTTCTGGTTCTCTCTTCTCATTTATTACAGCATGCAGCTTTCGAACCCGTGGGGGTCCTGTGTTCGGTGTAGGTCTGTCTTTTGTATAATCCTGTAGATCGCTAGGTTGTTATTTTAATCCTAAATTATACATGTGTCGAAGCGGAAAGCGTTAGAAATTGGCTCATCATTTTTAATAGCTTTTACCTACACAAAACATGCTTTTAGTTGTAATGAAGCCTAAAAGCTCATTAACTTGCTCAAAGGAAAACATCGGTGTAACGCAAAGTAGCGGAACAAAAGTGCTTGTAGATATCTTAAACCCGTTGTGATAACCTTTTATGTTTTTGTTTTATTACTAGTTCTGGACTGCTAGCCTTAGGAAAGCCCTTGGACAGAGAGAGCACTGATCGCTATATTCTGATTGTTACCGCCTCGGATGGCAGACCAGATGGGGTGAGTTGCCTGTGCGAGTTTAAGAAAATGGGCTGTTACGATACGTAGTTAGGCACTTGAAGTAGTCTAATTGTGGTATTTTTTATATGGATCTTGATCAAATATATCCGTAATCTGCAACAAGTTTGTCTCAAAAAGGTTTGCGTAGATAACAACAGCCTGTGTAAAACTGGGGTAATGTCCTTTGATCTTGAAACAAACTGACTTTGCTGCTGCTTCTGCCTTTTTGTTATTCTCCAACAAGAACCTATGCAGTCAAGGGTTTGCGTTATTCAGCTACGTGCATCTTGGTACTGTTTCTTCTCTGCATGATTAAATAAACAGCCTCCCTTCATACCTTCTCCCGAAGATCAGTTATGTGGACAGATATGTTATAGATTTGTGCTTTATCTAGGCAAATGCATTGGACTTTTTTCAGACTTGACAGATGAAAGCTCCAGGTTTTTTTAAGCT
Organism: Chlamydotis macqueenii; assembly: GCF_036417535.1. Taxonomy (NCBI): domain Eukaryota; kingdom Metazoa; phylum Chordata; class Aves; order Otidiformes; family Otididae; genus Chlamydotis; species Chlamydotis macqueenii. The sequence goes on from NC_141562.1 coordinate 16,095,746, forward strand.
CTCAGGAAAAATCTGGAAAAGTGCCCATGCCACTTCTCTTAAAAAATAAAACTTTTATCAGGAGGTATTTCTAAGTCTTCTGTGTTTGCATTGATCAAGCATGCAGTGACCCCGCAATCCAGCAAACAAATTATTGCTCACATTTGTGGTTAGTGTAACAAAGTTGTGGGTTTCAATTTCCATGATAAAGAATGGAGGGCTGTCTAAGGGTATGCATTTACTTGTCAGGCAGAGGCGATGGAATTAGGTTTTCTAAAAGTTTGCAGCAATCCCACTGTGGGGAATTCACCGCAGCTGGATTGTGCAAGGTACGTGGGAGTGCGGCAGTTCTGCTGTGGACTGGTGCCATGGGATAACAGCAGAGACGGAGGAGAAGTCTCTGAGTATCTGACCTTAAAATAACGGTGTATATAAGGGCAGACGTAAATAATATATCCGCATTATTGAGGCTGTTCTAGGAGGCAGCGTGCAGCTTGGAGATTGAAACAGAGAAATCTCCGGCAGTTTGCTAAGGAGTCATCGTGAAAGCTCTGTGATTTCGACCCATGCTCGCCCTGTCTTCACCGCAGAAGAAGAAAATCTTGCGTATTATTTCTGTGGCATGCTCTTTTCCCTCTTTCAGCCTCTTCAGCTTATAAAATTTGCCTTCCTGCTCACTGTTCACTGAGAAATGATTTGGTTTTTTTTTTCCCCCGCAAAGTACTGAGAAAGTTTTAGATTAACTATAACAAAGCTTACACCTTTTCCATTAAAAACCTGGTTACAGTTATCTTCAGTAATTCATTTTAATATTTGTAATTTTTTCACTTGTGAACTACTCTCCATTCTTGATAGCTATGAGTTCAATTGTTTTAATCTCTAACTTCCAGCTGTGAAATCTGAAGATTTAAATAAAAGACTTGTGTTCTGTTTCAGGCTCTTTTGCTGCTGAAATAGTATCTGGGACATGGAAAGGCTACTGAAAAGATACTTCCTCTTCCCTTTTTCTAGAGATTTGTACTGTGTCCTGGAATTTAACCGGATATCTGATCCTTTCTAGCACTCAGAAAATAGTAGTTGGTTTTTTTATTAGATATCTCGTTAATCGCGGCATGCTGCTTAACATAAAATAGTTGCGCGTCAGGTGAGATAGGGCTTTTGAAGCTCGACTGTGTAAAAACCACCAAGAACAAACTGTAGAGGCCTTCGTTAGTATTGTCTGTGAACTGCACTGACGTGGGATGATGGGCTGCCTGTTGCAGCAGCAGGCATCGATACTGCAGTCTGAGCAGTTCAGTAGCCAGGCTGAGCAGGCAGCAGCCATGCTGGTGGAGGAAGGGACCGTCCTTTTATTCTCCCCGCATCGCCTGGCCCAGTGAAAACAGGGCTAGTGGTTCCCAGAGGTGTAGTAATACAACTAAGAACAGTAGCATTCTCAAAAGTAATCGCAACTCTCAAGAATTTTTTTTAGTGGTAGTTTTTGTGACTGCTCTTGCACCCACAGCTCCCCATGACAGCACGTGAAATGAGAGGGGTAGGAGTGGACTGGGCTTGCCAGTGTCACAGACAAGTCTGTAAGTGTCTCAGCTTTTATTTTACAAACAAATAGATGAAACAGGGCAGCTCAGCCCATTAAATCTCCATGCCTTTTCCATGCCAGGAAACAGTGGGTTTGACGAATTTGCAAGGCTTCCTTGTTTTTGCACAATTTCTTTCATTTGCTGCAGTTTTGGACTTCCTCTCTATTATTTGACAGGTTCCTCCTGGGTCAGAGACTCATTTAAAGTTGCTAGCTGGTGGCAAACTGTTCTAAGGACATGAATGCTTGTTTCAACAAGTCACTGAAATTTCATGGAGGACCTTTTTCTCTTTAACTAGTTGATATCGGAAAGCAATTACATCTTTTTTAGGAAAAAAAAATTATTCCTACAATTACCAAACTGCTGCTCCCCAAACTAATTCACCTGCTGTTTTTATCAAGGTTTGCTGCTTTGAATAATTCTATTAGTGCCTGCAGAAAACCCATTATCTGATTGAAGAACTTGTTGCAGTTTCCCTAAAATCACAAAGTTAATGCCACAGGCAGGTGCAACTTAATTTAAACTACATTAATGGATTTTAGCTGGCAGTATATAAAAACTTATTTCCTTCCATCCAACAGCGGGCTGTTTGAAACTACTCATTAATGTCAAATATAGTTAAAGTAAGCTTTTGTATTCTATACACCTTTTTCTGTATTTGCGTGTTTCTTTAAAATTTGAAAGGAATTTAAAGGGAAAAGACTTTATTAGTCTAGTGGCAAGGGGGGTGTTGATTTTTTTTTTTTTTTTAACTAGAACTTTCCTCTGCAGTGACAACATGAAAATTTGGCATTTGTACATTTTTGCAGTTTTGTTTTATGAGCAACAGTCACAGGATCACAGGATAATTCAGATTGCGTGGGATCTCAAGAGGTGATGTAGTTTGAGTCTGTTCCTCAAGCACGGTCAGCTATGGTTGCACTGGCAGTTTAACTGAGGAGCAGGTTATTTAAGTCATAGCCTTCAAGTATAAAGAAACATAAAAAGCCATATTCTTACCCCTACATAGTGTAAAAAAAAAATAGAACATTTTTATTGATGTTTCCTACTTATCTGAGAAAGTTCAGTCTGTAATTTCAGCCAGTGAATTTGCTTCAGAAATTGTGATGATGGCATTTCAATATCAGTAATATTTTTCAGCTAAATTCCGTTGTGAGCAAAGATTTTTTAGCCACTTTAACACAGATATCTAAGGGGCATAACTTCAGCTCATTTAATTTTTAAATAAAGGTGTCTAAAATACTGTATTTTAGATAGAGTGCTTCAGATGAGAAATGTTGCTGTGCTTTGAAATTGCTGAAGCTTTCAGAAAGAAATTCATCCCATGCTGTTGTCTGTCTCAAGATGATGACTCTCTTGTCTCTTCACTGTTGTTCTTATAAAACTAAGAATGTTTTCTCCTTAGAGAGAAGTAAGGCTCGTTAAGTGGGTGAAGCCTGTGTTTCCGTACCGAGTCAGAGGTCTCTGGGATCGGCTCACCTGAGGCAAACAGAAAGGATCAGAAAGATTCCTCATCTTTCCTGCTTTTAACACTGGTCCAGTCCACACACTGGTTGCCATCTCCAGCCCTAACAGGGTGGTCTTTGGCCCAGGGAGATGTGCCAAAAGGGACGGATCTTTCTGCTTCTGGCATCTCCAGGAGTTTGGAGGTCAGCACGTGGGGCAGCAGGACGCTTCCCACGCGGGATGGGCACATGCCTGCTTGCGGCACAGCAGCCCAGCACCAGCCTCCTGGAGAGCCGGGTTTCCTCTGGGTGCCTTTCCCGTAATCGTGGAGGTACAAACCATTACCTTTCCAAGCCCACAGGTTACTGGGTTTCCTGATGTTCCAGGGGCTAAAACTCTGCCCTCCGCAGCTGGGTACCTGCCTGCTCCACTCTGCTGCAAACCCCATGAGATACTGGATGAGTGCACAGTATATAATCAGCCCTCCTTTTTATCCCCAGTGTTCTCTAGACAAAACTAACTCTTCCCCATCATCACCTATGAAGTCTGGACACATTTTTGCATTTGATAGATCTGTGGTCCTGCACACCTTACATTTTTGGTGTTCTAATAGTATTTTTTTTTCCTGCTCCTTTTTCTGTGTGATTAATAAAGGGTCTAAGAGACTTTTAGCAACGTTACTGTGACACTAGGTAGTCAAGGTGTCTGTATTCTAAGCCCCGAGGCTTATTTAACTGCCTGATGTTGTGTGGTGACAGTCCTGTTGACACCTTTTAACTTTTGGGGACTGCTTCTTCCATCAAAATTAAATGCCTTCACCAAGCGGTACGGCTTTCCATTTAGCCGTGTGGCCTGGCTGACACTATTTGCTCACTTTTGCATGCTGTATAATGCTCTTGGTTGTTTAAAATGCTCAGCTATGTTTCCCAACTTACTGTTGTTCTGATTTATAACCTGCAGCGCTAACAGGCTTGCGGTTTTTCTCTGGCCTTGGAATGACACGACCTACCACCCGTCGCTGTTAGCAGTGTGACACAACAAACAATTAAGTGTGCATTAATTGAGTGGCCAGGAAAATATATTTATTCCCTAGTAATGAGACTTAGTTGTAGATGGGCAGAAGAATACCGTGCAAATAAAAAGCTGTATTGAGCTCATTGTGGTGTGTTTGGATGGGATTTCAAGGCAAGAATTCATGTCTTTGCATTTCAGAGGGAGAAGTTAGGAATAAATATGCGTGACTTCTGTTAGAAGAAAAAGCCGCCTGTGCTATTCATTTTGGGCTTGCATGAGTGTGTGTGTCTCAGTTCATTTATAGAGATAAAATGGGAAGCTCCGTTGTATTGTCTTGCTGCAGATTGTGCGATTTAAACAGAATTCAGACCTCCAAATACAAATGTCCAGGCCTGAAAATACTCACCCAGCACTTAAGAAATGTGTTTCTGCCCAAGTCTTGGCGAAACAGAGCAGCTCAGTGCCTCGTTTACAAAGCCTTGGAAGTTAGGTATTGTTAAAAATTGTCAGTCATCCAGGGGGTCTTCTTAACCTCCCGGGCAGCTACAGCCTTCCATGACTGAAGGAGAACCGCAACATCGAGGTCCCTTGTCACACTTCTTGTGGTACCCAGAAAATACTGACAGGGGCTCAGATTCTCTTCTGTGTCTCAGAAGACTCAATGTTTACTCTAACCTGTTTTCCCACACAGTAAAACGGGGTTTTTTCACTGGAGAGGAAAGATCAGAGGTGACCTAGCTCTGGGAGAGTTTCTCCGAAAGCCGTGAGTCCAAGATCTTGCCCGTTAATCTCAGGCTGTGCCCATTTCTTCTGCAATGAATGCTTCATGAAAAAATTCTTCCAATTTTAGCATTGCAGAGCGCAAAACTGGCTTGGAACCATGTTTCCTGAGGAGGCAGAGGCACCATCAGGCAACCCTTAGAATGGCATCTGAGAGAGAACTGTTTGCTTGGTGGGCTGGGCTGGCCCGGAGCAGCTGGGTGCCAAATGCAGGGGTTGAATTGGCATTTTTGAAGACATTTTAAGTTGGTTTGGTTTTGTTTTTTTTTTTTTTTTTTCCTGTGCTTTCTATATGTACCCAGCAGTGGGTTCCAAATGCCACCCTGCTGTCTGATGCATGAAAGTGAGACACTGCAATGTTAAACCTTTAAGTGTGGCTAAAACGTTGATGGGTTTGCACTGTGCTCAGTACGGGAGCTTAAATCAGTGGGGTGTAGAACTTGGAAACTTGTAAAACTTGGAAACTGTTCCTGGATGCAGTATGCAGAAGTGCGGTGTTCGTAGGTGGTCATGGTGTCTCTCTGCCACAACAGTGCCCTCAGAAGGACCAACAGTTGAAAACCTTATGATCTAGCTAAATAATTGCCCTGGGCTATAAATGAAAATAGAATAAATCTCGTTGTATTCTTGATCCTAGAGAAAGATGTGTCGGAGCGGGGCAGCCTGTTGTCTCTCTCTGTCCCAGGGCCTTGATGCACACTGCCGTGCTTTGCGTAGACACGGACACCGTGCCGTGTTCCTCCTTACTGTCTCGTTCTTGATCAGACCGACATCTCAAGAGAGTATTCATCCACTGAGGGAACCATAAGTAGCCTTATTGCAGTGCGTTGTGTTTCATCCTGTAAGTTAGACTTGGCTGTTTCAGTCATCTGAGAAGATCATGAATAATGTACAGCATCTGTCTCCCATGACACTTGAATTAATTACGTTCCTTAGAGCAAACAGGTAGCACTAGACCAAGGTAATTTAGAAACAGAATTACTGCTTCAGTAGCGTACAGAGAAGTAATTAATTACAGTAAATTTTTTTTGTACTCCTGTAAATATTGTCTGTGTCTGCTCCACGTCAGTTCCATTATCTATCAAGAGTAAAGCGTGCATACCTGCTTCAGTGAATACTCCCTGAACGGAGGTTTTGTGTGCCAAAACCCGTGTATTGAAAAAGACTGCTACTTAGCTGACCTTTTTATACTTAGGCAAACAAGACTGCAAAAAAAAAAAAAATTGATGGAATCTGTTCATACCGTGGAGCTTTAATATTACCTTAATGCGGTCAATTTATTTTGATCTGTTGGTGCAGTGGGAAGGAATAGTTCTTAAATGCATGAAAAGGAATAATATAAACAGGTAAGTGATTTTGTGCTTCCTCCTCTGAAGAACACCGCCTCAAATTAATTTCTTTTCAACAATACAAACTGTAACTGAAGTGAAACGCTGCCTCCTGCTTCTGTTTTCCTGACAAGCTGTGTACTTCCTATGAGAAAGCCCTAAAAATTTCAGCTGATCTGTAAATTTCAGTTTGAACAAGAGGAATTTGTCAGGCCAGGTTTCCTTTTCTGTGAGAGAAGGCTTTTCTCTGGGCGTCAGCTCTTTCGCTAGGGTGAGCTTCAGGAGCCTCCCCAAATTCCAGTGTTTGGGCACCTTATCTGCTTGCGTTGCGTAGATAATATTCCTCATAAAGGCTTTGATTTCAAACCCAGGGAAGGGATGATTTAAATAATCCTCATAAAGACATGGAACGATCCCAGTTTTCAATCAAAAATGTTGAGCAGATTGTAATTCCATTTTGAAAGGTGAATTGAGTTATTTTAAGGTGAGAAACAGTTCTGCACCAAGGATTACTGAAGCATTTTGTATCCCAGAATACAAAAGCTTCGGTAGAACTGTGTTAAAATAGATCTTGCAGCAGAGTTTACCGTAATAGTAACGTATAGCGTAACACTGAGTGTCCTGGTTCTGGCCAGGATAGAGTTAATATTTACCTGAGCTGGGTGGAGAACTGAAGCTGGTAGCCCCTATGGCTGGGATAGTTAACTAATTAGCTAACAGCTGGGGTTAATTTACCCAAATTAGCCAAAGGGCTATTCCATCCCATCTGACATCATGCTCAGTATATAAGTGAGGAGGGTGCTGAAGGGAGGCTCTCCTAGTTGGAAGAGACTGGATGTAGAGATCTGTTGTGAGCTATTATACTGTATTTGTGTTCCATCACTCTCTTGTTTTCTTCTGTCATTACTGTTAAATTTACTTTTTGTTCAAATCTCAACCCGCGTGTTTGGTTTTTTTTTTTTCCTGGTTTTCTTTTGTTTGTCAAATCTCCTCCTATTCTCTCGGAGAGTGGGGGGAGTGAGAGAGAGACTGCGTAGTCTGGTCCCCGTTGGGGCTGAACTGCGACACTGAGTATGCATCACTCTTGCTGTGTGTGTACAGTAATACCACAGAGCTCCAGTTAGACTGGAAAATGTGGGTTGGGCAGCCTGTTTTTCAGCCAGGACTGTGTGTGCAAAGGTAGAGAGCTCAAGATCAGAGACACCTCTCACAGCTCCTTGCCCTGAGCCCTCCGTAGCGGAGCGTGCCTTTCAGACAGATCCTGGAGGTTAGCGGCAACCTTGGTTCTTTTTAGTACCGCGGTGAAGTCTCCAGTTCTCAGTAAATAGCTAACCCGCGCAAGGGGGCTGGGAGAACTGCTTGCAGTTCTCAGGTTTGGTTTATGGTACAGAGGCACTGATGGAGACGCCACAGCTTTATCCGTTTGGGATTAAGATACTGAATCCTGAGTTTAGGTGCAGACCCATTTTTCCACAGTCTTGTCTCTGCCAGGCTGCGTGACAAATGTCACCTGCACGTGACATTTGTACGTGACCCTCCAGCGATGCGAGGTGATGTGTGGCACACGGGGCGCTCTGAATTGGGGTTGTTTGGCCTGAGCTATATAGCTTGGGATGCAGGCGACCAGCTGCTGCTGGTTCATCTCGTAGAAACAGTAATGTTTCATTCCTCTGCTGCTGAGCTGCTCTGCAGCTGCTTGGACAGCAGATCAGTACTTACTTTTGGCAAATAGGCACACAGGGTTGGAGCCCTTGCTGTTACATGACCAGTCACTGCTGTAACGGTGGAGACCTGTCCCGTCACTCCCATGCATTTGTCAAGGATGTTTCTCAAATGTGCATGACTTTCTCTTCCTTTCCCAGTGACGTTCTCACCGTTTATATTTTCTCTTTGGATGCGTGAGGTTTTAGTTTCAGGGGCTTTCCTTTGGGGATTTATTTTTGTGTGTTTGACAGCTTTTCTCTTGTCTCCTCCCCAGGCTTTTTCTGATCTTTTTTTGTTAGCGTAGCCATTGACAAGCTCCTGCCTCATCTTTCCCTTCAGCCTCAGTCTCTTCTCTCTCCTGAATTTCTTTGTGGTCCAGCTGGCCATTTCTTCTTTATAACTTGGAGCGGTGTAGAGGGTCGATAGATACTGCTTTTAAAGTTCTCATGCTCTACACTGGAAGGAGACAAGGTCTGAAAATACCCGAGGCTTGCAGCCTTGCTGGTAGGAACAGCCTGGGAAGGAATAACGTGCTCCCCGTTCCCCATGGGCCAGTGGACGTCGTTCGCTGTGGTTTTGCGGCTTCTGTGCGTTCAGACAGGTTAGTGACCAAGGCCAAAACGGGTTACGCATATTTACCCGTCACTTTTTCTGACTTTGGCACCTCCTTGTCATCTTTCATCACCGGTCATTATTAGATTCCCATTAGCAACGTCACTCTTCAGGCTGTCGCTCTCCAGGAGCGCTGAACTTGGACAGCATGGCAATCTTCCCGTTACATAGTTCATGATATTTTATTCTGGTCCTTATCGCTCCCGGTACGTTAAGATCTGAGCAGCTGTTTCCCTTGTTTGGTAAAGAATAGCTATTATTTTGGATATCATAATTTAAATGTCGTTTTCTTGAATTGAATATAGATAAGTCCTGATATGTAGATCAGAAACATTATTTACAGTTTCTTTTTTAATCAGATAAGGCCTTGGGCTTTGCCTCCGATCTTATTATTTGCAAACTAGTTATATCTAGAGATGATCGCGTTTTTCTGAGAGTTTGTCTAAATTAATAAACTTGCTTGACATCAGGGCTGAGAATGTTTCCTCTCCAAGGCACAGAATGCTCTCATCAATTTCCAACTGCAATTTAAATGGCAGGATACAAATAAAATAGGTCACAAGTGAAATTTCCTTCGGATTTATCATCCATAACATCTATCAGGGTCTGACATACTTAGGACAAAAGATATTTGTGGAGGCGATGTTAATGTTACATTTATTGCTTAGGGAAGAAGTATATATGTAAGAACTATTTTAGTGGCCCTAAGAAAGCTATAAATTGCAGTTGTTGATCTTTTGTTTGACTTATGTTTATTATAAAAGAGAATTAAACAGGGTTTGCTTCAGTAATAAATAGGAAATGCGTGAATCGAGGCTGTGCTCCTTTTTCCCCTGCGTGAGTTTCCAGTAATAGCTTCATCACTCCTTTCCAAACCGTACTTGACAAATGTTTTGTAGAAACACCCGGTTTTAAAACAGCCAAGACCATTTTTTACATATCCACACTGTATTATCTTGGTATTTGCGCGAGGAGTGTCCATTCGGTGCATGCACAGAACCAGTTGTGGATTAGGTCTCTCTCATTGCTTTGGGGAACCACTCCAGTTTGTTTAGAGACTTTTAGTGGTAAGTAAACATATGGCAAGAGCTTCAGCAAAACAGCAGCTCTGTTTCATGAGATTTCTGGTTTACTGTCTCTTTTAGGATCCCCTGCAAAACACTGCGACTTTTCGTAAGTCCTTAAGAAATTAGTGAAATGACTTGCTTTCATTCTGAAGTACGCCGTGAACAAAATCGCATGTATACCGTAAGGGGACAAAATAAAAGATTCTAGCTGCAGCTGATCTTCTTCAAATATCTTCTCTTTGGACATCATCATCTTCTCTGTTCATTTTCCCCAAGCTTTGCAAGGAAAAAATCTTCTTGCTGCTGGTGGTGGTTGTAAGCATTGCCTTAATTTCAGTCTGCCCTACGCAGATCACCTTGCGGTGGTACAAGAGCCAAGCAGAGAGGACAGCAGTGTTGTAGGGAACTGAGAACATCGATTCCAGATATGCCTTAACAGCACTTGAAGTGTGAGAACCGGCGAATGAAGAGGAATCGAATGTGTTTTTTTAATCTTGGGGATCCGAGATGTGCAATAGGGCTGTCTTCCCCACCCCGCGGCTAATGAGACGGGAAAGCTGGCTTTGCAGAAGTGAATGGGGCACCCAGTTGGAACTTGTTATTAAATATAACTTTAGCTGCTTTGGTAGTAAAAGGTGAGAGTTTAAGCTAGTAACATAGAAAATGGAGTGCGGTTTATGTGACGGTGGGAGCGATGTCAGGCAGCCTCTGCTACCTGCAGCTGAAAATGGCAATAAGAAATTATAAGCTTCTCTAACAGTAAAAGAAACTGAGCCTGGTACAAAATATAGACCCCTTCTCAGTGTGTTTACTTTTATCCTCTCTGCAGGGCACTTTTTATCCCCAAAGCATGCATTCACTGCCTGGGGTCCTTCTTGCCCGGTGGCTAGCGTTGTTACCTGGCTGCTGTAGGAAAGGATATGACCCGCAGTCCACTTGCTTTCTTATTTTCTCTTCCAGTGACAGACTGAGAAGAGGTTACGGCTAGCCTTGAACACCGGTTCTACGCAATGATTTCTTGGTCGATGGGATTTTAGTGTTGCTGGTGGCTTTGTACGTTATCCTCAGGACAGATGATCGTGGTGTTACCCATACTACGCTGTACAAGCCGCTGTGATTTATTCTGGTTGTCTAATAAAGGCTGTTTCAGAGTAGCGCGTCGGTCGTAAGCAGAGAGCTTAAACAAATCTTTGGAGCCATCTAATGGGGATATTAAAATGTTGATTTTATTTAATAATCTTTGATTATAGCTGTTTGTGATGCTAATGGCAGAACTGCTGCTCTGTGCATCTCAAAGAAATAAAGTTTGCCGACTGACTGACTACCACCTTGTGTAAAAGGCTGGCATTGCTCCATCAGGGGGATAGCAAGTGTTTCATGTATTTAGATGAAATAGTAAGATTTTTGAGTATTCCCTTACTCTTTCTCAGTTTCAGAGCTTGCTGTTACTGATTTAAAGGAAGAGAACGCGGAGGCATTGCTGCTAACCCAGGAGTTGTTTGGAATGCTCCTCTTGGTGATCTTGTCACTGAGTTCGTCAGCTAAATTGTGACTAATATAAAAATTAGGATATATCTGAGGTAACAAGTCCTGTCTTATGTTACAGAATATCCTATGGAGGCGCTTAAGAAAGCTTTCGCCCTTCATATGCTCAGGTCAGGCTGGCAGTTGACTTTCTGCTTTTTTTTTTTCAGGTAGCTCCTACCTAATGACAAAAAGGCATCAAAAACGTGATTCTTTGTGTTCTTAGCCAGGGAGTGCTGAGAGCAGGTTCCCAGGACCAGTCTGCATGAAGACAAGCTAGAGTGCAGTGTATAGAAAATACTTTTGCTTCATCATGCTGAAAGCTCTCATTTTGTCCTCATGGGAAGAAGCTATTGCTCATGCCCAGTCTGAACCTCTCTGGTTTCAGTTTACACGTGCGGAGCTGCCCCCGGCTAGGCAGGCCCTGCCCTCCAGCCTGTCAACTGTTACCTCCAGTTCGGTGTCTCCTGCGAACTTGAGCAGAGCGTGCTTTGTCACCTCCTCTGCATCATTGATAAAGATGTTAAAATGGATCTTAAAATTTGTCATGAAATCCAGGTTGTGTGGGGCAGAGCTCAGCCTTCCCTGCTAATCTCCTCTTAGGTGAAACCTGAGTCTCCTTCAGTACTTCTTCAAATAGCCCCTTCTAGACTTATTCCAGTATTTCCATATTTCTAGTAATATTATAATGATTGAGTTTCAAGAAGGCTTGAAGGGAAGAAAAGTTCCTTTTTTCTTCAAGATGTAGAAGGGTCACGTTCTTAATAGCATGTTTGCAGAGCAGAGAGTTTAGAAAAACTGTGGTTTAGGAGAAGCGCTCGTAAGAGTTCCTCATAACGTGTTCCTGTGCTTATCTGAAGTAAGTATGTGGGACCTCCCACACCCATTGGCGTGCATTTACGTACAAAAATTAGACCTGTAAGTAAATCGTGACAGGAATTTTACTTTAGCACTTACTTCAGAAGTTACTGGGTGCAAAGCCAGGTTTCGGCTGCTGTGGGATGATTCAGCATCATCAGAAGTAAACGTGCTGCAGGCACATCCCGTTAAAATTCTCTGTAATGGAAAAATCTTTTTCAAAACAAGTACTCTCTGTCGTAAGCCCCTGTTTTTTATGCTGTATTTCTCATAGTTTATTAAATCTAAGAGCTTTTATTACTCTGTACTCTGTGGAATCCAGTTAGCTTTGAAGGACTGAATTACATTCAGCGTGGGTTGCGCATCATCAGAGCGAACATTCCGGGGTGTGTTTTGTGTTGATAATGATGCATAAGTTGTAAAGTACATTTTCCTTCTATCAAATGAATGTGGAAATGGCAGTTTCAGAAACAATTAGCAAATAACTGAGCGTAAGTGAATATAAGAAGCCAGTTTGAAAGCATCTTTTTTTATTTGTTTCAAAATATTCTGGTTTTTTACTTTTTAAGTATTAAGTAGTGTTGTGGTTTTGTTTAGTAGGGGGGGCCTAAGGTGGTAGCTTCTGTAGGAAACTGCTAGAAGTCGCTCCCCTTTGTTCAGGGGACTTGGCCAGGCCTAGGGCGGACCCACTGCTGGCCAAGGCCGAGCCGATTGGTAGCAGAATGTCTCATGATAACACCTCTGCGATAACGTATTTAAGAATGGGAAAACAGAAAAAAAAGGGAGAGAAGAGAAGATGTGAAGAAGCTGAGCGGGGGCAGAGGCGCAGAGGGGGAGGCGCAGGCCTCATGGGCCTTGCAGGCCTCACCCTCTGGCCTCTCGCCAGGCAGCCGACTGGGCCCGACTTGGCCCGGCCCGGCTGCAAGAAGTGGAGAGGAGATGAGAAGTGAATGAGATGTAAAAAAGATCCTGAGAGACACCTACCAGCCTGTTGTGAGGAACGGCTGCAGATGCCAAGGGCCGTGAAGAAGGAGGGGGAGGAGTAATGCGGCTCCTGGCCAAGATTCCCCTGCAGCCTGTGGTGACGACCATGGTGGAGCAGGTTGTCCCCCTGCAGCCCATGGAGGTCCACGGAGGAGCAGAGATCCACTTGGAGCCCGTGAAGGACCCCACACTGGGGGAGGTGGATGCCTGAAGGCAGCTGTGGCCCATGGAGGGCCCGCTGGGACAGCTGTTTTGGAGAGACTGCACCCCGTGGAAGAGATGACCCACGCCGGAGCAGTTCCATGAAGGACTGTGGCCCGTGGGAGGGACCCCACGCTGGAGCAGGGGAGGAATGTGAGGAGTTCTTCCCCCGACCATGAAGCAGCGGCGTAAAACAACATATGATGAACTGACTGCAACCCCCATTCCCTCTTTCCCCCTGTGCCGCTCGGGGAGGGAAGGTAGTAGAGATAATGTTAAGCTTGGGAAGAGGGAGGGGTGGATGGAGGTTATCTTGTTCTCTGTCTCATTATCTTGCTGTTTGTAGTAATAAATGAATAGTTTTCCCCAAGTCGAGTCTGTTTTGCCCGTGACGGTAACTTTAAGGATTTCTCCCTGTCCTTATCTCAAACCTCGAGTCGTTTTTCCTTATATTTTCTCCCCCTGTTCTCTCGGAAGGTGGGGGGAGTGAGAGAGAGACTGCGTAGTCTGGTCCGATCGGGGCTGAACTACGACAGTTATTTTGGCGCCCAACGTGGCGCTAGTTGTGCAACAGATGTTTATGTTTATGTTTATGTTTTCTGCGTTTACTTCTGTGCAAAAACTGTAGAAAAACTCCCGTTCAGAAGAGCTGTATTGTGCCATGGATGTTATTCATGCCACCTCTGCGTGCTGGGGTTCCGCTCTGTGGTGTGCTGGTACCCAGAGGGGTCGCTCAGGAAGCCTGCTAGCACAGGTAGGGCCTCAGTGAGTCCGTGGGACACTGCAAACACACAGACTGGATTTACAGCCCTGAAAAGAGGCGGCTGACTCCGGTACCGGTGACTGGGCCGCTTGCCAAGGCTGGGGATTTGGAGGGTGAAGGAGAGTGACCCGTTACAGGATCTCTCCTGCGGGGAGTAAGTTATCAGATTGAACTGGCGACACAGCGATGAAAGCATGACCGAAGAATATTAAGACCGAAGAATATTATGAGTAGCTTTGGAGTGCTTTAGTTGTCCTTTGCGAGTGGTTTTCCCATGTGGCAGATACATGGAGCTTGCCACAAGAATGAAAATTAGATGATGTTCTGCATTTATTTTGGGCAGCTACTGCGGGGACCTGCGAGGGTGTAGAAGTCCTTGAAGTTTGGTACATGGGAAGTACTGCACCAGAAGATGTTTCAGAAGAGACGGTTCACATTCAGACTTTTTTTGTTATTGTTTTTTTGTGGGAGGATGGTTCCGGGTTTCTTTATGAAACCGGTGAGGTGCCACTTTGGAACAGGTTGTTCTTGTGCCTAAAGTGGAGAACTTCTGCAGGGATTCCCTCTGCACTGTGTAATTGCTGTGACTGTAATTAATGTCGTACGGGTTTCCGCCAGCGTTGCTTGACGCAAAGCAGCTCCATATCAGAAGGCATCTAGATACAGCACAGGCAAGCTGATTTGATGCGCTGTGTTTGATTTCACACTGCACTTCACGGCAGCGGTGGCTGCAGCGTATGATTTCAGTCATCCTTACTGTGGGTTTTGCCCAGTAGTGCTTCTCTTTTCCCTGGTGAATGGAGAGGACTGTTCATTCCTTCTTTTTGCAACCCCAGTCACAGGAACTTGCATGATCAGCCTCACCTCTTCCATAGTTACATTTACAGAGGATAAAGTAAAGGCATGTTTTTGTTGCTTGTGCCACAATGTTTAAATTCATGAGGCTCAAACTGAGATATTTCACCTCCAAGCGAAACTGTTAAACTTGAGAAACAGAGAAGTTAGGAGATGGCAGTGCTTAGACAGCTTCTGAAATAGCTAACTGCATGGAATAGCTGGTGTTAGCTGGTGTATCTGTTTCTGTTACGATCTTAAACTGTAATAAACCTGAAGCAGTGGTACTTACTGGATTTGAATTTATGGGAAAAAAGGATCTCTGATAGAAAAGGTGTTACCATCTGATGAAGTGATTTAAAATACAATAATACGGTGGTTTGTACCTGAAACACTTGACCAGTGAGTCAAGCTGTGAGCGTCTGCAAGCCAAGTATTTAACTCTCCAGTTGCTTTTGATTTGGATAGAAAATTTTAATAGGGAGCACAAAAAAGTTTTGTTGAAATTTTAGATCTGTTAAATATAGTTGGTGATACTATTCCTACTGGGCACCTCTCTGTGTGTTAAAGTTGATGTGCTAATGCTTAATGGCACGTCAGCGCAACAGGGGTGAAGGATGCTACGGAGATCCCTGAGCGAAGGCCAGCTGTAGTAGCGTGATTGTGCTAGCTAAGAGGCTGACTGATCATCACAGCAGCATATTTTGATTGGTAAAATCAGTAATTCTTTCCAAATTTATAGTTCTGGCAGATTTTTATATTTCTAGGTTTTTTTTTCCCCACACTCAGAATGAAAGAACGTTAAATCCTTAAAATACCATGTAAGAAAAAAGATATCTGATATCTGATGTCCTTCATGCATCTTTCATCTGTTACTCAGTCTCGAGCCTGTTTTGTCTTCTAAGAGCAGAAATGTAAAAATAAACTCTTCAAATGAATAATGTTTCCTGTTTCACAACAACATACGAAAAAAGGCAATAAGCTGTTTACCTGTGATTCTGTGCTGGAGGGGTCTGATGCATAGCGGTAAGGCTGCTGATCAGTTGTCACCTGTGAAATTGGAAAATAAAGGGAATTTGCTCACAATGTTGTCTTTCTCTGTAGACCTCAACTGCTACGGTTAATATAGTGGTGACGGATGTGAATGACAACGGACCCGTTTTTGATATGTTTCTACCTAAAAACCTGTCCGTACAGGAAGAGGAAGCCAATGCTTTTGTTGGTCAAGTAAGGGTAAGTTGTTGACTCTGTGGAGTTGTTTATTTTATTACCCAGACTATTAGCAAAGAGCACAAAATAATTGTACCTTAGACAAACTCACGTCAGAATGTCTTAGGTTTTAATGCGAACTGTCTCTTGTCAGATGCATTTATGTCAACAAAGTCATCTTTTGAATTTGAAAATGCAGAATTGATTTCCTCCTCCTCTATGCTTAATAGCGGAAAAGGCTTTTTAATTTAAAAATAGCACATAAAAAATCTCTTTTTGAAGACGCACACCGCTGTAAAAGCTTGCTTATAACACAGTGTTCCAACATTATTCTCATGTCTTTATTCTCTCACTGATTTCTTTTAAAATGTTTTTCTAAGATACTGAACAAGTGATGCTTATGTATATAAAATTGTCATGCATTTAGAAAATTTTAAGGCTGTTAAGGGGAATGGCAGTTGAACTGGTATCTGAAATAATTGATTACCTGTCATAAAAATAGGTTGTGCATCACATACATAGATCTTCTGGACTACCGAATGCGGATTCAGTCACTTGAAGCATACATCCCTTTCTTTGGCAAAGTCAGTTTTTCCTAAGAAGCAGGGGAAAGAAGAAAGTACGAGTTGGTTTTTTGAACTAGTAGTTGCATATAATGTTTCGTGTTTCCTTCAGGGATGGGTTAGCACAAAGGTTGGGTGCAATGTGAGCTCTAGGTCAAAGATTAATTTGGAAGCATCTTTTGCAGGAATTTAGGGGGAAAATCTGCCTTTCTTTCCAGTAGCAACCACCTCAGTAGAAAATGGGAGCTCCTTAACTGCTGTATTAGCAGTTCCTTCAGAAGGAATAGGACGTTCTGGGTAGTGTGGGAGCCATACTGGGTAGCGTATAACCGTAATACCCATGTTTCTTTCCAGGCTTATATTATTCAGTAAGACATCCATCAGTGTTTCCTGTCAATGATATTCCCTGTTAATTTTGTGTTCATTTTGAGTAGACTTCAGTTGTTTACTGATACTGAAAACTGAAAAAAATGCTGCTTTGGGATAGATTTGTGTTTCCTTTCAATTTCGTTACTTATTCGCGAAGTTTTATTTCATTCAAGTTCTAATCAGGTTTATAAAATAAAACAAGTTGGTGCAACAGAACCTCTCTATCTAAGAAATCAGTATAATTTCTAAGTTGTGTTGAAATGAAAATATTTAATGAAACCTTGTGATAGCTTATGCCTGGTTGTGGAATGGAAAACTGGTTATATTATTTATTGTCATGTTTATCACCAGTCTAATTCCCAGCTTCTGGATGAAAAAAAGCTTTCCCTTCACAGCACAAATACTGGGTGTAGTTTCTCCTGTTCATATTCACAAATGTGTATATATGATATGGAAAAGAGTGACCAGGGCATGTGGAATGTTCTTCTGGCTTCAGTGAGATTGTTGAAATAAGGATGATGGCCATTTAGGTGTAGCTGTGTTGTTTGAGGATATTCTTTAAAAACTGAAATAGCTTTTGTGGTGGTGCTGTGCTTCACAGGACATGAGAACCATGGTAGCTATGGGAGAGCTTTCTGTGGGAATACATTTTGTACAGGAGCTGTAAGGTGGTTAAAACACAAAGGCCTATTTTAGACGGAAGTAGCCTGGGAAAAGGTCGTCTTTATTGTGTCGTGTGTTTTCACCACCAAGAATTAAGCTTCTCAGAATGTCTTTTATTGCACTCATTGCAAGCGGAAACCTGAAATCCACCTGAGTAAGCAGTGATATAGATTAATTAAAAAAAAAAATTAGGTTTTTTGGTGTGTCTTTCACTTTGGAATCTTGGCTTCCCATTTTGCATGGGGAAAAATACAAAAGGGATTTTTATCTCAAGACCCAGGAAGACATGAGCCCTGCTGCACATCGGGGCAGAGGACCTACTGACGAAGGATATGGAAAAGGTGCTCAGCTCCTGTGATGCCTCAGGTTTTTTACTGGTAAGGTTTGGTATCAGGGTCATCAGCTGCCTGAGCCCGGTGTCAGTCTTGGGGAGGAAAGCACTACCCACAGGAGAAGATGATAAAGTTATGGGCTGTTTAAGGAAATAAGACATAAGCAATGATTTGGATGCTGAAGGAGTCTCCAGAGGTCCCTCCTGACCAAATTTATTTTGTTTCTAATTGGCTCACTATTTTAATGTATTTTACAGTGGAATCTATTCTTCTATTCATGCAAGATCTGCCGAAATAAATTATTATATGGTTTGATTATTAGCAGCAGCTACTGTTGCCGTTATTTATTTTTTTCCTTTTTTTTTTTTTTTTTTTTTTTTACAATTGGTAGTTGTGATAGGAATGCTGGTAAATCTGGGATGTATTCTCTGACATCAGTAAGCAGAAAGGTAAAGCTGTAACAAATTTACCAGTTTCTATATTAAAATGCTAGACAGTCTGGATAACATGTGACTGACTGTTGAAATGTTTTTTCCATTCTTGACTTTCTCTACGAGCTTGTTCTTGCTTTCCTCTACCGAGACTGCAAAACTTCATGTCTCTGGCCTGCTAATCTGTCCTAAAAAAGTGATGACTCACATTCGCCCCCTCCCTTTGTCCCCTCTCCCCTGATACAGGGAAGGTTATAAGCAGCGTGGGTATGAAACAATCGGGCCAAGCACTCCCGTGAGTAACTCCTGCCACAGACAAGAAATTTCTGTGCTCGACTTTGGGGAAGTTGGACTTACAAAGGGATTTCCATAAGGGCTTAGGTAACGTTTGGGAATTTGTTGCAGAACAAGGGCAATTAAGGATTTTCTGTTGGAGAGGGGAGGGCTTGTTACAGGCAGGGAGGGAGCGTTCACTCCCCGAAGCGCTCTTGCTCCCTTCCACGCCGGTGGCTCTGTGCCGGCTGGAGCTCCTGAAGGTACGGACACAGGAGAGCTGCCTATGGGGTGTGAGGAGCACGCTGAGGATTCAAAGAACAAAAACTAGAAAGGATAAGGCTGAAAGTGTGGCAGATGTATTTCAGATCCCTTTTATTTTGTACAGCGTTGTCTAAACAGCAGTCAGAGGTGTGTTAAATTCCCTGCTGTTCTTTCATGTCTGATCGTGGGGATCCCCCAGCAAGACAGGAGAATTGCTGCGTAAGGTTCTCAACAAAGGACCAACCGGCAACAGAAAGCTTCAAAGGGGAGACTTGAAAGTGAAATTCAGGCACCTTATTGTCTACAGCAGTCTAAACCAGCTGAGGTCCTGCTGAAGACAGGGCATCTGACTGATCTGTATTGTACAGTGCGCTGCTTATCAATACCAGGTGCATAGGAGGTAAAAAAGAGGAATAACATTCAAGTGGAGATCAATATGTCAGCTGCAGAATCTGCAAACAGATTTGCATTCTTGTTCAGTGAAAAACAGTCCCAAGTAGTTTGTTACAGACTTTAAAAAAGCACTCCGTCGTTAAGTAAGAAGCTGTTGACCTGACGGGGTGCAGGAGAGGACACAAATTCACTTGACTGAAGTTTTTATTCATCTTTTCTTTATATTTACCCAGAATCTTTCACACACAGCCATCATTTGTTTATTGTAGGGGTATTTTTGTGTCACTGATCCAGCACTGTTTGAAATCTCCAACATGAACATGTTGGTATCAAGGGGAGATAGGGACATGAAAGGAAATGAGAAGAAAAATATGGATTTTGGGCAAGCCAACCCTTGATCAGGTGTTAAAGTATCATTGGACTATAGATTTTTCCTAAAATGGAGACAGTATAAATAAGCTCCCATAGTGGAAGTGGATTGCAAACTGTGTGTAATACTTCTGTCATCTGCTGGTTTTTTAAAAAGAGAAAAGAAATGCTTAAAGAAAGTTGCTCTTAAGGATGGACCTATTCTACCTATTGGAAAAGCGAGCTTTGAAAGACCTTCTTTGATTGTACTGTACAATGGAAATATTTTGCTTTTCTATTTGTGTAATACATGTATATTTGTACCTGTGGTATGTACCTAATAGCCTCTGTCCACTACAGAATAAAGTTAAAACTGTAAGACAAGTAAGACGTAATCTCTCAAATATTAATTAGAATCTGAAATCCAAGAATTATTACCATGGCAGGTGGACCTCACCTAGAGAAAACTCAGACTTTTGTACTTGGTTGCAATACGTGCATCTGTATCGCTACTGTATCTGTTACCATTTAGTGGTTTGACCTCCACTGTGCCTGTGTGCGTAGGAACGAGTGACTTCCCAGTGCAAAAGAGCTCTTCAGCTGTACATCTTGGGCTTCTGTTTGTGCTCATTTCTCTAACTTCCATATAGCTTCTTGTAAGTGAGTGGATCTTCCCAAGGTCATTTTGGTAGGGCCTCTGTGATTTCATGAAGAAAGTTGTCTACGTGGGTTAGAGAGCCCTTCAGTAAGGCTTCGGCACCATCTCCTTGAGATGCTCGTACGATGCTGGTGGCATCATTTCTTGTCAGACAAGACGTGCAGAGAGAAGAGTGTTTCCAGTAGGGCATGGATGTGCTCAAGTCCCGCTGTAACTGCTTTTATTCTTTCTTCTTTCCCAGCCCGTATTGGTTTTGTCAGTCCCTAATACCTGACTAGGATGGAAGAATTGTAGCTTCTGAGTCACCACAGCCACAGAGTCTGCCTTTAATCTTTTGCGTGTCCGTGGTAGGGCATGCTTATGTCAGCTTGGGTGAACGCTGTGTGAAGTTGTGCTCAGAAGAGGTACTGTGGTTTGCTTTAGGTTTAAGCTAAATGGCGTGCTTCTTGCTTTCCTCAGAGTGGTAGGTCTTGGGGAGTATCCCCTTTCTGACCTGGAAGGGGTTCTGTAAGGAGGATGAGAAATGCAGAAAATGATAACTTCTATTAATAGTGTTCACTCTGTATTTTAACTTAATTTTCTCTTTCTTTCCCCTTATAATTATGAAATCTGAGCAAGTGCCTGTCACAAGAATTATTAAAGGCTGCATCTCCGCTTATACAGTGAGGAGAAATGAAAAGACAGCCGTTGCTGAAGTGGATGTTGTCATCCCGTGTGCTTCCAGTTGGATTTTCACCTGTTTGTTAACAATCAAATTCCTTCAGCCTCTTAAAACAAGATAGATGTCACAGTTTCAAGTCCAAACCTGTGGCATGAGAAGAAATAGCTGCAGTCGCAGATCTATGCAATTTTTTTTCCGTCGTAGACCGGCAGTGCTAGGCAGGATTAGCCGCTTTATGCTGACACCCCTAAGGGTTTGTATAATTCCTGCAGGGTGTTTCACAGCGCGTGGCTGCAGCCGCCCTTTCTCCGCTTTACAGCGGTTTCTTGAACTTAGGTGAGGTTAAGACACAGAAGAGGTAGGTTTAAAAAACTCCTTGCCACCATAATGTGGTAAATGGGATGAGTTTTTAAACTAAATGGATTTCAAAAGCTCTGCTCTTGTCTTTCCTGTTTCCAATATTGTATTTGTGCATTAATTGACATCTTTGTCCTCAAAGTAATGACATTTGTGCTTTAACGCAGTGGAAATTTTGATATTTGTTATCAGAGAAGCCTTTCCACCATTGTCACATTCACGACAATTTATCCTTGAAAGCCCAGGGATTTTTGTGTGGAAGGAAGTCCTGGTTTTGTCTGCCTTGCATGTGAGGGTGTTTTTAAGCCCTTTCATCTCTTTCAGCCTGCTGCTGTACTGAATCTTCTGAGTCAGTGGATTCCCGTCTCTAATACATCCTCATTTAGTATCTTGAAGGCCGATGCTGTTTGTTTAGATTCGGCTGTCCAGATTTCTGCCACTGGGATAAGAAATTGTGGTTTTCTTGAGGTTCGCATGTTTTATATTGAGCCTGCTAACTTTGGACTGCGGTCTCTCATCATAGATGTTCTTCTGTGACGTAGATTAGTGATTCCTTTTTGAAGGAGTTTCTTGTGATAAATGTCAGGTGTCAAACTCTTCTAATAGTCAGACCTTGTGGCCTTGGTATCTGTAACTAACATAAAGGAAATTAATTTCCTTTAAGTATTCTTCTGTGGACAAGAGATGACCACAGAACACAAGCGAGAGCGTTTTGAAGAGTCTGACCAGTGAGAGGAGTAGTTTCAAATCCCCGCGTTGTCTGTTAGATTCCAGCTTGGATTCTAAATCTAATGTTCTCTAATTAGGTGGGCTAATGACAAAAATAACTTTAAAAAGGATTTCTGTTTAGAGAAATGTTTGGGACCTCAGCTAAATGTGCAGATTTTAACATAAATGTATTTCACCTGTGATTTAGAAAGCTTTGGTTTTTATTTCGGCTACTATGTATGTTCATTGGTTTAATTTCTGAATTGCTTGATTGTATCATTGCCAAAGAACATACGCATCATAACAGCAAAATTTCTGATCATCCTTCAAGGGAAAACAGGCAGTGCAAGCCTCTAAAATTAGGATTTGGTTGCGTGCCAGACTAAAGAAAGGTTGTCTGCTTTTAGGTGTTATACTGTGGTTAATTTTTGTAGGAGGTTCACTAAATCATGTTTTTGCAACCATGAGCTTTCCAATTTTAGTTTATTTTAATTTGTATTTGCTTGCAGCATTGAACTGTTGTTACTGTGTTATTTTATCTAGAGTCACATTGAATTGGTTTCCAAACTAACCCTCCAGGTGCACTGGAATTAGCGTTGCCTATGAAAATAGTTGTCAAAGGTTTTCCCATCTTGTACAATGGCTAAAGTATGTCAGCATTTGAAAATTTACCCTGACAAATTTCTCTAAGTGTAGTTCTGAGAAAAGTGATAAGCTGCTATGACTTGGTAGTTCAGTAAGATACTCAAAACCTGTAGTGTTTTCAAGAGCATGTGTGCGTAGGGCGTTAGTTTGTTCTCTCTGTTGCCTTGAAATTTCAGGTTGCTGCCTCAGAGTTTCATTTTTGCCTCTCCAATTTTTTTTCAGACTGACCACACTTCATTGGACTGCCCCAGCCACTGCTAGATCACTGAATTTGCCCCCTGATATTAGTGTCCAATTTTGTTGGGTATTCTTTATATCATCTTTCTCCATCGAGTCATTTTTTGTAGGCCAATAATTCAGAACATTTAACGTTTATCACACATTGTAACTAAGCCGCTATCTCTTGCACTGTAACGTTAAGTTTTGTGGCATGTCAGAAATTACATGTCAGGATCACGTAAGTTAAAAAGCCTTTTGAATACTTTTGGTTGAGCATGGACACAGAATAAAAGCGTTGTATCATTTCTTATCTGAAGCTTGTACAAAGCTTGCAGTCCTCTAATCCTACAAGTCGGTAAAATATTTTTTTTTTCTTTCTGTGAATAACGTGATTTAAATGTCCATTTTGTAGGAAGTTCTGCAGAAAGGAACTCCAGTAGGTTTTGGGGCTGCAAGGGAGTATTGCAGCTATCTCTAACGGGCATACAGCGATGCCGTGTGTGTTTAGGAGCATGATTTATTAATCTAACTGCCTGAAGCAAGAGAAAAGTGTGCAAAACTGCTGACAACACCGGGAGGACAAAATAATTTCTTTGTTTCCTTGCTTCTTTTGACGTTCTTTCTCTGTCAGCTGGATTCAGTCTTTCCAAACTCTTGGTACCATCTAATCTTTTCCTTTGCATAGAGCATGTAATGAATGAAATGGGGAAAGAGAAGACCGTAAAAGCAGGCACAAAGAAATGAAAGAGAGGAAAAGCCCTTCTGAAATATAGGGAAGAAGAAAAATTCCAAGATTTTATGGATTATTGATTTTCCCACCTTAAAATATTTTTAAATAAATACCGAGAGATCAGAATTTTTTCAAATATCTGTGGCCTCCAACTGCATCTAGGAGAGGAGGCTCCGGGGAGACCTGATAGCAGCCTTCCAGTACCTCAAGGGGGAGAAGCTGTTCAGTAGGGCCTGTTGCGATAGGACAAGAGGTAATGGTTTTAAAATAGAGGGGGGTAGATTTAGATTAGAAATTAGGAAAACATTTTTTACGATGCGAGTTATAGAACACTGGCCCAGGTTGCCCAGAAAGGTGGTGGAGGTCCCATCCCTGGAAACGTTCAAGGCCAGGCTGGATGAGGCTCTGAGCAACCTGATCTAGTGGGGGATGTCCCTGCTCCTTGCAGGGGGGTTGGACTAGATGACCTTTGAAGGTCCCTTCCAACCCTAACCATTCTATGATTCTATGATTCTATGTTAATTTTTTCCTATGAGCACAAACAATAATCTTGAAAAACAAGTACAAAATCCAATTTAGGACTCCCACCCACACTTGATTTGCTGTTTGACACAATTGAGGGGCGTGGGAATCTTTTAAACCCATCATAATAAAAAATTAAACCCATTGTAATAAACCTATTAAACCCATAATAATAAAAAGTCATGTTATCGTCCATGAAAGCCATACTCCAACTCACACCAACAGCATCCTTTGTCTCTTGTAGCACAATTTCCATCTCTCCCTCCAGCTGTGTTGGCTGGAATACTGGAGAGGCTGTGGGTGACCGGAAGCTTTTGGGGTGGATAGGGATCGTGAGGGACTTCTGTCCTTGAAGAAGGCCTGAAGGAAATGGTAGTCTGCAGGAAGTTGGGTTGGGGGCAGAGCGGTCCCCAAGAAGTGTTTCAGCCTGCGGCTTTGATGAGGGGATAGCTGTCATGTTTGCCTCTGCTTTGTAGGCAAGGATGACTAACAACAGCCTGCCTTATTTTGCTGGTTTCCAGCTCCAGCAGTCCAAACGTGAACCCTCAGTTACCCAGCTTACATCCTGTGGTGAGCAAGAGCTGTAGATATTAGTAGGAGATTTCTTTTGAAAAGAATGATAATGATATAATTAATATTGTTGACATTTAAGCAGTTGTCATTATATTTCCGAGTTAATGAGCCTTCAAGAGATATTTTAGTAATTCAGATCCCCCAGAGTTGTATTTTCAAGCTGTTTGAGACAGAGGAAGATAGTTTGTTACTCCGGAACACCATTGGTTTATATTCATGAGGTTTTCTCAGTAATGTTGAAGGATAGTCGGTAATGCAAATTCAAATTTACCATAACACATAAAGGCTATTACCTTGTACATTATATTATCTCCGGTAAATGTGGGATGTATTTTCTGGGAACTAAAGTAATGATTCATTTATATTCCTGGGTTTCCAGGTTTGTTTTGTCACGCAGTACTTGATAAGTTAGCCCCGTGAGAGATGGAAATGAGAGTAGACATTTAGATCTGAGGAGTTACTAGAATAACAGTAGTGGTTACCGGAGACTCTTCAGAGGAACATGTTTTCCTAATTCTGAGTAAACAAAATGAGATGGGAGAGGTAGAAATGTGCATCTCGTCTTTCTGCATCTCTTGCAGCACTGGCAAGAGGAGCCAGTCAGCAGGGGATTGTTTTCTTTTCCAAGTCTAATTTAGACTCCTGCCGATGCTCTTGTTTTAAAGAAAATGAATTACCTTAGGCCTATGTAAAGCAGGCTCCTCTGTCCTGACAAAATCGCTTTTGGTTAGGCCACGTTGACTGAAGTGAATTTATGAGCTCTTCAGCTGTGTGACAGCGGTGTAGTATATTTGCCTAACAGGCTGCTGGAACCAGTCTCAGTAAGAATGGAGGAAAACCTCTGCGCACACAGAGAATGGTTCCAAATTTTTCTTTCACCCACACCAGCAAAATCAGCTTAGTTTCCTGTCCAAATTTACCAAGTGTGTTGCATGCGATTGCATCAGGCATCGGAACGTGTTGGCAGTGATAAGTTCAAGCTGGACTTTCTGAAAGCCCAGCTCCTCCTTGTGCAGACCTCCTCCTCCTCCACTCTGTTCTGTTTGAGGCTTGTCATACACACATGCGAGCTTGTACCTGTTGGTGACAGAGTGCAAGGATGAAATTGGGATGACTTAGAGTCATCCATATTGATAGAAAGCGACAGTTGTGAACAGGTAGTGACCGTGCTGCCAGCGAGTCCTTCAAGGACCTTGCCCTGGAGCTGCTTGCCTACTGGCTCCGAGAGGCTCCCTGGAATGATTTTCATATGGAAAGAGTTAATTTTGTATACCCTTGAGATAGGATTTTTTTTTTTTTTTTTAGAAAACAGATTAAACTCTTTTTCTTTCATATCCATAAAGAGTACATTATCTCTTTTCAAGTTTATAGTGATAAAATGTTAATTAATGGAGATCTCAAACTGTAAAAGCAATGTAATTTGGTAAAATAAGAGCATTTTCTTAAAGCTTTTTTCATGATAAAATCTTTAAAAACACGCACTTCAATTTTAAACGTATATAGATGTCTACAGATTGCTGGGGGCTGCAGCGGGGCTGAAGGGTCTCTGTGAGGAGAGGCCAGACGCAGCCGGTTCCAGCTGGCTCTAGCCACCCCAGGGCAGGGCCCAGCCCCTCGGCGACTCTGGCCGTGCCTCCGGGAAGGAGAATTAAGGAAGGGGAGAACTCCTTGGACACAGAGGAGCTTTGGGTGCTGGAGCAGAGTCCCCTGCAGTTGGTGGGGAAGTCGCAGTGGGGCAGGGAAAGGCTGTCAGGGGATGTAAAGCCCCTCTGCTGTGCGATGTGGGACTCTGGCCTGGAGAAGGCAGCCCCTGGCACCACAGAAGACATTTTGGCCTTCCCAAGTCTCTCAGGGATGCAAAACCATCTGTATGTAGGTTGGACAGTGCTTGTACAACTGTAACTTCTCAGCTTTGCCCTTCTCCACAGCGGCGGTGCTCTGCATAGTGTCCATCTAAGATGGCCAACACAAACGGGGTGGTGGCTTTGTAAACAGGCCGCAGTTGTCTCCAGCGTAACACCACAGAGCAGGGAGTTTGAAGCAAAGCTGGTTTGTTGTTTTTTTTTCTTTTATCTAGTAGATAATCAGAGAAGTCCTATGGTAGAATTTTTAGTGGACAAAGTGCAGCAAACTTTTGTTTGTCCCGTTTGATGGTTCAGTCAGAACAGCCATCTGAAATGTGAATTTGCCCCGTGCTGTTGGGACTAAGATATGTGAAAATGCAGAGAGCTAATGCTTCTCTTCACGTGTCTTTGGTTGACTTGTCATCAGTGTTACAACTGGTTTAATTGGATTTAATAGTGATGATTAGCCTGCTACTCTGCGTGGGAACGGATCAGTCCTGCAGAATGTGGAAAAGCTGTTTATGCCCAAGGATGTACACAAATGAGTTTACAGCATACATAAACATGTTTTTAGGAACCAGATTGCAAAGCTTGCCATATATTTGAAAATAAATTCAATTTACCTTCCTAAAAAATCAAGTTTTCTATTAAAAAACATTCTTCCAAATTAATCTTAAATAAAAGTGTTACCTGATTTATTCTCACAGTTTCCAGTGGTAGTAGTATTTCAGATACTGTTAGGTGGGGCGTTTGCATTCTTTTGTTGTTATTTGGATTTTAACTCTGGTGGTTCAGCATGAATTTAATTGCTGTAATGTGATTTTGGCTTAAATTAGAGGCTGAGTATAAGGACTGACCTCACTCGTTGGAGATCTGTGTCTGTGAAGTTGAATCTTGCTGTTCGTATCTTATCCAGAAGCTCTGCAACTTAGATTTCCTATACTTTGCTTTTCTTTCAGTGGAGCTAAATGTCTGTTACTGTATACTTTAATCGTTTCCCCTTGACTGGTTTTCTGATGGTTTTCCAGTATGTCATCTAGGAGGTCTTTCTGGCCCAAATCAGTTACTTCTGCGGAGGAAATGGAATTGATTCTAAACTAAGCAAATGAACCAGATGTTGAAAGATGTCGATTAAAAGGATGTGTTATCCGTAGGCTGGTCATTATGAAGTTGTAGCCATTACTGCTTACGGCATTGATGTAGTGCAGGGGGAAAGCACAGTGAAATTTTTCTTATTAACAATTTTAATTAACTTCTAATTGATTTCTAGGAAGATAAATGGTTTCATTACAATGTCTTACAACGGACACCTTTGCTGGAATTAAGTATTCATGGAACCTTCCTGACAATTGTTCTGATAACAAAACCTGAAAATACCTTATGATCTTCCCAGATGTCTGTAGTCTCATTTATGAAGTCAAATAAATGAAAATACCTTGCTCACAGAATGCCCTTTGTTTGATTTACATAACCTTCTTCATCATGCCATAATTGAGTTAAGAGGAGGAAAAGCAACAATATAGTCAGCATTCAGATTATATTGAGAGCCTGGTAGCTGTAGAAAAAACGTGAATTTTGTCCATCTCTGTAAGGGCAGTTATGTAATAGCAAGAATTATTTGACTGATACTGAAATTTGAGACTTAGTTCAGTATGTGAGAGCGAAGATATCAGTCGAACAAAATCTGAACAGTTTTCTGTTGCAATCATCTGCCTCTTCTGAGTGTAGATAAGGATGAAATGCTATGCATTTCGGTTTGAAGAACGTAATAAACTGTAGACAGTTCTTCAGAGAGCAACGATTAAAATATCACAGAACGAACATGGTAAGTGGAAAGAAAATTTCACACTATTGTGTCCGTTCTGCTGACTGCATCCATCTTTTGTCTAAATACGTACTCCGTAATGGTTTGGGCAGCCTAAATCAGTGTAAAACAAAAATTCCCCTCAGACACCTCCTAACCCTGAAGGTACTCCAGCATTAGAAGTATCTTAGGGCTTGACTTTAAAAGCATCTAGTTTGTCTTCTGCTTAGGTGCACAGTTGTGCAAGGCTGAGCGACTAAATGTGTGTTCTCCTGAAGTCCACTTGGGACCTACTTTCTGTCAGTGTAAATGAAGAGATTTGTTTCTGTGGGGTATCTTACCTTCAGCAAAATACTGGAGGGAGGCAAGCTACTGAAAACAAGAAATGCTGAATACCCACACAAGCATTAGTACTCTGTAGAATATTACCCTGCCTTACCTTGTTACTCCCATGTAGGTAGGTCCCTTGTATTTAAAACGTGCATTAAAACGTGGTTCTTTTTTCTCTTTCTTCAGGCTACGGACCCAGATGCCGGTGTTAACGGTCAAGTTCATTACAGTTTGGCAAACTTCAACAATCTTTTCCGGATCACATCAAACGGAAGCATTTATACAGCGGTTAAACTGAACAGAGAAGTAAGGGACTATTATGAACTTATTGTTGAAGCAACAGACGGAGCCGTGGACCCCCGCCGTTCAACTCTGACTTTAGCAATCAAGGTGCTGGATATTGATGACAACAGCCCAGTTTTCACTAATGCTTCCTACACCGTCTGCGTGCCAGAAAATCTACCACCAGGCACTGTCTTCCTGCAGATAGAGGTAAGGAAGCATTAGAGAGTGAAGAAGACATTTTGTAAATGTTCTGCCATACTAAGCATGTTCTTATTTAACTTGTCAGTGAGACTGCAGAAAGAGATTACAGAACTGGAGTGGGGGAAGTTATGACAGTTAACAGACTGGGAAAGGCGTGACCGTTAGACAGGTACATAAAAATACTTAGAAGCTGAAGTTCATTTGGAAATAAGAATCATAGAATGGTTAGGGTTAGAAGGGACCTTCAAAGCCCATCCAGTCCAACCCCCCTGCAAGGAGCAGGGACATCCCCAACCAGATCAGGTTGCTCACAGCCCCGGCCAACCTGGCCTTGAGTGTTTCCAGGGATGGGGCATCCACCACCTCTCTGGGCAACCTGTTCCACTGTTCTATAACTCGCATTGTAAAAACTTTTTTCCTAATTTCCAATCTAAATCTACCCCCCTCTATTTTAAAACCATTACTCCTTGTCCTATTGCAACAGGCCCTATTGAACAGCCTCTCCCCATCTTTCTTGTAGGCCCCCTTGAGGTACTGGAAGACCGCTATCAGGTCTCCCCGGAGCCTCCTCTTCTCCAGGCTGAACAGCCCCAGCTCTCTCAGCCTGTCCTCATAAGAGAGGTGCTCCAGCCCTCTGATCATCTTTGTGGCCCTCCTCTGGACCTTCTCCAACTGGTCCATGTCCTTCTTGTGTTGGGGGCTCCAGAACTGGACACAGTACTCCAGGTGGGGTCTCACCAGGGCAGAGCAGAGGGGGAGAATCACCTCCCTTGACCTCGATAAGAGCAAATATTAAAAAAACCCAAACAAACAACAAAACCTAAGTTGTCATATGTCTCATCATATTGCTTCTACCTGTTCACAGTAGGAAAAGAGAGCTTTGCCTCGACTGATGTAGCCACTTAAGTCAAACCTAGGTGTCTAACCTCACATTATAGTTAATGGAGATAAACAGTAGCTTCCAGAAGCAGTTCATCCAGTACAAAGATCATCATCTAAGATAGCTGGAGTGCAGCGGGCACCTGCAGGCGTTGTCTTCTCTTCACTGACTATGAAAGATACTCAGACAAGTGAGAGTTAATTGTTCACGGATGAGCTAGATCTCTAAAGACAACTGAGATTCACTTCCCGTAAGCGGTCTGTATATCCTGCTGGTGTTTTGGTCAGCATCCTTTAATGAGAAGAATCTGTCCTGAGACGGTTTCAACAAGAATGGTTTTCACTGAACCTGACGGCGAATAAATCTGATGTCAAATTACAGCTAAAGCAATCACATAGTTCTCCTTATGCTGATGAAAATTAGTATTCTTTGTCTAAATACTGGTATGAAATAAAAACATCCGTGCTGCCGTTCAGGGTGAGATGAAACGTCTGCTTAGCCCAGCATCCTCTCGCTGGCAGTGGCCAATAGCAGATGCCCAGGGAAGAGAACAAGAACAGACTGAGCTTCTGGTGACTCTTGCCCAGAATATTAGGCTGCTTTCATGTGGCAGGTGTCTCTGGATTTTATAACCTTAAGTGGGTTTGTCTTCCTTGTGTTTGTGCAGTAGTAGTAATTCCATCCAATGCTATTAGCATAATGCAATAAAACAAAGTTGTTTGCAGTAGTTTGTTTTTTTCTGTTCTTTAAATCTAGGAGGGATTTTTTTTGTGAAAATGGATTTTGTTTGGTTTTAACTCTGTTGGGTTTTTTTCTGTATGGCACGCTCTAGGCAAAGGATGTTGATCTTGGTTCTGATGTTAACTATCGAATACGGACCCAGGAAGCACTGCAGTATTTTGCACTCAACAAGTACACAGGCGAGTTATCGCTTCTGAAGTCCTTGGATTATGAATCATTCTCTGACACAGAAGCAACCTTCACCTTTCTTGTGGAAGCCTTCGATAGCAAGGGCACTATGCCTCCTGGTCTCGCTACGGTCACAGTGAGAGTAAAGGTAAGAGGAATAGCTTGTCAGTTGATGGCATCCTCTCCTGTTTGTTACAAAATACTTCGTCAGCCCTTACGGGTGTCCTTATGAAACACCAGAGCACACTAGCAGTCTGTCTGCTTTTCTTCTTTTTCACGTGTGTATGAAGCTACTGCCTTTTTCTGACAGCAACTTGTTCAGTTAAACATGCACTTCATAACAACTATAATGACTTTGCTATATGCAATTAGGTAGTTAAATCTTGGCTTACAGATTTATGAAGTACAAGAATACCTGACACACATAAAAACACTCAGTCCTTTAGAATCCCTGAAAGGTTGAAATAAGTACCTAATGGAATTGTTTGCAGAAATGACACCATCACGTTTCAGTTAAGGCTCTCATAAATTGTAATTTTATGAACCATTTGGGTGTACTAAGTGCTGATGTGGCACAACACATTCTATATTTCAGATTCTGCTGCTTGAAAATACAGAGCTGCAAAGGAGCAGGCTTATGTAGTGGTCTTGCACAATGCATTGTTTTTATGCAGCGAGTAGTTACAGGATCACCTCTGGGTTTCAGTTATCTCACCAATAATATGGGGATAATAGTATTCTGTTTGGTAACGATCCACAAATGAAAAGCGTTTGTAGCCGAAACGCCTGGGACTTACCCATTTTAATTTGCTTGATGTCTTCGCGTCCAAGGGGAGAAGAGGATATTTCAGATGCTCTAAATCATGCCGCCTTGCGATCATAAAGGTGCAGTTCTGGGGCCGGTCAGTCGAGTCCTTTTGTGCAGTTGCTTCATTTTTGTGGACTTTGTCAGTGAAGAACTGTGAGCTGTGGGAGAGAAGAGAGTTTAATTACTCGTATTTTATCCAAGAAGCAAAAACTGTAGCAGGAACAAAAGCATAGCTCACAAATGTGAACTTCTTATCTGGCAACGTCAGTTTAAATGTACGTCTGCGGAAAGTATTTAGCATATGTGAATCAGTCTGGGGTTAAGCTCACTGTGTATCTGCAGATGCTATGAATTGCCACATGATTTTGAGTAATTCTGTTTGCCAGTCTCTACTGAGCTCAGAATTATTTTAGGGACAGAAAATGTCTCCGATTATTAGCTCTGATGATAATGTAGGAGGGCTTCTACAATACCTTACTGTCTCTGCAAAATTTTGCAGACTGAGATGCAGATCACCTGTTTCCTAATAGTCTGCACTCTCCCCCAGCAGTTTCCAAGTCAATCAAAGGAAAACATAGCTTTTGACATGGTTCCCTGAGCATTTTCTGTTACAATTTTAAGGAGGAAGTTACTCAAACCTCTTTTTCATTTTCCTAAAATAAACTTTCACAGCACAGTGAATTTTTGAAATAATTAAATGTTTAGGTTTGGGTCTGTTTGTTGGCTTTTTTAAAGGTATTTGTTTTCAAATAGGAATGTATTCAGAGAAAAGTCAACGACTGCATCACAGGGCTGACCCAGCTGCGTGATTGTGCGTTTGTATTGTATTCATCAGCAACAGGGTGCAGGGGAGCAATGCAGTTCAACTGAAGTGAGTATTGTTATACTCAGTCACAGGCCAGCTTTCGCAACAGATTAGTGGACAGAATTAAATACTATATATATTGCCCAGATGATGCTTCTGTTCCGGCCTTGAGTGACAGGTAGACCAGTGGTTTTTTGAGTGGCAGTTGAGAGAATGGGGGAAGGCTTGTGGAAGAAACATTTTTAATGTCTTATTTGGTTGGGCAGATGTCATAAATGGGTTATATGTCAGATGGTAGAAACTTAGAGCCTTGGTCATAAGAGATGTCTGGAATAGAAAGAATGGTTTCATTTGAGCTTATAGATGAACCTTCCGGATACAAAATTTAGTGGTAGAGGGCAGGAAGGGTGGAGGTTGAAATCAGAGCCTTGTGCTACCCCTGTGTGAAATGAGAAGGATCCACAAGAGGACACTTTGAATGTGAAAGAATAGATACAGTTTACACAGATCTACAAGAGGACACCTTGATTCAAGAGACAGAGCAGCAGGAGTGGGGCTCAGGGTCTCGGAAGCCAAGTGAGGGCAAGTTGAAGAGCAGACCTCAGCTGTGAAAATAAATACAGAAGTAAAAAGTGCATTGCAATGTAGTTGGTGTTTGTTCTTAATGGAAAAGACTGATATTCCCCCTTGTTCTGAAGGGGGAGAGCTGACGTGCTTTTGCTGCGGGTGAGAAGTCCTGAGCAGCGCAGAGAGGGCAAGGCACTGAAGTTCCTTTGAGGACAGAGACAGTGTACGCTTTGCCAACACGGCCACCATCAGCACGTCCCAGCAAGCTGAGCGGGGGAACGGATTTCTGCCCAGCAGCTCAGTTGACAGGGCACAGAATCTGGCCCTGGGACTGGAATACATGATGGTATAGCTGACACGTGGTATGTAGCGGTCTAGAGGCTGCTGCACAGCGTACTGCCTGATGCCAGGCCAGGCTGTTGTTCCTCTGCAATCTTAACTGCGGTCCGAGCTGCTGCTTTAGGGCGTAGCTGAATAGACTCCTGCTGAGCGTGCTCATTGTTTCGTTGGAGTCATTTACAATTTTTTGTTGACCAGTTAAGATGTCTGCACAGGGAGTGGAAGGGGTTCTAAAACTCACAATTTCTGCCAGACCATCTGCCACATCAGAGCCTGCATTCAGGGGCAGGGTGCTTCTGCCTGAGGATGAACATCCCTCTGCCGTGGCTCCGGAGGAGTTGTTCCCTCCCTCTCAGCCTATTTTTCACTCCTGCTCTGGGAACAGGAACTGGATATGTCTGTTTCTTCTTACTGGGAAACGTGCTTTCGCTTTATTTAGAAAATGCTATTAGAGTAATTATTTTAATACAGTGTTTGTGACCCCAAATAGGAAATAAACCAAGTGCAGATACACTGTAGGCCCTAACATAACAGTTGTGCAGGCTGCAGAAAACCAGAAGCAAGCATTAAGGCAATAATTAACCAAGTATGGACATCTGATGGTGCCATCTATCTTTTATGGGGTGTAAAACTGAGTGAGCAGCAGTGCAGTGTGCCCATAATCACACTGACCTGTGCAGCTAGGAGGAGGGTGATACACACAGTGATGTTCTTAGGCTCTTGCTTTCAGCCTTTGGCATGACAAGTTACAAATAGTTTGTATTAACCTTCCCTGAACTTGATCAGAACACAGATTGCGTAGCAAAACACTCACTGCAGAAAAAAAATAACTTAATCCCTTACCTTCCTGTCAGTATTGAAACACGTTATTGGCCTCTGCTGCAGCCAGGTGCCCTTTGCGCTGTATGGGCCTCTCACGTCTCCGTCATTGGAGAAGGCCAAAGGTAAATTAATGAGTTGTTGAATCCTTTCTAGTATCACTGAGGAGGAATAGTTTGTGGCATTGATTTTTTTCCTGCCAGAAAGATGCACACCACCTCAGACAGACTGAGATGTTTCTTTTTTCCCCAGTTCTCAGACTCCTCTTGCTGCTTTCATAACTTTTCACCTTAACCTGAAAGTAGTAATGAGTCGTCTTGTCTTGGGATGGCGTGGGAGGTGGCACAAGTCTTCATCCAGAAAAACTGATTATTGTAATCTGATCTGTAATCAAGAACATAAAACTTTTTATTTCATCTGGGGTTTTTTAATGTATATGTAGTTATACAGGTCAGACATAGCAAATTTTGTCAGTATTGAAAATGTAGATTAATGGATAAAAACATTAGCAACTCCAAGGAATAATTTGTGTGCTATTTTCAGTGGTTTGCCACTGTCGAGGCGTAATTTCTCTCACCACAAGAATGTCAAATTTGCATTCACTCAGTGTCTGAGAGGGCTGAATTGTTTGCTAAGAGTGCCTGTAGTGCGTATTGCAGTACGCACAAGCGTCCTCATGACAGAAATGTTTCCCATTCCTGTTCACATGGTGTGCTTATTATTAGAATTCAGCTTTTGGAAACAATTACTGTGGTAATAGAGCTTCTCACCAGAAACAGGACTAACCCTTTTCCAGTTTATATTGCTATTAAATGAGTGATGTGTTCCTAAATATATAGTATAAGAATTTCTGTATCATGGGGCCTGTAAGGTAGTTGCATATTTTATACTGTGTCCTCCTGTTATTATTATTGCCAGCATTATTTTTGTATTACTTTGTCTCATTCTTGTTTTTTATAATTGCCTTTTCTCCTCATTCTGTGTTAAGGGATTGGTTTTCTTTTTAGTTTTTCAAGGAGGGTATGTAGTGCAATGAAGTCATTATCTCTGGCCGACGATTCCAAGCGATAGAGCCAGAAGAATGAATAAAACAAGTCTGTCTGTTTCTAGCAATGCCATATTGCGAGACTGCCAACCAGATATTTCATATTATTCCTGCTGTGCCTTAATCCCAGTGGACTGTTAGAAACACTTTTCCAGATTTAGTAAAACTGACTATAGCAGTGAACATCAATGAACATACTGCTATCACCGGAGAGTGCACAAACTGCAACTGTTAAACTGCTTTTTCAAGAGAAGTATGCCATGGAGAAGTTAGAAGTCATCATGTGCTTTAGATCGTGCATTATATTCATTGATTAGTGCTTATTGTGGGGCTGAATTTGAATTTTTCATAGTCACTATTCTGAGTTTTCTTTTCCTGGGGAATTCTGCATAAAAGAAACAAACCAACCACTCCAGAATGTGTAACAGCTAAATCTTTATCTCTGGCATGTCTGCTCTGAACGCTCCTTCAGCAACACAACCATTCTTGCGGCCCTTCGTGTTCAGGTTGGAAGGAAATGGCATTGTAATGGTGCCGTAGCGGTGCAGAGCTCCCACCTGCTTCCACGAGAAAGCTCTCTATCTTTCTCTAACAACCAAAACCTTGAATCAGCACGAGGAGAAATACATTTTGTTTGCTTTTCTAGAGTGGGAGGGTTAGAAGAAGCTGCTTGGTTGTGCATGAATCACCCTCTCAAACCAAACAATTGTAGCCAGCAGTGAAGCAAAGGAAATAAAGGTGTGTTGGAGAAAGTGTGCAAGAACCCAGCATCTGCAACAGCTGGAATAAAATGTTACAGCTCACAGAGCACGTGAGACTGAGCAGACACTGTACTGCTGCAGAGTGCTGGGGAGTGAGTGGCTTCAGTCCCTGTAAAATGCTTAAATTACCATGAGGAGAGAATGGGAGAAGAGGGATCCACAGGTTGCCATTACAGAGAGGGGAGGATGACATTCTGGTTCAAACCCTGCTCCACCAGATGATGAAATGGCCACGCGTATGTGTAGCTGCCACTGCTTTCTCTTCCTGCAGGCATTTACTAGAAAGTCACTCAAGTCTTGTTTCTCGTGAGCAGTAGTACGTCATTCCTTCACTATGGTGGGATTTCATGTTATGGTGAGATTTAATTACAGTAGTAATGAAGATTTTCTGCCAGAAATTATACAGGTAATGAAGGATACATGGAAGGTGAAAGAGATCAGTGAATCAGTTCAGGTCAAACGCATGCCATCAGTTTCTAATATTTCTAAAATGAAATTTAAGTTAGGTTTTTTTCAATAAAGTTACATCCATGAAGTTAATCCTTCCTTTGTAACATGTAGTGAAAACTGTTTCCCTTTTAAAGGGTAACAGAGCAGGCAGCGCAGCAGCAGCAGCACATAAAGGTTAAAAAAAAATGAGCTGTGTTGCCTCCAAAATGCGACAGCTTATTTATCTTTTTTCTAGTGGCATTAATGGAATAGCAGGCATGGTGTTGGACTACAGTGCCAGTAAACAGATTTATTTGTTAGTTTATTTACTTCAGTCTCAACTTACCTGTTCAATCATCTGCTAGTCATTTATTGCGTCATATATACCACTATAAATATTATCCCTTAATTTATATTATGAGCTACTTTAGGTCTTGCTGAGCACTAAATATGAAAAAGAGGCAGTAACACCGTGTTAACCAGCCCCTATTTTGTACAGCTACCAACAAAGAACCTGGGTACAGAGGCGCTGCACCCAATTACAAAACAAAATTCAAAGTGCTGCTTCATACAGTTTGTCATGTTATCTTGTCAGCATGATCACAAAGATTTTGAACGTGCTGCTCAGTTACTCAGCGTTGCTTGGTTCTGTGACCTGTCCTTCTAAATTAGTCACTGCGGTTGGTGCGTAAACCTAAAAGATATTTCAAATACTTGTGGCAAAGCTAGGAGTAGTTTTCAAGTAGTTGCTTACTTAAGTGGACGTAATGTAAATGTAAAAATGGAACAATACCGTGGCAAATGAAAACGCAGGCTCACAAAGGAAGGTTTGCTTGGAAACTGCGTTGTGTGTCTTGGAGGATGAACATACTGGTGCGAAGTATGAACCTTGAAGGAGAATATCTGTAAGGGTTGTATGTGTTTATTGCAAGAGGCCAAGAAATCACTTAAGGAATGGGAAGGAACTTCAGGTTGTAGGTGCTCCAGTATCTGGTGAAGCTGGGTATTTCTAGATTAAGCCGTGTAAGGAGTTCACTTCCCCCCACCCCGAAAGCTGCATTTTTCATGAGTCTAAAATTTGAAGGCACTCCTTTGCATACATAGGTTGAAGTGGAAATAATCACAGTACATTTTCTATCGCATATATGATTACTGATAATAAACTGAACTTGTTATTGCATTTGTACCAGAAACAGTTTTGAGGCTAAGAATCAATGAGATAAGTTATTTTTCCCTATTACTTCTACCATATGCATTAGGAAGTATAAATTGTCCAGAGCTTACGTTCTTTGTATAAATTACAGGAACTGACTGATGAAATGAAAGCATGAATGACAGAGGAAATAAAATTCAAAATGTCTTAATAGAATTATTTTACCTTAATGACTGCAAGCCATTGTACAGTTACTCATTACGAATCCCTTTGCAATCAATTTGAAAGGCTAGATCTACCTGGGTGTGTAATATTCTCTATCTGCAAACCTCTCTTCAGAATTATCTGGGTAAATTACAACAAATCACTCAAGCTAATAATACCAGTCTTTGAGCTGAGGGATGAGAGCTTGCTTGAAATCTTAAGAAACTGGTTATTATCCCAGTTCTAGATAGAGCATTAACTGCCTACAGGAGTCCTTTAGGGGGTTGTTAGTGGTTATGAAAGCCCGGAAAATCGTGTTGTATCCACTCAGCTTGCATCAGTGTTTGCTCAGTGAAAGAGTAGATATAGCTTACATGACTGCATGAAAAAAAAATATAAATATATATATATATATATATATATATCCTAATCAACTCTTGGCTCAAAGGCGAGATCTGTGCTTGTATTTTCCTGTAGCGATGTCTGTGGTATGGTAGACATTTAAGGGAAGAGGAAGAGAAAAGATGATCTTCTAGTGAAGGGATTGCAGTTGAATAACATTTGGGTTTTCTTTCAGAAAAAATAAACTCATCTGTAAGAGAATGGTTTTCTGAAGTCCCAGCTCAAATTTTCAGTTGTTTCAATGCTGAGTCTGCGGCTCCAAATCCAGAGGCCTTGTTTCAGAAGAGCTTTAAAATGTATTTTTAGACTACAATGCAATTTAAGATCACTATGACGTGAAAGCGTATGAAATTTGCATTTTTATATCTAATATTAAATTTTTACATTTGCACTGTTCTGAATAAGGTTGGTTAGCACCATATTGAAGGCTTTGGAAACGCGTTAAGTTTAATAATAGAAATGCAGTCAAATGAGGATCTGCAGAAATGGAGAAATTACAGAAAGAACTGGGGACACTGGATGGCTATTACCAGTTAGCGTGGACCAGAGAGATGGATGGTAAGGAAGTATGGCACTTACAAATGCCGTAGCTGAACTGTACTGATGGTGGAAAAGATCTCCTCCTGTGCCAACGTCAGTGGGCACCATGCTGGAGAGGTTTCTTCCCAGTGATAACCTCTAGTTGGCATTTCCTTTAAGGCTAAGCAGAGCTTCCAGACTCCCTTGCAAGGCATAGTTGCATCAAAATGAAAGCTTGCAAAGCCCCAGACATGGCGAGGACATGAGTGCGTTGTGTTTCACGGGTATAGTAGAGGAATATTAAATATGGCCTTGCAAGTCCCCAAACAGAAAGAAATATTATTGAACACTTGGAGTCGGCTCAGATGGGAAGCCACCGGCTCTGGTAATGTGCACGTAGACTTGGAGTGGCAGCTGTTCAAAACAAAATGACAGCAGAAGATCACAGCTACGTATCTGTCGTTGTTGAAAAAGCTCGGTGAAAATTTCAGTGTGACATATGCTGTGCTTCGAAGTAAACCTTTTTACTTCCTCCCTTTGTGGGATTATATTATGTATATTCAACATTAGTGGAAGGAGGGATCACTTTAAAAATATTTCTTTTTTTCCCTCTTTATTACACTTGTGATAAAAACCAGCAGACTGCAAAAGGAGCTGTAAATGCCTAACAGGCATTTATTAGCTCAGATGGTGTTCAGTCACACTGTCTTTTATAGCAGGGGAATGTTTATTTCCACTTAGATATAGTTAACTAGAAACCTTGGCATCAGGAGGTGTAATCAAAGAGCACAGTCCTGAAGTGGCAGGAAAAACACATGGATGTGCTTACAAATGCTTTGTGAAGCTGTTTGCAGAGCAAGAAAATTATTTTGGTGGTCTTTGACAGGAATCTGTCCTTCTGGAACTGTTCAGCAGATTACTAATTAGATTTTGCTGCCATGGAATTACAGCTATTTAAGTAAATAATCAATGCTTGATTATAATTAGGTCACAATCTAAAAAAAAAAAACCCAGGAATTAATAAATCAGACTGATTTTATAAGCTCCAAAAAATCCTAAACTTGGACGACTAGGTGTAAAAAGGTATAACCCTGGTTTCCTGAGAAGGAAACGGTGAGAGGGCAGGAGACGCTGATTTTTGTGGGTGCTGGGGGGGAGAGCCTTGGCTCCCGTGTGGTAGCGCTGCCCTCTGGTGCCCTGCGGGGTCCGGGCAGCGGTTCTCCGGGCGCGGGAACAGCCTTCCCTTTCTGGGATAAAAGGGTGGCTGCACAAATCACTGCGCCTGAGGTAGGCATGTATACATGAATATATGTACATACATGTAAATATACATATAAAATACATTGGAGTGTCAGCTGGAGCTGCTTCTGTTTGTGTGGAGGTAGCTGATGAAAAATTCACTTTTTACTCTTTATTTTTCTCTTACAAAACAGGATTTCTACCAAAACACATATTAAAAAAAAATATTCTTTAAAATGCCTTCAGGTCATTGGTAATATTCAAGTCAGACGAGTCCGTGACTCATTATAACGTTGCGTTTTATTAATTGAAACATGGCAACAGTCATGAACTGGGGCTGCAGTTCACTGGAGTGAGAAGGGGCCACATCCTGAGCTCATCCCAACTGCCTTGTTCTCAGCAACCAACAAAAAGAAGCTGTAATCCCAGTGAACCTGAGCAGGATTTTCCAAATATCCCGGCACTGCCATAGCAACTCCTGGTGCCGTTGTCCTTCCCAGGCTTTGCTGCTCAGGGCATGTTTTTGAAGTGTAGGATTTTATTTTCATATACACATCTTGATGCTTTGGGAAGCAGACCTGCAGGATCCACTGCGAAGTTGGAGAGGAACACTGGGACCGTTCTGCTTTGTGACAAAGGCTGTCGTAATTCCTGGAGACTCCAGGATCCAGGAGCCGCCCAGGCGGCTGAGGTAGGGCAGCCTCTGCGGATCTGTGGTGTCCGTGCTGCGCTGCACAGGCAGGACGCCCTGAGCTGTATGCACTGCGGATGAAGGGGTGGAGATGGTGCGAGGAAGAAGGCAAACGTTTGAATCCAAGCTGTGTGTTTCCCAGATTGGTGAATGAGGAGGAAGAGGGGATTATTTCCCCCAGATAGTAAATGCTTAGTGGACTCAGTGGACTTACAAGTATTAAAGGTTTCTTGGTGTCCCCATAAATCAAAAATATATTAATGTCTCTGAACTGCCTGTAAGTTTACAAGTTAATTTTATGCTGGGGATGTTGTACTGCATTTTTCTTCTGCTCTAGTTGTGTATTGTCCTCCCACGTCCAGTGGTCACCACCTGTCTGGGAGCACCTGGTTTAGTATTAGTACATTACAGCTAGTGACTGTCTTAATGATTTTTAAATTATATATTGATTTGCTCCTTAATGCCTTTCCTCCCCCGCGCTTTGCTTCTCGTCATTGGCGTTCCTAGATAAACTATCTTAGTTGACCAACAGTTTTGTTCAGCGTTTTCATAATCTTTGCAGACAGGTCGAGATCTGTTTCCTACAAACCTTTTGCTAAATAACAGCCCTTTAAATCTTGTGAATGAGATGTGTCTTGTTCCAAAGATAAGGCAGCTGGTCGTGAAGTAGGATCGTTCACGTGCTAAGGATGACATCTTGAGTTAACAAAGGAGTTAACAGGAAATCTCTTAATACATCTTCATTTGCTTTTGAAGGTACTAATGTGGATTCTTAAGAACAATATTTGAGCATCTCTCCCATATGGTGCTTCCTTCGTGCTTGGTTCTTAATCTTTGTGCAAGGGAAAGATGTAAGGATGTGTCCCGTTCTGCTCTTATGTGCTGCCCAGTTGTGAGCAGTGTGAAACAAAACCAAACAAAAAGTGGTAGATAGGGAGAAAGCTTTGGGGGTTTTACACTTTGACTTTCATTCTGTTTTGTAAACAAAGATGTATAAAAATGTAACAAATCTACAGGTAGATGAGCAGTGACACACAGGCTGGTTTATATTTATATATAAATATGTGGCTGCCATTACCTTACTGTCATAATATTTATCCCAAGTATTTTAAAGTGAGATATGTAGAGAATTCATTACATATATTTTCCATTTCCATATTTTTGTGTGTGTCTGATATTTAATAGCAGCCTGCGTTTGTGTGACTGAAGCGATGAACTGTAAAGAGTTGTAAGATGCTGCAGTTTGGCCACAACAGCATGCATAGGATTATGCCGCAGATTTAAAAGGTGGTTACGCTACTTCTTACTATCGCTC
Organism: Chlamydotis macqueenii; assembly: GCF_036417535.1. Lineage (NCBI taxonomy): Eukaryota > Metazoa > Chordata > Aves > Otidiformes > Otididae > Chlamydotis > Chlamydotis macqueenii. Next base: position 16,137,687 of record NC_141562.1, read on the forward strand.
TGTGGAAGTAGTTACTACCCTATTCCTAAGCAGTGGTTAGGGATTGCGCTCGTATTGCCGCATGCGTTTCTGTGCAGAGTCAGGTTTGGTGGTGTTTTAAGCAGAAGCCATTGGGTATTCAGTAATCTTCAGTTATTTAGCTGTACAAAAACATGTCTATGTCTGGTCTCCAGTAATAACAGAAGCCCAGTACTTTCTCCAAATGTTATCTTTTTGCCTGAAGTTCCTCTGTGGGAAAACCGGAAAACTGTATCTCTGCATCTGTCAGGGAGTGCTGAACACTAGTCACTGTTAAGTTCACTTCGATGAAGAAAATTGGATTGGAGACCTTGACTACAGGGGCACAGGTTTTTGGAGTGAGACGGGATCTATCTTGCCCAAGATAGATCTTGACCTCTGGAGCTATTCACAGAAAATACAGAGTGTGCTTACTGTCTGCGCTCTAACAAAATCAGATCTGGACCGCATTCTGTCCTTGGTGGTGGTGCTTTTTGCCAGAAGATCAATAGTTTCTTTTTGTGACCTTTTTGGTACCTTTACGTGCCCATGATATGTAAAGAGAAATTATACCAGGGAAAGGAGATGGTAATGTATGAGTTTTTCCAACGTGTCTCTAACAAAAATCTCTACTTACTCTATCAGGAATTGCCCAGAAGAGTCATTTCTTCCTACGGCCTCTGACCCAAGACTCTTACTAGAATAAAGAAAGCATTACAACCAAGAAAAGCCCATTTCCATGTCATCCGCATGTTTTGCGATGAGCACGTGGGACTCGATCGCTTGCTGCAATGACAGTCTTGCTCTCCGAAGCGCGCTTACTGCAGCTACATAATGAGGAGGCCTGTGGTGATTCTTATGGGGAACTTTTATTTTGATAAAAGTGGGAACATTTAAGCTTGAACTCTGCTATATAAAAAATAGTGGCTGCTTTAGGGTTCAGCGAGAGATGAAGCAGGACGAAAAGCACATGGAGTTTTCTGTCTAGTCCTGACTGAAACATTTGGTGCCGATTTGGTCAGCTCAGCTAAAGTTTATGAGGCACAATCGCATATAAAGCTTGTCTTAGAGGAAAAGTAAGTTAGAGAGGCAGAAGGCTTTCTGTCCTGCTTTATGCTCTGCTTTGTGTTCCTGTGTATTTTGCACTGATCCATGTGTCTTGAAAAACAGGGGCATTGAGTGGGTTGACCTAGTTATTTTCTATAGCAGAGGATGTAGTGTGTCATCTTTAAACAGGATTACACTTTCCAAAACCTTAAGTCACTGATCTTTGGTCGCTAAGGTCACACAAAGGCATTCGAAAGATAGCAAAAACATCACACAGTGATGCTCCCCACCCTGAAGTGAGCAAACAGCAGAGCAAGATCTCTTCCTGCTGCGCCAAAGGAAAAAGACCAGAGATGGCTGCGGGTTTGCGAGTGCACAGAGTAAGTTAATAAATATGGACAAAAGGCTGGCTTGTTCCGGAAACTTCACCTCCTTCATGGAGGTGATCCTGAGCATCCAGATCGTGGGAAGGAGAAGCTGCCAAAAAAATGTGTGGTATTGGGTCCTTACCCCAGATGGAAACTCCCTAGGACAGGTGGTGTCTCCTGAGTATACACAGTTTGTAAAAGTTGTATTCCGCTGGGAAATTTTCAGGGTCTACAAACCAAAACAGTTTCTGATTTACACAGTTGTAAGTGTTGCATCACATTTCTCCTATCATACTGGAGAATATTTTTAATACTCCATCCCTAAATGCCTGGGTTTTCTGTACTCATAGCTGCTTTATGTCTGCTTCAAATAAAGTAATTCCCTGTCTTCTCTTTGAGCTAGAACGACTGTGAATGGGTCTTACAGTGTGAGACTACTGTATGACGTCGGTTTCCACAGCGATATATTGCTCCAGAGTGGAGTTTCTGGGAGCAGAATGGAAAAAAAAAGCTAGCTTATTTTACAAACACCATGTCACTTTGAGGAGTTGTGAGAAAGAAGATTGCTTATGTAAAATAGTCTTGGGTATTAAATTCTCAGATGAATTAAATTATGTTCTTGCAAACAAGTCAAGAAATTGAAATTATAAGATTCAAGATTCAATGCCTGTAGTTCCATGCAAAAATGCTAATCTGTTTGAATTTGAATGTTTTTCCAAAATGTTGTCATTTGAACGCTCTCCTAGTTTCAGTTGCCTAGTATTTGCTTTTTGATGATCCGGTTGTCTCTTTGAAAATCTGAAAATCAGAGAAAAAGCATTTCCAGTGCCTTGAAGACTGGAATTGCAGACCTTGCAGCAGAGCATAATGTATTAATTATTCAAGGATTTACTACGTGGACTCGTCACTTTTTTTTTTGTCTGAATGTTTATTATACCGTAGCTTCCTCTGATGAGGTACGGGGGAATGTTTTAAATTATGGTGTAACACAGCAAGCAAGCCAGTATCAGCGTATGGCATTTGCAGCTTGAAGAGTTGTGACAACAGGGAGAAGCATCATTGTGTAAACCTTGAGTAGCTGTGTGTGTGAGTTACCTAAGAGATGGGGGCACCTGTACTCCCCCAGAGCTCAGGCTTCTTTAAGGGGAAAAAAGTCTGCTCTTCATTTGTGGATCGGTAAAGTCACTGTGTGTGCTGAAGGCATATGATGCTGCTTATTTGTTCTGCGGAAAACACAGAAAATCTAATCTACGTTGTCTATATGTGCGCAAAAACAATGGAAATAGCAGTATGCAAAAATGAATAAATCTGTTCTCAATAGGATTCAAGCTAGGGAGGTGGCTCTACAGAGAAAAAATGGAAATCAGTTTTATTAGTAGAATAAAGGTTGTGATTCCAAGATATACATTTAATTCTTTTTAAAGGAACATACAGATAAATTTTCTGGAACTCACTGTGAGATAATTTTGACCAAAAAATATTTTCTGGCAGCTTATGACAGGCAGAATGATGGACTTTTTAATAACCACTGATGCTAGCTGAGTTTCTGAATGTTCGCGGCTCCTGATGCATGGGACAGCACGTCACTGGCTGCTGCGCCTGCCTCAGCGCCAGCTTGCACAGTCCGACACAGCCTGCTCTTTGGGTGAGGCTGCGTCTTTCGTGCAAGGAGGTACCCGTGAACGTATATACGCACATATAGCCGTGCACGCGTAGATGTGAAAGTGTACGTGTGCGCATATACTACATCATCAATGAAACTGGGGTTAGAGCAAGCCTTTGAAGCTTCTTTTGGACAACGTACATGGCAGAACACTATCTTAGGCTCTCATGAGGGGTTGATACTCCTCTGACATTATATTTTCCCTTCGCTTATTGCCTATTGCAGGCAACAAACGCTGTCAAGCAACAGCGGTGCATTCATTTTAGAAAATGAGCAAAGCTGTGTTGCGACCCGCTGCTTGAGAAGCAGGTGTCATGGAAATTTCTGCTTTGTGTACTTGTGAGACCCTGTTTCTCTGCAGAACTTCCTTCTGTTGGTCCATCTCACATGAGTGGTTTTTTTGAAGCTTTGGCAGCTTCCCCTTGTGTGCTAGTTTTGTGCGGTGGTAATGGAATTGGGAGCGGAGAGAGCCCGTGAATGGCAAACAGGCTTCCTAATGAGGAAGGGGTGATGGGGTAGAGATTGAAAAAAAAAAGATTGTCAATGCATCTCTAATGTTGTCTGAACTTCAGAACTAAACTCTTAATTCTGTTTTGCAGGATATGAATGATTACTCGCCAGTATTTAGCAAAAAGCTCTACAGGGGAATGGTTGCTCCTGATGCAGTCAAGGGCACTGTTATCACTACCGTTTCAGCTGAGGATCAAGATCCTCCGGTAAGCAAAAAGGTTCTATTAATACTCTACACCCAAGAGGGGAAAAAATCTTTAACCCTCATAAGTGACCTAACTCTCTCAACAACAAAGGTGATTATTACGAGTTTCACAGAGCAGTAACTCATACATTTTTCATGTCAGCCTGTCCTTTGTCGTTCTGGACAGAGCCTGCATTTACAATGATTGTTCCTGGGGTTGGCAAATCAATGGTACAGCTCCTTTCTGTCAGGAAGGGTTTTGGAAGGCGCTTTATCCAACTTCACAGTGTAGGTGAATAAGAGGAACAGGCAGGAAGGGAAGCTGTGCCTGTCTTTGGTGCAGCTTAAAGAGGAAACAAAGCACAACTTTGTAAGATTGTTGCTTTCTTGATTTTGCGGTCATTGTGCGTTTCCAGTGTGAGACATCACAGGACCCACGTGGAACCGTATAGCTCACCAGCCAGCCCTGTTGGGTATGCAGTGTTTGAACAGAGTGCGCCTGTTTGGGGGATAACATTTATTTCTGCCACTGGCTTTTATCTCTGTTCTCTGCTGAAGCACTTGATTGACAGAACTGGGCACATATTTTTGACTTGCTAGGTATTCTGAAGGGTAATAGCAATTTTTGTAATCAGAGGTTGATGAACCTCGGTGACCAGATGATACACTGAGGACAATAAAAGCCAAAGATGTTCTGCCAGCCAGATTTAATTTTTAATTGGTAATGTTTGGCATATTAAGGAGAATAATCCTGAGGGAGAAGAGTTCAGAGAGAATGTGTACGCACATTGAAAGCTGGTGGCAATGCTTTGACACAAATCACCTGTAGCTTAGCTAAATATGCTACGTAGTGATTTGTGTCCCACCCAAGGACAGAAATGCTAAAGCAGTGTTTCTGCAAGGACAGTCCTGCTGTCCCCCTTCTAAAAAGCCTTAATACTCAAAGGTAAGTAAATTCCCTGCAGGTGGTACATACCAGTGGGATATTACTGAACGTGGGGGCATTTAATGGGGTTTATAACAGCTGAAGATCTGGACTATTATTTGTTTAAAGTAAATGAAAGACAGTAGTATCATCAAGTAGGTAATGAATAGCGATAATCAATTAATAGTGCTGCAGAGTATTTAAGGAATGGGGCAGCAAAGGACATAGGTGTTATTTGAGCAGTAAACAAAAGAAATGGAGAGAGGTGTTCCTTGAGGGCTAGTCTGGGGCAATTTGGAGGGGAGTAGAAGAGGTGCTGGCGCCTGATTTTGAGCGCTCTGCTTGCAGAACGGAGCTCGAGGTGTGTGTTAAGCGCCTTCCATAGAGCACAGGCACTTTAGAATAAGATCGCAATCAGCCAACATGTTAATCACAAACCTGTTTAAAGGAAAGCAGAATAAGTCAGTACGTGTACGTGTTAGACTGATCAGCAGTGGCAAGTAGGAATTTCTAGTGTCTTGCTTTAGAGATGCTTTTAAAAATGCATAGCCTGGGATGGTTCTCCTCGTGGCAGGCACCTACAGTCTCCTTTAAAGACACGTCTGGGTGTAGGCTTTTAGTGTGCAGCAGGAGAAGGATGATGTACTGCCTGCTCTCCCGTCTTTGCGTCTTGTTATATTAATCTTGCTAAGAAAAGCCACCAACTTTAGCTCTATTTCCATATAAAATATCTTAAATACCAGGAAAGAGGCTGGCCAGAGTTCCTGACAAACTCGAGGCATACCTGCAGGTGTGTAGAAGTCTTTCAAGCCCAGAAGTTGCCATAAAGGTAGCAAACAGCAGCACCTGTGAGGATCAGGGACATGCAAGATTAACTGGGCCTGTACCCACATCACCTGCTCCTTTTCTGGACTGGAACTGTTACACCTAAGCAAGGGGATATCTCTAGTTGCATTGTAGAAGTCTAAAAATGTAAAACTGCCTGCTGTAGCCCTTCAGAGAGCTTTGTAAGTGTTCATATTTTTGTGGCCTACCTACACTCTTGCTCTGGCTGCCCTTTTGCTCTGTGGAAGCCTAGTGCTTTTGTCTGACCTCCCTCGCTGTTCCCTGGGGCACACCAGGCCTGGCTTTTCACTATCGTCTTAGTCACTGTTTGTCCTGGCTCTGGCTGGGGTCCAGTTAACATTCACTGGACCTGGTGCTACCCCTGGCTGGGGACACAGCTGGGACAGGTTACTAATTAGCCAACAGCTGGGGTAAGTTTACCCAAATTGGCCCAAGGGCTGTTCCACCCCATGGGACACCGTGCTCAGGATATCGGTGAGGATGGTGCTGAGGGGAGGCTCCTGCTATCTGGGAGGAAACTGGGCATCGGGATCTGCTGTGAGGTATTGTACTATATTTGTTTTCCATCTCTGTTTTGGTTTTTTCTGTTATTTTTCTTACATTATTATTTTCTTTAAATTTCATCTCAACCCATAAGTTTTGCCACCTTTTGTTTACCAGTTCTCCTCCCAGTCCCAGTGGAGGGTGGTGGGAGCAAGAGACTGCGTAGCTTGGTCCTGAGCTCGGCTAAACTACGCCACTGTTTAAAACAGAGATTTGCAGAGGAGAGTAGGCTCGACTGCTCAGATCTCATAGTTATTTGCTGGAAAACAATTTTAAGACTATTTGATTCTACTCTGTGAATGACTTTTACTATCACGTTTCCTGGATGTCTTACTCTTCCATATGTTAGGCGCAATAATCTGGGGATTGCGGAGTGGAAACTGAGATCCAAGCGGGCAGAGGTTCTGGGTGGCATTAGAAGCCTGCAAGGGTTACGCTTGCTCTCTGTATTGCACAGAGGTATCAGCTTGTTTTGCTAGCGTTTCTTCCGGAATAAAACACTGTGCTACTGGAGTACCATCGCCATGTTCGTAAATCTTGCCTTCACATAAATGGGTCTGAATCGCACTCAGCATTTCAGGGAGTTCAACAGATGCTGCTGAGCCGGAGAAGATTCTCTGGAATGACTTGGGAAGCATGGAGGTAGGCAACACCGTTTTCCTTCAAGAGCTCTCCGCCTCAGCAGTTAGCAGTAAATAATTCAAGAGGAAACACTCTGCCCCTAGCACGAGTGGAGTCACTTCAGAGTGATTTGCCAGTGGGGAAAACTGGCTGTGCGTGACTTCTGAAACTGTGATTTTTATTTTATTTTTTTTTTTAATTGACACAGTGCAAATCTAAAGTATGAAGTTCATTAGTCACAGTCTTATGGCCCTCTCTCTGCCCCTTGCACAAGTGTGTGTTTGTTCCTAGCAGGTTTGTCACACTGACCATTGCGAAAAGTCTGCAGAAAAAGATGGTAAGGATCAGTGAAATGGGGCGAGAAGATGAATTTCTGTTCTGTGGATATTTTGACATAAATGGGTTAGTAAGGATAAAGGAAAAAAAATAATTATTCATTGGTGCTAGAGAATGACTTCTAAATTGGTTTTTGTGCAGCTTTTATTTAATAGTATCTGTTGCCTTGCAGCAAGATGTTTTTGTCTTGGTATAGTATTTACCCATTCTGATATAAGCTCTGTTTATAATCCCTGGATTTAATGTGTCTGAATTTTAAAGAATAAAATCTCACCGAGATAGTGGAGGAAACAAAATGGTTCAGAAACTGAATAACATATATTCAGAACATATATATATATATATTTAATCATGTGGAATCAGCATTTCCTAATGCAAAATTACTTCACTTTTTCATTTTAAAAAGCCCGGATCCTTCTGAAGTCCCTCGTTTTCTAACATTTCTATCACCGTCACCTGAACAGATACATAGAGAAGCTGGACATGGGCAGGCTTGTGTGTTGTTACGTACGGTGGGGGATAATGGCCATCTCTAGGTGGTGTCAGAATGGCAGAATAAAAACCTGACTAAAGTGCTAATGTCTCCCAGATTCCTTTATTGTGATTTCCTCGTGTATTTCTATGGATTTATTTTATATGATATGGAGTGTTTTGTATTTGGAAGACGTAGGGATTGCTTCTATGGAGAAGTGGATGCACATGCATGAGCGAGAAATCAAAATCACTGAATGTGGGATCCTGTTTATTACCATCGTAACAGGCATAAATGCTTATGACAGTAATTGTGAGATAATGTTCTTCAAAATCAACTGTTGCGTTTCTTTGGGTTTATGAAGACTTAAAAATGAAGCTACCCTTAGGCATTTAGCAAATACAACAGCCGTAGAAGTTAGCCAGCTGTGGAGGAAATCTTTTAAAGCAGTTTTGGAAGGTTGGTGTTTTAGCTCAAACTAATGGCTGATAGCTTTTCCTTTTAAAATAAAAAAGTAGACAGATAAAACTCTCAAGCATAAATGCCTGTGCCTCTTTTTCTGACTGAGGCAAACTGTTTAGATGTTTTGCGCTACTGGCAAATCTGTGTTTATTTGGAGCTGGCTTTGACATTAAGTGGCGTCACAAAGTGTTTGATATGAATTCACCAGAAATTGTTTTAGAAAGAGCACAACCTGTTCTCTGTTCTGCAAGAGCACCTTCGTCTAAATTTGCCTTAAGGGAAACAATATTCTTGGTTATCGTCATCAATATTCTAGTTGTTTGGTTTGGGTCTTTCAACCTGGTGCAGTCTTATCTGCGCAGCACTAATACATTTATTTTATCAGTTCAGGAAAAGAAATAGATATCAATTACAAAAGTAATTGTGACTTTTAAATATGCCTGACTATCAGTGCAGGTCTAATAAGAGCCTAACTAATTTGAAGTATCCAAGCTTGAATTTTTGTGGTGTTGTTTTCCAAGTAACGTAGAGTATTCCCCTGTCAGTATTAAACTCAACCCAGAATAAAAGTCAAGCTAGATTTTTTTTAATCCTCTGCAATAAAAGCTTTTCAGACCTAATCAGCTCAGAGAGTGCCCGCTGTCTTCAAATCCCAGCTTTGCTCTGTGTTCTCAAATTAATATGGATGGTATGAGAATCCAAATGGAAATGCTCGGCACCTGCATGTGATTTCTCTGCACATAAGGCAGACTTGAATTTTCCAGCAGAAAGAGCGGGTTTGGGTTAGGAAGGAGGTGTCAGTGTCAGTGGACCATCCTCAGCCTGTTCCTCCTTTGAGCTGCTGGACGAGGGTATCGTGGTGTTGCCCTGTTGTTCCCCATAGTCCCTCAACAGCGAAGGTGACAGCAGCAGTGATGGGCATGTAAGCGGTACAAAAAAAATTCCTACCACTGAAGTCAACCTTAATAAACCTTTTTACCTACTGCGTTGCTTTTTCACTCTGGAAGTGCTCGTTCAGTGCCATTCCTGGGAAAGGATCATGTGGCTTTTGACTTCTACAGGACAAGTCATAAATACAAATGCAAGCATTAAATGGTCAGTGGGTACAAAAAGTAACGTAAGTGAAACATGAGAAGTTGGAAGAGACTTGTGGCATAGATTTACACTAGCAGTGTGTTTCCAAAGTGATCTAGAAACTTCTAGCGTATAGATACGGAAGTGCCAGAGTGACTGTGATAAGCTTCCAAAACCAAGCAGCCACAAGGAGTAGGGGTGAGCTTTTGCTCTTAAATGAAGTACTGTTTGATTAATTTATTGAAGACGTGCATTAAGCGTTATCTTGTGGTTTTTCTCTAAAAAACTCCCCCCGTCAGATCTCCATGCAGTAAATTATTTGCAACTCAATGTAGCTTACATGTATTTGTGTGACCGAATGAATGGCTGAGTCAGGATGAAGATGTGTAATTTTCTTAATTTAACTGTAGAAACTTGATGGCTGAAACATTAAGCCATCATTAGAATGCAACTGTCAATAATAGGATTATTTGGTTGAAAACATCCATGGATTTCTGGTTACTATTAACAGTAATTTAAACCAGAAATTATCTACGCTAGATTGAAATGCTCCCAAGTAGGTATTTCTTTGTTTCTGGTTTGACTTGTGGATTTCAACATGGTCAAAAAAAATCGTGGCCTGAAGGCATAAGAGGTCTCTGATAGTTATTCCTTCAGGTCCTTACTGAAATGTCAATTAAAACATAGAAATCAGTGCTTTTCACAAAAGGCCAGAGCAGGATTTGAAGGGCTGTCTTGAGCAAATGTCAATTTAAGTTCTTACCAGTTTCTCCTTTCCTTTTCTTTCTTTTCTAATTTGAATTAACTTTTCTGCTGGGTTTTTTTTTTTTTTTTTTTTTGCAAATATAAATTATGTTTCAGAAGTTAATTTCACATTTGCTAAAAACACTCTAATTTGAAATACCATTCTGTTCTTGAAATCTGGTAAATTTTGATTTACGTATGCTTCATGGAATATCAGAAATCAACATTTTGTCCTTTGGTTTACTGGAGCAATCCACAGTATATTTTTCTGCATTTTAAAAATAGTTATATGGTATCTGACTTTGCAGTTTACTTACTACATCCTCATTCTGTCTTTCCCAGAAGGGCTTACATCTCATTCCAGACACACTACAGGTAAAGGGTAGGAACATACTAAGCAGAAAGCAACGAAAGCAGGGCAAGGGAGCTGGAGGGAATGATGGTATTGTCCTTGGTTGTACGGCTGCCGAGGAAAAGCTTGAGCACAGCTTCAGTTCTTTTGAAATACGGTATACTGTAGTAAAATCCAAATCTTCAGTTTTACAAACGTTGCAATTGAGGTTGTTGAGAGAGTTGCACACGCTTTCTGTTTAGCGTTGGAATAATCCCTTGAAGGCGTTGAGTGCTCGTGTAGTCGCGATGTTTTGTTGTGTGGAGATCTGAAAGGAGGGCGGGAGGTAGCTCTGAGAGCGGTTGAGTGAAGTTGTGCTGTTTGCGTGGGGGGTAGTTGTGAAGAAGCAGACTGGTGAGGCATCGCAGCCGCTGTGTTGGGAGGCTGCACTGTGTAAGTGGGAAAGATCAGACACAGTTGCTTGTCGAGCGTTTCCCTCGCATATCATCTTCAGTTTTCTTTCCAGAAGTGTTGCCCGGCTGGAGCTTAAGGACTCTGGCTGTTTGTCTGGGGTTTCTTAGTATCCAAGAGTGGATTAGTTCAGGCTGTGGGATGTCATGGTCAAGCATATCGTGTTAAGGGCGAGTCTGGAGCCCTGCACAGCGGAGCTGTGCCTCCAGAACGTGCTCGGACTTCCCAAGTGTGCAGGGTCACTCAAACGGCCTTTGCTGGGTTTGTGTTGCTGCAGTTCCTCCAGAAAGTACCAAATGGGTCTGACTTGCTGTGTACACAGGGTAAATGGGTGTCCGAGTAATCCCAGTCAGAAATACAATAAAACTAAATGAGAAACCCAATTTTCTCCCCATTATTAAACTCCTTATTCTGTTTCCTGGAAGAACATCTATAGCCATCTGTTGTTTGAGCAAATACATGATCCTTTGTAGCTGAAGAAGTCTGAAGCCTCTCTCAGGATTGGTTCAGATGCATAAATCCCTGAAGTTGATGTCAGTCAGATGCTGAAAGACTCCTCAGGACTGTTTGTAATGTTTCCCCTCTCAGTGCTCGGTTTGAGAGCTTAGGTCTCAAAGAATGACAAGCGGCCTGCCCAAAAGCAGAGCTTCTTAAAATGCTTCAGGAGAGGCAAGTGAAAACACACGGAAGCAGTGTCTAGACACCGCTTGGGCCACGTGGGTGAGTCACCGTTTCTGCAGCCAGCAGCTGTGGTCACAGCCATGGGACAGTCACTTCAGGAGCAAGAGAAAGGAGAGCAGAAGGGCTCTTGAGGCTCTGTGGAATGGTCAGACCAAATGGAAAGCCAGAGCAATGGTTTGCCTTGAAGCTTCAGAGGTCAAACTTGATCAGTCTCAAGACTGGGAAGGTTTTGGTGACGAGAGAGTTTTAAACCTGGATTATTTCCTGTTATGTACCAAAGTTCACAAAGCCATATTTGAAATGAGGCAGTTGCGTGGGAAGGGATTTGAACGGTGGTTGCTTTTGTGCTTGGCCAAGGGGTACCTGTGATTACGTTCAGCAGGTCTGTACAGATGCCTGTATGCACACCTCAGTTATTCAAGGACATCTAAATCATCCTTGATGTGCAGAAGAAGAGCTTTCTTCGTTGTGAACAGTTTACACTTTATTGAAGTGGCCTGGTTATGAAAGATGCCAGATGGTTATGACTATCTTCTCAAAGCTCTTAGCCCTCCAAATATTTTGAAAGGAGAGCAACATGAGCTGTTTGTTTGCTTTGTTTGTCAGAAGGTGATTATTCCCAGGATTGATGTAAACTTGAGGTGTTTGCTTTTCCCATGTCAGTCCTTTTGTATGGTTTATTTCTTTCTGGAATATTTCTTCTGTGGGCAATTCTGATTTTGTTTATTTGAAATGTCAATAGAAACAGATGCAGAACACTTAATTTTAACGGTCAGCCAGCTTCCAGAGCTCCAGAACATGCAATTTAATGGTTTATCCACTCTCATAACACCTTGTAAGGTTTTTGTTCAATTGAGCCCTTTTGTCAAATTGAGAGTAATTGTCCTTACTGTTTTACAGGCACCCACTAAAAGTAAGATGCTAACAGATATTTAATTAGCGATTTCGCAGATATTTAATTGGAGATGAAACCGTTTTCAGGCAGTCCAGGGCTTGATCTTTTGAAAACTATTAGTGTTGGATTTCGTAGTGTCTGCTGGAGATTTGTGCTTGGGAAACATGCTGCAAATTCAGTGAGTTCTTAAAGTAATTTTGTCTCATGGCTTTAAAAGTTCATGCTCTTTTGGTGTTCCTCTTGTTACACTTAACAATTCAGAATTTCCAGATTTAGTCATTCAGAATTTCAGGCCCTCTTGTTGAGTTAGGTACTATAGAATGAAATCCTTCAAATTTTAGAGTTTGTACTAATGAGTTTAGGGTGAATATACATGAGTGCACCGCTTAGAACCCGTAGCTGGTGTAAGACTCACCAAAATCATTCATCTGCTCTGTGGCCTGCCCCGTCTTCATTGGTTGCTTTACTTTCAGCGTGTTACAAAGAACATGTGCAGCCACCTGCAAATTTTCTTTTTAGCATCACTTTCCAAGTTTTTTCATAGAATTAACTTTGCAAAAGTTGCCTTAGGGAATTCCTTCACGATGCAAGTTGTTCGGATTTGCCTTGAAATCCACAGATGGAGATAATTAGTTAAACTCCTTACCGGTTTCACATTTTATCCATAATACCCTCAGAAGTTTTCTGACTTGAGTCGGAAAGTGGCATTGAGTACAAAGGGACTTTGCCGGGGGCCTTCCTGTGCAGCCTGGTTACCAAACGGAGATGTTGGGGACATTTCAGCCCTGCTCGCTGTGTCACAGGGGAATGTCATTTCCCCAGAGCTCATGGAAACCTAAGGAATTGTGCAGCAATACAAGAAATAAGTGAAGCTGGATCTAAGTTGCGTATTAGTCTTGAACTCTCAGGAAAACTTTGGTTTGAGAGAATGAACGTGGTTCCTGCCAAGTGCAATCCTCGCTCTGTGGTTTATTTCAGAATATTATCTGCTATATTTGAGTTTTGCTGTAGACATAGGAAAGCATCTAAATTAATTTATAAGAGGCGAAAGATGATTAATATTTGAGATAATTAAAACTTGCTTCTGAATAGATTTCCCTGGGAAATATCTCTGGAAATTTTTCTAATTACTTTGGTGCCAAAATACCGTAAATAAAAAATAAATCCCTGTTTTGTTATTTTCAGAAACGACAGGAGAAAAGTGTGCTTGATGGTCACGTCAGGAACAATCACCTGATGAGATTTTTGTTTATTTAATAACAAATTAGCTAGCGTGTGCAGGTTTAATGATGATGATAGCTTTTAGTCTTCCAAGCAAATGTGAGGGCCATTACTCTGAAACCAAGTGGAGTGGATTTCAGCAGGTAATTTCCTCTTCATTATAATGTTGAAGAAAAATGACTGAATCGGAGAATGCCGGGGGAAAGTTGTATCATCAGCATAATCACCTCTGTTATGCTACGACCTCTGGAATTTCTCATCTTTTCAAGGATTTGCACTCCTCAGTGTGCGTGGTCCCGTAAAGTACTTTTAGCTATTAACATGGTCTTCACTAAACACCAGAACACATCTGGCAGCCCCAGTTTGGAATGTTTAAAGGCGCTGCCGGTGACCTGCCAGCGGCGCTGGGACGGTGTGCTGCATGGTACGCCCTTCCTGGGCTGGGTTTCCCTGGAGAGCTCAGAGAGACAGCAGCCCTGTCGCTGTCGCAGTTAAAATCATCCGGAGGAGCAGCTGTACGGGTCTCCCCAGAAACTCTGTGAGTGCGTCCAGCCCTGGCTCCCTTCTCTTTACGTGCAAGGTGTTTTACGAGGAGGAAGGCTGAGGTGACCTGGCTGCCTTGTCCTCCCTCTTACTTTTATTATCAGACTTGGGTATTCTTGTTCTTTTAACAGCTGTAAAATTGGCGCCATCCATTAAATTCTTACAAGCTACCTATAATTTTTAATTCACAGAAATATTCTTCGCTGAAGGGTCGCTTTGCTCCCATTGAAGTTCAAACTATGTATTTTGACTGCGCATTTCCGTGCTCTTTTGTTGTATCAGTAAATGTTGATACGTTTTAGTGAGCTGAACCCGCTTTGGCAGCTGTTTCTGTGGCTGTTCACGAAAGTTAAGTTCCTGTTTCCTTGCGGTTAGTAGCTGACATAGTACACTGAATATATTCTCAATAGCAACAAAGCTGCTTTATTTACCACATTATTGAATACAGATGAAAATTACCAATTAGCTCTTAATGAAACTGTGGGCTCTGTTTTATCTGTTCCAATACAATGTAAAGGGCAAAACCTAATCCGAGGCCTAGGCTCAGAGGCATTAAGAAGCTGAAATAATGCCAAAGACAGGACCTGAGTTTCGAAGTGTTTCTCTGAATCTACTCACAAATGTAATTAGCAAATAACCTGGTCTGAGTTTTGTGAGCTGTCCCAAGTGTCTGCATACCCATACAAGCTGCATTCTTCCCAAGAGATGTTATTTATTTAGGCTATTAGTGTTAAAACAGTCAAACCAGGTAAATAGCCTTCTGTTAGAAAATGCTGAGTTACTGATCTGAAGAATTAATCTGTTGTACCCTCTAGCAATGCCTCTTCAGATTCCCCTTTCAATTAGTTATTTTTGGGAGCATACACATGAGACAATTTGTGATGCATGCATGGGCTGGCTGCCTGGCTGTGCTTCTTCCTTGTCACTGAAACAGGGTTTGAACAGCGGGAGGGTTTGTTTCGGGGCTACTTAAAATCCGTCTGCAGAAATACATTTTTTTGTTACCACTGATATGGCAAATGTATTTTCCTGTATGCAGAACTGTAGATTAACTGTTCAGAAGACAACGGCACACACATCCTCCAAAATTCAGCAAGAAGACTCTGTAACTTCCAGGACAAGCTGAATAAGTGTTGGAGTTTTTAGCGTATTTAGAAGTTTATTGAACTTTAAAGGAGTTTTTAATAATGTTATTTTTGAAAGGTGTGTAAAGCAACCTTAAGCCATGCCCATCTTCTGTTGTTTAAAAATTTCAGTAGTTATAGAACAGACCACTCTTCTGTCTGTATCTAGTCAGAGGAGTTTTTCAGCTCTGTTCTTTCCAAGCCTCTGCTCGTTTTTCTTACTGGGCCTCTCAGATGGCACTGGAGGCAGGGAGGACGGTCAGTAACAGCCCCAGTTATGAGGAAGACAAACAGCAAGTTTTGTTTGTGGTGGTCTGTTTACCCAGGTTGCGTTTTAATCCTTTGCTAACTTAATGAGATGTGTAAACGTACCAAAATATGCAAGTTGCTCTGGTTCTGCCTTACAGGGCACGCCAGCAAGTCGAGTCCGATACAAAGTGGATGTTGTCCAGTTTCCTTACAGCGCCAGCATTTTTGACGTGGAGGAAAGCTCGGGACGTGTAGTGACGCGAGTAAACCTCAATGAAGAGCCAAGTACAGTGTTTAAGGTATGAACTTCTATCCCTGTATATTTTCAGTTTCTTTTTTCAGTTATTTATTTTTGAAATGAGGATTAAAGAGAAGCATGTTTGCACACCTTTCTGTTATAAGGAATAAAGCTGTCCACTGGTTTCCAGCTCTGAGTGTCCCATCAAGCACTAGCGTGAGCTTGAGTAGCGCTGAAATGCTGTTGCTGTTTTAGGAACTTAGGCCAGTGCTAATGTGAGTCCCTTTCAGTTTTTAACTAATACAGTAAAACTCAAAGAGGGAGAGAATTATCTCTTGGTTAACATCACCAGAATATACCTTTTCTGTTGTTGTGCTGTTTATTTTCACTTCTCAGTAGTTATTTGGCGCGAGTGTTTTCTGAAGCGGTGATACATAACACACAGGTGACATGGAAGTGGACATGAAGCTACGTTTCTTTATGAAGACCGCCCTGAATTAGGGCAGGCCGGTGGTAAATTTTAGCACAGCATTACTTCTCAGAAGATAAAAATGTTTAGGGAAGAAGCACAGCAAAGACTACATAAATCATTGATGTGAGGATTTTGAGTTGGTGTTTACATCTAGACCACTGGGCTTGTATACGCCACTGAATCTTCTGTGACATTTTCCAGTCAATTTTTGGCATACTCCTACTTTGTGCACTTGTGATATTTTGCACTGGTGAGTTCCCTAATGCACTGGCTGAAGAAATACCACCTTTTTTTTTTTTTTTTTTTTTTTTTTTTTTTTTTTTTTTAAGCTATCTCTTCACCAACCTATTCTGAGAATAGCTTGGACAGAAATGAATTGAAAACCCTTTGCTAGAATGAGGTGCTGACCTGCTCCATCTAGTGACCTCCTGAAATAAGGATAAATGGAGAGAGAGAGAGGAAACTGGAAAACTCTCCAGTACTCCATCCTTAGTGAGCTGGCTGCTCATCCTTTTGCTAGCAGATAGCTTACCTTCATCTGAAAGCTGAAAACAGCGATACCTATTTTTCCCAGCAGACAAGCACAGATTAAATAAATAGAGATGAGTAGAGATCAGATAAGCAAAAGATTTATGATAGATTGCCTTTGGAGAAGGTCTTCTGGTCTTGTCCATGTTCAAGATACAGAGGATCTTTTGTCTTAGGAGGATTTTTTGAAGGGGGAGGTATGTGTATTTTTTTTGTTAGACTTCAGTTTTAGACAGCAACACAGAATTCTTACCTCACACTTCTTCTCTTTGTTTTGCTGGGAGTTATAGGTGATTTTTCAGTTTAAAAAAATGTGTAAATGTAGAACTGAATTATATACCATTAAAGTTGTTCAAATTTATTCTGGAATTCTGACTAAGGACAGTTTGTGGTTAGATATGAAGAGAATCCCCTGAAAAATATACTTGAGGCTGGCAATATGCTTTGGAGAGGTATTTGTAGAAGTCTGTTGTATTTGAATTCCAGTTTTCTGTGTTTCTGTGCATTTTCTAGCAGATAGTTCAACTTGTGGATGGCTGTCACCTTTTTTGTCTTTGTTTTGTTCTTACACAACATGATTTGCGGTGAAAGAAAATCTCATCAGACTTGTTAGACCCTGAAAATACAAGAAGTGTTGTTGTAAGTCAACATAAAAAAATGTTCTTGCCTCTGCTAAGGGAGTGATTTTCTGTATTATTTATAGCTAGTGGTCATTGCGTACGATGATGGGGATCCCGTGAAGTTCAACACCACCACCGTAGAAATTGCTGTACTGCAGCCTTCGGTAATTCCACGCTTTACCCAGGATGAATACAGGTAAACTATTTATTCTTTCACATTACAACAGTTGCTTTTTAAGTTTAAATAAGTTCCTGTTTATTCTGTGGAAGGGCTTCCCCTGCTCAAGCTTTGTACGTTCTGCTGTTCACTTTGATTCACGAAAGGAAATAAGACACAAAAATAAGCTTTGAACCAGTGCACCAAAACTTTGTGTACTTACAGCTAATAACATATTTATTGATGTTAACTCTTATTTAGGAAATGGAATTGGATGCTGCGACGAGGACAAAGTGGTCAGCACTTAGGTCCACCAGAATCACAACTGTGTGACATTACATGCAGGACTTCTCTTGCAGCACTCCCGTTTGACAAAGTGAGGATGGCGAAGTACTTCAGAGTTGCTTCTTTCTCTTAGCCACAGCTTATTTGGCAGCCAACCATTCCCCAATTGTATCAGAGAGTGGTGCAATTTCACCATCTCAGCAGGTTGTCTCCAACTGGAAAGATGTGGGCTGTAGGTGACAATGAGAGAGAGGAGAGGTTTGTTGGAAATCATCTTCTTCAAATATAGCGGCATAATCAGTATCAGAATCTAACACGGTTTGTACGTATATTTTCAAAACTAAGTACTGCAGGAGGTCAGAAATTGGATGGAGCATTATTGGCTTCAGCAGACACTAATGAGAGGACTCATTGCTCAGCTGTTTTAAGGGTTTTAGACAAAAATTCATGATGTCCATTCTGGTTTTCCTCATGATTAGGCTAGTAGCATTTTGAAAGGGTACCTTAAAAAATTAAATATGACAAAATACTAATTTTGTGTTTAACATTGAAACAGAAGTATGCAATCTGAAAGAATACTGCAAAATTACCAACTTTGCATTTAATGATAGTGCCAATGGTAACCCTTTGCTGAAGGAATTTTCTTGAGAGAGATTATTCCTGCTGCTCCCTATATTTGATTGGATATCTTTAAAGGCATGGCATGTAGGTTAGATAATGTAGCCAAAGGTAGACCTTTAAATAAAAATGTTTCCATTTGCTTCTGTAATTTCAGATAGCATGTGAATGCGTGCAGTTTCTGAATAATATTTAAAGCCATTCTGTAATAGACTTGAACTTCTGTGTTACTGTTTTAAAGAAAAAATTGAACAGGTCCTGCTTGTGTAGCTGTGAGGAAAAAACATGTGTCGCTATGTTTAACAGAAAGACCTGAAAATACAATTATGAGACCTTTCCAAGATACTGCACGCCAACACAGGCGTTGTTTGCAGGGTTATGAGAAGAGACTTGAAGGTTCAGGAGCACGGGCAGAGTTTGCATGGTTTTCTGAAAAATTAACTGAGCTCCTACTTCCTGAGGCCACCTCGAGCCCCGGTTTCATCCCAGGAGATGGGAACTTTATTTCACTACAGCAAAGAAAGCGTAAAGTAAAAAGTGGCTCATATCCCCTAATACCCTTAGATGACAAGTGAATAAGCCGCATTATCTTCTCCTCCTTGCAAACTCCTCAGGATTAGCTGAATAGCCTACTTTCTCTTTCCAAAGAAATGGCACTACTCTGTTCTTGGTAAACTCTTTGCACACAGTCGCTGAAAAAACTCTTAAAATCTTTTGGGACTATTTTTTTTCAATGTCAGAAATGAAAACATCCCCATAGCTTTGTGATTCAACTCTGAGACTCTCTGAAACATTTTGGAGCAGGGCTAGTTTGGATTCTTACAGTTTTCCGGGATTGTCACACTCTGCAAACTGCACTCCGCGTTTGGTTTCTTGACAGCGATGCAAGCTGAAACTGGCAGGTTTCGTATAACCGTATTTTTCAGTTGACACATCTTTAGGGTGAATGTCAGAACACAGTAATGGTACTGCTTGCAGAATGACACACTGTTGGATGTGGATCGTAGAATTCCTGAAGGATTGAGAATTAGTGGCTTTAGAGTGGCTTAGTCTTGATCTTTGCTTGCGTAATTATCATAATCGGGTGGATTCCAGTGGGTTTTTTTCCAGCTGCTTTACGAACTTCACTTCTGTGCATTTAGAAAAAGGTCACAGTTGAACAGTTTTACAGAAAAAAAAGCTGCCTGCACAGTTGCAGCGTGTATTACAAATCAGAAATAAACACAAAAAGAGGGAGAGAGGGGACCGGATGGCATGATCAAAAAGGCATCGCCACGTTAGGCGGATCGGGAGATGAAAGTGCGACTCTGCCTCGACCTGTTTTGTCTGTCAGACCCCAGCGCATGAGGGTCGCTGCTCCGAGTCCTGTTCGTACCAAGGAAGGCTTTGATTAATTACTATCCATGTCTTAAAGTGGCTTCCACAGGAGGCAGCAGTCAAGTAGATGAGGGTCAGAGATTTGCATTTTATTTGCTGGCTGTCCTCCTGCATAGTTGCATGACTTGGGGCAAGTTAATTAGTCTGTTTTTCCCACCACCTTCTTTATTTGGATTGTAAACTATACAGGAGATTTCTGAATGCTGCTGCACTACACATATGAAACAGCAAAGGGAAGCTAAGAGCTCTGAGAACCAAAAAATACAACATGGAGCTTTTGCTTTATGACAAGTGAGTGACGAAATATCGTTCCTCCCTAATGACTGAGACAGATGACTGCCAAAATACATTGGAGAGGTATCTGCTGCACAGCTCTTCTGCACGGAACTGGCAAGTCAAGGCCGAGCATCCCAACAGCCTGGGGGTCCCGGCGTGCTTTAGGATGTTCAACCTTCGCACGCTCCCACTCTGTTAGAAGCAGAGCAGTGTCAGCCAGCAGGTCTGCATGAGCTGGCCCATCAGCTTGTGCAGATGCCACTCCATGGGCGTGTAGACCGTTAGCGCAGTTAATAAGGGCCAGATGATCCATGCCTTGCGCTCCTTGCATCTTCTGGGGACATTGATACGCTGCAGCTCCCACAGATCTCTCTCCAGTGTGTCCTTAGATGTGAGCCTCACTGCCTCCACCGCACTGCAGCTGGTACCACAGGCCATCCCGGTGATCCGAGCCTGGATCTTCCTTCTGAAGCCACAGAGCTCAGCTCCATTAGCAGTGTGGATTCTGCTCTACTTGGGTCCTTGCCTGTCCTTGTCGTGGATGTTAAATATGACTTTGAGAGCGCTGACAGCAGCAGTGCCTGCTAAATAACGTGTTTTGCAACCCAAGCATTGTTTGCTTGTTCCACAAAAACACGAAGTGTGAAGAGGCAAAAATCAAAAAGAATCAGAAGCCCGTGACATGCAGAAATGTAATTGTAGATGGCTGGGCCACCTCTGGGCCTACTTGGCCTTTTGCTGCCCGGGGAGGACGCTGCTGCCGACACTCTTCTCGCTGCGTCTCCCCGCGGGGTGGTCAGCAGTTGGGCGGGTTTTGCTGGTTCTCCAAAGCACTGACAGCAGAGGGAGGCGCAAGCACCGACGCTGATGCGCGGGGCCGTTGTCAGCGGTGCATGGACCAGCCTGAGCTGCCACTTCCGTGGCCTCTCTCCAACCGAAGTGACATCCGGGAGGTGCTGGGCACAGCAAGGTGATAAACAAGGCGGTGCTGGTACACAGCATGTGAGACTTTCTGCATCGCTGCCCAGCACAGGCTGTGCCCCTTCACTCAGTTTATTAAGGTTTTTAACGCTGACTTTGATCTTCCTCCGCTTTGTGCTGGCGACACGGCCGCGTCTCTGGCAATAAATCACTTGCTTGGGAAAATCAACTCGGCTGCTCTGAGCGCTCCTTTCCCAAGCTATTACTCCTCTTGTCCTGACGGCTCCTCCCAGATCACCTCTTGATTGAACTCCAGAGCGAGTAATTGATCCAGAAGTTTCCATTTCTTCCAAAGAGGTAATGGCAGCACTTTCATTTCTTAATTAACAGATCATAATTAGTAGTGCTATGGAACAGTGAAGACCAGATGTGAAGTGAACCTCAGATGAATATAAAGAGATTTTTTTTTTTTTTTTTAGCAAGCCTGTCCTCTTCATGAGTACGTTCTCATTTTAATAAAGTAAAAGTTTAGAGGAACTTGGGATCTTTTTCTTGTTTTGTTAATTAATAAATATCACATCCTCTGCAACTTAGAAGGTCACTGCTAATAGCAACGCGCTGCTGTAGCGGGAAATGAAATGTTAGCCGAAAGCGGCGGCATTGGTTCCTAATTATTGCCTGCGGGCACATTAAGCAGGTGTTCAGCCGTTTCATAGCAGAAAAAGGAAAATACTGGAAAGTTTTAGCTTCTGTTAGTGTTGCATTATAGGTCCCCAACCTGTTGGAAAATACGTGTCCAGTTGTTTGGTAATCTGAGGTTTGGTTCCAGTTTACGCGGAAATATATGAAGTTGCAAATTTGAGGATATGGCTTGGTGTAAACGTGGTATGGCATTTTATTTCTCTACTAGCAGCAACACTCTACTGTGAAAATGTGTTCTGGTTAAAAAGTGAGATTTTGTGACATGAGGACCTCTCGCTCGCTCAGTAGAAGATTCGATGTAATGTTTTCCACTTCATTTAATCCTCCACCACCGTAGGCAGATCTTGTCCAGGCACGTGGCTATGTATCGTAGGATTTCACAAAACAAAATTACGGAAGCGTATCAGGAGTCAGTTGGAGGTGTTTTTCCAAGAGGCTTTTCCCAGGTCTCTGGTTTACCGCTGTTCTCATTGTGAAATAGGAAATGGGGAGTCCTGCACAGAGGCATTGAGAGTGTGGGTAACATTTGAAATCTCTCTAATTTGATGCCTCCTTCAAAAAGCTGCCATTTGGCACAGGGCAGCATCCACAATATTGTGAAGATCTAAAGCCTCGTAGAAGCAACTGTGCTTTTCTTATCATGAGTATCCTACTGACTCTGTCATCCTTCATTACAATGCGTGAGAGAAAAATGCAAGCACCAAGAGAAATGAGTTGTTCCACAGGTTAATCTATACATGGCTTTAAAAATTAGGAATGATAAGTTTTCTTCAGAAATGAGGACAGCAGCTGAGAATGTCCTTTGTTCAAACCAAGAGCAGGACAGGGGGAAAAAAAACGCGAACCATGTGCACCAGGATTTGGAGGGGAAGGGAGTGTTTTTTAGTTGTAGGCAACAGGGAGGTTTCCAAAGCTATTTTCTTAGTGATTTACTTATTTGTCTCTGACATGTTGCTTTGAGAAGTAATCTGAGAAGTCATAACTTGTTTCCTGTAAGTAAAATGGCATTATTCAAGGAGTCAAGATGAAACCATGTGCTGACCGCGGATATATCCTTCTACAATATAGAAGGATATAACCTTCTGCCTTGGATGCAGTTGGTTTTCCATCAGGCTCCTGAGCTGTGTTTCTTTAAGCTTCTGTTTACTAAAGCTTTCTTTTTTCCTTCCTGTCAGAGCTCACTGCCACTTCAAGTAGTGCTCAGGTAGGGGGTCATTTCCCCCTTCTAACAGGAGTGCACAGGGTTTTAGTTTGGTCCCTCAAAAGCATTTTGTTTAATGATGGTAGATTGCGAGCATCCATTTCGGTAACCCTTCTCCCAGGAGATCCAAGTCTCACCACTGCTTCTCCTGCCTTTCCCATAATGGAATTTGCCTTTACATTTTATGAACGAAAGACATGAAGAAGAGTCAAATATCACGGATGACATTTTTGGTGCAGCATTTCTGAGGTGGGGGAAAAAAAAATCATCAATGTTTTCCTCAAGCTGAAGCTAGAAGAATGATGCGTAGGTTCCAACGTGTGTTTTTAACTTGTCTCACGTGTCAGTGGCAGCTTGGCTTGAGGAAAATGTGTGATTTTTCTTTTGGAATCAATGTTTTATGGTGGTGTTCTGATACTTACTATTTCATAATAAAAAAAATAAGAAAATACACCTTAGAGTGCAGTTACAAAAATTAGGAAACTAAATTATTTCTACAGCAGATACTGAAGCACAGTTTGCCATTGAAAAAGTAGTGAGTGAGTTAGCACATGGTCACGGTGTAGAAAGATCACCCTTTTCTTCCAATACTCCTTGTTTCAGTAGTGCTACATTGCATTTTATTAAAATCCTCTAATTCTTTTTACTAAATGAAAAGGAGACTGTAATTTCCATAGATTTTTTTTTTTTTTTTTTTCAATGAACAATTACAGTGAACTGGATCTAGCTGCATGTTACCCAGTTATACCGGAAGACATAAGCGCAGGGTCCAAGTCCTGGCAGGGAATCTCCGTTGCTGTGCCTCGTGAAGATGAGGAGCAGAGCTTTCAACGCCGTGCTGCGGTTTAATGAAACGCAGAACTAAGTCACTCTGGGAATGTGAATACGGAATAGAAGTAGAATCCTGACAGAAATTTTCATGTCTTCGTGTCCTTAGCTTTAATTTAGGAAGATTGGTGGAGTAACACCGACATGTTATGCCTGATGACAGAGGGTTCACGGGAACAAAATTTGACATGTGGATTAAAAGATAATAGGTTGTGACAGGGGTTCACTGTAACGGTGTCCAAACTCCCCTGTCATCTGCTTTAGAGATAAATACCGTGAAAAGGTCAGGATGTTTTGAACCAATTTGAGAACTGAGACAGAAGGTGAGGATATTAAGTACAGTAAGGAATAGACGATGCTTTTCAGGACACTTTGAAGATAAACTGCTTGAAAAATACATCTCATTAAGAAGAAAATGTTGTCTTCCTGAAAAAAGAATCACTGTCTGTCAGACTGTTTGGATGGTTAGTTGCACATACTGGAGAGTGAACATTTGAGAAGTTGATCAATTATTGCTCTAAAATAACTAGAAGGTTCTAAAAGGACCTTCTTTTGTTGAGCGAGGACGGCAGGCCAAGAGAGACTAAATGCGTTGGTGAAGGGATTAAAAGAGCTGCCATCATGTTTACTTTTTCCTTTCTTGTTCCTTTACTTCCTGGTTTGCTACCCTCGTTAGAAACTCGTACATGTTTTTCACAAATTTGAGCTGTGCGTAGCCAGACCAATTTAAGTATTTCTGTTTGCAGAGCTTTTATTAGCTATTTCAGTTTCCGTATAACTGTACTGTTAGCTCGTCACATCCTAGACACTTCCGTGCTCTGTCAGCTCTTGACTTTTCTGCCGGAACATGCGTTGGTTTTAATGGCTTGCATAGCTTCTCTTTAATGCAAGGCATCAGACAGACAAAGAGCCACGTGAAATCACTTCCCGTGAGGAGCTGGATGAGGAGAGTCCGCGCAGGAGCCCTCGGAAAGGCGTTTCAGGTGGAAGAGGGAGGAATAGCTTCTGGTGAAATGCCCCCAGGACTTCAAAGTTGCTAAGACCAAAACACTTTAAGAAGCTGTAATGCGAGAGAAGGTAGGGAGACAATTTTACCAGGAGAGGTCGCAATGACATTTTAATGGAGTCGAGCTAAGAATCTTAGCAATGGAATTAAAGAAAAAATTAAAATATTTAAGTTCTGAGGTGTGTTCCTGGACCTCCATGAACTAAAATACAATCCACAGAGTCGACTGAAGTGTCTATTACAGAGTACATACACATCACGCTATTCAACTTCAGCACTAAACCAATTTTCCCATTTATTATTGGGTTTGCTGGTTTGAAATTTAATTTTTGATTAGATCTCGTGTTCATGCTTTTGGAGATAGAAAAGTTTCATGGTGAATTTAAAGTATATTGGATAGCAGGCAAATTGAAAAATGGATAAGTCTGCCGTGTTTACCAAAGGGGAAAAAAGCAGAAAAGAAGGGAGGAAAAGTTAAAATTTCACTTTGGACATTGAAAATAGTTAAGCCCTGCAATGTATTTGATATGTGTTCAATCGCTGTTTCTCCCTCTGATCAAGATATGGATAATTGAGGTATAGTTAATGGAAAGATATCATTCTTTTACAATTTGTATCCTTTTTCAGTGTTTTTCTAGATAAATAATGGCTTTATTTTAATCCTGCTGTTCTTCTAGTTTGAGATTGCTTTTCTTTTTTTTTTTTTTTTTTTTTTTCTGAGGGACAAACACATATTGTGGCACAATTTTGTAGTGAAGCAGTAAGCAATTCAAGAAATACAGACAAATCTTAAACTTGTTCAGGGGTAACTAAATCAGAAGAGCGGAACAGAAGACTTAGTATTGATAATATCTTTTTTTTTTTTTGTCAATTTTAAATTACTTTGGTTTTCCCAGTCTGAGTCCATTGGATAGCAATCCTATCTCAGCATGGCACGGAGCGATGGAGGCTGCACCTTTTTCACA
This sequence comes from Chlamydotis macqueenii, assembly GCF_036417535.1. Taxonomy (NCBI): domain Eukaryota; kingdom Metazoa; phylum Chordata; class Aves; order Otidiformes; family Otididae; genus Chlamydotis; species Chlamydotis macqueenii. Next base: position 16,163,188 of record NC_141562.1, read on the forward strand.
CTTTGCTGCCTTCATGTCCTCTTTTCCCACCATGGCTTGTTGGAACAGATTTGGGCAGGCTGGGTGGCTTCACGCCAGCTCCAGGGATCCAACAGGGTTTGTGTTGCGCCACGATGACGGGGACCCCTCCTGGTATCCGTCCCATCCTGGACGCTGTCAAGATACATTTATTATTTCTGTGAAAATGAACAACAGTGCATTGTCAACTGAAAACCATTGTCTTTTGCCGGTTCGCTTCTCTAAAATTCAGCAAAATGTTCTTAGGAGACCAGCTGTATGTTTTAATTCACTTGATGCATTGCTCCCGTTGAAGCTGATCACCTCGGTTAAATCAGGGAAATGAAATCAATACCATCACCGTGGCAGTGTTCTGTCCATTCCCTCTCCTGGCAAACACAAAAGCCGCTTGCTAATTGATAGGGATTTGTCAATTCATGGAGGTTGGCGGTGTCAGAGGGGAAGCGACAGGGCCGTTTCCATCAAATGAACACGCTGGAAGGGTGCTTCAGATGAGCTGTGGGGCTTGTGTGTGCCCAGACAGGCGGGGTTTTGTTCCAATTACGTGCCTTCCGAAGAGAAAGGAAACAAAATCGTATATAATGCAGAATAAAAAGGATCTATGTTTTCCTCGCTGGCCTGCGTCTCTGACCTCGTCAAAAGAGCTGCAGCTAGAGATGCTTTCAGATGTGACAGCCTTTTTCCCTGTCTCTGAAGTAAACCTGTGGTCTGTGAAATGCACGTTAACCAGCATTTTATAGCACGAGTTTTGCAGCGTAATAAATCAGGTAGCAATAATGAATTTTATTTCTGTTGCCGATAGCACGCCTGAGGCAGAAGGTTGGGAGCCAGAGTGCACGTGTGTTTCAGTAGAAGTGAACTTACCATCTTTTTCTGCGAAAGAATCAGGAGGTCAGTGTTATGGTGCAGTCACTGTTACATGATCCGTGTGGCTCAGCCTGGAACAGTATTTTCTCCCCGTTATTTGTACAGTGGGAGGCCTGGGGATGCTCAGAAGAATCGATACGTCGCCACGCTAGGTGAGATACAGCGTTTGAGTTTCAGACAGGCCGGGCCCTCCACAGGAAGCGAAACAGAACACGGAAATAAAGCAACAGAAGGTGTTACAAGAAGGGAAGGAGGAGTGCATCGTAGCCTGGTGGGCCATGGATGTGGTTTGTCTTTAGCATCTTTTTTACAGGTGGTGTAACGTGGAGCAAGCCAAGGTTAAGCTGAGAGCAGGTACTCAGGCAGAGCGAGAGAAGGGGCAAAGTAGTAGTCAGAGAATGTAGGGTCAGGGTGAAGGCTGTCTGAACGACAGCTCCAGAGAAGGGGCGCAGGTACAGGTAAACTTCTGCCCAGTGTTCGTGTAGGCAGAAGGCAGTTGCTGCAGAAAGCCACAAAGCGTGAAAGCAAGAACATCATCTCCAGGGCAAGAGGTTGTGTACCAGGCATCCTCACCCAGACTACCCAGGTCTCTTTTTTTTTTTTCCCCTTCTTCCTTTTTTTTTTTTAGTACAATGATGAATAATTTACCCATTGAAATTTTTCACTTAATTCCATATATCTAGTGTCATTATCTGGAACTTTTTCTAGGATGTTCAAACCAATGTTCATCCCAAACACATTGTTTGTAAGAAAGAGGTCAGGGGCACATTGTTGGTCTCTTGGTGTGTGACGGCAAAGGTTTGGGTTTGACAGGATTTCAACCTGGCGTTTGAGCTTTCTGCCTTAGATTGGGAAAACGTGGTGTGGGGTGGAGTGTTTGAAGAATACTTGGAGGATGAAAGAGGGCGGTCGTAAACATATTCTCTGAATCGAAAGCAGGTGTAGATTCTGTCCATGATTTTGAAGATCTGTGCACAGCTGAAATACCCCTTAAAGTCTTCTCTTGTTTAGGAGCCTAGCTCAACATATCCTCATCTGTCTTTTTTTTCATTACATACTGAGTAAGCATAATTTTTAAAAATTGGAGATAATCTGGATAATGCTAGCTTTAATAAGATGCATCTGCATTTATGGATGAGTGCAAAGATTGTCTTTAAAATTTATTTCTTCACTGGCATCAGTAGTTTTAACCATGAATTCAGCCTTTTCTTGCTGTGATGAGAAGCTGAACGTTTGATTTGAGATGAGCTGAACAGTCCCACTTCTCGCTGAAATTGTTTAGACTGCTCTTTAAATACATTAGCACAGAGTCTTAGTTCATTCTGAAGTAGTTACAGTCTCCTTGAGGAAACCGCGTCTCCAAGTGTTGTTACTCATCGCATTTTGTGGGGAAATGACATTTGAACAGTGGAAGAGAAAGAGTGAAGTAACTCATTGCTGCGTTTCAGGAGGAAACCCATTATTTATCCATAGTGAAACCATGCTGAATATGAGATGCTCGGTTTTCAGTGTTTGTACAGAGAACATGAGACACTGATATGTTAGTAGTGTAATTTTTTTTCTTTTTTTTTTTTCTTTACGTGAATCGGCGCTCAGTGAATCAGAGACAATTTACTGAACGCTTAAAAGATGTGACTGTATAGTTGGGTTGCAGCTGATTTCCTGAAAAGCTTTTTGGCTTTTAGTAGCAAAATGGGTCCGCAGGAAAATTTGGGGATCTTTGTGAAGAGTAGAAATTCCTGTGGAGGTGGCTTTAAAGTGCTTACTGCTGAAATAATAGAGATTTAGCCGTGAATGAGTTTTCCTGCATGTGTTTCTGATAGATTGTTGAGATTTTGTGGTAGAGGTGAGTATTATAAAAGAGTTATTACCTTCTAAATTTGACTTGCAATTTATCAGTCTGTGGTAGTTTTTGCTTTTCTGTTGTTTTCTCCTCATTATTCCCTGCTTTTCCATTTCTCATATCAAAGAACTAGTATATCTTTGTGTTGTCACCCGTTGTCAGTTAGACTTCTTACTGGTTTTTGTATTTGCAGAGGCGAAGGTTAAACTTTTGTGGTTTTAATATGTCCTTCTATAATAACACATCCTCTTGCTTTGGCAGCCTAACAGGTGGATGGAACTGCTAACCTGAGGAACAAATTTCAATAATTTACCGTTCAGGCAACTGGAAGGTAACACAAATACTTTTGTTCCATCCTGCAGACCCCCACCAGTGAGTGAAAGTGCCCCAAAAGGAACTGTGGTCACTGTTGTTACAGCGGCTGCCTTGAACCAGACGATTGTGTATTCGATTGTTTCAGGAAACGAAGAGGGTAAGTACTAAAATTTTGGTCTTGGTGGTTGTGCCCAACCTAGTGTGTGCATCAGAGGTGTTCAAGAAACAGTGATTAGAAATAAAGCTGCTGAGGTGAAATCCCACCTGATTAGTTACCGGAATTACAATGAAAATTAAAGTGCAATGAAATTCTTGCTCATGTTTAATTCACATTGGTGCCACGTGGTGTGAACCCATGGCATACTGAAATGAGAATGTAAATAGCTTTGATGGAGCTGTATTCCTTCCTTAGAAATCTGGTTTAAAGCATTGTAGACCTTGCCGTGCTGTAGCCACAAGTATTAGATTAGAACCTGATATTTAAACAAAACATGGTTCCTGCATTTGCATCCTTCTTGAGCGCTCTCCGTGATCCACCTTTAAATCTCTACGTGAAATTACACTGCATTATTTGGAAGGATGGGGAAGAATTCCCTATCTCATCCTCCTTTTTGTGAGTGGGCTGTTTGTCTTGTCCACTCTTGCCAGCGTGTCCTCCAGTCCAGCACCAGGTCAGATTCAGCTGCCGTGCTCCTTTGAACAGAGCTTCGAAGAGGAGTTATGTGGGCTTTTGGGGGCCTGAGGGAGGGATGGGAGCAAGAATAGTGTCATCCCATTTTAAAAAGTCTTTATGCATCTTAAAGTTGCTTCTGTTTTTGATGGATTTCAGATGTGTTTGCTATTAACAACAGAACAGGCATGATCTCAGTCAAAAAGTCTCTGGATTATGAAAGCGTGAAAAGTTACGAGCTTCGAGTTCAAGCAGACTCCTTGCAAGTGGTACGATCCAATCTGCGTGTTCCTTCCAAAAGTAAGTTAAAAAATCCTTGGTTTAAAATCTCTTTTCAATATACCTATGTGTTTTTATTTTTTGAGGGTGTTGATAACTGCACTCCAGCCAGTGACCTTGTTTTGTTATCAGAACTTGCAGTGGTGATGACGGTGTGTGAGCAGCAGAGAGTGTGTTTGTGGATCTCTGTGCTTGCCTTCCGTACGTGGCGCTGACGAATCTTGAGCTAATTCGTCACACATCATGTCGATGTTACACAGGTGTAGGTCTCACTGATACAGACAGAAGTCCTGTTTCTATGTAAATGGAGAGTTGATGGCACAACCTGAACGTTTTCAGTGTAATTAGGGATTTTTGTGATGGAATGGCACAGTTACTTTTTCCAGAAACACATAATGCAGCCCAAAATACAGATTTGCTCCCTGCTGGGCTTGTAACATCGCAGCAAATGCTGGGACGCTACCGAGAGAAATAGGGAACAGATACGCAGCAAGCGTGACAGGAAGAAAAAGCCTCCTTCAGCACCCCTGAGTGGAGTTCATTGCAGCCCTGAGTGAGAGCGAACTGGAGGCAAGGACTGAGAAAAGGGCAGTGAGGACTGAACCGTTGTTTAAAGGCCGTGAAAATACTACCTCTTTTCATTTCAAATTGATTGTAAGTTTATTTCAAGTCCTTGTTCTGCGGTCACAGTTATTCCAGTATGAGCTGTGGGCTGGATCTGTCACAGGTGGCTGGAGCTTTTTTCTCCTCTGTGCTTCCACCAGTGTTAATCACAGAGCGTCGGTCTGTATCTGTCACTGCTGTTAGACTGTCACCTTGCACCTGCCCTGAGCAGGAGATAATTCATTGTGCCTGTGTCCAGGCACAGCAAGCACTGGGCAAATGAGGAATCGGCGTGATCCCCTTTTATCCCCTGCTGCCGGATCCCCTTTTATCCCCTGCTGCAGGGAGAGGTGAGCTGTGTCAGCGTTTTTGCTTTTACCACTCATTCTTGGCTCTCGCTGGCACGTTGGGAGGCAGAGAGCCACAGTGCGCCCCGTTATTGTCAGAATTGTTCCGTGACAGACGCTTTCCCACGCTGCAGGTTGTGATCCACAGAGTTAACAGTCTGAGGGTTACCAGGGAAGGACCGCCCTTAACTCACTGGGCTGATTCTGCTGTCTGTTGTCTGTAATTAGTCTTCTAATTATTGTTCTGGTGATGGATACAGTAATAGCCATGAATACTAGGAAACCCATCTCTAGCTCATTTCAGTGCCCGTTTGGTGCATATGCTCAAGAGTATTGTGTATAGATTAGAGATCAAAATCCGGATTTTTGGGGATAATAGTTTAAACAGAGTGCAAGCCAGTTTCCTGGGTATGAAGATGCTACAGTAGAACCTGCTTGCGATGCTGAAATTGGCACCTCATGAAAATTTGCTTACAGATTACTAAAGTTCTTGAAGATATTAGACTTAACAGGCTTAAACATTTGGGAACGTGCCATAAAATTGTGTATTAGACTGTAGCCTGAGACACCGTACAGCAGTTAAAACATGCTCATCAGGCTGTCCAGTACTACCCATGTAACCAGCAGATGATTTTTGGAAACTGAGCATGTATTATCAGCGACGTTTATTCTTCCTTACGAAGGAATTGCGTGTGTGTGTGTGGCATAACGTGGAGGGATTCTTCAGTGGTCAGAAGTTTAATTAACAGCAATGTAAGATTCTGTGTGCTGTTACAGCCGTGCTCAGGGAGAAGACAAGGCTTCCATGCAGCACGCAGCTTTTTTTCAAATCGTTCTCTGCTAGGGATGAACAGACAAGGGAGTCGGTAGGTTCCAGCAGAGGTCTTTGGGCAGACCTCTCCAGCCAGGGAAGCAGCAGCCTCTGTATCCCTCTTCCGACTCATATTCTGCATTAGATTAGTTGTCCCAGCTGGGCAACAGTTTTAAAAAGGTGATGGCTGAATTATTTTATTCAGGGATACTTGATAATGACTGGGTTTTGAATTGGGTGCAATTTAAAGGAAGGCGTGCACTCGCTGTGTTTGGATATCTGGGAACATACAGCACGTATTAGATTTTGAATATGCACTGTGCAAATGGATGGCTAAAGAATTTGGTAGACTATATTTTTAAATTACTTTACAGGTATCTGGCTAACTAAATCACTTATGTCTTTGTAATGGAGATCCCTTGAGCTCTAGGCTTGAGATTCCTACATTTATATGATGTATGTCTTTCCATTTTCTCAGCTCCTTTTTCTTTCTTGATGAGTTTTAATCAGGTTAAATGCTACTTCCAAGTTTCGGGGCACTGAATTGATGAACTACACTAGAAGGAGACGAGACAGAATTAATGCATCACTGTGGACTTTGGTGGCATTGAAATGATGGAACCACTTTGGAGATGGGGGACTTTGAATGCACTTCTCTAGAATTATGTGGCATTGAATTAATGCACCGCTCTGACACTCGATGGCAGTGAACTGCCACCAGGTCTGGTGGTAGATACCGCGGCATCGCTGAACCGTTCTGAAACTTGTTGATGGTGAATTGATAACCATCAATGATTAGCAGTGGTGAGCCCTTCTGGAGCTAGATAACACAGCACTGATGAACTGCTCAGCCGCAAAACAGGGCTGGATTTTACAGAACTCACAAGCTAGGTACCAAATTGTTGTTAACTGTATGGTATAGAAGATAATTACATAGAAGTGGCAGTTTGAGTTTTCATCTGTGCAGTGGAGAAGTGGATGATACCGCATTAAGCGTAACTGAGCTTGACGTTCAGCGATAGCGCCAACTGATAGCGTAGTAATAAATGAATAAATAAATGAGGACAGAAAGTAAATTGAGATCGTAGAATCATAGAATGGTTAGAGTTGGAAGGGACCTTCAAAGCCCATCCAGTCCAACCCCCCTGCCAGGAGCAGGGACATCTCCAACCAGATCAGGTTGCTCAGAGCCCCGGCCAACCTGGCCTTGAGTGTTTCCAGGGATGGGGCATCCACCACCTCTCTGGGCAACCTGGGACAGTGTTCTACAAGTCACATTGTAAAAAACTTTTTCCTAATATCCAATCTAAATCTAGCCCCCTCTATTTTGAAACCATCACCCCTCGTCCTGTCGCACTAGGCCCTGCTGAACAGCCTCTCCCCACCTTTCCTATCAGCCCCCTTTGGGCACTGGGAGGCCACTCTAAGGTCTCCCCGGAGCCTCCTCTTCTCCAGGCTGAACAGCCCCAGCTCTCTCAGCCTGGCCTCGTAGGAAAGGTGCTCCAGCCCCTTGATCATCTTTGTGGCCCTCCTCTGGACCTTCTCCAACTGGTCCTTTGGAGGTGTCCTTTGGAGTATGAGAATATAAATTTGGTGACTTAAACCGGGTTTTTAAAGTATGATGCTAGATCATGCAAAAATCACACTCTTTCAGTGGAGTGGAACTCCTTAAATGAGTTACTCTAACTGAAACTTTATAATACAAAATTGCAGTGCATTTTTACTTTACTTGAATGGAGAAAAGGCTAGGTTTTCTGATGATAGTGAATTTAAGATGCTGGAATTCTGGCTTGAGGAATCAGCAGCTGGTGATGCTTTGCCCTGAAAGACCTTCAGTATTAATGGACTTCTCCAATTCGGTTAAATTCAGCAGCCTGGGTTTTTTTCTGTCCGCTCTTTGCTTCTTAGATTGTCTGTCATAATAGCCTGTAGTGCGGTGGTGTACTGTAGGTCAAATCAGGATTGTGATTGCTAGCTTCCAAATAGAAGCCTTCAGTTCTCTCTCAGTGAATAAGCTGAAAAAAAGAAAAACTGATCTGTGAAGGAAATATCACAAACCTGCGTGTGGCAGGATGTGTTCAGCGGCTGGAAGGTGCTGCTCTGTAATGTGTCACAGAGCGAGCAGCTCCTTCCTCCCAGCAAGAGCTGTGAATTAGTGAGCTGACAGGAATGAATCGGTACAATTAATCATTTACTAAACCAGAGTACTTCTTGAACAAGAACAAGTGAAACATCATCTTTTACTTCATTTGAGCACTGTCGGCTGTTTGAAAAGTTTTCATCTGCATCTTGCTGTCCTGCAGTTTGGTACCCAGGGAAATGGGGTGAGAGCAACAGCCTTGTTGTGGCAAGGCAGGAGCGGACAGGAGGAAGCAGAGGGCTTTACAGGAAACGAGAAGGAGCTGAGAAGAGAGAGCGCTGCCTAAAATCAGTGACAAAGAGCAGTGGAGTGGTATAGACCAGAAGGGGAGAACAGCCCACTGTGGTGGGAGAAGCCAAGACTTCCCACTTGGATCAGGAGAGAAGGATATATTTACAAGAGAGCCAGAATATGTTTGCTCTTGAACACCATGGCCCTCCAAATTCCTCCAAGTACAAGAGGTGGAGGGTTCAGTCTCACGGTTTCCAGCATCTGAGGAGAGCACATCTTTTCATTCCCAACACCGTACGTATGACCCTTTCAGCCTGCCGCCGCACCCTCGCTCGCTGAACTGCTGCCCACAGCGGTTGTCGTTCGCTCTCTTATCGTGACTTACCGTTGCCGTCTGCGCGTAGCTTCCCCCGTCCTCCGTGGCTGCTCAGCGAGGGAGCCTCCGGGCTGTTCCAGTGTCTGTCTGCAGACGGGCATGGATGCAAACAGATTGCTTAAAAATTAAACCGTAGAGGTGAAGATGTTACCAGTTGGCACCGTGCTGCGTGAAAGATTTGTCTTCATTAGAAGTTACCTGCGTTACCAGCTTCTGGCTCAGTCAGTTGTGGAGAGGGAGGCCGGAGGGAGTATTTTTGACTGCAGGTGGCTCTGCTGTAGATTTTTGTGGTGTTTGATTGTCTCTGAGACTGATGGTGAGGTGCTTCTGCCTCCTCAGTAATGTTCTGGCAGGGATGAAGAGGGGAGTTTCTTGTGTCATGGACTTGTAAAAGCAGTGGAACTCTGCCCTGTGTCCCTGATCTTGTCACCTGCATCTTCATTAGGAAACTTCTGGCATTGCTTGTAGTCCTGCTGTCACCTCTCCCACATCCTCCTCTTTGTATTTTTGGTGACACTCTTGCTGACTTGCTTGGCTCTAGTTGAAGAGGGAAAGGAAGAGCAACAAGAGTGTCTTTCACATTCCTAGAGATGCAGGAATAATGACGGAACCACATGGTTGGTTTTACTGTCTTTTAAGAGGAATTAAAAAGAAATTAAAAGCATGATAAGCAATGAAGTTAAATATAAACTAAGTTAAATATGAAAATGAATTCTGTATCCCTATATTACATTTTTAGTTTCAAGCATGTTGCAAAAGTTCGTGCTGATGGTGTTTTAAAATTGGGCTGCTGTGCCAGCCGCTGAATCCGGGAGACACGACAGATGGACAAAATACGCTGCGGAGCCTAAAAAGCTGTCAGTCTGCCTCCTTTGCCACACAGCTCTGGGGTAGTTTCCCTGAAAACCACTGGGACAAACTTCAAATTTCCCTGGGCATCAAAGCAAGGTATTTTAGAGAGACCACATAAAATGTGAGCTCTCTTTCAATTAATAATTTGGGAGAAAGAGAAGTTTTATATGTATTTAAATGAGGCCTTGGATCAGTGCTTTTCCAAATACTTTGCTGTTTACGCCTCGTTGAAGCTTCTTTTTGCGCTGTTCTTGCCCAACTGTGGCATATGAGCCTCTTCAGGCTTTATGGGCACATGCTGATTTAGAGCAAAATGCCACTAAAAAAATATTCGGATCCAATTCCTATTTGGTTCTGCCAAATTCCGTAAGGCGAGATTGAGCGCAGCTGCAGTTCTGTTCATTTTACCTGCCAAAGCACAAAGTCTGCGCGGCAGACTTGTAAGATAGTAGTGAAGCAAAGTGCTGTGGAACCCTGTTGAATTACAGTTCTCACTCCCAGTTTGATTAAAATGAACTTTTTGAGAAGAGTCGAGTCCACTGTTACCTGCTGTTTAAGCTAAATGGTTTTTTTCTTTGTTAAAGTGACCGAGGTATGGAGAGCAGCTGGACCAATGGATGGTTTGGCATCTTGGAGAAGACCAGTGGTGAAAGCATAATGTAAAACAAATCTGGTAACTCCCATCGTAGAGCGCTGTCCCAGGTTGCCCAGAGAGGTGGTGGATGCCCCATCCCGGGAAACATTCCAGGCCAGGTTGGCCGGGGCTGTGAGCAACCTGATCTGGTTGGAGATGTCTCTGCTCCTGGCAGGGGGCTTGGACTGGGTGGGCTTTGAAGGTCCCTTCCCACCCAAACCAGTCTGTGATCGTCAACGCTATTGCAGTGTTCAAAAGCATTGCTGCTGTTCATCTTAATTTCTGCAGACTGGTGGGAAACTACAGGCTCACAGGAATCGGGCACGTTATGACTGCTACTTAGATAAGCAGTGCTACGGGAAAAGAGTTTTCAACAAGCGTTTGGGAAGAACTGCTGGGAATGCCTTCTACGCACTAGTTCTGAGCAGCTCCTTGGAGGTTTTGCTGTTGTTTTCGGGTTTTATTTTAGTCATTCGCAATCTGCTAGTTTTATGTCTTTCAGAGGATCCTCAGGTTTCCTTTAGAGCAGCTTTCAGGATATTTTCACTCTGCTTAAGCAAATCACAGAAGCTGAAAGATCCAAATGCCTTATCTTCTAGCCTTGGGAGAGATGATTTTTTTGGAGCAGTGCATGCAATACGTTTGCTTCTTAGAAGCTGAAGCTGACTTACAAGCAGCTGCAGTTTTGTGTACTCTGTACATCGCAGCTCATCTCAGGGGCGTCTAGAAGAGCAGAGGCAAATGGGACACAGGAGACCTCGCAGGAGATCGTGGTGCAGAAATTTCCTTTGCAGTGTATCCTCTGGGAGGCTGACCGGCCCTTCGTGGCTGTTGAGCTAACTGGTGTGAAAAGTCCAGACAAAAATGTGCCTTAGCAATAAAAATGTGCAGTAAAACTACAGAAGCCGTTTCATTATCAAATATTATCTGCATACCTTCTGTGCAGAGAAGCACTTCCCTCACAGCTGAAGGAAGGCCGTTGTAGCACTCAGTCCATTTTCTTCTCCGCTCTTTTTGGCCACCTTGGCAGTTCAGAGCTGCTTTGTCCAGGGAAAGACTGTTTCCTCTTTCACCTGGCCAGCAATTTAGGTAGCTCAGTCACAGTAATAAGAATTATACTTTGATTGCATGATCAGCTCCTGGAATCTGTGAAAAAGAAGGTAACTGGAACTGGATTCCAGATCTAGGATACAAAAGAAGCAAGGTTTTACATACATGAGGAGACAAAATTTCCCCTCTGGAGGGTGAGTGTAAATTCTGGTGTCGTTTGGTGTTCACTGCCCTCCCTGTGAGAGTGTCAGTAACCAACAGTGCACAGTATAGAGTGAATGCTGTTGCCTCCCTTCAGGAACCAGAAAAGAGGGCTAGGGCCACACACAAACAATATCTATCCCTGGAGAAGTTCAAGGATCCCTGGAAACATTCCAGGCCAGGTTGGCCGGGGCTGTGAGCAACCTGATCTGGTTGGAGATGTCCCTGCTCCTTGCAGGGGGGTTGGACTGGATGAGCTTTGAAGGTCCCTTCCAACCCAACCCATTCTATGATTCTATGGTTTAAAACAAGCATTAACAAATGTGGAACATGAAGGGAAAAAGAGCCTAATGCCAGAGTCTTAAACCAGGCTCTGTAAGAGCCTGGGGTTGGGTGGCCTTTTCTGTCAGGCAGAACGCTGTGGAGGTGCAGGGGTGGTGGACGTAGGAGCCCCGGGCCCCGAGTCTCTGGATAGCAGAGCCCTGCGTACAGGGGACATCAGACTGGGATCAGGCAGGAAATCCCCGTGGGCGAAGGCGCTGGCACACATGGCGCAGTTTCTGATGAGGGAATTTGATGCGCGCAGCTTCTGGGCCGATCCGATGGGAGAAGAGGGCAGCCCCTGTAACCGGCCGGGAGTCGTTCGCTCCGGCCAGCTGTAGGCTGGAACCGGATAAAAAGCGCGCGGTGGCGAGGAGTGCACAGATGCCGCCCTCCCCTCCGCCTGCCAGAATGGATGCAATAGAAGCTGTGTATAAAAATCAGGCAGTAAGAGAAGATGAAGGTGTGTGTTTAATTCAATGTTAACGATGCTAGTGTTGGTCTGTATATATGTAGACAATTTAATTTGCTTTGTGCTTCATGTAGTAACTTTCATTTCTCATTTTCAACGCATTCGGCCATCGCTACACAAATCAGCATTTTGGCAGCTCAGAGAACTTCCAGCAAATGGAACAAATGTTTTTGAGCAAATCGCAAAGCAAACGTAGCATGGGGCTAAGCCCCCTCACCAAAACCGCCTTGAAAGGATGAAGAGAGTGAGCACCCTGCAAAAGGTGTTTAATTTGCACTGGGGTGAGCTAGTGCAGATTAGCAAATAGTAAGAAAGAGATGTGACTGTTCATGGGACCTCACAATCCCTCTTGGAATTTTTTCTTTGCTGTTGTCTTAGTTCAGCCCCGATCAGGACGAGACTACGCAGTCTCTCTCTCGCTCCCCCACCCTCCGAGAGAACAGGGGGAGATGATACAAGGAAAAACGGCTCGAGGTTTGAGATAAGGACAGGGAGAAATCCTTAAAGTTACCGTCACGGGCAAAACAGACGCGACTTGGGGAAAACTATTCATTTATTACTACAAACAGCAGGAGAATGAGATAGGGAACAAGATAACCTCCCCCCACCCCTCCCTCTTCCCGAGCTTAACATTATCTCTACCACCTTCCCCCGACACGAGCGGCACAGCGGGGAAGAGGGAATGGGGGTTGCGGTCAGTTCATCACGCGTTGTTTTACGCCGCTGTATCATGGTCGGGGGAAGAACTCCTCAACATTCCTCCCCTGCTCCAGCGTGGGGTCCCACCCCTATGCCACAGTCCTTTGTGGAACTGTTCCGGCGTGGGTCATCTCTTCCACGGAGTTCAGTCCCTCCAGAACAGCTGTCCCAGCGGGGCCTCCATGGGCCACAGCCTCCTTCAGGCATCCACCTCCCCCGATGTGGGGTCCTTCACGGGCTCCAAGTGGATCTCTGCCCCTCCGTGGGCCTCCATGGGCTGCAGGGGGACAACCTGCTCCACCATGGTCGTCACCACAGGCTGCAGGGGAATCTTGGCCAGGAGCCGCATTACTGCTCCCCCTCCTTCTTCACGGCCCTTGGCATCTGCAGCCGTTCCTTCACAACAGGCTGGCAGATGTCTCTCAGGATCTTTTCACATCATCCATCTCATCTCCTCTCCACTTCTTGCAGCCGGGCCGGGCCAAGTCAGGCCCAGTCGGCTGCCTGGCGAGAGGCCAGAGGGTGAGGCCTGCAAGGCCCACAAGGCTCGCGCCTCCCCCTCTGCGCCTCTGCCCCCGTTCAGCTTCTTCACATCTTCTCTTTTTTTTTCCTGTTTTCCCCTTCTTAAATACGTTATCGCAGAGGCGTTATCACGGGACATTCTGCTACCAATTGGCTCGGCCTTGGCCAGCAGCGGGTCCGCCCTAGGCCAGGCCGAGTCCACTGAACAAAGGGGAGCGACTTCTAGCAGTTTCCTGCAGAAGCTGCCACCTTAGGCCCCCCCCTCACTAACAAAACCACAACAGCTGTAATAAATAATGTAGTCAAGGTAAGAGGCTTTCTATGAAAATGAACATGAGCTAGCTGGAGAGAATTACAGATAGACCATTGTTCCCACATCACGCACATTCAGATGCTGGATTATAGCACTTTTTTTCCACATCCATAAAAAGAGGGCTTGTCATGAAGTCATTTTCCCATGAAGTAATGGCACCTACAAGTTTTTTAACATATCTACACAGATCAGTGTGAAAGGTGAATAACTGATGATTCCACTGAGGAAATGTAATTTCCTTTTTTTTCTTTTCTTGCTCTTTTTTTTTTTCTCTCTTCGTACTAATGCGCTGGATGGCATTGTAAATGTTTTTCTGAGATTTCAGCTATGTTTATGAAATCCTCATTTGTTTCCCATCAGTTGGCCCATCTTTGGTGACTTTGGCAGTCCAAGAAATAGTCTGGGTTTTAATTTTTTTGTCTCCTAAAGATACAGCTATTAAGCTGTCTAAATGAGACTGTGTTTTGAAGCTCAGATCAGCATGGCACCTGTGCAACGTTTAAATTACTCTGGCACTGAAACAAGCTGGAAAAACCAATTCTGAAATGAGGCAATTTATCACTTGAAAATGCAGTTTTAATGAACTGGATATCATCATTTCCAGCAATCTTTCTGGATTATACAGTTCTGAAAGAGACAAACAGATGTTGGTGTAGATTACTGCGCTGTTGAATCTTTTTTTGCGTTAGGTCCATAATTTTTGCTAGCTGTTTTTTACTTGCAGGAGGAGAGAGATGTTTATTGTTCAGCGGGGTGGATCAATTACTGCTTAATAAAACACAAATTAGCAGCTGTATTTTATTTGAAGGTATGTTGAACCTCTACAGAGGAGATAATGCCTCTGAAGATCCCGTGGGCCGGGCTACCGTTATTGTTTCTGCCAGGAACTTTTGTGAGTTTACAGACACCATGGCAGAATCGTTAAATATTTTCATAAGAGTCAGTAATAATTAAAATACGTAAAGCGAGCTGCACGTGAAGTGGAAAAAGCAAGCTGCTGTTTGCAGCGTGACCACTACTGTACATCACCTGTCTGTTACCTCTGTGAGAATTTAATGTGCCCAAAATCTAAGTAAACTATGATATTCTTACTTGTGTTTTTCTGTTTATTTGAAAAATTAGTTAAAAGTCTTTTCTTGTATTTTCCTCAGATAGCTTGCTTTGCTAAAGAAAGCCATGGCAGCTTTTTGCTAACAGGCAAATTCAGCCCTAATAGCAAAGTGCAGGCGCACAGATAATGGGAATCGTTTTCTATGAAGGTACAAATTTCAGCTCAGTTAAATCAGGATTGATTCAGGAAAAAATAGCAAATGCAGGAACAATAAAGGTAGATGACAAAACAAAAAGTATGGAATCTCTTGACTTCCTTCAGGTTCATACTTGCAGTACCAAATGTGCTATTATTACTAATGTATTTTATTTTACAGTGTTATCTGTGTATTTATTTTATGTGATCTCTTTGGGCTGTAAATGTTTGAACTCTGGTAGTTGTTAAAGATTTATTGCCAAATGTTCTATGTATACTTTCCATTCCCTCTTTCAGGTAATACAGCCAAGGTGTTTATTGAAGTGAAGGATGAGAATGACCACGTGCCTGTCTTCACCAAAAAAGTGTACATCGGCGGAGTGTCTGAAGATGCCAAAATGTTTTCTTCTGTGCTTAAAGTTAAGGTAAAACTGAACTGATTTACTCACTGATTTGATTTTTCACAGGAGATTATGAAATGTGTTTGTCCTAAAGCTGCTTCAGCTCCTCAGATACTGGCAGTAATTTCCATTTGATTTTTTTTGATAAACAAGTGCAGTGTGCACAGAATGGGTAATTCTTCAAAATCAGTGTTTGCGTATGACTATGAGTGTGATGATTTCCATGTTTTTGTGCATGATTGGCATGCATCATCCCTGTATTCCAGCAGTTACCGGCTTTGAGCTCAGAAGAGTTTTGCAGGTTGTATTTCTATTGAATTTATATGCTCATTTTTCATTTGAAGATTTGTAGCTATCATTTTGGATTATTTTATGCTCAGCACTAGTTTTTACCTTAAATTCTTCTGACTATGTCTTTGGCAGCAGCACATTTGTTCCTTAAAAAGGAAAGAACACTTTCTGTTTCTGGTCAGCAAAGCAATTTCAGGTCTGTGCAGGCATCGAATTTGTGAGTAAAATTGTCTGTAAGTTGGGTTGTTTTTTTTTTACAAAAGAGAAAATTCAAGGAAATATAATATATAGAATGTAATTAGCATCAGACAGAAAAATAGATTAGAACAAAAGCTATTTGTTTTCTGTAACATACTTTGTGATGCAGTGTTTTGTGCTGGAGACAGCTTGAGTTGCCGGGGCCTTCCAAGGCAGCTTGTTTCCTCTGCTTTTATTTCATTACCTCAGCAGGCCGCCTGCATCTTTTTTCACCTTAAGGGTTAGTGGGATAGCTTTAAAGTTGCTGATTGCAGGTTATGCACAAAGGGGCACAGAAATATGACCTGCTAAGAGTTTTACTTTGACCTCGTGATGTGTTTAGAGCAGCAGGAATGAGGTAGAGACTATCAGAGCTTATTGCAGTTGTCCATTGCTTTTTTTGTTCCGTGGCTGTCCTTCCCGAAGTAAGCCCAGAAATGGCAGAGAAGTGGGAAATTGTTAAGCACTGACTGTTGGATAGAAGCCTCTGTAGATGAGATTTGTGTCCTTTGTGAATAGCCCAGACTATTTGGGGTTTTTTTTTATTGCTTCTATACAGTGCTTATCCTTGGCAATTTTTTGTCCCCAGAGTATCCATATTGGTCTTTTCTAGAAACACATACAGCAGTCCCGGTAAACAGCTGGGAATTCACCGCAGATAGCTTGGAAAAGGAACATTACAGTGTAGAAATGTGCCCTATGCCAATTCTTCCTGCTTCCTCTGCAGGCAGGTTGTGTTTGAGGCCACAGCAGGTAGGGACAGACCTACTGTCAGGAATTTCACGTTACACATGGCCCTGGGATGATGATAAGGCTGAACTGCCGCTTGCCGGTCTCCCAGCAGCAAAAACCTGCGGGAGCCTTAATGATGCTTTGCCCCAGGTGTGTTCCTGGCGTAGCAAAGGGTGCTCTTCAGTGGGAAGCGTGAAACATTGGCCCACGGAAAGGCCTGTGCCCAGTCTGCAGGGTCACGTGGGGAACCAGATCAGGTAAGATCTCAGGCGTGTTTATTTCCTTCTGCTCTATCAGCTGTGAAGATTCAGTGCAGACATTGTGAATGGAGCCCAAAAAAGTCATCTAGCATGTGCAATGCCTGTGTTTGCTTCCAAGATTTTCTTACGTGTGGATAAAGACATTACAAAGTGAGAAATAAAGCAGCGTTGTGTGTTGGAAGTAATATGTTCAGAAAACTAATTGCAAAATTTCCTTTTATAAATTTATTCTCCTTCATGTTTTGTATTGAAGTTTCAAGCTACACCAGATTTCTACTCTATACGAAATAAAGCGATCTTTCCCCAGATGTCTGCTCGATTCAATGAAACAGAGATTCTAGATGCACAAGTTAAATAAATCATGGTAGTGTTGCTGTTAGGGTGATCTCAGATGATAACTGAGGGGAGTTTTGATGGTAGGAGTAATATTTTTGTAAATTCCACACCCCCCCCCCAATACGTTTTGCTGGTTATTGCTTCAGGCAAGGAACCGTTTTTAAACTGAAGCTCTAACATACTCAAAAATAGGAAACCGAAAATTGCATCAAATCCATGAACTTTGGAAGTGCTGGAGATAAAAGTACTGCACAAAGGTACTGGAGTAGATAAACAATAGGGAATAGCAAAGTTACTCAGGTAAGGGAGTGTTAGGTGTGTGAAAGTAAATGAAATGCAAGACAAAGTGTAAAATTGCATTTTGACTTGATCGTACAAAACAACATGAACAGGCTGTGGAATCGTGCTTGGTTTTTGAAGAGGCGTTCCTGATTTCTGAGGCACAGGTATTCATATGTGTCAGTCAGGGGGGTAAGAAGTGTGTGAAAAAGAGCAGGCATACGGGTAAGGGGTATTTGGGGGTGAAGAGGGGAATCTGCTTTTGCTCTTCAGAGACGTTTAACTCAGAAGAGGCGATCAGAGGACAGAAAAGGACTATCAGAGCTGGGCACAAAGGAAATTACAATTGTGTGTCTCTAACCTGTTTCTCTTAAAACGTACGACAGAATTCTCCCTGACTTTGCTGACAGGCAAAACTGAGCGAGGTATAAGACGGGAATTGTTACTGGCAGATGGCATCAGACATAACTGTGTGCTTAGTTAAAGTAAAATTAGAAACAGTTAAGAAGTGCTTGTTGCAGAAAATCAGGCTGTAATTTATTGTTCTAGCACCAAGCGTGTTCAGCAGTCGGTGCTGGGTAGCTTATTTTCTGTCCTTTAGGAAAAAAAAAAGTAATTGCTCTGTAAGGTAAATGTCATACCCATTCCAATTAGTGTTAAGAAGAATTAATCAAATTAATGTCTTTTCTTGAAGAGTTCAGGTGAGTAGGATCAAATGAGTAGTTTTCCAGGTTGAAATTTTAAAGATTATTAACAAATTACACGCATAGCTTGCACTGTAGAAATTATTCAGATTTTTATTCTAATATGGAAGCTAGGTTCTTAGTAGTTTTAAGTGCATTTGCTTTCATTTTCTGCATTTGTTAATACTTGCTTTATTTTTAAATGACATCTGAGTAATTTTGAAAAGAAACTGGTATTCTCAGTATATTCTCATTCTTCCTGTCACTGACAGCTTTGATCGTTGAACATGGGGTATTGACTAGCAAAATATTTTTTACACGTGAAAGATGATAAACTGCGTAATCTAGATGGTTGAAATCATTGTTATTGGGACTTACAGTGAACTGACACTTTCTCATTACAAAGTGTCACCTTATTTGCCACAGCAATGCCATACGATCACTGTTGTACAAAAGTACACAACGCTTCCTGCACACAAGGACCCAAAATTGACGTTTTTTCTCCTATTCTTCGAGGAGATACCAGCAATAAATAGGTACTAAATGTGTAGAAGTGACGTTAACTTTTACATTGGTTTCTTATGTACATTCCATTATCCTGAGAAAGGAGACAGTGTTTATTTCAAATTAAAGTATCAGATTGTTGTTACCAAAAAGAGAATGGACTCTGAATTGAGGCCGTGCTTTCCTTGTATTAAACAAAATTAGGCTTTTCTCTTGATTCTTATCTGTAAGTGACAGATTTTGCTTGAAAACCTGGAAGTTGAAGATTTGTTAGTAGTGAGTGATTTGGACAGTCAGGTCGGATGTTTGAAAAGTCCTTTGTCAGTCGCTCTGTCTGTGTGTATGTTTAATTCCAACTCCTACCCGCCACTCCCCAAGGCCCTGATTTTTATATCCCGTCATGTGAATATCCATGCTGCTAACGGCCTTTGTCAGTTCCTGCGTCTGTGGACAGGGCTGATGTAACTCACCACACTGGTTTGTACTGGGGTATTTATGGTGCGCTCAGTGTGTAGAGGCGGTTGTCAAGGTTTGGCTCTCCAAGTGAGGTGGGATGCCTCAGAAATTGGGGGCAGGAGGGGATAAACTGAACTCTGTAAAACAGTAAGGCCTGTTAGAAGAGAAGTGAGGACAGCACAGTTCAGTGAAGAGAGAATATGAAGGAAAAAACAGGTGAGAAAGGATCCATCTTCTGCTTTTATGTCATAAAAATGCAGCTCAAGGTAACAGTGATGTTTCTCTCATGACTCTTCTATCAATTGTTATGTACCATAAAGATGGTATAGATCATGGAAAGGGATATTTAAGTCAGGAATGAAGATAATTCACGTTGTGAGCATCTACATTTACTTTCTCATGTGAAAGTGATAAAATACGGCAAAGTTCTGCTTTTTTGAGGTGACCCACTTGCCCAAGTGTTGGAAGCAGTAAGGGCAGGCAGCCGTTTGGGGCTCTATCGCATTGCCTTCATATAGTAGCAAAAAGTTGTGTATAACGCAATTTGTATAGCACAATTTGCTAGTTAGCCGTATTTTAGCAGACTGTGAGAGAAAATAAATCACATTCATTAACTCTGGGTTTGTATTTTAAGCAGAAAGGTGGGGACAATAAAAATTCCCCAACAAGGGCCTCCTGGCAGGCTGATGAGGGATGCTGCTTCTGAAAGCCTTAATTTGGGAAACACCTTTATTGCAAGAAGCTGATCACTGTTAGTTTATATTGGAAACAAAGTAGGGGTTTGTGTTGGTTTTGTGTGGTGGGGGGGCTAAGGTGGCAGCTTCTGAGAGAAACTGCTGGAAGTTTCCACTTGGTCCAGTGGACTCGGCCGGGCCTAGGGCAGACCTGCTGCTGGCCAGGGCTGAGCCAGTTTGCATCAGTGATAATGCCTCTGCGATAATGTATTTAAGAAGGGGAAAATAATAATAAAAAAAAGGGAGGAGTGAAGAAGCAGAAGCAGGGGCAGAGAGGGGGAGACGTGAGCCTTGTGGGCCTTGCAGCCCTCACCCTCTGGCCTCCCGCCGGGTGGCATCTGGGCCTGGCTCATCCTGGCCCAGCTGAGAGAAGTGGAGAGATGAGATGTGAATGAGATGTGAAGAGATTCTGAGGGGTGTCTGCCTGCCTGTTGTGAAGAACTTTTCTTGTGAGAGGAACGGCTGCAGACGCCAAGGGCAGTGCAGAAGGAGGGGGAGCAGTAATGCTGCTCCCGGCCAGAATTCCCCTGCAGCCTGTGGTGAAGACCATGGTGGAGCAGGTTGTCCCCCTGCAGCCCGTGGAGGCCCACAGAGGAACAGAGATCCCCCTGCAGCCCGGGGAGGACCCCACGCCGGGGCAGGCGGGTGCCTGAAGGCAGCTGTGGCCTGTGGAGAGCCCGCTGGGACAGCTGTTCTGGAGGGACTGCACCCGTGGAAGAGATGACCCACGCCGGAGCAGTTCCACGGAGGACTGTGGCCCGTGGGAGGGACCCCACGCTGGAGCAGGGGAGGAATGTGAGGAGTTGTCCTCCCAAGGAGGAAGAGGAGCTGGAGCAGGCCTGTGCAAACAGGTTTGCTTTGTCCGGTCGCTGTTGGTGGAATAACTGTGGGGAAAAAAGCAGTGGATGGGTGGGTTAATTGCAGTGATCAGAATGGCTGCTGTTTAGATATTGGTATGGCTCCTGCAGTTAGCTGTGATTTCAGGGTATGCCTGCTTTTATTTGCCATTGCTGTAATTAAGTTAGTTAAGCATAATAATGACAATGGAAGACACCTGGCAGCAGTTATCATTTAGTGGCAGTTTAAGCTAATATAATTATTCCTTTTTATCAAATAGGAAGTAGAAAAGATGAGCTGAGAGACATTAGCTAGGAAGTACTAAATTATAGGTAGTTTACCAGTGTAAATAGGAGGTTCGAAGATTATTTTATGATCTGGCTTGAAATTCACCATCTCCTTATTTTAGAGAGTAAATGGCTTACATTAAGCAAGAGGTAAGCAATATTTGAAGTTTTAAAAAATGTGTCTAGATTTGCAATAGTTTAAACTGCAAATTTAGAAAGAAAAATAGTCTGAAATATCCGAACAGAGTTGGTGTTAATACGGGGAGGCGCGTATGTTGCAGGCTGGGATTAACAGCCGTGTTTCTGCCCAGATCCTCGCCTCCAGGTGATCCCTACCCCAGCGAGATCCGCAGAGGCCTCTTCCCGCAACTGTCCTGGCCCAGGGACGTGTTACGGTGCCCGCAGCTCTCTGCACGGCCCTGCACCTGCGTTTTCCCAGAGGAGAGCGGGGCTCGCGCGGGGCAGATTTGGCTCAGGCTTCGCGCTGGGTGATCGGCGGCCTGCTGACACTCCCTGGAGCTGTAGGCAGATCTCCCCTTCTGTCTCATTTTGGTGTTTAATAAATTATTCTCAACTAGCTCTCTGTCTTTGCACAGTGTTGGCACATAAGAATGGCTCATTTTTAACAAGTGTAATGTATGTAAAAATAAGACAAGCTTTATGGCTCTATGCAAAAAGTACAGCTTTTGAATGAAAAAAAAAGTCGCAATTAGTTCCTCTTTAACAGTACTCAATGATTTGCTGTAGTCATTAATTTTTAATATAGCAATTTGTGTCAATTGTTTTAGATAAATTTGTCACAAATATACTGCTGAACGTTTATAGGTTTAACTTCAGTTGCTTAAATCATTCTGTACTGAGTGGCTTGAACAAAATTTCACCCCTCATGTCAAAGCACAGTTCTTCCCTTCCTCAAAAATATTTTGTAAAGCACCCCAGTGTTGGCCCTAATTATGCCACCCAGCCTAGTGGGTATTGCTGGGAGTAAGAAATAACCTAACACAAAAAGAATGAGAGACGAAAACTAGTACTGAGTACGTAATCTTACACAGAAATTGAATTTCTACAAATAGGCCAATAAAATATTGGATAAACACTTCTCTCATCATCAAACTAGTTACGCGTGTGACTAAGGCAGATACGACAGATTGCGTCTCCCAGCTCTGTAAGACGCAGCAATTTTGCTCACAGCAGCAACTGCTCTCTTAAACAGATTCATTTGAATAGAAAATCCTTTCACAACAGGGTGATGTGTTGTCTTGCTCTGGATTTTTATAAAGATTACCATAAGGAGATAAAAAGGAAGCTTGAGCTCCAAAGAAAGCACAAATCGTTATCAAAAAGTCACTTTTAATTAGAATTAATTTGGTTAGTGATACACCATATGAATTATTCCATATGAAAATTATTGTTTTAAGGCTAGTATCCTCAGAAAGCGCTAAGTACTAATGTCTCTAAGAAAATAATAAAAGGAATATATTAA
Organism: Chlamydotis macqueenii; assembly: GCF_036417535.1. Lineage (NCBI taxonomy): Eukaryota > Metazoa > Chordata > Aves > Otidiformes > Otididae > Chlamydotis > Chlamydotis macqueenii. The sequence continues at coordinate 16,185,518 of NC_141562.1, forward strand.
AATGACGCTTTTTAACCGAGACTTTAGTCCTTGCATGTGAAAGACCCTGTTTATGTGGCTAACAGCTCAGCAGGAAAGGTGGAGCTGGGTTAAATACCGTTTCTCTTGAAATGATAGCTGAGGCTGATGATCGCGTCTCAAATTGGCAGGCACTTTCGCGCAGCCATCTTTTTAAGCCTACTCCTTTTCCCCAAAGCCTCTCAAAGATCTCCGGTGCGCTGATGAGGTCTTCTGAGTCCAGACCGATGATCTGATGCAGGAGGAGAGGGTGGTCTGAAGCCGTGGTGGTAGACAGCCGCAGAATGTCTCGGTTGGTGGTTATTTGGGGTCAGCCCGTGCACTGGGCCTGGAGCAGTGGTCTGGAGCATCGCTGGAATTACCGTCCTGGTGGTGCTTGGAAGGAGGTTTCAGGAGTTGGACAGTCCTGATGGGGACTAGTGTTATAGTAGTCTTTTAAGTTCTCTGCACGTTTCTGCAATTCTCTTTTTTTTTCTCTGAATTTTCAACGGATGTGAGCCCATGTCCAGGAATAAAGGCCTTTTCTTGCTTTTTGTTATGAATATGTTAATTAAAACAGATGTGATACTCGTAACTACTTATTTATTCATTTTCTGGTTTGAGATTTGCTTTGCATTTCATTATATCAGAATTAGTTGTTTTGTTTTGCCGCTGGTATTTTCCTATAACTCCTAGTTTTCCCCTCAGAATTAGAACCAGACTTCTTTAGCCATGTACACAATATTTAATCTGTTCTGTAAAAACAAAACCACAATCAACACAATCTTTAGGGAAATTACTATCAGGAATTGACTTTTCCCTGTGACGATGTGTTATTGGCCCTTTCTTTTTAAACATTTTCCTTTACAGTATTAGTCTCTCTAGTTTTGTTTGTTGAAGTGCATTTAAATGAGGAAATACCAGAGATGCTCATTCTAGCGAAGAAAGTGAGAGGTTCTTTCCTGAATTACTCCTCAGTTTATGAAGGTATTTTTTGTCCTGAAAGTGTTTGCGGGAAAGGAAGCTTGCCAAAATAAATGCCGGTGAATCAAAGGCTCTGGGAGCAGCTGACCTGTGTTTGATAGAAATGGCCCTGATAGGGAGAAGCCAGGAGAGAGGTTTGATGATGATAATAGGAGCCAGTCGGGTCTGAAATGCAGTTACATCCTGAAGGAAACTCGATTCTTACAGTATGGTTGATCAAATTTTCATTTCAGACCTTTTCTGTATTTTGTTCCCCTTTCTGATAGGCTTCATAATGTAACTTTGTCCTTTAGTACTCTGAATATCTTGATCTATGGAACAGCAAAATAAAACAAAGCCATTTGATGCTACAGGTTTGTACCCGAATGAGACACAGGGGAACAAGGTTAACTCTTTACTTAACCGTAATCCTTGAAAGCAGTCTATCTTAGCGGTTGCATACTGATCTAAAGCAATTGACAGAACAAATGTTTAAAATTCCTGGGTGGTTACGTGTTGCATCTAGAGAGAATACCGGGGTTACTTTTTTGGCCAGATGCATTTATCCGTGTTAAATCTCCGGTTATTTTCTATTCATCCCTATAACCTCTGGATTTCTTTTAGTATTCCCTTCTTCCTTGGGATGATTGGTAGATCTTCACAGGGGCAAGTTCTGGAAAAGTGAGCCTCAGCCCTCAGCACCGTGAGACAGATGTCTGCTGTGAAACGCAAAGTTTTCTCTGATTTTGCTTTTGCACGAACACAAGAGCACCGCTTCTTTGTAAAAACGAACTGCTTTGCCAGTCACAATCTTTTATTAGTGAAAATACGATTTATCAATCACAGAGAGCAGTCCGTAGGGAGAAGACATACTTGGTAGAAGTACAAATCCACTTGGAAGCCTATTTGCGGTGACAACAGCACGCCCTCAAACAGGCACAGCTGCTGAAACATCTGGCCTCTGACAGGAAGCTGCTTGCCCTGCTAAGAGCTATATTACAGCAATTCCAAGCGCGCAGGTAATTTCTTTCAAAGAACATGTCTCTAGATAATCTGTTGGCTTGCGAAACCTCTTACTATAAAAAACAGTAGTATTGTTTTCCTTCGGCAGCATTCGGAAAAGCTACTGCCCTTTGTGATTTATTTCAAATGTAATGTTAGATTATTTCAATTACTGTGTTATTTTCTAACATTTTTTGGACTCTTAGTCCTGCACATGCCTTTCAGAGTAAAGTTCCTGCTGCAGGGGCTGGAAGAGGGGAGTATTCCTGGAGTGTTTGCCATGCTGGATCATTCCCATCCCGTGGAAGATCAGCTGCGTGGTCTGCACTCCCTCCCAGCATGTACACATAAACCTCCTGTATGGAGCAGTAACTGCTATTGGCATAGCAGGAAAATGCTATAAAACCGATTTTTTTTTTTTCCAAATAAGAGTTTGGGAACACCCCCTATTCAACATTTTTTTTCCCATGAGACAGCCTATCAAAATCGATCCAGGTTTTCACACGTGGAGTGTTCTGACACCATTGGAGGAAAAAGTGAACAATTCCCATTCACTTTTTTTTTCTTACTACCTGTATTTCTCAGAAGCTTCCGTGGAGCTGAGGTTTACTCGCTGCGGGCTGGGCAGTGATCAGCAATATCCTTAGCAGAGTCCGTTCCTCTCCTTTTTGTTGTAGTACCTAACTAACAGTGCATTTAAAGCAGAAATTAATTAATCTTTGGCTCCACACAGCCCTCATGAAAGGTGATTATTTCACATTTCTGAAGCCTACGCGTTTCCACAGGGAATATCGCATCGCAGTGTGTGGTGCAGCTACGTGTGCGCAATCACAGCATTACTGCAGGGCACTTATCCCCTCACACGGAGAGACTTGTGAAAGCAGTGGCGTGTGGCAGTAACGCTCTGATATTGTCACCAAAATTTCCCATGGGCTAGCGTGTTTGGGGTGAGCGTTAAAATCTTCATTAACTGTACCTCGTGAAGCTGTTGCATAATCATCAGATGACTGCAGTTTTTATCAGCAGCGCGAGCTATGTTCAAACCAGCTGCTTAGAGGTAAATGCAATTGTTAATTTTAAGTGTTTCCAGTCTCCCTAGCAGGGTCACCTGTAAGCAGGAGCCTGAGGATGCTAACAGGGCGTGTAAAATGAATGGGGCTGCGCTGTTGGGTTTTTTTCCTCCTTCATAGCTTAGTGCCACCAAGCAGATGGCAGGTTCAACTGTTTCCAGTCAGTGCCTGGCACATGAAGTAGCTTTCAGAACAAGAACATTTTTGCCGGTAGGAATTTACAAATTGTTGAATATTGTCAGTTCTAAAGCCCCATCTGCCATTGTGCTGATGAAGAGAAGGTTTTCCTTTGTGATTTACAGACATTTAAGCCAGTAGGTTTGTTATATCTATTGCAGTTTCCTCTCTTTTTTGCTGTATTTCTTCACTACTGTGCTTTTTTACACTGTTACCTGTCCCTAGCACTTTCGAGCTCATGGTCATCAGCCTGGTTTTGTCCCAGACTTTTTGTTGGCAGCAAAGCAGCCGTACCCTTCATCTCATTGCTGGGCTGAATTAGACGTCGGTTATCTGAGAGCAAACTCAGTGCCGACAGCCTGAGCAGCGTATTTCTGGCTGGTGTGCTGTGCTTTTGCGGTGGGGTCAAGGAGCACCCCAACAGTTGCACCTCTTCTCTGAAGGCAGCGCATGGTGATGCCAATGAAACTCCACGTGCATGGGCACGCTTACGCTCGGTGACGGGAGGGGTGAATTTGGCCTGGTGGTTCCTCAAATCATACATATTTATCCGTACTCAATCATAGCAGAGTTTAGGTGACGTCTGTATTTCTTGCACATAACAAAAGGAAGATACGCTGCTGCAATATGAAGATTAAGTATAGCTCTTTCTCTTCTTTGACAGCCGTAATGCAGCTCTTGAGATGTCGTATATCTCTTCTTAATGAAGTGTCAAAAATGTTTACCTTTAGGACAAATTACAGGAATAGCGAACACCCTCGCTCCGTATTAAGGAAGTTGGGACGTCAGCATCAGCAGCTCACAAGCTCTCTCTGGTGGTCCTGCAAAGCCAAACATTATGCTCGGTGTCGTGAGGTTTGATCCAAGTATAAAATAGCGGTGAAAAGGCGGGGGGAAATGGATTTGCATCTGATGATATTTTCCGAGTTCCTCAGGCTGTTTTGCACCTGGCTTTGCTCATCTGCGCGGAGGTGGTTTTTGGGATGGAGGTAGGCTGAACTGTAACGATACTGAGGCCGTCGATGTCTCTGGAGCGCCACTGAGTTTCAGAACCCTCTGAAAATTAACTCGTAGCAAATCCACCAGCTTTGGGTGTCTGAATGGCCAGATTTTACAGGATGTGTGCCTAAAATTTCGTTTCATGCATTGAACTCCGCTGCAAGACTATCGTACCATTACTGCTAAGCAACTTGAACTAGCGTGGTGTTTGTTCGGAAAGGCCAACTTCGTTTAACGTCCGTGCCTGCAATATTGATACCTTAATTTGGATCCAAATGTTGTTTGGCCTTAGCTGCACACGTATACAGGCGTGAAATACTGAAGGTGAAATTGATTTCTGTTGTTATTGAAACATACTTCTTTTAAAAGTCGTATCTTTCTACTAAGCTAGAATTTGCTAATAATAAAAACAATGATAGGCTTCTGGCCCAGCTGAGCCGATCTAATAAATCCATTTTAACAAAGAAATTGGCATTTTATGGAAAGGGCGTCACGCTCGTCTCGCATGGCCCCTCCAGAGAGCCTGCGGCCGTTAGCCGGGCAGTCCTGCAAACCCTGTCTCGCTGCGGTGAGGACCCCGATGGAGCCGGAGCAGGTAGTGCTCTGCTACCTGTTCCTGTCTGCCAAAACGCGTGCCGGGGGGTGTTAGAGGAGTTACTTCTTCTTTCCCCCAGCTCCAACACCAGCGTGCAAAGTCAAGTGTGGATATACATGCCAGTGGTTTTTGCCAGACTTTTCTATATTATTTGTGGTTTTAAACTGAACTGTGTTGTACAACCTGTACTTGCTTGGTTTTGGGTGTATGCACACAGTGATTTGTCAGGTACGAGGCGAAGAAGTGAACATTTTTAACATTTAGCTGCCTTCCCCGCCCCCCCCCCCCCCCCCCCCCCATTGAAACCATTTCTGAAGAGGTTTCCTTCCCATCTCCCCAGCGGCGCATAGTTGTTTTTCTGGATATGTTGTACCTCGGGTTAATCCCCTGCTGCTACAGGCAAAGGCTTCCTGATCTTTTTTTTTGTGTACGTGGAGGATGCAAAGCTCTCCTAGAACACACAGGCAAAATTGATCCAGAAAGCACCGAGAGAAGGTACCGCAAACGCCTCTGTAACCTACAGCTTGCTTATTTGCAAGGATGGTTTATTTCTGTTATCGTGCGGATTTTAAATGTTTCTTTAGTAACAGTGATTTTAGTAGTAATTGTAATCACGTGGGATCTTTTAGTTGTAGTTTTAAGATTTCCTTTGATCTGAACTGAAATATTTGAGTTTTAGATGTGCTCGTGCACAGGCAGGGGCTGCGGGGTCTCTGTGAGGAGGGGCCCGTGCTGCCCTGGGCCGGGCACGGACGGTTCCCGGAGCCCCGTGGCCAGGCACGGCTCAGGTGATGGTTCAATTTTTGTCTCTGTTTCTTATCACCCAGATGTAGTTTATGTGGCAGGAAATTACATTCACTTTCCTCACGTTGAGTCTGTTTTGCCCATGACAGTGATTGACAAGTCAGCTCCCTGTCCATATCTCAACCCGGGAGCTTTTTTTGTTGAATTTTCTCCCCCGTCCCGTTGAGGAGGGTGACGAGAGAGCCGCTGGGTGGGCCTCGATGAACCCGCCACAGCACGCTGATTTGAGAGTACATCGGATGGAACCATGGGGGGAGTGGGGGTCCGGTAAGGTCACGGGAGCCGGTGCGGTCGCTGGAGGAATGACGGTAACCCGTTGTGCAATTCAGGCATTTACGCGCTTCTTAACTGGCCTGGCTTGAGTTCGGTGCTGAGCGCTGACATTTAGCTCTCAATCGTCAGGACTGTTAGCACTCACTTGTCAGCGTGGTTTTTAGGTACAGCCACCTCCTCGTGCCGTGCAGCGTGCCTTTACGTTGATGTGTTCCTGCAGCAATTTACTTGTCAGACGGAAAGCCAAAAATGAGCCTAGTCCTGAAAATCCACCTGTCAGGCTCCCGTCTGCTGGCCTCAGGAAGCTTTGCGGTTGTATTTACCCGTGCCAATGGGATAGCGGGGGCGCTCTGGAAAAGCTCACCAGTATCTTTACACTTTCCCTGACATTGCAGAAAATTTTAACCTTCCCCATCTTTCCTAAAAATGCACATGAAGGGGTTTGTGATCACCCAAGAGATATTCATCTTGATTGTAAAAGACTTCAAAAAAACTGTAGAACTGAAAGCACTTTAACACATTCTGTATTTGTGCTTTTCGTAGCCAAGCCAGATAAAGCTGTGTCGATTTAGAGGAAAACAAAACATTTACAAAGGATGCAAGGAGCGTTTTAAGCAATCTGCCTCTGTGGTGAGCGGCAGCCAGCGTCATTGCGGAGCTCATCTTCTGGGCGGCTTGGGCCACAGTCGTGCCAATATCTTGATAAAAGCCTGCCCACGTCTAATGAGTGGGTGAAGGTAGGGGCACTAATTAGCTACCGTCTCGCTGACCCCAAGACCACTCCCATCCGGGTACTGCCTTTTGAGCAGGAGCGTGATTTGTGCAGTGGTGTATGTCTGGAGAGGCCAGAGCCGGGGCTACGCGGGGTTATCGGGCACGAGGCAGGTGAAATAACAGAGCGCCTGGGGCTGCCTAATTGATGCCGAGACTGCATCCTAATTCTGCAGTAATTAATCACCGGGAGAACGCCAGGGCAGCTGTGTCCTGCGCTGGGTCTGTACATCAAGTCCCCTGTGCAGCCTTGCACAGGAATGCCACACTCAAGCCTTTTTTTTTTTTTTTTTTTAACAGTCCATTTATATTTTTCTTCTTTTTCCTTTTTTTTGAGCAGTTTAGTGCCAACACAGGAGAAAGAAGTTGCTGGAAAAGCAAAACTGTATGCAGCAAAGTTAAATGAACCATCTAAAGTAATAGCGATAGCTGCTCTCCGGGATCTAATGGTTCAAACGTCAGACTGGAAGAGATTTGCTGGACCAATGTGCGACTTCATTCCAAGGACAAGCTTAATGATTCTTTGCATGCATGTTTACTTTATTTTCCTCTGCTTGTTTTCTTTTTTTTGTATTAGGCCGATGATAAAGACACTGGGAATTACAGTGCCATGCACTACAGACTCATCATCCCTCCAATCAAGGACGGTAAAGAAGGTTTTGTGATTGAAGCTTACACAGGGCTAATAAAAACTGCTATGCTGTTCAAAAATATGAGAAGATCCTATTTCAAGTTTCAGGTCATTGCGACTGACAATTACGGAAAAGGGCTGAGCAGCAAAGCAGAAGTACTTGTAAGTATGACCCAGGCGTTATCTTTATGGAATAATTCCTGAGGAAATGCAAACACTACATAAAGTTTAATTCCAGGCAGACCAATAGGAAGGCTATAAAGTGTACTTAATCTTTTTAAGTCACTGGAATATTTTTTTTTTTTTTAAACCGAAAGCTTTTATGACCATCTGAAACATGTTCCTGTTTCGTGGCAGAGATGCTGATTTGAGCTACCCCCCTGGACACGATGTGCAGTATTGTGTTTTTTCAATGAGCCATTGTTAATGGTTCAGTTTGGATTCTAATGGTTTGCATGAAACATGAGATCTGGTGTATCTGGCTTCCAGTGCAGGCAAGTATCTGAGCAGACAGGCTCTGAAAGCTAGAACTTGGTTGACTTTCTGGGAAAAGCCAAGGTTGCCATGTCTTAGTTGCTCCTGTCTGGAAGGGAGATGCAAGGAATAATCTTGAGCTGAGACCGTACTTTAAGTTTTCAGGGAAGCAGCGTTTCAAAACTGGCACCTGCTTTAGGCTTTGAGCTCGTGTTTCTGTGCCGAGTAAAAGACATCGGCTTAGTCCAGTCACGGGAGCCACCAAAGCTGAACTTCTTGAAAGCCTATATAACTTGATGGATTGGATTAGTATTAGCATAATGTCGCAGGGATGAGGTGCATTACCTCGTTCCTGGGAGCGCTGTCAGATGATACAGATGACAGCCATAACGCTTGGAATACTGAGTTATGCAGGTGTTCAGCAAATAAACGTAATGTACGATGTCCTCGTGCCCGACCTCTCAAAATGATGGGGCATTCTCATGCCATTTATGCGGCAATAGTGTATTAAAATACAGCCAGGCAGTATTGACATTAAAATTAGAAAGTGAAGCGTGTCTCATTGATTTATAGAGGTATCTTTAGGTTGTCTTAGCGAGCGATGAGCGCTCTGGGACAGTGGTTTTGAGCAAGGTGGGAAAGCTTAGAGTAGGTAACACCATCATGTGAAGATCCTTTCTAACCAGACGAGGCTGTTCCCGGACCTCATGATGTGAACAGAATCATCCTGCTGTCGCTGTGGTGGCAGGTGCTCAGACCGGGAGCTGTTTTTCCTCTCGATGCAAGCTCACGGAGTGCACATGCATAAGGGAAATTTATTTAGTTACGTGCTGAAGAATAAGATGTGGGGGGAGAAGATAGGGTTGCTTTGGGAGGAGGCCTAGAGAGGAGTGGTGCGATGACTCTAGAGGGACAGTACCGCAAAGAACCTGAGCGAGGTATCCACCAAAACTGGGACCAGGACACCCCCTCATAGCCCTGGCACAGCTCCGTGAGCCGCGTAAGCCGCCAGACCCACTGTCTTCGTGCTGTCGGGGCCGGGCCGTGGGACAGTCTGTTCCTGCTGGCCGGGACTGGCAGCATGGCCCAAGTTAGACATCTGTGGATCTACAGTTTGGTTCCGTGTGATGGAATTTCCCTTTTTAGCCCCCGTGAGGCAGAAGAAGGAAACAAGAAATTACATTAAAAAAAAAAACATTGCTGCAAGTAAGCACTTAAAGGTACTAAGTAAGTGTGGATAGTGAATATTCGCTGTGATACCATCTTTAATGAAGTGTTTGTTGGGGCTTGGGGGGTCTCAAGGCCCTTTCCTCATGCAGCTCTCAGCGTAAGCTGCTCCCAGGAATCCATTGGACTGTGGGCTCTGCCTCGCTTCACTTAAAAATTGGGAAGTGCTTAGTGAATGAAGCATGGGATCAAAGGGATATCGCTTGGGGGATGGTGGTTATCAACAATTATATGCTCTCTCCTGCAAACTTCCTTTTTTTTTTTTTTTTTTTTTTTGTGCTACTTATTTAATTCAAGCTGAAACAGACACTTCTGGTGCCCTAAAACCTTCCAGAGAGTGGTGAGGGTGGTGCCTCAGGAAAAGCCTTTGCTTTCCCACCTCTGTTCCCAGCATCTCTCCATCTCTCCTGAGGTGGAAGGGAAGTTTCTCCCCACAGCTTTTCTTACATTGGACTGAGTTCCCCAACTTAATGCTGTTTTTAATAATTGAAAAATGAAAGCCTTTGCAGAAGTGGATAGCAAGCAAGTTAATGTTGCTAAGGAAACCCTGACAACTTCTTGATTTTTGTTCAACACTCTTGTTTTCCTGTAGCTCGTCATGCATGTGTGTCAATTTGTATTTTTGTGTATGAACAAGTAGTCGTAATTGTGATTCCTTGCATATCAAAAGAACCATTGCCTTTTTTTTTTTAAGTGTTGCATTTCTGCGTTACTCAGTCGATAGATGCGTAGCCGTTGCCTCAATTGGCCAATGTCATTAATTCTATTAAACTGCTCATTGCTTTAGAGTTCCTTTCAATGCTCGCAGCCTAAAATTTATTGTGAGTTCATTATAATTCTGTTTTTCTTACACAGAAGTCTGTGCATGCTGAGCAGTGCATCTGATGACATTTCAAGAGCATTTAAATATTTAAAGTTGAATTAAGCTTCAAAGCTGGAGCAGCAGCGTTTGATGTGAAAGTGGATTACGGCTTGTCTGCTGAAGTGCTATCAGGGCTCAGACTGCTCTTTTGAAAATCAGGGGTTGTTTTTTTCTTTTAGAATTGAATCCACTAACTCTGATTTTTAAATTTATCAGGTTTAACATTGTCCTAATTTGCCAAATTTACCTCCAGAGTCCTCTACAGGGAGAATAGGTTTGAAGTATCATGGTTGCTGTCACGCCTGTGTGGACATGAGCCAAGTTTTCAGAAATATTTTATTTTCTCCACCAGTCTGGGAAGTAACCGTTCCTTTCACAACCTGAGGGGAGGTTGGCTGTGCTAGTGAAATAAATACTTAAAAGGGAGGAAGCAGCATACAGTCATTTTCTGGAAAAGCAGCCTTTTTTTCAGATGAAGTAGCTTGAGGAGACTAGATGAGGAGATGTGAAGCAGAGTTTGCCAAAGCTGCTGAGTCTGATGCGCGCGTGTGGTCCCTTCTGCACGCTGACCGCCCAGCCTTCTGAGAAACAGAAGAGTTAAAGTTACAGAGAGATTTGTCCTGAGCTCAACTGGTTCTTTTGTGTAATCCTGGATATTTTTTTTTCTTTTTTTAATAAAGCATACGAGCATCGAGTATATTAATGAGGCATTTTTCCAGTCCTTTTATTTAAAAGTGCAATTGTAAAATGCACATGGTTGTGCACAGTTTTATCCCATGTATAGGAAGAAGCTAAATAAAAAATTGGAAATTAAAATAACTTAGCTAACAACTTCAAAATAGATGAACAACTTCCTTTGTGGTTTTCTAAAAATGTACCATTGATTTAGTTGAAATATTCTGGTATTTGCATTCACGTTGGTGCAAGCTGCATATTTCCAAGGTTGGGTTTTCCTGTCAAGTCATCAAAAATACCAAAATGCTCATAAGTGATTCTGAATATGGCACGTGGGAGATCCCTGATTCTGTAAGTAAAGCCTAAACTGTGAAGAACAGGTTTTGTAGTCCCTCCCTTACAAAAAAAAATCTGTAATTCTGCTGCAGTCCTGCAATTACAGTCCTAGTTAAATCTGCCCGGTTTGTTTATTTGACTGCCAAGCAAAGCAGGATTTCCCAGCTCTCTTATTTGGAATTAGAATGAGAAAACGGTACGACAGAGCGTGGCTATGAAGGCAGGAAAGTAATTGTTCCGTTCTTTTTGCGTGCGGAGGATGTTATGCACGGGAGTGCCAATTGAATTTCACTCTTTTGTTTCCAGGTCTCTGTGGTCAATCAGTTGGACATGCAAGTCATCGTCTCTAACGTTCCTCCCACCCTTGTGGAACAAAACAAAGATCAACTCATAGGGTAATAAATTTATTTACTCTACAAATATCAGACAGCTGACTGGGTTTGCATTTAGATTCGGCAAGGAGCGCTCGCTGCAATGATCTCGGTTTTGGCTAAAAGACTTGAAAATGAGCAAGGGGGTGTTTTGATGGGGAGCACAACTGGCTGCCTGACAGCACTGGCTCCCCCAAATCCACATTTTCCCCCTCCTCTGGAGAAGGCAGGGGTCCAGGACTTCTTTGCTTGCAGATTTGCCCACTTTGCAGGCTGAACTGGGTTCAGAGCTGCCCCTAATGCCAGCCACAGTGGAGCCTGCCAACGCCGAGCGCAGAACCCGCGTCTGTCAAAATCCAGGACGATGAACAAAGCTCATCTCCAAAAGGTCGAGGCAGCGCGTCTCAGTGAGCTGTATCGCTTCACTGTGATCTTCTTTGGGTGATGAAGCTGTAAGGGAAAGCAGAATTTTTAAAAATTGTGCTGGTACAATTAATACCACTAGTGTCATTACCTAAAATTTTAATTGCGAATATTGGTAACAGGGTGTCGTTATTCAGGCCTAGCAGATATAAAATGGGGGGTGTGGGGAGGTGTTAATTGGAACCATTAATGCTTTGCAATAAAAGTGAAATGTTTTATCATACTGGAAGCCAGCTACAATCCTTTTGGTAAAATTTATTTTAATAGCGCTCACACACCACAGCATCGTCAGCTTCCAGGAGTCAGGTTTTCACTTTTAGCTTCTTTTTGTAAAACAAGGGTGATCTTCTGTACTCGGTGTCATTAGGCACATAACCATGAATTGGGCAACACGGGAAAGAAAATACTACAGCAAATAGTTTAAAAACAATCCTTGTACTCTTCTGTCACTTTAATCAGTGGTGCTAGGAAAAAAATACCAGCAGATTTCCTTCTGGAGATTTAGGACCTGTTCCCCTTTTCTCTCTCTGTTTTGAGCCGGGTGTAAGTCAGCTCTGATAGATTCTAACATCAGAAACACGAATTACGCTGTTCAGGCAATAAATAGTCTGTATTTGTGGGCTCTCCATTTCCTAGAGCTAAAAATAATAAAGGCATCTGCTTGCTTAACACTTGAGATTTAGCTTTCCAGAAGTGTCAGGTGTTGGCCAGAGACACGAAGAATCTTTTCAGTGACCAACAGGAGAAGTTTGGTCCACTTTGCTAAGCCTTTCATTTCACCTTAGCGTGCTGCACTGTACAGTTTTTTCTTCACACAGTAATCTGTAGCCTTCCTGGGCTTCTGTTTTCAGAGTGGAGAGGTGTTCTTTACCATGGCGTAGCATAAATCTCTTGGACTTAGGCTGTGTTTGAGATGCTCCCAGACTGTTCTGGAGCCAGAAGAGCCAGCAGCAAAATACAGACGGTTCTTCCAGGTTTGAAAACGGGATGGGATGAGCTTGGCTGGAACAAAGAGCGACATGCGTGTCGTCGGGCTGAGAGCGCGAGTGCTGCAGCGGGTGGCACGGCAAGAGCAGATAGTACCTCACCCTGTCACCATCTCCGCAAATTCTCCTTTGGCGGTCGCTGGAGCAGCTTGTTTCCAGCTCCCAGCAGGTCTCGGCAGCGAGCAGTGCCTCAGCCATCAGTTGTGCCGTAACCATACCCTCAGTCATCTCAGAGGAGTATCTGGCATATCTGCCACGGTCTTGGAAAGTGGCCCGGAGCCACATTCCTCGGTCTCCGTGCTCCAAAAACCTCTTTTCTGCCAGATTGGAGTATTTTAACGTGTGTTTCATGCTGTTCTGTCCCTTGTGCATGGAAGTCTCTGACAGATGTGTCAATATTTCACAGTGAATGAATCTTCTGAATGAGTACAAAAAACAAAAAAAAACATGGCCAGGTTTCGAGTTCTCAAAATTAGCTTGGGAAGTCATTACCTTCACAAACACCGTGAGGCCAGCGAGTGTAGCATAAGAATCTCACTGCTAAGGGTAAGCTTTTAAGGATAACCTTTGCCAGAAGACATTGCATTAGCTTGTTTTAAAATTGTCGCATTCTGTCCTGAAAATATTTGCGGAAAGCAACTGTCCCAGAATTTTGTATCTGTGTACTTATCTGTTTCACACAGATATGTATTTATTTCACCACCATCTTCAGAAATTTATTGAATTTTCCTCCTAAAATGTAAACGATTGAGCTCTCCTTGGTTTTATAAAGGCTTTAATATTTCATGCAGGACATAAAAACAAAATAATAATAACAAAATAATTGTGATTTTTCATGTGCCGTACAGAAGATACAAGCACAGCAAAGGGAAATCAATTTGGAGACCTTTTCAGGCTGAAGTACTTCTGCCCAAAGAGGTTTCTGAGCCATTTGAAGTAAATTTACAAAATTAGACCACTTTGTATAATTCATTAACAGATCAAAGGACTGTATCATTAACTAAGTTAGTCACTGCAGAGGTTATTCTGCTCTTTCTCCTCTCATTTGAGCACTGGAGTGACAGTAAATATTAATCTCTGAAAAGACAACATTTAACCACCCACTGCAGTCTTTGGTGACGTTAGGGAGGTGGGTAGCTGGGTCATGTTTGAAATTACAGTGATTTTTCACAATGAAATAAATAGTGATTTAAACAACTTTGGAGAAAAGTTATTACAGATCCTCCTCAGCCGCCTGTAATTTTCACCAGAGAGTGGATACGAGGTGTTAAGAAATGGGTAATTCAGTTCTTCCGCACGGGGAAGGCTTGTCAGATTTGCCGTTTCTCTCGCCCACTTTAATTACGTCTGTTCCGGTAGGTCCAGTTGTGTCTGCTGCAGAAGATGACAGAAAGTGGAGTGAGGCTTAGTGGAAAATTCCATGCGAGTTCCTCTCCTTTCAGAAAACTTGGTGAAGGCAGATGATTTTCCTTTTATAAAACTTTGTGAAGGTTCTTTAAATATGGCAGTGTTTGTGAGCGCTTACTTGCTGGGCAAGGAACAGCATTTCAGCTCCAATAAAACGCCTGACTTCATGCTCAGAGCATTTAGTTCTTGGGCTTGCACGCAACTGAAACCTCTAGCCGAAATCAGGTACGCCACATTACCAAGAGAGATCCGTGTTTCTCTCATCCCACAGGTAACAGAAATGTCTTGTGAATTAAATTGCTCCGTACACGCTTCTCTAGATGGCAAAGCGTTTTCTCTGCAGTGGGGTGGCTCAAAAGGAGCGCTGTGATGAAATTCTCCATAGACGTTCCTCTTGCAAAGGCTGGTTTTGCCTTACAGCCTGCAATCCCTACAAAATGGAGAAAATACTGCTCAGGATCTCTTTTGTCCTGAACTAGAGCTACCCAAAACTATTTGGGTATAATTTTCAGCATTAATGTTCACGTTTTTTGCATTGCGTGTGCTTTTTGAGCCGATCAGGTGGGTAAAGAGAATACACTTAACTGCACCTGGACTGCTCTGGAGTTACTGAAGAACAGTGTGAGGATTGTCACCCCACTTTGAAAAGCTGTAGGAGCTTTCCCCGTGTTCTTCTTTCCTCCCTGTAGGGAAAAGTGAGCCGGGAAAGAACAGTTTCTTTTCCATACATAGGAAGAAAACTCTTAGGGGTGGTGTAGGAATCCTTCACTGGAAAAGAGAAGCTGATGGAATCACCTCACGCTGCTGGTAAATGTGCAGAGATACAACAACGTAGAATTATTTTGTTATTTAATAATAAATTATGTAATCGGTATAAATACTTAAACACTGAAATTTTTACTTCCCATCTCAAGAAGTCTCTGTAGTCTCCTGTATTTTCACCATGGTCTTGGTGGTGATTCCCCTTTTCTATATTTCGCCAGTGCGTGTGTTAGCACAAAGGCAGAGGTCCCAGAACACTTGTACAAGTTGTGCATTTTAGGCTTTGGAGCCTGCCTTCTCTCTGCCTCGCTCTGGCAGTTTTCCCCTCTCCTGGGGTGTGGAATTTGAGTGCATGCAGCCTCCCGGCCAGACCTGCCTCTGGAAGGGGAATCCAAGTGAAAGTCCTTGAGTAGCAACTGGATCTGTCTTCTAGATGTTCGTGTGTATCGTCTAGAAGTTATTCCCCACTTTTCAAGACAAAAATTACTGGAAGTAGCACGTGTGATGATTCCAGACAGCTGTCCTTCACCTGTATTTTGGCCTGTTACAGGCTGCAGTCATTTAATGCCTTAATGCTTATAAAGGAACGGGGCAGTTCCATAGCTAAAGAAATCCACACTCAAACCTCTAATGCAGCGTAGAAGTGACCAGGCGGTTTGGTACCAGGAAATCCAAATGTAAAAGCAAGCGCTGGCCCTGGGAGGTACACTGAGTATCTTGGAACAGGAATGTTCAGCCTGCTAATTAGTAGTTTGTATACGTAAAGTTGACTGCCATCATTTCTTAAAGGAGTGTCTGCTCTGCTCTGCTGGATAGGAACTGTGGTCCACTGAAAAGAAATGTCATAATATCTACTCTAGCAATCTATATTGCTGTGAATTACGTATTGTAATGTACATCTCGTGTCCCTTGTGCGTCCTGTATAATCTGTGTGTAATCATAGTATATGATATAATAGATTTTATATACAGGAGCTGCAAAGCACAGCCCTCTCTGTAGGGAAATGTTTCAGAACGCGGATGATTTCCCTTCAGATGTGTTCTGCTGTTGACAATCCAGCAAACGGTGTTTTCTGATGCCGGTGGCGTTTAACGGGGACAGCTGACGTGAGTGCTTTGTGTGGCACCTGTGTTTTATTTCTTCGCTCCTGCCTGCTTTTTTGTTAGAACGTCGGTATGTTCCCCAATTGGGAGGATGAGCGAAGGGCTCTGAAACGTAGCAGCTTTATCAGGATGCGGCTGTGCATAATGAAATCGGACGTTAGGAGGTATCACTGGGATTCCAGCATTCTTGGTAGGTTTAGTAAAGCCAGACCCAGCTGCCCCTCAGCTGGGCTGCCCTGGAGGGGCTCGTTTGGGAATGCGGTTCCTCTGAAAGCACCCTCCACTGAACTGAGCCTGAGCCTTACTGCTCCAGTGTTTTTCTTCTCCTCGGTCCATGAATTGGTAGGAAATGAGCGTGTCTTTCTCATTGGATGCAGTTGCAGTATATAAATCACTCAAACTTGTTAGTTTTCCCACAGAAGTACCATTCTGCTGCTTGCTTGATTATTTTTGCCACGTAATTACTGAATTAAGCCTAATTTACAGGTGACTGGACTTCCTATGTGTTGGGCTGGTGGCAGTGCACTTACTAAGCACTCTTCACAGCTAATGCTTACTTTCCTCCCCGTTATTAAATGTTCTGCCGTAGCTGCCTTGCTCTCTGCCTCAGCGCTCTCTGACACCGTTACGTGGGTTCATTTTCCCCCTGGCCCATCGGTCCGCCTCCCCTCTGCCTTTTCCCCTTTCACTTCTGTAGAGTTCCATTCGAAATTAAATTGCAAAATTAGCAAGTAAATAAATAATGAGGTTAGAGGGATGTTTGCCACCAACCGACTGCATCGTATTTCATACCCGCCCTGCATTTGGCTCTGCTTGGAGAATGCACATCGCATAGTTCTTGCTTTGTACGGTGTTTAACCGAGCCCATTCCGCCTCTTAGCTGATCTTGGTCTCCCTCCACTGTAAGCAAGATGATTAATAACAGTAGGCTGCCTCAATTAAGTCAGGTAATAGAGACCAAAGCTAATTCAGCTCCAGCTTTTCCACTTGCCACTTGGGCTGCCAGCTGGGAAGCACTGGGTCAGCGATCTCCTCCCCCGTGCTCTCCGCAGAACCGAACGCTGTTCTGTTAATGGATCTGGTGTGAAGCGCTGTCATGCAACGCGTGGCTTCTCGGATAAAGCTGTAAACTGCTGCTTTGTTCTGAAATTGTTTACTACTGCAGCAAAACCCTTTTGTGCTAAGATCTGAAGTTACGTCTTCTGGGTCAAAGTCAGGCTGTCTCTGCGTGTTGCTCTTCAGGTAACGTTCCTTCTGCGACTGGGAGAAATGGTACTGAAATGAAACGTTGGAGCGCGTGTAGGTTTTTTGGAGGACAGGATTATACGTTATGAATGCAAAAAGAAGAAAAACTTTAGCAATGTGTAAGACAGCACATTTCCTTTATGGTATGCAATCCAGTGTGCTTTCATAGGATTAGGGTAAGTAGAAATAAAGGCATTGTCGCTGGGTTGTTTGCAAAATAATGTCCATTTTATTATACGTAAATTGGCTGAGGGGTGCTCTTTCCTGCTAGACACATGCCTTGTGTGTGGTATGAAAGTAGAAATAATCTTTGTTAACAGGCTGGTTTATAAAGAAGGAATAGACTGAGCTGTCTAGGAAGGGTTTCTGGAGTTGGGTTGGCAGCTCCAGAGCAGCTCAGCACCTCTCCAGAGGCTGCAGCAGTGGCGTAACCTTCCCCGTGCTGCGTGTATGTCGTAGGAAGGCAGCTGGGGCGCAAGTGCATCACCCGCCAAAGCTGTCGCTGGCTGCACAGGAGGGGCCGGAGTTGGTTCTTAGCTGTTTGTGAAAGCGCATCGAAAATCCAGCAGTTCAGCTCTCACTTTTTAACCCAACACAGCCAGAATCTGGCCAAAGTCGAGCAAAACTGAGGGTGTGCACTTGGGTTAGAAGCAGCACTTGAAAAGTCTGGGTTGAGGGGTACCGGCAGAGCTGAATGCTCTCATCTGTGTGTTGTTGCCAAATTTGCTCACATTCTCAAATACCTAGAACAGGAATTTACTTCCAAGTTGTTTTGGGGAGCCTGAATTTTCAGTGGAGGAGCCAAAAGTTATGCAGGATAGGCTTCAACACTTGTACCTCTGAAAGTCCTGAAAGAAAGAATGGATTTTTTTTTTCCCCTTCATTTCTCAGAATACTTTTACGTGCACCAGAATCACAGCAAGCTATCAAATTACTAGAGAACTGAAATATTCCCCCCCCCCCCTAGAATTTTCTGCTAAGATTGCGCAGTAATTAAAGTCAGGTAGTGGTGAGGGTCTAAAATGTTCTGCAGATTGCGTTGTTTCTTTTTGTGCATGTGCTGATTCAAGGGATACGCACGCAACCCAGCAGTTTGCTCGAGGGTGTGAAACCACCGGAACGTTGCCGTGCTCTTTCAGGCCACGTCATGCATCCTCTCTGCCAGGGAGAGCAGAGGGTCGTTAAGCTTTGCTGCTGACTTACCAACTCTCACACGATGACCGTCAGTTGCGCTTGCTGTCTGTGCAGGAACTTTCCTTCGTGGGTTTGGTGTCTCTGCAGGCACGCTGGAGACGTTTCAACCTGGCATAGGCACAAGTATTCTTTTGTTTGTTCGGAAGGGGCGTTCTGCAGACAGCCGTTAGCCCTGTGCCTTTTTGGATGTTTTGGGGATAATGTCACCTGTTAAGATTTCTCACATGCATGGAAAACTGTAGAAAAATAGGAGATTTTGAATTGAGAACAAAGGCTTCCAAAAGTGCATACTAAGACGTCTGCGCCAGTCAGTTGTCCAAAACAAAAAAAAGGAAAGAATATTCATTAATTAAGATTTGTCACATTACAAGAATTAATAAAATGATGAGTAAATGTCATCTTCTCTACTAAATCTTAATTCCTCAGAATTGCAGTTACTTTGTGTGTTGCCACATTGTGACTCATACCCATATCCACAGAGCGTGCCATCCTGTGCACTGGCAGCTTGTAATGAATCGTTCTCGCTGGAAAACCAACGGGTTTGTTTTGGTTTATTGTTGTTACGCCGTCGTTATCTTGGGCGCAGCTGCTGCGGAATTCTATCGACCTGTCCTTCTGCGGTTTAGTTTATTTTTTTCCTGTGGTAAACTTAGCTCGATGTTCCAACTTTCTTTTGGCTGTAAAACGTGCTCGTGCGTTTTGGAGCAGCAGGTGTTCTGGCACCTGCTGTGTTGTGCTACATTTGGAGGGCCAGATGAAATTAGCCTGCTGAAAAGGGTTGAAGTGGTTGTTCCTCTGGGTGAAAATTT
Source organism: Chlamydotis macqueenii (assembly GCF_036417535.1). Lineage (NCBI taxonomy): Eukaryota > Metazoa > Chordata > Aves > Otidiformes > Otididae > Chlamydotis > Chlamydotis macqueenii. Next base: position 16,204,674 of record NC_141562.1, read on the forward strand.
ATTGTATGCACCCTGCGTAAGGCTGGAATGGAAGAGTTGTGAAATCTATAGCTTAATAAAAGGATGACAGGGTTTTTTTTTTTTGTGAAATAGATGGTGTTGCCCATGAGCCATTTAAAACTCAACTGATGTCATAAATACAAAGAGCTGGACTTATGGAGACTGTTTCTGATGACCTCTCCTAACACTGCTAAGCTGTTCCCAGGAGTTCAGCGTTTTGAGGTTATATTGGAGCAGAGACTTTTTAAAAGTGCTCTGAAGGTTACCATCCTTCTAAGCCTGGGGGGTTTGTCTATTAGTAGCTCGTTTGGGCTCTTGTCAGTCTTGATCAGCACAAATAAATCACTGCAGCTTTCTGGCTCCATCTCATCTTTAGGATTTTGGAACGCTATGTGCAAGATCAGATTCCCGGTGCGACGGTTGTGGTGGAATCCATCGGTGCACGGAGGTTTGGGGATGGGTACTCTGAAGAGGATTACACCAAGTCCGACCTCATGGTCTACGCGATTGACCCGCAAACAAACAGAGCTATAATGAGGAACGAACTTTTTAAGTAAGTATTTGTTGCGCTTCCTGTATTTCCATGGACTGTTTTGAAGGCTGTTGGTCTGTCTCTGTCAGCAAGTGGTTCAGCACAACAGGAAGCAGTTGGTGCATGCCCCTGCCCCTACCTTATGTGCAGCTTGGGAGTTTTATGAGGTTCGGTTCATTCCCGTGAGCTGAATGGCCCCAGTATGGGTGATTTAAACATTGTCACCGTGGGAGCTTGGTCCACCCTGTGGAGGAGCTTCCAGCTTCAATTCCTCTGAAGGAGTTTACTTTCTATGGACCAAAACTTCTCTGTGATCTCCAAGCAAGGGCTTTGGTGCTCCAGTCGTTGACCTTCAGGCTTTCTGCCGTTTCCATTTGGAGCATGCCTCTTTCTCTTCTGTTTTATGGAAACCGAAGAAGAAAGGGAAGGGGAAGGTGGTGTGCACCTAGTCTGAAGCACAGACGTTGGGCCATGACCCAGCTGTACATCTACGTGCAGGAAGTCAGTGGTGCTCACAGCTGCCCCGTGGGCTGAGCTGGCAGATCTGCATGGGCCCGTCCCCGCCGGCTGCCAGAGGAGATGGGGAACGGCGGTAGACAGGCCACTTGTAGTCATAATTTGATGTTTGCTGCTGCTCTGGGGGGCAGCGGTGACTCCACTCTGCCTGCACAAGAAGAGAAACCAGAGGTTACGTGGGTAAGGAAATGGAATTATCTTTGTCTTTCAGCATTCTGTATATGATTCAAAACAATGGAAGTGCAAATCAGGCTCCTCTTCTAAAGCAGCCGCTATCTCCGGGGTTTTTTTAATGCGTTTCACCTTTATGTTTGCTTTTCGTCTCCGTGTAAACCAGACCAGACTGTTCCGTGACGGTGTAAAGCAGCACGTCAGTCAGCAGCCTAGAAAGCAAATGGCTGTGAGTCGTCTCGGTGCAGTGCCGTTTGAAAGGGGCTTGTTCTCCTTAGCACAGGTGAACTGTGGCCTACTAAAGCTCTGCATGTGTTCGGAGTTTATAGGTTGGAAGAGATCACTGTGATCACTCTGGCCCTGTGTAATAAAGACCACAGGAATTCCCAAAATTCATCCTGCTTCGAGTGTGTCTTTCAGCAAAGCCACTGCTCGAGAAAATCCAATCAGCTACAACCACTGTGTCGTTATTGCAGGGTAATTATTTCTACTGTCCAAAGTCAGGCCTTTTTTCCTTTTTTTTAATCTGTCTAGATTCAGTGTAGTTTTATTATAACTTTTCACCAAGACAAAGAATTGGTGCTTTTAATTTTGGGTCCCCACTAAGGTCTAGCCTTATGATCACACGATCATCTTAATTTTTTTTTTCTTGAGAAGTTCCTTGACCTCTGCACTTCGGGCTTTGTTTTCATTCTTTTAATCACTTCAGTTTTCTCTGAGCCCTCCCCCAGCATTCCTTTCTGAACTAGGAATATAAAAATCAGGTGCAATGTAGCAGGGGTACTTCCAGAGCGGTGGCTGTGCAGCCTCCTTCCTTCTGGTGGCTTTTTTTGTTTGTAGGTATCTCCATGGCCACGCAGCCTTTTTCGGTCTTGGGAGTTTGTGCTCGCTTGTCCGCTGCCAGAGCTGCTGCTCATTCCCTGAATGGGGTCTCCGTGATGTTGTTCTCAATTTTATTCGCAGGTGGAAGTGGGAATCAAGTGCAGGGAGGCAGCTGGCTCTTTCAACTCTATAAAAAAAAGAATCTTTTAGTGATGCAGACTCCTCATGGTCAGAAAACGTGTCCCTCTTCATTTTGGTGCCCTTTGAAAATACAGGAATGTCTTTTTAGGGATGTTTGTGTATCCAGTGAAATACACAGAACAGAACAGAGTTGAGAGGTTGAAAAGCAAAGCATTTTCCAAATCCAAAGGGAAGGTTATTCATTTGCCTGGTCTGCAAATGTATGGGGTCAGCTTAGAAGCAACCTCTGTAAAATGCTCCACGTGTATGCATACTCAGATTTTTTTTTTTTCTGTCTCTCCTATTTTCTCTCTTCAAAAGCTTTTAAATATTTAAATGGGTGAAATCCTTGAGAATGCTTTCCTGCCTTTAGGATAGAGGTGAGCAAGTGTCAGATTACTGAAGTAAGGAGAAAAATGAAGTGAGAGTTTTGTAGCTTGGCATCTGAGGTTAACAAGTTTTCACTAGCAAGTGGGTGAACCTCAAATCTAAACGGAAATTCTGCTTACCCAAATCTAAACAGAAATTGCCTCTGTGACCATCTTGCCTGGAGGTTTGATCTTCAGAGGGACAACTCAATGTTCTTCCTGCCCCAGTCACAGTAGCAATGGTTGTCCCCTCATTGGGAAGAGATTTCTAAGAGTCACGTCCGTCCTGCCAGCCAGGAATCTGCTCCAGATCGTAGCAGAAAAGAGGAGAAAGGATCATTTAATGTACTGGATATGATGGGAGGAAGGTTAGAAAATCAGAAAGAGATGGAGCCCCGTTTTGAAAACCTGATTAGCAACAAGGAACATAAATTTAGCCAAGGTATTTTGCAAGTGTTCGAAAATATTATTATGTATAAAGAAGAGAGAACGGTACCAGCAGCACAGATGTAGCACATGAATTCTGCCAGTTGTGACTTTAACACAACTTAGAGATTTATTGTGTATCGGAAGAGACCTGTGGCTTTTCCTAAGTGGGCTTTTTGGGAACACCCTGCTGTGTTCCTGCTTATGAAACACAGCGCAGGCCCTGACTGTAACAGAGTTTGTTCAACCTGTCGCTGTTTGAAAACAATTGTCTGCAAAGGTTTTTTAAGGAACGTGGGGGTAAGCTGAGGACGGAGTGGAGCAGAGCAACCTGTTCCCCTTCGCAGGTGGAGTGCTGCGGGGATACAGCTGTCCCTCGTGACTCATCCTGGTTGGTGCTGGCAGCCAGGCACAACTGGGGTCCCGAGGGCTTTACGCGGGAGCTGGGAGGAGACGATGAGCAAGATGGCTAATGCCCACCAGCAGCTGGGCAAAGCCACGCTCCTGACCAGCTGCAGAGCTGGATTTTGACAAGAAGTAAACTCCACAACAGCAGAGCTGATGTTTGAGGCTCCCAAAATCACAACAGGTACCCCTGTTCCACGTATTTGCATTCAAGCAAGATGTCTGGCTGGAAAACGAAGACGTGATTTAGAAGTCAGGGACGTAATGGCCACGCTGTGTTCGTCACTGCCGGCTGGGGAGAACCCCATGTCTCTAAAGACGTGCTGATTCTTTCCTATCTCCTACTTCGTAAGACTGACACGCAACAAGAGATTAACACTTTTCTTAAGACTGTTATGAATGATTACTTGACACTTTTATTAATCAGGAATCTGTCCAGTCACACCAAAAAATGGGTGTGAATAGTAGCTGGGCTTCGGTATTTCCTCCCTCTGCCACAAGCTCCTAAAAGACTTTGAGGCCACTTGGGTGATTTCACAGACTGAAATGATCAGCCTCCTTTTTTATCTTTTATATGAAAGAGGATTTGATTTAGTGGAGCATAAAAAACAGTTGAATCCAGAAGATTTCTCCTGCATCTGTTAAGTGGAAAACGTCCACCATTAAAAATAAAATGCTGACCCTGTCGGAATCTTTTGCACGGTGCGTCATGTTTCATCCTGGAGTAAATGCGCACGCTTGAGTTACGAACCTGCTAAAATAGGGTTTGTCAAGAAAATGCTAACAGAATTTCAAGTGAGAGATTGTTAAAGTCTGTCAGAGATTTAATGCTGCCGTACCTGAGCGCTTTTGCCAGCTGGGAGGACGTGTGCCATGCACCAGTGACATCTAGCGTACGACAAAAGAGTGTGAGCTCCCTTTGTGCTCGCTTTCTGTCTTGCGAACCATCGTTGCAGGTCTTCAAGCTGTGAAAAGGGATTTTTGCTCACGTACCCAGAAAGTGTTTGGCAGAAGAAATCCAGGAATGTGTTGTGAATATTAGCAGAGCATGCTAACACAACGGGAAATTATTTTTCAAAACGCCTCGGGTCGCTGTTTGTGAGGGTATGGGTCTGCGAGTGAGCAGCGACTCTGCTCCTTGAAGCTGGTATCGCAGAAGCAGCGCTGTTTCGTCATTCAGGCTGGGTTGTTCTGCACGTTACGAGGTCCAGCTGACGTGTTACACACACAGATCAGAGTGCATTCTCCCCAGAGTTAAAAAAAAAACAAACAAGGACAAACAGTGCTATGAGAGTTTATCAGTAAATTAATTTGAGAGGAATAAATTGTAAGAATTGAACTGCCTGTTAAGAAATTGTCTTTTAGGAGCGTAATTTCTGTCCCATGATCAGACTAAGGAAATAAAAGCTGTGTCAGACTTTCTTTAGACAGCCAGAGTTCATATGCAGAACTCCTTTCAGGACGTTTGTCCAGCTGGTGTTTTGGGTTTTTTATCTCAGCATTTGTCACCTGACTGTCTTTCTCCAGGAGAAGCAGTGTCCCTGTAAGGGTGTGGGGTTCTGCTATAGCCCGGAGCCCGGATCCTCCTCCACCCTAAGGAGCGCCGCCTCCTTTCACCTTTATAGCTGGAGCCTTCTGCTTGGCAGCTTGTGAGACAGCCAGTCCTCGCTCCGAAAGTGATCCAAGTGATCAGATACTGAACTTTTTCGCTGCACTTGATTTTTCAGAGGCCGTTCCAGTCCTTGGCTCGGTACCTGTGTTGTTCGAGGTTCCTGGGTAGCTAATTCCCTGGTTTTGCCTGGGACCTAACGCTGTCTTAGGCCTCGCGGGCCTCCCTGAAGCCAGTGTTTCTCTGATAGCTAGCCTGTTGTTCTGGTAATCAGTAATGTTAGTCAAGATTGTTGTGGTATCTGGCAGCGTCTGGAGAACCCCTGAAGTTTAATTACAGTTTGATAAGCATGTAGTGCTTTTGCTTTTCGAAGAGGTGTGAAACTCCAGCAGAAATGACCTGCCTCTTCTCAAAAAAAAAAACAAAAACAGGAGGCAGTTTACAGTCACCTCTGCCTGTCATCTTTTGTGACCTCCAGTCTGACTTTAAGGAAAGGAGTACAGATGATGTAGCATTTTCTAAAACGTTAGTTTTCCTTGTTACAATTCCCCTGCATCTCTCAAGAACGTTGCTGTAGATTCCACCCAAAGATTGCCGTGATGGAGAGGATGCTGTCAGACAGCAAACTCCCTCAGCACTGTGCCAGGTGCTGAGAGGGCACGTCCTTCAGCTGCTCTGGTCTTCGCTCCCAGTGGAGATGAGTTCATCCCATCGTTGTCCCTCTGCGGTTTCCTCTTGCCATCAAACAGTCGTGTTAGAGGAGGAAAGTGTCGCAAATAATTCCATACGTAGTGCCAGCACTGCAGTTTCCTTAGAAACGGCAGCGACACAGAGGGTGACTAGATGGAGCAGATGTAAGATGGAGGTTCAGAATTGATGCAGCTGGGGGGAAGAGGGCGAGGATTAATAAAAGTGTAGTTTTTCCAGATCTCTTTTCTTTTTAATATTGAAAGGGAAGTCAAAAGGGATCAAACTGTAGGCTATCCCTCCAGCCGAAGAATTTCCCTAGGAAGCTGAGGCAAGTCCTCCAAAAATCACCCTCCTTTAGAGCAGCATCAAGTTGATCTTTAGGCCAGCGTGCTCTTTAGGGATGTGTGCAGGAGGGTCAGTCAGTCCTCTGCAGCAGACCACTAAAGGAAAAAGCACAAAGCCAGCCGTTTGCCAGGCTGCTCTCAATGGCATGGGGAACTTTTTGCCCCTAGAAATTAGGATAAGCTTCAGCTCACCCTTTCCTTTTCAGTATTTAAGCTGTGTTCTGGTATTAAGTATGTTGGAATTATCACTGACGTAGGGATTACAGGGAATTACTAATAATCTTAAGCACATAAAAAAGAGGTATGTGCTTTATCAGACCAGTTATTAACCCAGCTATGCGGTAATTCAAGCACAGTTAATGAACTTGGCTGAAATAGTTTTCTTCTGTGCCTGTGAAGGTTCCTGGATGGCAAACTGCTGGACATCAATAAAGAGTTCCAGCCCTACCTGGGGCAGGGGGGACGCATCCTGGAGATCCGCACCCCAGACGTGGTAGCGAACGTCAAGAAGCAGGCGCAAGCCGTGGGCTACACGGAAGGCGCGTTACTTGCCCTGGCCGTCATAATCATCCTTTGCTGCATGCCAGCCATCTTAATAGTGATGGTCAGCTACCGACAGTAAGTACTGCTCCTTTTTCTGGTAGCAGGGATGCTACAGCTCTTAGCAGAACTGCTTTGAAAATTATCCTTCGTTGGAAGGAAATCATTATATAGGGAAATAATTTTTTATTTCCCTCTCGCCGCAAGATTTGGTCAATGCTTGATGTGAAAAGAGAAGATGCACAGGAGGCACGTCTTGCTAGGCTTCCTAAAGTTGTGGTGCGGTAACTGTTTTACAATACGTGCTGCAACACGAGATCAAGAGCCAGATTTTTGAAATGGAACTGTAGATTCAGAGCTGAATTCCATGCCAGGAAAAAAAAAAAAAAAAAAAAAAGGAGGAAAAAGGCGCTGTTTCAATAAATGAATTAAAAATCAAATTGTGTGGCTCAGGCAAAATAAGATGACTCACCTTTTTTTGTTTAAATCCTAAAATACTCACAGTTATATTTTTTCCCTAGCTGTATACTTCTTAGTTGCAAATGTTTCAATGAAGAATTGATTTTCTGCCATTTTAGCGCTATCTAAAGCAGCACACACCAGAGAGAACCTTCTTGATCTTTCCACTCACCTCTTACAGACTCAGGAGGTTTAAGTAAGTGGGCTAACAGACTAATTAACGGATCAACATCACTAACAAGTTCCTCTCAACTAAGCCTTTTTGGGTCCGCTCGTATTTAAAATCAATGCATTTGGACCTAAAGGCTGTGTATTTTTTCTTTAGTTTCTTCTCATGAAAGATTTCTAATTCCACCTGCACGCTCTGAGCACTCAAAAAATTACCAGTCATTGCAAAATCAAAATATAAATAATTCTGTGCGTCTTCCCCAGTAAATAGCTGTATTCAGCTTTTGTCTATATTGGTCTGAACCTCCATATCTTTGCATCTACGTTTAAAAATTCCTCGCTGTGGAGAACCTCTGCTCCACAGGATCGTGTAGGAAGGAGTTCCCAGAGCCCTGATGGATTTTTTTTTTGTTTGTTTGTTTGGGGTTTTTTTATTTGTTTTATTTCTACGAAAAATACTTGGGCATCTGCTCCCTTTGTTGTGTTGAGTGAAGTGTCGGTGCCTCTGCAGCTCCTGCTGCAGGGTTGCACCAGTCTGAGGGAGGAGAGGGCATGGAAGAGCCGAAACACGTACTGCAGTAAAGCAATTACAGTCTGAGCGCTGCAAAAGGGTTACTGCCCGTTCCTTGGACTGTATTTCCATCCCAGGCTCCCCAGACAGTTTTAGGCAAAGGAAGAAGTCCTTCTAAAGGAGTTTGAAAGAGCTTGACAAACTTCTGCGCCATTGGGATGGCAGCGCATCTCAAAGCTGCTTTACTTCTCCCAGAATTGTATATAAAATTCACTTCCAGTGAAACACTACTAAACCAGTTCAACCTACACTTGGTTTGTTGTTGTTATCTGAATTGCCTGCTTCTCTAAGAAATCTAATAGCGCTACTTTTCCTTGACATCTGTAACATTATCAAAAGATTATCAGTCTCTTTCAAGAGCTTTAATGGATCTGCCTAACTTCATTTCATCAAAAAAAATCACATTTTTGTGGTCTAGAGGTACGACTTGGGGTTGGATTTACAGCAGCCCAATGAGCATAAGCTATACTTTTCTGAAAAAAGCACCACTGAAGAGTGCCAAAGGAAATAAAAGGAATTTCAGTAACACCAAAACTATCCTGAGCCTTATGGTTCAGTTTTGCATTACAGCCTTTTTTTGTCCTTTTCAAAAGGAGTTTCAGTATTTTCCCGGATAACATTCTGGCAAAGTCTGCCACTGAGCGTGGAGATCGTAGCGGGATAAATCTCACTGTCACAGCACGTATAATGGAAACGTTAAGATTTTCTGGCTGTTAAAACCTTTCCTGTGCAGTAGGTCCGTTTCTCAGTGCTTTCTGGATCAGTGATCAGCTTACTAAACTCTGTAAAAATATTAGTTACTGAAAACTCATTGAATTAATAAAATTATCACCATTGAAGTGCAGCTCAGTACCTACATTTAGGACTTGTAAGCAAGCCAGAAATGATCATTATTCTCTTCTGTTAAATAGTGTCTGTGAAATGATACAACCCCATAAGGCAGCTATAAATAATGTATTATTTACTCATCGCAAAAGACCGGCATCTTCGCTAACAACCAAAAATAATACTCCCTCGCTGTTGAAGGTGTTCTCTGTAGCATTCTTGAAACATGTTAAAATGAGAAAACAGTTACAAAAATGCATCTGCTTGGTAAAGAAACATCGTGGGGTGTAAGTTAGGTTTTCATGTCTCTCTTCTGCGTGCGCATGTGGCAGAGTTGATTTCTGTCAGCCCGCAGCAGTTTTCTCCGCTGTAATTTATGTTTATGCTGACTGCAGAATTGTTTCAAGGGTGTCAGAAATAGCAGCTAAACACTGTTCAGCTCTGGAAATGATGATTCTTTAAACATGTCATTAATTCTGTAATTTTATGTGTGGAATAATTAAGTAGCATCTAGTTTAGTGCTCATATTAGGCTTGCTGTTTAGGACAATTGTTGCAAACGGAATTCATTTAACCTTCCTTTTTATCTCTTTATCTTTTTTTGCATAACAAAACAGATTCAAAGAGTAAGTACCTCTTTTCAGCTTTGTTTCTAACAGCTTGTACAGCAATACTGACAGCCCACCAGTCCTTATTTTTAAGAAGAAGGGGTACCTGACATTCAGTGGGAGTTACTCCTGTACTCCAGCCTGCTCCTGAGTGGCCAGGTTAAATGTTACTGACGTGGCTGCTCGCTGTGTTTTATTATTGCATGCTAGCACACGTTAAAGATGCCGCGGGTCAGGACGTTGCCTGTTTCCTGCAGTGAAAAATGGCAGCCAGAAGAGATAGACCTCCTAATGAGAGCAGTGTCAGAGGGAGCACAGACGGTATGTCCTGGGAAATCCCTGCTGTGTTGGTGGCTTACTGCTGGTCCCGGGGAGTTCTGGGATTTCACCAAGAGAAAACAAATAACAGCTGAAAAAGCCAGGAAAATTTATCATGTCATTACTTCTCTTTGAAGAAGAGAAAATGCAGGCGTGTTTTGAAAACTGCAGGAAAAAACCTAGAAAACTTCACATCTCTGCTGATGTCAGGGTACAGAGTGTTTCTGATGAGCGTTTTTCCTTCCCCATGTGGCTTACCAAAGGCGACAGGCTGAGTGCGCGAAGACCGCGAGGATCCAGATGGCTTTACCGGCAGGCAAACCAGCAAGCGCTGCTGCCAACAACCTCTACGAAGAGCTTGGCGACAGCACCATGTAAGTATTCCCCGTGATGCCTCCATAAAATCGTTAACGACCGAAGCCATGAGTCACCTCCCAGGGATATCGCTTGATGCAGTCTGTGTCAAGCACGCTTTTCTTCATGAAGGGGTCTTTCCCCAGCTGCTTGGGGACTACAAACATCCAGAAGATAAATAGGATGACACTGTAAGAGGGGAAAAAAAAAAGCAATTTAACCTGCTAATGGGGATTTCTTGTAGTGCACGGGGGAATCTTTAACAGGTTCTAAGTTGGCAAAAAGCAGGGTATAAACCAGATGGTTTTTCTAGAGCAAGAGCCTACAGCAGGCGATCGCTGCCAGTGCGAGCCGGGACTGGGCTGCAGAGCCACTGCAAATCCAGGCCAGCATGCCGTGGTTTTCTGAGCTGTTGACTAAACACATCCAAAGACATTGCTGCCTCAAAGCCCCCATTTGTTGTAGCAAGACATACTTGGGTATTTGGGTAAAGTGGGGTTTTTTGTTCTAAATCTTAAACTGTGTGAATATTGAGAAATAGAGAAACCCCTGCAGTTCTACAAATATATCTTTTACCTGTTATAGGCTCATAAAATAATAATATTGCAAAGATGCCTGCCTTTTCACACCTCTCTAAATCTGAAGTTTATGGTCTCCAACAGCAATGTAACTCTCAGTATGAAAATATTACCGTGGTGAACAGCCAGTTAATATTGGTATCATACTGGGGGGGTTGTTGGTAAGCTGGCCACTCACCCATCTGTGGTTAAATTTTAAACCCAAGTAAGCTGAAGAGCAGAGCGTTTGGAGGCAGGTAGAGAGTGCTGCTGGCAGCGTTGAGGACTGCCCAACCTCTGCTCTATCCTCAATCATTATTTGTTCTGCGCAGAAAATTGACATTTTGCAGCTGCTGTGACTGAGTTTAGAAAAGGGTAAGGAGACGTGGTAGAGCGGATTGCTGCTGTGACTCTGGGCCATCTGAGTGCAGCCTCTGCATTTGAAATAACTCCAGAGCTGGAGCTTTTTGGTGGAAACAGAGGAGCTGGACTTGAAGCAAGATCCTGCTCTGGCAGGAAGGGAGGAAAAACAGGTTGGACAGTAGCATGTAGTTGCATTTTTGAACGTGAGCACTTGTGCTTGTGAACCACATGAGATACATCTGCACACGCTTACGCGTACAGGGAGGTGCCCTGCTGGATGAAATTCCTGTTTCTTTTCATGTAACTAAATTTCTGCTGAAATTAGTGACCACTAATGTTACTGGCAGTGATACAAAGCTGATTATCTGTGGGAAGTGGATATCCCAGTGGATGCACCTGTGCGTTGGACAGATGAATACCTTATGCAAACCCAGAACAGGCCGCATTGTGCTGGGTTTTTACCTGCAAAGGTTTTTTACGGTTTAGTACTGAAACATACAGGGTGTGCATTTAGAGATTTGGGACATTGACTTTGAGGCTTAGAATTATTAAAAATAGTTTTCATTGCACCAAAAAAGATGCCATATTTGGAATATTTTCTCTCAGAGGCCTCTGCATGCAGCTAAGATAAACACGTAACCGTTATGCGGAGGAACTGATGAAACAAAAACCAGTTAAAATCTTTACAAAATAAATTAATATCCGTATGATTTTAAAGAAAATAACATGCTTCAATAAAAATAATTACAAATTATCTTTTTTTCCCTGATAAATATTTGATTTCAAGGCACTGGTATACCTCAGGACATTATTCTTTGGGAAATACGTTTTGTTAACATTTTTCACGAATTTTAGTACAATATTTCCTGCCTTGAGTTATCGTAAGACAGTCATCTTTCATTGGCAGTGCTGCTTTGTGTCTTGTTTTCTTAATTTTGTGTTTGTAGCAAATGAAATGGAACTAAGCTCTTTAGTTTTAAATCTGCCTTGTCTCATAATTTTCATTTTCTCTGTCTTTGGATACGTAGGCATCAGTAAGTAAGCTCATTTCATTGTCTTAATATTTGTAGCTAGTAGAAACGCTAGTTAATTTTGCTTTCAGTGATTCCTTTTATACCTTGCAATCTGAAACTCATATTTAATTTCTCCATTGATCAAGTCCAGGAAAGACATTTACTGTGAAGTTTCAATACTTCTATGCTTCTTTATGCTTTTCTCAGAAGTAGAGGTGAAGTGTGATTGCAGAACTTGAATGGTATTATTTCTAAAGCCAAATAGTTCAACTGCCTTAAAAAAAAAAAGAAACCAGCAAACCAAAACCAGCACTGGGTTTGGCAAGTATTTTTCTTTCCATTTACAGAAAAGTGCTTCAAACTGGTGAGTTGCTGTTTCTCTTTGATTAAGATACCTATACATAAAGAGAAAAAGATGGCAGGATAATCTCATCCTTGAGAAGCCTGATGTGAAGCTTTTGAAATAATTTGTTCCAGTGGCGTAAAGATGATGTCATCTTGCATGAGCCTTCTACTGGAGGGTTCCCTTCAAGTTCAGAATCATTTCTCTCACCTCTAAATAGATTGAGGGTGCTTGAGCAACCTCAAAGCATGCTGCTTGAGAATGAAGAATTATTTTATTGATAGCGTGAAATAAATTATTTTTCATCCAGTTATAGGCAAGCCATAGGGGCAGACTGGTTTTTGGAGAACGGCAGCGCTTGGAGAGAGGCCGTTCAGTGGTGTAACTGTTCGTGGCTTTGCTGGGTGTTACTCGCAAATGGAGAGTCGTTCCTGTGTACTCTTCTCATTCTTCTCGTCGCTCCTCTTGGGTCCCTGGGACCATGAGGAAGCTGTGGTTGTGCTGTGTGTGTGACCTCCCGGTCAAAACAAGAATCAAAAGTTAAGAAGCAGAAGTGTTTTGTTACTAAATACAGGCCTTCAGGGGACTTGTACATATTTTAAAACACTCAGAGGAGATTTAGTATCTGTTAATTAACTCCTGTCTAGTATCTAGCTATTTACAATTCTCTTCCAGTTTACTGGAGACTATTTAACCACAGAAGAAACAATCTGACCAAGAGATCTAAAACTTTATCTTCCAGCATTCAAGTAATCATGTAAAAATGTAATTTTTCCCCTGTTCCTTCTGTTAAGAAAACCTCATCCTTTTTTATCTAAATTCTAGAGAATATTACTCAGCTTCTGTTAGAGGCAGGAAATTTTTGCTAGAGACAGGACTTAGAATTTTTAAGTTGGAAGATTTTGTGAAAACATTGGGCAGCCCAAAGCAATAAAAGGTTTTATATGGTGTTTTTTGGGGGTTGTAGGAGTCATTGCTCCCCCTGCCGTACTTCAGCTGCAGTTGCTTAATTGCAGGAAGTAGGAATGGTTTAAATATGACATTGAAAATGGGGAGTAGCAGTACTGGGCAGGGATAGTGAAGCTCTAAGTGAAAAAAGTTTATTTATGCCCCATTTCTACCGTAATGTCCCCTTATGCCGTCATATTCTCACCATAGCTTGTCTTACAGGTATATTTCAGAGAGCTTTTTAGAGGAGGCATCCTTTTTAAGATTTTTTTTGTTTGTTTGAGGTTGGTTTTGTTGTTTTTTGTTTTTTTTTTTTTTTTGCATCCCCGTGCTACACGGCACATCTGTTTTGTTACAGTAAATTTGTATGTGGCAGCGATGGAAATGCATTTGATTCCGTCTCGTTGCTAACAAAGGTAATCTTCTTTTTGAGAGAATAACAGGTTTGGTTTTAGCTTTATCTGATGTTGGCCATTACCTTAAATTTGTCACAGGTTGGGGGGAAATAAATTGATTTTCAGCCTCAGGGAAGCAGTATTTAAAACAGGGCTGTAAGGGCACGCTTTTCTAGCTGGCAGTTTGGGGATGCTGCGTTTAAAATACTTAAAATCTTGTCTTAAAATCTACTCAGAAGTTTGTAGTATTAAAAATATCTGAGAAAACTAGGTTAATAAGGCGCTCGGAGGCGCTAGATGAATCCCAGCAAGGGTGAGCCATCCTACCTTTGGGGTAGAAATTCAGTGCAGTACAGCTGTAGGGGTTTTTCACCTGGATTAACGCGGTGCAGAGCTGAAATTCATACGCATATTGATATTTCTGCATCAATACGTGCATCGTAACTGCAAGAACCAATGCCCAGCTTGGCAGTGCTTTGAGAATCGGCCTCAGAAGAATGGTCTGAGCACAACGTGCTTCTCAGCTGGCCGGCTTTGGCTCCCGTTGTGTGCCTCACACAGAACCCACAGGTCTGTGCTTCAGGTGCGAGGAGTGCACCTCCCACAGCTCCCGGGGCCGTGATTTCAGGCTGACATCGGCTCTAATTTTGTGTGTGACCTGTGGCCAGTCATTAAAAGGCAATGGAGGCACACTTAAACACTGCCCAATCGTACATGCATTGTGCAGAACAGCAGAGTTTTGATGCACAATTATTGGAGAAAAGCTTTATGTTAAAAAACCCCTGTGAATATTCTGTGTTGGCTGTGCGCAGTACGGCATGGTGCCATTGCCGTCTGAACGATGGAGACAAAATTACATATACATACAGTATATATACCATGAGTCTGACTTATCTCCCAGAATCTGTATCACAGAACTACGCAGCATTGAAGTTTTGTGTCAGATAGGGTCCAGTATTGGCTGATACTTTTGAAATCTCAGGGGGTTTTTAACAGGTTAACTTATTTTGAACTTGCTGAGTATCTGAAAACTTGTCTGGATTTTTCTTCCTCCTCAAGTCCTTGTTCCCTAAAGAAGATGTGAAAGTAAATGTCTTGCCCAGTAGCTAGTAAACGCAGTGTTTCTGTAGTAGTAGTGTGCTAGAAGTAATCTTATGGCTCTGATTCATATCATAAGTTGTTCTTTTTTTCTCTCTTTCATAAGTATCTATGTTCATGCATGTTTCCTCACATGTGATTATCTTCTTTTCTTTCAAGTCTTTTTCTTCTCTACCATTTCCAACAAAGCAGGGGAAAAAAGTCAGTCTTAGAAGAAGGAGACCGTCAGAGAGTTATAAGCAGCTTTGCTTCCCGTGCCATTGAGGCTCACAAGCAATCCAGTATCAATGGATCGTTGAACAATAACCTCCCCAAATCTTCAAGTAACATTACTTTTTTATCTGACGAGAACCCATTAACGACCCAAAACCCGTTATATGTGGAAGGTGTCGCTCAGAGTCCCGCTGCTGCTGGGTTTCTACGGAAAAGAAATGATACGCTAGATACTCTTTCTCCTTCAAGTCTAGTCTTGAGAGATGCCTCTTTGGGAGGCAGTCACCGTGCGTGGACAGTACCGGCTCACCTTACTCGGAGACACGCGCCTGGTTCTCTGAGTAGGCCAGTCATCATGGACCCCATTCAGTGGCAACAGGAAAGACTCAAAGCAGAGAATGAAGGAACTGAAAATCAACAGAGCGATGTTGATATTAGCAGCCCGCTATTTCAGAAAATAAGTGGCCCCAAGTTAACAGTAAAAGAGAAGGCGAGACAGTTCGAGCAGCAGGCTTTGCAGGAAATGAAGCAAGTGGTGAAATCTCCCGATGTGAAATCCATCCGCTCACCGACACACAGCATCCGTTTCCAAGAAGGAGAGAATGTGCTAGAGCAGTCTCCTAGAAGTGTGGTTGCTTCTCCTTGCCTTCGCTCTTCTCCTCTGTCCTCTCCAACACCTTGTGCTGAAGTAGTTGAACCGGAGGCCTCTGCGGTCCCTTCTGTAATCATCACTCACCACGACTGTCCTGAAGAACTTTCTCCTCCGCCAACTCGCAAACCAACTCCTCCGTCTTTTAGGATAAAGAAATCCATTTGCCAAAGTTTTCTAGCTCCTCAGACCAAAGAAGTTATAGAAAGCATTCCAGATCCGCCTAAAATTCCCCCACCCCCACCTCCACTGCTGCCACCTCCACCTCCACCACCACCTCCATCCCCGCCTGTGTTGCCACCACTTCCTCCACCTCTGCCCACGGTTTCTCTTTCTTCTTCTTCTTCTTCATCTCCTCTTAGCACCCAGCACCTCTCCCCTGCCAAGCATTCCAGATCCCCTGCCAAACAGCCAGCAGTACCACCACCGGCCGCAGTGCCAGAGCCTCCTCCCCGTAGGGAGCTGAAAGGTATTCTCAAAAACATTCAGAATTTAGCGGCGATCGAAAAGTCGGTGGCCAACATGTACAGCCAAATAGACAAAAACCACGTTCTGCCCAGACACGTTTCTAAGCTCAAACCGGTTGCAACGCCAGAGCTGCCAACTCCAGAGGCTGTGGCTGAGCACAGCCAGCAGAATGGCGACCTGAGCTGTGTTGTGGAGGAGCTTGAGAAACGCTTTCCGTCCCAGTCGACAGCACTGTAATATTTCCGGTTGGATGTTTTCTGCATGTAACGTTTTGAGTGAGGTGACTCTAATGCAGCACGTGGTATCTGCCTCAGACTCTCCAGAAATTCAGACTTTTTCCCTTTCTCTGCTGTGTATCCCTACTAATTCAGTCCTAATCCCCAAATTGAGAGACGTTGTCTTTCCTGTTCGCTCGGCAATTTGTGATGTACGCTAATTCTACGAGTTGTTCTCTCAGAGCTACATCTTACTGCTCTGCGATGCTGGTTCTCAGCCTGTTTACCAAAAATTCTTGGGGGAAATTGTCCATTTATACCCAAGGATCAGTCATCGACGGCAAAGGGCTTGATACTGCTTCCTGTTAAGCAGCCTTCACTGTAGCTAATATCAGTGAGCAGAGTCATTTTTTCTGCAGCTGTAAGTGGAATCTCTTGCTTTGCCCATGGAAGCGTACCGCCCGGGAGGATCTTACTGTCAAATGTTGGATGTCAAAGAAAGCACGTGCTGGTAGGGAGCCGGCTCAGCAGCAGTGAGCCGGAGTCATTGCGGTAATGCCTCACCGTATTCCGTGGGAGATGACGCAGCGCTTTGCTGTGCTGGCACGCTTGCTTCCAGGGTTTTCTCTTGGTTTGTCAGTAAACCTGGCTGTCTTCCCTCCTGTTACCTGTGTTCTGCCTTCCATTGCATTTTTTATATTGTAACTGCATGTTAAAAAGTGTTTATTTTGTAAATTTCTTTCATGTACAAAGCATTTGTTTACTTTTAATTTGCATATGCATGTTATTGTTGTCTCTCTCTTAATTTTCATGCTAGTTTGCCATGAGCTTTACAGCTGAAATATCTTGCTTAATTTAAGCTGAAATAAAGTCTCTCTGATCAGTGTCACCAAATGAAGGATTTTTAAGTACTTGTAAAAATCCATGTGAAATGGATTTACTTACTGACTTTTTTGCTCACAGTCATCTAAATCAGACCTTTACATTAAATATGACAAATAGAGTAAATTAGTTTGTCCCTTGGAAAGAAATGGTAAGTAAAAGCTGTTCTGGCATTTAAATCAATGCCAGTTTGGTTCAACCTGCAAGTTTCCTTTCAGTCTTTTGCCAAAATTCAAAACGCTCCCTGTTTATAATGACAATTTCTAAAAACGTATTGGGAAAGGCAGATATTACATAATGAAGAAAAGCTAAAAAGCTTTATTATCAAATGTTGTAATTCTGAGCAAAAAGGTGTGTAATTATTTATCAGGCTGTCTAGAGATACTCAGCATTTCCATGGTGCTTGGCTTTTTCTCTTTTCTCTTTTTTTTTTTTTTTTTTAAAATCTGCAGTTAGGATAGGTATGGATGCTTCAGTCGGAAACTGCTGAAGGTCGTTTCTCTTTCTTTGTCCCAGCGCCAAACTCCATGAACTCCATCGCACAAGTTTCGCTGATACATTAGAATTTCTCTTCGCTTGAAACTCTTGTTGGGCTAGACTGTAGTTCCAAGACTCGCAGAGTAGCTGAATGTGTGAGGGGAATGATTCTCTATCGTCACTTTTTTGCTGTAACAGAATCTGTATAATTTACAAGATGCAGGCGTGCAGAATCCCTGCCGATGACGCTAAATTCTCCAAGAGTGGCACTACTGCCGCACCAGCAGCTAATTGTCGAAGTTCAGCAGCTGTTAGGTAGAGAAACTTTTAAGAGCCAGGATTGGAAGATCACTTACATGTGTACTTTGCATCTGCTGTGGTGCTGGCATGGACTCAGTGGGACAGTGGAAAGTCTGCAGAGATGCGTGTGAGAAATTATTGTGCTATTAACCCGTAAGCAGATCAACCCTTAAGACACAGCTTTGAATTTAAGTGCCCAAAGCCCACTTCAGAGCTTGTAGACCCATAGCAGATGCTTTTGTGAAGTTTGTTACATCACCAGTGAAATATTAGACAACTTTCACCTAATTTTGCAGTATCTAGGTGTCATGCAGCAATATCAGCAGATATTTCGTTTCGTCAGTCTCAGAAGACTCTATGAGGGTCACGGTAATCAGCTCTTCACTAATGAGGAACACCTACTTTCCCATTCTGGAAACCCTTATTAAGTTGGAAAGTTTACAAAACCTAGTTTCATTTTGTCTGGAATTAATGCAGCCTTTGTTCTCCTGCTGGATTTTTTAATAAACTTTGTTAAAAAAAAAAAAAAACAACATTGTATTAGACCGGGAAAGACACTGTGCCAATAGCATATAATTTTTAAAGTTCTGTCACACTGAGACATCTGGTCGCTACTGCAGTTCTGCAGCACTGCAAAGTGCTCCAACACAGGAGCTGGTAAGAAGCTGAGTGTATGTGAGCTTATGGACCCCTCCTCAGGTTGTCTGATGTGGTTCACTGGGGTCAGATGTGACCCTGGATCTCTCGTCCTTTCATCACCATCTTGACTGGTTTGAGGTCTGAGCAGGAGCGCATTGGATCAGTGGAGAGCGCTGCTTTGCAGACCCATTTGCAGAGCTGACGTTGAGCAGCGGCGTATCGTTACTCATCTCCCTTCCAGTTTCTTTCTCCTCTGTTCCAGCCATGAACTGCAGGAAACGTCCATTTTGAGTCAGGGCAGGGTGCTGAGCAGTTGTCTCCTCTGAGTAGTATCTGTAGTGTTGGGGGTTTATGATGCTTTTGCTTTTAATGTGAAAACAGATACACAGTAGGAAACGGCAAATGCCTGCTGGGATGCCAATAATTGGGAAAACGGTTGCTTTAGGCAAATCAAGTTCCTTCAGCCTATGTTAGCAATACAGACCTGGGAAGGGCTGGCACATCCCGTACATGTACATCCATGCTTGTTTTAGCTTTAATTTAAGTACCAGCAGTGCGTACCAGCTGTCATCTGATCCTCCATCATCACAGGTGCTATGTCCTCACTTCCCATTTTGCATTGAAGATTTCTCTCTGACTGACTGCACTGAAGTCTGGCTGGCAATATTTATCCAGAAGCAATTCCTCCCTCGGTGGAGAGCTTTAATTCCCTCCTGGAAACAAATGATGTTGTTTTGACCTTTGCCTTTTTGTCAGAATAGATCCCTGTGCTGTACTGAGTGAATGGGGATTTTTTTTTTCTTTTGGGGGCTTTTTTTTTTCCTTCTAATCGTGGCCACACAAAACTATAAGAGAAGTATAAGCGTCTCTCAAAACACAGTATGGTGCTATTTTTAAGAAAGCTGAATTCCAGATTTAATTAGAATTACTTCTGTTATGCATTTAATCTGCAATATAGTGACTACTTGAGAGCAATTAAGAGTAGCAGCCTGACTTATCCCCAGTGCAACACAAAACCACCTTTATCTGAAGATTGTTGTAGGCGATACGGAGACTAAACCCGGTGTTCCTCAAGTGGGCTTTGAAAAGTCACAGATCATCTTTTCATGATAAATCTTCATTTCAGTTGTTCATTAGTTTTATATTTTATGGGCAACAGCGTTAATTTAATGCTGATAATCAATTCCATGTGCTGAATGTTCACAGAAAATTTTATAGATGGTGATATTAAAGAATTAAAAGGACTTCTGCTCTGTTCTTTATTATTTACTCGAGTGTAATTACAGAGTTTCCCTAGACTGCTGTCTGTGTACCAGCTTAAGATTAACATAATTCTGAGCATTTATCCTTTCCTTCTTTAAAAAAAAAAAAGAATAAAATATCCAGGCTTATCCTTAATAATAATGTTAAGACCTAAATTGCTGTTCTCTAGTTTTGTCTAAACTGTTTTAATTTTCTGGCAGAAAATGTGAACATAGAGACCCTGATAGACTGAAATGCAACTGTCATGCATATGAATGGCTCCAAGAAAATGAATTAAAACAACCAAAAAAAGTTCCAATAAGATCAAAAGCACAAAGCCTGTGGCAAAATAATCCCAGACAGCAAAAATAATTTAACTCTCCCCCGCTGAGCAAATGTTAGGAAATGTGTAAATTTACTAATAATGTTGTTACAAGACATTAGTAATAGATTCTGCAGGCCGTTTACTAGCAAGTCCCCAGTGGACACAGAAAGTCCGGGAGTAGGAGAGAAATGGTTTGCACTGGCTCTCTGGCTTTTGGGGATTGGGGATTTCTCCTCATTTATTGGCAATCTAAAGCAAGAAAAGATCCCAAAGATTCGCCAGCCTTTCTCATGCAATAATTCGTCTGTCCAGAGCAAATCTAAAGAAAAACATATTTTGTGTTGTAGATACATATTTCTTTTCTTGCTAGTAATATTTCTAATTGCATTATCTTTTCACCTCTCTCCAGAAAGAATGACATTATGCATCTTTATGTAGTCTCAGAGAAGTATACTAATTTATTTATTTTTCTTTTTTTGATTTCTAGGCGAGGATATGCACAGCAAGAGGTAAGGCTGTTCCCGGTTATACTGAAAATACTCATTACATCAGCATGCTTCCCCCATACAGGCTATGCTGGGAAACTCATTGCCACTGGGTGGTTTAGAGGCCAGAAATAGAAAGTGGTTCCAAAAGTTGACGAGGCGTAGATTCACTGGGGAGTAACCATCACGGCACACGCGTAACCTCTAGGCTAGCAGCTTGCTGCTCCACAAACTGCCAAAACCAGCTTTCCTCCGCCCTTGCTGTTGTTCTTGCAGCATCTTTTTTCTCCAGCAATGAATAACATGGATAATTTCCTTCAAAAATATGAACTCATGTAATAATTGGAAAGCTCTCCAAAATACATTTCTATCATAAAGGCTGATATTTTCTGCTGAGAGCTGTATCAGTGTTACTGATTTCAAGGTGTGTGGCTGGAGCCTACTGCTCCTCACTCAGTAGTATCTTACAAATTGCAAGCTTCCTGTTGTTCTGCTGTGATTTTTCCTCCCTTTGCAGAGCTGCTTTGTGTCTCTTAATTCAGATACAGAACTTCCCTGTCTCCCAGGGTTTGGTTTTGGCCAACAAACTTGGCTGAAGTAGTGCCACCAAGTTTTGGGAGGAGTGTGGGGACAATGATACTGATTTTCCTGAGTGAATCTGCTCCTGATTTACAAACCAGCAAGTGATGTGCCTCAGTCTGTCATTTGCAGAAAACTGGAGCTGCAGAGTAATTAACAGCATGACTGCCAACAATGACCCTCGTTTAGCTGTGACACACCTGAGATAGTCATGTCGGTCCTCTCCGGGCAGCCTCCCAGGGTCTTCTCCCTCACGTCAGCATGCTTTTCTCACTGCATGCTGTGTACAGAAAGAAATCACACGTAGGCTCTAGAGAAAAAAAGGGAGATAATCCTTCACTGTCTTACTCGTGTTGTGAATTAAAGTACATTTGTGGTTGCAAGTTAAAAGACACAGAAGTATATAGAGATAGAGAAATAAAGCGATGGTACTGCAGTAGAAGCTTGGGTAAGAAATCAAATCACTTCAGGTTTTAAATAGCTGAATCACAGACTTTACTGCTAATCCCTTAGATTTGCTTTCTACCTGTTGCAGATCATTTTTTGTCTGCCGTCGTCTCCCTGCTGGCTCCAGCCTGCACCACACAGTAGTTCTCTTGGGCTCTCATAGAAGGTCTCGAGTTAAATAATTTAGAGAATCACCACATAAACTGGGAATTTGATTTTATATTAGGCAAAAAAGAAATAGTGGGCTGTGAAGTGATTTTACTGCAGTAGATGCTTAGCAGTGTTCTGCTTTTCACCGAGCATGGAAGTATCTAGGCGAGTGCCGTACAAAAGGCTCTGAAGGACCTGTGCTACTGGGATTTCTTTCCAATCTTAAACACAAATGACCTGCACTTTTATTGTTGCTGCCTAATTAACCCCTTTCTAATTTTCTTTTGTAGCAACAGCAGTTGCTGAGACCTTCTCTTCTCAGACCAGAGGTACCACTGGTTTTAATTTCTTAATTATTCTTGACATTGTTACCTCATTTATATTATTTAAATTAAGTACCATAAATTTACTACATCTTGGTATTTTCCCCTTGAGCATCTTTCAGTTGCTCCCATGGACTTCAGCACACCGACTGGAAGCTTTCCTAGCTTCATGTCCAGATTCACAGACAGAATAATTTCCTCCCTGTCCTTCTGCGATCTGTTTTTTCAGATGTCAGTCAAACGATAATTGATTATTGCAGCTAGAGATGAACTAAGCAGTTGTCCTGCCGAGGTAACGGAATCGTTAGCACAGGGCTGTGAAGGGCAAAGACCGCTCTGGATTATGAACGCAGTACTTTCTGTTTCAGATCTTTTAGACCCAATATCATTTCCAGAATAAGCAATAGAGCAAACGTAGCTTTTGGGAGATGTTGGTATCGATGGTATTTTTGAGGTACGGAATGGTGATCGTTTCTGCAGTCATTGTAAGCAATTGCAATGAGATGTCTGACACAACTTTAATTTGTAGGATGCAGACAAGTACTTAGCTTAGTCCAGCGCTGCTCGGGATTGTTGACGGCTGAGAAGACATTACAAAAGAGACCTGGCAAGCAGTGTAAGAAAAATAGCCCTAATCTTTCAGCGCAGAGGTGCAAGAAGTGCTGGTGTCTTTGCAGCCAGTCAAGTTTACTGAAGGAGGGATTTGGGCAGGGCGAGTGAGACAGGGTCCCGCAGCAGAACAGTGTCTGCATTTAGCTGAGGTGGAACAGTCGCTCCTGGGAACACACCAGGGAAGGGGTCATTTAAAGCTCCTGATGGCTTCTCAGTATGGTTTTTGACAGTTGTCAGTGTTCCTCAATTATTATCATTTATTATTTTGCTTGTTTGCACTTTAAAATACCGTTCTTTGTGCCCTTTTCACCAGTCATTACCGTGTACAAGTGTGTGCACTCAATCGGTGTTTCTCTTTCGACAGGAGTTAAGTATGGAGTCTGGGATTGATCCAGGGCAGGAATACTATGGGCAAGATTACTACAGCTATGAGCACGGGTATATTTTCGTTTTTCCTATATATTTCTGAAAATGCTGCTTTTCCAGGTTGGTGATGTTTATTATTACAGCATCTCATCTGGAGACTTTCCTTCACCTCAGGATTACTTTAATCTTTGTTTCCACGGAGGCGTGTGGTGACAACAAAACTCTTTTTTAGCAGTTAAAGGCACATTGTATAACTCCCTGCTTCTTTGGGAATCTAATTATTACACTGCAGAGTGTATGCTCCCATTTATCATGCTGGGTTGAAGTTCACTTTTTTTTATTTGCATATATTTGTTGTCTTGGAAAGTAATTTTCATCATCTCCTCCCTTTCTGTGACCCACCAGCCCGAGTTCAGTGACTGATAGTTTCTGCTCACAGTTTCCAGCCAGCATCTGGCCTTCCACACGTACCTAGAAAAACGTGTTCTGATAATGCCCATCTGACTGCAAGCATTTCAGGGATTATTGCTGGCTTTTACAAGCTTGCCAGGGATTCTCCAGAACTGATATCAAGGAACCTGCTCTTTCTTCCCCCCAGTTTAAAAAAAAAAAAAGATCCAAGATCCTCCCAGAAATCAGGTACCTGGAGAGAAGGCCATTGCACTTGAGGGATTTTTGATTGATCTTAGAGACCTGGCAACTCGGGTCTCCCTCCAGTTGTAACAGGCTTACAGCCAGTTGCAATAGGAAGAGGTTTTGGATCCTGTTACCGCTAAGGAAAAAAACCAAAGATCTTCTCAAAGGTAGAGAGAAAAGAGAGAAAAAAATCCTTGTCCTTTCGGGTTGTGAGGGTGTGCGTTTGTTGCTGTACGTGGAGACGCACATGAACACGGTGCACGTTATGAAGAGACGATGGTGTTTTTGCCAGGTATGAGCTGCCTCAGTACGGCAGCCGCCGCCGACTGCTGTCTCCTTCAGGGATGTACGATGAGTACGGAGAAGTCGTGGTGGAGAATGATGGCGGCTACTACTACAGTCCGCATGGATCGACAGCAGAAGAGGTAAGCGTTGATTCCATCTCTGCCACGAGGTGAAGGACCTTTAAACTTTGTCAAATGTATTTTGTAATCAAATATTGTGTTCTGTAGAGACCAGATAAGCAGCTCCTCCAGTGCTAATCAGTGTTTGCCCTTCCGACAACCAGTAAAGTTTGTGTCAGCACCTCTTTCCCTTTTTCTAGAAATAAAACGGAATTGCAAAGTTCCTTTTAATATCCACCTCAGTGCAGATTTCTAGTTCAAAGACAAATCCACATAGCCTTAGGTAATTCCATTTTATGTTGTTAACTAAATGGGGTATTACTAATATCCAGCCTGTAACTGGTGCTTTTCCACTGAGAAAAGCAGTCGCCTAAACTAATTTATCATAAAGTTCACAACTGAATGTAAAGAAATTTTAAAATGTCAGTGGCAGCCAGAAGGAAGTTGACATAAATGTTCCCTTTTAAAAAAAAAATAAATCTAATTTTCAGAACTACCAGAAATCCTCTTAATCCATCACATGGGTTTTAATTAAAAGAGAAGAGATAACATTTCTCAGTCAGTATTTTTCCCTGTTGCAGAGTAAGGTAGTTGTGCACTTGCAGCCTATTCTAGGAGTAAAACTTTCCCATATCTGTGGTAAAAAGCTATTCTAAAACAGGTAAGTTAATTTTCATGCTGGAAAAAATGTTCCATCTGTTCCTACAGACTTATTTTAAGGTATGAGTTTTCACAATAACTACCTTTGAAATTGTAATCAAGTTCCATTTTCATAATTTGCAGGGGATGAGTGAAGGCAGAGGTCCTCCAAGCAGAGGTATAAGCCAGAGAGCAGGGGCTCAAGTAGAAGGTAGACCTTTAGTTGGTGGGATGGATCTAAGACATGGTTCTGGAAGAGCGTATAGGACCAGCCAGGGAAAACGCAAACTAAAAGCGGTGATGCATTTAAGTCGCGTAGCAGCCGGTGCTCACAAACCGGTAGGAAGAACAGAGTCTGTTCGTTCTCCATGGAAGAAAGCAAAGATATTCCCACTGATTCTGCAGAAAGTGAAAGGCGGAAGGAAAGATTCCAGCTACGCCAAGTTGATGTCGGCTCGCCAAGTGGAGGGTGAGAAAAGCATGATTATCAAGGGAAGTTACTTCCAGAAAACAACAGATGACAGACCTTCGATGAGAAAACTGAATCATGTGTTAAAACGCATTAGTGTCTCCCGAAAATTTCAGGAGCCTATCAGTGAAGATTCAGTGCACGAAAGAGGAAAAGGAGAGGAGGAACATGAAAAAGATGAAGCGAGATCAGGAGTTTCAATAAGTATCACAGCAGAGAGTGAACACGAGGACAGTGATTATGAGAAGAAGACAAAGAAGAGAAGAGAATACACCTCAGATGAATCATCTGTGAAGAGCAGTAGCTCTGGCTCAGAGTCAGAAGATAAAGACTACCTGAAAGTAACTCTGGACCAGGATGAAGCCACTGAAAGTACTGTGGACTCGGATGAAGAAACCGGGCCAGATTTGGGGGATTCTGATGACGATTCTGAATCTAGCTCTAGCAGTGAATCGGAGGAGGACTCCTCTGAAGAGGACGATGATGAGGAAGACACTGACAGTGATGAAGATGGTAGCACATCAAAAAGCTCATCTACGCGAAGTTCATACAGCAAATCGGGGAGTAGTGAGTCCAGCAGTAAAAGAAGCACTGAAAGGTCGAGTGTAAAAAGTAGGGGAGGTAGCTCTCGTGGCAGAGTGAGGCGATCCAGCCAGAAATCAAATATTAGCTCTAATGCATCAAGTAGTGACAGGGACACGAGCTACAGGAAAACTTCAGGATCCAGCTATAAGAGCAAGACCTCCTCTGTCAGCCTTGAAATAGAAGACACGATAGAAGAGGTGTCAGAAGAAGATGAACAAGCCAGCACAAGCCCCGATGAGACGGCAGATAACTCAAATAAAGCAGTTTCTGAAACACCTGCCGATGCAAAAACTGCTGCTACTGGAGAAGATAAGGGAGGAAAATCAGCTGATAATGGTGAGGATAGTGTGGGTGAAAGCACAGAAGCAGCGGATACAGATGCTAGTGACAGGGAGGGAACGATCAGTAAGAATGAATCTTCTTGCCTAGAAAGTGAGGTCAGTGTTACTTCCAAAGCTACCGGAGGGACAAAAAGCACAACTAGTGCCACTTCTGGCAAAACTGCTACTTCCCCTGATACTGAGAATCAAAGTTCTGACACCAAGGGGAAAAGAAAGAAAATAAGAAAAAAGACATGCCAGGAAAACAGTCAGTCTCAGTCAGATGAGACCCTGGATACTGCCGTTACCGAGTCGGAGACTACTGGTGATTCCACGTCTTTTTAAAACGGAGCGACAGTAGGTGGACGTTTTGCAGTAAGGAGTGATCTTGCTTGCTGTGCCTTCTGTGTGGTCTTTCCTAAGCAATGCACACCTGACTAGAGACAGCCAAAAAGAAATGTCGAAGCTTATTGCTTCAGCGTTTGAACCCTACATGCTGTCTTAAGGATAGAACTGTAGAAACCCAACCTCATATAATTCCTCAGAGAGACTACTCGGGTATACTTAGTGGTGGACATAGAAGGATTAATGTTCATCGAGCAATGGCAGGAAGGAGTACTTCTTTTTCTCTGCTAATTTCAGTAATGTCATAAAGGGGCATCATGATGATTCTTAGATTTAATCCTTTTTGCATTATGCACTGTGTGAAGAGAAGTAACATTGCATTTTGTGTGACAGATAGCCTGACGGACCGGAGGGCACAAACCTAGGGAGGGCCCTGTGTGCATGCAGGTTATGTCGCTGTCACAAAATGCAAGGAAAAGGGGCAAAACATGGAATTTGGTGAAGAACAGGAATTATGATGAGGATGAAAAGACTTAGGCATGGCTTCACCTTACGTTCCCCTGCTGTACAGCATTTACTAATCTTCAAATGAGTTGTCTGCTGTAAACATTAGCCCTGTTTGCAGAGGAGAACTGAAATAGCAGCAAAACAACGCTCCCAAAACTGCAGAGCATTACTAGCAGAGCTGGGATTAAACTGTTTCTGGATCATGGGATTCAGGTTTCGGGTACCAGTGATGTACAAGACAGGAATGCAGAGGCAGGTGTACAAAGTGAGCTTGGTCAGAAAAGGAAACAGATTACATGTTCCAACTTCTGCCCTTCCCACCTAGCAGTACAGTGATTTATTTAAAAAAAAAAAAATCTGTTTAACAGTGTGAGATATGTAACAGCAAAGCGTTGCTTTTTTTTGTATTCCCGTATAGCACAATGCTGTAGCTGCACATGGTATTTTATGATAAATCCCATTTAAACTCGTCAGTCTTGTCATCCGTCTGAATAGATCTGTGCAAAGAAAATGGCATGTCTTTATCAGGAGCAAAAGAGGAGGCCTCTAAGTCGCTTGTCCAAAGTGTAACTTCTCAAAAGCTTAAGAGTAATCATCACCTGTTTGTACCTCGCATGATTTTCTTCCTCTAAAAACTGGCTTTTCTTCTGTGCATGTGTGTGTATTGCAGTGGGAGTTAATTGTGGGGGTATCTGCTGCCTTAGGGAAATAACAGTGTTTCCAGTATTAATTCTGCACTGAACTCACGGTGTAGTGATACTCTGGAAGAAAACTTCAAAGCCTTCCTAGCTTCCTTCCATCAGTACGGTAGTTTTTTAGAAGCATGGCCTATACAATGGCTTCATCATCAGTGCCTTCCCGTGTCCGTTAGAAGGGATAATTAATCTAGTTGGCTTTCATCTCTCTAGCAAAGACAGACAGAGGCATTGCTTTGTGAAAATAGGACTCGCTTACCCATATTGTGATTTACAGACGTTTTCTTTCAGAAAGTGATGTCTTGATTCTCAGAGTTCTCCAAAGAAGGTGCGCTTTGACTTAACGGGAGCGCAACTTAGTGTATCTTTAAGAAAAAAAAAACAGCAAACAACCTTTTTTAGTGAAAGAATTGTTTGCATGTTCAAGTATTACGTATACATGATAGGGATATACATCGTTAATCAAAACAATTAAGAAATATCTGTGTACAACCTAAAAGGAAGGATACAAAAGACCATATTAATAAAAATTCATATGAGTGTCTAGATAAAAGACAAAGAAAAAGGGCGGGAAACTCTAAGAAATAGTGCTGAGATTTAACGACATTTCTATTTATTCTCAAACAGTGGGCCAGAAAGAAAAGGATCAAGTTGATAGTCGACCCAGAGTATGAGACCAGCTCCACCGGAGAAGACAGCGCTCCGGATTCCAGCCAGAGGAATCGCGTTAATAACCCGAATATTCAGAACAACATCAACGGTAACATCTACATTGCACAGAACGGCTCTGTGGTCAGAACCCGTCGCGTTTGCCTTGGTAATAATTTAAAAGTCACATCTCCAGTGAGGCTGGGGAAACAATTCAAGAAACTGGACAAGCTTGCAGTGACACACGAGGAGAACGTCCCGCTGAACACGTTGTCAAGGGGACCATCTTCTAGTGATAAAATGAACACAAGACCTTGCAGCGTCTCATTTGCTTCCTCTACTATAGGGGCCAAAAATATAGTAACAAAGCCGGGGGGCTCCAAAATGAAAAGCACAGAAGAGCAGGAATCCGTTGTCGATAACGAGGATGTCAAAGAGCCCTTGGAGTCGCACAGCGAACACACGCAGTCAGATGAAGAGGAGCTCTGGATGGGCCCTTGGAACAACCTTCACATACCAATGACAAAACTGTGATTTTTTTTTTTTTTTTTTTACTTCAGTTTATAATAAACTGCGCTTTTTATTGTCACTGAGGAAAATGTATGAAATTTGTATCGTGCACATACGTTGTATACTACGAACAACACGCTTTAAAAACAAAATTTGCACTCACATTTGTACCAGTTAATTGTCCTCCCCAACAACTATTTTGACGGGCTCCCACTTCACTAAACAATACTTCATTTAAATTAATTAGGTTTTTTTGGATCTTGATTTATTGTTTAATAATCAGTAAACTACTAATAAATGCACAGCAGCATTTGGTTAACTTTCAGACGGTTCTATACATTCCCAGCTTGTTTTTCTGTATGGTACTTGTGGCTATACTGTTTAGATTTGGAAATTGTCTATTTATGTTCAAGATTTATATCCAGAGCTCTTGATTCTGAACTCAGAGTAATAAATTAAAAATAAATCCATGAAGTCAATGGAGCAAATCCTCGGCTGGCTTAAATTTGAGTAACAGTACCAAAGGCGATAGTGATAAACCAGTTTGTGCAAACAGAGGATCTCGCTCAGCACCCAGCTAGCAAACTTATGCAAGAGGGGAATCGGAGTTTGTAAGAGTAGAGCGCTGTTACATAGAAAAGCGAAACAGAAGACTAAATAAGATAAAAATCGCAGAGGAAGGAAATGTGTAGCAATTAATCTTATTCAGAGTTACCTGGCCATGGTTTGTTCATTTTCTTTTGTAAATTAGCTCATTCCAATTTTCCTCTCTAGCCAATTTTTCATCTTTTCATCTCTTCCCACATCAGTTCTGTTTTCTTCTTTAGACTCTCTTTAGCTCCAGCTCTTACGCTCCATCAATAATTGTCATCCTGTGGCTATATTCCTTCGAAATAAACCAGGATGATGCACGAGTCTGTGATAGAAACAGGCATTAAAGAGTAATTAATAGGAAGGGGATGGATACATTTTCAAGCCCAGCTAGCCGTTGGGTTAAACGGTACAGTCACCATTCCACTCCAATAGTGTTGAACATAAACCTGCTGAAAAGACAGATGGGTCGTGGTGAAGAAGATAAAAAGTGACTCTTTTATGAGGCTAATGTGCATAAATGGATCTGTGAAGGGCAGAGGGTGTCAGAACACACATACAAAATTGTTTCCAAAACTTTAAAGTATTTTAATTTTACATGACTTGTAAAATACACTATATAAATTTTGGCACCTGCTCGTAATTCCTGTTCGGACTTCAAAGGTAGTGAGTGTGCTGTGTTACACCTTGAATGGGGAGCTGAGAAATGCCACTGTTCATAATCACCAATGCCTAAAAGACATGAGCAGTACAGAGAAAAGTATTTTTCTCCGTTGTTATACAGGAAAGAAAAAAATAAGATAGATACTCACATGAGAAAAGCATCCTGCTGTGTTCTGCAAACTTTTTTTTTTTAGGGTAAGATCAGACTAGTTGTGAGAACAATACGGATACCTCTGGAAAGACAGGAAGTTGGCAGATAAATGGCTTCAATTAGTAAGGAAATGATTGGCGTCACCATTCTTTCCCTGTTGCTGTAGTTGAAGTTTCACCACAAGATCTGGGTGCCAGCAGCCGTTGGTTCTGCTCTGAGAGTGAACGAACTCTGCTGTGGTTGTGTGTGTTTTCCCCTTGCACAGGTTCTCCTCCATGAGACTCCACGTAGTGTTTGTCTTCAGAAGCTGTTCGCATGTCCTGCTGATGTAAACGTGACATTTCTGTCAAATACCCCTTTTCAAGCTGAGGTTTCCGACCAAATATTTTGAGACGTGGTGCTTGTTTTCAGACATGAGAAATGCAATGCAGCCTACCATGCAAGGGGGGGGGGAGAAAAACAAAACAAAAACGGGTATTTCTTTCTCCTAACTCTTTTGTCTTGGCATATTTGCACTTGGTACCTAACAAAAAAATAGCTGTTTGGAGTTTAGCTAGAGTCTGAACATACAGATAAGAATGATGGAAGAAAAAAAAAGTCTATTCTTTGAAATAACTAGTAAAATGTTATATTTTAATCCTGTTTAAGATACTGTTATTATTTCACTACATCATTTTTATTGCAGGATCTGTCAGTTCTGTTCTTACTAAATATTTCAGTAAGGTTGTATGTTTTTAGAGAAACACTTTCTCCCCGCTAGTCTCAGTTTTCTGAGGGGGCAGAAAAACTGGTTCTTTCTGTAGGGACTCGGAGCTATACCAGCTTTAGGTACCAGCTCTGTGAAGGACTGTCAGGCCTAACACGGGTGGTGAGCAGTGCGGGGGTGAGCAAAATCTGTCAATGCTCTCCCCTTTGCGCTGCCCAAGCGCTGAGAGCTTTTCCCACAATGGAAAGAGCTTCACTTCACTAAGAAACTTCACTTTTTCAGCAATGGGTGGGGTTTATCTAAACTCTAGCTTGATTTTAGTTAACTTGCAGTGACTTTCAAAATCTCAAATACTGTTGGCAGAGAGGGCTGCGTGAAATTTTTCACAAGTGGCAAAGGTATGGGGAGGTATTTTTTCTGTTTTATTTTCTATGGATGTAATACTGTAAATCAATACAGCATTCAAATCTGTATTTTCTGGGGATGCCATACATAGATTAATACAGATTTTAGACTGTGAGCAGGCAGTGTGTGCCAGAACCAACAGCAGTAACAGTACAGATCGAGTAGAAAAGGGTCACTTCTACTTTGCCTTTGGGAAGTGAAGTATTGGCATGGCTTTGGTGGATACAGTAAGTAGAACAAAGTGTCTGGGTCTTGGGGTATAATTTACAGCTATTTAACCACTGAAATTTGTAAAGTTGGTGTAAGGCACAAGCATTTTCCCCTGGGTGGCAGAACGACTCACCGGCTGACCAATCAAGGTGATAGTCATTGCTGCTGACATTGATTTAATTTGTACACTCCTCCGAGCAGGTGCTGCTAGGTTTGTGGTTTAGTACGGCATCTGCTACCCTTTGCAGTATGAGCAAGATGCAAATCGCCGACGACGTGGCTGTAGAAGGGCAATGCAATGCCCACCGTGAGGCAGAACAAGGACTGTCAGGAGAAAAACTAACTTTTTAAAAATTTCCTTTAAGTATATACATCAATAGGCAAGATTACAAATAAACTCCCGCAGATCTATTGGGGTTTAGCAAGCTTAAAATATTTTTGCCTAAGTGGTAGGTAGTCCTTGCGCCCAGGATTTGCCTGAGTGGCTGTGGGGGAAAGGACTGAGCGGTTGCGGAGATGCTCTGTGCGTTCATCTCAGTGCCTTCTGCTAGCAGAGTGATTGTCAGAGCGTGATCACTTGGCATCCCCCCTGCTGAATCCTTCTAGAACTTGCTTATGTAGCTGGAAAACTTTGAACAGTCAGCAAAATGGAACAGAGATTGGAAAAATTGGGAAATTTTAGCAATGGGAGAACAGAACCAATCTTACACAAATTTCAGCTTACATGGTGGAAAAACATATCATGGGAACTGGATATTTTGGGTCAGTCACAACCACAAAAGTGCGTTCTGGAAACTGTCACACACTTCTAAGGGAATACAGCTTGGTATGTAAGAGTCTCCAGTGGATCAAAGCCAAGGTGGTTCTGGTTTCTTGTGGCGGTCATCCGCAGGTTGCTTCTGTGCGATGATCTCAGTGATTGGGATGTGGCTTCTGCTTTTTATATCTGTTTGCCTCTAGCAAGTGCCAGTTGTAACTCAGAGCTTTACAATTAAGTGTATTTTGCAGCTGGTGGATGGGGATAAATGTTTCTTACCTTGTGAGATTTGTAACTGTGCTGCGAATGGGGGTATAAATTTCAGTGCTTTCTCATCAAGCCCTAGTTCGTGGCTGTGCAAAGCTAGCCAGAAATAAAAAGGGCAGCAGCTTTCTCCAGCTCAGCACGCGTTTGCTTGCTGTCCCTTCAAATGCTGCAAGCAGAAATGGTGGTTTTAAGTTACCATTGACTGTCTCATTGTTTATAGCGTGAGAAAGGCTCGCGTTTATTACAAAGTATTGATAAACCACAAGGTCTGATAAACCCAAGGAATGGTGGAGTTTGTCAAAGGAGTTTTGAAGGCTGCTGGTTCTCAAAAGCCCATTAGATGAGTACTGAGGAATGTTACCTCTTTTCTTTATTGTTGGAAGGAGAGAGTTTCAGTAATTTTGCTGTTTGGACGAGGAGCACTAAGCCCAGCTGATCAAATGATAAAGCTGTAGCACAGGCCTGGATCAATACTGGAACAACAACAGGAGCAGAATCAGGTAGTTCACTTGTCACGAAACAAAACCGAAGCTTTCTGGGTGGCGTCAGCGCGGACAGCTGGAAGGCAGTTTATCTGTCTGGTACTGACTGTTGCTCTTTACCAATACACGACAGAATTCCATTGTTCCTTTCGCGAGCCATCCAACATGAGCGACAACAACCCTGCAAACTGTTTGCGCGTTGTTGAGCAACAGCCGTCCACGGTGCTGCTGTGATACACGGCGTGAGTGCGGCATTCCAAGGAGTGTTTGCCTGTCCCCATATGGATGCTGGGGAAACATACAGGTGGCCGTGGCGTTTGGGCATTGCTGCCCTTTGGCTCTGTCCACAGGCCTGTAGGTTCTAACCAGTATTTGGCTTTCAGGAGGTCCCACTGGAACTCCAGCTCTGGACAGACCGGCCTTGCTTGGAGCGGATAGTAGCTGGTAAGTAGTTTCTGCTGTTTTTAGAAGTGTGTTTGGGGAGGGACAGTGTACAGTGGCTCTTTTGCTGTTCTTCAAAGAGCAAGGATAAGTCCCTGTGTCAAACTGTTAAAAATCTTTCTCTTCACCCTCAAAGCTCTGCTGAAACACTTAAAGAATAGAAAACATCATCACCTTTTTAAGGCAGCAAAGGTAAAATTAGCCTTTTTTTAGTGCATACCACTCAAGACTTTGTTCTCTACTCCCAGAAAACTGCGGACATGGTACCTGGCAAAGCTAAA
This sequence comes from Chlamydotis macqueenii, assembly GCF_036417535.1. Taxonomy (NCBI): domain Eukaryota; kingdom Metazoa; phylum Chordata; class Aves; order Otidiformes; family Otididae; genus Chlamydotis; species Chlamydotis macqueenii. The sequence goes on from NC_141562.1 coordinate 16,238,380, forward strand.
TGTGAGGGCAGTTACGGGGTTTATCTCGTCGCAGCAGTTAGCAGAAACTGCAAGCGTCTGTTCCCAGGGGAGGTGTTCCTGAGAGGTAAAGAAGTCCAACCAGAGGAACTTTTGAGAGATTTTTGGGGAGCAGGGGACAGGATGGTAATAGAGCTTTGGTGCAGAAATGAATGTTGTGTTACTCTAGAGGAAGATTTCGTTCGATTTCAAGAGTTTAGGGAAAATATAAGCCTTTGTATTGATAACACCGCAAAGCTGTATTGTATGTCAGCGTTGCAGAGATTGATAGTTAATGGCTCACTGGTGAAATCCATCGTTGGTTCTCCTCAGCAGTTAGATTCGCAGTACATGTGTGCATCAACTCTCTGGCTGATCTGTTGTCTTTTGAGGTGTGTAAGTGAGGCCAGTTTCCATTTCAGAGGGCAGGGTCTCATAAGATTTGGCGCCCTGCAGCCAGATGTTTCATAGAAGTTCTCCCTGCAGGGCGGCAATTTGCTACCGTTCATCTGGGTTGGAGCTGGTGGTATTTCATTTGTGCGAGGGTTAAGCCCAGCCTCTCGCAGGTACTGCGTTCTGTAACGTGCTCCTGTCTGGCAGACTGAGCCGTTCCTGTGGAGCTGCTGGCAAGTTATGTGCTGTGTGATACAATTAGTGCTTCCCAGCCATGCCCCGCTGTCACAGAGCAGTGGGTCACTGGTTTTTGTGACAAGATGTGGCAAGAAGATTTGGCTGCTCCTCACCGAGGTGACGCTTTAGAGTCTCCTTAATGCCTCTGCTGAAGGCTGACAGGAGAGTTTAGAGAAATTCTATTTTGCCATGATTACTTTTGGTATCTAAGAACAAATTTCTTACTTCCTCTATGAGGTCACCAATGGAAATTGTATTAAGGTCATTATTTAATCTGATTAATATTTCACAGCTAGAAAGATTATTATTTTTTATTATCACGTTTTATAAATTAGATTTAGACAGCACGCCTCTAACAGCATGCGCGAAGAGCTGTTTTACTTGTTATCTCAGAAATGCTGGTAAGAGGCTGTTTTAATGAAAAAGGGAAGTGCCATTTAAAAAAAAAATATAAAATATTAAGTAGTCTGCCCTGATTTAGTGTTACAAAAAGCTACCACAGAATGCTCATTCTAGGAAAAGGGGGTAAACAAAATGGTGAATGCTGATTAATCATCACTGTTTAAATGAGGAATGCAAAACATAAGAATGCAGTACACTACAAAACTTAATACCATCATCAAGCCAAGTGAGAATAGTAAATATTTATCTTTCCCATCAGTTTAATTTACTGATACACATTTTTTTCCTTGTAGACTGAAAAATCTGCATAGTTACACTATCAGTATGCATAAAGAAATGAATTCTGAGTAGACATTGGGGCACAATGTGGCCTGTAGGCACCTTGAAAGACCTTCACAGTGTGGCGAAAGACGAGTTGTGGATAGGATTGCTAAGGCCAAGGGCGTTAGAAGCACAGGAAGGTGCTCTGGTGCTCCCAGATCTCAGGTTCAGAAGCTATGCTTGGCTCAGCCACTGGCTCCTTTGTTTTCCTTGAAAAAGGTGAGCAAGGGCAGGAGAGACAGGACTGCACTGTGCATGGAGAGACATGCAGTCTAGCACGGGTACCAGAGCACAGCCACGCTGGGTGTTAGGCTGCCCACGCTAATTATCCTGCCAGGATGATAAATTACAGTCCCTTGTTTTCTGGACTTACAGAATAGCCATGCCCTTGTTTCCGTGGAGGGGAATTTCTCTCTTTGTGCACATAGGTGTGTGTATCTGTACACACACGTGCGCTCACCTGTCCATCCATCCTTCTCCACCTATAAATGTACAGCTCTGACAGAATAGATCTTCCTATTAAAACAAGCTGATGGCTAAGGAGAGACTACTGTAAATTAAAGACGAAAATTCTGATTAAAAATTTGAATCTATCTTGAAGGGGGCAGGAAGAGGGAGAAAGAGCAAAACGATGAAATGTGCAGCGCTCGTTATCACTATGCAATACTGTGACGCCAGACCCTGGCAGCTCAGGAAGCGGGGCGTGTGGCCGCAGTAATGCGGTGCGCACCGGGAGGACTTTGCCGCAGCAGGCGCTCCGTGGCAGCGCAGCATCTTTCTCTCCTGAGGTGTAGCTCCCATTGAAGCTGGAGCATGTTTCTCGTGCCACTGTGAAGGTAACGCAGCTAAAGAGCTTCTTGTGCCAAATGAGCTTGGGTTAGCAGGAGGCAAAGCGTTCAGCTGTAGTCTCCACAAAGACAAACAGAAAAGTCACACTGGTTTCAGCAGCTGCTCTGTTTATGACACAGCTTTCCAGCCTTCCTGATAACCTCCATGTCCTCAAACTAATGAAGATGTAGTCACTAAAGGGAAAAAAATTATGAAAAGAGAAGACAGCAAAGCTGCTGAGGTTTTGTACAAGGAAACATCCCATCTGCTGCTACTGCAGGACAAGTCACCTTGATTTCTTGTGCTTCCTTCCCAGCATCCATTTACCTGGCACATTGCACGAGAAATCAGATGAGGGCAAGGTTTGTTTTTCAGGAATTTTTGAGGAGGGTGTAGAAATTAATTAATCCTAGACTGTGATATACGTTCACCTGAGTGCTGCTCGTTTAGCCTCCACAGAAAATGCACTCTATTGTTACAATTTTGGGGTAATAAAATTTAATAAATCATAGGAGGCAGCAGCTGGAACCACAGTCCTCCTAAGGTCCACTTAAGAGCAGAGACTTTGCCAGTATGTAAGCACACCGTCCGGCTGTTGGCAGTACCCTGAGCACAGCTAAGTTGCTACAGCTGGATGGGTATACTGTTTCCAAATTTTAGACCTCCTTTTGCTGATGTATAAGTGGCTTGTAAAACATTATTAAAAAAAAAAAAAAAAGAGAAAGAAAAAGGGTGAGGGGAGTATGGTCCTGATACTTAAGGCCTAGCCAGACAGACCATCCAGGGACAAACCAATTCTGACACGGTCTTAGCAATGGGGACTTCTGTGAGGCAATTTCATCTGAGAATGTGGCCTTGGTTGTTATTACTGATACATATTTTAGAAGCTTTAATAATAAATGAAAAGGTTTGTAACTGTTGGAATATGGACCTTTCCTTTTATTCAAGCAGCAAAATGCTACATGGATGTGTGAAAGGAGGCTATCTTTATGAATGCACGGAAATAACTACAAGGCAGACTGCAAAATGAGACTGGGTTTGAAGTGCTTTTTTATAGTAAGCTCGTTACAGAAGCTATTCACAACTGCTCGTTTTTGTGCACAGCTGGCTTGAGCCATGTTAGCTCTGTACTGCAGAGTTCAGGGCTTCGGGCCATATTCCTTGTAAGTGTAAATACGTAACTCCTCAGGCTGATTTCAAGCTGTCGGTCCCACTCTTGTTCTCACATTTCCCTTTTGGCAGGTTAGTTTATGGGCATTGATTCCGCCCCTCTTCTATCAAGGTGGATTTAAAAGCAGATCGTCTGTATTGAAAGCCAGAACCAGGACACAGACGTTGGTTAGTGCTAGGAAGGCAGCCTGCCTACAGCACGGGTTAGACAAACAAGCTGGCTTTTCAGTGAAAGGTGTCTTTCCAGTGAAGGAGAGTTTCCTCTGTCTTTTTTTGCAAGAAACAGTTGCAGCAGGATTTGCACAGGAGCGTTCGGCCTTTCCTAGCTTCTTTCTCATTTCACGCAAATAGGAAGTAGAAAAATGCCATCTCTGCCATGATCTGTCCGATGATGCCCAATTATTTTGACTGGTTGTGGTTAGTGATACATGTTGGGCTGTGCCCTGATTTCTGAGAACTTTCCGTGATGACTCCAGGAGCATTTCCTGTAGCTGTACCTACTGGTTCGGAGTTCAGCATCTTGCAGGTAGCTCTTGGACTATTTTTTCTCAGATGCATTTCCCTGCATTTATCTCTGCTGAAAGTCACCTACCTCCTTCTTTTTGCCCACTCATTCAGTTCTGCAAGGTTTCTCTGGAGCACTTTAGCATCATTGTAGCATTTGACTGCCCCAAAATAATGGTTTATTTGGCTTTGTTTTGGGTTTTTAAAAAATATATTCCATAATATGGAGTGAAATAGCATCTGGTGGACAGGTATTCCGTGGTGTTGCTGGTGACAGTTGCATTTCTTTGTATTTGAACAGTGCAACGAGTGGGATGTTCCTAGCAGTCTGGCAATAACGTGAGAGTTTACCTGGTCTTTAATCCCTCCCCATCTTTCTAGGAAAGCTTATATTTATATAGAAAAGATAAAATAAAAAGTCTGGTCAGATAGATAGTGTTGGGGAGATCTTATTTACAGTTGAATACAGCTCTGTGTATGTGGCTGAATTGAAGAGGAAAATACAATCTCCAAACCCAGCAGGGAAAAACTGAGGCCACAAAAGGTGTGGAGATTAGAAGCAAGAGTCTCATGTGCTCCTGCAAGTGACTTTGCTTAAGTGGGCTAATGAAGTTCTTGTAAAAATACATACTATAATGTAGTTTAGTTTTTCCTTTTTAAACACCATGCTGTTGTTAAAAGTTCAGCCAGAGCAAGCATTCTGCTGATGACCCTACTTGTAGACTATTGTGTTCACATTGCTAGTTTTAGCCTGTGAATTTATTGATTTGCAAACCAGATGGAGTAAATTCATTCTCTTTCCTACTCCTATAACGTTACTATAAACGTTGCAGACTTACCTTTTGAAAAAGGTAGAGGAAAGAAGAGTATAAGTTTTACAGTCTTGCTTAATTACACGTTTCCAGACTCCTCCTAGCTGAATCCAGAGAAAGGAGTGTTAGTTTTGATCTTACAGGAGCACTAAAATCTCTAAAAACAGGCAAACAAAAAGTTTTCTTACCGTAGCACTTCTCATTAATTTTAAATCCCAAAGGCAGACTGAAGAAACATTCTTACATCATAATCACTACTGTTGTTTCTCCTTCCATGCCCAAACCATTTCTTATTTCCTCCCATGAAAACCTTCAGAGTTTGGTTTTAAGAAACGTCATTCCTACTGACTTGCTGCGTCATCACATCCAAGGCATGGTTCTGTGGTGCCTTCTCTCTATGCTGTCTTACACATCAGCTTTCCACTGACCTTCAGCTTCCCAAATTGCATTAAAAAGCTTTGGTTTTGTGACGTGGCACAGCATCTGAAGTCTGGCCAGTATTTCACCTAGCTGCTGCTGACTGCCGTTACTTTCAGGAGTCCAAGTTATTTTTCTAAGGGATTAGTTTATTTACAGATTTGACTGTGCTCTTTACGTTTGGTAAGGAGCTCTATTACCCGTAGTCATGCCCCTGTCTTGTGGGAAGTGCTCACCCCCAGCACCACAGCGTCACTATTACCAAAGTGCATTTATCACCCAGTACTTCCCAGATGCCTGGACAAAATTTGTTCATCAACAATTAGTTCTCCAACAGTTGTGAGGTGCTAATTAGCTCTCCTAAGATTTGAGGACGTCTGTTTTTCTAATGTTGTTACTTTCTTGTTTTCAGCTTGATCTCCTAGGGAAACAACACAGGTGACTGCGGTGTCCACCCCCCGTCCCTCCTGCTCTGAATCATTTCTGAACCAAATGACTGACTTCATTCAAATCTGAAGGAAGGTTAACAGGCTCCAAATTAATTAAGTTTCCACAAGCTTCAGGAAAATTGACAGCTGGGTAGAGGAAAGTGAGGAGCAAACTAACATTTCTGTGTCCCCAGAGGAAGATGAGAATTCAGCTGTTGGCCACAAGCAGACAGACAGTTAGGATGCACCCGGCTCTTCCATGACTGCTGGGGATGTCCTGGCGGCCTTGGGGTGCCCGGTGTGACTGTGGTGTGAGTGGCAGAGGGATGGATGAGAGAAATCCAAACACCTTTTTCACTCATGGTGCCAGTTACTTTCGTTCCCTACTGCTGCACACAGCTGAGATCTTAAAAACCATTAAAGAGACAGTCATCCCTGTCTGATGTGCACATTTGCTGTGAGATGCCAATGTGCTCGTTGCTGTTGTAGTTTGACTGGCAGAACATTTCAAGCACTGTCCTCAGCACAGAGTTAAAAACCTTTGACTTTTGGTTTTAGTTAATGCTTTGAAGAGATAATGGGAATTTAATACATTGAGTACGAACAATTATTTGGCCACTTATAATGAGAATTATGGCAGCTGTGTAATACAAGTTTTTTCTCACTAAAGTGAAGTTCTAATTAGAATGATAATGTCTCTTCTTTGGGGAAGCTTTTAAAGTAATTGCGAGGTCACCTACAACTTTGTTTGAATAGCCAGTTAATTCTCAGTTTCATTTTAGTCGCTATTTTCCATGACCTTCACCATCAACCCACAGCCTCCCACTAAATTTAGTTTCAGAATAACAGAATTTCAGTTAGATAGGTGCTCAAGGTTTATTGTGCATGTTAGCTAAGAAAGGCACCACACAGACAACTCAGGGTGAGTTGTTGACCCTGTTATATTCACTTCCTAAAAGTTAAAAAGAACAGAGCTTGTGTTTTTAAAGCTTGATTTTTGAGATATCTTCTTAAGGGAACTCTAAACAGGATAAGCTTTACATCTGAGGTAGAATGTGACGTGCGCAGCTGTGCAATATCAAGCTTTCATGATAGCTGAGCATTAGTACACAGTACAGCAAACCACGGTTAAATATCTGCATGTTAGCAGAAACCTTAAATTGGGCTTTTGTTCTTCTGCTGGCAGTTTATAACGTGTTACTCTAAGGCAAACAGGACTCCGTGGATGGCTCAAGTTGACCTCCTCCCTCCTGGCACCCTTCTACGGAGTATTCCCCTTCTCCTGCCCAAACCCCAACGTGCAGCCCGCACCCCTACCTGTCTCACAACTTCTCCGCACCCGCCACCTAGGCCACGGTCTCCTCCTGCGCCACGTGCACCGCTGGGGATGTGCCTCGGCAGCCCAGCAGGTTCTCCCAGCCCTGGAATATAAGCAGAGGTTTCTATGGGTGGTCAAGTTTTTCGTTTGTAGTTTCTATCTAGCAGATCAACAAAGTCTCTTAAAATCCCCCTCTGTTAAGAAAAATCAATAGGATATTTAGGATGTGCAGCATGCAGTATAAAACTGGGAGCTGAACGGAGCCAGAACAGCAGTTGGACAAGAACATAAACGGGTAGCCGTTAATGAATTTTGCAAATTAACAGCTCCTGCAGGCTTAAAAATGTAAAGGCTAAAATGGTTTCTGCACAGTCAGCTGAAGAACTGCTTTATTCATCCTTTCCCTTCTCTTTGAAATTATTTTTGCCCTCTACAGTTGTAGAAGAGTCCCCCTTGTGGTGTATGCCATAAAAGCAGCAGGCAGCATTTCTTCTGGCCACTGCCACTTTCCTGCTCCTCTCTAATGCATTCAAATTCGTTTTTATTCAAGTGTACAAAAGTCTGACCGCTGCGTGGGATGGCTTATGGAGCTGCGAATTAGTATTTGCATGTTGTTCATCCTATTGTCTTCTGCTTTACTCCTTCGCTGTGGGTTTCTTAATAACTTTATCCACTAATGAGCTGTTCAGGGCAGTTGTGCTTTGTGGGCTGCTCCATCTCCCTCGCAAAGCAGAGGGCTTTCTTGAGCACAGAGTGATTTGTTTGGCAATCTGTCTGGTTCTGCCTCTGCCAGGACACTCTGTCCCCAGCACAAGTCTGATTGCACTCGGCTCCAGACAGGAGGGAGAAAGGACTGTGGCATGTAGCATGTTTTTAAGGCTGAATTAGTGTTCAGGCTGTCTTACCTGCTGATGAAAAGAAGTCCCCTTTCCTTTGAGGCCTCACACCATACTTTTTTTTTTTTCAGTTGCAGCAGCTGCTCTTGTGTGCCCATTTGTTATCTCTGCACAGCAAAGGAGGAATTCATAGCTTAGAGGCCTGACACCCTGCAACTTTGATGCAGCAGCATTTCTGGGTAAAGCCTGGTTTGACTGTAACAGCTTCCTGTAGGGTGGGAGAAAACAAAAAATAAGGTCCGGACTATACAAGAATGCTGCACTTAAGTAGAGCGGCCTTTAAAAGGGATGTCCTTTCCTTTAAACCAAGGATAGTCAACCACCCCGCTCCAAGGGTTGGCCACAGACCCTCTGGAAGTATTTAAGGGCTATAAACTGTTTACCATACCAACTCACCAAAGAAGCAGTTGCTTGTGAGGCTTCCCCCTCGCCCTTGCCGCTGTAACGGTCCCTGGTCCCTCCCTTCACCAGGACCAAGGACAATTGATCACGTGAGATGGGGTGGGGAGGACGTCCTGTCTGATGTGCTCTGGTGACCAGGAGAAAGCCACAGTGTGGATGATTTCTAGTGGCCTGGGTGTACCCAGGAGCGCTGGAGAGCATGTAGATGCCCAGCCTAATCTTCTGGAAATAGTGGGGACATCAGAGAAGGCTTGCCTGGACCAGCTAAAAGAGGGATGTCTACAACAAGTAATGTTTTCCTCTTTGTGGGGAAAAGAGAGCCACGGGATGGCTCAGGTTGGGCATTTAATGGTCCCGTAACTTCTTCTCCATCTTTTTTGGAGGCAAAACTGTCAAAAAGGTTTAGAAGCAGGAGGAGAAAGGAGACAGAGATGAGACACTGAACAGTTGTCTGTGGTGCAACAAAAATCTCTTTCTTCATTTTAAGTACACCTGCACTGAAGAGGTGATTTTTGTGGGTGCGTATGCTTGACCAATTGCCAGATCCGAGACGTAAAACAGATGGAGCCTTTTTCACCTGTTTCCACCATCCTGTACTTACTGCAGGTTAGTGCAGTGCAGCAGCTCAGTCTCTTTTCTTCTTTCCTCTGTGCGGGGCACACATCATACAGTTTCCAGGTGACCAACAGCCTTTCTTACACACCAATATCTTCCCCCATGTCTGGCTTGATGTGGGGGAAAAGGGATAAAATCAGTGTCCTGTGACAGAACTGAACACCAGACTAGCTGTGCTAATGCCAGGAAACAGCTAATTTGGCATCTGGTTACATGACATCACATTTTTGTGACAAGACTTGTATTCAAGACAGCACCACTTAGAATGACTTTTTAGATTATCCTTGACTTTTCTATGTACTGTTAAGTCTATTTCCCGTGTTATAGGTTTATTTAATTCAATGAGAAAGTGCTGAAAGAGCTGTGTGTGTTCACTTGTTAAACACACTGGACTCCTCACCTCGGTGTTTGCATTATTCCTGTTCATTATCCATGAGGCTACAGCAGACAAGGGCTGGGTGAACAGCTACTGATCAGCTCATCTGAAGCAGAGGCTCATTTTGAAAAGGATGCAGGTGAACTAATATGGTGGAAATAACTCTGAAATTAATTATATTGCAAAACCTCCCACTCTGCAACCGCTTGACCCTGGGAGGCCAGCGGCCTCAGTAAGCAGCTCCCTTGGTTTTGGCTTTATTTGGGGATATAGCCAGTTTTGGAAGTCAAAGTAGCCTTTGGACAAAGTAGCAAGGTTCAAGACGCATTGTACTGGGCAGCTGAGGGGTCACTCACACCCCACACCCTACTTGTGAGCTCTCCTTTGCTGCAGCTTAATAGGGGTGCAAAATAAAAAACAGTAAAGCGAGTCAGTTCCTGGGAACGGGGTGGGGGTTTGTTTGTTCAGTGGGGTTTTGGCCAGCCAAGAAAGATCTAAGAAGAATAATCCTTGGGGGAAAACAAAGAGTGAGGTTTTTTTTTCCCTTTTTTTTTTTTTGGTCTGCTTTAAGAGTATCTTAATGGCTAGAACTCGGAGGGATTCTGGGCTGTCCTCCACAGCTGGATGTGCTTTTGTGCAGTCTGAGAAAAGCCCAGAAGATGTCACCACAGGCCAGCAGGAAAGCAGGTGAGAGTCTCAAGTCATTTTAAACAGGGGAGTGCTAGATCCGTGCAATAACCAGCCCAGGCAACATCCGTTGTTGGATTTATATTTAGAAAAACGTTGTGGGTTATTTTTGTTTTTTAATAATGAGATGAACATTAGCACAATTATGGTAACAGAAAAGCCAAAAATGTGGCAGTAATTGCAATGCTTTTTTTTGGGGGGAGGATTTTTTGACAAAAAGATTTGCATTCTGGAATAGATATTTATAAGCAACTTTCAAGACAAAACTGAAAACTATTTTTGAACAGTCACACAAGCAGCCATGGGAAAAAACTTATTTTTCTCCATAAAAGGAGTGGTCAGATGGTCAAATGAGTGGGTTTATTAAAAATAAGCGGCATCCTGCTCTTGTTTTTGCATTGCTCTGGGGCTGTTCCTCACATTTCCTCTTCCCTCCCATAAGTTTAACGAGTTTTTCATTTTTACTAGAAAGCGAAAGGGTCATTTTATAAACATAACAATGATGTACAAATAAATAAAGCAACTTTGTCTCTTGCAAAGTAAGCATATTAAAAAAAAAAAGATGCAAGCAAGTATAGCCCTGATGTGCCAAAGCAATCCACTTGGGGCGGACATAGGCATCCATTTAAGCTTTACAAGATCTGCAGCTGTAGACTCAGATGTATTTTAGTTGCTTGCACTTACTTAACTCTTCAGTCTCCAGTCTAGTTAACTAGGAGATCAGTGTAACAGTCATCCTATCCAGAGCCTTGCCAAAATTGCCGTGTGTATACGTAGCAGCTTCAAGCAGCTTTGCTTGTTTCAGTAGAAAATCCTGATCTTGACAATATTTCCCTACAAGTTATTTGCCAGAAGCAATAACCCTGTGAATATAGGAATGGAATAAATGTACATGCTACATCACATGCTGAAAGAAAGGGGTGTGGTGTTGACATTGTTCCTAACACTACACCTCTGATTCCCCTTTTTCAAGTTCGCACATCAAAACTGTCACAACCCTTCAGTTACGGCAGGAAAAGATGTAAATCTATCCATGCTATGGTCCCTTGCTGCCTTCAACACAGTATATCCCCACTTTGCAGGCTGTTAAGAAAAGCAATCTGCCTTGTATGCTGCGTGAGTTGGGCTCTTTGCAACTCCCAGCTGCTCCCTTTTCTCCACCTCATTCCTCTGACCTTTGGGTCACATTGTAACACGACCTCATTTCTGAAATACATTCCCTTAAAATATATCTCAAGAGAAGCTGCTCAATATAGGACAGCTTAAAAAAAATTACTTTTCAGGCAGTTGCAAAACTTGCCGACACCAGATTGTCCCCTAGGCTTCAAGCCACACGCGTGAGGTGCAGGGACAGTTATTTAACAACACGTGCTTTGTCAATGGACAAAGCTGTGAGCTGTTCTTTAGGTTCAGTTATTTATTTATCTGTTTATTTGTTTGTTTACTTCTAAGCCATAGCAAAGTCTTTTTTTTTTTTTTTTCTAGCAAGCCTTAGCAATGCAGCAGAGAGTCCCAAGGGCAGGGGGAATTTTTTTCCTTCCTGTGTTTAGGCTTGAGACTCATACTTCTGAAATAAATCTTTTCCTATTTTGTGGCTTGCCTTGTCAGCAGAGTTTTGAGAGCCCGCTGAAGTAACAACTCACTGTGGTCACTCTTGTTTAAGACTAAGCCAATGCTGCAAGCAGCCATCATCACGAGCCACTGCGCTGGCCTGGGGCTGTGCACAGCCTTCATGGGAAGGTCAGGGGCATCCTGGACCCAAGCAGGAATAGTCCAAGTAGCAGGTCTTCAGGGTATATTGCAGTTGTGCAAATAAATTCACAGGTACCAGCAGAGGGACCTTCTCTGGCAGAAGGTGACAAAGAGATATAGCTCCTGATAGAGGCACTGCATGGGTACACAGCCTATATTCATCCGTATGGATGCTGTAATTCACCAGCCTTGTATATCAGCGCACAAACTTGCAGCAAATAAAAAGGCCAAGATATGAATAAAAGCTAAAAATAACTAATACTAACAAATAAAGCCTTTCCCCAGTGGTATACATTCCTGGCAATTCTTTCTGTTGCTAAGTAATGCTTTTGTAACAGATATCAGCAAAGTTTCATTCAAATATAAACCCAAAAATGTATGTCCCCATTTTAAAAAATTTTGGAGGACAAGCCAAATTTAAAAAAATGTCATGTTAAAAGAAGCAAGTGGGCTGCAAAGCCATGGCTTCAGCTCCAGAACTGAAGTTATCAGCTGTAATAGCTCACGTGCATCGTGGTGGAGTCATGATGGCACCATTTTCTTCTGTTAACCGTGTACCAGTGCACAGGAAGCCAAGCCAGTCTTCTCTCATGCACTGAAAACACTTGCAGCATCTCAAAAATTCGAAGAAATAATTTTTCTCCTTGTTTGGTTAGCAGCAAGAATATAAATAGACCAACTTTGAGAGATTATGGGATTATCTCTCCTTCTCTACATGCTGCTGATTAGGTGAAGGTATTTACTGTCTCATTTTATACCCTGATAGTGAGGTCCTTGCTGTGAGATAACAGTAGGAAATTTCAGACTCAGTTTTCTGATCTCACCACATTCCCGTGAAAAGCACCTCTCTTCTTGGTGAGGTGCAGATATGTGCGTCCCCTCCCTCCAGAAATTCGTGGCCATTCTAGCACTTCTGTATTTGGCAGTCAAAGTGGGATAATAAGGGCAAAATTAAGCGCCTAATGAATGTTCTAATTGATGCTACCGCAGGCAGGAAGAAGTCTCTGCCTGCTGTAGCCTGGAGGTGGCACTGACCAACACACAATTTCAGCAAAATGAAACCCAGCCAACAGCTGGAGAATGGGATAAATACACCTGGATTTCTAGACGTTTTTCCTTTCCCTATTGTAGTACTGCTCTAGACAATTTGACAATCTTGAGAAGTGATGCTCCAAAATCCAGCTTTGCATGCAAATAATCATTTGGCTTTGTATTGTAAAGTTTGTATTTTATAAAAAAGTGATGTGTTGCATTATATTTCTTTTTTTTTTTTTTCCTGGAGAATTAATTGCCTTTAAAGAATGAATATTTTCCTTTTACCTTTGTCATTGTCAGTAAACCATTGCATCTTTGCAAATGCTTTCTATTTTTTCCTTTTTTTTTGAAAGATTTTTTAAAAGATTTTTCTTATGTAGCTAACATAAATGGAAGGAAAAAGAAAAAGGAAGAACACAGATGATAGTCCTAAAGGGATGACCTTAACGTTTTGAATTAGAAGCTGAACTTAGCAGGTAAAAAGTATAGTAACTGAAGTCAGATGGTTAAAAGCTATTGTCTTTGTCAGATTACAAAATCAGGAGGTTTTTGACTACCTGGATTTTGAACTGGTTCTCGGATAACTGCTGCTACACAGTTCAGTTCAGCTTCATTGTAATTTTAACTCTCACGCTTCAATACTGTACCTCATTTTATGCTGTCAGCATCTTTAGTGATACAGTGTAACTAAAAACCATCTTCCCACCCTTTTTTCTGTACCTACAACACTGCAGTCACACCATCACCACACTAGATGGCAATGATGCCCACGGAGAAGGAAAACAGGCTCGAGCACCAAGCTCTGCAGAGGAACTGAGTTAGTTCAGAGATTTCACCCCCTTTTATCTAAAAAGGAGTATTATACAGGCTAGGGAAATCAAGGTTAAAAAAAAAATAAGGTGACAGTGATTTACATAAAGGGACTTGCCAGGGTGTGTAGGTGAAATTTCCTTTCAGGATGTTGTTTCCATAATTCTTTAAGTCTTGTCTTGGATGTGTGCTTTCTGTCCTGCTTCATCCTTCATTTTCTTTCTTAATTGAACCAAGCAGCTTTAAATCCAGAAATTAATACTTGAGGAAAAAGAAAGGGGGAAGGAGGGAAGCCATTTACCTGTTAGAAATCTACAGGTCATTTGCACAGTTGAGTCATTAAGGGCAGCCATGGCACAGCAGTGAAATTTGCCTGGAAGGGTTATGTACTTCGTGTTGCTTTCGGTGGAAAAAGGATCAAAAAGTTAACCTGCCCTTGTGTTTTTGTACACATATACATACATACACTCACGTATATATTTATAAGAAGTGTACATACACATGTCTACATAGAGATGTGTACACAAACACATGTATTTCTACTACTCCACAGTTTGGATTTATGTAAAACTTAGAAACATTTTGCCCCTTCTCAGGTCAGCCCAGCACAGAAGACCCATGTGCCCCTCTCAGGCTTTATCCTGGAGACATTTTTGAGCACATTCTCCCAGTGACCCCCTCGGCTCTTCCAGCACCGTGTGTAGCTTCTGGCTCCTTTCCCCTCCCTTGCAACAAGTCAGCTTTGGAGCACTTACAGCTGGAGCTGTCAGCTGGTGCTTCCTGGGAAAGCCCCTCTTGGCTGCTCCTGCTGAAACACATTACTGAGTGCTGGAAGTGAGAAAGGGGAGAGCAGAGTCAGCACCCTGCAAAAGCAAAGAGTCAATCATCTCCCTTTCTACAGGTGGCCTCCGTTTAAAAGGCCAAAGCCAAAGCAGCTCTGTATGTGAGGGTGGGCTGTTTGTACTTGCCTAAGTGGGTCCTGGCACGTGCCAGTGCTCACTGCTCTCAGGTTCTCTCTTCTGGGGGCTACATAGACCCAGCTTTTACAAGCCAAACCATTGACCCTGTGTAAGCGCCGTGTGATGTGAAGGTTTGTTGTAGGTACAAACTGCAGAACACATGCCTGCCTCTTGATTAGTTGTCCTGTCTGCCATCCAAATACTGAGCGGCCCTTCTCCTGGGTGCCACGTTCTTTCTTCCCTAGCAGTTGTGTAAGACAGCAATGACCTCTCACAAACTGGAAAAGTTTGGTGGTTACCAGACCCGAGTGCCAAGCTGAGGGGTTCATTTCCTCCCTGAGAGCACCTCTTGTGTGTGCTTATCCAGCTCCAGTGCACGCAGCTGTGCTGCCTGCCCAAGGACCCAGCTCAGCAAAGCTCTGCTGCCATCTCGTCCCGTCCTTTGCAAAGGTAAGTGCGTACATACAAGGAGGCTTCACGCTGACTTTGTGTATTCAAAAAACACACTTTTCAGGAATGAGTTCCTGTTGTTTTCAGGTAATTGACTTCTCCTTACCGAAATGAGCATCCTGTATTATGCTGCCAGCCTTCTGATCCTTCCACCACAGCAAAACCAAAAATTCTGATATCATACAGTCTACCTGCCCAAATATAAACATTTTGTTTTAAAGTTAATTTGAAACTAGACATTTGTTTTGGAAATACACAGTCTCAGAAAAGGTAAGCAGGCTTTATCTCTGACAACATTGCAATGTTTATTCAGTGGAACTTTTTCTATTGGCTTAAAAGAATCACAGACCAGCCCCAAATCTACCAAAGGGACTCGCTGCAGCCAATAAATTATATTGTATTTTCTTCCTTAAGGGCATTTCTTACACTTAATGTGGGAATTCAGAAGGTTATATATAGAACTGGGAGCTATACAAACAGAATTATGTTGACAATGTAAATGTTTACCATCTAATCTGACCTGTTCTTGCCTCTTGGCTATGGTGCTGTTTGGCTTGATACTTTTAGATTTCCCTGTTTACATAGCATCTTCATATACTTTAAATTTATCCATTCGTTTTTTACATGGAAAATTTTATTGATAAATACTTTTTTGGAGGAAGATAATGGTATTATTTGGAGAAAATATTTTAAAGAGGTGATGGAGTTAAACTGTGTGTCCTAGGGTTATAAAGTTGCCTGGAAATTGAAAGGCAATTTAAATCACTAGAACTGACTTCTGTTAAATTTTGTCATGCTGGAGAAGTTTTGGAGGAGTAAAGAAAAACCAGTATTTAAAAAGGTGAACAGGCTGATATAGGTTGGTTGGCTTGACAATGAGTCTGAGGCTGGATACTGGGAAGACATGGCCAGATGCAATCTGTGACAGATTGAAGACAATGTAATTAACACCAATCAAGGATATTTTGTGGAAAATAATTCTTGCGAAGCATATATGAAATCTACTCTGATGAGGTAAAAAAAATTAAGCAATAAAATTAACTTTGTGAGGCTGCAAAATCCTTTGCAGTCCTTAACTGAAGTCAGAGGAAAGAGCACATCATGTGGTATTAAACTGAGACCAGACCGGTCAGGAAAGCGAAGAGCAGTTCAGTCAGGAGTCAGACCCTGATGCTGGCGAGCGAAGTCCTGTGGCGGCAGCTTTGGTGAGCCACTGTCTGCTCTGTCCTTCAAATCTCAGAGGTGAGTTGGGCAGATTTCCTCTAAAGCTTTGCCAACCCCAGTGCAGATCATAGGCTGTTAACAGCCTGGTCGGGATGCTTCAAGGCTGCAGTGATACTGGGGTGTATTTTTTTCTCTCTGCTCACAAGGATGATGTTTATTCTTTGGTTTTTAATGAACAGTGAAAAAATCTAACACTGTTGTTATTACCTCATTACTCCAGTCCCAACAAAATCATGAGGGTTAGCAACACTGAAACAAACATTTTATATGAAATACGGAGCCTCAGTATACTTCTCTGTGTACTTTTTACCACGAATGTACACATGAATCAGTATAATTGCACTGCTCTGTAATTACACTGATTAACGTGTACATTCGTGATAACGAGTATACAGAAAAGCGCATAGAGTTAGAAATACTGACGCTAAATCAGTAAACCAAAGTCAGCTACGCATCTGGGCTGTGAAGTGTGCAAAATGTCCAACCTCAAAGAGTGCCGCACCGCCACACGTTCTCTCACGACAGCAGCCACTGTTCCTCCTGCTGGGAAAATAGCATCAGGCTTACTCATTCCTCCATAGGCATCCTTTTCACAGGACCTTCGCAAAAGTGAGAAAGTCTTGATCTTGGGCAAAATGTGACAACTACTTGCTGACAACTGCAGCTCCTTATCAGTGCTGTAAATGTAATCAGCCCTTGATCAAGTGCAGTGTTTTAGGCCTCCGGAGGGTGGTTACAGGTTGGCAGAGAGCTACTTTCCCCCTCCTACAGTTAGAATTAAATTCACAACTTTAAGATACGATAATGTTATTTAATCCTGGGCTAAGGCCCCTTTATGCCTATTTACCTGGCAATAAAACACCCTTGATGTGGCTTAATCACAAAGGTGCTGATCAGAATTGTCTTTAAAAAGTCATCTAAAAGAGTTAGCTCCAGATAACATAAGGCACTGCAAAGCAGCTGTTACAATTTGGAAATCAACCTAGATCTTCAGCATGAGGGAGAAGACAAATGTTGTTCCTTCTTTTTAGGGCCCCTACCATGGTATTAAACCATGGGTTTGATTTTATCTATTGTGTTCTTGCATATCTGGTGCAAAAAGGTTTCTGAACTTTTCTCATATTTGGTTTTACGATAACTTCCCTGAGTTTACCACCAGATGTAGAGGTTGGCAGCATGTTGGTTTCCTTTGCAAGAAACGGATAAGGTAGAATTTGAAGTAATTTTACAGGGAATCATCAAAGATATTCAGTGGTCTAACTGTATTTCATAGGTGGTTAGTTCTCTGGCTCTTCTCAGTCTTGGTGCTAATTTAAATAATGAATGATTTGGTTATTCTGAAATTGCAGCTAATCCTACAGTAAATTGAGGGTTTCTGTTATACATTACACCATTTAAAAACTTGAATAACAGGTATAAATTATATAAATCAGGTAATAAAGTACAATGATTTCAGTGGCAGGGGAAGAAAGAGTTTAACGAGGGCTCAATAGCTTGCAGGAGTGTTACTGAGTAAATTTAGTCTGTTCAAAAAGAGTATATTTTGTGCCAGACTTGGCAAAACCAGGTCTAAGTAAGATTTTGCACTCTATCTGAGTGCCCCAAATGCTGTGAATTAGCATGAGTGACAGACAGCTTGTTTCCATGTCAGGTGTCAGGGAACAGAATAAATCTGTTAGAAAAGCAGAGCAAAAATTAAAGCACTGGGAGGAAAACTTGCAGACTCCTGTCAGGTCTGTAAGCACTAACAAAAACCAAAGAGCAACAGTTTGCATGGAATAAAACCAAGGCGGGTTGTTTGGAAAAATGACCAGAGGCTTCAGCAAACCTCCCTCAACCCCTCTGCAGAGATTTAATTTGGTTTTGGTGCCAGAGCAGGTGAAAACGGTTTACAGTAAGAGGTGTGGCCTGTGAAGGATCATGAAGGGCTGCTTTCTGAGAACATGTAAAACCTGGCCTGAAGAGGAGAATACATTTTTTTTTAAATTCCTTTTGCTTCCTTTCCTTCCCATTGCGTTGTCTCTTTTCCTCTATTTTGTTTCATCTTACCTCTCGTTTCCCAGGAAGCAGCTGGGCAAAGGCACTGGTGTTGAGTAACTGAATAGATATTGGAAGTTTTTCCTCACATCTTTTACCCTGAATGACACGCTTTGGGGGGCGGTTTTGGTGCCAGAGCTGGCGTATTTTGAGAGTGAAAATGCTCTTTTTGTTTTGTTTTTTTTTTTTTTCCTCTGAGCGTTTTCCCCACAAACTGCTGGGCTTTCTTTTTTTAAAAGCAAGCCGCGCACACCTCTTGCGCCCCACCGCCTAACCCCCGTCCCCAAAATGGCGGACCCCAGTCCAGAGGAGACCGGACATTTGGGTGGGAAACCTTCCCACCCCTCTTCCCGCCCTGGCCACGGGTCCTCGCGTGTCCCGGGCTGTTGGAGCCGGGCTGGGCCGCCCCACCGCCTTTTGCGTGGCCCGGGAACCGTCGGAGCCTCGGGGCTGGGACGCCGAGCGGCTGACAGGGCGGAACCGGACCGTTAGGCGAAGGAGGGCGAGGCGCGCGAGCGTCTGGCCGAGGGGGCGCGGGGCCGGGCCCGCTGCCGGCGGAGGAGGCCGAGGAGGGGGCCGGGTCCCTGGAGAGCAGCCGGCCGCGCCCTGCGGGAGGCGGCTGAGGGTCGGAGGGGTGGGTGTTTGGGGGGACGGGGGTGTGTTCTGGGGAGAGCTCAGCCCACCGAGGCAGCTGTGGGGACGGCCTGCGAGGCCAGCCCGGCCTTTGGGAGACGTGGTGATGGCTAGACGATCCCCTTTCCTCTCTTTTTAGGGAGCTAACGCTGTATAACCCTTTTGTTCCCCTAGAGTGCTGCTCTGCACAGCTAAAACAATAAAGTGGTCAAATAGTAACATAACGCAGTCTTAAAGCTTGTGTCTGGACAGACAGTCATCTGTGGAGCACCTCTTTTAATCTGCAGTGCCGGTTGCTTTTGCCTCTGTTCCTACATGCTCCAGGCGAGTTAATTTGTAAAATTTGTGTCATCTGCCAGTGTCTTCCAGACCTGCACAGATGAATAATTTTTACAAGGTTAGACAGCTTATCCTCAGGCCGGACATATTATTTATGTAAGTTAAGAGGTCCAGCCTGTTGCTAGAAAGGCTTGGTTAGGGGAGGGATTATGGAAATCTGCTTGCAAAACACTCAGTTTTGTGCTGTTGGTTGCTTGGGTAAGTGACATGCTGTTCATTCATGGAAGTAGAAGTATGTTCCATGCACCTACAGTGCTGCTCAGTGTGGTTGTAAAAAGATCATTTTGATTCCAGTTGCCAAACTTTTGTATGTCCTTACAATTTCCAAATTGTTTACAAGGCAGGGGAGTCATGTGTTGGCTGAAAATCTCCACGCGTGCTCCTGCAGCTTCATGGAAAGACCATTGTTGGTTGAGGAAAGTCTGGAAATACTTGGATTTGTGGGGAGATGCAGGGAGGAGTCACCTGAAAGATAACTGAGTAAAACTTACTTTATTGATTGTCCAATCTCACATGTCGTAGTATTGTGTAGGTTCCCATATATATACAGATTTCTGTCATTGCTGGGTCTCAGTGAACATCTGTTCTTAGCCTGCACTAATGTGCATGAAACAAATAAAAATTATGCCTAAGAGTGCCACAAATTTGGCCACTATGGTGCTGTTTGGGACATACGCTGATGTTCCTCCACAGGCTGGAGGTTCATCTCCTGTGATGTTCAGGATGTAGCTGTTGACCGTAAATGGCTTCAGACTTAACTGCGAGGCACCCAGGCTGCAAACAAATGCTGTCAGGGAATCACAGACTTCTAGGGGGAAGGCTTTAGAGTGAGAACCCGTCAGGAGCGAGAAATACTATTGATTTTGATTCACCTCCTTCAGGAAGTTGAGATAGCATGGGGTTTTGTTCCTGGAGCTGTTAGTGCTGCAATTTCATCTCCTCATTTGAAGATGTAGGGCGAAAAGTTGCACTAAAGGGTGGTAGGAAGGTGGTTGGTGTGCGGGTGATTGGATGTTGATGTACAAGGGCATCTGTTGAAAGAGCGTGTGTATCTGTATGTAGCAGATATTTTTTTTGCGGTGGTGGGTTTGTTCTGAAGCTTGATATAAGTGTAAGTTCTTCTGGACATTTCTGACTATTGTAAAAGTGTTATGTTTGGAATATTGTTTAAATCTGTGTGAAATCAGACACAGGCTACAGGTAGAGGTCCTGATATGTTTTGAAAGTTACATTAATAGACATATAATGTGCAGATTATTGGTTTACAACTATTTTCATGGTACTGGTGTCAGTGATGAGCTCAGCCAGGCTCCACCGCAATGCGGAATCTACAGGTTATAAAGAGGGCACGGAAAGAGCTCGGGATGTGAGATCAGGCACCCTTTTTATACCACAGTTCAGCCCCCTAAACATGGCAGAAAGCCTACACATCAGGTGAATGTAAAATCTTATAAGGAGACTTAGAGTTGAGTTTAAGTAATCATACTTTGTGCTTCTGTTATTAGACAACACTATACATTATCAAACCATCAGGTTTGCTTAGCCGCATATGATTAGAGCTGAGAATAGTTTCTGGCTCGTGGCTTATGTATGTCAAGTTATGGTTTGTAAAAGCTGTTTACAGTCTTTAGCTGGACTCTACTAACAGGTCCCAGAGGCTGGATGTTGCGCCTTTTTGTACGGAGATTTAATATGGTGAAACTAAAACTGGGAGAGGTCACAAAATTTCAATTCCATACAGACCCAAAAGGGTAGGAAAGGCCATGTTTTCAGATGTTGCAGTTCTCTGTAAACAAGTATTTCAAGGGTTCCCTGTTACTGTGTATATTGAACGCAACATAAAGCAGCAATCTAAGTGCTGTTACTGTTCTATGGGTTCATACTGTATTACCTGAAAACACACACAGGGAGCTTGCACAGTGAGCTCCCTGATTTTACAGCCCAAATGTTGTGGATGTCAAGATATTTATTTGTCTGTTGCCTAGGCAAGCTGGTATGCTGAAAACTTCTGGCTCATGAAAACAAACACAAAACTCCCACTGTAGAGTAGAAGCCAGGAGTCTGTACTTCGGAGCCAGGATTCAAATCCAGCAGCACTCAAATTCAGCAGCGGATGCAAGGAATTTAAACTGGAGATAGCAAGGTCAGAAAAGGCAGGGCTCCCAGAGGACACGCTTTGGAAACGTCGGTTAACCCACCACCTAATGAAAACCATTGCAAGTAACGACTGCTGCGTTCTGCTGTATTTCGGAAATCTTGGGAATTTTGCTCAGTCAGACCTGGAGAGCAGGATAACCTAAGCAGTCTGTTAGCTTTTAAGAAAGATTAAATTCTACAGTGAGAATTGGATTGGTGGTGATTTGAATGCAATGGTTCAATTCCTTGGTGTGGAGTTGGGAATATCGTGTGTAGACTCATGGTCTCAGGTGTCACCTCTGTAATATGTGTGTAAGCAACTTTTTAATATGAAGGAATGATGCTTTTCTGGACCTCTGGTTGTTTCTTCTGCTGAAAATATTTTGTTGTTTCTTCTTTTAGGAGCCTTTCTTGCAGTAGTGCTTGTTAATATGCATTTCTGTTGTGCAGAATTTTGACATCTTCAATAAAACTGAGGTGACTGATAGGCTTAGAGCCACCTAGTAAATTTAAAGCTTGAGAAAAATTAAGCAAAAAGAATTGAATAAACCTCTGCTTCAAAACAGTGTGCTGTCAGCTGTGATTTGGACTGCATTTGAGGTTTATGTCCAAATTTGTACATGCTAAGACTACTTTCGGAGCCCGGATGTAAAGCTAGAATATTTATGAAGACTAGGGGGTAAAGCTTTCTGTCCTGAGTAAATCCAGAGCTTGAAGTTTCACACCTAATTTTCATGCTAGTTTCCTTGATCAAACTCCTCCTTGCTCCAGGAGCAGTTTGAAGGTTACATGAGAAATTAGGGCGTGTTAAGCGTATCATTGAGTTACGTAAGCCCCCAAGGTGACTTGTGAAGGCCAAGGAAAAACATATTAGTGATAAGGAAAGTCACAGGAATTCAGAAGCAAATTGCTGATGTGTAAAAATCTAGGATGAGCTTCTCTTAATTAGCAGTAGTGAACCTTTGGCTTTGTGAATCTCTCCCCTGCGATGCAGGAAACACCAAGTGCATAGACATATCTAGGACATAGCCAACAGTGATTTGGCTTCTCTGGAATAGATGGGAGTGTGATTTTTTTGGAGAATGCTTGTTTTAGTTCACATCCTGGAGGAACAAAGACCTGACCTCAGAAATAGTGGAAGAAAAACATCAGCAATTGCTTGCATGCAAAAAGCTGGATACAGTCACTATGGTCTTTCTCTCCCAGTATAGTTCCAGGCATTGAAAATTATTTCAATTTGCTTTTGAAAATGGTCTTGTTTCCCGTACAGCCCATTTATTTAAAGGACTAGTGAAAGAGGAATGAGTTTACCGGGTCTAGCCATGTTTCTTCAAAAGCAGTTTTAACCGTAGTGGTATTTCCAGAAAAAGACAGTAGAGGGGGCTCGTGAAATGCACACGATGTCTTGGTTTCCACTAAAATACCGAATTTCTTCATTTTTCTGCTGCTGGGGGTAGAGGGGAGGTGCTGCAATTGTTTTTCAGGCAGACAGTGCACCACCGCTGTAGACTGGAAGCTGAGAGGATGCCAAGTGAGATCTACTATGGGAAAAAGCCGAAGGCTCCCAAGGAAGTGACCTTTGGGTTATGTTTATTTTTTTGGGTTTAATGCACAGAATATATATGGAGCATGGAGTGACCTCAGTTCCTTCTCTGTGCAGCTTGCAGTCCGAGATTCAACAGAATCAGCTTTTTAAAAGGCCTTTGGAGTGGCTTTTCATCTCTTATCATCTTGGCAAAAATTTCACTGTTTTCAAATAATCCCAAATTGTGACAACATCCCTCGATGCAGAGGTATGACCAAACAGTGGATTTCTTGCAATAATGACCCAGTCTTAAATGTGATGTAAATTTAGAAGGAGTGGGAAAGCTGAGTGAGTCGACAATGAACAAGAGCCGTATAGGTAAAAAACCCCAGTTAATTGTATGTATAATGATGCAACTATAATACAGGCATGCACAGTTCTTGTGCAGCTATAATACATACAGTTTCTTTGGGTGAGAAGCTTTTATTTCTTATTTAATCAAATCTTATATGTTTTTCTGGTTTTAGGACTGTTTCTTCAACGTTTTTTTGTGCTTACTGTGTCAGCGTGTTTGCTGTTGATGAGAAAAATTAGCATGACTAGTTGGAACAGAGAAGTAGTCCTGCTGTAGTAAGCCAGCATCGTTCTAAATGTGACGTACATGACAGTGTTTTGTTCTTTTCCATCTATATTTTAAGCATCTGAAACGTGCTCTAAAAGCTACCAGTTGCATTGTTTCAGTGCCTGGTCTGCCGGCGTGCCCAGGACAGTAAAATATCGCAGGATTAGCACATTACCTGTAAACAGAACAAACGTACTATTGACTCAGAACAGCACTGCAAACAGTAGGGCATAATGCTACATCGATTAAATATGTGCTGAACTGTTCTCCTAATATTTACTGTGCTGGTGGACAGATTAGAAAGGTGAACAGATTTCTTTTTAACCTGAGGTTTTCCTCACTGAGACACATTTGCTGTTCAATATGCCACCTTCTGACATGATTTAACTGTTGACAGGAGCGACCTTCGATTCGCTGTCAGTGGCATCGTATTGAGCCTTGGTCAATATTCCCTTGCAGAGACGTGGTCATAAGTGCTGTGAGATGTGTTTAGTTCCACGCTTCCCTTCCATAGTAGCAATGACATAATAACCAATACACTGCTGGAACTATAGTGTTTTTTTTTTTTTCCTGGGTAATTGATTTCATATGGATTTTGGCCTCATGTCCTGTAGGAAACAAAAACTACAAGGTGCTGAAAAATCCCCTGTAAAGCTAGGGAATGCAAGTGGACCTTTACAAAATAGAGCTCTTGCTGAAACGTTGTGTCCTGGAAAGCAAATGTTCATTGTTAATAGCGTTTAGATGATATTTGAAAACAAAACCCTCCCAGTAAAACAGACAAACAGGGTGATTTTCTTTTCTTTTTTTTTTTTTTTTCTCCCCCCCATGCAAAGGACTACAGTCCTGTTGTGTATGTATGTGTGTTTGATGCAGAGTAATATTTCCTACGGACTGTGGAAATGTGTCAAAACCCGTAACAAGCCTGTTAATAGAAGTACCTCAGGCTGAATGTGTATTTTGTTCAAAGTACTTGCCAGTAAAATATCAGGTAGGTATAAAGCGCCTTCTCCT
The DNA here is from genome assembly GCF_036417535.1 of Chlamydotis macqueenii. Classification (NCBI taxonomy): domain Eukaryota; kingdom Metazoa; phylum Chordata; class Aves; order Otidiformes; family Otididae; genus Chlamydotis; species Chlamydotis macqueenii. The sequence goes on from NC_141562.1 coordinate 16,262,719, forward strand.
TAATTTTTCACGGACCAAGTGCTATAAAATTTAAATGTTATTCACAAATACTTGATGGAAAGATTGTGTTGTAATGAGAGAGCTTTTTTTTGTTGCAGAAGAAGTAGGAATGTGTTTATATAGAAAGGCTCAATCATGCCAAAATGTACACCGTCTCTGGCAGGCCTGCTATAAACCTGAACAATATTTGGGGTTGTCTACTGACTTTGGACTTAGCCTTGGAGTGTATTATTCATGGCTGTTCCCCTTCTTTAATGGTCCAGGGATATTGTCTGCCATAGCGTTCATGTGAATGACTTGTTTGGGGTTTGAGTTTTGTGTGTTATTGGAAGAAGGAGGTAACTAAAGTGGTACTGTAAGCAACTGAGGTGCAGCAATAGCAGATGTCGTGACTGTGTATTGGCGGCTGAAGAAAAGCAACCTCCAGCAACCTCATGCACTCTGCCTTCTCATCGTCTAGTGATTTTTCTAAGTACACGGGGATTTTTCCATTTTCTTTCCATTTTATCCAGTTTCCTCACAGTCCAAGTTCTGTATGTCTAGCACATTTAGCCACAGCCTCACCTGTAGCTTGTTTTCCTTCTGGAATAGCAGGTCGCAGAGATGCAGTAAATCTTCTTTCCCCTTTCCTTAACATGTCAATATATGAACTGACTGCAGGAATTGTGTTTGTTGGGGCTGGCATGAGACCTGTCTGCTTCTGTGGCTTACCCTGTGCAAAAACCTGGAATTAGGTAGAGATCTTTTCCTCCGTGCACACGTGATAGAATATTTTTGCATCTCCTGAGCTGTGCTTCCTGGAGAAACCAAGTGGACGGCTCTTCATTCCTTTTTGCAGCTTTACTGCGAATTAGGTTTACCTTGAAGTTGTGACAAAATTGTTCCATTTGTTCCTCCTACTTTGATCTTGTGGCCTATGTTGAAGAGTGAAGTAGTGAGCTAGGAGGAGGTGTTTTACAGGCAGCAAAAATCCTCTTGGAGCTGGCTAAGCAAATTCAGGACTAGAGCAGAGCTACCAGAATCTGATGTGTGATCCTAAATTGTAGAAAACTTCAAGTTCCCGAGACTTCTGAGATCTTAAATATCAATCAGAGGTAGAATAGAACCCATCAAAACCTTCCCTTTCTCTCTCTTTTTTTTTTTTTTTTATAAGAAACAAGCAATTAATTATTCAGTCACTTCCTGTGGAAAGAAAAGGATTCAATCCAAACCCTGATACTTGACCCTGTCACTACTGTCTTCTGTGTCAAGCACAGAGGAGTTACAAATTCTCTTGCTTTGAGGAATGGGGAAGCAAGAAATAAAGGGAAATTATATTGTGCTATTTCTTAAGTAAATGGAAAATAAAAGGCAAAAGTGTTAATGACAAACCATAAGCTCTCTCTTGTACAGAAAACTTTGAGCAAAAGAAATTCAATTACTTCACATTTGTTGCAGCAACTTTACAAATTGTTGTATTGTTGTACTAAAGTAGGTTTTTTTCCTTATGCCAGATGTTTTACATGAGGGTTAGTGCCAGCACAAATCTTTCTGTTCTCGAGCTGCTGCAAGCCACAGATGCTATCTGCAGGAGCAGAGATCAGTCTATAGGAGTCTAAAGTCTATAAAGCCTATTAAATCTGAAGAAGGGAGGAGGAGGAAGAGAGAGGGAAAAGAAAGGTAACTGTAGCTGAAAAGATAAGGCTGTGCTCCATTTTTGCAATAGATCTTGAGCTGTGTTCTTATCTATGTGATTTTGTTTTAAACTCTTGCTGTTATTTTTCCTCTTTTTTCCATGATAAATACAGAAAAGTACTCTGAAGTGTGTCCACCACATGGCCTCTAATAGAAATCAAACTGTCCAGCCCCGATTTTTATAACCACAGCAAAATTAAACTTACTGATTTTAAACACAGCACCCATTTAACTTTTGGGTGTACTATTTTAGGTCCTAGCAGAGACTGGAGGAGATGGTGGAAATGCCTCTTCTCAAGACCATACAACTCCAATTTTAGTTGGGCAATAGATATTACCAACTTAAATATCTCACCTAATTAAATGCTGCAATATCTGAATGGAAATCCTTTTCTACCCCAAACCATTATGATTTATAGGGAGAGCTAAGAAGAAGAGACTGAACTGGATATTTGTGATGACAAGGAAAAAAATCCTTCCCCTCATCTTTCTAAGAAAATGAAAAAGAACCCCAAACCATTAGCCAAAGTTATAGTTACTGGAAGCAGCTGAGTGGTTGGACAAGCTGGAGCTGGATTAATGAGCAGAGTACAAGTGGGCTTACTGGCACAGAATGAAATTTCACTGGGTGAAATGATTCCTGCAGTCTTTGACATAAGTCCTTCCTGCTGAGGTGCTTCCAGTTAAGTGGCTCATTAATGGTGCATCTTTTGCATCATCGAATTCCCTCAGGATTTGTCTCAAATTTCCCCTCATCTTTATTGGCTTATGTACAGCATTAGCGTTTTAAGTCCTTGGCATCTGTCCCTTGTATGTAATTATGTAGAAATTAATCTCTGTGTATCTGAATAGCTCATTTTCCAAGATTATCAGGAGGGCTGCCTGCATTGTTATTAATAAAGTACCTGGATTTATCAACTCTGCAAGAAACGGGGACATACATAAACTTCAGTGTGTAAATAATACACTAATACTCTAGATGTCTGGTCTATAGTCTGATACTGGAGTGCAAATGCTTGCTTTTTTTCTGTGAAGACAGCAAATGTTCCGCTCTGTAAATGGCCTTAGTTAATCAAAACTGCTTATCGGCTGCAAAACGCACTTCTAGATGTGCATCTCTGGGGCAGCCCAAAGCTAAACGGGTGACAGGCTTCTCACAGATACCTCGTCAACCCCTGTTCTGCCAGCACTTGGCTTTGTTAAAACTGAGCTCTAGTCCGTGTTCTCATGCTGTGATCCAGGGTGGGATACATCTGGTCTGGTCTTAGAAACCCTGACTCCTTCATGCTAGAGGGAAAACAAGAGCGTGAAAGCAATGCAGATACGCAGCCCGAATACGCGCAGATCTTTTTCCCACAGATCCCTGAACTTTGAGGTCTTCTTGCAAGCTCACCTAAAAGAAGCGTCCAGTCAAATCCGCACAGGTGCTCTCAGAAGCCTGATGTCCCAGTGGGCTGTGCCATCATTTCCAGTCTGAGGAAAGGTGCATTTCCAGTGGTGTATGCTGTTACTAAGGTAAAATTGGAACCCATTTTCTGGTGGTAGATTGGGATTTTTGCTAGTGCCGGGGTTTGCAAAACATGATCTTCCGTGAAGCTGTGGAAAACTTTTAAATAGTCTGAGTTTACTTGCCAGTATTAGAATCAAAAAGAGACCCTGGTAACGTAATCTGTGAGACCTTGCTAGGTCCAGTTCCATGAGCAGCTTAAAACCTTACGAGCAAGGTGAAGCACTCCAGCCCCAAGAGCAATTCAATTATCGTTTTAGAAAATCTTATAAATTCGACTTGCTGGAGCAGTTTAGTACCTTAATGCAATATAAAAATTGTATTACAACATCATTCTCTTGCCAAACAATGGCACTTTGAAATAGGTCCACTTTCCTATTTTGGTATCGTTTTCCAGAAGAGCGGCTTGCTTAATTATTTATGCTGAGAGGCCTTTTGCTCATACAACACCTTCCAAATACAAGCTAGAGGACTAAAATCCATTAAAAGGTGTAATTTTTTTTTTTTTTCTGATATGATGTCTTAAATTCTGAACTAATTATGTAGTGGCTGGAAATATACTGTGATCTCACATAAAATAATTTTCTAGGTGCAAGGACAAAAATAGTAGCTTAATTTCAGTGGTCCCTGAGGAGGGCAAAAGCAAAATATTGTTTCCAGTACAGAGTGTAAAGATTTTGTGGCATTAATTAAAAGCATGTTTTGAGGCTGTTACCTGTTGAAGGGCTTAGAACCTGCAGTGCCTAATAAAGTCCTGTTCACATCCAGGACATCGTTTGGCAAGGAATTACGCAGTCTAGCTGAATATTGAATGAAAAAAATACGTTACCATGTGTGTTCTTGAACCTACCACCTGCTAGCATCATTTGATGACCTATAGGTCTTGTGCTGGAAGAGGCAGGCAGTAACTGGCCCCTATTCAGCCTCTCCTTGCACCCATGATTTTACAGATACCTGTTGTTCTCCTGTATCATCTCTTCTAGATGAGAAAGTCCTGCTGTGTGCAGCCATTCTTTGTAGGAAGGAACTGGCTCTTCAGACCACTGACCATCCTTGTCCCTCCTTGAACTTTTTCAAATACTGGTCAGTCTTGTTGAGGAGGGGTGAGAAGGACAAGAACTGCAAAAATTATTCAAGCTCTGAACAAAACATGGATTTAGACAGCAGTGTAACGATGTTCTCTGTTTGCTTTGTTAAGAATGCTGAATGATTTCTGAGTTTTGATGACAGTGCACTGAGCTGATGTTTGTTGGATATCCTGCCTAACCCTAAAATCTCACTCTTGAATCACTTTACATCGGAGCTGATCTGTCATTTTAACTCTCTGTTACGTAGTTCTGTAGATTCTCCTGCAGTTCTTCACAATCTGCTCTTTACTAACTTGAGTAATATAATTACCAGACTTTGTGAGTTACTATTTATCCCCTTTTCCATGTTGCTTGTGAATACCTTTCCACGTACACTGCAGCGTGACTAGCGGTGACAACCAAGCAGCCAAATGCATTGGTTGTTTTGAGGCAGAAAACCTGTAATTGCTGAAGAATGATGGAACTGATGCCGATTTAAACGTGGGACTGTGTTTTGAGTGTGTTTGCTAGGTCATCGCTGTTGATTTTGGACCTTACGCCCATTACCTCAGGTCCGCTATCTTACCCACAGCAGTGAGGCTGGGGCTGCTGTTGCAGGATCCCCTCAGATAGTCTGCAGTTTGTTTCCTTGCTCAAAACCTCCAGTCCTGCCTTTCCAGACAGCGCATACACAGGGAGCCTGTCTCTCCTTTTTGGCAGACAGCTGCTGACCACTGGCTTCTGCTTGCTTTGAGTTTTACTAATTCTCCTACTTACGTCTCCATGGTTTTTAATCAGTCCCGAATGAATTCCTGCGGACCCGCTTGGGTAAGCTTCTGCTCAGTGTTTGGCGTGTTTCTGCCAGCGCTTGCCCAGCCAGTCTAGATGTGGCTTACTTTTATCACTTCAGGCTTATGTTTGATTAAAATTTCATTTAAGTTGTCTGTATAATTCTGCTCAGAAACTTTTCTATGGAATACAAAATACTTTTCTGTTAATATTTTCTACGTGAAGTACACAAGATACTTTATAAAAATCCAACTTTGCCATTGCAGTTTCATTTAAAAACCTAATCTGATTCCTTCCATTTAATTGGAAAAAATATCAGTCATTAATAAAAACACAAACCAGAAAGAAGTTTGATTCTGTGTTGGTATTCGTAAGGTAGAAAGCTACAAAGTTTGGCAAAAGTCTTTCCAGCCCAATATCTCATCCCTAGCAATGGCCAGTAGTGGCTTTTCAAGAAGAACCTGAAGAACACACTGTTCTCCTGCTATTTTTTTGTCAGCAGTTGGTCAGGGTCAGGGCTGGCTCCAGGCTGCCTTGGGATGTGCTGGCTGTCCTGCCCGTGTGCTGCGTAGCTGGGCCTGCCCATCTGCAGGAGTTGGCACCCAGAGCTGACACATCCTGAGTGCCCTGGGCTTGCTTAGCTTTATCGCTTAGCAATAAAGAGTTTTTAAATAGCTGCTACAGCTACATTTCTGGTGCATCTCTAAGTTTGGGACTAATCTCTTTTCCATTGAAGCCAGGGCCAAAAATCACACTTGTTTCTACCTCATCATTGAGATCCCTCTCCTCTTTCACCAGAAATCTCACTACGAGTATGTATGAGAGGAACTGGACAATAGGGAAGGGCAACATGTGGTGAAATCAGCGCCTGTTTAACTCATGGCAGTTGTGTCAGCAGCTTCTTTGGAGTCAAGACTTTGACCGTGGATTTTAATTCTTCCAGTGCTGAATTTCCATTCTGCTGGCAGTGAAGAAGAATGACTAAAGTCTCTGAATTCACTGGCTCTAGAAGGAGCTTCAGCTCATTTCTTTGCTGCAATTGCTCTTTGTCTTGGGTAGTTCCCCGATTGCTAAGAAAAATCAGTCTCGATGCATCTAAATGACGAGGGTTCCACAAGGCTTGCAAACATCTCTGAGGTACTCAGAGCTGCTGAAGTGCTTTTGATTGACAATACCACTTCCGTGTAATTCTTCCGTGTTTCCTTTTGTATTGTTTTCAATTACAGTAATTTCAACTACAATCAGAAACTGTGGAAATTGAATACAGAAAGATGTAATATTTCAAGGAAGGGTAGGTATGGCAGTGTCATTTTTTTTCCTAGAGAAAGGATGTAGGTTTCTGAAGACCAGCTCTGTATTCTCAGTTTAACTGGCAGACAGGAAATGTTTTTCCTTTCTTTAGGTCCCAAAGGATGTTTCTTTGTTAGAAAGCCAAACCTCTATTTCCTCTGTTTCTTGTAACTGATAGCAAACCTGGTGAACATAGAGCAGACTTGGCACCAAATGCATGAACTTGTAGCCTATTTCTTTCACAAACCCATTTTGTTTGAACATTGGAAGTCTGCCTTTGTTTTCTGCTAGATAACTTGGTAGGCAACTAATTGATTGTCTTGTGGCCAGATGCCGGAGCCTACCCTGGTGTTAATGAGACTTCCCTTACACAAACAGTCTCAATGAGGTTAACAGCATCCCGGGTGTGCGTGGAGATCCCTGATGCAGCTGTTTTACACTGAGAAATATTAGCAGTGGCTTGGTCTCAGTCCCCACTTTGACCTGCAGCAAATTCCCGCTTTCTTCCCCGGAATCCTGTGCGTAGTTTGGGTGGCAGAGCGCACTGTGCAGCTAACACGTGGACTCCCGTCCTGTTAAACGGCAGGATGGAAATTGCAAGAGCATTTTGAAAGAAATCAGTCTTGTAGTCATCAAAAAGCTGTGACTGCAGCCAAGTGGTCAAGCGGTTGAGTAAGCTGGGTATCTAGGATCAGATGAGTTTCTGTGATTCTGAACTCAAACGTAAAGTTTCCCAGCCATGAGACTCTCTTTTGCAGAACTGCTGAGTTTGTTTTTTTTTTTCATTTACAATGAGATGAGAGGTAAATTGTAGCCTCCTGTTTTGTTTGCTTTTGTGCCCACACCTCTGAATTGCTTCTGCAAAGGTTTCACCATGCAGCTGTAGAAACCAGACAGAGACAAGGAAGGCTTCAGCTATTTGATTGTCACCCAACTGGCAATACTGGTGTTTAAGTTGGGTTTGGGTAGCTTTCTAGCTGATAAGTAGGTTTATATGTGTGAGTTTGATTATTCCACGCTGACTGTTGTGTTTACTTCTGGTTTAAAAGTTACTTCAACAACCAGTTACTTCCTTTCACCACATGCAGAAGTTCATGCTTTTTTTTTTGGTGAGTTAGCCACCTATTTCTTGTTTCAAAGTTCCAAAATATTCCTGCATGCTGCTTGTCCTTGCTACATGAATCACAAGGAGAATGGCAAATTTAGGAAGCCCCTTATAACAAGAATACAAATATAGGCTAGAATTGTGATAGTTGGATATTTTGATTTAAAAATATTTGTTCTGCTTGCAAACAACCTGCAGAAACATTTTAAAAGATTATCTGTGAAGGCAGCGTTTTCAGAAATAAATACTATTTTCTTAGAAGAAGCTATGGCAGTGAAGGAGCATAGGGAAAAAAAAAAGAAAACACGCAAGAAACAGGCCTATTATGTTGTCTGACTTGAAATGTATACTTTACGTATCCTGAGGTTAAATGTCATCTTGACAGTTGTGCGATGAAATAATTTGCTGTTGCACTACCATTCAAAGAAGGCAGTGAGGCTTTTTGCCTGGTGTCGTCCAGCTTTTATAAAATGGGAAGCTAAAATTGCAACGTTATCCAAGCTATCAGTAAATTTCAACTGTCGTAGCTGGCAAGAAAAGTTAATAAATAAATAAATTAAAAAGTGTTAATAAACTTGATAAAAATAGTTTTATGGTACAAGATGAGTAGTCAGCCTCTGAAAACACATGTAGATAACTACTGGTCAGTTTTTGTGTAAATCCTTGACATGAAATCAACCACTGTCATTTAATAATCAGTCTAACTTTGATAATGTAGTCATTAGCATCTACCTGTTTTGCCTAACACTGAGACACCAAGGTTCATGTTCAGGGTGGTCATGTTCCCAACAAGAGATTATTTTGTCCATTTGTCTCCAGCTGCCTGTTCTTTGTAAAATCATAATAGCAGGATGTGGTTAGAACATCGTACATGATATTACAGCTCTTAACAGCAAGGCTTTTCCAGGAAAGGATGCTGGAGACTTGTCTGATGTAGTGCTTGCAGTCATGCTCCGGCAAAAACGCTGACATGTCGTCAGACTGGATGTCTACAGTTGGCCTGCCAACTGCAAGGGAGACACAGTGAGGCTGTAGGAATTGGTGGTCTTCACAGCTGTTCTCACTGGTCTTCAGCAAAGTCTCTTGACCCTTACTGGAAAGTTATGTAAGAAGGTGCTTTTGTTTTACTCAAGTGACCAAAAAAACCCCAACCAAACACCCCACCAGTCTATCATTAACTTACTCGAAGCAAAGCAACAGAACTTTACTTTTCTGATGGAAAATACGGACTGTGATCTTGTTACAGCACAAAGCAAATGTCACCTTTCTACATATTGATGGCTGGCTTTCCCACGGAATTATTTTTAAATGCAATCCACTTTCTTAATTTACTCCTAATTAGTCTTCTATAGACATTATGTAGGTCAGTGGTCCCTCAAGATAGAAATGACCTGCTGCAGGAAGGATAAATAGGACTCCCAAGTTTGTTCACAGGCCTCGCAAATCTGTGTTCCTCTCCACAGGGTTGGTTTTCTTTCTCATTCCTTTGGAAAAAAATTTTTAGTCCAAAGCAACCTTGGTAAATATAAGGTAAATGCAAGCACCTCAGATATCTGAATCTGTGAAGAAGCTAAAACCAGGTCCCAGAAGTCAGCTGGGATTCATATGCCGGTTCTGTGATCTCTTTGGCGTCTTCTGAATAGAAATTCTGCTCAGAAGATTTCCAGTTAGTGTTGCCCAAAGTGAAGGTTAATGCAGAGTTCGTTGGGCGTGATGTTGAAGACAAACAACGTTAAGACATGTAAACTTGTAATGTGAGAGGGCTTTTCCTGAACCAGGGCTTGGTTTCTGGCAATTTGGGAAGCATTGCTGTGTCATGTAAGGGTTTTATGAGAAGAGTTCAGCAACAAATGAGGAGGAGAACTGCCAAGCTTTCTTTGCGTAGGCTTAGTCTGTTGTATAGCATTGAGATTTCAGAAAATTAAATGACAGGTAAAGCATCCTGTTGCTTCACTTCAGTTTTACTTTGTTATTAAAAACCAGTTAAATGAAGAAACTTATCAGAGCTCTGTGTTGGAAAGAGCCAATTGTTTGGTTGCTGTAGACATGTGAGATGGACCTCAGTGCTTTCTGCATCACCCAGGGACCTTACTTAACTTGTGGAGCCGTATCCTGTAGGAAAGCAGTCCTCATTCAAGCGGTGTTTGGACAATGCTTGGCATGCAGGAGAGCTGATAGAGCTGACAGGAGCGTGACCAAAGCATGTGTGTGTTTATACAGCTTGTGCTTATCGCGAGGCAGAACTTTCCTTCGCTACAGTAGTGCCCCAGTGGATGGCGCCGTGCTGGTGTACGGGGGTTCGCTGTTTCCGCCCCGTTACGTGGTCGCTCTGCCTCGCGGGCAGGGGCAAGGTGCCGAGCTACGTGGACCTCAGCAGGCCTGGTGGGTGCCTCCTGCATAGCGCGGGAAGAGCTCAGAGAAGAGCGACGTGTTTGCCACCCAGGTACTGATGGGAAGAAAAAATTCTTTGAGGCTTTACTATGCACACTGGTGTTTTGCTTTCAGTGGTGAGCCAAAGAGGCGGCTGTTTCAGCAGGTGAAATACAAGTAACAGTTACCAATGGCAACGGGTCTCCTGTTGACGAAGAAGCTCTTTTCTTGGTTCTGGTGACCCACTGTAATATATAAATCCCCAATCTTGTGTTTTCTCCCCTCCCCATTCGTCAGAGGCACTGTAGCTACTTAAGATCCTGTGGGTGAAATGGGATCCAGAGGGGTGTGTGTGTTTATACTCACCAGCTGCCATAGCAAAAGCTCTGTGGTTTGACGATCCAGTTTGGTGTAAATCACCACTTTAATGCTCAGTGATATATCGTAGTGAGACGTCAGCCTTTGAGAAGGGCCGTTGTGGCTGTTACGGTGCAGTGATAAGGCCAAAAACGCTCGCTGCTCTGAATAAGGATCATTATTAAGGTGAACTGACATACTACTGTGTTCTCCCAACCCTTGCGATCTATAACACATCCTTTCAACAGCCCTTGTTTAAACTGCAGGCCTTGGAGCTACATCTTTCTTAGTTGCTCTACCAGACTCTCATGGAAACTTAGCACAAACGTGCTGCTTCTTCAGAGCCCTTAACTGGTGCCATGGCTTGGTCCTTGCTTTTTGCAAGAAAATCATGGTGCATCGTGTACTTGCTGATTCAATTTGGAAAGGAAGGTGGTGGTGAAAAATTTATTTGTTTTTTTTTTTTTTGGAAGTGGATTTTACGTTTCGGCCCCCATATGCCATTTTTCCTTTGCCGTAGCAGTTGGATTTTCAAGCAATATTGTGGAGCCTGGATTGTCCAACAGCTTTTGATAAGGGTTTCCAAATGCTTCAGGCCTAAATATTAATGCTCCTGGGAAAACAAGAAACTTCACCCACTTCTGCTGTGTGGAATCAATTTGTTATTTCCAGAGGTGCTGCATGTCGCTTCTCAGATAAGACTTCTGTGTGGTTTTCTATTTAGGAGCTAATTCAAGTTTAGCTACATCCATCACTAAGACGGTCAATAATGATTTTGTTGCCACGATGTCTGAAGATGTGCACGAAGATCCCACGTAGTGTTTTATTCCTGTCATTTGAGTATGAGGCAAAGTGTGTAAGAGAGAGAGAGAAGAAAAACAGATGAAGTTTGGGAAAAGAAAATTGAGGTGTTTCTGTAAAGCCTGTGGAAGTGATGAATGCTGCTGTCATGTGCAAGCAGCAAAACAAGTGGTTTGGCAGGTGCTGCAGAGCAATTTGCCTCGCAGACCAGTATCGCCTCACTTGCATTTCTGTGCTCCTGCGCACTCCTAGCTCCTGCTTTCCAGCTCTGCACGTGGGTTGGCCAGGGCTGTTTTGTTTCTGTTGGTGCCTAAAAAATGGCGTTGCACGACTACTTGTTGCTAAAGAGAATAGCAGCTCAATCATAGCTTTTGGGTCCTCTGTGGGAATGCCTAACCTCCTGCTTGTGCTGTGGAGCGTGCATGACTGAACAAGGCTCTGAAATCCCCTGGGATTTTCCCAGCCTGCTCTGGTTCAGGTGGGTGTCATTTGGGTATGTTAGACATTGAGGGGACACTGGTGTTAGCCTGGACTTTAGGAGACAGAACAAGCGAGAGCCCTCAATCTGATCCAGATTTCACTGAAGGCAGTGAAAACATCAGTCCTGTTCCAATCCTTGGAGCAGCAAAAATTTTTGCGTGCAGTGTAAGATGATAAGGAAGAAATAAAGTTCACTCACTCCCTGCCTGCAGCGACGATGCTCTGTAGAGCCTGGATTGCAGCGCTGGCTCTGTGGAGCCTGAGCCGGGGCTGTTGGTGACCGTGGCACTGGCGCTGCTCCGAGCGGGCATAGCTGCTGGGGCTCTGCTGGTAAGTCCGAGCAGGCCCTTGAAATACCCTCATCTCGGCTCCTGACGCTGTTTTGTTAGAGCTGGGGGCAGCTCCAGCACCTATTAACAGCAGCCTAACTCTGACCAGTGGCCTGTGGATGTCAGTTACCGGTACTCAGCTGTCCCTGTTCTGGGTGTAATGGTGGGCTTTTGGGGACTTGTGTGAGGAGTACTGAGGGTCACCTGGGTTGCCCAAATGACTGTCAGGCAGGGAAGAACACCTGTATGTGATCTGGAGGCCACCCCTTCTCTGATGAGGAGAGCAGGAGAAAAGGATTGAGTAAAAATCGCTGGGTGTGGAGGATGCTGCTGAAATGGATGGAAGCAGCAAGCACCAAATACCGGTGAGTGCTGGTTCATGGTATGAAAATACTGCCTGGAGAAGATGAATTTTGACGTTAGGGTTTTGTTTCTTAATGTTTCCTCTGTGTGGCTCTTTATACTCAGGTAAGACAAATCAAAATGAATATGTAATGTCAGTGTGTGTGAGCAGAATGTGGCTTGCAAAAGGCAAATCTACACTGCAGCCGTTCTGTAGCAGCGTCCGTGTAGGGGAAAAAGCGTAGGTGTTATAGGTGTTTGGCTTCTTTGTTCCAATATATATTGAGTGGCCATGAAACTGTGGATGTTTCAGAGAAAAAATGCATGTGCTTCAGTTTTTAAGCTGAGGTTAAGAGTGGGAAAGTAGAGCTAAATCTTTCTCAGTACCAACTATTTTGCATTTCATTTGCAAGTCCCAGGTGTGTTTCGAACTAATGGCTTCAAAATATGCTTGCTCACAGCTGTAGGCCAGCTGTGCGACGACAGCTATGAAATACTCAGAATTTAACCAATCTAGGCTGTTAAGCCTATGAGACCACATTATCCACAGAAATGCTTGATAGAAAACAATTAATTAGTTCTAATAGGAAACTAAATGAAAAAGGAGTGGCCTGATTTGCAGCAGAGAGCTCATTATCTTCAGTCTACAAAGACTGTTAAATTTTTTGCCCTGCTCTAAATTTTATGGGGGAGAACAGGAGCTGTTGTGGATTTTGTAGCTTGAAAAACCTCGCTCTCCTCTTTACCTTTGTATTTTCCAGTACTGCCTTCTCACATCATGGGTTGTATTTAAGTGATTGTCTTCTGTACTTCATATTTCCTGAGACCTGTTTTCTTCCCCTTGCTTTTTCCTGAGCGAGGAAGTATTTATAAAACCACCACTTTAATTCTGTCTTTCCATATTGTAGTGACAGAAGAGTCTGCATTAATGTCCCAAAGTGTCACTGAAGGAATTATTAGTACCTTGGCTCTGCTATCGCAGCTCTAAATACCAGTCAGGTTCCGGCAGAGGTGTATTTCTTCCCAAAAGTGCGATGTGGTAAGATGTTAAAACTGTCAGTGATTAAGAACAAACTCTTCACTGTAGCAAGTGTGATTGAAAGGATACTTGTGTGATTAGAAGCAGCAGCTTGGGAAAACACCTTTTGAACTCATCCCTCAAAGGCGCTTTGCTGCGTGTTCTCTGCGGCCTGCTTGGGAAGAAGGAAATTATCTCTAATTTCATGGGAATGTTCAGCTGTCTGCGTGCACGCTCGTACTGCCTCGCTTCGCTGTACCCCTACGTGCTTTGCTCCTTCCTAGCAAAGTTGGCTTTTGCTGCGCTTCAGAGCTGAGTACACTGTGGTATTCTTTGCAAAGTGAAAATAGTAATTTTTGATAGTAGGCTCAGAGCTGGCTTTGGCAGCGAAGGGTAGGGAGTATTTGCCTACAGATGAAGAGATGAGCTGGCTGCTCTGACGGTTGGCTGAGCCACTAATCCTTCCCTCTTGCTCATACAGGCCTATGCTAAGTTGCCTTTGGGCTGGCTTTTGGAGGAGGACTGATTCACTGAAAACATCTGCTCCCGTCTTCCTTTCCGAGCAGCCGTACCTTGTGGTGTGTCCCACGTTCAGAAATGTGGGTTAGGAAGAGGTGAAGGAAGGTGAAAAAGGCAGTCTTACAGCGGACTGGAGAATCAAAGAGTAACCTTTCCCAGAGTCATGGCTGGATGTAGTCCTTGGGACATGTTTTTCTGTGATGATGTATTTTTAGCGTAACTTCACAGTGTTCCCTGCTCAGTACTTCTGTTACGGGAGCTGCTTTCCTCACCTCCCTGCTTCTTTGACTGTGCCCTGTCTGCACCTCTCCTGGCAAGTACCCAGATCATTTGGGCAACATCTGCTCGTCTCTGACGTAGCATTGGCTTTGCTCATCTACATGGGCATTCTCTACTTCAATGAGAGAGTCTGTATATTTTTATAGATGTAGAAATACTTCAGGTAGGGGGGAGAGCAAAGTCGAACTCTCAGCGTATCAGTGCGTGCCTGACTGCTCACACACTACACACAAAACTGGGAAATGGAGCATCAGAAGGCAAAACCAACTGTAATTCTGTACATTTGTCCTTCTCATTCTTGGATCTTTTCAAATCAAGGTTATAAATTGTCTTGAAAAATGTGGTAGTAGCATGAATCCACTAAAATGTCAGCAAGTGTGGAGTGAAATGTACCTGTCATCACACACCTCCTGACAACATGCAGACCAGCTCTCCCTTTTGCAGCTCACAAGAAGGAAGCTGGGTGCAACCACCCTAAGTTTGCAAATCCAAGCCCGAGGTGAGGCTGTCTCCTCCTGAGCCAGCTCAGGGCACGGCAGGAGACTGTATTGCCAGGGCCACCCCTGCAGAAGGCCGTCTGTCCTACCTGCGTAGCGAGAGCTCAGGTGGGAAGGGAGGCAGTGCCTCCTGCCTTCCCCACGGCAGCAGCTGCTGCCTCCTACCTTAGGGGCAGGAGTAGGGAATGGCCATCTGTCCAAGACGTCTGCTGGCTTTTCCTCCCAGCCCTGTCCTTCCTCTTTTATGTGTTGAGGAGGAAGAGGACACTATTCTCATTTTTCTGACTCATCCCTTCATCCTATGGGGGTTGGGTGAGGTAGGTGGGCCTTTGTAGAAGGAGTGGGTTGGGAACTTGTAGAGGGCTGCTGGTGTATTTCTTGAAGGAAGAGGATGAGAGTGAGTGATGGGAAGGGGGCTTTCCTCCTCCATCATGCTTTTAATCCCAGCACCGTCTTTTCGCCTGCTCTGCATCCTCCGGGACACATTCTGCTGCTGCGGAAGCAAAACCAAACTTAGCCCCTGGGGCTGAGGTGCCTCGAGGGCTCCGTTCTCCCTTGTGTGTCAAGGAGACTGTCCCACATAACAGTCCCTGTTTGGGGTGTGACTGTGCACGGGCATGGGTATTTCTATGTGTTCTGGGAAATTTTAAACACTGGGAATATAGTATTATGGAAGAAAGATTGCTGGGAGGGACCTCCAGCAGTCGTTAAGTCCAGCCCCTTGCCCAAAGCCAGGAATGATTGCAGCTAAGCCATTGCTGTGAGATTCTTGCATCATCTCAGTTCAGAGGACTGGGAGTCGTCCTGGACGCTCTCCCTGTATTTACATTTCCGTTAAAAACCTGTTAACCTCTCTGCTACCTCTTACCCTATCCACTGCAGATCCAGAGAATGGGCGGCCTGTTTCCTTGTGGTCTGCACTGGCCAGTGGCCTTTGATCAGTTTGGAGATGGTTATTGTGTGTCTGCTCTGTCTAGCCCTTCTCCGGGTACTGTGGAATGGAGGAGTCTCATTATTCCCAATGGATGCTGAAGGAGCAAGTCTCTGGACTCGCTTCAGTGGGTCCGTACCTTCCAGGAAGGTACAGGATGCACACACGTGGAAGTTAAGCTGTTCAGCTCAGGAGAGAAGAGAGAAAAGGGCTACTTTTAATTTTATTTTTTTTAAGAAGGAGTTAGAAAAAAATACTTGAGACAAAAGGGAGACAGGTTATTGTCCTTTTTATTCAAGATAGCTTTGCATAAAATCTTTTTCCTCTTCCTGGTAGACATGGGTCCTTCCTTGATGGCATTGATCCACCTTCAGCAGCATGGATGTATTGGCAAATGAGAGACAGACTCTGTGTTTTTGGCAGGATGTCTCCTTGAGGTGCTCCAAGACGAGGTGCTCCTGTCCTTGACGTGATCTAAGCCTCTCTTCTCCCCAGAGCACAAGACTGACAGTTGGGAAAGGAATTAGTTTTCACTTGTACATTACGTGTAGGCTGTGACTGGCGTTGCTGTTAGACAGTCAAACTCTTCCCTGGCTCCAAACCTCTTCTTCCCACACAAAAATCTTGTCGTAGAAGACAAAAACATTCTTTATAACGCTGTAACGAATGTGAGCAAAGCAGTTCTCTTGCTGCCACCCTGAAGTGCTGAGCAGTGAATTTAAATCAACTGAAATCCCCCTAACTTAATTGTAGGTTTGTTCATTAAAGCTGCGTATAGGATCACAAAGCTTTCTTCTCTCAGAATGGAGCCTTCTTTTTCACCCTGACATACCACAAAATTTATCATACACAAGGAAAACATTACTTCTGTGCAAACTTCTGCTTCTATTTCTTTTATAATTCCTCCTTCTTGTGGGTTTTTCCTCTGGTGTTTTATCTGAGTAATCACTGGATTTACAATTGTCAGGCTGTGTTGGAAGTTAAGCCTTCCTGTGGGGCTAGGTGTCCATAAAGACAGAACAAGAAGGGCCGCATCTCTGCTCTTTGGCTTCCAAAATGCTTTACTTCAGTTGTACCAACAAGGCTCGGTGTCCAGAAACCACCTCTTGCTGACAGTCCCATTTTCTACATGCTTCTAAGAAGCCAATTGGACTGGACTTCCCCCCTGACATTTTCAGTGAACACCAAAAAGTCTTTTTTCTTTTTTTTTTTTTTTTTTTTTCTCCTCTAGCTGTGCCATGTGTGATTAAATAAGACAGTGTATCTGTGTGCCCATTTATTATGGTGGCTCTCAGAGCAGTATTAGTTTCCCTGTCTTCTAGTGCTTTTATAAATAGCTAAGAGCAAACATATCGTTAATGTTTCTTTACAATAACCAACAACTCTGTTACAGCATAAAAAAATAAAGCAAGCGAGAAGCTTTCATCAAAACATCTCTGAGCAGTAAAGTGGAAACTTACTGCCTGGCTGCTGGGAGCGTGCATGCATACAGATGATTCAGCTGGATGCTTGTGAAAACATACAGGTAATTACTCAATAATGAAATTTATGGGACAGTGAATGAAACATCTTGCTGTGCTCAGGAATAGCTGTGTTTATGATGGCCTTCAGGAACCAGAACTTCGGTTATATTAGAATATTTTTCTGACAAGCCATAGCTCCTTTTAAGCCAGGGGCATGGTGTTACAACAGGAAGGTAGCCTTTGATTTGAAAACACAAAGGACAGATTTGGAGATGATCCCGTTTACATTTGGGATCTGCTTGCAAATGACCTCTGCATGCTGCGTCCTAGTCATGAAATTGCTGTTTCTTTGATGACTTTTGCACATGGATAGTAATTTTTTTTTTTTTTAAATGCTCTGTGTGTGCCAGGAAGGGAGGCTCTCAAAGAGTAAACCATCGGAGGCGGTGGACTAGCAGAAAGGTATGAAAGTGAGCCTGGCCAGGTTTGTTGATGGAGAAGAAGTAACGTGCGGTGGCACCTCTGGGAGGGGAGAAGAAGGTCACAGGGCTGATACGGCTGGTATCAAACTGGGAGCTGTGTGGAAAGTTGAGAAAAATGCCAGGAAGCCTTGGGCAAGAAGTGCGAAATGATGAGCAGCCTGAGCAAGGCTAGGAAGAAGGAAACTGAGCTGTAAAATCGCTGTTGTTCAGAAAATGAGCCATAAGCCATGCAAAAAAGGCCGGACTTCTAGAGAGGTAAGGATTTTCCACACACTGAATGCCCAGGGGAGAGGAGGAAGCAGAAACTGGGAAGTGTGAACGGGGGAGGTTGTTGTGTCTTGCCTTGGAATTAGTGTTCTTCAGGTTATTCAGCAAGAGGCAATTACATCTCTATTTCCTTTAATCCAACAGCGACTAAGATGACACAACTGCAGGGGCCGACTGAGGAAAAATTTTGTTAATACGAAAGGAATCTAACAACTCTACACCAGGCCCGTGGAAGTCCTGTAGTGAAGGATGTCTGCCTCTTCAGTCCTCTCTCAAATTTCTATCCTGCTGTTGCCCTTCCCAGGGCAGGCAGGATGTTCCTGAGCCCTCCTCCTCAAAGCAGCAAAAGTCAGTTTGGTCCCGTGTTGTTGGAAAGCTCAGAACGTCAGGTTCATCTGTCATCTAATCGGATATGACAACTGTTCTGGGAGATCATGGACCTCTTCAAACTCTCTGCATCTTCAGGAGACCAGCCTGGGAACTTGGCACTTGTATATATTTAGCTGTAGAAAGTACTGCCTTGCAAAACAAGATTTTTATCAAGAAAGGTGGTAGAAATATAATGGGTACACAGTCAGGAATACTTGGATGAAACAGCCTGAAGAGATGAGATACGTGAAACGCTCCTATAGCTTTACGCACAGATTTGAGAGAGGATTGATTATTAATGGCTTTGAAAGAGCATTTCTGATTTGTGCATGTATGATTCCTTTCACTAAAGATTTCTGATATGCTACCATTAATATTTTAGTCTATTTTTAGCCAAAACAATGCTATAGTGGGGCAGCTGGACTATAATTATTTGGAAATACGATAGTCAATCAACAGCTTAGAGAGGAGCCTATGGCAGCGTGCCATTGGAAAGACAGCGAGGTGGTGACTCTGGGGAAAGCGGGCTGGACCGCTCCAGCCTCTTATCTCTTTTTGCACGCAAGATGCAGCGAACACGTATTTTTGGCGGCTGAAATGTACTTGCGTTCTCCCTCCATTTGCATTTTAATCGTATCTGGGAAACAAAACTTCAAATAGCACTTCACAATCTATCTTAAATAATTAGAAGAGTAATTTCTATGTAGTGTCAAAAGATATGAGGAATCTAATTTAAATCCAGTTTCAGCTGGCCTGTGCTTGCTTTCAGTGTCCCTCTGGCGCTGGCTTATCTGTTCCAAAAGCTGGTGAAATTCTGTTGAATTGCTTCTTTTCTTCCCCCTCTATTTTACACTTGGGTCTTTTTCTGACACTTTCCTAAAAAGGAGCAGTGCAGAGGACTGCGTGATAGTCCTGTTGATTTCAGTGAAGCACTGAATTGTCTCAGAACTGCTGCTTTTATTGGTAACTGGGTGTACTGATAGAGAAAGCAAAAGTGGTTGGTGTTAGGGAGGGAAATAGTGCAAGATCATTTTGATCAAGTACCTGAAAACTTGCCAAATCATTGAACTCACAGAAATAACAAAGGGAAGGAGCTGAGCTGGGCAGCTGAGAGTTGAATATGGGTAAGACCCTTGGACTTAGCTGGAAGTATTTCTTATGTCTGTTTGATTTTTGAAAAAAAAAAAAAAAAAGAGAGAACTGTGCCAACTCATGAGGTCCCGCAGTGTGCATTTTCCTTTGGTTGTCCCTACTTAAACCAGTGAACAGAGCAAAACTTTCCTGGAATTGCTTCCCAGCTTGCTTCTGGCACACTGCGCTTCTCGATGAAGCAGCTAAATTTCAGGTGGAGGGAGTGGGGAGGTCTTTTCTGCTGAATATGTCCCAATATTTCTGATGACTTTCTGCAGGACACCAAAACTCAGTGGTGAAATACCCGCTCCTGGCGTGTTGAAAGCTCTGTACTTCCAGAATTAAGCCCCCAGCCTCCCCATGAAGGTTTTAGGTGGCGAAGTGTGAGGTCTTGGCATCCAGTAGAGCTCGTGGAGCGAGCGGGGCATGGCAGGGTGATATGTGGGGAGCTGTTTAAAGCTGGCTGTGGGGAATGGGGTAGATCTGAGCTCTGCCCCATCCCAGATGTTTTTGGGTGCTTGTTCTGAGGTTGCAGGTTGGACATCACAGGAATCAGAGCCCACAGTTCTGCAATAACAACTGTTAAACAAGCAAAACTCCAGTTTCAGAGCAGAGCTGCCAGAGGATTGAGCAGCAACTCCCTTAACGTTGTCATTTAATTAGTGAAGCCTTGGCTCAGGATTATAGAGATGAGGGTTCAGTTCACTTGCAGGTTTGTGTCCTCGCTGGCTGTCATCATCAGAGAGCCACTGAGTATTGTTTGGGGCACCCATGGTGGCTTCTGCATGTGATGGGACACACTTTTGAGTTAATAGCAGTTCTAGTTCTCTGCCTCTGAGACTTTTTGCCTTCCTAGTTTTGCCCCCTTGTCATTTGCAAGGAGGAACTACTGCTGTACCTCCCTTCCCCTACGAGGAACTGGAGGATGCTGGTTGCCAGGCTGATCTGCTGTAACCTCCTGTATCCCTGACTGGAGAGTGGATGGATGGGGCTGCCCTGCCCGTCTTCCCCTGGGAGCTGGCAGTGAATGATGTTGGTAAAACGATGCAGGTGATGATCCCACTGTTTTGTTTTGTTTTGTTTTTTTGGACTGCAGTAGCATCTCAGTGGGAGCTGCGTGCCGTGGCTGAGGAGGTGGGTGACCTGCATCATCTGCCAGATGGCTCTACGGCAAGCCCAGCTATCAAAGGGACTTGAGCTTTGAAGTAAGAGATCTGCTTCTTGCCCTGAGTCTCTAAATCACTTTTCAAAACATGACTCAGACTCCTGAGTTATCCAGGCTCTTGAGAAAACAGTTCTGTTGACTGGATAAAATCTCACATGTATTTGTGATTGTGTGATGCGTTCTGCCCAGCAGCACGCTGCTGCTTTCAAGTAGTTGCAAAGCGTATGGGCTCATATGCTGGTTGTTTTCGTATCTTATGCCAAGAAAGGGGAAAAAAACAGGGAAAAAAAAATATGTTTCATCCAGGGCACAGGTGAGGAGAAGGAAAACTCCCCTTAAAAAAAATCCACTACTAAAATTAGTCTCTGTGGAAACTGCCTCTCTTGCTTCACTGAAGGGATTCATCAGAACCACAAGAATTTTGCTACATGTGCAACCATATGCAACATGGTGACAAACAGTGAAAAAAATGCAAGGGCCAAGGTTTCTTGACTATTTTTGATCTGTAGATTGAAGAAAAAAAATAAAAAGTACTATTTTAGTTCTCTAAAACTCCTGAAATAAAGGATTTAGGAGGATGTAGTTGTGTATTTTGATCACCCCTCACACCTTTTCCTGTGCTGCGTCTGACCTCAGCCGTGAAGTCTGCAGTGGAGGGCAGGGAGCAGCAGATCAGATGGGGATGAACAGTCTGGCTCGAGAGATATGAACAGCAAGCCGGGGAGAAAGGTGAAAGTGAGAGGAGAAATAAAAGGAAAGGTGTGAGAGATGGGCAAGTGGGGGTAGGAAGTGGAGTTAAAAATGGGCAAAATTGTGAGGGCCTGATGGGTCTGTTGCACTGAAAAGGGCTGAGAGGGAAAACCTGAGGCAGGTAGAAATCTTTGTAGCAGATGTTATTTTACCTTCTGGCTGTTCTCACCGGTAAATACACGGTTGTAGGCAGACAGAAGAAATAAAGGCTCGGGTGGCTGCTGAGGCTCCTGCCGATCCGTCCTGAGCCCCTCGCAGGAGTGAAGACTTACGGTCTGATATAAGCCTGTGAGGAATGGGATAAGAACAGTAAATTGCTTGTTTTCTCATCTCTGGTTGAAATTAGAATGAAATGCTGGCCCAGAGATGCCAAGCTAGCATAACTCATTATGCTCTTCAGCCCCACTTTTGGTTTTCGTGTTTAATTGTATGATAAAGCAGCAGGATGCTTATGGGAGCATATGAGGCTTCCAGAGAAGAGCTCTGGCAAACTATGCAGTCCTGGATATAAAACAGCAAAATGGAGAGTTTCTACATAAAAATCTAGTGTTACAATACCTACTTTTCTTTTTCTTTTTTTTTTTTTTTTCTTTTGTATTTTCCAGAATTTCTGACTTCTGAAAGCTGTGGTAGGCTGCTTGGTGCGGGTGTGCCAGCACATCAGAGCACTCAAAGGATTAAATATCCGTACCTGAGGCTTAGCAAGGAGGTGAGATTTGTGAGCCAGTCCCTTGTTTGCACAGAGTTCTCTTTTGGGAAATGTCAGGCTCCAGGGCTGCCAATCCAGCACCTTTGGGGAGCTCTGCATTAACAAAACCAGAAGCTCGCTTTAGAATACAAACACGTACCTAATAGAATAATCCTTAATTTCGGGGCTTCTCTGAGACTTGGGATCTTTGTCTGAATTCCTTTGACAAATGAAAATTGAGGGTTTGGGGTTTTTTTTTGTTTTGCTGCGGTTTTGACTAGGGCTCCACTAATTAAGTAGCAATTTAGTTGCTTACACTTTGAAGTTCCATTCATTACCTGTCCTGTGTTAAGTCAACAAAAGGCTACATCTAAGGCAGGGAGTCTCAGGCCATGGCTTTTTTGCCTGCCTAATTAAATGTAATTACTTTATTTTGTGCCAGGGTTCATACTTGTAACGTTGCCTTGTAATAATTTAAATTGTATGTATGCTGCAGGGGGACTGTTTGACGCCAGAGCGGAGACGTTCCCGCTGTCCTCCCTTGCGATCGGATGCGAGTCGAAAGGACAGAGACGTCATTTTCCTACCTACTTATTAGCTGCCCTACAGGAGAATCGCCAGCAAGGCACTGGTTTTATAGGGACAGGATGTATAACGGGTCCAGTGGCGTGCCTAAAAATAGCCCGTGTTCGGGACACGGCCGCAGAGGGAATCCCAGACGGTTAAAAGTGAGTGACCTTCCCGTGGCACACGGGCTTTGCATCCGTTCTCTTTTATTTTATAATTATGACAGATCAAAAGCATTACGCTGCCACTCATTATCTCTTGAAAGGAATTTGAAGAATTACTGTCCTCCTGACAAGCCAAATACTCCTGCTGCTTCTATTTGCTGAGATCAAGCAGCAAACACCCCTCAAACGGCAAAATCACCTGTATTTCATTTTTCCCCTTGTGCATTAGGAAAAAGGTCGTTGCAGAAAGAGTAAATGAGTAGCCCAGTGCAGTTAACGAGCTCTGGTAAAGCTCCCTGACCCATGGCAGAAGTACAAGCCAGCCTGAATTTGGAGTCAGACTTTAATGATTAATAATATGGTAAATCTCGTCTCACTAGCACTAATAACAGGGGTTGCCTTTGGCTCTTTGTTGGCCACCAAGAAGAGCGCATCTTCACGGCGTGTCGGAGCCCTCCCTTTCTGTCAATGGTGCCAGCAGGTCTACGGCGAAGCAGTTAAAACCAACATGAGATCTTAAGTCTCTCAAGCTGCCTTCAAGTTTAAAGAGGAAGGGAGGAGGAGGGGGGAAAAAAAGCCAAACAACTTCTGGCTTTCTAAGGGCTAGATAATTTGTGGAGCGCTTGGAGGAACATCACAAAGAATACAAATGGAAAAACAATTAATCAATTTAATGTAAAAGACGGATGGGACTGTTTCTTTCCAGAAGTGATGTCGCATCAGTGTTTGGGTACAAACAGGAAGCAGGAGTTCATTTGTAGTGTATTTGGTTCAATATAAAATAGCTAGGTTGGGGGAAAATGAAATTTTTTGTGGCAAAAAAAGATAAAAATTAAACCTGCATGTATTTGCTGTGGGGTTTTAGTTTGATTGTTGTTTGTTTTTTTTTTTTTAAATACTGTTAAGAAAACCAACATGCTGTTTCAATTCAAACACCTTTGGAGACTGAGGCGCTGGCTCTGCCTGAGCTCACTCTTTATCTCTCTGCGTGCGCTTGGCATCCAGTGGTTGAGTTTATCCTATCTGAGTTTATCCCACTGAGTTTATCCTATCTGTGACACGGAGCACAAGTCACTTGAAGAGAACGGTGGGAGACATTGGGAAAATGTTTGCTCTTCGATTATGGTTGTAGGTCACAGGGATTTTAGTCTGTTTCTTAATCTGCAGGAATATGAGGAGGGAGAATATATGTTCAGCTGATCCTCTTTTGTGTTTAGGATGCCGTTATATATCGTATCAAAAGTGTTTTAGATGAGGGATGAGGATGTTCATCTCCATGGACCAGGCTAGACGGTGTGAAAAGCCTTTCAGTTTTGCCCCGGTAGGTACATAAGCTAAACCATATAATTTAATTCTTTAACTTAAATTTACACCCACTTACAGCCCTGTGTGCCATCTCCTGATGGCGTAAGCTTAGTGAAATAGGGAGTCTGTGTTTGATTTTAAATGTAGGGATGTCATTAATGATTAACTTCTTCCATTGAATATCAATTCAAACCAGGTCCATTTAGAAGATTAATTTGGAATGTCGTCAACGCAGAGTCCCCAGACTCAGACCTGCTTAGCGGGCTTACGTAACCAAATTCGTTTAAGGATTAGGTAAACAAGAGTATGGTAATACAGGTAAAAAGTTTTTATGGCCACTCACTGCAGAGCATCAGAAACATGCTTTGCAGGTAACTAGTGGTTCGGTTGGAGAGGAACGTGGAGCCATGCCTACTGCTGATGGAAAAGCTTGAAACACGTAGAAAATGCTCCTGCTCAAATTCTGCTTCTTGTGAAGCTCTCTGCTATGATGGCAGTGCCAGGGAGATCAAACTCTGCATTAAAGGAGTCACAGAGGGTTATCTCCCCAGTTACAGTTGTTTGTATGGCAGGTCCATGGGCAGGTGTGTCTGCCCTGCAGACATTATGGGCTGTGGAAATTCAGTGGCAGAAGTAGAGCTTGTGATCTGCAGTGGGGCCATTCACGTGGAGCAGGCTGAGATGGTCTCACTTGCCTCCTCAGATGCCTGACAGGCAGGTGGCAGAGCTATTTAAAGCCAAAGAAATCAGGAGAAGCTGAGAGCTGCTATAAAAATGTCATCTGCTGCGTTTTCTTCTCCAAACCGTAGGAGACCTGTATTAAGAGAGACTGAGGTAGTGCCCATCTTACCTCCACATTTCTTGCCTCTTGCTCTGCCAAGGTTCAGAGGGCATCTGAGTCTGGCTGTGTGTCCTGCCAGAGATCTACAATGGAGGAGAATTTGTGCGTTGTACAATAGAAGCTAGAAAGAAGGAAACCACTTGTGAGGATCATGAGCCGGTCTTGCTCTCTTTCTGCAAAAGAACAAGTATGACCCTTGTCACTAAGCAACTATGAAGTGTATTTTTAAAAAAACAAACATGAAAGTGTTAGCTGCCTTAAACCAGTGCATACTGGTGTGTGTTTTCCTATAGCTTAGATTAACGCTCACATTCCAGATTTGCTTCCTAGCAGATGGTTTCAAGCACAGCTTCCTCTTGTTGTTGTACTCAGTGGGCTCTTGCAGGATGGCTGGCAGAGTTTCTTTTCCAAACTGGAGAGTCTCAGTCTACACTGTAGTTTCTGGTCCAGGAGCTGTCCTGTATTTTTTTATAAGACTGCTCTGACTTACGCCCCACAGTGCTGTCTGTTACAGCCTTTCTTGAGATGAGGAGACCTGAGCATTCAGGTTGTGGATTTGGCAGCATAATCATAGAGTGGTTAGGGTTGGCAGGGACCTTTAATGGTCATCTAGTCCAACGCCCCAGCCAGGAGCAGGGACATCTCCAACCAGATCAGGTTGCTCAGAGCCCCAGCCAACCTGGCCTGGAATGTTTCCAGGGATGGGGCATCCACCGCCTCTCTGGGCAACCTGGGCCAGTGCTCCACCACCCTCAGCGTAAAAAATTTCTTCCTTACATCCAGTCTGAATCTACCTCCCTCTATTTTGAAACCATTACCCCTTGTCCTGTCACAACAGGCCCTGCTGAAGAGTCTCTCCCCATCTTTCCTGCAGCCCCCTTTGGGCACTGGGAGGCCACTCTCGGGTCTCCCTGGAGCCTCCTCTTCTCCAGGCTGAACAGCCCCAGCTCTCTCAGCCTGGCCTCACAGCAGAGCTGCTCCACCCCTCTTATCATCTTCTGGCCTCCTCTAGACCCTCTCCAGCTGGTCCATGTCCTTCTGATGTTGGGGGCTCCAGAGCTGGACGCAGTGCTGCAAGGGGGCTCTCACCAGAGCGGAGTAGAGGGGCAGAATCCCCTCCCTCGATATATGAGGAGGTGCTATTCTTGGTGCTGTTTCCTTCCTAATAGGTCTTAATGTTTGAGTTGCTTTTTGATCTGTAATGAACACTGAGATGATGTTTTTGAGAACCTCTTGGCTGTAACGTCAAGATTTGGTAATGGTCAGCTCAGCTCTCATTATTTCTGTATATGTAGTTAGAATCTTTTTTCACCTCATGCATCATTTTACAAGTATCTATATTGAACTTGATCCTGTGTAGAGCAACAGATTTGGGAGAAGCAGCACCGTCGTCTCCCTCTGATAGGTTCGTAGGCTGTGTGTAGACAAGACATGAAGCCAACATCCAGATCTTTGTTTGCCAGGAGCTGATGAGGCTTAACTTGAACATCAAAAATAGCAAAACAAAATACTTCCAGCCCCTGTGTCCTGTTATCAACAGATGGTATTGATAAGCTGTTCCCCAGTAAAACAACAAAGGTCTAACCAGGATCTTTAACAAATTGCCAGCGGGGAGGAGGGGAGGGAGGATAAACGAAGAAGAAAGATGGTGCCTTTAAATGGAAAGGAAGGAAAGGGAAAAGATAATATGTACAGTTTTGTAACTGCATAGGTCCTGGAGCCAGCAAGAAGAAGACTCCATCCTATTGGAGACCCACAAATGGCAGCAGAGTAGGAGAGTGAGGAGAGGAATGGAATTGCTCACAAAATTTTGAAGCCTTCCTAATATTAGATCTCGAGGGAGTACCAAACTGCTCAGCAGTATGTAGCTTAATTCAGGCTTTTTGTACGTGCAGCAAATGTCCCTGGATCTGTTGTTGTCACGGGACTACATTTTTTACAAAATGGTCCTTTAAAAGTAGCTTTGTCTTTCTGCCAATTTCTTGAGAATAGGGAAAGCAGCGCTACAGGGAACCACATACTAGGAAGCCTGATGTAAGAACTGGGCAAATAAGGAGGGCCGGTGCTGCAGACCAGACTTGTCCAATGCTTTGATAAACATCCTATATCTGGGAGGAACCAGTGGGGTGTCTGTGAAGGCAAGCTAAACCTCACGTTTTTTGAGTTCTTTGAGGGAACCCCGTTGCTCTGTGTGTCCCCACTCCCAGTTAATACAGGTTTTGAAAAAGCATTTGGCAATTAAAGGCACTATGGGATGAGAAGGAAGGTATTTACATGGTCAGGAATTAGTTAAAAGGCAGGAAAAAAATGAAATGAGCAGGAGTAAGTAACCAGCCTTCAGAAAGGAGAGAGATCACCAGCAGGTTACGTGAGGATTTATTTCATGTTCACTACCCTGAGAAGTGACTGGGAGGACCATATGGTGGCAAAGTTTGTTGGTAATAACACCAAGCTTTTCATGGGAAGAGGGCTGAGAACGAACCACGATGGGCTGCAAATGGACGTGGAGACTAAACAACTCGTGACAAGACATACGAAGCGGTGAAAGTGGCAGTACATGAGAGGATGGGGGACGTGCAGTCTGTGTGGCTCTGGTCCCCTCATTCCCGAAAAGATGTGGGCAACTGGAAAAAGCCCAGAGAAGGTTGATGGGATAATCAGAGGTCTGGTGTGAGTTCTGTATGAGCAATGACTGAGCAGGAGGATTCAGCAGCCTGGAAGGACGCGCAAGAGGATATGATAGTATTATATGAAATAAGGAGTGTCGCAGAGAGGCTGACTGCAGACCAACTGGTCAATGCCAGTATAATTTTTTAATTTCTTTTTCTCTTTGTAACCGAGGTCTGATCAAGATCTCCAAGTCTGGTCTTGGTCTGCCAATATCTTCTGCCCGTAAGTGATGGTGCTGCAGAATGGAATGGATGGCAAGCACAAAGCTGCTACGTCTGTAAGTGTTTTATGGTTCGGTGCGTACTTTAAAACCCATTAGCTGAAATAATATCTACGCTTTTGTGCTGCAGAATATCAATCTCGGAGCAGTTGCAGAAGAAAGTACTTAATATTGAATTTTCTTGCCTTTACATTTGAATTAGAATGATGGACTGTTGTGGCTTTGCATTTTACAATACAAGTCTAAAAATGCCGCACAAACACTCTAAGATACTTTTGTGATGCTAATGTCTGCCTTGGCAAGTGGTGTGCTTTATAAAGATATATTCTAGCTGTATTGAAGGTACATGTTACACCAACAAAATCCTCATTAAAAGCAGATGATATATTAATTATAAATGCACGTTCTTTTTCAAAACTGAAATTGCTCTTAAAGCAGCTATCAAAAAGTTCAAATAACAAACTTTTTTTTTGCTTATGTATTTCATCCTCCTTATCTATAGGGGAAAAAAAAAATCCAAACAATGTGAGGATGTGAGCTGTAATGCCATTGCTATTTTCTTGAAGCTTTCAAATAAATGCTGCAAACACAATTTTAGCGTGCTGCGTAAGGAACTCTGCGTTCTCTCTCTGTATTTTTGCACCTCAAATTTGCTATTATCAGAATAGCTTCTTCAGTGTGTCTATATAAGAACATGACGGTGCGAGGAGAAATTCTGAAGAGTAGATTGTTTTAACCGCACGATCTGGAGGTTGTGATAATTTAAAAACATGTCTTGAGGGATTAAAAAGAGCCTTTTTCAGGTATAAGGTAACACCAGTAAACAATGGTTAGCAGAACTGCTGGAAATGTTGAATGCATTTAATCTGCGAGGGAATCCTTTGAAATCCAAGAAATGTGTGATAAGGATTGCTGGACAAGTGAGGTGAGAACATGCTGGATTGCCTCTTAGGCAAATGCTTTGTTCCCAGTTGGGCAGGCTGGATATTCAGCATCTGAAATAAAACCAGTGTCTTTGTAAGTCACCGTCAGTACCTGACTCACTCTGTCTTGCGTCACGTGTGTTCAGTCGTGTGGTTTCTCCTTATTCAAACTCCTTCCTTGATCCATGCTACTCTGGATTCATTATTCTTTGCGCTGATGAACTGTAATCATCAGATTCTTGATTTCTCTTGTTTTGATTGCCATTTCTGGTGCTCATCCTACAGCATTGTAAATGCTGCAGTTTTTCTCTCTTGATGTCTCTTGGGCTGTCTGATCGCCTCTGTGCCTCAGACACTTCCATCTGTAACGTTAATGCCCAAATTCTTCTTCCACCCCCGTTTTCTAGTGCAATCTTTTTTAGCCTTTGAGGTTTTTGCGCTTTGAGTTGTCTGTGACACGAGGTCTGATTTATTTACTCCCAGTCCCTCTTTCAAGTCTGTGTTTCAGGGTCTACTCCGTTATGTCCATAGTGCCATCCAGGATGCCCTACCACCTTCTTACCTTCTTGACAGGATATTTAGGGAAAAAAAAAAGCGTAGTTTGTCAATTTGCTTAGAACCTTCCCTCTTAATTTCTCAAGTTTTTCGTGGATGTCAGAAGCCACGCTGCTGACTGAAGGCCTGGCCTGTTTCCTAGGTAAGCTCTGCCCAAGTTTTATTGCTGAATGATGCAAACATTTATAAGATACTCCCTTTTATAAACAGATGAAGGGATAGAGAAGACCTGCTGTAAACTGAGCTGGGACGGGAGGAAGGCCATTCAGCTATTGACTGCTGTCACCTTCTCATTTCAGTTAATCGCTGGAAAATGAAGGTGTTTCAGCAGAGGCATCTGCAGGTACGTGCTGGATTGCTGTGTGAGTGATTTCTGTCGTTACCCTGGGAGAGATACTGCAGTTAATTAGCTGCTGTTGCGCTTTGTTGCTGTGGCAGCTGCTGGGGACAGTTAGCGATGGCGTTGCTCTGGGCTGGGAGGGAAGTGAGGAAAGCGGTTGTTCAGTCAGCGCCTCGCCTCCTGTTTGTAGCTTGGCCCCGTTGTGTCTTGCCAGACACACAGACTCCTCCAAGTACTTTCACAATCATCTCTTGTCTCTTCAATTACTACTTCCTCCTCCCCCTGCCTCTCTCTTCCGTTTGACCTTCTGGTAATTCCTCCGGCACCAGTTCAGAACCGTGCAGTAAGCTGTGCTGCCCCCTCCAATTAAAGACGTGCGTATGTGGCACATTAGAAGTTACCTAACGAGCCTCTAAACCCCCCTCAAACCCACAGTCTCATTGATCTTGCTTCACCCACTTTGAATCCCAAATTTTTGCAGACTGCAGTTAACCGTCTCTCACCGCAGTTTCGGGTTTTGGGAACTTTGCTGTCATTTTGGGTTGGTTTTGGTTTTTTTTTTTTTTTTTAATTTTATTTTGTGCTGTCAGCCAGGAGTAGCAGGCTTATACTTCCAGGTTTAGGCACAGACTGATTTTTCCAGGTAATGCTCAGGGTTTATTTTTAATTCACAAAGACCACTTGATGTAATGATCAGCAATCAAAGAATACGCAATTATCACGCTTGCGAACTTTCCTGTGCCTCAGTAATTAAAGCAACAAATTAGTTAAAGGCTCCAATGCGGAAGAAGAATGGTAGACTGTGGTCAAGACACACATTTACGGATTTTCCCTTAAGCTGCTTTTCTTGAGGAAGCTTTGATAAAGACCATATGATATCAATTATCATTAACTCTGTGTGGTTTCTCTGTGTTTGGAGCTCGCAGACGCTGGTAGACAGGAGCCCGGCGTTAAGTCTTTAATGTATAACTGGTATTTCTGCTGCATAGCCTGTTCTCGTTTTGATTTGTCAGCTGACGTTTGAAAGGGAAGATTTGAGACAATTTATACGCGCAGAGCGTGGCCCGTTGCGCTGAGTGACACTTCCTCCTCTGATCTGGTTTGACAGAGCGTTATTCTAACGGCAGCAACAACATATTCTAAATGCCAGCTTCAAACCCAAACATTTTAATTATACCTTGCGTTCTGTTACTGCCTGAAAAAATTGAAGGATGCGTTTTGTTAAGGTGTCACTGCCTGAGCTTGACAACAAAGTCAGCGTGATTTAATAAACGGATTTAAATCCCCTCTTCAGAGAGCGCGTGCTGGTATAAAGTCCCTCAACATCAAAGTCTCTCTTGTCTCGAGCTCTGTCTCCAGTGCGAGCCTTCCTTCGCAGGCAGCAGAAGGAATTCGGCAAACATGTAGATGTGATTCATTCTTAAGATCTTCAAATATGCGGATGAGTCACTGAGAAGTACATGCGAGCTGTGCTGACCAGATTTAGAGTGCGGCAACCGGCACTGGAAGTCACAGGATGTAGCTGGGAACAGATGAGGGAGCTTGAAAACTCTGATAATTGAGGAAGTACATATGAAAATCCACAGCAGGCGGGGGAGTTCTTTTCATTGGGGGAAAAAAAAAAAAAAAAAGCTACATAATTCATTTTACATCTACAGACAAGTTTAGGGCTGATAGTTCACAGCTCCTCTTTGCTGCTTCGGCAGTTTGGAGTTCTCAGCAATTTGGGGGGAAAAAAAAACCAAACCAAAACAACCAACCCTGAAACATCTTTATTCTGTAACTTTTGGGAAGCTGAAAGGCTGGATGTGATTGGCAATATTGACTCAATGTCCATGTCTGATCTGAATGCTCTGAGCTGGGAGGAGTCGGGGGCTGGAGCATGGATGTGGGTAACCAGGAGGCAAAAACATCTTAAGAAATTATATTTTCATTATATTTTGATTTTGTTGTTGTTGTTAGCAACAGGTAGAGCTAGATCATAAAAGCTGAGGGACCCTTCAAAAATTTTCTCTTGACCTTTGATTTACGTGGCAGAACCCATGGGTTGCTGCTTTACTTTTTAAGTAAGAACACTACCCTTTCAGGGACAAGGAAGAGGAGAATTACGTTGGAACACACCACATGCTCTCAGGCGGTGTTCCTCAACCTGGACAGGTTGCCTGGAGAGGTGGTGGATACCCCATCCCTGGAAACATTCCAGGCCAGGTTGGCCGGGGCTCTGAGCAACCTGATCTGGTTGGAGATGTCCCTGCTCCTGGCAGGGGGGTTGGACTGGGTGGGCTTTGAAGATCCCTTCCAACTGAAACCATTCTGTGATTCTATGACAGTGAAACCGCGTGCAGCATTTCATACCCTTGTTGGTAGAGAAATCAACTCTTGACTCCCAGGAGAAACGTGGAGACGTCACGTGACACTTCTAGAGATTAAATTAATCAATTTGACTGACAGCTGCGTGACAACATCACCTTCTGCTATTTGTCTTTCTGACGTAGCACATCATTTTGAGGCAATCCGATGCTACTATGCCTTGTGTTGTCTCTTCTTCTATTCATCTGAAGCTTGCATGGCTTCTGTTACAGCTACAGTAACCAGCATGAAGGAGTACAGGTGGTGGTTTCAAGTGTCACAACAAAAAACTTGGATGTATTTTGCAGCTACTAAACATGCACCAAACCAGCCAGATTCCTGCTTGATGGCAGCAGGGCTCCACCTGCGCAGCAGGCCTGGACTTGACCTTGTGATTTTTCACACTGATTCGTCAGAAGGTGATGTGGCTGGGATGTCGCTGTAATCATGGTGTAACTGGAAAATCTTATGCTGTTCAGTCACCTTTAACTACCTACTCTTGTAGCTATATATGACCAAACTTCTTCAAGGTTCCCCATGGTTATCAAGAAGAATTAAGAGTTTTCCAATTTTTCTCAGAAGGTTTCAGACCTTTTGAGTTATTTGATGCTACAATCAAAAATAGCAATTCAACAGCTTTTAAAAATCCCGTCACCTTTTTGCTAGACATCATTTAAAATAGCGGTGCTGCCTTAGTGTTGCCTGGTTTTCAACATTTTCAGCTACTTTTCCCTAGCCCTCTCTTTATGATATTCTGAACACCTCTATGATCAGCTTGGGAGTTTGCTTTTTAACTTCAAATGTCTAATAATTCTTGCTTATTTGATTAGAAATGCTTATCCTATACCTCTAATTTCTGAGATTTTCTCAGCCAAAGGTGGTGGGAATCTAGCCAGGCACAGATTTACCTTTTCTTCCCAGATTTTCCACCCTAGCTTACACAGTGCATTGCAGAGCTTGTGAGAATCCCCTATTTCTTCTGTGAAACTCCAATATTTGCAGTGTCCTCTGACTCAGGCAAGATACAAGCCCGTGACAAGCAGTGTAAACTTCACAGATTACAGGTTTCTGTAGCAAGCCGTGATGTTACTAAACAACAAAGCCTAGGTTTTTTTACTTGAATTATTGCTAACTTCAGACTACCTGCATTAAATTTAACATCCTGGCACATAAAGGGCTGATCTAATACAAGATTTTCATCCCTCCAAGAGGGTGGCACTCCAAAATGATGCTAAAGTCAAGATGGGACTGAGATGAGTGGTTGATCCCAGGATGTGTCCACCAAGAGAAGGTCTCTTCGTGCATAGAACCCACTCCTAGAAGCAGTGAGAGCCCGAGCTCTCTGATGAGATGACCCAGGCTTTTGGTAAAACCTCTCCCAGGTGACGATGCCACCAGATCAAAGAGTGAGTGGCAGCACAGTAGTAGAAAAAATGGAGAGAGGTAGGGTGAACACAAAGAGGCCATCACCAGCCACTTGAAAATTGCTCCATCTTATAAGAACTGTGACAAGCAGCTCAGAAGACAACCCAGACAGGAGAGACGAAAATTTCCGCCAGCAATCTGAAAACAAGAGAGTTTGGAATGCATGCCCTTGTTAAACAGAGGCTGGCCCCTGGCTTAAACACAGTCCTTGCTTAACCAAACCTAGCTAAGAAAAGCTTGTGGTGCTCCAGACGTGCAATTTCAGAGCACGGTTAGTGTTGTAGTGAGAGCCACCAAAGAAATAAGAATTTAAATACATCACAACAGCAGAAATGTTGTGCTTTGATTGAGTAGTTTTGCTATTGACAAGGATTTGAATTAATGGAAATAAACCATTTCCCAGGAAAACTTTTTGTTAATTACCTCAAGTCTTTCCATTTTAATAGCAGATTGAGGCAGGAAAAGGTTCTTGCATCAGTCTCGCTCTGCTTCTGAGATTATGTTTAGTGAAGCTAGGAATTAATTGTATTTACTGAGGTACATCTTGACCCTTCATTGAGCTTTTCGTTATTTTATTAATCTTCCTCAGCAAAATATGCTGGAATTACATTTGCTTACCCTTTGTCTAGGCTTTTACCATTTACACAGAGCCGTCTCCAAACCAAATATTACGCGCGCACCATAAAGCCTTCAGAGCAATACTCTTAATCTGCTGGGTTTATGCAATGAAAGTTGAATAGGTTACTGAAATTCATAGCAATCCCATCACCACCTCTGCTCCTTAAGCTAAAACCTACTGGCATATATCCTGTCATGCCCTTTTCTCAATTCTCCGGTTCTTGTGAAACAATACTTAAAAGGATGGGGGAGTTAGCTTTAAAAATCCCATTAGTAAACTGGATTAACATCCTGACAGTGTGTGGCCCTGAAGCAGACACTGGGAAGCTAAAAAATAAGGTACTGTTTTAAAGGCTTTTGTAGAGAAAGCATGCCCTCAAACTTTTCTTACCTCACATGGGAGATCTTTCACTGTGGGACCATGTGTTGGGACAGAGTTGTGACGGGCTGCACGGCAATTACGCCGTGTGTTTCGTTGCACGCGTACAGCTCTGCCAGCCCTCCACAGCTTGCACCCTGCAAGCTACAAAAAAAAAAAATAGTCAAAGGCAGTTTTGTTTGTGTTTTTAAAATACATTAAAAACAAAACAAAACAAAAACGAACCCTATGAGGATTGATTAATTAATTGGTAATGTGAGCACCATCTGAATAAGACCTAGGCAAAAAGCCTCCAGTAGAGGGAGTGAACAAATCAAAAATCCCATCTAGACTGCCTCTGAATTACGTGTTGGTGGTAAACATTTTTATTCCTCAAGTGTATGTGCCCTGGGAAGCAGGGAACTATCTTAAACTGGAGTGTGTTTTACAGAGCCTCATGCCTGAGCCTGACAGTCAGGCTCCCACGTGTGAGCCAGTGCAGTGCAAGTAGTGACGTTTAAATGCGTGATGTTCTCCTTCTAGAAAATAATTCTGGTTAATCAGAAGTCTGAAAAGATTGGTTACCTTGTAGGTAGCACCTAAAACACTGGTCATGAGGTCTTTGTGTGTTTCCCTGATGAGGTGAATCTGTCCTCTTTCAAATCCATCTTTTTTAGCCTTCCACAGGCATTTGCACCTAAAAATGACTCCCTTCTTCAAAGGCAGCTCAGAGAAACTAGCCCTAACCAGGGTGATGATGGAACAGAAAAACCCCTTTCTCAGTGAACTTCATAAGTGCACATTCTTTCCATCACATCTCAGTTTAATTTTTTTTTTAATTCTTTTTTGTGTAGAATGATGCTCTGACCTGAGACCTTTGTGGCTCAAGGCATCAGACAGTGGAGATACAGTTTCAGAAGCCTCTTTTACTGAACAGTTCAGAGAAGTATCAAAACCTATCCTAATTTAAAAAATAGTATATATTCTGTCAAAAAATGTGTTTAGAAAAGTGATGTTTGGGGATGCTAGGAAATGCTGTGCTTGAGAAAAATAATTGGGGGCAGTGGTGGGGGAGGAGAGAGAACCCCACCTAGAAAAGAACTTCCAGCACTGAGTTTAAATATAGTTTTTGATGATCCCTTACCTTTGTACTTTCCTGCAGCTTTCAAATGTCTTTTTTTTTTTTTTCTTTTTGTACCCAAGCTGAACTGTGTGTAAAGTAATAGTCCCATTTCAGGTGAATTTTTGAGTTCTATAAACTTCATAATTGTAGCAGACAAACACTTTTTTTTTTTTTTTCTCCACAGACAAACAATATAATATCCTCTGGGGAAAACAAGAGGTCTCCAAGTTTAGAAAACAGGCTGGAGTGATCATTAGTGAAGCACAATTTCATGGCAGGAAGTCGCCTTGGATCCCGTCTATGTATCCCAGACATTTTATGGTCTGGATACAGAAAGCTCATATGGTGAATGTTGGGGTTTTTAACAGCCATATTTTGGGCCCATAAAATAACCAACTACAACAGTTAATTTTCACCCACACACCCAAATTGCTGGTTGGTATCACAATTTCAGTCCCCTGACACCCCTTACACAAACATACACTGTTCACCACCAAAAAAAGTAAAACCAGGAGGGCAGTCTTTGGGGATTGCAGTGGAAGTTAAAAAAACACACACACACCATGCACGCAAAAAAAAAAAAAAATGAGCAGCAGATGACTGATTATACCTTCCAGCGAGTCGCAGAAGGAAACGGTTTGCAGAATGCGTTGCCTCACAGCTCTTCCATCTCTCCATCACCTCCCTGTCCTTTTCTTTTCCTTTCTGCTCTGGTCTCTGTCATCCTCCTTTCATAAGCTTTGGTAGCCCAGAGCAGAACCGGCAGCTTTCAAGAGTACCGTCAACTTCAAAGTTGGCTTTAACTATTTCCAAAACTGCAGGAAATACAACAGCTAGGTTGCTACTGGGTTGTTTCGTATTGTGAGAAAATGCAAGCAGGTTATCATCTACTCATCCTAACGAGCACTTAGCTCTACACAAAACACCGCTGCTACACTGCAGAAGAAAGAAATGATGATCCCTTAGCTCATCAAAAGATGATCAGCACAACCAAGATAAGTTGTGAAACACATCAAAGCTTGTTGGTCATTCCATTCAGTAAAAAGAAATAAAAAAAAAGAGGAGTGAACACTTTATAAGATGGAGACTTTTTATTAAGCTATCTGAAGGATTTGGCTCCCAAGTCCCATGGAAGTTAGTTAGAAGTCTCTAAGTTAGAAGTCCCTAAGTCCCAGAGGTGGTTTTGAAAAGCTTGTTTAGTGTAAGTTTCTTTTCAGCAGAGACGTGTTAATGTGTAAATATATATCTTGAACTTGGATCATCCCATTGGGAAGATGTGGGTCATTAGGGATGCCTGGAGGATGGCATGTTTTTAGGGAGAGAGGTATTATTTTATAAATTAAAGCTAGCTACTCAGTAACTTAAACTGAGTTGAAAAGAAAATGGGAGTTTTCCAGGGTGCATAGGTTTTCCTGAGATGTGCGAAATGTGGGACTAAGCATCCAGAGCAGGATGCAGGCTCGGCAGGCTCTAAAACAAGGAAAACGGGCAATGGATTTGAGAAGTGCAGATTTATAGACCAATCCTGCATTTGCAGAATTAATTATGTGTATGATTTAAGAGGCTCTTTCTCTTGCCTTCTTAGGTCCTGAGCACTTTCTATGGAAAGACAGTTCAAAAAGCTCTGAGGCACTGGAAAAACAAGCTGTAAAATACAGATTTAAAGATGACCAAGACACGTCACCCTTCTGTCTGCCTCATCTAATCAGCATGGCCTAAAACATGTTGCACACGTAACATGTTGCATTCCTCTTGCCGTGTGTTCGTATTGGTCGTCGTCTTCCACCCTGCAAAGCCAGAGGGGAGCTCAGCACCCAGCTTGTAAACACAATTCTTTTGGAGTCTGCATGGGAGAAGTGCTGTCTCTCCTGAAGCCACATCCCAGGAACTTCTGTCCTTAGATAGCTTCCGTAGCATCGTTTCGTAGTTCCTCATAAAAAAAAGATGCCGGCTTCCTTACGGCCTTCCTGAGCAGAGAACGTGTGAGAGAAGCCGTAATCCTCTTGACCTTTCCCTGCCAGAAGTTTTATCCTGTTGAGGGACTCAAATCACATTTCCCAGGTGAAATTTCCTACACTGTGCACTTCAGTGTTCAGAGCTGGTGTCTCTCCTGGCACCTTGCGCTGTGACCCCACAGCATCCTTCAGTTCGCGTCCCCTGCTTCACCTCGCACAGTGGTTCTTTGCAAGACTTTGGCCTGCTTGCTAGTGGCCTAGTTTCTTCTCTTACTTGGTTTGTACCTGTCTGCAGTCTTCCAGCCTCAGTGTCTCCCAGAAGTGTCTGGA
Organism: Chlamydotis macqueenii; assembly: GCF_036417535.1. Lineage (NCBI taxonomy): Eukaryota > Metazoa > Chordata > Aves > Otidiformes > Otididae > Chlamydotis > Chlamydotis macqueenii. The sequence continues at coordinate 16,300,132 of NC_141562.1, forward strand.
CTAAGCCCTGACACATGTTTCTCTCTGTTTACTTGAACACTGTATTTGCTTTCAACAGCATCCTGGCCTAGAGGCTCTTTTACTGAAAATATGTGTATTACTGGTGCTGCTGGTGAGCCAGGGACAGGCGGGGATTCACAGCTCCCTTAGCATCAGCTCTTTGATTTTTTTTTTTTTATTTTATTTTTTAAAAGCAGGTAATTTGGCTGGCAAAAGCTGCTGCTCGAGAACAGTTGAGAAACACCATCTCAGATCAACGTGCCTTGCAAGATTAGCTTCATCCCAGCTGAAAACAGGATGCTGATCTTTCACTGGTATGGTTTTAAGAGTCTTCAGCAGGGTTTGTGCTGTTCACACTAATTCTAATGAACTCTCACTTAACACGTCAAAGATAAAACATGTAGGTTTTTCAGACTGCGATATTTCTCAGGTGGTTGTGGTTTTAAAAGAGGGGTTATGGCCAGCCTGGGTTGAAACAGAATGCAGGGCGGCACATCCACATCTTGGAACGTGACAGCTTTGTGGCGTACAGTGAATATCTGACTTCACAGGTGCATGCAAATTCAGGCTGTAAATCCATTATTCTAGAATGTTGGGGATAATAGTGAAAAAATAGCTGTACACCCCACTCATCAAGATTATGGCTACATACTACACAAAGTATCATTTATCTACAGTCTTAAATATATTCCTTTGGGGCCTGAAATCCATGTCTACAAGATAGAAGAGCTGAAATGTGGTCTAACATGCAGAGCGAGAAAATTCCAGCTTTGAATACGTTAGAATAGAAACAACACTCTTGAACTGTTTACACCATTGTGGAAGACAGAGATCTCCTGCCATTTATCACCCAGCTTGAACCAATACGTTTAAATTTCAGAGTCTTGGTTTGGGGCGAACTTTTTCTGGCTTTAATTTTCAAAGATTTTCTTTTCTTTCTGATCAAAGCGATACAAAATGAACCACAATGAACTTCACCAGTATAGCACCAGTAGAACTAGTTTCCGGATAGCTCATTTTCTGGAAATCGCATCACAATGGTTAGCCTTATTGTGTGGTTTGTGTGATCGCAAGAGAATTTAAAAGCAAACTTTAACACTCAGCATATTAATGGAAATCCAGTGACAAGCTTGGCTAAAAGCAGTGGGAGAATGTTGAATGTGGGAGACTGCACCCTAACAGAGCACAGCCGGCAGCCTTAGTTTAATGATTCATCTTAATGATTACCGTGGAAAATTAAAAGATTTAATCCGCCTATAAAAGGCGCCTTCCCAGCATTTGATGTTCTCTTCTAAGGCGATATCGATTAATGCAACAGAGCGAAATCTGAACCACAGCGGAGAACCGCTGAAATACCGGCTTGGGTCAGGGAATACCACCATCCGCTAGGAAAAGCTTTGGAGTTGCTAATGTTCCTTGGTGGTGTTTTTTTTAAGAATTACTCCTCTGATGCATAATGTGGAGCACTGATCTAAACTTGAAGGGCCGTAATCTGCTGTGAAGTCCATCATAACCTCTCTGCAAGTTACCTTACATGCTGGAGTAGTGTCAGCTGGCAATGGCAGGATGCATACTTGCTTTAGCACGGAAGAATTTAGGTTGAATGTTTGGCTACTGCTTCTGTTCTGATGTCCACAAAATTATATACACAAATGGCTGCCTGCAAATTCCATGTTCCCAAGTGCGAGATGTTTTTCCACAGATGGTATTTTGGATTGTCTTGCTTACTAGTTCCAAAATTCCCCTCTAAAACTGTGCTAAAAAAATGATATTTGGATTAAAAAAAAAAAACTTTTCAACCTTGCACTGGTTTTAAAAGGCAATCCTGAGCACAATTCACAAAGTAAATTGAATACAAATTTTAGCCTTAGATACAAATTTTAATTAGTTTTCCTTCTTGTTCATGATTAGTATCATAACACTCTGCATATGTATTCAGTCATTTGTCAGGTGTGAACTTCCCATGCTTCCTAAACTCTCTTTCTGCAAGTTTCGCTGACACTGGTGAGAAAGGACCAACCCAGATAAAAATCACTCACTTACCCCTCTGCAGTATTTTAGAAGCCGAGGTCCAGCCAGTGCAAAAATTGCAGGGCACGTTTTAGGTACTACTGTGCAGAATGGATTTTTTTTTTTTTTTTATAATGTAAGTGGGAAAAGTTGTGATTTGGTGAGGTGAACCAGACAGCAGCTCCTTCTGTGCTGAGGGCAGATGACCTTGTGTATCTCTCTTTCTCATATCCTGTTGTTCATGATATCTACCGCAGGGAACAACCTAATCTGCAGCTGATTTTTGAGTGTAAAGCTCCTTTTTGAGTGTAAAGCTCAATCTAACCAAGTTCTAACAAGTATCTCCTAAGCAGAATCACTGGATTTAAGTAGGTTCTTCTACTTCCTTACTCCTCCTCTCTTCCTCACACCCTTCCTCCTACTGTTCCATCCTGCAGCACATCCCTGCCCAGCTGTACCCATTTTATTTTCTGGGTGATTATTCCACCAGATGAGATCCCTAGGCTGGCAGCACTCTGGGAAACCGCTTGCAGAGGGCTTTGCGAGGGGCTGGGAATGAGAAGATGCTTTGGCAGTTTTGCTGAGGAATGTTTCAGCGAAGTCTAAGCGGTGTGACCTGGGCGACCTACAAGGACAGGGGTGCCTCCCCAGCGTCTCCCCAGGTCTCTTGTGTGCGAGAGGAGGTCTGCGGAGCAGTGAGAAACATATTTTTTTTAACTTTTCCCAGTATGTAGGCTGTGCCACTTCAGAACTTGCAGAACTAAAAACACTAAAGGGAAAAAAACCCCTCCCTTTTTATAGCCTACTGTCTCGTTGAAAGTGATTTATGAAATGAAGCTTCCTGCCCACCCAGTGCACAGAACAAATACAGGCAGTGCTTTGAAATAACTACAGTACTATGCTATTTTCAGTAATATTTAGCTCAGACTTAGCCAAGAAAGCCCACTAAGCTTAGCTGACAGACATAAAAAGAAATGCTCTTTCTGCATTTTTTTGCTCGCATGCATCTATTTTAGGTTTTACTGCTCTTGTCTCCAGTTGCATAGCTGACTATCAATGGAGCAGAGTCCCAGGCAAATGCTTTAAGCAAATTTTGAGCTGTTACCTGTTTTCACACTTAGATTTAGGAGAAAATATAAAAACAAGCCTACCGAGTCATTTAGGTCTGTCAAGTCCGTTTCTCCTGCCTTCAGCAGTGGGTGCCTAGGGAAGAATATAAAATCAGATTAAGGGTACAGTGAGAGTTCTCCAAAATACTCTTTGCTTCTCCCTGGTGATTTGGAGGTTGAAGGACTTCTTAAACCAGTGATGTTATTTTTGCACTAGGTGGACTTCTATTTGAAACAATCTAATGCTTTTGAATGCATGCAGAGCTCAAGCATCCCCTTTGGCAGCAAGGAGTTTCACCGTTTGATGGGATGTGGTATGGCAGAGCCTCTCCTTGGCTTGTTTTGAACTTGCTGTCTCCTGCTTCTGTGTCACGCTGCCTGGCTTTTGTGGCATGAGCCAGCAGATGACAGTCCCCCTTTCCTCTTCTCCGTGCCACCCGAGCAGCCACAGAGCATTCTGTCATCTCCTGCCCTCCCAGGTATTTATTTTTTTTTTTTTGTAAAGAGTCCTCCTTCTTGCAGAAAACTCTCACTTGAGTAGTTCTGTTGACACCAATGAAGATGCTTGAAGAAGGGAGTACTGGCAAGATCACAGCATTACTCAAGGCCAAGAGAGCGATGCTGTGTTTACGTCTTGTGGGTACTGTCTGTCTGCATCTGGATGTCTGGATCCTTAATGTAATCCAGTGTTTGTCGTAACTCTGTGGAAGCAGAGCTCCTACCACTTGGGTTTCTACGCTGAGATTTGTGAGATACACAAGCACTTCACTCTCAAACCTCTCCATTGTGACAGAAACCTATGAAATATCTGTAAAGCTTACCAGCTTATCTCAGTTCCCCACCCCCCCACCTGCATTTTCTAATTTTCCTGGTTTGAGTTGCTTTTGTTGTCCTGACCAAGCTCTGGGATCTATCTCACTGATGAAAGAGACGTCAGCGGTGCAAAACGATCTAGAAATCTCATCGTGTTCAAAACACAGTAAGAAAGGTCTCTCTTCTTGGTGTTCCCACGCTGTTAACACGTGGTTTTCTTATTGTGGTTTGCTTTCTAGATCAAAACCATCTGCTGTATTAGGAAATGCTATGGAAGGTCCGTTTCTCATGATGGTTTATCAGACAAGATCCTTCAGAACATGCATTAAAAATACATCAAACAAAATCATGATTCTGGCTCACTATCTCATTTTAAGGGAATGGTAGCAAAGCACCACCAGCGATAAGGGCTTGGACTTTGCGTCTGTATTGCCATGTAAGCAGATAAACTCCCCAGATCTCCAAAGAAATCTTATTTAAAAGATCTTTTAAAATGAGAAGTAACTTGTCTTTTCAGTTTAACAATGTATTACTCAGTTGCATAGTCAGATTTTTAAAATACTGAGATTCCACTAGAGAGAAAAATGAGTAGTATTTGATTTACGTCCTACCCATGACAGCGCAGGTCGATGTTTATTTTTCATGGTCAACTGGGGTAAACTTTTTGATGTGCTTTTTCCTCATTTAAAGCCCATTTAGGATGTTTGTGTCTTACAGTCCGAAGACCTGAGATGGAGTATGACTACAAGATAAAAATTTCAAAGGCGGTAGCTGCGTGCTGGGCAGAAGAGCCCATGTATAACGGGATGCTTGGTCCTCAGCCCCGTAATTCCATCAAATAGTTCCTTATCAAAGACCGAGATACCGATTTGCAGACTTTCTGATGCATTACTGGGTGAGATGGGTTGCTCCTTTTATATAGCTGGTTTTCTTTCTTCTCTTAATTCAAGAGAGACCTCAACCCAGCGCTTTCTGTCACGCATTAGTAACTCTGAAAACATATTTACTTAAGTACAAAACCACATTAGCTCAGCATTATTGTGTGCCTCCAACACCCATAAATTACAATATATTGTGGGGTAGGAACTTTGATCGAGGAAAGCCCACACTGAATTAACTGGGAGGTGGGGAGGAGGCTTGGAACGTTAAACGCTCCCTGTCTCCTTTTCCTCTCATCCCTGTGATTCTCACTGCCAGCCTTTCCGATTGCTCGCTGTGTAAGCACTGCAGGCTACAAGAAAAGCAAGCAGTAACAGCAGTAGCCATAGAAAAATCATGCGATTTCGTCTCCTTCTCTAACATTCATTTCCATACACAGAATCTCAGATGTCACTTAGAGAAAATCCTCCCTCATCTCCCCAACATCATGCCTCTCACCCTACCAGCACTGGGGTTCTGGAATAGAAAGGCAGAAACCAATCCCAAAATCAGAACTCGCGGCCAAGATTTCTTCCCCATCAGAGGTCCTGTACTACGATTTTTGCCCCATCGGTACTTCAGGAATCTTGTGTAGTGGTAGAGACCATTATCTAGCCTGCACGGTGGGGAAGGTGCTATCGCATCTGCTCCTGTTGGTAGAGGACACAGATGGTTCAGAGCTCCAGTTGACTCCATTGGCCATTGATGCCAGCACCAGAAAGTACACAGGAAGCCTGGGTGGGATTTAAAGAGTGAGGACTCAATGTTGCTTCTGTTGAACCGGGAAGACACTTTGCTCCTGATACAAATGGAAGCAGAAATCAATCCTTACTTGTATTTGAAGGGTTAATTGATTTTGTTGATTAGATAGCACGATACACTGTTTATCAGCTGAGTAAAAGCATGGATTCTTTCTGTGCCAAGTATTTGATCTTTTACTTAGTGTTTGTTTGCAGGCACAGAAATCTAAAGCCATGAAGTTTGAGAAGCTTTGTGCTCAAAGTGAGTGACTTGCCTGTCTGTTTATATATACACACATGTACAGAACATCCCATGATGGCTTGACTCCGACACCCATGTGTGTTTTCTGTATTATTCCTCGCTTGTTTTTTTGCAAGTTAGAACATCCTCCAAGCCCTAGGCTGTGTCTTGTGCTGTACGTGTTCCAGAGCCGCGTAAAATAAGAAATTGATAGCGCTGTTGTATGCAACTGTGTCCTTTTAAAGGGTTTGGATCCTGCACGTGAGTGGTGTGTCTTGTCCAGCAGTCAACCCTTGTTGCAATAATCCTGAAAAAAAAAAAAAAATCTTTCCTTCTCTTCAGTTTGGGAGTTTATTACAAAAAAGAATTTTTTTATACTTGTATTCAGACATCACCTCCCTTTCCTTGCTACATCTGCTCTACAACTTGTGGTTCAATTTGTTGTGAAAATTAAGCTACTTTAAACAATAAAGATAGCATGAAATTTCAGAGAAATTATCACTGTAGAGCGTCAATGTGTCCCTAGATGTCACCTCAATTGCAGGTGTCATCTCTCTAGCTCCAGCAGGCTTGTTTAGAAGTGGACCCAAAGATAACAAAAGGAGGATGGGTTCGTTGTGACTCCGCAGATATTCAGGGCAACCCACAAGGAGATTACCCATCCTGACCCCAGAGGTCCCTCCAGTACCAGAGGAAGATGCTGCTTTCAAGGCAAAAACATGATTCCCCGCCCTCACCAGCACAGCCACCACCTGGCCCCCGACTCCCCCTCCTCAGCATAGCAGGGGCCATGCAGGGCCAGGACTGCCCCACACCAGCCACCAAGGGAGCTCGAAGACCACCTGGTCTGCAGCTGGCCAAGCACCCTGGTCCCAAGGGAGCAGCCCCATCCTCAAGGCCCAGAGCACCTCACCCCCCAAGCCTCCACTGGTGACCACCCACACTGAGCTCTGTCCAGGAACCCAGGGGCTTCATCGCTGGACTGAGATGTCTGTTCTGAGCTCCGATAGTTTTTTAGGTTTTAAAGGCAGAGATGAATTCCCTTTCATTAAGGCATAAGCTGCCCCTTGCTCTAGCAACAAAACAAGATCTGCCTTTGCTGGAACAAACCCATAAGCGAGTGCAGGGGAAGAAATCAGCTGACCTTTGAAGCCCACATGCTTTCCTACAAGATGTAAGTACTCACCTCACGCCAGGCTGATGCAAAGAACCTTAGGTTAGGGCCACACCACCCTTTTATTCTCTCCTGGGTTGGAGGAAGTCCCATCCCTTGGCAGGATTAAGGCATCACATGACACAGCCTCTAATCCACTCCCTAATTAAATAATCAGCCGATTCAACTGGCCCTTGTGCTCCTGTGCTGCGCTTCCTGTTTCCAGGCTGGGAGCAGGCGCGTGAGCAGGCATGGCCCACAGCAGCACTCGTGGTGGGGCACTAGCATCCTTCCTTGCACATCATCCCAGCCCATATTTTATCAGTGGCTGCTGGGGAGTCACAAGAACCGCTGCTAAGACAAACTTCAGTCAGAGGGAGTCGTGATCCACCAGCTGTCAAATCCACCTGATGTCTGCTGGAGCCTATTGGTTGTCCATGTGATGAGTGAAATTATTTTTTAATGTCTTTTAATAGACGTACAACCAAACAAGAGCTTCACGTCAGTGCCTCTGTGACCTTGCCTTTGTGTCACAGGCTGAAGAGGTGCTCATCAGTTTTCTGGTGCCTGTGCACACATTGCACCTCCGAGCCATGGAGGCCAGCATTGCTGAGAACAAAGGGTAGAATCACAGAATCACAGAACAGTTTGGGTGAGAAGGGACCTTCAAAGCCCATCCAGTCCAACCCCCCTGCCAGGAGCAGGGACATCTCCAACCAGATCAGGTTGCTCAGAGCCCTGACCAACCTGGCCTTGAACGTTTCCAGGGATGGGGAAGATGGATGGGGTAGATGGAGTTGACATACAAACATGCCTGTTTTCTCTGACGTAGATCCATCTTCCATCACATGGCTTTCATAATGTCTTGAAAAGAGCAGATGAGGCTACAGAAGCTGTCAAACTACCTCAACTTGCTTAGCATCTTTCAGAGGCTTGCTTGACTGATAATACGCAATGCCTTAGGCGAAGCAACACAGATGCAGGTGCTAGGCCCCAACTTTTTCCTAAATTTCCTTGCCTGTGAGCTGTATGTATTTATATAGGCTACATATACTGCGCTAAGATCGAGCCGTAGCGTTGTTGGGACTGCGAAGCCGTTGTGAAGTTGAACAGCACCTGCTTGACACCTGGTCAGAGTGGTAGACCAGAGCCTTAAAGTTCAGTAGGGAAAAAAACAAAAAAGCTCCTAGAAAGATGTCGTGCTGAAAGGAAATCAAGAGAAAGATCAAATAAAAGGTAGAGTCAAAATACTCTCTTTGTGAAGGTCCACTCGTCTCAGCCTATATTGTTGTAGCAGTAGAGCAAGTGAAGTTTGACTTTGGAAATACAGCTGCTGTAGTTTTGTTTAACGACCGTATGGCTTTAGGCAGCAGCTCCATCGCTGAACACAGACTGAGGGAACGCAGATGCCACACCCCAAATATTTACAGCTAGGCGGGCAGATTTGTGCAGCCAAACACGCTCAGCAGAGCTGATGTGTGGTAGCCGAAGCGTTTGTCGTTTCTCTGCCTGGTCTCGTTTGTGCCTGGAGACCCCCTCCCCATTCCAACCTCGACCCAACCCAGGGGTTCACTGGAGTAGAGGGGACTAATGTGGCTGGGGGACATCGGGCACCTCTGCGAGGACGGGCTGAGGCCAGGTGCAGGCAGGTGGTGGTCAGAATGGAGATCAGTGGGTTGGTGGCCAGCGTGGCAGGTTGTCCCCAGCCAGCAGCCAGACTGACCTTCCACTTACTCCACTCTCCCAGGGTATGAGGAGGAAAATGGAAGGCAAAAAGGCTTGTGGATTGGGTTAATGACAGTTTAATAAGAAATGCGGAAGTTGTGCGTGTGAGCAGAGTAGTAAGAGGCCTCAGCATCTGTAGTGGGTGCATGGGGAGACAAATGCCATGAACATGAATGTTCTCTGCCTCATTCCTCCTCCTTTCTGTGGGCTTTCACTGCTCAATACCATGAGATATGGTACGGGATATCCCTTTGGTCGGTTTGGGTCAGCTCTCCCAGCAGCTGTTTTCCCTCCCAAGCTCTTGCCCACCCCTAGCCTCCTGATTTTGGGGTGGGGAGGAGAGACAAAGCCTCGACACTGTGAAAGCCCTACTCAGCAGCAGCCAAAACGCTGCTGTGTCACCAACACTATTTTAGCCATGGGAGCTGCTATGAAGAAAGTGAACGTCATAACTCCATCCCAGTCATACCCAGTATGATCTCCACCCCTCATTCCATGCTGTTTGCAGCATGCTCAGGTCAACCATTATCTGATACATCTAAGTGTCCTCTGACCACCCGATTCAGATATTGTTTCATTCCTGTTCCAAACCTTTCTTTTTCCTCTCCATTCTGTTTCTCACTCCTGGAATTCCCTCTCACCAACACTTACAACTCGCAGCACACACTTCAACCATCACTACATCCAACAGTCAGGTTTACACATCCTGGTTCACCACTCTCCCCATCCCACGGGGATTTTTTTCCCAGATATTTTCCCCTCGTTCCATGGCACCGTCCCCACAAATGTCTATAAGAACAGTTATGAGTTGGGCCCCATCTGCAGAGGAGAAGCAGCGTACTGGATTGTTGGGTGCCAAATTGGCTTGAGTTGGGTAATCGCTGCAGTCGCCTAGTTCCTCGAGAGGTTCGTTCTCCATTGGTTCAGGTGGTTCCTGCTGTGGTACTTTCTGTAGCTCAAAGCATGGATTATTTCCTCCCCAAGGTTAAATTCCCTTCAGATAGCTGGTAGGAGTGTTTCAGTTTTGTCCTTTGTAGGATGGACCAGAATCAGAGAATGGCTGAAGTGGGAATGGACCTCTGGATATAACCTTCTCCAACCTTCCTGCTCAAGCAGGGCCACATAGAGCAGATTGCCCAGAACCACATCCAGAAGACTATTGAATACCTCAAAGGATGGAGACACCACAGCCTCCCTGGGCAACCTATGCCAATGTTTGGTCACCATAACAATAAAAAAGTGTTTCCTGATACTCAGAACCTGGAGTGACCATTGTCTCTTGTCCTCTCACTGGGCACCACTGAGAAGAATCTGGCTCTGCCTTCTTTGCACCCTCCCTTCAGGTATGGATAAAATTCCCCTCGAGCCGTCTCTTCTCCAGGCTGAACAGTCCTATGAACACTCCCAGCTCTCTCAGCTTTTCCTTGTATGAGAGATGTTCCAGTCCCTTCATCTTCTTGGTGGCCTTTTGCTGAACTCTCACCGGTAGTTCCATGTCTCTCTCATACTGGGGAGCTCAGAATGGGACCTAGTACTGCAGGTGTGGCCTAACCAGTGCTGAGTACAAGGGAAGGGTGACCTCCCTCAACCTGCTAGCAGCCCCTCCTAGTGCAGCCCAGGATACCATTGGCCTTTGCAACAAAGGCGTGGTGCTGGCTCATGTTCAACTTGGTGTCCACCAGGTGTCCACCAGGACTCCTGGATCCTTTTCTAGAAAGCCACCTTCCAGCTGGGTAGCCCTCAGCATGTACTGGTGCCTGAGGTTGTTCCTCCCCAGCTGCGGGACTGGGCACTTCCCTCTGTTGAACCTCATGAGGCTCCTGTCAGCCAATTTCTCCAGCCTGTTGAGGTCCCTCTGGATGGCAGCAACACCCTCTGGAGTATCAACCCCTCCTCCCAGTATTTACCCAGTATTGACCCCTAGAGTACACCACTCATTACTGGCCTCCAACTAGATGTCATGCCATTGTTCACCACACTCCAGATCTGGCTTTTCCATTAGTTTTCCTTGCACCTCACTGTTTGCTCATCCAGGCCGTGCTTCAGCAGCTTCTCTGTGAGGATCTTGAGGGAGACAGCGTTGAAAGCCTTTGTGAAGTCGATGTGGACAATACCCATTACTCTTTCTTTTTCCACTGAGCCACTGGTTTCATCATAGATGGTGATTGCCCAGGTTTTGAGGAGTTAATTTTCTTCACAGCCGCTCATACGGTGCTACGTTTTGGATCTGTGGCCAAAACAGCGCTGGTAACACACTGATGTTTCAGCTGCAGCATCAAGACCTCCTCTGTTTCTCATGCTGCCCTGCCAGTGAAGCTGGGGATGCACAAGAAGTTGGGAGTGGGACACAGCCAGGACAGCTGACCCAAACTGGTGAAAAGCTCTTACCTATTTTTTTCATCCGTTTCATAATTTTCCATACCAAATGACATTGTGCTCAACTATAAAAGCTGGGGGAAAGGAGGAGGAAGGCTGAGTTCCTCAGAAGGAACTGAAGGAGGACAATCAGAGTTAGGACATTTGTCTTCCCAACTAACATTATGTGTGATGGAGCCCTGCTTTCCTGGAGAAGGCTGAACAGCCACCTGCTGATGAGAAGTAGTGAAGGAATTCCTTGTTTTTCTTTGCGCACGCAGCTCTTGCTGTACCTGTTAAATTGTCTTGATCTCAACCCATGAGTTTTCTTGATTGCACCCTTCTGAGTCTCTCCCCATACCACCTAGGGGAAAGTGACCGAGCGCCTGCGTGGTGCTTACCTGCCTGCTGGGGCTGACCCTCAACGGTCCTTTTGGGACCTGCCGTAGGGCCTATGGGGTTCAAGGTCACGACAACTCTGATTGGAGTGTGCTAAACCAAATCTATAGCTGTTTAGCTGCTGATTGGCTTGCCACGGGGCTTGCTTGCTTTGCTGGATATTAGAGCTTTGTGCTTGTTAGTGACCGCTTTTTGCTTTTGCAGTGCTGCTTGTCATCTGTTGCTGTGCCTGAGAACATTCCGTTAACAGCGATGGCCACGTGCTAGGGCTAGGACATTGCTGCTGATCATGTGCTGCTGCACTGGACTGGCTGGAACTCCAATGTGAACTCAGCCTGCGGCTAAGGCCATGCGCTGGCAGGGACGTCTCTGAAGGGACTGTGGCCCATGGGTAAGCCCAGGCTGGAGCAGGTACACCCTGAAGGGACTGTGGCCCAGTTACTATCTTATTAGCTAGCTCTAATTCATCTTAAAAGATGACCACTGGACAAGGTAGTCCTCCTGACGGACAATCTTCCTTCTCAGGTCTGCGGAAACTGGTTAAGGTTTGTTTTTTGCCTAAGGACATTTCAGTGGGTGCTTTTTTGCTCATCACCACTTACAGGTACAGGCAATTTCACCATCTCTTCCTCCTTTTTTTCCCTGCTTCTGAAAAGAATAAAGGATTTTCTGGGTTCAGAAGAATTCTGCTGCACCACAACAGCAGAATAAGTCTTGGGTGACAGCTGCTGTTGGAAAGTATTTTGTACAAAACCAAATATGGGTTCCCTGCAGTCCTACACCAGAAACCCAGGTACCTAAATATTGCAATTATTGCAGCGTTGAGCGTTGTGGCAGCCAGGCTCCTTCCGGGGCTCAAACCTTCCCGAAAGCACTGGCCGAGAACCAGCTCATGGTGAGAAAAGAACGCTGACGTGAGTGCTTTCAGGAGGAAGCTGTGATGGGACCAGCTTACATCTTCTTTCAGCATCAGACATGCAACTCCCAGGACCAATTACACCCACAAATCTTTTGGAAAGAGATTGCATGGTGTTGCGATGTATTTTTAAAGTGGAGCTCCCAGCTCTCTAAGCAGACTGGTGGCACCAGTTTCTAACTGATGCCCTTCAGCGACCGCTGCGCAGGTCATGAATGATCCTTGGGACTGCCGCACAAACCCAATTAGAAGCTGCTCATCCAGACTGTGGCCCATTTCTTGGTGCCCCAGCCCAGCAGACGGTGACATGTGATCATTCACTGCCGCTGCCTTCTCGCTGTGCAGTTACCAACTTTGTTTTTGGTGTCCTAAAGGGTTAAGTGGCGTTAGGGCTGTTGAGTCCATTAAGTCTCTGCCTGAGCAAAGCACTTAAGCAAGCATGCGCTTAGCGGGTTTGGTTATCCCCAACAATCCTTACCTACCCAAACAACCCCCTAGCAAAGGAAATAAGTCAGAATTCACAGGATATAACCTCCTTTGACCATTGGCAGGAAGAGTCTTAAGTGGTTTCGCTTAAGCTCTTGCTGCTGTGGCTCCGTCCCCCCCATTTATAAATCCTTCTGAACAATGAAATAATGGGAACAGGTTGAAAGGTTGGAGATAATCTAGTCTTAGGGATTCAGGAGCTGCGCTGGGATAAAACCCAGCCATGATCACAGGCCTGTCTTCAAAGTCGGGGAAGGGTTTTGTTCCCCGCCCTCACACGAGATAATGAGAATCCTCCATTCTTTGCCCAGGGTGGGTGGGCGTTGTCTGCCCCAGACTCATAAAGCTGGACGGTGCCCAAAAAAGTTACCCATGCAAGCTCAGCCTGTTCACAAAGGCAGTCTTCCACCTCTGCTGGGCAATTCCTGGGCTTCAGGGTCTTCAAGAAACACAGACAGTGTTTCCCGCTGACCTGAAGCCTCCTTGTCTGGGGACAATCCCAACCGCTGTAACCGTAACTCTGTTCCCATCACCTTTGTAGGGCCCTTTTCTGAGGCAGGAGATCAGAAGATCATCTGGTCAACTGATTATACCGAGGCTCCATGACTTCAGAGAAGATCGGATGATGGGTGGTGAACCCCGTGGCATGAATTCTCCTGGCGGCCTTTCGCCTTTGTGAGCTGCCAGAGTTATCTCACGGGACATTCCTGTCCTGCTGCTGGGATCCTTATCAGTTATTGATTGTGTTCTGTGGATTAAAGGAGCTGTTTCTGCTTAGCTAAAAAAAATCCATTCTTGGCCAGCACCATATGGGAATGCTGCTGCAAAGTGTCCCACTTTCTGCATTTCTCCTCTGCCTTTGACAGCAGGAAGGTATCTGAGTGACGTTATCTGCAGTGACTAGCCCATGTACCCCGGAGACCCTGGAACAAGGAAATAAAGCTACGGGTTAGAAATTCCACCCCAATAAACTTTTACGACTTAACCCTTTGTACTCAGACTTCTAAAATCAAGGGAACACTGACCATTTAGGCTGTTTGATGGGTTTTCCTCTAAGTATAAACCAAAGGAAATAACTGGTGAGATTGAGAAAAATGTCAGGTGTATTAAATATATCTTTTTCATCTTTATTTCACGCAAGTTTAGCATTTTGTACCACACAAAGATGAGAAGAATATTGTTAAAACCAGAGCTGTATGGCTGTGAGACCACATTTAGCCCAGACTTCCCTCTGGTACCCTTACCAAAAAGAAGCAAGTTACAATACGGAGGGTTAAGACGACGTGAAGCCTGGTCCTGCCTTCAAACCACACACTCCAGGCTCATCCTACCTCCCGCTGTCTGTCACAGTTTGGAAATCTGGAAATTTGGCCGTAGCTCTGGAGTGACAACATATCCCGAGCCTCTTTTGGGTTAACTCAAGAGCGCAGCGCTCCAGTGCGTGCTGGGGATGACAAAGGCGCACCAGAGCACGTGAGGCATCACCGAAGTGAGGGAGATACCTGGCCAAGAGCCCTCTGTAGCCATTTCAGTGGGGGGTGCCATTCTTTGATATTTAGAAGACAAAAAAAAAAGTGTCCTCTTGGTTACTGGGAGCAGCCCAGTTTGCTGTGCTTAGTGGACATTATGGGAAGTGTGTCCTACCTCTGGAGCTGCAGACCCAGCAAAAGAAAATACTGCCCAGTGTTCCTGCTTGAAGAGTAATTTTTTCAGTGTATTTTAAGGAATTTTGTGGGGTTTGCAGCCAATTGAGGAGGACGTATCAACAATTCCATTCCTTTTCAATGTAGCCAGAATTATCTATCCTTTAATGTCTTTTGCTGGGACAGAGTAGTATCTGGGGACTTCATACGTGTGGATGACAGCCTCCCGGTCTTTGCTTAATAAACTTTTACAAGAGATTTGTTCTTATTTCTTACGATGCCCAGGTGCTCGTAGAAATTTTCATAAATTCTTTCGTTTTGCTACGGGTATGGTAAGCAAAATAAACGTGTGTGTGTTATGATGCAAAGTAACCTGCAGATATTTTGGGATTTTCTGCGTTCGGTAGTCCCATGCATCTCCGGATGTCGTTTATCCAAACCAGATGTTCTTTATATCGCTGTGTCTTGTATCAATGTCTATTTAAAGTTAAACTGAGAACAACCGAAGCCAAGGAAGCGTGCTTTGATTTAAACAAATCAAAGCATATCACAGTCGTAGCAATTAATAACCCAAGACTGGAGCAAACATGAAGAGTAGGAGAAATCCATCCAGGCAGGATTATTTTTATTTCTAATAAGCTTTTCAAAAGCTTATTAGGAGCAGCGAGTCTTTGATTAAACTAGATCGACTTCCACAAACATCCCTCGGCAACAATGGGTATTAAGAGGCTCAATCCTGGCAGCCTGAGCAAACAGCCCGCGTAAATCAAGGCTGGGGTTTTGATTATAATGGTTCCTTATTTATGACAGGTCAGAGAAAGCCAGTCTCCGCTGGAATCACTCTCAGCATTAAATGGAAAAGCTCCCGCTAATGATACAGGATGAGGTCGCGAGCTGTAATTACGTTACTTGCATCGTGTATCAGGCAGAGATATTAATGAACCACGACTCTAGTAATTATAGCTGCGGGAGAGGGAGCCTTGGATTACACGACAAACTTCCAGTTGTACTGGAGCAGCAAAATCAACGTCTGGTTTTATTCCTGTTGAAGCCAGTTAGTATTTTGTGGGCCTTCAGCTGGAGGGCATCCTCTTCCCGTCTTCTCCAGCACGCATCGGCGTTTGTGATCGTGGCCGACAACAGGCATCTCTGGAAGAGCCAAAACTTGTCCATCTTCAGAAACATTTTTGGGAAATGGCTAGAGAGTGTCCTGTGGAGAGGGCCCCGATCTCCAACATAGGTGTGAAGGAATCACTGGAGAAGAAAGTTACTGGTGGAAAATAGCAGAAAATTAATCTTTATGTTTAGAATAAGTGAGAAAGTCTCACCAAACCTTTCGTCTGTTTCTACCAAGAAATTTTGCTGTAGTAGTGGAAGATGCACAATGGATATCTAAGGGGAAAACACATCTTCTTACCACAAAGCTAAAATAGATATTTGTTCCATCAAACTGTACAGTGATAATACCATTTAGGTAATTAGGTAATACTGTAGGTGTAATTATTTTGGAATTAGGAATATATATAGATACATTTTTAGAGACTTGTAAACATCCCCCAATGATTTGAAAGAATGGTACAATGATGCCTCTGATGTTTTATCAGCACATTTGAAGGCTGGCCTAGGAAAGATGTCCTGGGATGGTGTAATATTGGTGAAAGTATCATTAGAAACTTTTTAAAAAGTATATTGTGGTCAGAACCATTTTTCCATTCCAAATGTATTTTTGAGTTTATCCAAACAATTTATGGCAATTGAAAAAGCCAGAATAATGGGGAGTTTCCCCCACATTTTCTTAAATGCTTCACTTTTTGTTTCAAAACAACCTTTCTGCCTGATGCCAACTCCAAGGACAAGTCATAATCTTAACCGGCAAGCATTGTCCCCCATCTCCTTTAACAGCAGCTCTTTGCTCATCTGCAGAGCCAGCGCTGAAATCGTTGGGAACGTGAGCCATCACGTAAAGGGTTGGTGAGGTTTAGGTAGAAGCTTGTTACATCCATACCAGCTAAAGCAGAAATTAAAAATTATTAAAGAGAGTGTAGCTGCACTTAGTTCGGAATGTTCCCATCTTCATGGCTCAAATGGCAAATTCGAGGCATTTACTGGTTGTCTCCTTAACCATTTGATGGTTCTATCAGAGACTTCAGCCATTGAGGAGCTGCCGTGATGTCCCATCTCTCGACACAGCGTGTACCATTGTGGGGCGCGGACCGGTGCGCATTGTCCGTCTGCTCTCCAGCGACCGCACAGGCACCCAAGGGGACGGGGCAGCAGACAGCAGCTCTTTTCCTCTTTTCAGCAGTCGCTCAGAGGTCTGGTACTTATTATCTTCTGAAGAAAGGGCGCAGGTTTCTTCAAGCCACTCGAGCTCCTATCAGCACCGAGATCACGGCGCGTGGTGTAACTGGTCAGTTCAGAAAGACAAATTGGCTTCAAGAGGAAAATGAATGCAATGCTCTGACCCTCTGGCTTAATTACTTTCTGCTCCCATTGACAGGCCGGCGTTTGGCAGGCAAAACACGAAGCGAGACAAATGGAGATGCTTCATGGGAGAGGAGGACATAGCCCCGGCTAAGCCAAGAGATGATATATTGCTTGCAGAGCTGACTCTGAAGACAACGGCGCCTAAATAAAGCTGTGAATCATCCCCCTGTCTCACTCCACTTCCACTGGAGCAACTTCCCTTCTGAAAAAAATGCGGCAGACCCTTTGATTGCAAACATTGCAAATAAATATGTCAGTGCTGGCGGCTTTTTGGTAGGTAGGCAGATATGTGTGTGTCCCCAACCCCACTGGGGTGGCTGCTGCCTTGTACTGGTGCAGGATGGGACCATCTCCACCATTGAATTAGAGTGAAAAAAGAAAAAAATCTTGATCCTTCGTTCAGTTCTGATGCCTTCCACATCCCGAAATGACTGATAATTTTCTGAGCAGAAAGAAACAGCATGTGACGTTGATTAATGGTTGAGCTGGAATACGAGTGCCGCTGGTGGTGGTGTGATTAGGGATGGGTTTTAGAGTCACCCTGGAAGCCTTCAGGCCTTGTGGTGCTGGCTCTCAAACCAGGAGACGTGCTAGAAGGAAAACCCAGGAGGTCAACTGAGCCAGCCCTGGCTGAACCATGGGAGCCTGATGCATGTTACTTCTTCAGTGGATTTGTTGAGTAAAAAAAATATATCCCTAAAGGCTTAGCATGCATGTTTGTTTTCTCCATTTTCCTTCATGAGATGTAACTCACGGTACGTGAGCTCATCATCATTTAATTTACTTGGAATATTTGGGGGATGGAGTAGGATAGAGGATGGACCCCCATAGCTACAGTCTACTCAGCATTATGTAGTTACCGAAACCAAAATGTGGGTCACTTTGTGTTTCACTTAAATTCTGAAAAACAAGGGATGAGGAAAGCAAAGAAAAAAAAAAACCTGGGGAATGGATGGAGTGAAAAACAGGCGCTTTAGAAAGTGGTGGGGGGGAACTATATTTACATAAGTCAATAAATAGAGGTGTCCTGCTCTCCACGCGGTAGAAAAATATGTTTG
This sequence comes from Chlamydotis macqueenii, assembly GCF_036417535.1. Taxonomy (NCBI): domain Eukaryota; kingdom Metazoa; phylum Chordata; class Aves; order Otidiformes; family Otididae; genus Chlamydotis; species Chlamydotis macqueenii. The sequence continues at coordinate 16,318,185 of NC_141562.1, forward strand.
TTTTTTGTAAACTGTGTACCTTGGATGAAAACAATATGATTTGAAATGGTAGTGAAATACGCTTTTCTACCCTAAATTAGCAAGCAAACTCCGTGAACCTGAAACAGACTTTGCCAAATTTGCAAAACCTCAAGCGCCGCAGAGTTCGCCACCTCTAACTTGAGCTCCAGGACCGTGTGAAGGCGACCTTTGACTGGTGCAGCGTACGCCTGGCATCTGGGGAGAAAAGAAAGGTGAGAAATGAGAGGCTGCTTCTGGGTTGCTTGAAAACGTGGTGAGTGTCACCGTGAAGTCCAGGAGTCGCTATTTAAACGTCCTCTTTTTAATGTCCTCACAAAGTCACTGTGCATTCGCTGGGCAAGAGACTGAGCTTTTGGCAGCACAGAAGTGCAGGTAGGAGAGGTCTGAGAGTTTGGTGGCAGCTCATCTGTGGTCTTCATTTAAAACTTGATCAACCATGCGATTTAGAATAAATAAATTGCTGCAGCAAAGCTGTGACATTCAAGGAACGGTGCCCCAAACAGGTGCAAGGGCTGAGCCGGTCTTTCAGGAGTTTCTTAAACCACTTACCATGCATGCAAATGTAATTTTACAGAAAAAAAAAAGTTTGTTTTCCGTTTTTTTTTTCCCAAAGCGTGGTAGACCATGGATGCTAACATTAAGAAAATGTAGGCTTAAATACCAGTTTAATCATGACAGGTAATGGGAAGTGAGTCAGAGGTTCAGGGGCCACCTGGAGGGCTTCTCTTCTGTCCCTCCAACGTTCTCCTTCTAAGCGCAAAGAGCCATGAATTAGCGTAACTTGCCACTTCGGGGAGTCAATTTTCAGGACGAAGATTCACATCTTTGTTAAACGCTGCCTCTGCGACAGGGGGAGAACAAGCGCAGTGTAACAGTCAATGTGGGTGAGTGCAGGAGGAATTTTGTATCTGTAACTCCATTTTTTTTGGCAAGTTATTTTTTACAGTGATTAAATAAATGCTCCACAGTTACAGGCTCATTGACTTTTATCACCAGTAATAAAGACAAAGCAGTGGCCAGAGTTGATTTTTTTTTTAAATTGCTATTTTCAGGAGAAAAAAAGAAACATGCAACTTTTGTGAATTAAATAAAGGTATCGCAGCTAGAGCAAGGGAATGCATTATTTTTTCCAAGTCGTGTACTTTGATATGCACATATTGTCTTGTTGAAATGTTGAGGAGGAAAGCAAAATGAGGAGGGCAGCAGAAAATTTATCAAATGACTTTGTAGGAGAGGTGGAGAGCAGACTGATTTTCCATCTACAGCTGGATGCAGTTTTAATAAGTGCCAGGCTATCCAGGAGGTTTGGGATAGCTAAGGATGCTAGAAATGTTTTAGTAGTAAGTCATTAGGAGAATGAAATTCTCCTTCCTGTACTTAAATGAGATTGTCAGAGATGGTTGGAAATCCTGAGGGAAAGTAACCTTTCCTATTAAAAAAAATAATGTTTTGCTAAATTGTGCTGAGGGCTTTCCTTTCAGAATTGCACAAACACAACTTGCATTGCATTGTGTTTAAAACCAACAAAAAAAAAGTGCAGAAGCAGAAGCGTATTATTAATTCTTATTTGGTTTTGCGTAAATCTCAGAACAGGAGAAAGAAAGACGTTGATCAAATAGGAAGCTTTCAGCTCACCAGCTTTTAACGTGCTTCCAGCTTTCTCAGCAGGAAGGACAGAGTTTTGCTCTTGTCAGAACGCAGAGCACAGATTTAACCCAGGTAAAATGATATTAAACCCGCGAAGAGTGCCACCGAAGCTACTGGAACTGCATCTGTTGCCAACTTCATGGTCAAATGTTTTTCAAAGGCACTATCAGGAATAGAAAAGAAGCAAAACTTTGCATCTTGAGCTCTGAGATGGGGGTACTCAAATACTCAACCATTTTTTTTGTATAAAGCCTCTACATTTTGGGCACCACATCCAGCATAGCTAACTCAATACCTAGTGGGAGTGTTCCTACCGAATACCCTTGAAAAGCTGTAGGAAAGTTGCTTTGCGAAGGAGGGTCATCGGGTGAGAATGATGGGCACTCCGAAAGGCTGACTTGCTCAGGTTCCCTCTAGAGAAGAGAAAGAGAAAGAGAAAGAGAAAGAGAAAGAGAAAGAGAAAGAGAAAAAGAGAAAGAGAAAGAGAAAGAGAAGAGAGAAGAGAAGAGAAGAGAAGAGAAGAGAAGAGAAGAGAAGAGAAGAGAAAAGAGAAGAGAAGAGAAGAGAAGAGAAGAGAAGAGAAGAGAAGAGAAGAGAAGAGAAGAGAAGAGAAGAGAAGAGAAGAGAAGAGAAGAGAAGAGAAGAGAAGAGAAGAGAAGAGAAGAGAAGAGAGGAGAAGAGAAGAGAGAGGAGAGAGGAGAGAAGGGAGAAGAGAAGAGAGAAAAGAAGAAGACAGAAAGCCTTTCCCTGCAGCACATCTGGTTGTAGCCAGACTGCTTTATTGCATATGATAGTGGTATTGCAAAATGATGGGCTTTCCCATATGTTGCGGGGAGGGGAATAAGCAAACAAACAAAATAAAATCCAAGTGCACAAAATTCCTTCTTTTCTTAATTTCTCTCCCGAGCATGGAGATGAACTGTACAGAAGATCATTAAAAGAGTGCTTTGCATGAGCTCTAATGCTGTGCAACTCCTTGGCCCAAGACTAATTAAGGAGAGGTTATTTTTTATGATTATTATGATTATTATTATTTAGAGGACAAATAACGCCTATTGTACAAACAGCACCTTTTCCTGAAAAGCCGGAGCAGGCTGACAAGCTGTCTCTTCCTCTTGTATTGACAGTGGTGAACAGCAGAGAGCAGATCTTCCTCCAACACAACAAGTCCAAAACAGCTCTTGCCCCGTCCTGGCACGCAGCAAAGATATGTGAACCGAAACCTGTCAATGTCTTCGTTCTCAACGAAATGTCACTGGCCGAGGACGGTGGCATCTCATCTCCTATAACCAGCCATGGTTAACAGCAGCGTTTCCATCCAGCACATCGTGTTTTCCCTTGCCACCCAGCTTCAGTTTAATGAAGCAGACATGTTTTTAATTAGTTTTAAACTCTGTGTTAGAAAATACAACGATGTATTAGAAGTTACATGTAAATCTCAAGCTGGAACCATATTCACAACAATGTGATTGGGTTTGGTTTCTTCCACCCAACCCTTTTCCTTTTTTCCCAGTGGTCTGTCCTGCCGTTCCTTGAAGTCCAACACTTCTCCGATGCGCCAGGAGAAGTGCAACACATTTGCACTATTTTCTTTAGCTTGTTGGTTTGTTTTATAGGATATCCAGGAGAATTATTGCCTTGCAAGTTGCTGGTGCTAAACTCCTGCTGTACACCCCAAAGCGACTTCCGAGGTTTGTGGAGCACATCATTGCTCTTCTCCATAAGATGGTGAAGTGGAGGAGGATGTGGAAGGACAGGCTCCTCTTTGTGCTGTTAGACTACAATTTATGTAGTGTCTTGGATGGAGCCTATCGCTCAGCCTTGGGCTTGGACGTCCTTCAAGACCATTCAGAGCTGCCATGGGAATGGATGTCCCGTGGGAATGGGGTCTGGCAAGTATGAGGCACCAACCTGAGCTACTCTGCAGATTTTTCGGAATCTTTGTACAGGGAATAAGCAGCTAAAACCTTACTGCACCTGCCTGGGGTGCCATACCCTACTCCTCCTCACCCCACATCCACCCCTCAGTGCCATGAATGTGGTGAGGCGTGGTGGTACCCATCTCTCCCTGGAGAAGAAATGCCACCGAAGTAACTTTTTCAAGGCGACAAAGGGCCTGAAGCAGAAACCTGCAGCATGCTGACTGCTTTTGAAGCAGCCATAGCATGTTGACCTCCATCACCTCGCAGGAGAAAGGGGTCTGTGCTGAGCGAGTTGTGCCAGAACCCAGGGACCAGGGCAAGCAATGGAGCAAAAGATGCCTTAAGCATCCCTCCCTCCTCGCTGAGTCAGCCCATACCGGCCACCAAACAAAAAGGGAGAGGGATAACTGTGCTAGCAATCCCACCAGCTCCCTCCCTCCCTGAGCGAGTGAATCCTGCCCTTCAATCAAGGCTTCCACCAGCGAGCTCCCCGCCGGATGTTGCTAGACATCGCTCCTTGATGAGACTGACGTGTATTTTTAATGTGGTAATCTTCTGGCTCTGGCAATTGTACAGACACCCAGACTACAAAAGAGTCACTTCAATGCAACGAGCTGCCAATGAGCCTCACGTCAAAAAGCTGCTCTGCCACAGGGACCAAGACATTGCAAATAAACACTTCTGGGGAACTCTCTCTCCTTAAATAACACATTTATAGAGCATCCAGATGTTGGTTTAACACTTAACGATTGTGGGAGAAAACAAAGCATGAAGGGCTGCATTTGGCTTGGTTTGTGTGTTTTGTTTTTTTTTTAACTCTCCTTGATCTCATATATTGAGTGCGTACAAACAGATACGGTCTAAAAAAAGTTTAGGAAATCCATGTATATATATAGAGATGTCTTCCAAGATCGTTATTGGTCTGTGGTGGTAGCTGGGACCTGCAAGGATGAAGGTGGGAGGATGACCCTGCAAGAAGTGTGTTCTGCAGCACTGGGACACATGACTTTGCTTCGCTTTGGGAAGGTCGCAGTGAACCCGTCGTACCCAATTTCTTTCCAGACTGGTTGCAAGAAGCACAAGGCTTCTCCAAACCTTGGTAATGAGGTGCCAAAGGTCCTAAAAGCAGATTTGAAAGTTGAGGAGCAGGAATCAAGTCTTACGGCTTTGCAAACGGTGCGGCATGCTCACCTGAACCTTCAGGGGACGGGTCCTGCGTTTGAAATTGAGGTGTCCCAGAAAGTCGAGGACCACTTGTGAATTGCAAGTGTGGACCCACCACTTCAGCCCTGGGGCCTGACCACCAGGTCGAGCCTGCCAGGCAGCCAGGCATGGGCGAGGGCACGGACAATTCCCAAACCCTAGCAGCTCTATCCAGAAGGACCCGCAAACGTTTCAGAGAAGCTCGTTTCAGTCCTGGGGAACTGCTCTGAGGTGTGTTTGGAAACGAGGGAAAAGAGCTTGTGTTTTAATGAGTCATTTCACAGCGAGATTTATGTAGAGGAAATCTGGCTGCTTCATCCAGACTTCCTCCTGGCATAACCTATTTTTTTTTTTTTGTTTGCTGTTTTTCTCCTCGCTTCCGTTGTTCCTCGGATGGGGGGAGCCCTCAGCATCCTACACAGCTCTGCCATCGGAGAGGCAAGAACAATCCCAGCTGTTGCTGCTGGAGGTCAGACCGCTTTCCTGCTCCTCTTGGGGTCCAGGGAAGCCTCACCTTCCCGGCCGTTTCACAGCCTCCCCTGCTGCTCTTATTGGATCCTCCAGTTGCATACACTAGCGGCTTCCATTCCAGCATTTAGGTCCCCTCAGATAAGGCAGGAGGCTGGGGGTTTTCAAGGCCAGAGTTTGGGGTTTAAGCACATAAATGCCACCCAAATTCCACTTCAGGCACCGAGACCCATTTTCAAGCTGGTTTTAGCTTTTTGATCCCTAAAGCAGTCCAGTGGCTTCTCCAGAGTGGAGGCACCAGGGGACACGTGGGCTCGTTCGCTCCAGGTTTGCTAGCAACAGAGGCCGAGACATGAACAAGGATTTGGAAATCTTAGGCCGGTTTTGCGGAATGGATGCTGCATTTGAAGGAAAACATCATTTGGTATTTTCAGTGATGACCATCCTCTGTATCCTATAGCATAGCCCAGCTGCTTTGACTCCACCTTTCTTGTTCCACCTTGACCTTTGGGATGCTGCCAGGAACCCATGGCTCCCTCAAAGCTGTGCTGAATTGAGGGAGGTGATGATGGGTTTGGGTTTTTTCCTTCCTCTTCGTTCTGGCAACTTTTCTTCTCTTCTTGCCCCAAAATGTCCAAGCCAATTAGGAGCCATGGTTTTCTTTAGGTGGGGGAATGCGTACAGATAGGGCAGAGGTTGAATTGTTTGGTGTTGGTTTGGGTTTGGGGTGGCTGGTTCTCGGGGCAGAGGGAGATTCACACAACTCAGAGCCACAGCTATCTGAAATCCCCCTCCTCCGGCGCCCCATCCCTCATCCTTCCAGCTGTCCTTGCTGCCGTTCCCTGGTCTGAAGGCAGCGGCACCGCTCCTGCCCACCGCCGCATCGCTCCCAGCCCCTCCACGCTCCAAATCTCTCTTTACTGCATCCTGGAAGTGTGCTGGTTTGGAAAGTTTAATTTTTTTTTGTATGCATTTGCATGATACACATCTCTGGCCTGAGTTCCCCCTTTCCCATGTCTGGGAATTTTCCAGCTGCCAGTTGTGCTACATGAGCACCTTTACTTCTCCCATCCCCTGACCGGTGACCAACTGGCTGGCTCTCCTGCAAATCGGGTTGTCTGCTTTCTGCAAATCCTTATCCTCCGAAAAAACTTGGAGCATGATGATCATTTCAGGGACTGGCATAAGTGTTGGAGACGATTTGATGGAATTAGATCAGATATTAGGAAGAAAATTTTTACACTGAGGGTGGTAGAACACTGTCCCAGGTTGCCCAGAGAGGTGGTGGATGCCCCATCCCTGGAAACATTCCAGGCCAGGTTGGCCGGGGCTCTGAGCAACCTGATCTGGTTGGAGATGTCCCTGCTCCTGGCAGGGGGGGTTGGGCTGGACAGGGTTTGAAGGTCCCTTCTCACCCAAACCGTTCTCTGATTCTATGAATGCTGCTCTCAAAGACTTTCTGCTGAGCATCCCTGCATCTGTGCTCCTCTCAGCATCTGTTTTAAAAACTAACGCTTAAAAATACAGAATTAATACCTGAGCTGAGGTCACATGCCCCGTGCAGCGTCCCCACCGTAAAATTCAGCAGATAGGCTCTATCTATCTCTTTCATTTTTTTTTTTTTCTCGTAGGAAATTGTTATATCATAGCTGCAAAATCTGCCCTGGAGTCTGGCAGGAGTGGAACGAGGAGCCGTCGCTTAAAAAAATCAATTCATGGTGGTCTCCAGCTATGTTTTTGTTCTGGCACATTAAACAGAATGAAGACATATGTCTGAATTTAAGACATCCTTTTGGTTCCCCGTACACACGAGCCAGCCGAGAAATTTGAACTATTTCAAAGCGCTAGGAAAAAGAATTGTAGACACATCCTTTGTTTAGGCATATATTTTTAATTATCCTGCCTTTTAATATTCCTCTCCATTTGAGGATAATCAGAGAAAATAGATCCTGCTGGGCATTGTCATGCTTAATAAAAGTAAGACTGAACATCTGCAAATTTGGCGACAGCGTGGCGCATACGATGCACCAGCGGCTGGGCTGCATTCTTGTGTAATTATAACACCACGCGCAGCTGCGAGGGTGTAATTCTCTGTTTACATTCGTTCTAGCACTTCTCCTAAACTCTGCCGGGTTGGGGTGCTAAGCCTTGGCGTGAGGTTTTTTTTTTTTTTAACGAAGAAAGCTGAAGGGACAGGAGGGACTGTACGTCGTCGACCCGTCGGCGAGATACTGGGTTTGGGGGAATAACTGGTGCGAGGCGGGAGCCCGCCCCGCTGCGGAACGCGGGACGGGTGTTGCCGAAATTAGTGCCATTAGAATTAAACCAGCGAAAGTGAGAGCAGACTGCAGGCTTTTGCTCTTCCGATTTATTTATTTATTTATTTAGTTATTTTTGGCAATGCAAACCCCACATCCTGCAGTGGCTGAAGCCCACGTGCTTTAACCACGTGTTCTGCAAAAAATTGCGTTGCTGCCCCCGGGGAAAACATCGTTTCGCCCCCATCAGACCTTTTGCAGGATGGAGAGCCGAAGGCAACGCTTCTTCGTCAACTCTGGAGAAAGCTGGGTCATCCCGCTCTTCCGTGGAGCTGGAGGTTGGTAATAAACGCTGAGCGACCGACGTGCGCCTGGGAAGGAAAAGAGCCCTCCAGCCTGCACGCTTCACCTCCCACCTGGCCGCTGGTCGTGCCCCATGTGCTCTGGGCTTCCAGGGCTGGGGAATAGGGAAAGCAGGGGAAAATGGACAAGGAAAGGGAGCAAAACACATGTTGACACATTCCCAGCCCTGGTAGACATGTGAGGATCAAGCCTTACGACCAGGCTTCCCACACTAGTGCTTCACCAAGAAAAATAACTTAATTTAATCTTGTCAACTGGGTTAATGAGCCTGGGATTATTACTGGTGTATCCAGTCAAAATCTTCGTGCACATTCGGGTTATTTCCGACAGGAACGCAAGGGTGATGATGCTGTAGGTGTGCGAGTGCAGAAGGGAGTGTGCGGGGGGTGTAACGGAGCTCTGATGCTCTGGGCTGTTCTGGGGGGACAGGTAGGAACCCTCCCACCCCCAATCAGCCCCCTGCAGTAGCAGTAAGAGGAGATAATTTTTACACAGCACCCAGGAAGATCTCAACCTTTCTCTGGGACCAAAACTGGGTATTCACATGCCAAAAAAAAACCATAAGGAGAAAAATGCAGGAGGCGAGTAAATAAAGCTGTTGCACCCACTGGGCAAACGGGGGCTTCACTGGCCCAGATGTCCCAACTTGCAGCCTTGAAACCATTCCCTAAGCTCGGGGTGGCACCTCTGCTGCGACAGCCCAGTCCTGACATCTTGAGGATGCCTGCCAACACTCAGCACTGGGACCAGTGAGGGGAACGGGCAATGCCCATGGTGCTGTGCTTCCCAGCTTGCTCCTATGTGGACTCACCACGCCAGGTATGGCTCAGTAACCGTTTTCCCCGGACATTGGTGGAACTGGTGGAACTTCCAAGGCATCCTTTGTTATGAAGGCAGTGCCAAACCGAAGCTCTGCCCTGTCCTTCGCGCTGCGCTCCACAAAAACGGAGACTCACGGGCTAGCAACCCAACGTCTGATACTTGAACGCTTCAAAGCACAACCCACGAGTGTGAGCACCTCCATCTTCAGTGACTTTCTAAACGTAAAGGGAATAAAATGATCCTCCCTGAACTCAGCCCAGACGTTCACCGTTGGCGTGGGAGCTGCTTTATATCCCACCGAAATCACAGAGCTCGGAGGGTGCAGGAAGCCGCCCCCAGCGACGACGGTGCTGCTGAGAGGGAATGCTCTGATTGCAGTGTCGCTTCAGCTCACGGGCAGGGCTTTCCCTGTGCACATGTGCTCAGCAGCTGCCTGGCCGATCTTTTGAAAGGACGCCGCAAGATGCAACGCCAGATGCTCGCGTTTCCAGAGAGGCTGATAGCGGTGGACTCAACTCTGTCTTCTTCTTGGCTGCCGCGCCAGAAAGGAAAAGGATAATAAAGGACCAGCTCACCGCTGCAGCAGCTGCAAGCTGGGAGTTTTTATGTCATTTAAAAGCGATACGACAAGAGAGCGAAATGATGCTGAAGGTACGAGGCCAGCTGGTGCATCTCCAAGCAAGATGGGATCTTCAGCTGCTCTGATCTCCTCAAGCTGCGATGATGACTGAACTGCAGAGGGTGATCTCAGGACCTGTCTACCGTTCCAGCTTACGATCTTACATGCTGATGGCGGAGGCAAGCCCAAGCAGGGAGCGTGTAGGACTCCTGTTTGCACGAGTGGCCACTGGAGATGGGCTTTGCCATGGGTTTTGGGATAAAAGAGGCTGGGGTGGGAGGAGGGAGGTCAAGATTTTAGGTGTAATCTATTTTGTGTGAACTATAGCTGTGTCCTGTGGAGAGTAAAAGAATATCGCATCAGTAACCAAACTTTAGAAACCTGCCTTAAATCTGGCGTGCTGTTGTGTCTGATAGACTTGTTATCACAGTTCGAAGTGCTTTTGCGTTTTGATTTCAACCTAACGTTTTCCAGTGTATTTTCATGACTCACTGTCATGGCTGTATGCTTCAGAGTTGTCCTTGTTGTACCAGGAATACTTCAGAGGTGGCTCGCAAGCAAGACGTACATCATACCTCTCTACTGATGTGTCCAATGGCTTTCCAGTTGATTCAGGCAAGCCTACCAAGGCAACAGGGCAGAGAGGACGACATGGCCTGCAAAGTGCCCATTGCTGCTCCTGTTGAACTCCTTGGGTGCAGGACTCAATGCCAGGTGCTTTCACCTCTTGACCAAGTTGCCTCTCAGATGAAAGTAGCTGCCATTGCCAACGTAACCTAGAAATACAACACAGAATAATCACAGCTGTAAAACATCATTAAACAAAGCAATTATAAAATCTTCATGGTGGTCTTCTGCGATGGCTCTGGGAGCAAGGAACATGACCTGCTCCCAACCCATGTTTGATACGAGAGGGGACGCGTGGCTGGAGGGAGGCCGAGTTGGCAGATCAGTATTAAACTTCCTGGTGTGTCTGGTTTGTGATATCCCCCAGTATGGTCCAGAGGAGATTTGATTATTGTTTATTACACTGTATGTATATGTAAATGTATGTATTAATCCCAGATGTCTCCCACTCTCTGCAGGGCCCAGGAGTTTTTCCCATCCTTTGTGTCTTAGCTTAGTTGCTTGGGGTTTTGCCCTCTGTAGTGACAGCAAGAGACAGGCTGTTGACAAGGTTGGCCCTTGTCCTGCTCACGCTAATTTGGGGGTCAAAATCCCATCATATTTTCATGACTTTTGGTCTTTTGAACTAAAAGCCTTTTGCTGGCCAGCAGACATGGTTTGGGGTGTGAAGGGCGGGTGTTCCCTCAACCAGTTTCTTTATCTCATGGCTTTTGGCTACCAGGGCCCGCTGTCCCAGGCCGATGGTCCTCAGCTCCTAAATGTGCTGGTGCTTCTGCTTCAGCCTTGGAAGGGGCACGCTGCCCACAGAGGGTGTTGGCACCACGTGGCATCCCAGGAGCTTTATGCAGCGTCTCACTAGGCAAACCCTTTGCTTAATGCTCCAGGTCCAACATCCAGTCCTGTGCTCGTCTCATCTGCAAGCGCACAGCAGTGGGCAAGACTCTCTTCCCAAAAAGAAGCTCGTTCCCTGGGACATTTGGCATGAACCCAAAGAGCCATCCCCAAATCCTCCACAAAGAGCTTTCCCTTGGGAAAAACACAACAGCGCCGCTCTGTCCACGATGTGACCACGCTGTGATATTGCAGCAATGTTCCTTCTCTGCTTTGTAGCGTTATGGATCATCTTCTGCACCCACCCACACCGTTGCATATTTATTCCTCATTAAACAAACACAATCAGCCCCCACATTCCAGAAAAGCGACAGTTTTCAGCTAATTAAAACCACGGTGCACTTTGTTATCCCAGCTTTTCCTTGACTCTGATTTCCACAGTCCAAAAGAAATGAAAAGGAGTCGGTTCTGGCACGGCTTTTCCTTCTCTGGCTCCGCATTCCTTGGGGTCTTATGGGAATTGCTGGAATTCTCAGATGTTGTTAAACAATCAGAGAGTAAATATTCCATCACGTCCTGATTTTTCTAAAACGGTTGTGGTTGCAGAGAACAGCTTCTGTGAAGGGGGCTGAGCCCAGCAGGCCTGCAACTAGCGGTTACCGAATGGCCACAAATTAAAGGCAGTCAAAAAAAAAAAAAAAAAAAAAAAAAAGCAGCAAGCCTGGACCACAAGCAAGCAAGATCGAGACACGTGCTGAAGCGTAGATGAGCTTTGTGTCCGCCAGTCGCCAAAGGGAAGGATGTGCTGGCTTGAGAGGCCCCTTCTCTGTGTTCAGCCCAAGTCCCCCAGTAAAGCCATGGAGTCGCAGCGCCCCGGTGAGATTTAAATGCACAGATTTTTGTCCAGGAGCTGCAAGCTCTAATGTATGCATCGTCATAGCTGCTGTCCTCCTCAAAACACCACAGGTGAAGTTGACTATCCAAGGGGCTTTAAATTCTGGCAGAGGTCCAGTTGGGCCGTGGCTGTCCCAGAAGAGGGCAGAGGTGCTCCTTCCAACCCAACCTGGCATTGAGGTGGCCTCAGGAGCCACCAGTACCAGCCACCAGCTCTGCAGCCCCCGCAGAGCCTTATCTGGCACCTTTGGAAAGCGTCACATCCATCATGTTGCTTCTCCCGGCGTGGCGCAATCAAATGTCTTGGGTCGTTAATAAAATGATTGGCGTTTAAGAGAAAAAGCTTGGTTTTAGCTGGAGAAATCTTTGAATTGCAAGCAGGTTACCTGCATGGCTCTATATTTTCATGAATTTCACAAATAAATTTAGTTGGCAGATGTTTCTTAAAAGCAGTCCCATGTCTGGGGGGACATGGAGACATGCAGGGGTAGGAGAGGTGATAGCATCTGTTGGAGCAACTGAGATGGGGAATCATAGAGAAGTGTTGGGCAAATTGCCTTATATTTTTCTTTTCCTCCCCATGTTCCCTCCCCGTGGCTTCACTGCACAGAGGATCCCATCCTTCGGAGATAAGTGCTGTGTTTTATCCCCCAACAACAACACCAAGCCGGCGGATGGAGCCTCTGCTTAGGTGTTGTGTTTGCCCAAGCAGCAGGTGACTTCTCCGATCTTCATTCGCCTCAAATCCTCTCGTTCCTCCTTTTAAAAGACCGTTGCTTTCAGGGGGGCTGAGATTAAAGTTTCCGTTAAAACAAGCCCCCCCCTGCCTCATGGAATGAAGGCCGGCTCAGGCGGCGAGGCTGCCAACGCGCCGAGGGGACGAGCCTTTCATCTCCCAGCTGCCCTCCCTGCCTGGCTGTTTGTCCCGGCCCCAGCAGCAAAGGTTGTTTGTCTTCGGTGCAAGACTTCAGCCCGCGAAACTTTGAAGTTTCCTCCCTGGCTCAGTGTCACCCACTGTTCCTGTCAGCAGCAGCCAGATAAACCCGATGGGCTCAAGGTGTCTGCTCTAATGCCTTCATTGACACGTAGGCTTGTCTTCAAACGCTTGAGTCAATGGCTGAGTGCGGAGATAGTAATGCGTCATTAATCCCCTGCCAGATAAGCACCCTGGTGTATGTGCTGGCCCTCGCTTCCTAAGGCCCTTACAACCCCCAAATCTTACAAATTAGCACCTCACCGAGATCAAAGGCTTCGCTTTCCTTTCTTTCTGCCCTTACCTACTCCTCAGGGTTTAGGCACCAAGCCCTCTCCGGCTTGGGCACGTCTTCCCTGAGGTGCAGAGCAAATGGTTAAATTACCCTTGCATGAAGGTCTGGGTGCCTGTCCAGGATCATTTCCCCAAAGAAATAATCTGGGAGAGGGCTGGGAGAGGAAATCCTTTTACAGGATGGAGATGACGTATGGCAATTTTATTTTTTTTCATTTCTCAGATGAGTGTGTAATAAAAGCAGTGAAATCCTCCCGAGGCTTATGATTAGAAATAGATTGCGTTGTGTGCAATTGTAATTTTGAAGGATACTTGATACTAAACTGTATTATCTAACACGACAGAAGGGATATTGCTCGGTCTTTGCTGAAAACGTCCTGCAAAGCTGTTGACTGGTCTTCTGCAACACAGACCAAACCCAGAACAACTGCTGTGAAGATGGAGTCCTCCATGGGCAGGTCTGAAACACGCAACGCACATGCACAGAGCATTTTACAGAAGAAGATAAGCTATTTTTAATCAAAAGACTATTTTAATGTCTCCTTTGACGTGCTATGGAGCACCACGCATCTGCACGAAGCAATATCTGTGGATAAATATTATTTATTTTATACACAGCATCTTTAGCATAAATATAAAATGTGCAGTAAAAATGAATACTTGCACACATTGCAGCTTTCAGAGTTGGCTTTAAGTAAGTCGTATGTTGTACATAACGTGTTTGATATGGAGGTGTGCATCACTTAAAAAGTGACAGAGTTTTTGAAACTACAACGAGAAAAATATGATGATGAAGGTGTTAGAGGAGTTGGATCAGCCTCGACCAAGCAGATCCGAATTAGGGGCACCTGGAGAGGGGTAGTTGAACATTCACCTAAGCCAGCTAGCAGAACGTTAGGAAAAGATAAGCAGAGTTAAGGCTCGGAGAATTGAGTCTCTATTTTCAGGTGGAGTTCATCACGCTAGCGTTCTCAGGAGTTCTTGAAACTGCTGCTGGGTTTTGCCCTAATTCCTTTTTTTCAGGAAACAAAAAAGGTTCCTTTCTTCCCAAGGGCACCCTCCTCCCTCTCCTTATGCAACATCTCTGTGATTGAAGCATCCGTTTAGGACGTGGGAGAGGTCCGTCCTTGCCTGGAGGGGTTTGGACCTAATCACCAACATCGGGAGAGCATCCAGCCAGCTGGGCAAGGAGATGAGCTGGAGGAGAGGGAGGAGGGGACGTCTCCTCAGCCCCACATCACAGATCCTGGAGGGCTGGGCAGCATAAAATAAAATAAAAATCCTCTCGTTAAAATGAAAAGGAATGAGAAGAGAAGTGCTCCTGTAGGTCATACGTGTCACACTTTCAAAGAAGTCCTTTTTACCCACAAAGGTGAGAAAAAAAAATATCCTAGTAAAAGCAGGGCTTTAATGACGTTTCCCAACGTTTTAATGAAATTTCCTGAAGTTTTCATTTTTAATGAAATTTCTCTTCTCCGCTACTAAATAATTACTCCTGCCCCTGAAAGAGCGGAGTGACTTTCCCAGGACAAGTGATGAGCGGTTTCTGTACACGGAGGGCAAAGCGTTATCATCCGTGGTTCCTGCGAACCGGTTCCCTGGGTCAGAAAGAAATTATTTAGGGAGCAAATTCTTGTAGCATGTTTAGCAAACACTGCCCAGAAAAAAATGATGCCAGGTTTGGTTTGGCTGTCACGGCTTGAAGGTGCCAGTGCTCCAACCACACTGGCTTCGTTACTGCTCCCTTCGTTACAACAACTCGTATCCCGGATCTGTGGCAGCGTTAGCAGTAGTGAAGCACATGAAAAAAAATTATATTAGTGAAGGATATATTATTTTAACAGTGTTTTAAGTAATTTCTTCCAGAATAATGAAGAGGTTAAGCATTTCATTGACCTGTTTCCAACATGCCAAACCGCTCCTACAGCAAGTCCGGTGGGTTTTCTAACTCAATTTTGTTCAAAAGGCCGGACAATGGATGAAGAAACGGCTCCACGCTACATGGGAGGAAGCAATGCTCACCATTTCACCTTCACAGCGGAGGTCCCCCCTTGCCTCCGCTCCTGGGAGCTCTGTGGTGAGCTGTAGCTTCCTCTGAAGCCACAGACAGTGGCGGGCTCTGGACCCACCAGGTCTCATTGCACCAAACTGGAATTTGCGGCAAGGCACGTTGGCCTTAACTCAAAAATGAGCGGGATGTACCATGGGGATGGGGGTCGGTCACCTAAACGGAGTTATTTGAGGTGCTATGGGGAGTATGTGGAACATCTCCAGCTCCTGTTCCTCACGGCACAGGTCTCCTGCAGGTCCCTCACTGCTTCTGCTGGTCCTCTTTGGCTGGAAGTGAAAATCTGGGGATCCTGGCAGGGTCTGGCGGGTGAGGAGGGTGCTAGACCGAGCCAATATCTGAAGTCAGGCCACAGCAGTCAGCAAGTGGAAGACCAGATGTGAGATCTTCCAACTCAGTCTCCTGCCTCCCCTTTTGAAGTGTGAGATTGATGAACATATCAGATTGTTGACTTTACGGAGGCTGTAGCCGGGGCTAATGTCATAGTGCGATACTTCAATAGCGGGAGGACGATCCCCGCGTCTGACAAAAGCAGCTAATAAACAAAGACAAATTGAATGTTCTTCCAGGTTATTAATGACTTCCCAGCGCTGTAATCTCTAGAAACAATAGGGCAATGTTTACTCAGCGGGTTATAGTTTTACTTAGGTTAATGGCTGTTGAATTAACCGGCAGCTCGGGCGATGCATCACCGTGTCTTCGGCGGCAGCGTCCCGCAGGGACGGATCAAATGGTATGTTTTGGGTTGCGAGGGGGAAGGAGAGCTCAGCTGTGACCTGCCTCTTCTCCGGTACGTGGAGGCACTGGGAAAAATAATTGGAAGCCCTCTTTGCCCAGTGCTGCTCGGAAGATGAAGCTCTCTGTTTATCTGCCCGTGTTTGCCTAGTCTTTCTTCTTCGTCTTCAAAGCACTGTGCTGGTATTATCCCATTAACGTCCAAGCGGGAAACGTAAGCAATGGACATCGGCGTGGGGACGAGTCTCTGTGCCGCTGACGTCCGTGAGCACTGCCGGGAACTGGCTATGGGGGCCATCCACCCCCCAAGGATGCATATTCCCCAAATCCAGGGCGAGGAAAATCCCACCCCATGCAGGTCCTGCTCCATATGGGATAAGGATGCTACCCATGGTATGGGCTGAAACGCCGCTGCCGGGACTAGGATCTACTGGGAAAACTCAGAGGTGGATGCCCGGCCTTGATGAGCCATTTCCAATGGACAAAATGAATTCTCCCATGGGGGTTTTGCTGGAAATAGGAGCTGAACGTACACATGCCCATTCGGCCAGGCACCTGAGCTGCCTGCAGTGACTGTCTGCCCATGGTTTTAAACTAAGGACTTTTTCCCATTAAAAAAAAAAAAAAAGGTTTTCTTTTTTACCCATGGTTGCCCCATAGAAGCAGAGCCAAAGCATAGATGGAACCCGTGAGAAACTGGGGTTTGTTTTATTATTGCTTTTCCGAACAATTTGAGCACCGTAATTTCACCGTGTGGTTCAGCTGAAGGCAATCCCACCGGGATGCTGCAGGACATAGAGCAGTTTCTCCACAGGTAACGATTCTTTAAGAAAAAGATTTATTCTTCTACTACCATTCTTCCAGCCCAAAACTGCTGAGAAAAAACACGTGAGCCCAGATGCCCAGGAGGAGAGATGGAGGGGGCTGCCCCACAGAGGTAAAAGCAATATGATTTTAAAAGGAAAAGAGGTAAAATTCCAAATATTTGGAGTAGCGACACAATCTCAACATTGCTCTCAACTTTGGAAATCCTTGGGTGTCATCTCAGTGAATTCCCCATCAGCTGCCAACCAGAGGGCAAGAAAACCACCGTGAGTTACATCTGGTCTCATGTGGCCGGGAGCGGCCCGTAGGGTCTTACGTTGAATTAAAACCTGTAAAATAAAAAAAATAAAAATCCCCTGTGCTTTCTTACCTCCCTGGCAAGGACGCCACAAAGGGCAGTGTCTCTTGTTCCTCGCGCGACGTCTTGCCGTGTCGGTTTTTTTTTTATCGGGCGCTTAAATTACAGCTCCATCGTCGGCGGTCACCTGCTGAGCGGCGCTGTCGTTCGCACTCCCCATCTTCCTGTCTGCTGGTCATGTCAGAAGGTCGCGCAGCATGAGCAGGCTGATTTATGGGCTCGCCGGAGCGCACAAAGGCTTTCGGAGGAAGTCGGAGCTCTCCCGCCAGCGCCTTTCAAGGCCGGCGAGTCGGGCGGCGCGGGGCTGTCGCGAGGAGCTGCCGCCCAGATGAGGATGCCGCGGCGGCGGCAGTGCAGTGCTGCAGGGAGCGCGCTCGCCCGATGGAAACGGGCTGCTGGCTTTTGGGTTTTTAAGTCAAGATAGAGAAAAAAAAACTTTTGAAAATCACAAAATCAATATAAACCAATAAATTTTTAAAAGAAGTATAAAAAATGTGATACTTCACTTACAATATCTGTTGCTTTTTATTTAAAGAGCCGATGCCGCTCTTTGCTGATGCTTTGGGAGCAATGCGTCTCACGAGAAACCCAAACCTTTTCTTTTTTTTTTTTTAAGCTAATTTTTCCTGTCTCACTTTTGCTGCCCATCTTCCCCAGCCATCCAGTCCTTGCCTTCTTCCACCTGTTTTGCCCCGCTGGGTTTTCCAGCTCGACGCCGGCAGGGAGGTACTGTCCCTGTGCCTGGGTCACGCACGGGGTGCAAGAGCCCAGGTGAGAAGGGTTGAAGTTGAAGTCACTGGCAAATATCTTGCAATGTTTTTAGCCTCAGTTTGAGGATTTGCTGCCTGAAGTCTCATTGGCTTTTAGAATTTAGCAAAAGCTAAATAAATTTAGCTGTCCACATACGTGTCCAGGGGATATTTTACGTGTGAGGGAGCATTTATTGTCCAGAGAGCAGTGTAATAGTAATAAAAAAAAATCTGCATTCTTTTTCTTTTTATTTTGCTGTTAGGAAAATCATGCTGATTTACTAATGTTCAAAACTTTTTTGGATATTTTTTTTTTTGTGCTTACATGCATCGCTTCCACAGCAAGTGTACGCTGAGCCGGCACTCACATCAGCATTCCCCCCGTGTGAAACAGGAGACCTGTAACGTATCCCGATGGTTGTGCTGATTTATGGTATGAATCCTTATAGAAAAAGATTAAATTCTTGTTTTGCAGCCTTTTTGCCTCTATGCTTTTCTGGTTGAAAAGAGAATTTAAAGAGAATGTGATGCCACCTTCTTTAGGTGAACACAAGGTGAAAGCGTTTCAATTTTTGCGTTGATATCCTATATCCTTGTCATAATAACTGTAAATCTTTTTTGAAAAAATAAATTTCTAAAGCAGAAGGTGTATTTATTTTATGGCTAGGTTAACCACAAAGACCATGTCAATGTGTGTGCATGTATGTGTATAATATATATATCTCTATATTTAGATTATATGTTGATATATGGAGAGTACCATCATGCATATAAACATTTTCTTTTTAATTTTGGAATGAAGTGGGTGGGGAAAAAAACCCAAACATCTTCTCTGGCCCCAAAATTCTATGAAAAATTACACTTCGAAGTATTTGACTGTACCGGAAGGGGAAATACCGCGACAGTAGGTTTTCTTGCGCTGGTTCATCACGGTGTTGGATACAGTTGAAGGAAAAGTTTGCATGAGCCTCGCGCAGCAAATCAAAACGTTTCAGTGGAAGAAGCCAGCTTTGAAGGGACCACCTACCATAAACATTATTCCAAAAGCCTCAATTCTTAGCACAAGCATCCAAGGAGTAAATGATAAACAGATGAGGAGGCAAAGTGAAATTTCACAGAGCTGTGACTTCAACTTGCGGCATCTGTCGAAGAAATACGTCTCCTAAAAGAGCAGCGGAGCTGTTTACTATTAACAGCATCATTTTATTTATACATGCAGCACATGGCACTGTTGTGATCCACTGCATCTGACCCTCGAAGGGGTTCCTCCTTGGGTGCCAAGCTACATTCCGTTTGCTGTCATACAACTTTTATTTCTGCTGGTCGCTCTTGTACGCCTACATTACAGCCATCGGATTGCATGATTTATTTCTTTTTTTTCATCTTTAGGTGCTCTATACAGCGTATTTCCAGGTGCACACGACTTATACGACTGACGGCGCTGGGAACAAACACATTGCAGCAGCAGCAATGCAAATTTGACGGCCAATGCAGCATTTGGAGGTGCAGCTGAGGAGAAGACCTCTGCTTAACACCACTGTCCATTTGGAGTCACACTGAAGCGAGAATCTGGAGTATGACTTGAAAAATACCAATTAATTAATTCAATTTATCACAAGGATTCAAATTATTCAATTTATTTCAGAGGATTTTATGGCTGAGAACAAAAAGAAAAAAAAACCTAAAATTAAGTATATTTTTCTGTAAAAATCCTGGAGTGGCCTGAAAAAAATCCACCACCTGAAATGCGAGAGGGCGGTGATGTCTCAGGCCAAATTAAAATACACCCACAAGGCTCTTCTGTAATAAATAGACGAGTAAATAAAAAAGTCTAGTGAACAAACTCTTTGCCTTTCACGAGATGCTGTGGGGTCCTGAGCGCCCGAGTGCGGGTCCCGGCGGCTGCTAGCAGTCGCAGTCCTCCTGGTGAATCGCTCCTACCATGCAAGGGGCTGGCTTGCCCAGTTACAGCTGAATAAAAATTATTTGGGCCGAACCCTTTTGATTTTGGAAGCATCACGCAGTTGTGACAGCCTGACCTGCCCAGGTCAATTTGTCTTGTATGGAGGAAACCAGACTGGGTGGTGGTGGTGACTGGTGTTGCCTTCTAGAGACACCACCATTGTCCAGCAAAACTGGCTGTGGAGAACGAGGCTTTCAGCACTCGTGGGGCAGCATTTGAGTTCCTAACTATAAATAATGGGAACTTTAGACTGATCTGAAGGTTTAGCACCTTCTTGGCCCCAGAAATTCAATTTGTATTCCTGAGGTCCAGGATTTTTCTGTACCTGAGGCAACATCCCACCTTCACTCTTCAATACCAGTGAACTCAGCTTTTTGAGATGGGAGTTCAATAAAGGCCATCAGGCTAACTGCCTGCCCTACCTGAAATGAGCTTGCGTGGTCTCTTTTGAAGAAAAATTAACTGTGCCAGGCAGTGGTGCAGCTGAAAGGGAGCATGGACTCCGTATCTGAGAAATAAAAAAGGGCAATGAGCCTAAATCCAGAGCATTTCATGGTCAAAACCTCAACCATTTCTTTATGGGAAGCCCAGGTCTCCTGTAGCTCCTCCTTGCACCTCCAGTCTTACCTAGCAAAGGGCAAGGAGCCAATCCAGTGTGAGTTTTTGCAGTGCTCCATGCTACCGGTGGCGACCAAAGCCATCCGGCCAGGACTGACATGGTGATGGCATTCCAGCGTGGTGGCCAAGTCTTTCCATGCCGCTATTCCCAATAACAGGGTTTGGAAGCAGCCACCTCATGCTCCACAGACAATGGGATTCAGTTTGTTTGCGTGTCCATCCAGGCTTTAATGAAAGGATTTTGGGTGAAATCTGTTCATCCACAGCCTCTCATTTTGACGCATCCCTAAATATACCGTGTGTGCCCTGCAGAACTGCTAACCTACTATCAAGGGCCTGATACTGCGGAATGTGGAGCAATTCCTGGGAGGTGCTGAGCATCTGCAACCCCCAAGGAGCCGCGGGCACTCCCAGAAGTCCCTCCGCGCTTCCCAGCACCGAATAAGCAGGGAGAGTTATTCCAAGGTCTGCAAACCAAGGCAAGGATCCAGCCCGTGCCAGCGCTTGCCCTGTGTTATTTGTATCTTGCTATGTTTAACTCCAGATCACAGTTTTTAGTAAATCGGGCTCGAAAATTATTTGAGCAGGTTAGAGTTTGGCTGGCGGCTGGCAAACCTCGGGTGGTTATTTCCTGTTCCTGTTATTTTGCTACTCGCTACTCTTACATTTGTTGGAGGAGTTGATGCAGTAGGCTTTTAGAAGGAGACGTCTCTTCTTTTTAGGCTGGGAAGTCCACAGTGGGATGACGAACTATGAACTGGGGCCACCAGCCCTGCTGCCGCTTGAAATCATAGAATCCCAGGGTGGTTTGGGTTGGAAGGAAACTTCAAAGTCCACCCAGTCCAACCCCCCTGCCAGGAGCAGGGACATCTCCAACCAGATCAGGTTGCTCAGAGCCCCGGCCAACCTGGCCTGGAATGTTTCCAGGGAGGGGGCATCCACCACCTCTCTGGGCAACCTGGGCCAGTGCTCCACCACCCTCAGTGTAAAATTTTTTTCCTAATATCTAATCTGAATCTACCTCCCTCTCTTTTAAAACCATCACCCCTCGTCCTGTCACACCAGACCCTACTGAACAGCCTCTCCCCATCTTTCATGCAGCCCCCTTTAGGTACTGGAAGGCCGCTCTAAGGTCTCCCTGGAACCTCCTCTTCTCCAGGCTGAACAGCCCCAGCTCTCTCAGCCTGGCCTCACAGGAGAGGTGCTCCAGCCCTTTTATCATCTTTGTGGCCCTCCTCTGGACCCTCTCCAACTGGTCCATGTCCTTCTGATGTTGGGGGCTCCAGAACTGGACACAGTACTCCAGGTGGGGTCTCACCAGGGCAGAGTAGAGGGGGAGAATCCCCTCCCTTGACCTGCTGGCCATGCTCCTCTTGATGCAACCCAGGATGCCGTTGGCCTTCAGGGCCGCAAGGGCGCATTGCTGGCTCATGTTGAGCTTCTCATCCACCATCACTCCCAAGTCCTTCTCCTCGGGGCTGCTCTCCATCCATTCTCTGCCCAGCCTGGATTTGTGCCTGGGATTGCCCTGACCCAGGTGCAGGACCTTGCACTTGGCCTGGTTGAACTTCATGAGGTTGGCACGGGCCCACCTTTCCAGCCTGTCTGGGTCCCTCTGGATGGCATCCCTCCCCTCCAGCGTATCGATGGCACCACACAACTTGGTGTCATCGGCGAACTTGCTGAGGGTGCATCCTCCTCCCATACTGTACCTGGCTTGGTGTGCTTTGAGAAATAACAGGCCATGCCAGTGTTCTTCTGACAATAGCTTTGTTACTACTTAACTCATGAGCAGTTCAAGGGCAGCTAGACACTTGTCTTTGCTTTTTATCGACTACTGTGACACCGGGCATGGTTTCACTTTCAGTGTAAGAATACGGTGAAAAAAACCCCATAATTGCCATTGTTATCCCACCCCAAGGTGCAAGAACCTTGGGTAAGTGGGCATCGCTGGCCGGGAGTCAGATGATTATAAGACTGAACTCCACTGAATAATGCAAAATCGAAACCATTCACCGAGCCTTGGTGATCGCTGGACTCCAGTAGGCAAATTTTCTGTGGGTGTTGGGTTGGGGGGAAAAGTTGGCTTGGAAATAAAGGCGGAAAAGGACCATCCCTGTGTCCTGGGGAAAAAGGAGCCATGCCCTGGTTGCAGGGCTCCTGTATTCTTGCTGGGCATACAGGCAACTCTACAAATTTTTGCTGGTATACCATTGAAATCCACCTTTCTATCCCACAGGAACCTTGGAAGCATTTTGTCTTCTGAAGCCACCATTTGCCAGGGCAGAAATAAACCCAAAGCTCATCTAAAATGGGATATGGGTAGTGGTGCCAAAAATTCTGCCAAAAAATGAGCCCTGTTGTCATCCTCCTCCCATTCCGCACCCAGCTTGGTGTGCTTTGAGGAATAATGGGCCATGCCAGTGTCTGACAACTGACTCCCGTGATCTTGAAGGCCACTTTGTGTTACGTCTGTGTGCCATCAGCTGTTTGTAGGTTTTTGCTAGGCACAAGAGTCACTCCTTGACGCCACAGCAAATCACATGCTGAGCTCTGCTGCTTCCAGGATGAGTCAAGAAGAATTAAAGATAAAAATTAAGGGAATGAAGATGATAGAGGTTCTGCTGTTGCTAGCTGAAAGGAAAAATAGATTTTTTGGCCTGCAGCAGCGGAGAGCAGAAATCAAGATGCTCTTGGGATGCGTCCAACCACCAGTCCTGCAGTACTGCACCACGACCTGAATCGGGAACCAAATCTAAGCCAAATTAGGTGAAGAAAAACTTTGTGGGGCCACAGGAATGGAGTTGAGGAGAGGATGCGGAGCTGAACCCAACCGTCAAACCCACGATGCTAAGAGTAGATGCAGAGCAGCTCTAAGCTAAAGGTAAGCGGCACGCAAGCACGCGAGTTCCTCGACGTGCAACACACAGCTTGCTTTTTCTGGTCATTTCACTTTAAAAAAAAATTGTTTCAGGTCCCTGTTTTGCTAGACTGTGAATCTTTTCAACACAACAGGGTTGGTTCCTAGTTGGGGAATAACCACAAGCCAATTAGAAGTTAAATTGTTGAGCAGTGTGCATCTAATTGAAGTCTCTACTTTCTGCCGGCTATTTTTAGCGTTTGGACTGAGCTGCAGCTCTACGGAGGCTATAATCATGTTTATTTAAGAGCAACGTGTACCTCAGTGAGAAAAATAAAATCCAGCAGGCAGACTTGTTTCTTACCAAATATACATGGGTGGGTGGTACAGTTCAGGTCTGGACTGCTCTTCTCTCACATCGGGCACACGTCTTTTTTGCTTCAGGACACAATACGTGCGCGCACGTGTTTTAATGCAAAGTGCGTTGTGTTCTCGTTCTCTTATTGCCATTTATTGTCACCTATCGTCATCGTTTCCCCATCCTCTTCTGCGTACATCAGAGCTGGGACAAGAGTCTCTGGTTATGCTGGATGGGCTGAAACACTCAGAAGACCAAAAGCTGAAGAAGGTGCTGTGAGGCAGTCTTGAGGAGCCCCCGCTTTCCCAGGGGAGTTTGGGACTATTTTGGGTAACCCCTCAGGTATTTAAGGAGCGAGTTGAAGGGCAACACCAAAGGAGTTTCTGGGGTGGCTTCCAGCAAAGGGAAGCATAGAAAAATGGTTACTTCAAAGTCTGGGGTCTAAAAAGTCCAGGGACTGGTGAGACTGGGATGGGACAACCTCAACATCAGGTTGAATGTCTTGAAAGCCAAGATGTTTTGGTCTACGCTTGATGGGAGAGTGAAGGGCTAGGAAGGGGCGGAAAGGAGAGAAAACAGGACGACAACGGAACCAAATCCCATCAAAAACAGAAGAAGAGAAGAATCTTTCCAGCAACTTGTCAAGTGGACATAAAAGACCCGAGACCAGTCAGCAGCAAATCAGATGGTGGACAGCCACATGATAGCTGCTGTTGGGTTGCAAACGGGAGCACCATAAGATGTGGAGCAGAGCAGAGGATGAGGATGCAATGACGTGAGATGTGCTGGGAAGCAGAGCGGAGACAAGCAGATCCATAACAAGACACACAGCCTGACCAATGAGGGAGGGATGGCTTAAGAGCTTTTAGAAGTTTTTTAGCCAGAGGTTGCAACAGAAGCTCTGGCTCTGCCAAAGAACCGCATCAATCATCTTGCTTTAGCAACGATAAGAAGGGAGAGCGGAAGGCTGATTCGTGCCTTAAAAAGCTCCGGCTGTACCGTGGCTGCTCATCGTGACCTAAGCGGCTTGTTTCCTCAAAAGACCCCAAGGAGGTAAACTAAAACAAAGCTCCAGTAAAATCATGTGTCCTGAGTAACATCCAATTTTTCTTATTCATCTCTATTTCATATGTGTTGAGTAGCTCATGCGCCTGCCAAGTCACACTGGGAGGAAAAAAAAGTGGGGCTTTTTCAGGCATTTTGCATACGTTCCTCTTTCTCACCACAAAAGGGGTTTGAGTTTGCTTCCGTGCGAAGACATAGATTTTTTTTTTATTGAAAAAATTCCCCCGCTGATTTATCCCATCTCACTGGCTCTGCAAAATAGAAAGCCGCTACTAAACAAAACCCAGGAATGCCCTTCCTAAAAATACAATAAATTAAATGTAAAAGACTATAAATTAAATTGAAATTTAAAATATAAATAAATATAAATTTAAACATCAAAATAAATTCCAAGATAAGCCTCAGAACTTCATCCTAAGTCAAGAAGCACATGCCCTTCCTCCTTATCTTGTTTCAGATAAAGCAGATTTGAAAGTTATATAAAATTATATTGACAAGGAGGAAACAAAAACCAAAATACATGTAAACTGATGCGTTGAGGCAACAATGTTGACAACGAAGAAAAGTCCAGCTTTTAAAGGCTCTTGCTTTACTCATTATTTAATTACATCCACAGCTTAAGACTGAGTCAAGTCTAAGAAAGGATCGAGATGCCCAAGTAATAGAGGCCTGGCTTTCTAGACCATCGCATTTCTGACACGGTGAAGAGCTACCTAAAAAAACAAAAGCTGAGAAACCCCATCAGGAACATGACTGGGGTCCAATCCCATCTCCGGGAAGTGTTTGAATGCTTCTTTGAACCTGGTTTCTAGCGCTTGGGTCTAGTGCTTGGGTTGTACAGCCACGACCACATCAACGTGGTAGGCGGGATGTCATGAGCATGCAGGCCACGCCACCACCCACGGGATGCTCCAGTGGGACCCCGTGCAACATCAGAAGCTTCACAGGGCGGAACGTGGCCTTTTCCCAAACCCAGAAGCGAAGTTCAGCAACACGGACAGACGATCTGCTAAGGAGCAGACGAGTACGGGGAAAACACGGACACGAGGCTGCAGCTGGTACCTGGGGTGGCTCAATAGCACGAAAACCAGGCGCTAGACGGCTTCCAAGCATCGGAAACATTCCTCACTAGTTTAATGATGATTACTTCATGAATTTTAATAACAAAAGGTTCAAATCGCAACATATAGGGTAGTGTGCAACTCAATATTCCACACGTCAGTAGACTTTTTAAAAAGCAATGAAATCTGGAAGATCTGCAAGGGAGAAAATGAATATTTTCCTGTCCAGCTAGTTGTTGTTGTGGCATTTTAAAATGCTATGGTACCATGAAGACTCCACTATAAATGTAATGGGCATTTATAATCCGCGTGATACAAATCAATCCGAAGAGGGAGAAACAGGATAATTTGCTGGAGCATAAGGACGCTGCCCGATTCCTTGTCCCAAGTTGTCCAGGAAAACCTTGAAGGGCCTAAAAAGGAAAATAAATTAGTTTTACAGGTTAGATGGAAGCTGAAGGTCTCTATTCCCAATACAATGTTTGGCCAACAATCAAATGATATTTTAAAATGACATTATATCTAAACCAAAACAAACCTAAGGTATTTACAGCTCTGGAAAACCCTCATATTTGGAAATTTTCAATGCACATTAAGGGTTTTCTCCTCCCTGCTGATAACTTCAGCTTGCGGTGGTGTAAAAATATAACCTGGAAAATACTAAATTGGTTTCTCTGGGAACCTGTCGTACCTCTCCTTGCTGGTGCCTCCGCTTCGTGCAGTAGGACCATCGCATCCGCTGCCAGCTTTCGACGACGTTGAACTTGCGCTGTTCTCAGCTTTTGAGCTCCTGGGAGAATATAAAATCCTACAACAAGGATTAAAACACATCAGTGATTTAGGTCACAAGGAACTCCTCGCCAAGGACGAGCTGGAGGCTCTCCCCAATACACGATGGGACAAAATACTTCAAAATTGCTCATAAGGTTGCCTCATCTTGACAAGAGGAAGCCAAGACAATGTCGTGTGTGAATAAGCCTCCTCTAAGATTCACATAAATACTCTGGGGCATTGTTGAGTTGAGGAGCATTGCCTATGGATTAAGGTGTTGTCCCCAACCAGCCCAGGGACAGAGACGTGGGGCTGTTCTCTCAGCAAAGCTGCCTGAACAAAACTAGCATACACCCTGTAACCTCGGCAGTCTTAAAAATATTGAAAAGCTACACGTAAAAACAGATTTGTGCACAAAAGATTTGTGTTTTAGGTTGAAAACTCAAAAGCCCATGAGATTAAGTGGTCCCTGTGGATGGGAGTGTAATAACGTCCTGTCTGAAAACAGCTCCAGGCTCTTCCCTTACCTCCTCTCTGAACACGGCCCACGGGTTGTGGTATACAAGATGCAAGTCTCCAAATAGGGGAAAGATCTGGTCTCGTCGCTATCGTGGCCATCACTCATCCCCCTATGCAAGCTGGGCTGCAGCCAAAAGAAATTACGTTTCTGAGATGAACATTTATGGTCAGGCATTCCGCCCGGCTAAGGCCGCTAAAGCCACTCTAACGCGGAACGTCTGGGATGGTAAAGCTGCCCTGATAGGGAAGGATCAGTGTGGGCCGGGACTTTGAGAGGATGGGGAGTTCATAGAATCACAGAGTGGTTTGGGTTGGAAGGGACTTTCAAAGCCCAGCCAGTCCAACCCCCCTGCAAGAAGCAGGAACATCTCCAACCAGATCAGGTTGCTCAGAGCCCCGGCCAACCTGGCCTGGAATTTTTCCAGGGATGGGGCATCCACCACCTCTCTGGGCAACCGGAGCCAGTGCTCCACCTGCCTCAGTGTAAAAAATTCGCCAGCAGACACCTGCTCGTGTACCCATCTTTCTCATTCTGCTATGCACCAATGGAGCCCTTGAACGTGCAAGTTAAAATAAATTATATTATTAAAATTAATTCTTCTACTGTTCCTTGTGTGAATGCAATTGCTCTGAAAAAGAAGCATGAAGTCCAGGTCGGGGCTCAGAGTCGCTGCTGGCTTGCCAGGCTCGTGCTTCCAGTGATGGAGCTCTTGCACAATCAGCATCTCGAACCGATTATGTGTTTCAAAGGAGGTTTAGTTCAAAAATAAAAATATTTAAATAAATAGAAGCAGACCAATGTGTCCCTGTGGGTCAGGCACCCACATACTTCCAGCCGCAGACCATGTTCTCCAAAAGGCAACATTGGCTTGTTGAAGAAAAAAGTAATAACTAAAAAAATAAAACCCCACCCCCAGACGCAGTATCATCTTCAGCATGATGAGTGATTCAGCATTTAGAGATTTCCTCAACCAGTCATTGCGCCCAAACCTCTGCCTTCTCCCAGCTGGCCTTGTCCCCACACGACTCAGTTTACGAGTTGTCACCTCATGGCCCCCAGTTGCACAACTCAGCTGCGTGCTACATTTGGTTTAAAACCCACTGGCTGAACAGTCCATCTCCTTCTTGCACTGTGAGAAACAAAAATAACCTCTTGGTTGCCTCCTCAGCATTGTTTACAGCTTCACAGCCCTCTCCTACCCGCTCTTCGGCATCTCATGAGCGTGCCCTCACCTCCTTACTCTTTATTTTCCTCCACGCGCTTCTGGAGTCACTTGGTATTGATGTATCGTCCCGCTGTATTTTCCTAGTGGGATTTATTTTTTTTTATTTTTTTTCAGATTTACCTATCCTGACTCCAAGTCTGACCTACAGACATACTATTAAAAAATGTTAGGGAAAAATAATCAGAGCTGAAAAGCACAATTGCCAGCACCCATCCTTCCAGGATGCCGTTGCCAAGCAACTATTTGTCACCATGTGTCTCTCCACAGTTGTTCCAAAGGGGAAAAACCTTTGTTTTCTCCAGCAGCAGCTCCATCCCTTTGGCGAGGCTCCTCACCAAGGTCTTCACCATCAGCTGGACCACCTTCCTCTACCTCCTTGTGGATTCCTTTCCCCTCGGGCTGAGGAAGCGCCACTTTCTCATGCAAAACCCATGCTGAGCCTTTCGCCCACCCCACAATATCCATCCATTCACCTACAGCTGCTTCTCCTCGCCCACCCAACCATTCAGACCGGGGATTTGGAGAGGTGGGGGACACCCCTGCCAGATGCTCAAGGGTTGGGGAGGGGGGAGGAAGGCTTTGACATCCCATTGTGGGCCAGCTGCAGCTCTCACCCGCCCCAAGCCAAGCCTTTCATCGGGCTACAGCCATTTGCATGCTGATGGCCTTATTACTCGCTTAAATCACCTGCTAATGAGTCCCCTCCCTCACTGAGAGGTAGATTAGAAGCTCTGCCCAGAAGTGCCCTCCTTAAGTAGCTCAGTTATCCTCACCCCCCTCTTAAGGTGTTAATTAGGGACACAAGTCAGGCAGTGGGGGGATAGAGGAAAAAAAAAGTAAAAAAAAAAAAAAAAAGAAAGGTAATAAACATCACTTTGGATTAGCAGGGCTGGAGTAGGTTTGAAGAAGTGCAAGGCAGGGAGGAAACCACAGCTTCAGTGCTCTGCAAGGGGTGGGGAGGAGCTGGGCCACCTGGATGCTCCGCTTCCCACCCCCGGCGAGATAAAGGGCTCGCTTCAGCCCTCGGCTGAAAGGCTGGGGAGAAAGAGCAGCTTCAGCAGGTGGGTCAGCTCCCCACAGGAAAAAAAGCCCAGCCCCAAATAGAAGGGAAAACAAAGAAAAAAAAAAAAACAAACCAAAAAACCCAACCCAACCCAACCGCTTTCTGTATTGCGTTACATCCATGAAGGTTTTCACCTGCTCTCTCTGTTGAGGGGTTTCATCTTCCTGAGCCAAAATGTGCTCTCTCAGGAGAGATGAGTATAGAAAAAAAAAAAAAAAAAGAAAAAAAAAAAAACAAACCACACTCAACTTTTATAGTCTTAATGCCTGTGGGTGAGTTGAAGGACTTCTGTAACCCTTTCTTGCGCGGTACGAGTATGGAGAGGATGTTTGGTTCCTCGGGCAAGTGCTTCACGTTAAACGCGACGTGAAGACGGGAGGAAGCAAGAGGAGCTTGAGCGTCTATGGTAACACTTTGCTTTTTTTTTTTTTAAAAAAAGGGGTATGCTCAAACTTATGAAATTAGTGTCTGAAAGAACTTAGGAAGAAAATTTGAAGAAAATAGTCTTGTTATCCCATCCTCCCCATGTCTTCTTGACCTTCACGCCAAATTGTCACCGGGTGCCGCAGCGAGGGGCTTTCTGGTGCCGGTCCCATGAAAGCATCTCCTTGACATCCACCCCTACGGCGCAGAAGAATGACCTCAGGAAAACCATAGCGTAGTCGGAAAAGCAATTCAGATTTTCCCTTCAAAGCCTTGGCGGCACCTGCGTTTACGCAGCCAGCGTCGTCGCAGGGCTGGGTAGGACTGGGTAGGACTGGGGGTTCTGGGGTGTTGCTTTATTTTTTTTGGCTGGGTGCCGCGGAGAAGCAAGGTAACAGTCCAGAAGGGCTTAAAAAAACCCCAACCCTACTTCTTCTATTAGCTCTACTCTTTGCTTAGAATACAGGAATTTTTTCTGGTGGTTTTTTTTTTTTAATAAATAATTTCATTAGAGAGGAGACAGGTCGAGGAAGCCCCTCTCACTACAGGCGTTACTGGGTTGTGTGTCATGTGCTGAAATGCCGTGTTCCTCTGTGTCTTCCCTCTTTGGATCAGAGCACGCGATCCAGACCCAGACACAGCAGTCAGTTTGAAGTCAAGGGCTTGCCAAGCCCCGTCCTTACAAACTCTGACCAATAGATGGTCAACGTCCCATGCCCTTATATTTTTTTTCGAGGTTGTATGTGTTAATTCTGAAATACAGAGCATCCGCCAGGAGATGAATCCGGGAGGGACTGTAGTGATGCTGCCGATTTATTCCTCAGGGCATCCTGATGCTCCCAGCCATCTCCCATTTATCCCCATTTCTGGGTTGCTGTTGACGCTCCAAGAATATTTGGACTTCTTGGGTTGCCAAAGCCCTCACGCAGGGGCTGAATGATGCATCGGGAAGACTGAAAACCTCTCCCTTGGAAAAAAATGAGTTTTTAAATCACAGACATGGGTCATAGCATCATGTTGTGGGGCTGTTTTTGGGGTTTTTTTTTTTTTAAGTTTTTTTTTTTTTCCTAAGGGATGTTACTAAATCCCATTTCTTGGTGCTCTACTTGAGGAACAGACCCCAAAAGGTGAAATGGGGCAGAGATCCTGACTGCTCGCTGACAGGTGGGAAGAGGAAGAGTTGAAAAAAAAAAACACACCACACCACAAACTGATTGATTTTGTGAACTCTAGCCATGGAACATCTTGTTCTGGAGATCTGCCCTGTTAGTGTCCGTCCTGCTGGCCACGGGAGACAGGTGCAACCTGGGCTTTGGAGATCCCTTACGCTCAGTGCTGACCTGAGCTGCTCCTCTTGCCTGAAAAGGATTGTTAAAAATGCTATTTTTTTTTTTTTTCTTTTCCCCCTCAAACTGAGAAAGTGTAAGGGTGTCAGCAGCATGAAGTGGCTTTTGGTTAATGTGAGGAGAAGTACAGAGATGGCCAAACTGCCCGAAACAAGAGAGGACAGCGAAGGCGGCACTAACGCTGAGAAGATACGGTACCCACGGCTTTTCGGCCCGAAATAATCAATTTATGGAGGTGTCATCCCAAGTCACCAAGACATCCTGGTCCTACAGGTGCCTGCAAGGTTGGAGCGGGGTGTGAAAACAACGTTCCGTGTCCACCCCCGTGCCCATGTGAGTGGGCAGGGTTTGATCTGATGTGATTCTGAACAAAAGACGATGCGTAATTGCTAATAAATGCACCATGAGTGTATTTCCCACTGCCTTCAAGGGTGTCAAAGCTGCACTGGTCTAGCTGAGAAGGAGAGGGCTGTAATATGGAGAAAAAAAAAATAAAAATCCCTAAACCTAATTACAGTAAACCATTGATGTTTAATCTGAATTTACCTAAATGGTCACCGATGATTTTATTTATAGTCAGGTACCTTCATTGTTCCAGTGCCATTGACTTTTTTTTTGGCATTTACTGGTCGTAATTGTATTTTTTTTTTAAATTTACTGGACATAATAATAATTAGTAATAATAAATATGTTATGAAATAGTAATTTTTAAAAAAATCTCTTGTTTCTTGAGAAGTCTTTTTAATTTTTTTTTTGTGTGGTCTTGCACAATGATTAAAGCGCTGAACTCAAGCCATTGAGTAACAAACTCTGTTGGGGGGCTGTTTCAAACCCCAGCTTACGCTGGAACCCCGGTAAAAGCAGTTCCCCAGCACAGCCCCGGGACTGTGAGACTTAAACCGTACACTGTCCAGACCTGAACGTCACCATCTGGGGACGCGCTGCTTCGCCATCAGATTTGGACTTAGGGTATAAAGCCGTTTTGGGGTTCGTACGGGGAAGATGCTGGCGTGGTTTTACATCCCAAACACCCACTGGGTAGGCGCAGGAGAGAGCAAGGGGCTAAAAAGAGTCGGGGGGGGGACGACAACCACCAAAAAAACCCCACCAAACACGCTTGCAGCTTTCCCTCCCTGCAAACCATCCTGAAAGGGCGCAAACTCAGTAACAGGCTGCAGAGTGAAGTGAAAAATCAGTCTTTATTGTGCATGGAGCAAAGCGAGACGGCAGGGCCTCACGCGCTTGTTGGAGCCATCGAGATGGCTGCGCTCCACCGCGCCCGTCCTGTCCCGCCGTTGGCCACTTCCGCGGCCCAGTGCAGCCCCTCCAGTGATCCTCGACTCCCTCCTCCTCCCCTCCACGGAAAAATGGGGCAGGAGCGGGGTTCGCTGCTGCCCGCCCTTCCCGCCGGGGTGGTGCCGGTTCTTGGCCGCGCAACCACTGGCCACCACAGCACATGGCTCTTCCCATGGGGTGTCGGCAATGAGCCATCCCGCTCCCCTCCTCTCTTTTGGGCATTTCCACCCCCGGGGGCATCTCCTCTCCTGCGGGGCAGGCCCAGGACGGCCGCGCAGAAGTGGCTAGCGCCGATTTTTAAAGAAAATTGGTTTATTCGCTCAAAAACAAGACGGTCGCATCCCTTTGACCTAAATTTAAAAAAACAAACAAACAAAAAACCCAGTGTGTACAAAGTCACAGTCAGAAGAGCACAAGGCAGCACCCTCGGAAGAAAAAAAATAATAATTAAAAAAAAATTTCATTAAAAGTCCCGGCGTTATGTACAGCTAAGTGCCAGCTCGAGTATTCACAACACAGTAACGTACTGCAATCAGTCGCTTAAAAGTAGTTCCCTTGAGAAACAACCTTCTGCTCCGGCGGGGCCGGAGCCCGTCCCGTCCCATCCCGTCCCGTCTGTCCGGCGAGGCTCAGTGCCGCTGGCAGGTGTGCAGGCGGGAGGCGTCAGCGGGGCCGTGCTCTCGCTGGAGGCGACACGCCAGCCCCTCGGCGCACTGGCAGCGCTGGAAGATCTCCAGGCCGTGGGCGCCTTTCCGGCGGTGCCGGGTACACACCTGGCCTTCTCGCAACACCGGCTTGCAGATTTTGGACCAGAAGTGACGGGCGCAGCACAGCCCGGCTGCGCAGTCGGATGAGCGCAGGCAGAAGTCGCCTTCCTCGCCTGCGTGGGGAGAGCGGGGTACGTGATCAGCCTGGGATGGTCCCACAGGGGACAGCGGGGCAGGGCGGGCATCAAGCTGACCCCCAGGGGAGACAGTGGGGCAGGGTGGGCATCAGAGTGACCCCATGGCAGACAGTGGGGCAGGGTGGGCATCTTCATGGCGGACAGCAGGGCAGGGTGGGCATCAGACTGACCCCTGGGGGGGGACAGTGGGGCAGGGTGGGCATCTCCATTGGGACAGGAGGGCAGGGTGGGCATCCCCCACAGGGGACAACATGCAGAGGGGGCATCAGACAGACTCCATGGTGGCCAGCGGGGCAGGGTGGGCACCCCCCACAGGGGACAGCATGCAGAGGGGGCATCAGACAGACTCCATGGGGGCCAGTGGGGCAGGGTGGGCATCCCCCACAGGTGACAGCATGCAGAGCGCGCATCCCCGCCCACTCCCACGGGAGACAGTGGGCCAAGGATGGGCAGCCCCGGAGGGGACAGCGGGGAGCCCCTCCCTTACCTTTGGCAGTGGGGAGCCAGGCGGGCGCGGGGGTCCGTCGGGGCACCACCTCGGCGCCCATCTCATCCAACTCGGCGGCTCCGTGGGGCGGAGGCTCCTGGGGGGCGCAGAGCCCTGCGGGACGCAGCGGGAGCGGCTGTCAGCCACGCGTGCGACCCCGACACCCCCTCCCGCGGCCCCCCCAGGGTGTGTGTGTGTCCCCTCACCGTTGCTGCAGGTGGTGCCGGGGCAGCACATGGCGTCGCGCAGGCAGCGCTTGCGGCGTTTGCGGCAGGCGAGGCAGAGCGGGGCCCCCCCGCCGCGGGCCGCCCCCCCGCAAAACTCCTCGGGGCCGCAGTCCTCGTCCTCGGCGCAGGGGAAAGGCTGCAGGGGGGAGGGAGAGGAGGGGGTGAGCGGGGCCGCCAACCCCGGGGTGTGGGTGTCGTCGTCCCGTCCCCGTCCCCCCATCTCCATCCCCGCTCCTACCTGCCGGGTGGCGGCCGGCGGCGGTTTGTTGTTGCCGTCGAAGGGGGCGGCAGGGGCGGCGCTGGCCTCAGCCGCCCCCCCCGGGGGGGGTCCCTTGATGGCGTTGGAGCTGAGAGCCCCGCCGGCAGCCGCCGCCCGCCCCGCCGGGGCCGCGCAGCTCAGAGCCGCCAGCAGCGCCAGCAGCCCCCGCATCCTCCGCCCGGCGCGTCCCGTCCCGTCCCGTCCCGTCCCCTCGGGTTCCCACCCCTTGCTCGTCCCGTCGGCCCCCGAGCTCCTCCGAGCAGCAGCCACCTGCGCTGCCCGCCGCCGCTTTTATACCCCTGGGGGGCTGCCTCCTGCGCCCGCCCCCTCGGGGAGGAGGGCACGGCGGATGGGATTTCAAAGGGCCCCCGGGGGGTTGTGCCGATGAGCGCCCCCCCTCCAAACCACCCTCCCTCTCCCCTCCCCACCCCGCCCCGAGGGCTCCGTCATTGGCCGCCGGCCCGGGAGGGGGTTTCGCAACGACCACGGCAGAACCCCCCCCCGCCCCCCGCCCAGTATGCCCCCCCCCCGCTCCGGGCCAGATGCTCCGCACGCTTCGCCCGACGCGGTGGTGATGGGAGGGGGAACAGCGAAAAGAGAAAGAGGGCTCACCCCATCCTCACCCCCTCCCCCAGTGTCTCGGGGCCTCCCGGAGTCCCCCCCACTCGATGGCAGACTGGGTCCTTTGGTCTCCTATGTCTGCGCGCCCCCCCCCTCCCCGCGCGCCCTTCCTGGCGCCAGCGCAGCTTTGCGGAAAGGGAGGGGGGGGCCGCTCCGCACCCCCCCGGCCCGGGGGGTTTGGCGGGAAGGGGGGGCACAAAGCCCCTATTTCACCTCCCTCTCCGCCTGTCCCTCAACGTGGCCAGCGTTCCCATCGGGATGGGGGGGGGGCAACATTTAGGGGGGGGATGGGGGCAGCTCCCGCGCTCTTTGATGCGGGGAGATCAAAGCGGCCGCCCCCAATTCCGCCACCCCGCCTCGGTCCCCGCACCGGCGCCCTCGGGGCGCCTCACGCCCCCCCCCCCCCCACCTCCCCCCGCCCCGGGACCGCGCAGCGCGGCCGGCACCACGGCGCCGCCTGGCGGCCGCGCGGGGCAGCACCGTATCCCCCCCCCGAGCAAAACCCAATTAATTAACTAATCGGTTTCTCCTGAAGATGGCCTACCGCTGCTTTTATTTTATTTTAATTTTATTTTATTTTAATGTTTTTATTATTTGTTTTAAAAGAAATTTTATATTTTATTATTTTATGTTATCATTTTATTTTATTTTTTAAGAGGAATTTGAAAGAAAAATTCAGGCACCCCCCCAAATCCAAACCGCAGCGCTGCCCAAGCCCACTGCAAATATTTATTCCCCTCAGGGTGGGAGAGTTTAGCCTGTTAAAACCCCATCAGCGCTCGCCCACCTCCAGCACGACCAGTAGCCGCTATCGGGTATTCCAGGCTGGAGAAGGCTCCAGTCGGGCTAATAATTGGCAGGGGAAGTTTCAGCGAGGGCCTGATGCAGGTGCTGGCGGAACCAAGGCCTCGCTATTTTCAGCCTGCAAGAACGAGGGCCACACCTTGCCCCAAAATCCCCTCGCAGTTTCAGGCGAGGGCCACGTCACGCCGCATCCTGCAGTGTCATTTTGTGACGTCTCCCGGCTCCTGCTTAGGCACTCACCAAATTTATTCCCCTCCTTTCCCCATTTTTTTTCCTTTCCCCATTTTTTACCGCTGTATCCACACAGCGGTAAAAAACCTTGACCTCGCTGGGATTGAAAGACAGCGCTTGGCGGGGGGACGCTGCTGCCGCCCGCGTCACCTCCTCTCGGCACGACCCGTAAGGGTTCTTCTGTGGAAAAGAGATGTTGACACGTCGTTCAAAAGTAATTATTTTTATTTCAACTCTATAAAGTATACAACAGGCACTCGGCAATTACAGCTGCGGGGAAAATACAGAGCAAAACAAAAGCGGTTAAAGTTTATGAAAAAAAAAAAAAAAGTTCTTAACTAGAGTTAGAGTGTGACCAGCCAACGACCGGCAGATGACCGACATTTTTCCGACAAACAAAAACCTCTTCCATGTGAGAAGAAAACTGGAGAAAGTAACCGTACGAAACAAAGGACCAGTGTAAAAACAGCGTAAAACGGGACTTGGGACGACAGGCAGCTCCCAACGAAAATTTCCCCTTTTGCCAGTAAAGCCCTAAAACCGCCCAAGTCTCCGCGTTTACGCCTGGTTTACGCGGCCGGGGGGCTGCGGAGGATGAGGAGCATCCAGCTTTCCAGCTCAGCTCCGCCGTGGGTTGCATATAGAAGGAGTCGGGGCGGGGGAAAAAAGCACGGATCCTGTTTTGTTGAGTGGTGCCAACGAGCGACGCCTTGGCATCGGGGTTTCAGGTCAAAAAAAAATATGGGTGGGAGGGTTGCACATCGAGTAGCTCATCGTTTTTTTTTTTTGGTTTTTTTTTGGTTTTTTTTTGTTTTTTTTTTTTTCTGGATGGGAGATTTCTAAGGGGGTTTGCGTAAGACGGGAGGTTGGCGCTGGACGGCACGATGGGTTGAACCTGCACAGCTTAGCAAAACAGGAATACCTGTCGACGGACGGATAGGATGTCAGATATTAATTCGACCCGCACGTAACATGTATACATTTCACAGAAATGACTCTGTATCTCATTAACAGATACACAGCTCTGGTACATTGAACAGAAATAAGAGAACGACGTCATCATTTCTGTAATTCCTCAATATTATATAATAAAGGCTTAGAAATCGGTAGCAGAAAGAACTGTAAAACGCAGCAAGCTAAGAAAGGACAACATTTTGAGGTGTGTTTGTCTTTGTCATGCAGCATAACACCAAATCCGTAAATTTTTTTTCTTTTTTTTTTTTACTAGGATGCCATGGATTTAAGGCACTTGCAACAATGCCAGATAGCTAGTCGTGACCTAAAACTATGGGACGGATGAGTTAACAGTACAGTTGACATAAAGTTTAATAATACTGACAATTATGACATTAATTCAAGTCTACCTCGATCTAAAAACGTTACGTTACAAATAAGAAAATGAAGTAGTAATGCCATGGAAATC
Source organism: Chlamydotis macqueenii (assembly GCF_036417535.1). Lineage (NCBI taxonomy): Eukaryota > Metazoa > Chordata > Aves > Otidiformes > Otididae > Chlamydotis > Chlamydotis macqueenii. Next base: position 16,355,387 of record NC_141562.1, read on the forward strand.
TAAAAGAAAAAGTTAGATGCGTACCACAAAATATCAACATGAAAATACCTATTTACAAAAAGATTCGCTCGTGGTCCTGTTGTTAAATAAGGGTTTGCTACGGGCAACGCGGCACCGTGAGAAGCTACGGATCGTCCGGGTCTCGGCCACGCCAAGCTCAATGCGCTTGTCTTAAAGACAGGGGCCGATTTCCGCTCACGTAAGCGCGCTGTCGTCCCGTGTGTTAAAAAAAAAGGAGACAACGAAGAAAGCGCAGGAAGTGGAAACATGGAGGCAATCCGTTGTTGTGAGAATATATATATATATATAATGCAACTCAAATATATTACATATAAACGAAGGCGTTTACCATATCCATATGCTAAGTGTGTTGCGTAAAGTATGCTTGGGCAAGGTGATGGAAGGCGAGCGAGGGGGTTTGATATCAAAATAAAACTTCTAGCCGGTGCAGCGCAGGCCGCAGGTTGTGGGCATGAATGACTGTGTGTTGTTCAAGGACCAGAAAAGGGACAGGAAAAAGAAAAAAACAACTCATCAGCCCATTCTAAAACCTTCTTCCCGTACATTTTTGGGTTGCCCCCAAAATCGTCGTGATGATCTTTCCTCCTGGCAACCCCTTGGCTGACAACCGCACCTTTTTGGGACAAACTCCTCTCAATGTTCTTCTGTAGAAACTCAACACATGCAACACATTTTCTCCTCCTTTCACTGCATCCATCAGTGGAAAATCAGGGGGGACGGGAGCCAAGAATTTGGCTTCTGCCGAGATGCCCAGTGATTGTTTTAGCCCTAGTGCTCAGCGTTGGCCTTCAGTGTCTTCACAGAACGGCTGCAAAGCGAGCTGTCTACAGGTAATTCCTAGGAGACGTAGTCACTGCCTTTTCCCTACGGTTTTCAAGGCAAACAAAGTTTGAACGATTAACAAATGGCCTCACCCTTTGGAAAACTGCGAAGGAAATTCAGCGACACGGCTGAAGGGGTTGCGCCAATCGACCTCTGGCGAACAGCGGACATTGTTGATGCCATCAAAGAATGGGAGAAAACATCTTTTTAATATGCTCTATAAAGCTGCTCTCATTAGGAACATGGGAGAAAGTTGGGATCTAGCATCAGGGAAACAATTTTTATCATTAGAACAGGTATCTTCTACACACTATCCACTCAAAAGTCATAGAAATGCCATTTCAGCAGAAGTCAATCTTTTGACTCCTAGCATACGCAACAGCATTTGGCAGCTCTGCGAGGAAATAGGGGAGCCTCTGCTCATTTTTTTGGGGCAGGGTCTGTTATAGATAAACTGATCAACTTGTAGACCCAGGGATACGCAATGAGTGGGCACCCAGGACAGGATTCCTGTGTTACGTCTTACAAATCAGACGAGACTGCTCAAGGCCAGGTCGGCCAGGGCTCTGAGCAACCCGATCTGGTTGGAGATGTCCCTGCTCCTGGCAGGGGGGTTGGACTGGGTGGGCTTTGAAGGTCCCTTCCAACCCTAACTATTCTGGGATTCTAAATAAAAGAAAGGAAAACCAGTGGAAGTGAGGGGAAAGCATACACATGATAATAATTGTTTTCCTCAGCTGTTTTTTTTGGTATGAGCTGACTCAGCGTTAGCCATCGCCGTGCCTTGAACATGGTCACCGGGGACCTGGTACACCAGACACCTCCCACAAACGCATCCAGTATCGACTTTCCATTGAATTCCGCTGACTCGCGGAGCTCTTTGGTTTGCTGAGGCACTGGAATTACGTTTTTATGGGCAACATTCAAAGAGAGCGAGCAAACTGGCCCTGAACCACCTCTGGTTTCAATACCTAAACACGGAGGAGATGTAGACATGGAGATGTGAAATCACCCAAGAGCGCGGTGGAGAACGATGCCTCTTGCTACATATTTCTGAAATGGTGGTTGACTCAACTTATACCCACAGACGAAGGATGGACATAGCACCTATAAAGAACATTACAGGTCTTACATTTTCACTTTGGGGTCTAAAAAGGTAAAAACCAAGCTTAGTTTTACGCCTATCAGCTAACCAATAAGACCAGTGGGCTGCCGTCACTTGATTACAGGACCATTATTGAAGCACTATTTTATATGTAAAATGGATTAATTGTATGATTTTTTTTTTTTGGTCATGCAGTTATGTATTTGTACCAAGGGAAAGGGAAAAAAAAGAAAATCTCAAATGTCCTCGGCCATATAAGAAGCGACCCATATCTGCCATAACGGGATGGAGAGCGGTTGTGCTTTTGTTTCACCAGGCTAAAAAGAAATCTCTCGGAAAAAAAGAAAGAGGAACGGTAACATTCAGTCTCGTCAAGAATACTGCTCGGAAAGAAAAAGGAGAAATTTCACTGCTGCTTTGACGTGAGCTCTCTGACCAGTGCCGTCGCCGTCCTCCTTGGCTCCTACACCGGCCCGCAGGAGAAGACCTGCAGAGTTTGGAGGGTGGGAGCAGCCCAACTCCTGCACCATATTTCGCTCCAGCGCTTAATAAATTACTACGGACCCTACTGATAAAGCCGGTACCATGCCGCTAGAGTGAAGCGCGTCTCACACTATCTATCTCTCGACTTTCATAATTAAGAGCGTAGCAAGATCGCTGCACTGACAGAAAACGTGTTTCTTTACTGGTGAAAGGCCTTGCGTCAGGACCACCATGTCAACTGCTATTTTGAGTTCGAACATAAAACATGAAGAGCGCTATTGTCATCTTAGCAAGAAGTCCTAATGCCACTGTAGTTACTGTAGCAGCATCAATCAAGGCATCATGGTGACCCCGAGCGCGAATCCTCCCCAGTTCTCTCGGTTTCGCTGGCAGCCACGTCCCAGGAAGCTGTCTTCAGCAAGGCAGAAGCAGGTAAGAGAAAGACATTAAAAATCTATGTCCCATCCTGAGTTGTCGTCAGGGGGCGGTTCGTCACTGTCCTCCGGGAAGCTGTCAAAATTGCTTGTGTCCGTTGGAGACGCGACCTGCGGGAAGAAGATGAGAAGAAGGGGACAGTCATCAAGGTGGACCTCTGCAGAGCTCTCCTCTCCATCTTCCACCACTCAAAAGCATTCATTTCTGCATTCAACAACTTTTTGCTGAATCCCAGGAGGACCTCCCACAGCCCCCCTACTCCAAAGATCCAGGCCCCTCCAGGGTCTCTACTTCAAGAGCAACTTCCCTACCTCTTGGGACAAGGTCATCAGAAAAGACATGGAGAAGCCCCAGGTCTCCCCATAGCCCAGGATTTCCACATTACAGCTCCAGGATCCTGAATTTGAGGCCATGCCACCTCCGAGTTTCCTGACAAGTACTGCTTAGCACAGGGAGCCTGCTGGAGAAACCCATCTTCCTACGATGAAGGCCAAGTATGTTTTGGTTTTTTTTGGAAATAATGTCGTTTAAGATCTACTAATTTCTATTTTTTTTTTTTTGCTTTACAATCATAACAAACTTTCTTATAATGAGACCCTAATACATTTGAAGCAATTTAAAAAAAATGAAACAAGACAAAAAGCTCTCCAGACCAAAATAATCAGTGTCTTACTAGAAAAAATCAGGACTTTAAGCTATACCCCAAGCAGCCAGTGCAGGCTGGAGGGGACTGCGCAGGAAAGTGCTCTATTTTTTATCCATTTCACTCCTGCAGTTGGTGGAGAAGCCAAGGCCAGAGCCCGGCCTACGGTCCAGGAGACGTACTTGATGAAAGATGCCTTAGGAAAAGACGATCTGATCAACAAGAGCTCCAGCTCCAGCTCTAAATGTAATTTGCTGCCCAGCTGCATTAGCATTCCCCTGCAGCTGAAAACATCTTGGGAAAAAATTAAGATCCTTGAAGGCCCAACTCACTTCGAAAAAAACGCAACCTGTAACAGCACAGAGGAGTACCACAGAGTGATGAGACTCCTCACTGCGTACGGAATATGGTCTGCGTTGTTGATGTTGGGACCGTTGAGTTGGAGAACCTTCACCCTTCAGGTCCTCACTCTTGGGGTGCTCCACACTCGCCCTCCTCCATGCTGACATGGGCTGGACCACGTCCCCTTGCTCCTCCCAGCCCACCCCAGGTGAGCTCTCCCTCTGCGAGCAGAAGCGCTGGGGATGGCCGTACGAGATACCAGCTACCAAAGCGTAAGGGGTGGGGTTGGTGTTGGCCATTCATGGAGGACGCACACGAGCTGGAGCTCAAGTATTCCAGCATCAGGGCTTGAGACAAATTAGGACGCCGAGATCCGCATGCCTTTCTCAAAAGCAAGAGCCGTGGTGCAAGATGTCTTTGGAAGCATCAAGAAGCAGGAGAAGCTTTTCAGAAGAGCTAATGTCACAGATTTAGGCAGTGGTGCCGAGGCTCCCTGAAGCAATGTCCTAGGAGCAGGGTATAAACTGAGATCTCCTAAAATCCTGTGGAATAAGAGTGAAGGAGTGGCTTTCGATTGCCTCCTCAGTAGTGCCACCTAAGTGCTGAGGATGGTTTAAGAGCTCGGGAAGGATTTTTTTTTCTTAAGAAAAGAGCTAATTTCTGTGTTTAGCCCTGCTGGCTCCTTTCCAGCTAACATGGAGAGGTGCACTGATGAAAAGAGAACCTGCTTTCTTCACCCAGAGCTGTGTATTTTAGGTCACTTTTGGGATCCAGCCCTTCCCGGCAGGTGGGACTTTCGCCAAAGCAACCAAGCCGGTTGTGGAAACCAAGGCTGAGAAGGACTTTGGGGTGGGTGAGGCTTGCTAGTTTATGGAGGCAGGTTTGGGAGAGGCTCTCAGGAGTGTGTCTGGACAAGGTATCACTCCTGAGAGCTCTAGGAAAGAATGAGCTGTGTTGAACTGCTCATTGATGGATGCCCCATTGATCAGGGCAACGTATGGCCGTCAGCATTGAGTTGTCCTGCAAGAAGGATTCCTCTGAAGAGAGAAGGGTGCTCCCGTCTGCTTCGGCCAGCCTTGATGGCGGTGTGCTGGCCAAAAGGCTGCCAGCAGATCACTCTCTTGGGAGCAGTCAGCCATGTTCCCCAGCAGGACATTACCAGCCTTGATGGTGCCAAGAAACAACACCAGCGAGGTGAACTGGGTGCCCACACAACCCTTTTCTCCTAACTGACAAAAGCAAAGAACGTGTGATTTTCCACCCAACAGGCTGGAGAGCGGCCCTTCCTGTAGGGAATGCTGAAGGAGAAGAGACCACTTCTGCTGGTGGAGCAACGTCCTAGCTCAGGGATGGCGGGGAGCAATTCCTGCCCACAGAGAGCAGATACTGCTGAAGTCACTGCTGCCAGTGAGACACGCAGGGTCCGTACGTGTGTTGGGTAAAAGCAGACTTGGAAATGTTCTTACTAAACTAAAAATCCGCTAAAACCAATTATTGGAGCAAGAAAACTTTGGGATGGCAGATTTCACCCTGGAGCCGTGCCAGCCGCTGCCGCGGGAGGTGCAGGACCGCGGGCGGACGGAGCACCGGGGTGCAATTAAACGCGACGGCAAATGTCATTCTCTGGGTGATCCTGCGGGAGAGGCACTGAGAGAAAGGGATTAAAGTTGAAACAAGGAGGGGAGGCCGCTGAACAGAAGGGGCCAAGGTAATTTCTATCAGCTAATCCTGTTTGGTTTCCCTCTGCGGCGGGCTTTGTGGGTAAAGAGCTCACAAAGACATCAAAGGAAGAGCTTTGCTCCAAAGGAAAATGAGCCGAGCCGTCCCTCCGCGTCTGCTCCCGGTTAAACATAAACTAGGCGGTAACGGGGCTTTTCATGTAGGACACGGGCGCGGGGAGAAAAAGGGCGAAAAGCACAAAAGAAAAGAGAGAGGGGAAGGTTAATGCAAAAGGAAAGGGAGATGGCACACAAATCCCACTCGCCTCGCCAAAAGAAATAAGAATAAAGGAAGAGGACGCATCTGAGAGCAGGGGTGAAAGTGGCAGCTCTCCACCACAATGTGGAAAGGAGAGGAAGAAACCAGCAGAGCAGGTGAGGGAGAGAACAATGTGTAGTGGCGAGTGATCCTGCCCCGACCTCCTGCCGCAAAGCGCATCTTGTCGCTGTCACCATGCCTTCCATGAACGGCCCTCTCCTGGAAGAGGCTGCCCAGAGAGCAAGCAAAGCTGGGAACGTCCAGCATGACTTCTTCAAGCACCTTCAGAAGAAGTAAAGCGCGTGCTGTTGCCGCTTCTCTGCAGTGTGTTGGTGCCCGAAGCTCACAACATTCATGTAACAGAAAATTACTGGCCGGGAAGGAGAAAATAAGTAGGAAAACTTACACTTGGTATGATAGGAGGTGTCAGTGTCCCTTTTCGTAACCCTTCCCAGTTAAAGCCTTCAAACCATCTAGAAGGGAGGGAATAATGAAACAGTTAGACGTACGGTGAAAACCTCCCTGTAGGAGAAAATGAAATTTAAGTTGCTCAAACAGTGGGTTTCACCTGCCGCAGTCATCTTCTCCAAATTGTCCAATTAGCCGTAACAATTTTTCCTGTCATCTTTATTATATGTGTTTTTAGAACTGAAAATGAAGCGTGCGTAGTGACCCGTGGCAGGTACAAATTACCAGTGCTCAGAAGAAAAGCATTCCTCAGTGCAGGTGTTCTGGTAGCTGCTCTTTCCTTCCTACAGGATCGATCCCTCCCATAGGAGACCCTTAATGTCCATTCTATGGATGAGATTGGGAGCTAAGGGCGTGCACTGGGATGTCCTCCTGGTTTGGGCACCTTGGGTATGCTCAAGCTACAGCAGCTCAGGGGGGTGGATGAGTCCTGCAGCGAGACTTCCATCTCTCCACCCCAAAATGTCCATCCAACCCATTGCTGTCGGTTTGGGGACGGGAGAAGAGAAGGAGCAGCATGGATGGACGAGAGAACCTGCTTCTGCAATGGTTCAGCCCAAATGGATGATGACTTAACATTATGGGTAGAGAGAAAATGTGTTGGGTTGGAGGGGAAGGGAAATCAAGGAGAACCTCAGAAAGTGAGGTTAAGTTTTGGTTAACCAAAAATTAAAAAAAGTTCCAAATGCTCTTTCTGCATTAGAGTAGCTAAAGCGTGATGGTCAATGTACAATGCGTTTCGCTCACAGGCACGGCTGGCATCAACACCAAAGCACCAGAGGAAAGAAAATCTGATGGAAAATCAATTCGACTCTGAAGCACACTGGAAAGGGAAAGCCTAGGGAGTGTAAGAAGAGTCTTTTTTTTTTTTTTCTAAAAACTGAAGTGTTTGAAACGCAGTGTTTCTGTGGGCTGGATCTGATGGACGGCGAAGAAGACACTTACTTGTGCTTTTGGATATCTTTCACTCCGTTTTTCAAGTTCCCTAATCTTTCCGATGGATTGTCCCTACAAAACCAACAACAAATCGATTACTTGCTTAATCCTTCTGAGCGAGTCATTTCTTTGCAAGTAAGACCAAGGCGATCGTATTTCATGTGCTCACCTGCATAGTTTTTTAATTAAATTAGCAGCATTTTTGGCAATCTTCTTTGGAAATTCAATCATGTCGATTCCCCTTAATATGATGTTGTAGGTCTTCATGGGGTCTGGGCCTGAGAAAGGGGGACTTCAGAGGGGAGGGGAGAAAGGAAAAGATGAAAAGCTGGTCTTTAAAAGAGCATTGAGTGATTAAGATAAGAGCAAAACACAGCACCCTACTGAAATGACAACTCGCAATGCTTTGCTTCCTCTGATCGCAACCGTTTCTTGGCCAAGGAGCAATGACGCCGTCAGAGGAAGGTGCCAAAGCGTGAAGTCATGTTTTTTGCAGCAGCACATGCTAAACCTCTCACTTCCGTGACAGCCCGTGTCCCAACCAGCCCGAGGAACCATTGTCCACGCGACGCTCGCTGGCCTACTCTCTTTTCATTGCATTAACACAGCAAGGGCCTGGGTCTAGCCCCAAAGGATAAGCAGGTTGGGATGATGGATCCTCCTCCAGCTCCTGCATCCTGGGAGCAAGCGATGCGCAATGAGGTGAGGAAGGGCAAAGGAAGATGCTACTGCCAACATGAGCAGGGATGCACCCATCCAAAACTCAATAAGGGATGGATACAGAGACTCAAGGTCTACCTCCTCCTTTTCAAAAAAAGAGTTTTTGGGTGTCATTTCCCAGAACTTCCTAAAAAGCCTGCTCATATATTGCCCTTTGAGAGGTCCGCGTGGAAGCAGTGATTTAAAGTGCACAGTGCTGCACTGCTACAGTGCGCGCCAGCTCCCAACCTGCCCCTCGGCCTAATCAGGGTGACTACGGCAGAAACATCCGGATCTAATTTCAGCGGCAGCGCCGGCCCCGATGCCCATACCTGCCAGTCAGGAGCTCATACATTAAGATTCCCAGTGACCAGTAGTCTGCCGAAATGTCGTGACCTTTGTTCAGGATGATCTCGGGGGCTACATACTCCGGGGTTCCACAAAAAGTCCATGTTTTCTTTCCAAATCCTATTTTCTTTGCAAAGCCAAAATCGACCTGTGGAAAGGAGCAGAGTGCCATCAGGGCAGGGGATGAGAGGGGACGGCAGCCCAAGGGCTCTGCTCCCCTTGAAGTGAAGCGAGGCAGAAAGGAGGCTCCCTCGTGGGAATGCTCTCCTAACCAAAGCATCGTGGGTTGTCACAGGACCAGGCAACCGCGGTGACCTTTTCGCCCGTCTGTCCTCATCTAAAAAGAAGATTCGGGTGAAGGAAGAACAAATGCCAGCAGTGAGGGTTTCTTAGAAGATGTAACTTCATCTCATTCATTTATTTTCCTTTTTTTTTTTCAAACTCCCAGCCCCAACCTGAGCAAGGATCTGTTTAGGCTAAATACTGTCCGTTTTGGCATCCACTGAAAAATTCAGCTTCCCCTCCCAGTACAAAGCGTGACACAGCACAAGTCTCCTCCCAGTTCTTCCAGTTTACCTGAGGCTGTTACAACGTGCCAGCAGGCTCCCAAACCTCAGCGTGCCCCTGTAGCGGTGTCCCTACGGCACCGGCAAGGACGGAAAATCAGATTACCGTGGGAAACGAAGCCATCCTTCAGGGTCTGGGCAGGACTTACTGTATTTTCAGCTCTACTGCTCTGTGCTCCCCAGAGCTGTGGTCTGTAGCACACTCTGCTGTCCCTCAATGGCTGTGAGATGCTGCCGCACCGTCCTGTGCTGTTTCAGGGGCAAAATGTCCCACAAGGGATCTGGGACGCTCCTTGTGCCGTCATGGATGTGTTCAGGGAGATCAAAATGTCTAAGGAGCTGGGGGTTGGTGATGTGACCAGCTGAGATCCCCATCCAGACCTTCCTGGGGTGGGGAGAAGGACAGGCCTGCACCTCATCCTCCTCAACCCTCCGACACCTCCCAAAGGCAGGGAAGAGTCCCCTTCCCCTTCCAAGAGGCTGGGGATATCAAGCCCTGGGGACCTTTCCCCTGCCATGCCACTCAGGGAGGGCACGAGCCCCTCTTGGATGCAGCTCTTTTTAGGGGCGCGGTGCCCCATCCTTCACTGATGGCTTCCCAAGGGCCTACATCCTCCAGCACCTCCCACCACGGGAAGTCCTTCTTTTCTTCTCCCCCTCTCCGTGGTCTCACTTGGCCATTTAGGATATACCTGACAGGCAGAGCACCTCGATTTTTGAGACAAAATTTGAGTGACTAACGCAATGCAGTGAAACCCATCAGGAGCATCCTGATTTTGGGGGTTGAGGTCTCGCACACGCTGCCATCCTGGTTTGAGGAGGTGGATCTTGCAGGGGGACAGCACCAAGAAGGACCACAACCTTCTGGGAAGAGCAGCTGAGGCTGGGAAAACACGCTGGTGGTGGGTGATGGCACCCTTGCCCCGATCTCCATCTCAGCATCTACTGACAGCCACCAGCAGAGACAGGACCCTGGGCTGGGTGGACTTTGCTCCGGACCCTCTACGGCTCATCCTGTCTCCTCTACCCCTAACACCAGTTGTCTGGTAGCAGTGGTGACTTTTTTAAAAATTTTTTGGCAAAACCAGACATTGCAGGCACTCACCAGTTTGGCGTAACCTCGGTGGTCCAGAATGAGGTTCTCTGGCTTGAGGTCCCGATAAATGATCCCTTTGGAATGCAAATAGGCAAAAGCTTCCACCACGCACGCCGTGTAAAACCTGGTCGTCGAATCCTCAAATGAACCCCTGCGTAAACGAGAGAGGGAAAAGGGAAATTTACAAATACCTCCTCAGTAAAAGGTGATTTTTTTTTTTTTAATTAAAATCCTTGACTTTTGGGTGATAAAGCTATTTTGAGCTGTGGACATCAGGAACTTCCATATTAATGTTCATAATTGAGACAAAAAGCAGAAAAATTAAAATTGCTGAGACCCAAAGTGTCCATTGCAAACCCAGCATAGGCTGCACTTTGGGATCCTTGTCGCTGCACCAGTTTGCACCCGGTTCTCGGAAGCAATCCGAGCTCAGAGACGCGTCTAAGCTAGGTGGCAGCAGAACCACAACTTAAAGCCGAGAGAATTAAAGATGAAATTATTGGGCTCTGACGAAGAGGAGGAAAAATACCACCTGGCACCTGCTAGCTTTGCTACGGTTCTTGTTTTAACGGGCTGGAGAATTACAAAAAAAAATCCGTTCTAGGTAATTAAAGAAGAATTTAATCTTTGCTTTCTGATCAATCTTTCCGGTGCATTTATCTCGCTTTCCAAATGTAATTAAATTATGCTCCAGTTATGACCCTATTACATAGTTACATGCGATTCACCACGTCTTTTCCTGCCCCATGCGTCTCACACGCAACCCACCCGCCACCTACCCAACCACAACCACAACCCTCCAAGGCTGGACATACCAGGACCACATCTGCTTGCCCGTTACGCGGCGGTATGTAATCTCACGCTTTCCTAAAGATTTTTTTCCATGGCTTGGATTGGAATCGTGACCCCATTTCCCACTTTGATGAGTGGCCCTCGTGTAATTTGTGGTATCTGGACTAAAAACCCTTGCGGAACTATGGATTTCCTCCTGCTCATTGTTATCTTACTTGATTGTGTCATAAACATTAAGAAATATTAACAGCTATTATTATACCGCAGTGCCTCTGTGATGGAGGTGGGTGTTGCTGTTCACAGTTATGGAGGGTGGGCAGTGGAGCAATCACTGAGATGAAAAAAAAAGGCTTTTCTTTGGGACGGGAAATAAGTGATTTTTCAGAAGACTTCAAAGAATTCTGCATTTTTTAACTTGAAAACGTACTTTCCCATGGATTTCATTGACAACTGCGAACTCCCACTAACGCCACTGTTGCCTCAGGGCCTTGGTTTCTAAGTCCAGAGTCTAAAACAGCCACTGGAAGGACCCTATCTCCAGAGCACGTCTTGTAGGAAGGCAGCAAGACTGGCCTTGACGTTGCACCACCCGCGATGCCTGGCTGCCCCCCGCGGGGTCGTTCTCTGCTGTCATACGAAGTGTCCCAAGTCTTCATCACCCCTAAGACAGTCCCACGTTCCCCCATCAGGTGCCTGAGCCCTGCCCAGGCTCCTGAACGTGACAGACGGTTGCGTGGGCACCAAGGACACAGTGGTTGCAAAAGGTTGTTGTTTGAAGTAATTAAAAATGAAATTAATTAATTAATTATTTTGATTAAAACCAAAATATGCTGCTGGCTTTTTAGGAGTACCCTTTAGAAAACAGAGGGAAAGGGCAGTCAAAGGCTTGTTGCAGAAGCGATTTACCACACAGCTGCCATCGCTACCATCTCTACCTTCCGTATTTTTTCAGTGAAGCCATGACAAAGTAGCTCTGGCTAAGACTCCACCTACAAAAAGCCTTGTACATGCTGGGTACAGCCTTAACCAGTCCTTATTCTCAGTTACAACTGGATTCCCTTTGTCTCCAGTCAACTGCACAGGAACAAAAATAGCTCCTCACCTTTCTAGGACCTTAAATCATGGTAAGATCCAGATTTTGCCTAGGAAAGATAAAGACCTTTGGGTATCTGAAGGCATATTCGAAAATACTCCGCTTTGTAGGACAATAGTTTCTTACAACTCACCTGTCCCTGAGAATTGTCCAGAGCTCTCCACCTAGGCAGGCTTCCATCAGCATGTACAGGTACTTGCTGTCCTTGAAGGTCCTGTAGAGCCTGGCATTGGCAAATGAGAAAATCACAAATAAATCTGCAAGGCAAGAGAAGGCACCAATTGTTCCCACTTCTCACAGATCGTGGACTTCATCCCAGGAAGCACTGTAAGACTAAGGGGAACCTTTCAGGGCTCGTGCTACATTTAAGGAGATCATTTCAATGGGTGTTTCTTGGGTGGGAAATATTTCAGCAGAAAAGGAAATATTTCAGCATCTGAGTGAAGTGTATTGTGGGCCTCAGAAGAAGAGGGGACTCTGGGTGCTAGATATAAAATTTCTAACATCACAACCTGACACTTGGCTTTCCAGATGTGCTCAAAAGAGAAGTCCTCCAACATCAGAAGGACATGGACCAGTTGGAGAGGGTCCAGAGGAGGCCATGAAGATGATGAGAGGGCTGGAGCAGCTCTGCTGTGAGGCCAGGCTGAGAGAGCTGGGGCTGTTCAGCCTGGAGAAGAGGAGGTTCCGGGGAGACCTCAGAGCAGCCTCCCAGTGCCCAAAGGGGGCTGCAGGAAAGGTGGGGAGAGACTCTTCAGCAGGGCCTGGTGTGACAGGACGAGGGGTGATGGTTTTGAAATAGAGGGAGGTAGAGTCAGATCAGATATTAGGAAAAGATTTTTTTACGCTGAGGGTGGCGGAGCACTGTCCCAGGTTGCCCAGAGAGGTGGTGGATGCCCCATCCCTGGAAACATTCCAGGCCATGTTGGCCGGGGCTCTGAGCAACCTGATCTGGTTGGAGATGTCCCTGCTCCTTGCAGGGGGTTGGACTGGGTGGGCTTTGAAGGTCCCTTCCAACCCAAACCATTCTGTGATTCTATGATCTTACTCTTCATGATAAGAGTCCGACTGCAGACTGGCACTCTTCCTTCCATTTGATCATTGGAGCACCACCCAAGTTGTGATTAACTCCAGAACTTAAACCCACAGATTCAGAAGAGTTTAAAGAGAACCCACGGACATCCAGGTACCAAAAAGTGCTCTTCCTCTTCCTCCCAGGGACCGAATACAGAGGAAAAATTGCGTAAAGGGGTAGATGGGCCATGCTTCTCCTTCTCAAGTGTAATATAAATTGTGCAGGAAAATCCATGCTCTGTGTTTAATGTGATATATTAAACAACTATAAAACTACAGAAACAAAAATAGGGAATTCAATATTCGCTGTTTGAGCTCATTTTAATGTTAGGTCAACTTTTGTACATCTCGTTACGCTTGTGGGTGTATGGGTTCAGGTCTTCCACAGGAACGGGCCTGCTGTACGTGGACACTGGAAAAGTTTCTTTTCTGTTTAGAAATTAATTTCAAAAATCCCAGCTCCACAGCAGGAGGGGATGCTGAGGGATATTCTGTCACGGTGTAATTGCTCCATTCACAGGAATATCCAAGGGTTAAAAATTAAAGTGTTGACACAACACGATATAAATTAAAATAGGCAGTCTTGCAAATTCTAGCTCTTCCCAGCGAGTGATAAATCCAGTTATTAATATATTTGTGGAGCTGTGTGATGGACCGGGGATCCAGCGCTCAGCTTAGCAGTAGTCACTTGCTCTATTTTTGGCATATTTACCCAAAAAAGAGCCCAGCAGGCAGGAGTTTGGGTACTGAGGATGCTCAGTGCTTGTCTACCTGGGAAATATTCTGGTAGCTAGAAGGGACTATGTGCAGTCACAACAAAATTTAAAGGAAAAAAAAAACAAACAGTGTTTCAGATCTTTCCTTGCTCTGGAATTATCTATGTTGACACTTAAAACCGCAGTTATAATGTGCTTCTCAGAAAACCTTGGAACAAACTTACCGACCATGGCTAAAATTTATAGGTTTAACAAAAAAAAAAAAACAACCTACTTCTTGCTAGCTGGACAAAATATAATTTACCTTAATTTCATCTACATTAAGGTTTACAGAAACCCTACATATGCAAGAATCCAAAATATGAGTAACTAAATATTTTTAATTGCTTGGTAATTTAACTGCTACTGAAACGAGGCATTGCGTTCTCTAGTTAAGGTAGCCCTGCTGAAAAATTGCTTTCCAGAAAATTTTATGGGCATTAAATTTGCCTAAAACGTGCACAAAAAAAAAATCAAATATTTTTTATCAACTGTAATGGAAGCATAAAGCTTATACATGATGAAACGGCACTGTTTCAGCAGATCAAGCAGTCGTAAGTTTGAAATGTCACAGTATTTGAATTTATTTTTATTTATTTTCTTATTCATCCAAATATTTGCAGATCCATTGCAGACATCCACTGCTCCACACTTGTTTGGCCCTCTACCAAGCTCAGAACATTGTGTTCTGTGGGACTCTCGGTTTATCTATGAGTAAATTTTATTTAGTGATACTTGGCCTCTTCTGCTTCTTTTACCCGGTTTAAGGTATTTTCACAAACAAATGGAGCTATTCCTCAAAGATTTTTAATGAACAGATTCATGATGAATTAAGAAAATAATCTCGTTCTTTGGGAATTTTGTCTTTCCCATCCAGTTCTGGAGCCCCCAACATCAGAAGGACATGGACCAGCTGGAGAGGATCCAGAGGAGGCCACGCAGATGCTCAGAGGGCTGGAGCAGCTCTGCTGTGAGGCCAGGCTGAGAGAGCTGGGGCTGCTCAGCCTGGAGAAGAGGAGGCTCCGGGGACACCTGAGAGCGGCCTCCCAGTGCCTAAAGGGGGCTGCAGGAAAGGTGGGGAGAGGCTCTTCAGCAGGGCCTGTTGTGATAGGACGAGGGGTAATGGTTTCAAAATAGAGGGAGGTAGATTTAGATTAGACATTAGGAAAAAATTTCTCACAATGAGGGTGGTGGAGCACTGTCCCAGGTTGCCCAGAGAGGCGGTGGAGGCCCCATCCCTGGAAACATTCCAGGTCAGGTTGGCCGGGGCTCTGAGCAACCTGATCTGGTTGGAGATGGCCCTGCTCCTGGCAGGGGGGTTGGACTGGATGGGCTTTGAAGGTCCCTTCCAACCCAAACCATTCTATGATTCTATGATTCTATGATCCTGGTATCCCAGAGGTTCTGTCCCTGCTCCAAGATCATTTTAAAGCCACCTCCCACCCAACATCTCAAAACACAATTAATCTACTGAAGTTATAAGATTTCGGCCCGTAGCATCCAGAAGAATATTATCCCAGCTGGCCCAAGAAAGGGTATGAACAGGTTATGAGTAATTTTAGGACTGAAACTTTAACATCTTTATCAACGATCTGGAGGAGGGGATTGAGTGCTCCCTCAGTACGTTTGCAGATGACACCAAACTGGGTGGGAGTGTTGATCTGCTCGAGGGTAGGAAGGCTCTGCAGAGGGATCTGGACAGCCTGGCCCGATGGGTTGAGGTAAACTGTGTGAGGTTCAACAAGGCCAAGTGCCGGGTCCTGCGCTTGGGGCACAACCCCACACAACGCTACAGGCTTGGGGAAGAGTGGCTGGAAAGCTGACCGGTGGAAAGGGACCTGGGGGTGCTGGTAGACGGCGGCTGGACATGAGCCAGAGTGTGCCCAGTGGCCAAGAAGGCCGAAGTATCCTGGCTTGTGTCAGGAACAGTGTGGCCAGCAGGAGTAGGGAAGCGATTGTGCCCCTGTACTCGGCACTGGTGAGGCCTTGAGTACAGTTTTGGGCCCCTCAGTACAAGAAGGATGTTTTGTTGCTGGAGCATGTCCAGAGAAGGGCAATGAGGCTGGTGAGGGGTCTGGAGCACAAGTCTGATGGGAAGCTGCTGAGGGAACTGGGGTTGTTCAGTCTGGAGAAGAGGAGGCTGAGGGGAGACCTCACTGCTCTCTACCCCCCTGAAAGGAGGGTGTAGGGAAGTGGGTGTTGGTCTCTTCTCTCAAGTAACAAGCAATAGGATGAGAGGAAATGGCCTCAACCTGTGGCAGGGGAGGTTTAGGTTGGATATTAGGAAACACTTCTTCACTGAAAGAGTGGTCAGGCACTGGACCAGGCTGCTCAGGGCAGTGGTGGAGACACCGTCCCTGGAGGTGTTCAAAGAACCTGTAGATGTGGCACTGCAGGATGTGGTTTAGTAGGCATGGTGGTGTTGGGTTGACGGTTGGACTTGATGATCTTGGAGATCTCTTCCAACCTTAAGATTCTATGATTCTGTGACTTCATATCCCTGTGGACATGCAAAAGGAGAAGCGATGGGGCACCACAGACACGGAGTTTGATAAACCAGAAAGGATTTTCCAGCTGTGGCACACTCGATAGCAAAATGCTGGACTTAATGACTTAGAAAGCCCCTTCCCAGGGCAGCACTTCCACGAGGTATTCCAGATAATTAAGGGAGGCTTGTTACTGTAAAGGAATAATAGGATATGGAAGGAAAAGATCCATGACTAACACATCCCTTTTTTAACAGGGGCATGTTTGTGAATCAAATATTACAGCGCGAAGGAAGCCGTGGCTGGGTAGGGTGTTGGGCTGCAGTTGTCACCCATGAATCAGAGGGGAATCCCAGGGATCAGCCCGGGAAGGAAACACCCCCTTAGCGACTGACGGGTGGCCGTCCCGGCTACATGCCATGCTTGCCTCTGCATTTATCACAGGGGTTTGGTTTCGTTCCTGGGTTAGTATGTCTCTCTGGAGCAATTTTTGGGAGCGGGGTTGATCTCCTCCAGCTAAAAGCAAGTGCTTCAGGCATCTCTTTGAGGGTGGGATGCAACACCCTTGGCTTAGATGAGATACCTCCAGCTTGGTAGTCCCACCACCCGCCGCTCTTATCCCGACCTAAACCATAGAAAGAACCATCTCTGCTTCTTCTTGACAGATACTCATGCTCCTTGAAGAGCTAGAGAACTTTGCTATTAGGGTTAACACGAACAAAAATGCCTGGCACCTGGTTTTATTCACTGAAGAATTGCATATGCTTAGATTTGGGGAGCAATATGGTTTAGACATTTGCCCATGACCAGTTGAGGGACGCTGAGCCAGATCTATCTAATACACTCTAAAGGGAAGCTCTGGACATGACTATTTATTCATACAGCAGCGCGTGATCTCAAAAGATTAAACCTTGCCTTCCAGCGTCACCTGGCGTGAGGGAAAATTCAGGAATTCAGAAAAAAGAAACCCTGAAAATCAGCCCGCCGACATCAGCGAGCTCTGTCCTTGCTGCAGGCCAGGGGTGTGCTTGCTCCAGGAGCCACAAAGCCACATGGGCACGGCATGGGGCCAACTCAAACCAGTTGAGAGAGGAGTTAAGTTTAGGCTTGGGTGGACATCCCCCATGGGCAGAGTAATCTCATGTTTGCCTGGAGAAGACCTTATTCCACGCACTGTATATGCAGTCTCTTGCAGAGAAGCTACAGATAAAGGGTTCACTGGTGATGGATGGATTACTCCTACGTGGTTTTACGAAACGCTGAGACCAGCTGTGCTTCGCTCCCCTGTGGCAGCACGCAAGGTGGAGGGACGATACCTCACGATGAAGTCCGAGTGCGCGCTCTGCATGATCTGCTTCTCCGAGCGGATGTGCTCCTGCTGCCTTGTGTCCACGATGTGACGTTTCTTCAGTATCTTCATGGCAAACGTTTTTGATTCTTCGCTTTTCAACTGGACCTTGGGCAAAGCAGGCAAACGCACCGGTTAGAAGGAGGTCGCACCCCCTTACCAAGCTGTGACAGTCCAGCTGCATGAAGACCCAGTAATCCCATCACTTAACCTTCAAATAATCCCACCACCCTACCTTCAAATAATTCCCCTCACCTCTTCAGTCATCAGCTTCACCTTGCTATGAACCAGACTTCTAAATGCCTGGCCTATTGCTAAGTTGGGAAGCCATTTCTAAAACTCCATGTTTTAGGGGAAAATGCAACTGAAGATGTTGCTAGCTAATGTACAGCTTTCATAAAGCCTTTTTCTACAGCTAGTAACAAACGCACCGGCTCTGGCAGGGGAACGCAGTCCTTGGATGTTTCCAGAGGATGAGCAGAGCTGGCTTTTCAACGGCACCGCTTGGTCACGTCTTTACTTTTAACCTTAAGCCTCAGCAACCTATTTTTAGCCGGATTTCCTGAGACGAGGGTTGAAGGGAGCTGTTTGCTTGCTCGCCAGTGTTACCCCGGTAACTTCTGAACCCTGAGGCATCCCCAGCCTGCTCTGAGGGACCAGCACCCACCCCAAAGACAGCTGGAAGGCTGCCATTCTTTCCATCTTGGCCATCCCCTCTTACTCACCGCCAAACAAGAAAGAAACCTTGTCACTGACCTACCAGGCCTCTTAGTTTGCTAAATTCCCCCAGCAGCTGCTCACAATAATATTGCCGGTTCAATGCTTTCCCCCTCCTTTTATAGTAAGAGGTGCCATTTGGCAACTTCTAGTTTGGGTTTCTTGGAGGAATGTTGCTTCGCCAGCAGATGAGCGCCTTGTCTGTCACCAAACCCCATCAGAAATCCAGCTTGCCTTTTAGGATAGGAGACAACATCCATGCAATTGCAATTTATTTAATGTAATGCCTATTTTTACACTTTCCTGCTAACAGAAAAGCACGCTGATATGAGACATGGCGCCTTCTACGCGTCACCCAGGCTGTACACCATAACCTTGACCAGTTTCCTCTGCATTTGCTTTGTTCACATAATGGTTCAGGCCGCAGGGAAAATGCAAGGAGGGATGGTATCCTCAGAATCCCGTCTCTGTCAGAAATCAAAGCAGTACTCAGATGTCCACAGGGGTACAGATAGCTTAAGGGAAGCGAACCCCAAAAGGCTGCTTCTCAGCTGACAAAGAGATTTCCACCACCACCACAAGCGATTCCAAAATAAACCCTAATAAACGAGAGTCTGCTCGTCTATGGCCAACATTTTCATCATTAAGTTCTTCAATATGTATGTTTTACGCATGTATTTCTCTATTTGTTTTCAGACCACCTGGGGCTTTGGTCCCCAGATTTGTGGCTTCTTATTTTCCCCGCAGTCACAAGCATTTCCAAGCCTACACAAAACTTTTCTTCTTCCAAAGGTGCTCTTCTGTACTTCACACTGAGACTCGTAATTCCTGTCTTTGCATGAAGCTTGTGTTTGCCATTTAATCTTCATGGAGACAGGGTACAAAGACCTAAACAATCCACATAAAATCAAGAAAAACATTTTTTTCCTCATCTCTGCAGTAGGGCTGCCCATTTATTTATTGAACCGGTGCTACGTGGCACTGCCTTTGCTGTGTGGTTTGACCACAGAAAGAAACTCTGCATTTACGGCAGACTGAGAGTGATAAAAACATTTTTGGTTTGGGTCTTTTTTTTGGTTTCGTTCTGAATAAATGGCATATGGACTTCAGTTCAACTATTTGAACTAAATTATTTGATATTATCCCATCTAAATCAAACCAGGCTGTTTCAGAGAAGAGGAGTGAGGTGGCACACAGGGAATGAAGACATGATGAAAGTTGAGATAAAATCCGTGCTGAGCAGAATTTATCAAAACTTGCAAAAAAATTTAAGGTTTTGTATGGCTACGCATGTAATTGTGGAGAACGTAGCCCTCTTGCTTGTGATGGTCATTCGGATTGCTTGGTTGCCCATCAGACCTGTCCATCTGGCGATGGACGAGCACAATCAGCTGCCACAAAAATTATTCCAAACAAAAGTCCGTGCAAATCCATATTAGATATTACAGATTTGATTTGTTTGCTTTCAGACTGTATTTTTTAAGGTTAGGTTGTCCACAGACAAATAATAATCAACAGTAGAACCAGGAAAGTAGCCAACAGCACAGAACAAAGGGTACTACGAAGAAATCCCAGTGTGTCCCCTCGGGTATTGTCATTTTAATACCATCGATTCTGACTACCTAATTTTTGTGTCTTTCATTAAAAAGACTATTTCTTTGATTAATTACTGATTTTTCAGGGATGCCTGGGCACATGATGGAGAGTCTGGGGAAGTAACCTGCTTTCACAGCTTCAAAAAATGAGTATAGAACACAAAATTATACGAGGAAGCAGAAGGCAGTGGTTTTATCTGGCGTTTGATGATGTTATCGCTGCCACAAATGTTTAAACATAGAACAATCAGGTGGCTACAATTAGCTAATGCAAGACCTAATGCCACAGGAGAATTTAAATCCATTTTCCATTTCCACTCCGGACGTGCTTCGTAACGCAGAGGATTTCTGCGAGTTCGGGAGCGCGGGGGGATTAATCAGCATTAAACGTGGTGATGCACCAAAGCAAGTTGCTGAGGTACAAAACCTAAGGCTTATGTTTTGGATGGCCGGGTTGTCCACCCAGAAAATGAACCCTGCTGACTTCTCCTCCTTCTTCAACACGCCTAAGCCCTCTCCTTGCTTTGGTGTTTCTGCCAAATGTGGTAACCGTGAGGACTATTTTTGTGATGTAAAGCTGGGGAACTCCACGTCTTCTCTATTATTCTTACAAATAGTATTTTTTTTTCATATTAAGCTCATGATAGTTAATAGAAAAAAAACCCACGTCTAATCCCAATCTCATTTCAAAAGCAGAAAAAAACCCAACATCCAGGAGTCACCTGGATTTTTCACTTAAAAAAAAAAAAAAGATGGATGTTGAGCAGATGCGAACGGGCTGCTAAGAACACCCATTCTCCAGTTATAATGGGAAAAATAGCAGAGGGAGCCACAGGAGCCACAAGGATTTTGACTCTTGGCTCAGAAGGTGGGGGTTATGCTGGGCAGGAAGCTCAACCTCCCAGAGCAAAACCACCACAAAAATCTCCCAAATGCTTTAGAAAAGGGAGAAGCATCCTGTTTTCCATGGAAGGCAGTTTGCGAAGGAGCCGTCCTTGCTACAGAGCTCGTTGAGGTCAGCTTTCACTCACTTGGAAGCAACATCTTGTATTTCAAAAGCCCTGGGACTATTGATTTGGTGGAGACCTGCCGGAGCCTTGGCTTTCAATTGCTCTTCTCCAAGAGCAGCTGAGCCGCTAATGGCATGGACACACAACCACCAAGCTCCATCTCTCCCAACCTTTTATTCACAAGTTAAAAGGATTTCTGGTCCCTTCCCTCCTCCCTTTTTTTCACTCCGCTCCTCACATTGACCTTACCCAGTCATTGCCCTTTCATCAGCACAAAAATCTCCCAAATCACCTCCCTTGGAGATTCAGCACGCTGATGGGAAGAGCAAACATCAAGGCCACTGTAAACGTCCACGTTCAACACTAATATTGAAGTCGCGTGTCTGTCGAAAGGCTCAGTGGCAGGAAAAAATGAGAAATAAAATTTATAGCACTGAGCATACTCCCTCCCATTCCTTCCACCTTCACACACACATTTCAGCTTTCCATTTTACGTCCATCCCATCACTGAGCTCTGGCACGTGGCCCATGTGTGCAACTCTACCTCCAGCTTCCATGGACTTAATCGCAAAATACACAGCAAACTGGACAGCAAACCTGTGCCGAGAGCAGACGCATCCCATCATTTCCAGTGCATATCATCATTTCCAGTGCAATAATCCCCAAAATAGTAAAACCTGATAAAGCTGTAGGTACTAATGATGCTTTCCTGGCTGGACTCCCTCCTGGTGAATTTTCCTGAGCTCTTGCCCTCTCTGTTAGAAATGAACCTCTGGAGAAGAATAGAAACTCTTACAGTCGTGGAACGGGAACGTATTTTCTATCCAAAAGACAAGAAAATGCAATTGAGAGCATAGTTAAATAAATCCCAAACACCACACTAAAGAAGTGATGTACCAGCCTGAGAGGGAAGAGGTAAAATTAATTAGATTGGGTCATTCTGCAGGATTCTTATCTGGGAGATGAACTGCATCCCAGGGACAAAAATAACTGCAGAAGTGTTGCTTATAAATAAGCCAGGCAATTGTAGAAGCAAAAACCAGTAAGAAATAGCTGCTTTTGTTTTGCAGCTTCTGTGCTAGCCCCAAAGCCATTCTCTCCCCATCAGCCTCGCATCTAGGGCATCACCCGGGGAGGGCTGTCCACCCGGTGCCATGGCCTCATCACCTCCTCTTCAGTTGTGCGTCAGCGTGGCGACCCATTCCCATGTCACCAAGTGGTTTTTCGGCAGCCTGAGTCATCATGACAGAGCAAACTCAACAGATGGGCCACTATCTGCAAGGACATTCAAGGAGACGTTCCCTTGAAGAGGACACAGCAGGGAAATTGGTTTCATTTTGCTGCTAATAAGTTGAACTCACGGGACTACTTCTAACTTCTCAGCGTTGAGAAAATAATGCTGCTTCAGTAAAGGAACTTTAAAAGTCCATCATGAAGGGAGTGAAGATGTCTTGGTGGTGAGTTGAGTAGAAGAGGAATGCTACAAGACTGGGACAAGATGCAGACATAAGAGGGAAGAGGGAAGAGAGGAGAGGAGAGGTTCGGAGAGGAGACAGAGAGGAGAAGGACAAGAGAAGAGAAGAGGAGACAGAGAGGAGAAGGACAAGAGAAAGAGAAGACATCCAACCTCTCCTGCATTTCCAAGTCCTTGCTTCATTAGACCTTGGTCTGTTTCTCCCCAGCTTGCTGTGCTTATATGAAATTGTTGGAACTGCTCCAGAAGCGCGGCTTTGCTTTACCGCCTATAAACTTCTGCAACTTCCAAAATACACGGTGTGCTCGAGGCCTGATTTTTTTTTTTTAACCACAGCTGTAATTCACGTACAAATAAACATGGTTTTACACCTCAGTGCTTTCTCTGACTTTCTGGGAAAAATGGCTATTAATGAGACAAAATCCAGGCCTTGGTGGAAAAGAAGAGTAAACGGGTGTATCTGTATGTTTCTCATCCTTCCTCTCTCTCTGCCTCTATTTACTATAAATCACATATGTGTATTATACATATTCTGCAATGTGAATAATTTCTGTGCAACTCCACTGAGGACTGCACTGATACAACGCAAGCCGACCTTGCGAATCTGTAAACCTTAATAAATTATTTACCAGGATGTGGAACAATCCCCAAAAGAAGGGTTATTTTCTGAGAGGACTAGTAAAGTGCCTGATCCTGGCCATACCTACCCTGAGAACATGCTGTTTAACCGCACTCATCTCATTCACGCCCGGTCTTCTTCCCTTCCTGTATGATCTTCTTCTAGGAGAAGACAGCAAAGAACCTCTCCTGATTTTCTGAATTCCCAGTTACCACAGATGTTGTGCCTGTGGGTCACAGCTCTTGCATGGCTGTAGGTTTTCCGAGAAGCCCCACAATTATGGTTTTTTTTTTTTCTCCAGGGAGCTGCTACAGGTAGTGGTTGCCACTATGGTGCTCGGTGTAGACCCTTGAAGCCATGAAAGTGCAACAGACCCCAGGGCATGAAAGCAGATCTGAACACATATTTGTATTTAGAGTTCATCCTTCCTTCCTTTTGGCAGCTTACACAGAGGTTGTAACTGAAATGGTGTTTGCCACTCAAAAATCCCCAATTTCTTCTCGCTGATACAATGCAGATATCTGAACAGGAACTTTCACAGCACCTGGACACGGCGCTTACAAAACTCCTGCTCATGAGCCGTTTCTGCCGCTCTTCAAGGGAGCTGGCCAGGCTCCTAGCTAAACGGGAACACACAGGGAGTGGGGCTTGTGCAAGTAAAAAATATTTTGTTTACTCTGGTGATGTGGCTTTTTCCTAAACAGGCAGGAACGGTGAGCTTTTAGGAGCCGGACAGAAGTCTTTCTTGAATTCTTGTGTCCATGATCCATAGATGAGTTCCTTGCTGCTCGTGTCTTCTGTTGAACTGCCCATGCGGGCATGGCAATACCTTGATAACAACAAGGATGCTTTTCCAAAGGGCTTTTTCTAGCTGTGTATTTTGCTATATGTGTATTATTCAGATATAAGGGAGCCAGAAATCTCTGCTATCACGTACCCCGAGTATTTTCCTATCATGTTAAATAATAACTGACTCAACTGCAGCGCTCGGGAACCCAAGGGCGAAAGCTTTTTGCTTGCTGGGTATGTCCGAGGCCCTTTATTTTCCACCGTTTCCCAGCTAGACACATTTGAACCAACAAAAATAGCAGCAGCTGTTGCTGAGCGCAGCGCTTGCAAGCTGAGCTCTCCTAATCCCAACAGCTGACCTGCCGCGCGAACAAAGCGGTGGCTTCTCCCCGCCCCTAGCAAAAGGGTCCAGCGTGTTTTTAGTACTAAATATATTTATGTTCTCCCAGGATGAAAGAGATTTCCCCACAACAATACTCTTTGCCTTACGACTTGCTTTCCTCCCAGCATTTTTCATTAGGCAAGTGAGCCCTACCTACTCGTAGGTAGGCCTCGAGGCCTACTGCAGTGCTCAGTATTGCAGATGTCTCCTTTAGGGTTTTAAAAGTACTTTGCCCATCTCCTTAAGGTTCTCCTGGCCTAAGGCTTGGAGAGAAATTGCAGTTTGCAAATCTAAATTATAAGTGGGCTACATGGTGCTTCTCACTATGTCCTTTCCACCTCGTGCTCAACATCATGTTAGTTTTGGGTGCAAACAGGCACGGCGACTGTACTGGGTTAGGCTGGAAAATAAGTCAAGACTAAATAAAAGCCATCTAAGATGGAAAGAAAAATCAAGGAGTAAAAATTAAGCCTTTAAGGTGTACTGTAGGCTGAAATTTTGAAGGATGATTCAAGAATTAATAACAAGTGGGCAGCAGGGTGGAAACTGTCCAAGACCGCGCCATTAATTTCTTTGAAAAAGTCTAGGTTGAATGGGCTGGGAAACCACTGAATATCATATCACAGTCTAGTGACTAAACTAAAGTTGCTTCATCAAATACTGAACTGTGCTAAAAATCTTTAATTCTGTTTTGATCCCTGTCCTGAAAATTGATACTCAATGCTTGACAAGGTGCACAACTAAGTTTTTTATAAGTAAGGGCATTGGGAAATATATTAAAATCTGTGTCTTTCTATAAAAACCAGAGGTAAACATTTTTCAGAAATGTCTAGAAGCAAAAGCCAAACAAGCAGTGAGGTATGTAAACTGTTTAATCCATAAAATCATCCCAATAAAAAGTAAATAGCAGAAGGGCTATACAGCTAAAATATGTGAAACCAAATGGAAAAACTCACTACTGTGGTTTCTTGAAAATATCACATGGACCTAAACTCTCCAGTCCCATACCTGATCTGGTCTTGCTCTCCAGTTTGGCTTTGTCTGCAATATAGCACCTAATTTTATGTCTTACGCCTGTCTCCAACCGGAACTGAAGCCTCTGGCTTGACAGCTCACATCCTGATCCGGCCCCTGGCAATATTTGATGGACTACAAACGGCTTCTCGTCTTTCCAGACCTTGACAACATCCTTTCCATTAACAGGCAAGCCCCGAGAATATGTTTCCATCTACAACAGATGTGTTTAATTCCATTAGGAACTAAAAATCAAAGGGAAAATAAAAAAAAAAATAGCTCAGCAGTGGTCCAGCCCCATCCAACAGTATCATTAAAATTATGCATCCTGCGTATAGTTATGACGGGGAGGAAAAAAAAAAAGGGCCAAATATCTATAACCAGCATTTTGCTCAGCCCTGTCGCTGTAGTTGCATTGTCAGACGCATGTGGGATTTACTCAGGCACCTGATCTTCAAATCCCTCACTTATATGTCAGTTTCCTCACCTTGGTGGCACCCAAAATGCCCACTCTTTTGGAAGAAGGACAAAGGATTCCTGACAATTAAAAATAAAAATTAAGATATTTCAATGAGAAGACTAATCTTTCTAATAAAGAGCTTCATAAGAGCTGGGACAAAAGTATAGCTATGCAATTGGAAATTTCCACTAATAAATATCTGAATTATGCATCTGTCAGTCTATTGGATGACAATTATGGTGTTTTTTTCCCTCACCATCTAATTAATTCACTAATGGTTTTGCTTACGAAACAGGCTGGAGGCTATAATAAATTTGATTGCACTTCATAATCTGTGGCCAGATTTCTCTTAAAACATGAATAAAAATAAAAAATGCCATAGTGTCCATTTTAAAAAGATCTTGTTAGGCCCCAGTAAAACTCAGCTGAAACAAAGGCTTAGCTGCAAGTGACTTTACTAATCTTTACATTGTAAAGGTGTTCACTTTTTAGTGGCCACCATAAAGCCAAAAGGACTTCAGGGGGATCTCTCTGGTATGTGGCACCATAAAACACTTTAATTAATGGCTTGGATTATGAAATAAGAAGAATATTATTAACTTGGCGCCTATTAAATTCAAGACAAAGAGGGCTGCGAGCGCTTTTGAGACGAGCAAGGGAATTCAAATTAATTTTTTACAAATTGAAGCGATGACTTGAAATAAAAGGGACATCGTTCAGTAGCAGCAAAGTCCTGCTCCTAGTTTTCCTGCTCCACCTGAGCAGAGGAAGGTCCAGGTTGGACAAACATGCCTGGTCTGGGCATCACTCCAAAGCGGTGAGAGCCAGCTGGAGAGGGAGGAACAAGAACGATTGCAGGCCTAGGAAGCAGGAGTTCGATGTAAAGCTCAAAAGAAGCACATTTATTCTTTTAAAGGAAAGCGTTCGTCAGGTTCACATGATAATGGTCTTCAAATCAATACAACCCAACCTCAAGGGTTGCATGTATTTGTACTTCAAGTCTACTACAAACTACAGCAAATAGTTGAAACCAAGTCTCAGTCGAGCTGGCGATGGAGTGTAGAGAATATGTATTATTTTTTCAGTTTCAGAAGAACAAGAGTGATTTAAAAATCTTCTCCTTCCCCCATCGCTGACTGATTGTTGGAAGAGATAACTGCATAAATCAATAGAACAAAAAGGCATATGTTCAGGCGTGGACCTGATTTTCCCTCTACCTGTGCTCAGCCATCACCTACGTGAACTGATTTCACAGCAGTAATGACTCTACCTTGGCATGTTCAGACACCTAGATGCGTTTATTTCAGAGCTGTCTAAAATAATTTTGATTTAAATCCAGAATAACTGACCTGGGGCAGATGATTAGAAACACAAGACTTAAATTAAAAGGAAATTCAAGAACAAAGACAAGAGCAATACATTTCACGAGAGATGATTTATGAAGGCTGAGGACACCTGACCTACATCGCCATCCTCTGCAAAGCAGCGCTTGGTGGGATACACCCAGAGAGGTGGTGGATGCCCCATCCCTGGAAACATTGCAGGCCAGGTTGGCCGGGGCTCTGAGCAACCTGATCTGGTTGGAGATATCCCTGCTCTTTGCAGGGGGGTTGGACTGGGTGGGCTTTGAAGGTCCCTTCCCACCCAGACCATTCTGTGATTCTATATGAACCTGAGATGACATGTTCATTCCTCCTTCCAATGTATTATGGAGGCACCTGGATCCCAACACAGAAGATGCAGAAACAACACAGTGCTGAGAAGCTGAGCTGCAAAAAATAGTGGACCTGATTGTTAATCTCTGCTATTAAAAAAACCCAAGAAGTCATTCCTACTGTTTTCTTTCTGCACTGCTAAGGGAGGTCTCCACCAGCTAGGCAAGACGTGTCCCATGTACTTGGCAGCCCTCTGAAATGCCGGAGGGTTGTCCTAGGAATGTTGCACCATTGGCCCTGGGCAGCCTGCGGTCTCTCCAACTCGTCTGTTTGCTTTTCAGACATTGAGGATCACACAGGTCTTGCTGGGAGTGAACAAAAGCCTTCATCTGCTCTCGTTCCAGCAGCAGAGCTGATCTCCATCTAAAATAGCACAGCCAGTACTCAGCTGGTTTCTCGCCTCGAGAGAAGCCTGGATGAAAGTTGATTACATAGTCCAGTTGGGGATGAAGAAAGAGAACACCACCCGTAAGGACGAAGCATGTTGCAAGAGGCATCAGGTAGCATCAAAAAACTGAGCAAACGATGTACAACGCCAACGCCAATCGAAATGGAAATGTCGAATTGGAAATGTCTGTTGACGTGCAAAACCGGAAATGTTTCTTGACATGTGAAACATGAAACTACCTAGAGACGCAAGACAAAAATGTATTTCCACGTGTAATCTCCACAGAACTGAAAAGAATTTAAAAAAATTTAA
Organism: Chlamydotis macqueenii; assembly: GCF_036417535.1. Classification (NCBI taxonomy): domain Eukaryota; kingdom Metazoa; phylum Chordata; class Aves; order Otidiformes; family Otididae; genus Chlamydotis; species Chlamydotis macqueenii. The sequence goes on from NC_141562.1 coordinate 16,383,351, forward strand.
ATCTTAGGCTGTCTCATCTAAAAGCCATGTACTTGTGTATGAATGCACTGAAGGGGCGACCTCTCCAAACAGCCAGCATCCACAGAGGCGTCTGGAAAACCAGTGTCTATTGACACAAACCACACCTGGAAACGCAGCTCAACAGAAGCATTATTCCTTCTTGGCCAGCAAGACCCAAACTAAGCCCTAGACATTCCAGTTTCCAACCAGACACCACCAGTTGCCTGCTTGAAGGGCACTTGAAGGAGATGCCATGGGGAGGCCGAAGTTAAGCTACAAAAATCCTCTTCCTTGCAATGCATTTATTTATTTGGTCAATTTTCCTCTTGGAAAGCACAAAAATGTGAATGTTTTCCAGGAACAAATTCCAACGCTGCTCTGCACTATCAGGCTCAGGGCAATAAGAGTAAATTCCAACGTTTTGCATTCATTCATTTTTTTTAGCCTTAAATTATAAAATATATTTTGCATGGAGAAGATGGGAGTGCGAGGTAGCAATTCTAGGCTCAGTTTTTGACAAAAACAGTATTTTCTTGTTTTAATAACAAAAATTCACCTCGGCGGTAAAGAAAAACAGAAGTCTGGAGTGTTGAGCTAAACTTTTTCTCCTTCTGTGTGTAATTCAGTATTATTTGAGAACTACAGAAAATTATCTCAACCAGCATTTCCCTGCGTAAGAGAGGGGCATCCACCCCTGAAGAAAACCCCTAGGAAAAATGGAAACATTTTTTCCCATCCTTTGGCAAGCTGCGTAGGTGGCACCAGGGCTTCTTGGAGGCTTCTGAGATTTGGATATCTCCGAAGAATCAAGTATCTCTACCTGACTATGATGAAGGATGTTGAAGCAACTTAACATGTCCACTCCTGCTCTTCCTCACATCTGGCCAACTGTCACGCATCGCCAACTTCAAGATGTCAATATCTTAACTTTCCAAACTAACTGTAAGCAGAGACAGAGGACCAGCCCATGGCCATCAACAACACAGTCCAATATCTTCTCCTGTCTGTGCAGTTTAAGAGACCCATAAGCAACCCCTCATGAAAACAAACTCAAGCACCATCCTAGGAACATCTCGAGGTTTTCAAAACTCGACAGCATGCATCAGAAAAGCCTTCAAAATGAAAACAAACCTCACAGGCTCCTTCGCAAGATTCAAAACAAGCCCCAGACTGGTGGGTCGCTCACTACAGGTTACCTCAGGCAGAGAAGCCAGCGGTGATGTTAATTTAAGAGACAAATCTCCTGAGCTTTATTCTGTTGTCAGCAGAGGGGGAAGGGCCTTCAAAAGGGAGACTGATTGCAACCCAAATTAAACTCCAGCTCTAAAGTGTCTGTGGCAGCAGATGATTATAGAAGGAGCGGGGAAAGCACAGCCTTCCCAGGCTACGGCTGAACTCTGTTCCAAAACAACAGTTGCTAATATCAAACAAATAATAAATAATAATAAATAATAATAATAATAAATCCAAACCCAAACCCCAGGAAGGGATTGGCTTTCTCATGGACACGCTCTCCTCTGCGGGATTTCACACACATCCGAACAGGAAAAGTCAGAAATAAATCACATGGAAGAGCGAGTCGCACTTTTAAGGCAGAATTTACCCATTATGCCACAAATAATCACCAAAACACTTCATTTTGCTGGTTTTCTAGCTCCCAGTGCTACGGGTGTGTTTGGCTCCCACAGGGTTACAGAATGGGGATTTCCCCAAAGTTTTCTGATGGCAGCAGTAACTCTGTTCCCTTTTCTGCCCCTAACTTACAGGAGTTTCTAACATACTGTACTGGTGGCTGGTATCAGAAGCTCCTCCGTGGTCAGCACCATGATGTGAACTAAGCTCCCTCTTTCTATTAAAAGTTTTTGGATTTACATGGTATCACAAACGGGTCATGCAACATCCATCTGCTCAAGCTTTGTTTTAAAAGTGCCTACAGAGCTCTAAATCCAAGTAGAGTAAAAAAGCAAGCTCAGATTTTGCCCTTTCTCTAAAAGTCTGCGAAAAATAAATATTTTTCCGTGAAGCGTTGTCATAACTCAGACACTGAACCTACAGTCTTCAAGCTAACCAAGCAGATCTATCTCTAGACCTGAATTAGAAACTGTTTAGAGGAGACATCGTAGCGTTACTCCAGTTTTGGCTAAGATTTTAGGTTGTTCTTCCAATCTTAGCACTCAACTTAGCAACTCTTCAGGTTGTTTTTAAAAGACAATCAAAGCCATAAACACAGGACCACTCGGAGAGAGAAGATGCTTGCTCCTCTCTCAACCTAGCACATAAGCTCTTCTTGGTTACTGCAAAGGCTGGACTCGATGATCTGAAAGATCTTTTCCAACCTAAATGACTCTAAAGCATTTATTTGTACATTTTTATTTAATGGGAAACGTAATTCAGCTTTCTTCAACCATTAGAAAACACATAATCTCATCACACAATATTCTTCCAGTTATTTGGGTGTAATAATAGAGAAAAACTAAAAGACTCCTAACTCAGTACATATTCTAGGACATCACGTAAACATCAAAGAAGAAGAGGTTACCTACCAGCTCAACTCGTCCAAATCCTCCGACTCCAAGGGTGTCGATGATGTTGAAATCAGACAGTTTCAGGTTGGCGAAGAAGGCAGCTTCGGCTTCGTATCTGGATTTTTTTATGCGAAAAAACGGAAATTTCTTAGAGGTGCAAACATGAGCACTGTGCAATACTGTACCCGAATGGCATGAGCGTGGAACAGCCTTTACCTGCTTAATTTCCATCTTAGCTCTTACAGTTTGCTTTTATTCATGCTCATTGTTTGGCTGGTCCCAATTATAGCACTGCTCCGACGTGCACGGTTTTCCGAGTGAGAAAAGCAAACGCACCTCCTGCATGCCTACAACGCACGTGTCTGGTACTGCAATTCAGCTTCAGCTACCCCGAGAATGCTACATTTTGACATTTTCTATTGATCTTCTCATGGGTGCTATTTTTTTTTGGTGTCTTTAGTATTTTTGGAAGATAAAAGTCGCTCATAGGAGTTTCTCTTATCCACAGGCTGGCAGTAGATTCTATAAATGTTTACTGAAACTGGCAAGATCATTAAGGTCCCTGGAGAGAAATCACAGCCAGGTTTTATGAAATCAGATCCGATAAGCTGCAGGCTGGTGTGCAAATGCCTGAAATGAATGACTTCAGTCACATATCAACATTCCTATAAGAATATCTTCGCTTCTTTTCCTCCTATAAACTCACTTGGAGTAGACGGGCCAGCCCAGGAGGTCCCAAAATCCAAATGCTCTCTCTTTAGCCCAAGTCCAACTGGCTCGCAACACAAGTTCACCAAGCCCTTGACTAAGGAAGCATGCAAATCGAACACATGCAAGCTTGCCAAAATAAGCTTCCCATGACTATCCTCATGAATATGATTCCTCCAAAATAGCTCCTCGTCAAGGTTTATGGTATTTTTAGAAAGGCTCGAAGGGGAAATGGATGAACAGGATCCACCCACTCAATAAAGTTTGACATTCAGCTGCCGGAGAAGTCCCCGTGCACGTCCGACCTCTGGCTGCTGGTGACACTGACTTGTACGGGAAAAGAGCATTGACAGATGATGGAGAGAGGCATGGAGGGTGTTAACGGGAGAGCTGGCTTGGCTTTCACTACTTAATTTTAGCCATCGTATCTCACAATTAACAGACAGACCATAATCTGCTGTTTCACCTGGATGCTTCAGTTGCGCATGATAACACTAGCGTAAAGATAAAATACCATCGTGTCGGCCACGACCATATATACGTATCCCCTGTCTATCTTTTTAATGCACCTTGTCCGTCACGCCTTTCTCTAATTCAATAATGGGATGGAATTGATTTACAGACGGATTCCTTTCAAACCACCTTCTTTAGTCTACTGAAAACTGCAATGACACGGGGGGAGAAAGAGTAAAAAAAAATAAATTTTCAAGTTAAAAATAATAAAAAGAGGTGTCAAGAAATGTGAAAGGTCACATCACCAAGCCCCAAATCCAATTTTTCCTATTTGCACTGTCGACAAATTACTTAAGCTCTGCTTTATTATTTATGCTGTCACCAGATCCTCTCGGTGACCTTGCTCCCGTGGCCGCAGCAGCGTGATGCATCCGCCTTTGGAAACCAATCAGTACCGAGCCTGCTTCGAACTTGGGATAACCTTGTGGGCCACAGCCGCTTATCGATTCCTCAACGCTCCTCGTGAGGTGCACGCTAAACCTGTCATGGAAAAACCTCTGCTAAATGGAAGACGGATTTATGCGTTCCCTTCTAAATCATGGCGGACACATCATTTTAGGGGTAACGGAGCAATGAGATGGGTCTAATTTTCATGATAAATGTACAGACCAGTTAAATACCCTTGATGATTTATAATTGCTAGGAAGATGAAATCCTAGCACGGAAAATTTCCAGGTCAAGAAGCCCTGCATTACTTTGGCCCAAGGCTTGGGAGCAGAAGGAAGCCATCTCATGCTCCCAAGGAGGCAGGGGACCAACTACCCCATCTTCTCCCCTGGGAAATACTGAAGATTTCTCAACGCTGAGCAAGCAGGGGATGAGAGATGCCAAAGAGCAGCGTGTCAGAAGGCTGAAGGTCTCCAAAAACATATGGGAGAAAGAGGGGTCTAAGAGGACCTCTTATCCTGAAGGACAGCCAAGTCCTACGATAATGATGTATAGTTCACATCACACGATGTGAGAGGACAAAAAACAGGTACGACATGGCACGGTGCTGCCAAGGCAAGCAGGACCATAGCCTCAGCCCCTGAAAATTCCACCAATTCTCCTAAAAATCCCTTGGTTCAACAGGAGACGGGATATTCCCACTCCAGTCCCAACTTCTTCATCGTTTTGTGTGTTGAGTCATAGAAGTCGAATGCTCTGCTGATGGTTTTATTAAAGTGAAAAAAGGTGTTAATTTATTATTTTGCTTAAAAAAATGTACATGTAAGCATTATTGTGATTGCTTTTTGAAATCTCCTGGCTAATTCTCCTTGACAGACTGCTTACGTGTAGTCAGTACACACAAGCGCAATGAAGCATACAATGAAGACCAATCGGATGCAGTTTCCTACAACAGGCACCTAAAACCCAAAAGAGATTCCAAAAACACATAGCGAAGCCAAGCCGCGTGTAAATTCAAGCAAGCCAGCCCTTCAGATGCGTAGTAACAGAGGGTACATCTGAATTCTGTTTTATTCCCAGCCACAAAGGTCAAAGTCCACTTCTAAATCAAAATCCTACAAACTAAGAAGAGTTAGGTGCTTCAGCCCTGCAAAGCTTAAGAATAAATCTCTTCAGTCACTTCAATAAAAATACCGAAACGCAAATATTCCCAAGCCATCTCCTAAATGAGAAACTGGATTATAATCCTCACTGGGAAATTCAGAATATGAATTTTGTCCTTCAACTGCCTTAATTTGAGCGTGCTGCTCCTGAAACAGAAGCTCCCAAGGTTTTGCAGCTCGTGCTCTTCGCTGTACAAAATTATAGTGAAAAACACAGGTGATGTCTTAATTTTGTCACCTCCAAAAGAAAAGAGATCGTTTCAAGGCACTGCGAAGGCAGGGCAAAGAAATACAAAAGAAGTTGAAAAATTAATATTGGTGTGGCTGTAGGAAAGCATTCGGTTCTGGACCAGTTTGAGGAAATCTGCTGCGCTCAGATACGGGGGAGGATGCTTGGGAAATTCCCTAGGAATATAACAGAGGTGGGATGAATGGTAGATACAGTTTGACCCAACTTGTGAGGTGGAAATAACTCGCCACTCTATGGGAAAAACGTCTTTTGCTTATGGAAACCGGACTTTGCCACCTACCCTACCAAATCACCCCTGCCAGAGCTTATAGTTCACTCCTGTAGCTAAGAGGAGAAGTATCCTCCTGACATCCGTAGGGGATGTCAGGAAACAGCATGGAGGAGGAGCTAATCAGATCTAGGTCAAACGTGAGCATCCTGCAGAACCTCCCAAGGTCTCCTCCAAGGTTTCTTCCAAATCTGAATGACAGATACCTGCTGAAATGAGTCATTTCCTGTAACAAACTCATCCTAATGAGTATCAGGGCCCTCCTATGGAAGAGCTGGGGCTTGGGACCACCACTTCTTTCTCTCCTTCCAAATAAAATACATATTTTTGAAGAGTCACTCATTAAAATGCCTTGATTAAGCCTCTTCTTCAGCATGGACACACATCACATGCAAGATATCAGAGTTTCGTGGAGGATTAGGAGTAAACACTTGGAGACAGCAGCGCAGGAGCCTCAGCCCAAGCATTTGGACAATGCCTGTTACGCAGAGCGGGAGAGGAAAATATGTGGCTTCGTGCACTGCCGGAGGTTTCTAACCATTTAATTGAGTAACTGCCTCCTGGGATGGTGATTACTCCAAAACACATTTCAAGCTTTTCCTCCCAAAACTACAAATACAAAAAAAAAAAAAAAAAAAGAAGAGAATCATCTTACCTCGGCAGCTAAAAAGGATAAATGAGAAAAATGCAAGGAGCAAAGGTTTGCCATTACCCAACTGCTCAGCTTTAGTCAACTAGCTCACGATTCCTATCACATGAGCTAAATGTGTTGGAAAACATTACACATCTGTTAACAAACTGTCATCTTGATAGAAAACTTGGCTTCTTTCCACCTGCGTGCTGCCAGCTAGACGGAAATTGCAACCAAATGGGAACTGACCACCAACTCCCTGATAAGAGCAAACGTAACCATTTCGGGTGGATAAAATCAGAATTTCGGAGCCTTCCTCAGTGACAGACACCTCCTCATTTAGCAGTAGGTTTGTTGGCTGGCCTGATGACTCTGTCACCCATCGTAGGGGCAACAGACTTCTGCAGATAGAAATACCGAATCTCTACAAAGACTAGAATCACTTGAGTTGCAATAGTGGGATGGTCATGATCAGACCCAGCCCACAAGAAGACGCACGTGCAATGAGCCTAAGAGGTGCAGGTGGGGTGGGAAAAAGGAAACACAAAAGCAAACTCTGTCTCTGTGTCCCCTAAATAAGAGATTTCTCTCGGTCCATCTCCTTATGATTCTGAAGATACAACTGATTTCTTTTTAGGATGCTGCTTCAACCGATGCTGCACTTTAAAAAAAAAAAAAAAGAGTTTGTGAGAAATGAAAGCAAAAATGACCTCAAATCTTCAATTTTGTGACTATTTTTTCTATACACCTGAACCTAACGTATTTTAGCCCTCGCAAAACAACCCACTTGGGTCAAATCTACTCATGGCCCCCCAGCTGCTGTTCATCTGGAATGATCAGGCTCTGAGCAACCTGATCTGGCTGGGGATGTCCCTGCTCCTTGCACCGGGGTTGGACTAGATGACCTTTGAAGGCCCCTTCCAACCCTAACCATTCCATGATTCTATGATTCTATGATCTGCCTGGTACCCTGAAGCCACAGCAGGGTTTCTGGACTGGATTCATGCTATTAAGAGAGGAGCAGTTCCAAACATGCATGGAAGGTGGCAGAGGACATGGATAGAATTCATGTAATGAGGACATTTCGTTATCTGAAAGCGACGTGACGAAGAGCAGATGCAGCAAATGGTGGTAGGGCTCCCATGCCTTCCCTTCTGCACCTGCCAGCCCTCTTCCCCGCCTGCTGAGATGACTCCAAAAAGCTCAGGTTCACGAATTTCTGAGCGATTTTGGACGAGGGGAAATCTATGAATGGACATATGGGTGAAAGCGAAATAAAAAGCACCTCGTGTCACGCCCACACGAGATCCTTACCTTCAGCTACGCCCTGTTTGAGTGGGGCTCAGAAGATTTAGCCACATTCAGGCAACAGACAGAAGCATGGCACAGCGACAGAGTATTTTACACAACCAGCAAGATCCAGAGCCTGCGAACGCCTGAAAGCAAATTCTTTAGAGGCATTGAGAACAAATCTGTATTTCTTTATGGTGTGTTGCCACTCGTCCTCTCAGAGGTCCCACCCCGCATGCAACCCGCTTCTTATCTAGTGTTCCTTCCAGATATCAATCCATTTGGGCCAGTACCCTCTCGGGGGTGGGGAGATGTCCCTTGACAAGTCAAAAAACAAACCCAAGGGTATGAACCCAAAACTCTTTGGGGAACACCGTAACATGCTCACCACACTTCTCTACGAGTCTGATCCTGCAAGGTGAAGAGCACTCTCCATGGACTTGTTTTAGCTGAAACGGAGATGTTTTCCCCAAAATCACACTTGGGTGATAGCAGAGAGTAACTATTTCCTAAATACCATCCCTCTGTACAGCAAATGCCTATGTTCTGTGTTTCCTCCTTGGGGTACCAGATGCCAATCTCTCTCATGACGCACATATGCACCTTTTAACTTCCAAATGTCCCTTTCAGATAAACCCTGGTATGGGTAAGAACAAAAATATCAAGACGACCAGCTCCTTACCTATTTTACTATCAATTGCACAACATCACAGAAAAGCCGAATTAATTTCAAGCTCTGTCACACCACTGCAATTTATTAGCTCATTCACAAATACAGGATCACAAAATTATTCCAGGACATCTCCATTGGCAGTGAAAGCAAGAAAAAGCCGATCAAAGACAGCGCGCTGTTGGATAAAAGTACCGGCACAAGATGACTGTGAGATCTCCTATCGGCAGTAAGGTTGCTGACGCCCACCTGGCCCCAAGTTGTATCTACCAAGGAGCACTAACACCCATTTGACCTGAATCCAAGTGGACTTTTCTGCCCTCTCACAGAGACAACAGACTGGTGGCACATTATCTGCCTGGTATTTGCTGTCCTAACGGCGCTACCCACAGACTTGTAAGAGAGGACTTCCTTGCAGATGAGGATCTACACCAAGGAAGACCTAGGAGGAGACATCAAACTCATCTTCCACTCTTCCTCATTGCAAACACTGAAAAAGTAGAAGGTGTGTATCGATCTATCTACATCTATCTGCAGACAGACTAACTAATAACCCAGCTTTTCAGGTCTCCTTCTTCCAGACCATCCTTCTGAGGTCAGCAGTGCAGTGGCTTTAACTCCTGATTTAGCTGCTACCACTTCCTTCTACATCTTACACCTTTTGACTGAAAATCCAAAGCAGGAGAGGTTTCGTCTGGATGTTTAAAAGCAATGCGCTAGTGGCGACGATGCAATTGCAAGCTACAGCTGCATGGACCATTGCATCGAAAAGAAAGGATGGCTTTCTTTTTCAAGTTCGTGTTGTTTGGGCTTGGAATTTCTCTTGGACCCACTGGCACTTGAATTCACAGTGTACTTGCCTTTAACGACTTTCACGTCAGGAGCAATAGCATACCTCCTGGTTTAGATTTTCTTACAGAAAGTGAATATTTGAGTGGCAGCTAAAACAGACATTAAAGCTATGGCATCTCTAACTTCCTCTGGAAGGGGAAGAAGATCTGAAATTAAAAACATAAAGATAAAAAGCTAACAGATAAATAATTTTTCCCCCCAATTTTAAAAGCACATTACTTTTCAGTTAGAACGTGAACATGATATTATGCTGTTATATTAAGCCGTGCTCATCGTAAGTTGTTTCAGTAGTTAAGCAAATAGAAGATTTTTTTTTAATTATGGGGCTTTGATGACTTGCCATTGCATGGAGACAAATTTCACCGAGAAATGTGATTGAACACACTCAAATACAGTCAGTTAAAACATCTCAGAAAGACCTTCTCATCATCCAGGCTCTTTAAAATGTCTTAACTTCAAGGCTAACATTGCTGAACTCCTAAACATACCAAGAATCACAGAATCATAGAAGGGTTTGGGTTGGAAGGGACCTTCAAAGCCCACCCAGTCCAAGCCCCCTGCCAGGAGCAGGGACATCTCCAACCAGATCAGGTTGCTCAGAGCCCCGGCCAACTTGGCCTGGAATGTTTCCAGGGATGGGGCTTCCACCACCTCTCTGGGCAACCTGGGCCAGTGCTCCATCACCCTCAGTGTAAAAAATTTTTTCCTAATATCTAGTCTGAGCAGATTTGTGTAAATGTGGGTGTCTGTCAACTGCCTGCATGCACATAATGCTCATGTGCCAGAAATAAGCCAAAACTTTGGTGAAAGAACCAAGCAAACTGGAATATAAAGCGCCAGCTGACCAGAGGGTGAGAATGCCGTACAGGCATGAAGCAGAGGGCTTTCAATAGAGCACAAGGTTATCAGGGTGGTTTTTAGGGAACTGGGTCCCCATTTTGCACTGCAAGTCAACAGGAGGTCATCACTGAAATGCATATTTAATTCTCTAGATGCATGCGCTTCTGCTTCAACTTCTAACGAAAGAGCCTGATGCTCCCAACAGGACTCGTCCCCAGGGTCCTGCTTTGGGAAGTCCTGCTTTCGGCTTTGGTTTAAGTAACAGTTGCACTTTTGCAATATCCCCGATGCTGAGAACGTCCTGAAATAGTTCAAACACGATGCTCTACAGGACAGACCAACTTACAAACCCAAGATTGAATCAATTTTAATTAAAAGGGGCGAAGGAAGGATGTGGAGTATTCCTTCCTCTGGTGGTGCTTCCTGTTCTGTACAGTATTAAAAGATATTGCTTAGAGAGGGGTTTTGTTTCTTCTTTTTCCTTCCTTTTCTTGTCTTTTTAAAAAAAACTCTGCATGTTGCTAGCTGGAGACCAAAGAAACTGTCTCATTGCCCCTGCATCCATATTTTGGCTCAGCAGTGACGGATTGAACCCAAAATAGTTGCCGATAGCACCGTTGTGTATGTATGCTGGGTTAACCTGGCTGGGAAACTCATTGGTGACAGTGGAAAAATTAAACATGAATAACTTTCCAACTCCAAGACAGGCAGCAACACAACTTGAAATTCCATGCTAAACAAATTTCTAAGGAAAAGCAAATGATTTTTTTCATGGCAGCTCAAACGCTGCACTCCAACTTTGGCATCTTAATTGCAATTAATTGAAAATAACATCAAATAGAAAACGAAAGATCATTTAAAAATGTAATTTTATCAATGTTTTTTTATTTCCCCAGATAAACTCACTCCAAAATCACATATTTCTGTAAAGTTGACAATTCAGTATTTTCGTTAGAAAAATCCCTACCATTTTTCCGCGGGCAATGGGTATTGTCTCAGTTGCGTGGTGGAAGAATACTGGTTTACCATCCTTCCTCTACACACACCCTAACATCATCTCATTTCGATGCCAGCAGGTGTGGGGTACTGGAGTTTTTCTGAGTTTTACCGTGAGTTTTTTAAGGATATCCAGCTGAAATATTATACCCACTAGACAAAAGGTAGCTATATGCTTTAGCTCGCTACAGGCAACCAAGAGTTTCATGTCCTGGACACCCCATCTCTAGTTCCACGAAAGCTGTTGAGATTTTCTTGGTGGGTTTTTTTTTTTTCATTTTTTTAAATTTCATATTTTATTTTATTTTTCCTACAGCTGCGCTCGTCACAACAGAAGTGTCGTGTAAGGATCAAATCACGAAGAGAGTTATCACGCTCTAAGCTACGTGCATTGCGAAGAGAAAGCTCTCCTGCCTGGTTGATGGGAATAAACGGGAGTGTGCAGTGCACATCGGCTGGCTTTTTAAATATTTGCTACACCAGCATCCCACAGCATTATGCCTTAATGGTCCTCTTGGCACACTTCTTGCTTATATGATTAAGCAACCTTGCAGAATAAAATATTAGATTTATGTTGTTGGGTTGCAGCACAACATCTAACAACCCACTGCAGGCTGGAGTCAAATGCCGTTCACCAAAGGATCGCCAGGAACTTTTTTGCCTATAGCATATTAATTCCTGGATAATTCTTCCCAAATCAGGGGTCGCTAGCAAGATAAAATTTGGGTTTAAATCCCCAGATTCGCCAGCTAACTCAGCTAGTTTGGGTATACCAAATTCTATTGTAGCACTCACACCCTAACTTTTAATGTAATGCAAAGTCCGTGAAAAACAGACCTCCCATGCTAACTGCCCTTCAGTAATTTAGAAGGAAAAAAAGTATTACGGGAAGCCAGGAGACAATTTACTAATTGCCCTCTCTTCTCCTCATTAGCTCTGAATTTAACAGTTTGGATCTGTAGACAAGAAAATTTATTTGGAAGATAAGGCCTCAAGGGTTCTCCCTTTCACCTTTCAGAAGAAACATCTACAGATCTCTGACTTTTTCCTTTGTAAAACGCCAAGGAAGGCCATGCTTATGAGAAGTACCCAGGAAAAACGCACTTCCCACTAAAACCCCAGTTGACCTCTGTCATGTCAACAAACCCCACTACCAAACTTGGTTCAAAGGTGCCACCACGTACGAGAGAAGGACACCAAAGTTATCTTCAGGCAACTGGTTGGGAGTCATCGGGGAAGAGTCACGTCCATGTTACAACCTTGGAAAGTGAGATGCGGTCTCAAAGAAGAGTCAATCTAATGACAGCTTGAAATTGCTCCAATCAGTTAGTTCTCCTCGTTGCTCTTCTACTTTAGAAAATCTCAGGATCTAATTGCAAACTGCTAATTAGATCCCATGAAGCCCAAATCCGCTCATCTAAGCACGTAAACACTAAACGGCCCTTTTGCCTCCAGCCTTAATTAATGTGTTGCCTGCATAAGTAAAGGCTCACCATGGCAACAGCAACCCTCAGACCGTAAGACTTGGTTGCAGTTTTCTTCTCTTAGACTTTTTAAAAAGAATACGGAGAACAGACTGATATATCGCTGATGTTAGAGGTATGTCCAACCCACCGCGTTCGCTATTTATTGCACGTTTGTTCCAGTCCCACGGGATTCAGACAACAGCGTGCACAACGTTTTGCCCCCACTTCTTTTTTCAAATGGCCCTAATCCTTGGGGAACAAATCACTTGCTAGATGGTTTCCAGCTTGATGGCTGCTAAGAAGTGGAGGTCTACCTTGAGTGAACTTGTGTCCCTTCTCCACGGGCTGCCCAGAGACATTTCTACAATGCTTCCTGCAGCCTCATCCAAACTCTCAAGTAGACCCATGTGTGATAGGACCGGGAGATGCTGCTGCAGCAGATGGGTGGATGATGTTCTCTTAACCCAGTGGCTCCTCCAAAATGTCCACAGATAACCAGCAAGAGTTACTACTGGCACTGGGGTTGCCAGATTAAATCCCTGCAACTAAACTTTATGGCAAAACCCTCAAGCTTTTAATTTGGCCAACGTCAGAAGGCTCCAGTCATACCAACACTGCTGGTGGAAGTTGTTGCATCTGGCATGTTTCACTCTAATTTACTTTGGAAAAAAAAAAGGTGACATATAAGGGGAAGGCGGGGAGGAGGGGAATATTACATACAGTCCTACTGAAAAAGTGGGAGCAGGCAGGAAGCAGATTTTCCCTTACAAAGCAAGTACGTGTGCGCACAAAGCGAGGTTTTTCACTCCACTTGTTTATTCTGGCAGACAGATGAAACTGTGGGAAAAGATCAGTGAAACCGGGTTCCACATAACCAACCCCATCCCGGTTTCACCCTGGGTCAAACCCGCTTTTAACTGGACTTATCTGCTAAGATTTTGCTTTCTTGTGTGAGTATCGCTTTTGAAAGCAAAGTCAATGTCTTGGGCCATGCAGGTCCTTTTGGCTTCACGTGGGAGAGACTCCATAAGAGGCAGAGAATTTCCCCTGGAGCTTAACAACTCTACACAAATAATGAAGGCCAGTATCTGGTAAAAGTCAAGAAAAATCATCAAAATGAAGGGCCAATTGAAAGAAAAGCTGGAGAAATAGAAAAAACAAAGCAACTGTGCATGCACCATCCCAGAAACATCTAAAAAAGGTCTAAGAAAGGAGAATGGGAGAACTAGAAGGTCTAGTTCTCAACAAGGCTATGGCATGTCAAACATACAGGATGCACGAAATGACCATCGCTGCTGCAGAAGACACTGGAAACCTGAAGCCTGTCCTAAGGAAAGAATGCTTTGTTGTGCTAAATCAAGTCAACAAAACAAATTATCAAGTCATGCAGATCATCTGTAGGTGGAAATTCCAGTCTAAACAGGGAAAGAGTATTAGAATGAGATTACTGACCACCCATCAGACGGGCAAGGGTGGCTGTGATCTAACGGAGGAGCTCTGACAAGACCTCAGCAAAGACGAGACACTCACAGTGAACTCTAGATATACTATCTGTCAAGTCTAAATTTTTAGGCACCATTAACAAATTTTTTAGGAGATGGCTAATCAGATGGCCCAAGAACAAAGAAAACTTGTGACCCGATGCCGAATGATACGCAAGACCCTTTTCAAAGCAGAAGAATTGAAGAAACTCCCTGTAACAGAAACCACGATATATGGAGATTTAACACGGCTGGAGGTCTGAAAAGAGATTTAAAATAAAAGCAGCACTCTCACACTTAAAAATTCAAAAAGGGAATTCAAAGAAAAGCTAAAAGAGTTGATTAGGAGAATCAAATCTTAGCAGCAGCACGTAGATACCTGGAAGTGTGGAGCAAACATCTCATCTGTCAAATACAGACCTAGGATAGGTCAAAAGGAAGCTGGTGTGTCTGAACAACAGGATGAGAGGCTACATTAAAAGCAAGAAGGCATCCTTCAAATACAAAGGCGTTTCAAACAAATCAATAAAGAGAAAAGAAAAAAAGAAAACAAAGAATCAAACTCTGTCCGGTTGAAAGCAAAACCACCATAAGGCAGGACAAAAAAAAAAAAAAAAGCAAGTAACAACTTCAAAAGCCTTAAAAACAAATAATAAATCCTTCTCAATCACGGCAGCAGCAAGGAGTCTGCCTGTAGGCTGCAGGGTCTCCAGAGGCTCATGCTCTAGAAAGAGCATACTGAGAAGAACAAAGCCATGTGAGAAAAGCTCAGTGCACTTTTTACCCCTGGGTTCAACATGGAAGCTCTTGGGGAGATCCTCCCACCGCAATCTTCCTTCCCAGGGGAATCACCAGAGTAAACCGCTTCCAACTGAAGTGTCACTAGGGGACTGGAGTCAACCAAAGGAACATTAACCCATCTCCAGGCCCAGATGGTGTTCACCCAGCACTTCTGCATGAACTCAAGGTGAACTACCAACTGTGGTTTGTAACCAGCCCTGCTTGCCGAGGGACGGAAGTGGCTTTTTGACGTGATCCAGAGCGCTGTACTCGACTAAGCGCAACATCTGTCCTAACAGAATTTGTTGACACATGGAGAAATCTGACTTCTTTGGGGAAGAGCCAACACGCCTCACAAGTCTACTGGAGTTCTTTGAAGGAGTTGACAGGCACATGGGCAGGAGAGATCTGGTCGATATAGTTGGCTTGTATTTCCAAAAGGCATTTGACAAGGTTTGAAAGGCTATTACAGAAATTAAGCTGTTGTGAGATAAGAGGAAAGGTCTTTGCATTGACTAAAAAAACGTTAAAAATAGGAAACAGCAGACAGTAATAAATGGCTGGTTTTCCTAACGGATGGAGGCCAACAGCGCTCAACTCTTTCCTGCTCAACATCTTTACAGATGATCTATAAAAGGAAAGGAGTAAGTAAAATAATGACAGTGGTCAAGGATATTAAATGACCAAACATGGGAAACAAAAGCCCAAAGTGAAAAATTGCACAAGGACTTAAAGACGCCGAGGGACAAGAGAATGCATCCACTGGAAGTCTTGTAGAAATGTAGTGATGAACATCAGTGAAAAAAAAAAATCCCGATCTTACACATGCAGTAGTGGGTTGATTCATCCATCTTTACCCGCCTTCCCCCATCTCAAAAGCTATAGAGTAGAACTGGAAAAGGTACCGAGAAGTGTGATGGTAAGGAGCACAGGTCTGGACTGGCTTCTGTTGCAGGAATGACTGTGTTGGGGGGGGGGGAGGGGGGCGGTTCTTCCTTGAAAAAGACAACTCAGGTAGCAGATGACAAAGGTCTAAGACTTGGGTGTGCCATGGAAAGCAGCTAAGCTACTAAATATATCAACAGTGCCTATACGCAGGAAGTCCCCGAGTCCCAGGTCACTGGAGACTGGTGGATCACAACTCAAGAAGCACCTCTACGCTCTTATTTTCTTTCCTAGACACCTGTTGTTGGGCACGGTCAGAGAGAGGACACAGGGTTAGCTACATCCTGATGCAGTGAGGCCACGCGTATATTGGCACTTCCAACGTATCTGTGTAGAACTGGAATAAATTGAGAAACTCAAGGCCCCTACTCATCATGTATAATAACATTAAAAAAACCAGAGTTGTGTTTCACAGCGCCTGGTGCCTGATCTGGAAGTCTGTTTGTGTTCTACATGGTGAGAGATGAGCTGTTCAATCTTACGACTTGTCTTGACTAGATAAAAGGAAGCTTTAGTCAGGCGTTATTTCACACATGGCGGCTAACAGGAGGAAAAAGCGTTCCTCTCACTTATTCACTGACGCTAAACCTAAATTCACCACATGAGAAAACTACCAAGTGCCTTGTCAACATTTGAACATTATCATGTGCTAATTAGAGAGAGAGAAAAAAAAAAAAAAACAACCCCAAAACCAAACAAATCACCCTAACTCCCGAGTTTTTCTACTGCGGATGACTCCTTGGCTTGACAAGTGACGCAAGCTGTCTCATTTCAGGAATTACAAGCAGGCTGGAAGGCTCAGAACTCCTCACATCACAGCAGTTCAACAACTCATTTGTCTCTCTTCTAACGGAGGAAAGTATTTCCTGACACATTGCCCACGTACTCAGCTCATTTTGGAGAAAGGCTCGTGGCATCCCAGGAGCTGAACACGACTCGTGTGGTTGAGTGCTTCTGAAAACACAGCCCCAAGCCATGCTCCCCTAGTACAACACTGAAATGTCACTGGCTACACATCACCGTCTTGGTTCAGTGCCCCAGATTTGGAGAATTCTATTGAGTCAAGGTAACGATGGGTGTACCAGCACGTATGGGCAGGTGAACCTATGGAGGACCAAGGGGCTCTGCTGAGAAACACCAATGGTGATTCAGGGGAAATTGCGTCAAAAGGAATGAGTTTCCTGGAAGTTTCTTAGCATCCCTTTGCAGGCTCCCATCCGTTTTCCAGTCGAGACAACTTCTGAAAGGCACTTCCCCATCCTTCCACTGGAGGGCAGGAATACCCCACGTTTCCACAGGCGACCCTTCAGCTCACTGCCACACACCCACAAGCTTCATCCAGGCTTTGCCTTTGGGAGACATTCTTATAAACTTACAGACTTTAATTTGGTTTCCTCTCCTCCTTTTACGAGTAGCTTCATTTTTTTTTCAAAACAACATCACAATTTTCACAAAACAACTCCCATATTCCCAGTTTACCCCATATCAATACCTGCACCCTCTGTCTCTGTCCCCTGCATCACCTGCAGTGCTCCAAGGTCCCCTCTTTTCCTACAGGTAGCGTAAATGTCTTGGAAGGACGTATAGATGTGCTGACTGGCAGGTTAACATCCTCATTGCTTCCCCAGGAGGTGATAAAAATATTTTTAAAGGCTCACAGAGATGATCTGGGGAGCTATGGCTTCGTATCTTTATTGGTGAAAATGATCATCAAGAGCAGAAAAAACAGATATACTGTCTTCCAGAAAGGGCCATATTGGAGTTATGGAAGGGGTCAAGCATAAGATTGACCTATTTGACAGAGTGTGGTTTCCAAAAGGCATCTCAGAAGGTTCCCCAGCAAAACAGACCCATGAAAGACCCGGAGAAAGGCGATAGGGCTGGTCAACGGGAAATGCCTCTACACGAATAACGACTGAGCAAGCTGGGGCTCTCTGGCCTGAAAGTGGCCTACAATTTGGCATTTTTAAGATTTACTTAATAAAGGGAGACACTACTTCACTACAATAGTTTTTTTTTTTTTTCGGGGGAACTACCTAAACAGTTAATATCTGGGGTAATGATCTGCTTTTAGAATTCTTCTCCATGCTTAAGTACCTAAGTTTTACAGACTATTTCACACCTGAAATAAAAAAATACCAATTTTTTTTTTTTTTGCTATTTCCTATAATGACTCTCTGTCAGCTCATTAAACGGGAAGTAGTTCCACAGGTGCAGCTTTTTCCACTCTGTCTCCTTCTCCGCCAGCTATGTTTACATCTGAGGACTGAAGACAGGAGAGAGTAGGATGGTGCCAGCTCCAGTTCTGCCTTGGTTTTTCTGACTTCTCGTTAATTCGCTCAGTCTCTCTGTATCTTTTCCCTTATCTGTAAAATGAAGATACGCTAGGAGACCTATTCAAGAACAGCTCACCTGTGGGATATCTGGGATGAGGTCAAAGGTCTATTTTGCTTAGGATCTCCTTTGGAGAAGAGCCGTGAGGAAGCACATGGAGAAGCAGAGCAAGCACAGTGTGATTATTTCCTGGAGTCCTCTTGCAGCCTCTCAAGGCTTGATGGGTTTGCAGGAGCTACAGTAAAGGTGTTACATGAAGGAGTAGAGTTTTGCACACCAAAACAATCCTGGTGGTGATGAACCTCATGAGAAGCTCCCCAACAAGAGCTCTGGGACCAGGAAACATTGCTTGGCATCCCCCTTGGCCCATGTAAGAGGACGACTGTGCCACCATTCCTTCTATTGTAATAAAGTCAAGGTTTTTAAAATTAAAATCTTAAAAATCTTTGTGGCTCAGGGATGCCCAGAGCTGCTTTTTCCAACAGAAACTTAAGCAGTCACAAAGGGATGGTCCCCTCTACGCCATGATACGATACAAAGCCCAGATCACAGCGAGGATTTCTTGCACCGCAAACACTTCTCCAAAATCACGTGGTGGTCAGTCTATACACAAAAATTTTCCGAAAGTCCATTTCTGTTCTCAAAGAGGATCACCTGCTTCCTTTAATGAGTAGGAAAGATCGCCTTCCCGCATTTCCCCTCTGCTAATGGCCATGCTGTCACTTGAAACTCCCAAAAGAGACTTAATGCCTTCTTCTTTTCCTGGAATTAGCAGTGGTGGTTTCAAATTAGCTTCCCTTTGCCTGAAAATGAATTAGAGAAGGCCTGAACTCAGCTACAGGCCAAGCAAAGGTAATTTTGTGAAATTTTACTCTCGAGCACTTCAGCGTTGAACACTGCCAACTCCTGATTGATAGCAGGCAACCCAGGGAAGGGCAGAACTCATTTCAGAGCGATACGAGGGAATTAGGAATGTCTGCATCCAGCAGGGCTGAATAAAAAAAAATATTTTTAAATAGGTAGCAGTGTTTTATCTTACTATGGCACACAAATATGTGGGTGTTTTATTTTTAGTAGAGTGGGTTTCAAGGGTTTCTAGACAAGGCTATGCAAGACCCCGCAACAGCCCTTTTGACAGCAGTCGCGTTATTTCCAAAGCTGACAGAGCTCCAAATATGCGGCTACGTTGAAACACGCTGCCCTCTGTGCGCACTTGCCTTCCCTGATATTTATTTCCTGCTTAGCTACTCTAATACTTCACATTATTCCCGTATTTCTCTTGATTTCTCTACCGACCATGCAGCTTTTCCATTCGTCTGCTGCGCAGTGCAGGTTGCCCTCTCAAAAAGCAATGAAATGTTGGCTGGAGACGTTTCTTTGTGATCCCGGACACTTACGACCTAAAAATATTGGCTGTCAGACATCAGGCCTATGCACCGCTGATTTTTTTTTAGTCTCCAAGGTGAAGGAAATGGGGGCCTTTTTGGTAGCCACATCTTTTCGAACAGGTATTATTCCCAGATATTGCCCGGCGGCTCGGTGTTTCCTACTACATTGTCTTTACATCTGGAGTTTCATGCTTTACTGCTGTTGACACCATGGGGCTGCAGCGGCATCAACCCATCCTCTGTGATATTTTTCATTTAATCCCTCATTTTTACAGCAGTTCCTCATTACGGCTGAAGCGAGGGGTAAGAGGCGTGCCAAAGACACCTGCAATTTGGAGTAGCCACCTTCAGCTTGTCTGTGCTTGGAAGCATCATGACATGGTTTGGATACTCCCCGTGAGCACTAACTGATGTTAGGTGTCTACTTAGGACAACTTCAGATGGAAGCTGCATGAGGGAAAACCAAAAGCCTGAGGAGACCAGGGGAGATGCAGCTCTGCACTTTGGGAAGGAGCGAGGGAGTCCCAGGCTCTGGCATCCCACGCTCGGATGTGTGTGGGAGCCAGCAGCCATGAACCGGAGGGATTATGTTTCCCCCGCAAACCAAAAGGTCGGGTATCCAGTAGATCAAACGACCGACCAGTGCACAGCCGGCGACCTCTCCGAATTCAAGGGCAGAGGTTTGAGATCACTGCAAGTTTTCCTCCTCCAGCTCTTCCTGCGGGGGCTGGAGCAGAGATCCTGTGGTTATCAGGGGGGTCAAGAGGCTTCTTGCTGCCCAAATCAGGAGCCCAGATCTCATTTCAGGAGACAAACAGGGGGCTACATCTGCTACCTGGGTCCTCACTGTCTACTCTACACAGTCAACGTCTTCGTGCAATCATCTCTTCTCTGGCACTTACGGATCTGAGCTATGATGCTACAAAGTGGTAGGTCAGACTTAGCAATCCTATCAGCTGGATGTCTTCTACAGCCAGTGGAGATCCCCAAGAGTATCCTAGTCCACAGCAGATACCAGTAAGCTACTCTACTTGAATTGGCTACGTTTTTAGTAAACCTTTATGAAGTTGTCAACATCGTTCCAACCAGCAGGCCACCGGACAGGTCCAGACTCTCAGTGGAGGTGGCAAGAGACTCTATTTCTGAAGACCACTGGGTCCTTCCACGAGTCTCAGTACTCTCCCACCACAGGGATGTGCAGCACCAGAAGGACCGATGGAGAGCCGATGGCCAAGGTTGCTGCACCATTACCCTGAGAAACATCTACAAAATACAAATCCTGAAACATACCTACGAAGCAGACCGGAAGGGAATCTAGTTGCTATTTTATTTATTCTCTTATTTTGGAACAAAAAAAAAAAAAAAAAAGAACCACAAAAGGATGTTTCCAAAGGCTGCAGAGGATAGACAGTCATGCCTGTATGACCCAAAGAAATAACAGCATTAAGTGTAACAGATTTGCCCAGGAGAAGTGGAGAATTAATTTTCTCTCACTGCAAAAAAAAAAAAACCCCAAGAAAATTCAGTTTGAACAAGGGTTCGGTCCATGTATTCCCACCTTTGGTAGAAACTGCAAAGGCGATTTGATGGCCAACAAACAGCTTTAGATATATGGGGATAACGCCAACTATGAAGAGGTGGCTGAAGAGAAATACCCACAAAACCAACTTCCTGGCACGATTAAAAAACTGCTTCTAGGCGCTCTGTTAAGAGGTCAAGCGCTCACCACTCCCCTTTTGGACATTGTTTTGAAAGATAATTTTAAAATCGTTTTACTGCAAGAACAAAGCGACCAGGAAGCACAGATGTTGAGATATACCCTGAAGCTGTAACAAGGGACGACGGAGACAATACAATGGTATCAATTTCTGATGTAGTACCTTGGATTGGATCTTAAATGTTGTTTTTCAGACCAGGAAGACAAAGGACAGAGAACTTGCAGGGTTATTCATGGTGTCGTTCAACACAACTGAGAAGGTTTTTGGCTGCCTTGTTCCTTCCAGACCCAAACGGTGGGAGCAGGGAAGCCACACAAGTTCATCTCACGCTACGACTTACTAAACCTAACTCAGCAATACCAACTTGAAGCCACTGCAAGGCAGGCAGAAGCAAGAATGAAAGCTATCTGTCAAGAGAAGTGTTATCTCAACGTGATTGCCACACCAGCTTGCAGAGAAACACGACTTCTGGAGGGAGCCCATAGAGCAGCTGGTCTCCAACACGCCTGCTTGGCCTTAAAAATAAGCATTTGTGAGAAAAAAAGCCTAAAGACAACACTGAGCATCCCAAAGGGTGCCCCTGTTTCAACCGATTCTGCGAGGAATGTCTCGCTGCCTACAGACATTTCTAGATCTCCAGGAACACAGCTGTGAACATCCACCTTGAGGCACACGAACGCTAAAACAAACGACGGACGCCTTTTGGGAACTGCTGCTAAGTCTTACTGGCATCACCCCTCCCAAACCCCACTGTTTCCAAAGTCTTTTTTTTACTTATATCCTTGCAAAGTTTGCCAAATCAAGTAGTTTTTAAATCTGTTGAAAGACGTAAAATTTATCTTTACATATTTAGCACATTCTGTATTCAAAGCATTACATTCCTATTTTTTCAAATTAGACTGAAATGCAAACCTCTTGTAAGGAATTCCCATGTGCCCTTGAGGAGGGTTTTCTAATTATTTCCTACTAATTATTTCAGCTCATCTTCGTTACTCACCTCGATTCCCTGAGAGATACTGAAGCAGCAGGTACTAATGATATACTGTAATACAAGAACTAGAGTATTTTTCTCTGCAAAATGTATGGAAATCTACATGAACATCACGTTTCCAAGCCAGGAGCTGTAACTAATTATACCAAAAGGAAAGGTTTTATTTATTTTTATTTTTGCACTAAAATAGCCACTAAAAAGGCAAGCAATGCAAATTGTTAGCTCCTCAGAAAATGCAAACCTAACGTTTAAGCATCTTACACGGATCTGCAAAGCAAAAAGGGCAAAAGCATCCCATCAAGATGTTTCCAGAAGGAGGAAACTCAATTACCATCAACTTTCTTACCATTAACTTGCCCTGATTTTTCCCTTTGCAGGTTTATTTGGCTCTTAGCATGTTTGTGCCTGGTATACCACGCCGGCAATTCAGCAGAGAAACAGAGTTATGTTTTCAAAGACCCCTCTTCATCTCTCTCTTCTCTATTGCCCTAACAGCCCAGGTTCCCATAGAAACTGAGAATAAAGAGCGAAACCGTAAAATACAAATGAACAGGTCCAAGCTGGCAGTGCTGTGTTTTATTAGGCGTATAATACGTATAAAACAGGCGCCGGGCACGGGGTCCTTTCTAAGGAAAAAGCCAGATAACGCTACACCTTATCAAATAAATACAGGGCACATCAATTCTAAAGACTGGAGTCAATGAGTTCTGTCTATCAACAGCTTGATACCGCTTCCCGGAACAGAATTTTTTTTCTAGATGCCTCATTTTCAGAGCAAGCAAAATATCTTCTCCTGATCCTGAACCCCCCGAGCACCCCAAATCGCTATTGATTTTCCTCCATGGACACTGGAGCTTTGCATTGTGGGAATGGAGCAACAAGCACTCATCTCACAGAGGTTAAGAACCTTGGAAGGTGGACTTAATAATTTTAAATTAACATTGGTGTACAGATTGAATTTATCTGAAAAACAGCTTCCACTGTAAAAAATTATTTTCTGAGCAAAGACCAGGCCATACGCTTTCTTCACACTTTTGAAGTTGATGCCTTTCGAATGCATTTCTGGATTTTTTTTTCTTTTGAACAGAACTCACCTAAAAAAACCTAGTGAAAGGGGTTTATTAAAGATGTAGAGCTTCAGGAAAACTAGCAATTTAATTGCCCTGGCAAACCGCCAGGATGATAGCAGGATTCTTCACATCATGACAAGATCACTGAAAATGGGAGAGAGATACTAAAACAACAATAAATTATTTCAAGCTCTGAATAGTTTTTAGAAGTCAGTGATAAAATACGACTTAAAATATGTGAATATAGTAATTTTTTTTCTAAGGATGCTTTCAGGCACCCATATACAACACCCCAGTGGTGTTTATCTCTGAGCACCCTTGTTGTGCCATCTCCGAAGGGGAGACCCAGATGAGCCCCTCCTGAGCCCCAGGCAGCAGAAGGAGTGAGCCCTCTACTAGCAACATTCCTTTTCTAAGCGCTTCCATCCACTAAAACTTGTGGAAAAGTAGAAAAACTTTAATATAGCTCAGGTGAGCATGATTTATTTTTTTTTGCCAAGCCAAACTGTGACATCCAACATTCACTGACTGGAAAGAGGAATTTGTTATCAGTGGCTCCTGTTGACTCCTCGAGCGACATGGCCCCCGGCACACCCAGAGCTTGGCTTTTTTATGTTCGGCTCCTCTATTAACTAGCCTAGGAGATGCAGCAGGTCAAACAAACATTGAATTTCTTTCCCCCATCCGCGTTCAAAACAATATTGCAAAACGCTTGAGGCCATTCAAAGAGATTCGCTGTGAAAGGACCTTTTGCTCCAGGGACTCGTACCTCCTTCTGCCCTCCTCTGAAACCATCACCAACCCTTACGCATCACGCTGAGTATTTTTTTTTCCATTTCCATGAGCAATAGATGATAGCTGCCCTGGATAACAAAGCAATGATAAAAATCTGCCTGCTTTGAAAAAAAAAAAAAAAAGAGGTTGAAACACATAACACATACAGAAAGAAGAGAAAATACTCTTAACTTTGCTTCTGCATTTAACAAGTTCACTTAAAGGAAATTTAGGTTACCAGAGTTTTGTTTTGGTTGACTGGAAGAAGATTCTATTTCATTTTTGAGGTGACTTTGCGAGGCACAGCGTACGCTCCAAGAGCCGGGGAAGGCTGCTCCCAGCACTCGGCCTTGCAGGCCTTGACCCTTTGCACAGGCTGTGACAATAAAAGATGACAGCGATGCCTTTTATTTTTTTTTTAAATGTCAGCTTCGATACTTAGCAAGCGTGCATTTCGAGCAGCAGCGATCCCATGCAGGTCTTGCTTTCCTGAGACATGAACTTTGGAGCTGTATTTTTCTCCTTGGTACGCTATTTTTTTCGTGTGTGTGCAGGAGGTCAGGCCTTCACTAAACAGGCACTCAACACTTAACGAACATTTTCATGTCCCAATCTGACCCAGATGCAAAATACAACAATTCAGCTATCGCACAGTTACTACAAATGCTCACTGGGAAGCAGTGGGGCTGATAATGGGAGCGCAAAGCATCTTTCAAAGCTAAACTTCAGGCATCCATTTCCCCAAGTGTATGAAATCAGAAAGCAAGCTAGGAAGCTGGGGGAATTTAAGGAGATGGCTAATGTTTCAAAGCAGCCAAGTAGTTAGCTTTTTTCTTCTTCTTTTTTTTTTTCTTCCCCCACAATCAGCATCTCTAGGGACTCCCTGGCAATTTCCCTGCCTGTTACAGAAGTCGCAGCCGTTCACTGGCCTGCTGCCAGCCCATTTCCGATGACCAGCTCCTAAAAGAACTCCAAGCGGCAAGAACGACATTTTGCCATCCAAGACGAACGACATCACTTCTGCACAGAAACAGCCTTCAAATGAAAGAAGGAACAGCTCTCCCTTAAAACTACAGTGCGCGACAAACACACCTTTACCAGAAAGCATCTCCTTAAACCATAAAGGATGAGGGAACGTGCCAAAGTCTGGCCAAGCTTGCGATTTAATCTGAGACTAAGATGGGTACGCGGACCTGAACGCGAACCCATAGCTCTGATGGGCGTGGGTGGAGGCACACCACTGTTACCCGCAGTAGATACTCAACAGCCGAGCCAACATCGCAATTCCACAAGTGCTTTTTGAGCTCCGCCATATCAGACTAAGCCCTTGTTTTGGTGTCAACAAATTAGGTTACTTGATGTGTTTTGTAGAGCGAGCCGACAATCGCACCTGAAAATGAAGTAACAAAACCCAAGAGATATTAAGAGTGCAAAAACGTCGGCGTGTGATGGTATGCTGGGCAGACAGAAATACTTAATTCTCATTAATAAAATTAATTTTAAATATATCTGTGAATGAGGTCCTTTCAACTTACACAAAAAATTTAATTATAATAGCCCTATTCTAAATCTCCAGGTAGTCTTACATTAACATCCGATATACCGGGCAAGATCAGACTTTGATCTTATCTTTAAACATTTACAGACACTGAGATCTTCACATATTCAAAATTTCATGTTACCTATATTTTGGATGTTTTCGTCTTGCCATATCTACATAAAAGCTGTGGGATCAGTTAAATCACAAGAACAGTTTCCCCCTCTTTTTTTTTTTGTAAGGTGATTTAAAGATTTAGAGCTCAGCACTTCTCTCATCGTTCAATGGATTATTGAGTCAGGCACCGAGAAAATATAGCAAAGGCAATCGAGGGCAAATCAACGTAAGTGGAGAATGGCATTGTGAAGAGAAATAAGCGCATTGAGAACAAGCAAATGGGAAAAATAATAATGTTATCACATGGCAGTCGTTTCTCAGGATCCATCAACAATATTGGAAGCATCAGGTTTTTTTTAAATAAACCTCCTTTACGTGGCGTTACAGAGTAATTTATCGCAGTGGTAGGCTGCACTCAAAGAGGGCAGCGTTGCATCACGTTGGGAAGCAGCAGGGAAGGCAGAGCCCCATCTCGGCAGCATCATCTGCTCTTCTTCTACAGCGTCTCCTGGCCCACCTTTGATTCAGTGCTTAGTGTTCAGCAAAATTAAGAGAAAACAAGACAAGAGGGTCTTGCAGTTGAGTGTTGGCTATACAGGTGCCACCACACTACCAATATTAGAGTGGTCCAACACTGCTTGTGCTCACTTGGAAGGGACAAGATATGGGTAGAAATCCTGAGTTTAATGCAGACTACGTTTAGACTGTCAGCTCCGTATGGAAATTAACTTGAGCCTTCAGGAAAACTGATTAAGTATTCTTTACAGGGAAGAAGGGAAAGAAAAAAAAAGGTTTGTTTTGGTGGATCAGCTGCTGGTGGGATGGAGGTGTCAGCAGTAACTTCGGAGTTAAGACTGCATTGAGTTTTTCACTTACAGCGGGATTAAATTTCTTCCATTTCACAGTTCAGTGATTGAATTTCATCTTTGAATTTGACACAATTACTGTTCCCAGGTCAACTGAATTTGCTACGCAGCTTTCAGGTACCACGCTTACTAACTTTCACAGGGAAAATAATTAATATTCACTCGCCTTTGAAATACGCACCTCCACCCTCTCCTCTTTCCCCTCTCCTCACTGTTTAAACAACTGCACACACCAACATTTCAAAACTTCGGAGCCACTTCCATCACATCCCAGCCTCGGAACAAACTGAACATCAGAAGGACATGGACTGGTTGGAGAGGGTCCAGAGGAGGCCATGAAGATGATGAGAGGGCTGGAGCAGCTCTGCTGTGAGGCCAGGCTGAGAGAGCTGGGGCTGTTCAGCCTGGAGAAGAGGAGGCTCCGGGGAGACCTAAGCGCGGCTCCCAGTGCCCAAAGGGGGCTGCAGGGAAGATGGGGAGAGACTCTTCAGCAGGGCCTGTTGTGACAGGACAAGGGGTGATGGTTTTAAAATAGAGGGAGGCAGATCCAGGCTGGACATAAGGAAGAAATTTTTTATACTAAGGGTGGTGGAACCCTGGCCCAGGTTGCCCGGAGAGGCGGTGGATGCCCCATCCCTGGAAACATTCCAGGCCAGGTTGGCCAGGGCTCTGAGTAACCTGATCTGGTTGGAGATGTCCCTGCTCCTGGCAGGAGGGTTGGACTGGGTGGGCTTTGAAGGTCCCTTCCCACCCAAACCATTCTGTGATTCTATGATTCTAAACTTCTTTATCTGGCAACACCTCTTCCAGCTCTGCCAAGACCATTCAGCAGCAGAGAGACGGTGCTCCCCCGCCTCCTTCCCTGGTGTTTCCCTCCTGGAGCCCAAACCTCTTCCTCCCAGACCTTCCCTCGGTGCCAGCACCATCCACATACTCGCCCTTCAGCTCTCACTGCCTCTACATTCCTTCAGTTCCCTTTCCCTTATCAACCCTTGGACATAAAAGCCAGGCCCGACCCAGCTCCTGGTGGATCTCGTAGGAGCTGGTGAGGTACAACCAAGGACAACCGGTCTAGCAGGAAACTCTGGAAAAGCCACAAATGATCCCACAAAGATTTCCAGTAGTTCCAAAAAACAGTAGCTCCCTATAGCAGGAGGATCACTGAGTTTTATTTATAATACTTTTGACTCTGTTCAAGTGTTTCTCTCTTATTTAAGTCCTTTTCTGATGAAAGCAGGACAGAAATAGCTCATCTTCCAGTGGTGTAATCCTTACAAAGCTATTTAGATAAATCTTCCGGACAGCTCAAAAGTGTGCCAGGCACCAAACGTACAGACCCAAAAACTGCGCAAAAATGTTTTAATATTACCTTTGCCTCTCTGTCCCTCATGGAGGCCAAAGTTTCTGCTTAAAGCCACCAAGACTGAGGGCGGTGGGACACAGTCCCAGGTTGCCCAGAGAGGTGGTGGATGCCCCATCCCTGGAAACGTTCCAGGCCAGGTCGGCCGGGGCTCTGAGGAACCTGATGTGGTTGGAGATGTCCCAGCTCCTTGCAGGGGCGTTGGACTGGGTGGGCTTTGAAGGTCCCTTCCCACCCAAACCATTCAATGAGTCTATGACTGTGCTATGCGAAGCTCTAAGCGACCATACGGGGATTAGTAAAGTATTCTCAGCGGCTTCTACAAGTATTTAGACAAACACCAAAGGAACGGTTAATATTTCTAACACGCAGGCCTCTGTTTCCATCTAGTGCTACCATGTAAAACCAGAACCACTGAGCACACGGATGCATTCGCTGCAATATTTTTCTGTTTCCTCTGGAATGAGACTCGTTATCATCAGAAAGCTTTCTGCTGCGTTTTTATTTCATTGGTAAAGGCCCTAATTCTAGAAAACAAATGCAGTGAAGTATTATAATAGCAGCCTGTTCCAAAGGCACAGATTTTTTTTTCACTGACATCTGACGAAGCCCATTATCGCATCCAAAGGTCAAGTTGGCAAAAGGAAAGCCTACAGATTATTACACAAATAAAACCAACCTGCTTTTAAAAGCTAATTTAATATATCCCTTGTGAGCGAGACAGGGCAGCCAGAAAGTCTCAAGAACTCTGCGCAAGCAACACAACCCTGCAAGCCAATAGTAGTTCACCTTCAAAGAAGAAAGTCGTGGTTTCATAGAATCACAGACTGGTTTGGGTGGGAAGGGACCTTCAAAGCCCACCCAGTCCAACCCCCCTGCCAGGAGCAGGGACATCTCCAACCAGATCAGGTTGCTCAGAGCCCCGGCCAACCTGGCCTGGGATGTTTCCAGGGACGGAAACAGTTTAGCTGTTTCCACTCCCTTCGTTGAGGGAGATCGCCTTGATGGGCGATATCTTGATGGGCTCTTGCCTTTTACAAAGATTTCTGAGATTTCATTTTCTAAGTGAACACTTATTTATTACAGCCGTCGGGAAAATCTGAGAGCCACTTGGATAGCAGTGGCTTCAGGATGGAACAGAAAATTATTTCAGGCTAAACTCTGTAATACGCAAAATTCTCCAGCAGAGAGAAAAAAACCTTTGCACACCAGAGGCCAAATAATGCCATCTAAAGTCTCGGTTCTTCTAAACAGCAAGATATTTTAACTCATACAAGTGCAACAGCTGTCAGTGATGAGTTATGGTTTCTCCACAGCACTCACCAAGGAGAACTATTTTAATTATTTACACAGCTTAAAAGAAATTATTGCAACCTCTACTTTTTATAGCATTAACGAGTTGTTCCCCCCCTCTTTTGCACATCCCACGGGGTTTCCCCCCAAGTATTAACTCCAGCCTTAATACGCTGACGGAGAGGTTGGCCAGAACTTGCACCAACAGACCACCAATGGGTAGATATCCACACAACAGGTGCACTAACATGTGTGACCATAGAATCACAGAATGGTTTGGGTTGGAAGGGACCTTCAAAGCCCATCCAGTCCAACCCCCCTGCCAGGAGCAGGGCTGATCTCCAACCAGATCAGGTTGCTCAGAGCCCCGGCCAACCTGGCCTGGAACGTTTCCAGGGATGGGGCATCCACCACCTCTCTGGGCAACCTGGGCCAGATCACTGCCAACCACCTTCAGACAAATGCTGTGACTGGGGAATCAATAAAGAGTCGTCTTTACATGCAAGGTGCACTGAAATATCTCCTGGCCCAGGTGAGAAGCCTGTTTCTGACGGAAGTCCCCTGACAGGTCCCTCTCACATCTCTGAGTGGGACAAAAGCACAAGAACTGGGCTCCTCTCAGGTGATGCTGAAGCTGAAGACGTGCCTCAGGAGCGGACTTATGTGCCCCGAGCACTGTTTAACATTGAGAACCAGACTTGAAGTAGCTCAAAGGAAAACCCTACTGAAATGTAAACAGTCTGCACAGCAGGTCCTTGTCACCAACGCTTTTTCTCTACACATCTGTTCCTCTGGATCTGCGCTACTTACTCATACCTGGACCTACCCACGTGCAATAAGCTTTCAACTCCCAGAGAAAATATCAGCTATTCAAGCAACTCTCGAAGATGACCTCCAGAAGTGAAAGAAAAGGCTGTATAGGAAGGAGAGACACGTAGGACATGTAGGAAAGATGTTCCTCCAAGGAATGTCACTGAGGAGCTACACAAGACACTGGAAAATACCTTCCCCTGTAGACAGGTTGGCAAGGGAGAAACCAGACGGATTGCAGGCTACGGGGATTTCATCTTCCAAAACACCGCACTTGGAGGCAGCTTGGGGGAAGCCTTCAACAGCAGATGGCAGCGGAACACCAGCTACCTGTAGACGGCGGACGGCAGGAGCAGCCTTCCATCCGCCTAGGACTGGGAGAAAAAAACTTCTCCTAACCCAGCATCTTCGAAAAAGCTAGTGCTGAAGTACGTAGTGCCATTTTGTAAGCAGGAAATGAATGGGAAAAAGATGAGACACCACACCACCTCGCTTGATGGAACTGTAAAGCTGTATCTGTACCTTTCTCATTAGAATAAAATCAGTTTTACCTTTAAAATCAGGGTGGAAGGGGGAAAGTATGTACAAAGTACGCATATAAAAATTGAAAAATATTAATAACCACCTTCTGCACCAAAACTAAGTCAACGAACTGCTAGGATGCTTTGTTATGAGTAAATATAGTGAGAGAGGAGGTGTAAAGGGAAAAAAAGGGATGACTCTGGCCAGTAAAATAAAAGTTTTGGATGAAGCTCTTTGTTATAAGACAGCTCAAGTAAAGACGAAGGGCATTTGGGGCCAGAGCTGCCAGGAAAGGAGAAGGCATCGTATACCTACACAAAGGCCCCTGCCTTCTCGAGTCCTGTGAAAAGGAGACAATTTTGGCTGCGAGTACCAAGACATCTTCCCCCAGGGCTGCGACGCAGCTGGAATGTGGGAAAAAACCAGCAAAAAGTGCAATCAAAATAGCCTACGTCTGCAGAGCGCCTGGAGCAACGGCATGAAGGCACCAGCGCCTGGACTTCAACGGGGTATTAATTTCAAGCCCCACTGCCACAGGAGATCAACATCAGGAGATAATTCTGGCTGTGACAGGCGAAAAGGAGTGCAGGGACCTTGCTCATCGGAGTGGATCTGCTCTGCTCGGCTGGGCAAAGCCCAGGCAGCTGCTGGCTTTCCCACCGTGGTGGTGAGGGCCACCTTGCTGCCCGTCCTTGTCCCCGTGCCACGGGAGAGGCTCTCCCTCGCTACAGCCACATGATGGAAAGGTGGGCCCAAGTGACAGGGGACCTCATCACCTTGCGAGTGGTTAAAGCAGTACACAGCGATTAAATTCAGGAGCGTAGGGACAGGGAAGACGCCAGCACGAGGGATTTGCGTGCCAGAAGCTAACCGAGTTCGCTGAACCCTCACCTCACTTGGCACCAACAACTGCAGTAGAAACCACCTGTTTCCTCTTGGATTTATGAGAGCTGTGGTAGCAACTCTGTCCAGAACTGATCTACACTGAGAAGGGTCTCCTGCTTATGCAAGTATCTCCTTCACGCCCTGAACACCAACATGGCTGGGCCTGACACTGGGATGTGAATGCCATTCTTCTGAAACTCTTATTCTCTCAGAATGTGGACCAAACTAAATGTTTGTCGTGTTCCTTCACCTTTTCTCTGGTAAGGATGAAACTGTAACACTCAGTAGCAGACAAATTTATTAAGGTATCTGAGACACGTGTTCCTGAGGGAAGGCCAAGTCCCTTGAAGAACACAACTTTCTTGGAAGTCTGCTTGGCAGGGACTCCTGGGCACCTTCCCACTGGGGCATCAACACAACCAACCTTGTGTTGGGCATCCTGGCTGCCCGTGCAGGCCAACAGCCGGGCATTTAGGATACAATTCAAAGGTGCTCACGCAGAACACAGAGATACCTGCAACCATTACGACCAGCATGCAGATACCTAAAACCAGAGGTAGAGGACAAAGGAAGCCTTAAAATCTCCCTGTGACACCTCGTTTAGTGGTGTAGGAAGCCCATCTGCTCAGTCGAGATGTTTTTGAACGGTGGTGTGTATTTTCTTTACTTTCAAGAGCTGAGCAGAGTTTGCTCCTTCCTTCAAATCATGCCCAAGGGTATGAAGTTGTAGCTCCGCTGTCCACAGCACCTTGGATTGTCAGAACATTTTCCCAGGTCCTAGAAGCACCCTAACCATATCTCCAGGCTTGGCTGGGAAGACACCAGGTTGCCAAGAGATAAACTCCACAAAAAGCATTCACCCCTTTCAGACCTGGAGGGCCGCTGGATACCTAGAAAGATCTTCCAACCTTGTAACTTCTGCCCAGCATCCTCTCAGTCGCGTCTGCACTGGGACCCCAGGGTCACGCTCTAGCATGGAGATTAAAAAAACCATCAGTGCCACCAGTTTGGTATTAATTTATGCAAGGAACTCCTCCACGTGGCCCAAGTCCTGCTTTAGGAACAGGAACCCCGCATTGGAGGTAGTCTAAACCTGTGCTTTTGCTGAACAGAAGCCTACAAATTAACAGGAATTTAATAATTACCTCGATATGGTAGATTTATAAGAAAATACATTGGTTGCCATTTTGTAGATATTTTCATATGTTTCACTTCAGAATATTCAATTGGTCACATTTTGGCACAAACGCGGCCACCACACCAGCAGGTTACATCTGCTGAAGGTCTGACCTGTGCGTGGATCATCCTGATCCACCTGATAAGACGGCGAGACACGGGTACAGAGCAAACTTCTATCCATCCAAAGGCCTTCTGCCACCTGCCATACAAGCACTGAAAATAAGACACTAGCTAGAAGGATGCAAAAAGAGGGAGGGGGGAAATAATTCATGTGATTTGCGTACAGCTTCATCAAACCTGAATGCACTTTACGTGCTGAGTTCTTCGCTTTCACAAACTTCCCCTCCCGGAAAAGATCAGCCCTTGAAGGACAATTAGCTGGAGCTAATTAACAGCTACTTGAAAAGTAATCCAGGTTACAATTTCTGTCAAGTCGACTTTTCTCCCGGTGGAGTTTTATCTTGCGAGATACAGAACCAACAACTCTTGAGCGACAAAACTTTCTGCAGATGCTTCCAAAGCATCTGGCTTTACTTGGAAAGGAACTTGGCCATTTTTGCCTTTTCTATTCATCTTTTTGAAGGCACACGCTTGCTTTCAAGGGGTCAAATAAATATGAATATGGGATTTGACTAATAAATGTCGCATTTTTTGAAAGAGCATTCCTTTTTTAGTGTTTCTCCAGGCAGCCAGCACTGCACTCTTCTGCTTTTTTGAAGTCAAAATGTCAATATATGAAGAGCAATAATGTCACTGTCACCTATGGTCTCGAGTGACAGGCCTCTGGCTTTTAAGATAGAAAAGTTGCTATAAAAATGTATCGATTCCTCCTTTTGGGGAACAATTCTTCCATCACCAGGAATCCTACGTTTTGCCCTTCTCTTGGGATGAAATACTTGCCATTAGAAGAAAAGAAGAAGAAGAAAGAAGATAAAAGCTCAAAAATGTTAAGGTCAACATTGGCCTGTTTCTTCCCAACATATAATTTGTCCAAAATAGGTCCAAAATTGCAGCCCCCCACTAAAGACACGTGACAAAGTCCGCAAAGCCCTTCCCTAAAATTCACAACGCTATCCTGGAAGAGGCTCCAACACGATCTGCAGACACAAGCAGCGCCCGTGATAATAAATGATTATGCGACGCTTGATTAATAACACAGCCCAAAATGGCAGATGTGAGAGGACAGACTATGAAATGAGGAATGGCAAGGCCTACTTGCAAATTTGGCTTAGTTGTGGTAAAACCTCGTAAAAGCTTCTGTGACAACAACATCACGCTAAAGATCAACATTATCCAACATAATCCACATCTACTAGCTATTTACGTGCTGCTACAGCACTGTGTGCTTATGACTCGGCATTCCGTGCCCCAAATACTGATTTTCTGGGATGGTAAAAGAGGCTGACAGCCTCCTGCCCTTTTAATTAAGTCAACAAGAATTTTAGGGAACTTAAGTGTTTAAAGAAGAAAGTGTGCATGTTTGATTTGGGGCATGGAAGTATTGTTCTAAACAAATTGCAACCCTGAGGTGCCTTCTAGTACCTTAAATAAATTAAATGCCATTACAAATGTATTTCAAATATCACTCAAAGATGATTAAAAAAGAAAATAGTATCTTAATTTGTGGGTACTACGCAATATTAGCAAGTCTTGTCCAAGAAATTACGTTTCTTGGGATGTGTATTTATTTTCCGAAACAAATAATCAAACAAAAAGTTATTTTTAATCAACAAACTAATTAGGGTTTCTCATTTTCCCTCCACAGAAGTGCCAAATACCTTTGTTACACATGATTTCAAACCTCTCTGGTTTAATAAGAAGATGCTATGTATAACTCAAGAGCAATCTTAAATTTAGACAGCTGCAGGCCACTGATTAGCAGTCACACCGAGCATTTGACTTTGAGAAAACACCTATATCCTTCGTCAATGTGGTAACAACAATAATTACAAAAATCAGAAGAACAGTAAAATAATTTTCTAAGAGGGAAAGTAGAATAGCTTCGTAGAGAGCAACCTCAGTTTTCCTTTAAACTACTTTTGCCTTTGAATCATATTGGCTGTAAATCAGCGTCCCTCTCATCAGAACACGTTCCTCTTCAAAAGCTTTGTTGTTGGTACAGAATCAAAGTAACGAAGTTTTCCTATTAAAGACAAACTGTAGATCAAGAATGAACGAAGAGTGGTTTTTTTTTTTTTTTTTTTTTTCTGGCAATGTTTTAGAATACACTCCAGCTCACTTCTGAAAGGAATGAATATTTATGGTAGGACTTCAGATGAACATATTGCTTCACATCAAAGAAGCTCCAGTGTTCATTCAAAAATGACAAACCCAATTTCCCGTTCTTTGTCTCAGAACACATTTCGACTTTGGGAACACGCCGGAGAAAGATCAGAGTTCTCTAAAGAAAGAAATCATATGCAGGAACAATTTCCTTCATTACCTGAGCTTTCCAGGATCTGTAATTTCTCACCTTAAACTATTTCAAGAGAATTATTTCACGATAAATTCTGAAGATCCAACACTTTGTGGACTCAAATATTGTGATTAAGATGGACCTCAGGACCACCTGGCCCTGGACACTGACCTGAACAGATCCATCTCCCTCCAGTCCTCCCATATTCATGGGAGACAGAAGGAGGCTCATCCAGAGGAAAATTCAGAGTAAGCACCTCATTCATTACTTTTTAAGCTGTTTTACGCTATCGTGTTGAGGAAAGGCAGGGAGTTTTTGGAGTTACAATGAGGTACCATCAATAAAAACGAGGTTAAGATGTTATGCTGAACACAACGAGCAGACACTTACTTTGCTTTCGCTTCCGCATCTTCATAGGCTTTATTGGAAACGTCATCTAGGCCGCCAATCAGGTGTTTGAAGGAGCTGTAAAAACAAAGGAGCATTTTTAGAAGAAGAGTCTCCATTTGGGAGCAAATCAAGCCAACATGGATCTTCGATAGCAACCAGGGGCCATCTCTTGATGCCAGGGACGGTTGTAACCGACCAAATCAGGGCCAGGTTTGGGCGTCTGATGGGAAACACGGCCTCAGGCGTGCTGGAGAAGGGGTGGAAATGCAATAACCAATGCCAAGAAGATCCAAATTTACTTACCCAACCCCCTTAGCGACTGAACCCACTGAAATTACTGCTGAAGTTTTCCCTCCCTCCAATATAAGTTTTAGAGTCAATCTGTCAATGTGGCTGGTAGGTCCCATGACAGTGAGGGGCCACCACCGTATCCCTCTCCTCCAACCAGAAACCCTAGAAATCCTTTTGCTTCCAAAGCGAAGGAGAATCTTTATTTCTGTATCTTAGCTTTCACATCTTAGGAGAAACAGCAGCCAAAAACACACAAGAAAATAAAAAAGCAGGGAAGGAAATGAAAGCGAGGGCAGAATGGCAAGCAAATTATCGTAAGCCAAATTGCTTAATAACATTTAAGAGGAAATTTGGCTTTAATTGGGTTAAACTGAGTAGGACGAGGTGAAACGTTAGCAGTGCTTGATACGCTGGGCGCTGAGTTGTCTTCTGTCCAAGCTGTGAGTAGCTTAAGCACTGCCCTAACACCATCCTCTGTCCCAGGGGAGACACAAAGGGCATAGACACATCGGAAAAAGAATTAGAAAATCTTTTTATATCGTGAATGACTCAAACAAATGGACCCGACGACCATTTGATCGACTAACAAGCATCACCCCAGAGAAAAAAAAAATGAAAAATGGAACTGTTATGTCTTTGGTAGTGTTATTACACAGTGTCAGAGACTAGATAAGAAACGCAAATTGAATATTCTTAGTCATTTTAATCACTGAAATAAATTAAAACCTATAACTGAAAGTATCCCAGGTGGCAAGCATAGTTCCCTACTATAAATTTCCATCGTTCCCAGCACATCTATCACACACAGGTTTTCTTTTGTCAAAAAAGAAAGGACCATTTGCAAAATGAGAAATAGTTGGGTTAATTTGAAAGGATGAGACTCATGGCTAATCTCTGCCTCAAGGTCACAGCTTCAGAAATAAAAATCCTACAGTTCCTCTGGATTCTCTATGGTTTATGAAACTCCTGAGGTGCTAAACATAGAGCTGAAGAACAGAAATTGCTATTAGGAAGTTAAAAAAAAAATCTGAAAAGTCGAAAAAATAAAAAAAAAAAAAATCACCATTTAGGGCTATATTTATGAATTCGGGAATAAAAATGGAATACTTAATATGGCCCTCTCTCAATGAAGACTTTTAAGATGAAAAAGAATTAATGCTATTCAGTAGGTGAGGAAAATACAGGGTAGATTAATAAAGGTAACAGTTTGCAGAACGTTTGCATTTTCCCCCCTAAACAATTTTATTTCAGATCACATGACATGATACAGGAGCCACAGATGAAAATCCGACGTGACTGAAAAGCTCCAAAGCCCAGCCGTTTGTGAAAATACAGCAGTGAGCAGAGCCCATCGACCTGACGTATCTGGGTTGAGCGGAAGGAAACGCAATATCCTGCGACGTACGAGGTTAACCAGGGTGATGTCCCTGCTCCTTGCAGGGGGGCTGGACCAGATGACCCTTGAAGGTCTCTTCCAACCCTAACCATCCTGTGATTCTATGACTTCACAATCCTTCTGGCCTCCAGCGCCGTGAAACTCTTCCAAGCGCGCTTTGCCCAAGCCAGCTTAAACACGCCCTATGGTCTGAGGTGAGTACTTAAATGTCCTGCTCCATCATGGGATGCCTGACCGTAATCAAGGTGCCCCACACGCACGCGGCATTCCAGAAGAACGACAGGAGGCTTAATTATCTTGCTTTATGAACAGTAGCTGGAAAAAGCCGTATTTTACCCATTGTTGCCATAAATACGAGCCAAGAGGTCACAGTCAGGAAAGCTGTTTGTACTGGTTTGGATCTAGAGCTGCTTGCTTTAGGAAAAAAAAAAAAAGGCTTTTCCAGCGTGGCCTTTTGCATAATTATGGTCATTGCCGCTTGGCAAACATCCTCTGCCTACACAGATTCTCTGATTTTTCCACTTTGTTTAATTCGTAATATTTTAAATGATACAAAATACAGGAAACTATTTACGCAGCAACAGGAACTCATTAATGAAGAAGGTGAAGACCTTTCTTTTTGCTCTTGCATGGAAATGGCATGAGGGTTTTTTAAGAAGGCAGGCTGTAATTGTCAATATTAAGATGTGTTAATCACCAGAGTGGCTTTCCAACCCCAGATTTCTCATTCAGTGGTGAAAATATGAAAAATTCAGCTCATTCAACACATTTGTCTTTCTTGTGCTGAAGATGTGCTATGGGATGAAGCCAAACCCTTGCGAGATGACAGTGAAAGCAAAGCAAGAGATGTATGTTAATGCTGACAAACAGGTATTTAGGTAATTAGGCGAGACGCAATAAGACTGTAATCCTTCCGGAGAGGTGTATGACACAGCCTAAGGCTTAAAATGCAATTTAAAACAGCTCGGCTTGTTTGCTTTCATGTGCGTGGAAAACGCGGCAGGGTTGAACATCCCATATTTTTTTTGGCAATGCAAATAAATCTTTGTCTAGTGAAACACTTTATGGGGAAATAAGAAAAAGTCACTGAAAGGAGTAACAAAAGTTTGTCTAAGAGCTGGAAGTTTTTATTGGAATATCTTAAGCAAGACTTAGGCCGGGCAAGAAAGTTCACTGGAGCCACTTTTTTGTTGTCTCCGTCAACGTTGTTGAAGTATCACCTCAGTCACAACTTCCCCAAGAATTTAATCAGAGAATGGCTCAGTTTTTTCCCTCCGCGTAGCCTTCTCTCTTCATTTTTATTATTCTCTCCTCACAAGCAATTTTCTCCACGGTTAAACCTCATCCCCACTGGGAAAACCAGTAAAGCAGCAAAACCTGAAATCTCCAGTGGAAGAGCTCAGCTCAGCTTGTACAGGGTCAGTCATGCCTGGGTAATACTTTCGTTATTTTACTTTTCTCCAATTTCCATTGCCAAGAGGGTTGACCCAGCAACCTTTCTTGACACCTCATAGCTACTCCCATTAAAAACCAAAATCAGGCTTTCAAATAAGGAAAAAACCGTAAAATTAAAAGAGAAAATCTGAAAATGCATGAAATATTTAAAATTATTTCCTTAAAAAAAAAAAATCTGTGTCATCTTGATAACCAAAGAAGACAATAAGCAGAAAAAAACAGCGTTTAGCACTCAACATCTGCAGATACCACACAGTTTTGTAGCACTACCGGCCTCCGTCAGCAGCTGTCCCTTGTCCCGAACCCTTTTTCAGGTTCTAGATGTATATGTAAAAAAAAAAAAAAAGTTAAAAAAGTTGCTCAAACTTCTCTCTCAGCGTGCCAATGACGATCAAAATGTTAGGAATGAGTTTTGAACCTTTCCCTCCCATTTTATCTCCATACAAAGTAGGTGGAAATAAAGTGGGCCTGGATATGTTCACGCAAATTGATTTATAGGACAGATGCTCAAGGTTGTCTCACTCGCGTCTACACAATTTTTATCAGAAAATGTTTTATAGAAAATTTCCTGGAGAAGCGATCCATCAAATCCAGCACATTGCAATTGTTAACTCTTCCCCGAGCAGTTAAAGCATATTTCTGCAACAAATCTCGCACCATCTCCAGGAGCTTGAAAATTAACTATGACAAACAATGACAGGACCAAACTCGCACCACTTTGGGGACACCAACGTCGTGCGTCTCCCACAATGAGCTTCTTCGTAGAGGATGAATTACTGCAGCATCACAATGGGAAATAGTTCAACTAGCTAGAGTCTCCATTTTATTTCACATGGGGTCTTAGAAAGTCACGAACACAAAAACCCTATGAATTGGGAAGCAAAATTGCTCTTGGAATTAAAAATGAATAAAAGACATCTGACAATTAACAACTGCTATAAAATATTAATATGTTTACCTAGATCATACGTTTGATCAGAAGAAAACAGTATTTTTCCAATGAGCTGCCTGGCTCCCCAAGTATCCAAAGTCCTTGAAATGGTCAGATGCACGGTTTTACAGTTCCCATGAACAATATGTGGGTTCTGCTGAACTCTTCAAGCCAATTTCCTAAGCCCCCCAGTTGGGTCTATGCTTCACAGTTGGCAGGAAGAACCTCTCCTTCCCTCCAGACAGCCTGGCTGAATCAATCCAGTCTCACCATTAAGCCTGAGTCTGGAGAAGACACAAGCTTGCCCGTCGTTGAGGTCCCTCAGCAAACCTATCATCCACATGTGATCAGCCTTGTCACCGTCTCATTCTGATTTCCCTACTGGGTTAGTGGAACCTCCTCTTCAACGACAGTGTGCATGGACATGTTGAAACTTTGACTATAAAGTGAAATTCCCTGGAAATTTTT
The DNA here is from genome assembly GCF_036417535.1 of Chlamydotis macqueenii. Classification (NCBI taxonomy): domain Eukaryota; kingdom Metazoa; phylum Chordata; class Aves; order Otidiformes; family Otididae; genus Chlamydotis; species Chlamydotis macqueenii. The sequence goes on from NC_141562.1 coordinate 16,423,307, forward strand.
CCTCTAAGCTTGTTTTTTTGAAAGACACCTGAACAGGTAGGACTATACTATTTTTTTCCTGGCAAGATGACAACTCTTCAAGTTACAACAAATAACGGATTTGCTGTCATACTACTCTTTCTTGGGTGACCAAAATTAATGGTACTCCCAACACTGTAGAGCTTGTATGACTGCACCACAGCACCTACGTCACCTGCAAATCTCACCTCTGACACTTGCTTCATTTTCCATAGGTTTTCTAAATACTGGTAGTGATCTCAAACCAACTGGTCAATCGTCTTGAGCCATTCCCAGACACAAACTCCTGAATTACAAAGTAATTCCCTATAAATTATTGCCTAAATGTGTTGCCTTTCTATGATGCAGAATTTTAAGAACAAGTCCATTAGGTGAAGTCCATGTAGGTGCTCCTGTCCAGGTGATTTCCCCAAATTTCTTAATTTTCCATTTTTAATATTGAGAATCAGTTACAGACTTACTTTTAAAAATATTTAAGCTAAGTCAAAATTTCATCCAAGGTCAATCCAGTTTCATCTTCTATCGTCCACTCATCACTGCTTACCAAAAAATAACCCGTGACATTGTGTTTGTTATATGCCAAAACCTGCTCCGACCAGCTCTGCCATTTCCGTGACTCCTTGTTACACTACTCTATTGAGTATCTGAGACTTTCCATTTTTAGTAGCAACTACTTTTCCCTCTTCTCTGAAAATTTACAGTCATTTATAACGACACAGGTGCAGAGATCTTCCATAAAAACCTTTTGTATCTATGCCATTCATATCTAAACACATCCATATCCAAAACCATCCAGGAATCCCTTCACTATGACTCCTTTATTATCTTCTCATAGTGATTCTGACCCAAAACAGATATTCTTGCTGGACACCTCCTCCTTACCTGGTTCCAGTCCACTGAAACCCTATGAAATTAATCCCTATTGCCTTTATCATATTCTTCTCCAGCTGTGTTTCACGTGTGGTTGCTTCTCCACCATGTTTCCGTTATCTCTGCACAAATTTTGCACCTTTACTCCTGACACACAACACGCCACTCTGTTTTTGGGATAAGCCTGGTTCCCTCTGCTCGGGGTGCCCCATTCTGCCCTCTCCTTCCACACTTCCCGGTTTTGCAACATCTAGGCCAAAATGGTGCCAACAGACTGATCTAAAGCACTTGCTTATCAACAAACACAGACATTAATGTTTCTTCTATGCCACGCATGCTAACTTCAGAAAATACGATGCGGAGTCTACGTAAAGCAGTTCGTCTCGTCTAGAAGAACAACCAAACTAAAAGCTCAGCGTTGAGCTGGTATCTCCTTGACTGTTAGGTTCAGATTATTTGCTGAAGGACATCTTCCTAAAGATTCAACTCGCAGGTTGTTCACAAACAATATTTATTCATTCACGTGGGAGTGAAACGCAGCAAAACCAAACATTAAATGTCAGCAACATCAGCTGAAACTTCCGCTGCAGCTTGGTTTGAGTCGGATGATTGGCTTCATCTCACCTCCTGCGTGGTGGAGACTGCTGATGAAGCCAAAGAGCATTAAGGACCAAATCCCACTGAAGTTCATTATTCTGGCGAAAGAAGGGACTGAAAAAGATAATTGCAAGAAACAAACAACGCCAATGTTGCCCTTCAAAATAAATATTTTCTGGACAAGAACAAGTGGGAACAAAGTAGCTTAAAGTCTGTGGGACACATCAAATGCTTGCTGCACTGCAGGTCGCGTTCTTTGTTAGATCCCGACTCTGCACGATTCCACGTCAGAAAAGGATGCTGAAAATCCATTGTTATAAAACATGTCTACAAAGATTTGCAAGAAATAGCTATACTACCTTTGGGGGGTTGGGGGGGTTTGACCGTAATGGCCTTCTCGTTTCACCAGGAAATTAGAAAGCAAGGCAGCACCAACATCGTGGGAGTTTGGTAATTAAAGACCCATCACATGTCCTACCATTTGGCTTTCTTCATGGTATTTAACTCCCACTGCTTCACTCCTGTAGCATTTTAATACATATTTTTTGAATTTCAGAAATTATTTTAGGCAAATCGTTTAATCTTTTCATGCTTAAGCAACGTCCCATCTCAAACCCAACTCTCCCAGAGCTTGCTTGGCGGCCTGGCTCATCCCTACGAAGAAAGTTCCCTGTATTATCACCCTCAAAACGCTCCAGCAACGACAACAGCCTTACAATTGGTCATGATATTGCCAAATCCAGAGACCAGTCAGTCTTCCATTCCTCTGAGGAATGCTTTGCTGTGGCTCTTACAGTTCCAGTGTTAACTAGATGGAAGCACAGCAGCTGCATCAGCAGCGTGGCTCTCAAGGGTTCTGTGGAACAATTTCTGGATGTCTTGGGAAGACTTTCACAAGGAAGTTGGAAGAGTTATCCTGATGACAAGACAACGCCGATGAGAAATATTAACGCCTACTGTCAGTAAGGCTGAAATTCTCCAGTTTCTCAGAGAAATGGCTTGATCGTCAAGGAAATGATATCTTCCCATAATTTGTTCTTTGAAATTGCAACATCAATTTTGCTGGATTGTTTTGGATCAAGAAGAGCATGAAAATTGCTGCTTCAATAGTTACATTTGCCCAAGCAAAGAGCTTGTATTGTAATAGAAAATATTAGGCAACCTTAACGACTGCAGTTAAGCCAACTTCCAGCTTCCATTTCTACCTTGCACATAACTCAGCGTGAACATTTACCATGACCACCATAAGAAACCAAACTTTGTAAGAGTCTGTGTATCTGGATATAAAGAACTGCTATTTTTCCTCGTTAACAGAACAGTCTGCACAATTTTTCCAATTTACAGAAGCCTTAGTAGATTTTCTCTGTATTAAAATTAGCTTCTACAGTAATTCGCATGGCTATAAAACAATAATCTGAGAGAAGAGCTATGACAAGACAGAACTGGCCAGGACATGGGACAACCTTCCTTGCATTATAAATAGTGCCATAAATAGCATTACTTTTCTCACACTATAAATAGGATTCTTATAAATAGTGTTACTCTGCTACTAATTGCAGAGCATTGCTAGAATCTCTGGTATAGGTTAACTACAGCCTCATCAGTTTAAATTTAACTTGTACTTCCTTGCTATCTCAAGGGCATTGTATACCCTGAAAAAAAAGCATAAGAGACAAGCAAAGAAGCAGTCTGTGAAACGATCAGGAAACGACCGGCTCTGCAATTGCCAGTTATTTGGGTTTTTTTAATGCTTACAGTGCAAAACCAAAATATCCCTTACAGAACTGTTCAGAAAAAAAGCCATAAATTACTTGTTGCTTTGTATTTCTGTGAAGTAATGCTTGCTAAATTACCTAATTATCTCGATAATTCTTCTCTTTGCCCCACAGAATGATAAGGGATAGTGAGTCTTTTACCTACCAGGCTACCTTGCTCATGTATGTGATAGCTTGAAGTTCACCATCTATTTTCAATGGAGAGACCACTTTTTTTTTTTTAAATTGATCATACACAAACCAGCATATCAGAAGACCTAGGATTTTTGAAATATTATTCCCCAGTTCAGCCATTACAGAACACTAAATTTCCAGAAATGAAGGACTGTAGGATAACTGAAGACTACTTGTGTCAAAGCAGGGTTGAGCGCCTATAGATCATTCCTACAAGACAGTGGAGCATCTCTCCTGTATCTTATCAGAAGATAAGAAGGGCTTCAGAGGTCAGCCCTAATCCACCATCTGACCTTTGATGGTGCCTTGCATCAAGACTACATGCCCAGGGAAGGGTTCAAGGACAGAGCAACCATTTGTGATATTTGCCTCAGTACTCTCCTACACCTTTCTGAAAGTTCCTCGCCCAGCGCTAGGTCCTACATATTTAAAAAGTCCAATGGATTTCTTTTCCTTTTGAACACTTGTGAACTCTCCATGTTTTCTCATAGCTCTGTGAGTGATCCCACCAGAAGAGTCGTCTCCTCTCAGCTTTCGCCTCCCTCCTGCAGGTTTCTTTGGGTTCTTGCACTGGGGGAGGCAGTGAAAAGCCCATCCCCATCCATCCTACCTCCCTCTCTCATGGTTTCACAGATCTACACTGCATTCCCTCGGAAGGATTCCCACGGAAGATGTGTCTGTACCTTTTGATGGTCTATGCCAGCGCTTCACTGCCCTCACAACTGGAAAACCACCCCAAGAGCAACGTTGAATCTTCAAGGTAATGTTGTTTTATTTTTATTTTTGAAATCTCATTCCCAACAATTGCAGAGAGCAGTCGAACTTGCAGCACTGTTTCCTGGAGCCCAGGTATTTATTTTCTAGATTAAAACCCCCTAATTCCTTCAAACTACCTGCATAAGACATTATTTCACTCTTCCCATCTCCTCTAGCTCCTTGGAGCAGCAGAGTTGCAAGCAGGGCTATGTCCTTTGGACTAGAATAACAACATCTTGCTCTAACGTTTGCCAGAAGCTTGATGCCTTTCGTGACATTTTGCCGACACGAACTCAATCTGTGTTTCACCGTAGCGCCTGGATCTGTTTCCACGGTAATGCTATCTCCCCACTTAATTCCATTTTGCCTTTCTGAGCTTCTTAATTGTCTGCATTTGCCACTAGTGAGCTTTGCCTTCCTGATTTAGGGGGACCTTCCCTCTATATCATCAAGGATGCACATAAATTGTGATTGAATTACTCAAAATTAAAAATGACCTCTGCGGAGAAAATGATCAAAGGCTCTAGTTAAAAACTGTAAGAGGTGAGAACTGGAGATAGGCCCCATCCAAGGCAGGAAAACGCTGTACTTACTCTCTGTCTATGACCAGACAAGTCACCGCTTCAGCCGCAATGACGTTGGCTGTTCTGACATCCTCCCTGAAAGAAAAAATACATTTCTTAAGCAAGCTGTATTATTTCCATGAAAATAATTTTATTTTCAAACATATTGCATTCTTAAAAGCACTTCAATAACAAATTTCTGGGTTTCACAGCTTTTTCCCCTATACTCATTTCACGTTCCATCATCTACACAGGCTTCAAGCACCCAAAAGCTAAAAACATTTAGACTTCTGCTCATGTCCTTCTCCCCGGAAACCACAGAATATCTCGACGTTGGCACATGAAGCATCCAGTCAAGCTGGAGGTCAGCTCCGCTACTTAGCACGGGGACAAGGCATACGGTGTGCTATCAGACGTGCAAGGAGCATGGAGGTGGTTGGGACTGTGCCTACAAAAGGGCCCTGATGAGGACGGAGCTTTTGAAAGGTCTCGGCATCACAGCACCGTGCTGGTACTCTTCAGAAATTCAAAACGTTGCACTTAGAATTGGGCTCTGCACATGTTTTATCTGTATCGCCATTATCTTTGTGTTCTCCCTTCCGTGCCCCACCACAAATTTGGCCATGACCAGCCCCAGCTATAAAATATGATGTTAACTCATTTCAATCCCAACTGTTCCGTAGGGCCTCATACAGGAATGCACATCCTCCCTTTAAGGCAAGCATTAATTAACTTTAATTACTTTTGAGCTATCTTTAATATCTTTAAAACAGAGCAAGCAGAAATGCAAATGCAAAGAACATTAATACTCAGGCCCGTATTCAAATGCCGACTTTGAGCCTCTTTTCAATGAAATTAAGTGTATATTAGTGCTAATTTACCCACACCAACAAACAAAACGACGGTAATTTAATGCAAGTAGAAAGACGCAGCAGACAATTATCTCTATTAATCTCTAAAAGTCTGGTAAATATAGCGAGGGTAAGGAATTATCATATTTAATATCCCCTTAACTTGCTGCAGCCAACTTCTGCCGGTATATTAAAGCATTAAAAATGAGTACGCAAACTTTTGGGTTGTTCATTAATTCCTGTTAAAATTTCAGGTACTTGTCCCGTTACCTCAGATGCCTTTCTGCCACAAAAAGACAGTTTATATCTTTATAGATCAAGATTATAAATGTGATTATAATGACTGTATTATATTATTAGTTATAGGAAGTGTCAAATCAAGAAATTTTTATTTGGGGTATCTCCAAAGCCAACCTGCGCATCCTTGCCTAGAAAACCCCCCTCTGGGACCCTCGTCCCGCAAATCCCGAGGGAAGGGACCGACGGGCAGAACCAGCGTTCCGGTTCCACCATCCCAGCTGATTGTCAGTGGCTTTATAAATCCCGCACACCCTCCTGTTAGGGGATGTTCATCAATCAGGCTGCAAGCAGGATTAAAAATCTCCTCGAGTTTCTAAAAACCAACGCGCTTTCAGTTCTCTAGAAATGTTAAACACCGACATGCATCAGCCGTGAAACACAAAACACGCTCGGACTCCCAAGCTCAAAAATGACAAACATACCTAGGGCCGTGCCACCCCTCTTACGAATTAACCTCGGTCACCTTCAAGCACAAACGAATTGTCGGTCCGTGTTTTCAGAGGTAATATTTTGCCAGGGTGGCCACCAGCTAAAGGACACGGCATTAAACACGGCAAGCAACCATTAGAGCCGCGCCGCGTTAAAGGCAACAGAAATTATTTGAAATTCATGGTGTTAAATGCAACGAGTCATTATTTGAAGTGCGTGGCATCAAATGCAATGTAATTATGAGGACTGCAAGGCATTAAAAGCAAAAGTAATTACTAGAAGGGCACAGCATTAAATGCAAAAGTTGTTAGAAGTGCAGGGCATTAAATGCAGCAAGCAATTATTGAAAGTGCACAGCTTTCAATGTAAAAGTAGGTAATTAAAATGCATGGCATTAAATACAACAAATAATTATTGGAACTGCAAGGCACTAAATGCAAAAATAATTACTAGAAGTGCACGGCATTAAATGCAACAAGTAATTACTAGAAGCGCACGCCATCAAACGCCAGAAGTAATTATGTGAAAGCCTCGCGTGCGGGCACTGACTCGGACACTTTCTGGGCTTCATCGCCGGAGTACTCGTCGCTGCTCCCCGAGAAACAGCACTCTTCGTCGGAGGAATCACCTTCGCTCTCTGAATACTCCATCGCTAACCTTTCCCTCCGCTATTTCCTCCCGGGAAAACGCTTGCTTCCTTCCAGCTCGTTACTATATTTTGTCCTCTGGGCGAGCTCTGGTATTTTACAGCCCCCTCCAGCTTCAAACTTCGGGACCTGGAGAAAGGTCACAGCTGCCGGGGGGAGTTTCGAGGGTGCATCATCAGGAAATACAAGCAGAGGGGATTTTGGAGTCACAAAGAGGGACAGGCTGCACACCAGCGGGTGCGGATCCCGCCCTGGGCACGTGTCCGAGAAGCGGGGCAGGAGACCTCGTACCGCTGCTCTTAACCCCACGGTGGAATTAGGGAACAAAATGCATCACTGTTCTTTCCTCAATATAACTTGTTCTCCACATGCAACTTGGGAAGTTCCAACAATTTTGCTTCTGTTAAGCTGCCAACAACTTAAGAACGATGACTTTTTTTTTTAACCATTTCCAGGAACTTTTCTGATAAAAGTGTATTTCTTGATCCCGTTATTTATAAAGCTGTGTTGCAAAGTGTGAATACAAAAAGCACAGCCTCTGTTCCCTGACTTTACCTTAGACGGTAAAAATTTAACTTGGATAACCCTGGAAACATTCCAGGCCAGGTTGGCCAGGGCTGTGAGCAACCTGATCCGGTTGGAGATGTCCCTGCTCCTGGCAGGGGGGTTGGGCTGGACGGGCTTTGAAGGTCCCTTCCCACCCAAACCACTCTGGGATTCTATGACTGTAAAATCTTTGAGATCATTCCCATCCTTCTGTATTTTTTCATCCAACATCCCCCAAATCACTGGAGTCCTGCTCCAACACTCTCTCACAGCTCCTACCACACCCAACCCCTCAATAATGCCAATATAATTCTTCCAACAGATGGAAACTACATTTGGACAACTTAATTTAACAATATACCATTATATTTGATTGAAACTCGCTGTTACACCACCAGTAAACACCACTCTTCGTTCTTCCCAGAAAATGGACACAACTGGTACAACCCTGGCATGACATCTGGGATCAGTGCCCTCCCAGACACAGCCTCCCGGCACAAAACAGATTGCTGAATTTGGGTACCGCTCCTCAAAATACCCAACAAAGACCATTTTTACCGCCCACGGGAAAGCAAGGGTGCAATCAGAAAATACTCGACAAAAATAATAAGAGGAGATAGAGACGCTGGGTTTTGAGCTATTACCAGTAAATTCAAGCTGTTAACTGATTTTTTCCATAATATATTTTTTCCTTTCACTTATTTCCAACATGTCTTGTCCTAAATACTTCAAATCAACCTTAATAAAAACACTGTAACGAGGTCAAGTGTGCAGTGCCGGAAAGCGGTAAAATGCATTAAAGAACTTGAATATCAGCAAATTAGGAACCTCCAGACAGTCTTCCTGCGGCAAATTTTTAAAACCCACCAGGGAAGATCTAATTTTTTCCTTCCATCTTTTCTTTGAAAACCCTTATTAACACCATTCTCAAGTTTAAATGATCTAAACACTCTTTTCCAGGAGTCCCACGGGACTTGAGCTTTCTACCACAGACTTCTCCCAGGCAGCTGCAGCTTCTGCAGAGCGACCACCAAAGACCACACACTGACCCATCTACTCTTGGTGGTTGGTGAAGGTCCTTCAGTTACCTGGTCAAAGAAAAATGGGTTGTCATCGTCAATTTTAGAGAAAGAAATAAAAAGATCCAACAATCCCAAATAAACATTTTGGGATACTGCTGCAGCAGTCTACAAGCTCATTTAGAAGGATGGTGATCAGCTCCTTAAAGACTTAGTCAGAAAAATTCTGCTCTGTCCTTACTGAACTGATGCTTCTGAAAGCAAATGAAACTCTCAACAACTGCTGCTAAGAATATGCCAAGTTTTAAATCAAAAGTCTTCCAACAAGTAAGGTTTATTTCAGGATGCTGTCTGAAGTCTAATTCTTCTGTCCTTCCTATTAATGCTGGATGTCAGCCCATGAGAAGGAAATCACCCAGAGGGCTTCCAACACCAGAAGGACATGGACCAGTTGGAGAGGGTCCAGAAGAGGCCACAAAGATGATGAGAGGGCTGGAGCAGCTCTGCTGTGAGGCCAGGCTGGGAGAGCTGGGGCTGTTCAGCCTGGAGAAGAGGAGGCTCCGGGGAGACCTGAGAGCGGCTCCCAGTGCCCAAAGGGGGCTGCAGGAAAGGTGGGGAGAGGCTGTTCAGCAGGGCCTGGTGTGACAGGACGAGGGGTGATGGTTTCAAAATAGAGGGAGGCAGATTCAGATCAGATATTAGGAAAAATTTTTACCCTGAGGGTGGTGGAGCCCTGTCCCAGGTTGCCCAGAGAAGTGGTGGATGCCCCATCCCTGAAACATTCCAGGCCAGGTTGGCCGGGGCTCTGAGCAACCTGATCTGGTTGGAGATGTCCCTGCTCCTGGCAGGGGGGTTGGGCCGGGTGGGATTTAACGGTCCCTTCCCACCCAAACCCTTCTGTCATTCTTTGATTTTCAGTTTCATGAATGACGGAAAATCAAGTTTGGTTTAGATAAAATACAATTTATTTTGGTATTACTGCAAGTATCCTAATTTTATATATATATATAGATATAGATATATAATTTTTGCAATCATTGTATGTACCTAGGGAAACAACCGCTGCCACAAATACTGCACCGGACTGCGACTGCTCCCTTGTCTGCCTTGCCGTTGCCTACAGCCCAGCCTTGAGCAAGCCATTTCACTCTCCAATTCCTATACTCCTAAATTTCACTATATAGGAATATATTTCTAGATATAGAACCACAGAATGCTTAGGGAGGCAGAAGCACTACGACAGGCACCTGGCTGCAAGGCCATCGTGGGTTCCGGACCACAGCGGTCACAGCGTTCATAAAGAACGTATCACTTTTGCTATGTTCTCGCCGTATTTAATCCATAACCGATAACCACAAACTACGCAGGAGATAATCTACGACCTCTGCCAAGGCTAATTTAACCCGGTGAGTTACTAATTTGCCATTATTTACGCAAACAGTGACATTAAAATCAGATCAAACCGGGACGGGAGAGTTAAAGTAACACGATACAGCCGTTACACGTGAACAATATCAACCCCGCGCTTACGCAACGTCACTTCAAACCACGTGCAAGAGGTTCACGTGGTCACCGCGACAGCTCAGAAGCAGCTAACGCATACGATAAAATCTGCAAAAATATTTTATAGGTGAGTAAACCAACACACGAGGAGGTCGAGCGCGGTGCGTTAGATTATACGGGCAGCAATTAGCCTCAGCGTGACCAGAGCCGGCAGCTGGCTTCTCTTCAAGAATTAACGAGGCCGCATCCATTTGGCCCGACAGCCTCACTGCCTTGGCACGTTCATAAAGCCGCACGCATGCGATCGCCGCCGAGGCAGGGATCAGATTATCCCTTCACTGTGCCACTCGGACACCGTGCCAGCCTCACTAGCTGGGACCGCTGTATTTATATCCCAAACCCTACAACAACGCACGAGAGGCTTCAGTGGGATTAGGGGAACGACTGCGTCCAAAGCAGCTTCTTACAGGCTGAGGTCCTTCCATAGTTGGGTTTTTTTCACTACCGCTTGTCCTTGGCTGACACTACCAGCCTCCACCACCAAGCCTCCTGGGTACCGAATTCTCAATCCCCTGTACTTCAGGTCGCTCCAGTCCCACCTAAGGCCCGTGGTTTTGTACCGTACTCTTATCTACCTCTTCCCACGGCCAATGCTCTGCCCATGCCCGTGGATCTGAGTGCCCCCACCCTGATGACTGTGCCCACCTTACCTTCCTCGCCATGTTACCCACTCCTCTGGGTCCACCCATGTCCTCCTCACTCTGCAGGCCAAATTCACTGCATCCCTCCTTTACTCCACAAATCCTTTGACTTTCTTCCACACTAACCAACCATTGATGTCAAGAACTTAAGTTTATATGAATAAAATAAAGAGTTTGTCATCACCTTGAGTGTCCCAAGAGGCTCCAACTGCCCTGAGCAGCCTCGCTGGGATCTTCACCCAACATCTTCTGCCCATAGTCCAGGAGCTCCATTTTGGCTCAGCCTGGAACCCTCAATTGTAGGTACAGACTTGCCTCTTGTCTCTAGCCCTACTTCTTGGGTGGACCTTGGATCTACAAGCTAGGTAGCTTGTGTCCCATCTCCTGGATGAACCATGCCTGATGCCATAGCCTTGTTTCGAGCCTCGTCTCTGCTCCATCTCCTGCTGCTCCTGGCAAAGACTCCCTTGAGGGACCCGGGACCTAGGCCATCCCCTCCTTGTGTCTGGGAGAACCCTGTTACCAGCACCCACCTCAGGACTCAGTTTCCCTCAGAATGAGTTTTACTTGGCTAATTACAGCAAACCCTTGCTCGTATTTGCTGCAGGAAATGCCGTACCACTAACGGGAACAAAAGCGTCACTGCAAGAGCAGCAAGTGCCCAAACCCTTCACTTCGGACTAGAAAAAAATTAATATCCTGGACACCAACAGTTAACGACACAAAGGACCACACTGGCGTCTGCTGATGCGAGTGCAGCAAGGGAGCTGGAAACACTCACCCCCGCTCCTTCAGCAGCCTTTTCAGGTCTTGTTAAGCTTGGTTTCACAGATAGCTTCCAGACTAGCCAGCGGGGCTCCTGCGAGAAATCAGCTTCGTCCAGGAACTCCTCAAAGCCTCCTGCTGATGCAATTAGCAATTCTGAGGCTCTGCAAGCCTGTGCTTCCCATCCGGCTCCTCCTTTCATTTGAGCACTGCTCTGTATTGTAGCACAGAGAGACTCGATCCAACTTTCAGATGACTGGAGTAGGTACCGGCAGCGCGCAGAAGAGCTGCAGAGAGTAAATCAGCCCATGCTGGGCTCCAAACCACCATGCCCAGCTACTCCGATGGTCAGGTTAACTCCTCCAAAGCCAACTAGAGCACCCCTCTCCAACATCATGGTCTGTGGTGCTGATGTGCTGATGGGGCCCTATTTTAGTCTGAGTACTCAAGTTCTTGTTCTGTGTGTTATTTTATGGTGGGAAGAGCACGGAAGGGAAAATTATGGGCAAAGTTTAAGATCAATAAGGATGTAAAACTCCTCATTTTCTTCAGTCTGATTTTCTCCTTTTTGCGCACGGAGCGATGGAGCAGGTTTTATACTTTGGCTCTGTGTTCACCTTAAACTTACCTAAGATAAATCAAACCTTCTTCAGGTTTAATTTTCTGGTAAATCAGTGCAACTCACTCCTCGGGCAGTAACCACTGATACTAGGGAAAGGGACGTAGTGGGAACATACAGCCAAGAGGGGACGGAGAAGTTCAAGACCAGTCTCTGGCACAAACACAGCTGTACGCTCACTGAAGGCGACTAAATAATCCACATCCTAAATCTTCTGTGCTCACCTAGAGGATGTGTGTGGCGTCCTATCACCACTAATTTACAAAAAAAAAAAAACCCAATCCCAGTTATGTAATGTCTGGAGAGCAGCACAATACAGCCTTTGAAAATGAAGTGAAAAATCTGAAAAGAATTGATCTGTTGCAGCCTGAGAAGAAGCTAAAAAACTTTGGAGAAGCACTGGAAAAAACCAAAAGAGATTTCACGCTCCACCTACACCGAGCCCGATGAGCAGGGGAAAGTCCTTTCAAAGCAGCATTTACAGTAAGGGGTGGTGCAGTCAAACAGGAAAGACTGGGAGAGACTCTTCAGCAGGGCCTGTTGTGACAGGACGAGGGGTGATGGTTTCAAAACAGAGGGAGGTAGAGTCAGATCATATATTAGGAAAAAGTTTTTTACACGGAGGGTGGAGGAACCCTGTCCCAGGCTGCCCAGAGAGGTGGTGGATGCCCCATCCCTGGAAACATTCCAGGCCAGGTTGGCCGGGGCTGTGAGCAACCTGATCTGGTTGGAGATGTCCCTGCTCCTTGCAGGGGGTTGGACTGGGTGGGCTTTAACGGGCCCTTCCCACCCAAACCATTCTATCATTCTACCAAACATCTGGTTTACAGCCTCTAAAGTTAAAGCCATTAGGTTGGAAAAGATAATCTCCAACCAATAAGGATTACTGCTCTTAAATGCACACTCAGGATGCGACACGTCCCTACCACGGGACTTTGCAGATCTCATTTGCCAGAGTTTTCCTTAGTAAAGTCAAATCAAAGCAAGGAATCCCAGAGCAAGCATCCAAGATAAGACGTTTGACTCTCCGCGACTCCGCTCTATCCACCAGCCACGGAAAAGTATCAAAGTGAACTCCGACAAACACATCCTTACAGAAGCAATAATCCCTCATAGTTATTATTGGAAAATATTGCAACTGCTAGGAGTATATTATGCCGCTAAAAATTACTTTCTGTGAAAAAAAACCCAAAACCAAAAGCAACTTCAAATTAAGTTCTACAACCAACGCATCTAAGAGAATCACAAACAGCGCCTGCAACCAGCTCTCCTCTGTCGCAGCGAGAGTCCTACACAAGAAGTCAAACTGATGTGGACAGAAACGAATTAGTTTCCAGCACCGGTGCGGGATGACACTTTTCCGACCTACAGGAAATTACGCTGCTGGGAGTATGATAGAAGTGTTAAGAGAGCAATTAGAGCTGTCAGCTAGAATATTCCCAGGAGGGAAGTGACGGATCCTCATTCCCGGCCTCGTCTCCTGCTGACGGCGGTGTGTTGATGGATGTTGCTATTGCTTTGAACAAACCCAAACCAGCTCTTTGTGCAGAGAAGCAGCCGGTCTTTTTCTGGGTGGACACATGCCACTCCAACAAGATGGATTTTATTCCTTTGATGGTTCCAAGGGCTAGTTTTATATGATTTTATATGAGTTTTATATAGAATCATAGAACAGTTGGGTTGGCAGGGACCTTTAGAGCCCATCCAGTCTAACCCCCTGCCAGGAGCAGGGCCATCTCCAATCAGATCAGGTTGCTCAGAGCCCCGGCCAACCTGGCCTGGAATGTTTCCAGGGTGATATGTGCTGACGAATATCAGAACATCAAGATGGAAGAGTCAGCAGTTGGCACCATCATAACCCTACAAGAAATCTTCTCCTATACTTTATATCAGCCAAACAGGTATTTAAGAACAAATTGTGATGAATCCCAACGTTCTGTTTGAATATGAGGCCTTTTAATACGGGAAACAGTAGAATGACTCACATCAGTATGAGTAGGAGCAATTTTGTTCTCCCCATCCTTCGTACATCCAGCGTGCAAAGGCATTGCACGGCAAGACCGCAGCTCCCCTCCAGCTTCTCAAGCTTCTGGTCCACGTACAATTTATTGGACCATCATCAGCCGTAGCAAAACCCTCCATATGCCACAATCTCATGCAACAGCCCTAGCACATCAAATGGCTCAAAAACCATCAAGTTAAGACCATACCTCTCTTGGAGGCGCAGACATGCCTCGCTACATATTGTGTTTCTAATTCAAATCTGAATTTGAAATGATAGATGGACCTGAAATGAAACCTTAAGATCTAAGACTCTGAGAGCCGCGTGACTCGCCCCACGGATGCAACCAAGCTGAGTCCAAGCTCCTCCTCTGATGGGGTGAAGGGCCTCTCTGGATCTGTGCTAAACTACTTCAACTGTTCAAATGGGCAATCTCGTACTGAAATTGGGTAAGGGATGAAAAGGTTTAAAAAAAATGCCTGGATGAATCATAGAATCATAGAATGGTTAGGGTTGGAAGGGACCTTCAAAGGTCATCTAGCCCAACCCCCCTGCAAGGAGCAGGGACATCTCCAACCAGATCAGGTTGCTCAGAGCCTCATCCAGCCTGTCCTTGAATGTTTCCAGGGATGGGGCTTCCACCACCTTTCTGGACAACCTGTTCCAGTGTTCTATAACTCGCATCGTAAAAAATGTTTTCCTAATTTCCAATCTAAATCTACCCCCCTCTATTTTAAAACCATTACCCCTCATCCTATTGCAACAGGCCCTACTGTACAGCCTCTCCCCATCTTTCTTGTAGGCCCCCTTGAGGTACTGGAAGACCGCTATCAGGTCTCCCCGGAGCCTCCTCTTCTGCAGGCTGAACAGCCCCAACTCTCTCAGCCTGGCCTCATAAGACAGGTGCTCCAGCCCTCTGATCATCTTTGTGGCCTCCTCTGGACCTTCTCCAACTGGTCCATGTCCTTCTTGTGTTGGTGGCTCCAGAACTGGACACAGTACTCCAGGTGGGGTCTCACCAGGGCAGAGTAGAGGGGGAGAATCACCTCCCTCGATCTGCTGGCCATGCTTCTCTTGATGCAGCCCAGGATGCGGTTGGCCTTCTGGGCCGCAAGGGCGCATTGCCGGCTCATGTTGAGCTTCTTGTCCACCATCACTCCCAAGTCCTTCTCCTCAGGGCTGCTCTCGATCCATTCTCTGCCCAGCCTGGATTTGTGCCTGGGATTGCCATGACCCTCGTGCAGGACCTTGCCCTTGGCCTGGTTAAACTTCATGAGGTTGGCACGGGCCCACCTCTCCAGCCTGTCAAGGTCCCTCTGGATGGCATCCCTCCCTTCCAGCATGTCGACGGCACAACACAGCTTGGTGTCGTCGGCGAACTTGCTGAGGGTGCACTCTATCCCACTGTCCATGTCGCCGACAAAGATGTTGAACAGGGCTGGGCCCAACACGGACCCCTGAGGGACACCACTCGTGACCGGTCTCCACTTGGACATTGAGCTGTTGACCATGACTCTCTGAGTGCGGCCATCCAGCCAACTCCTTATCCACCGAGTGGTCCGTCCATCAAACCCATGTCTCTCCAGTTTAGAGAGAAGGATGTCGTGCGGGACAGTGTCAAAAGCTTTGCACAAGTCCAGGTAGATGATGTCAGTTGCTCATCCCTTGTCCACCGATGCCGTCACCCCCTCATAGAAGGCCACCAGATTGGTCAAGCACGATCTGCCCTTGGTGAAGCCATGTTGGCTGTCACCAACCACCTCCTTGCTCTCCATGTGCCTTAGCATGGTTTCCAGGAGAATCTGCTCCATGACCTTGCCAGGCACAGAGGTGAGGCTGACCGGCCTATAGTTACCTGGGTCCTCCTTGTTCCCCTTTTTAAAAACGGGGGTTATGTTTCCTCTCTTCCAGTCATCGGGGACCTCACCAGACCACCACGACTTCTCAAATACGATGGCCAGTGGCTTGGCAACTTCATCCGCCAGTTCCCTCAGAACCCGCGGATGGATCTCATCAGCTCCCATGGACTTGTGCACCTTTAAGTTCCTCAGATGATCCCGAACCTGCTCTTCGAGTACAATGGGCAGTTCTTCATCCTTGCAGTCCCTGCTTGCACCTTCTACAGCTTGGGTGGTGGGACAAGAACTCTTGTCGGTCAAGACTGAGGCAAAAAAGTCATTGAGTACCTCAGCCTTCTCCATGTCCTGGGTAACCAGGACACCAGTTCCTTCTGGAGGGGGCCTACATTTTCCCTGGACTTTCTTTTGTCCCCTACATACCTATAGAAGCTCTTCTTGTTGCATTTTATATCCCTGGCCAGATTCAGTTCTGCCAGGGCTTTGGCCTTCCTTACCCCATCCCTAGCCACTCGCGCAGCCTCTTTGTAGTCCTCCCAGGCTACCTGTCTCCGTTTCCACCCTCTATAGGCTTCCTTTTTTACTTTCAGTTGGTCCAGGACCTCCTTGCTCATCCATGCCAGCCTCCTGGCCTTTTTGCCCGACTTCTTCGTCGGGATGCACCTCTGCTGATCTTGGAGGAGGTGCTCCTTGAATACAGATCAACTTTCCTGGGCCCCTCTTCCCTCCAGGGCCGCCTCCCATGGCGCTTTGCTCATCAGGTCCCTGAAGAGGCCGAAGTCTGCCCTCTTGAAGTCTAAGGTAGAGAGCTTGCCATGTAGTTTCCTTGCTGCCCCGTGGATCTTGAACTCCACCATGTCATGGTCGCTGCAGCCAAGGCTGTCCTTCAGTTTCACATCCCCCACCAGCCCCTCCCTGTTGGTGAGCACAAGGTCGAGCATGGCACCCCTCCTTGTCGGCTCCTCTAGCGCCTGCAGGAGGAAGTTGTCGTCCACGCATTCCAGGAACTTCCTGGACTGCCTGTGCCCTGCCGTGTTGTCTCTCCAGCAGATGTCAGGGTGGTTGAGGTCCCCCATGAGGACCAGGGCTTGTGACTGTGAGGCTGCTCCTATCTGGCTATAGAGCGCTTTGTCTGCTCTGTCCTCCTGGCCAGGCGGCCTGTAACAGACCCCCACCGTAACGTCCCCTGTCCGTCCCCATCCTCTAATCTTGACCCATAAGCTCTCTGTCAGCTCCTCCTCCATCCCCAGGCGGAGCTCCACACACTCCAGCCGGTTGCCGACGTAGAGAGCAACACGCCCTCCTCATCTCCCCTTCCTGACCTTAAGAAGAAAGAATGGAGAAGAAATATGAGCCAAAGCTTAAATAAAATGATCATGAACATTGAAGTAGGATGGCTTCCAACCATTTTAAATGAATTTAACATTAAAAAAGTGTATCTATCCTGAGCTGGAAAGGGAGAAAGTTCAGGTAGGACTAGAATTTGGGCCTAAATCCCATCAAAAACGGTAACTTTGTCTAAAACAAAGCACTTGGGCTTTTGCTCATGGTTCGTTGTCTTATCAAGTTGCTTTAAACCCACTGGTTTAGTAATAACATCTACAGAACAAGAATAAGAAACCTTTTTATATCGCTCAGTAGTAAAGAAAAATCACCTGGGCTTTCTTCCCGACAACCATTACTCAACCCAAATGCCAGCAAAGTGCAGTAGAATTTTAAATAGGCTGTATAATTTTGAATAGAATAGAATTTTAAATAGGCTTCTATAACCACAAAATACAAATCCCGTGTCAACGGCTGAGAATGGGATATTGGGGATTTTTTTAAATCTACCTCCGACTTTCATCTTACCCACAGTGATTAGAGCAGTGGCAAGCCCAGAAATCTTAGAGAAACGAGGTCTACGGCCGAATTACAGACTGATTTTGAATAGAGTAGTCCAAGTAGTCTGCAGAAGTCATCTGGAAATCCAGAATTACGTTTCTTTGTAAGCGTTCTTGATTAATATTCACAGCATGGCTCTCGCTTGGCAGGAACAGTACGACGAGATGTTCTCCGGATGTCAGTGCCTCCAAGGGAGTGCAATTTTTGCTAAATTAATTTTCTAAAGACGTGAAATTCTAGTGCCTTTGTGACGTAGCAAAGTTTTAGGTAAAAGTTATTACTTTTCCAGTGCATTAAAATTTTACACGTGTATTTCAAGGAAGGATTTTCATTAGGCTTTTGTAGGCAAAATGAAGGCACCAACTTATCAAACTTCTCAATTCAAAGACATTTTTTGAAAAAAAAAGTCGCTATTTCTTTTTTTTTTTGAGAAAAACCCACTAAACAACATTATATTGTTTTGGGTTTACAATCAATAAGTTACACTTAAAATACTTGTTAACGGCTTTTAATCACCATTCTTTGCACGCGACAAAACGTGTTTAAGCTGGGGACTGGGGTTATTTCGAGTCCCTCGGCCGTACTCTAAACTGAGCCCTATTTCACTTATCACACAGCAGAAACACCTAGACAGTGATGAAGAAAACCAGTTGTTAAGAATTCTCAGGTCCCAGAGAAAAATGATTAAAGGTAAGTAATTGTAGGAAAACAGGTTTTCACTTCACCCTTCAGTACTAAAATATAACTGACAGTATTTCCTGGTTTCAGTGAAAAATTCAAATGAATGATGGGTATTTAAAAAAACTTGATCTGAGTCTCTCAGTATAATTTTACGACACACATTAAAGCCAGGTGTTCACTAACTGCAAAAAAACCTAAATATTAGCAGTATTTTGCTAAAGATGCATGATGTCGCATTATTTTCTGATATTTTATATATATGAGATATATATAATATCAGATATTTGCTATAAAGATAATAATACCACATTATTTGCTGATAAATAGCACTTACTCAAAATGACAACTAACAGCTAACAAAATCATAGAATCACAGAAGGGTTTGGGTTGGAAGGGACCTTCAAAGCCCACCCAGTCCAACCCCCCTGTCAGGAGCAGGGCCATCTCCAACCAGATCAGGTTGCTCAGAGCCCCGGCCAACCTGGCCAAAATGCACGTTAACACAATTTCCTTTGGTCTTTCATAGTCACTACATCTCCACCGGTGAGCGAGATATGAGCCAAAGTCTACTGTTTCCAAAAGTTGATGCCGCCGCGGAAGGTGGCAGATGAATTTGGGACACCTGCGAGAAGTGGTGTCCTCACCTCAGCTGTCCTCCCAGGTACACTTGAAAGTGCAAAACATCAATTACTAAAGCATCCGTGCCCACAGCCAGGGTGAGATATTTGGAAAAAAATAACCAATAACCCCTCTTTATTAATTTTAATCAGTTTTTCTTATCGCTTCACGGAAACAGAAGGATTATTGGCAGCGTCGGGGTGTGAACACTTGCAAGTCAGGTACTCACAGGCTGTTATCTGACGCGGGGTCGGCTTTGCCTTTTTACTAGGCAGAGGAACTCGACTTTGTGTTGTCCCTTGAGGAACCCATCTGCTTGGGCTGGGAAATCCAACAAATACAACAGCTGTGAGAACACACTGAGGAGACATGCCGCAGACCGTCACATATTCAGCTGAAATCCTTCTTGTTGTACTCATTTGGAAGAAAAAGAGATGGCTATCTCCTCCCTCATCCTTTGCTACCAAGTCATGCATGCAACCTTATCTGGTTTCAAATGGTGTCATCGTGCTCATCTCATCACGGATGGATTTGCGGACATCCCGCCGAGCATCCCTGGGTGCATGCCGTCAAGAATCCCTTGGCTAATTCACTCCGAAGGGAGAGCCGAAGGCAAGGCCTAATGAGGTGGAGGGGCCGCAGAAGGTCTTCTACTGACAGCCCAACCAAACAACCCCCGAGGTCTTAATGGCCCATCTGAAGACCACAAGAAGGGCTAAGCGAAACTTCACTTCCAGCTCAGTTCTGTTTGCAGTTATTGATGGAATTGAAACAATAAGTTGAAATAGCAGTAATTCAATCTTATCGGGTGATTTTTCATGGGGACATCAGATCTTCGGTGACTGTGGTTCCTGCATGGTTGGTTCCTTCCCTCCAAAGCAACAGCAACAATGCTTAGAAATCATCCTGTACTGATAGGAAAACCATTTCCAATGGACCCACTCCATCAGGAACATGCTCAGTATCTCTCCTAGAAATCACTTAATAATATTTGTATGATTCAGTACAGTGTTTTTGCAAGATGAGAAAGACAGAGAAGAGCAAATGCTGCTGTCTACTGGAATTAATACTGATATTTTTGTAGGTAAAATGCAGCTTAAGTTTAGGATGGATGAAATCAAAGACTAAAGTAGAATCTGAGTGACCTAATGCTGATACACCTACCTGCTTGCCAAATCTACTAATGATTTAAACCAATTATTCTTGCAATTTATTCTGAATTATTGTAATGAACAAGTGTCTCACTAGCAGGTAATTAATAATATTCCCGATGTGAAACAACCCAGAGGCATGAAGTGACCAATTTTTTCATTTATAAGAACTAAAACGTGCACTAGCATCCTACCACACATATTACATCACTGCTTTTAATCAGCCAGTGGGTGACAAGAGTGTCTTTAAGACATACGAAATGTTAATTATGACATTCAAGGACAATTTAATTAAATCTCAGGCAAATCAGCAGAGTTCTAGAAACCAGAGCCTTGCAGACCTACTCTGCATGAGGTACGTCATCTACTGGACTTCATCAGATAATACAAAGCTAGACAAAGCCAAAAGATCAAGAAACTTGCACAAGTAAAGATAAATATTTATAATATTTATAAAGATTTCCTCAAAATAAATGGCGTTACAGCTGAACAGAGCCGGTGTCACAATTTAGTGAGTTCTGAACAGCATCAACTGCTTCATATGCACTAAGATGACTACGTTTATCGATCTACATATCCATATTAGCGTTGCTTTTCTAAGTGTTCTTACTTCTTTAAAAAAAATTAGTAACACTAATAGGCGCTTATGAGAACCTTTTGAAAAGGAAATAAAAGGTAGCAAGCCACACAATTTTGCAGAAAAGCAATTTGCAACAGAATCTGGTGTACAGAGAGGCACACAAAACGGTGTTTGACCCATTTTCTTCACGACGGACTCACCAGCTGCATAGCATGGTGAGTAGCATATTATTTAAGAACTCAGTAGAGAAACACAACCAGGGAATTGAAAAAAACCCAAATTCTCTCAAATAATTACTTCACTTTGGGATATACTGATATTTTAACCTCGTTAAAGAATCAAAGAGCTTGGAGGAACCAGAGTCGTATTATTAGTATACCAATTCATTTTTCACAACATATTAATGAGCAGAGCCTCATCCCGTTATAGAGCACAAATAAAATCTGAGATCAAAGTCTAGCTAATGAGAACAGACACTCTTCCCAGTAACCTGCACAGAACCAAACAGATTAAGAATTTGAGGTTGCTGTTTAGATTTTCCTTGTTTAAGCTATTTAAGTCAACCAAGACTAGTATCGTATTTTATTTGAACAAAATCACATGAATTTCTTACGTGTCTGATTCTGCACAGCTTATTCAGGCCAAATTGCCATCAGAAGAGACCTACTGCTCACGACGACAGCGCTTGCTGCAGCAGAGAAGAAACCAAACTCTTGCACCTCTCTTGTTCTGGTTGAACAAGATGTGCACAAAACAGCTCTTAATTTTTTCAAATTAAAACTGGAAAAGCAATGCAAAAGCTGCTTCTCCGGTTCCATATTACCAAAACATGACCAAGACACAGTAACCTACAGAGAAGCCACACAATGCCTCTACAGCTCAAAACGGAAGGCATCAGCGACCATCTCTGTATACTTCTGGACCTGTGGAAGAAAACATGTTGCTTCATAATGTCCAAAAGCAACAAGAGCTCGTTTTCAATGCATGTGTGTATTTTGTTCTACGAATGAGCGTAGGAACCTACTTACACCTTAATTTTTTCCTTTAAAAATTGGACAAAGCTTGCATGAAGATTTACAGCCTACCAATGGATGGAAAACAGGGAGGTGGGAAAGGACAACTCAATTGGAGAAGCAGCATTTTCTTGGGCAAGGAAGGGCATGGAAAAAATTGAGGTCCTTCAACCTTCACTGAGCACATATACACCATGTATACGCCATCAGTGAAGCCCACTTGCTCTCTCTGACTATTTGAGAAGCTCCAAGACCTGCCTCTCATTAGTCCCTACAGCTCTCACAAGAGACCCTTAGGACCAGAAACAGCGAGAGGACTGAGAGAAGATGACATGACCTGCAAGCGATGAGTTATTGCTTGTTTGTGGACGACTAAACTAATGAAAATGCACGCTAATTAAACCACGTCTCTTGGAAGGTACCCTTCCCCAGCAGGTCCTGACTCACCGCAGACGGTGCCATAGAAAAGCCATAAACCACCACAGATTATGTCAGGAGGGGACAGCTGCAAAGAGTCAGGGCAGTAATTAGCAAAAGTTGGCAACGCTACTGGCAAACGAATTCTGGCAAGGCCTTATCAAAGCCTACCATCAAACCCGTCCCCTTCCTTTTAAACTGTGGGCACATCAACAACGCACTTCCTATCAACTGGGCTGCCCATTTTGTGGTCGGCATATTGGATGAGACCACGCTCCTGCTCCTCTCTGTGATCACAAGAAACCGTATTGTTCTGATAATCTCATAAATCTCATCACACGCTCATAAATAAAGAGATAAAATATATGCCGATGACCATGATGAAACCCAGCACAGCGGGTGACATCATCCACTCAACGAACGATACCTACTGAGATGAACGAATACCATCCTTTGATATTGTTTCAACGCCTCGCATTATGAAGTTAGATCTGCTCTTCCTGAAAACCAACCTCAGAGAAAAGTGTATTTTTTTTCTATCCTAGCTAAATCTGAAACGTAAGTGCAGAGATAACCCAGCTGACTTTGAACATCCAAAATGAGTTTGGGGACTGGTGAGTCTCGCTCTGTTGGCACAGGGCTCTCAAGGAGACACATTCAGCCGGCTGGATCCCCATATGGTTACTGGCACATATACCGACCAATTCCCCGGACACGGTGCCTTGCTTTTTTTTTTCACAAGCAGTATTTTTCAAATAAACACGACTGCTTTCCCCTTGTGTTTTCAGAAACGAGAAGGAACTTAATAATGTATATTCTCCTGCATTAAAAAAAGTGAGAGAGATGAACTAATATTGAAAATTCCTGGGCTTAGGGGTCTGAAATAAAGCCCCTTTTCCTGAGAATGATTTATCTCTCTGCAAGCCTCAGGTTCCCATAACATCTTGAGCCTGGATGGAAAATGAAGATGAACAAATTGTGCAGCGGTCCAATGCTTCTCCTGAGCATTGGTGTCAGTGTCTCATTACTAAATCAAAGCTCCTGACAATTAAAATAGTTCCCTTCCACTCTCTCACTATCCTTAATCTGGAATCTCCACATGGGAAAAACATCTTCTACAGCCATAAAAGCAAAAAAAAAAAAAAAAAAAAAAGGGGAAAATAAGGCTATAAGGTTAGCGACAATATTTTATTGCATGTCTCTCATGAACGGTTTTAAAATGATAAAACGTTTTCTAAATGAGCTTGCATTCCTCCGAGACGCCCTGCTTAGAGAGGCCATATCCTTACCCATAAAACATCAGGTGCTGCTCAAAGGCAGGCACTGGGGGTTACTCTAAAATCTAAATCTTTCCTAAATTTTTGTAGCATCAGGGCAATAAACCAACAGCACAAAAGGCTCAGACTTTCCCAGTGTTCCAAAGATGCTCACCTCTCCTACGTAGAGCGATCTCTCCAAAACTGCCAAATTATTTAAGTCTTTCTCCAAGTCTCTAGGAACCTAGCATCTGCTCTTGTAGACCCCTCCAAAATCCATGCAGATGAGATATATTCCCATTTTAACGACAAGAAAATACTGGGCTCCACAGCTTTTGGAAGCAAATAGCTGCAGCCATAAGCTGGCATTTAGGAAGTCCAGGTTGGACATGATGGAAAACTTAAGAAGAACTTACAGCAGTGCAATAGGTCACCTGGTGACCGATTCTCCATCCCTGGAGATTTTCAAGATTAGGCTGGACAAGACAATGAGGAATTTGCTCCAGCATCGTGACAGCCCCGTTTCAAGCAGGAGGTCAGAGCAGAGACCTTCAGAGCTCCCTTTCAGCCAGCGTTCATCTGATTTTCATCTGTCTCCTGTACGCGATTCCCCCCTCTCTCCAGTAAATTCAACTTGTTTTCAAGAACCATGTAACACAAGACTCACTCTTAGACTAAAACATATTTTCACCCTCGCACTAAGAACTGTTAAAATCCAGGGTGCAAACTCCAGGTCACCTGAATAACAAGAACCAAATGTCTTTTGATGCCACCTCTCAGTTTCCCTTAAGGCAGATACATTCTTAGTGCTCTCTTCAAGCTTTCTCTGAGAATTTTAGATGAGGATTTCAGATGCAAGACAGGAGAGAAAATCACAACTAGAGTCATCTTTACTTTAAAACTACTACATTAACCTATCGTAACATAAGATGTTGGAAATACCTGGCTCCAGAACAGAATCATACTGAGTTTAAAATTCATTCCATCTCCTTTTGCCAAGTTTCAGCCATTACCGGAGAAAATTTCAAAATGTCCAAGGTCAATATATTAAATTCACAGGGAAGCCTTCACAGACTCATGCATACGCTCTGCTTCTTTTAACTTCCAAATAGTTCCACGGAGTTTCACCTTGCTCGATCCCTGTCCCTCCAGCGCAGAGCTGAGAAGAAATTCCTGATCACTTCTGCAACCAAGTGTGTAGAGGAGCTGGCTCTAGACTGGAGTTGCACCCCAGCTTGGTCTTCAGCCCATAAAAGCAACTCCTTGGCAAGGAACCTACCCACGTTTCTCCTCTTCCTGAATTAACTTCCAGGTTAAATGCAACCCCACCTACTCAACTGCAGAAGACTAAGCATTATTTTGAAGGTTACAATCCAGGACCAGAAGCAGCTCATCTACATATTTCACGTCACCATCCCTACCACAGTATGGTGCAAAAGTCACTCAGGTGTTGCAGAAGACACCTAAGAATTAAAAATGAGAGCATCCTCCCATTAATGCCTTTTGTAGATTTTCAGCCAGATTATCATCGGGCTCTTGCCAATGTTATTGATTCTTCACTCAAGAGTTGACTTGGGCTCATCACCTCAACATTTAATTTATCTAAGAGAATAGATGGCTTAATTTGGAAGAAATTTTAAAAAACTTCTTCATGACATCAGCACAGGCAATACTTAAAAAAACCAAAACCAACAAAAACAAACACTAGGAAAGTACGAAGTGGGTTTGGACCCAAGAAAGCAAAGTCAAACCAACAAAGTCATCATCCCTCTCTCCTTACTTAAAGGTTAGTCCTCCTTGCTGAGTTTATTTCCTTTTCACTAGTTTGTGGCCTCTGTTTAAAAGGAAAAAAAAAAAAGTACAAGGCTCACATCATTGCACAGTTGAAAACAACTTATTTGTAAAGTTCCCAACCACCTTACATCTAAAATTACACTATGGAATGGGAAAATAAAATAGCGCCTAGGACAAATGATGATTAACCTGCCATTTGCATCTTTATAAGATCACGGCAAAAACTATTCTAAAACGTTCCAGCTTCTTCTCAATGCTATAATTGAAAACATTTTTTCATTTAATTATAACATGATTGAGGAAATAATGGAATTTAGCAAATGCCTTAAAGATGTGCGTTTGATAGCTTTAGACTTCAGGAATCAAGAACTTGATTTTACACAGCCCAGAGGCTGGGTGGGAAAAAAATGGAATTTGATAGTAATATAAAAATCACATGAATTTAAATCTCTGCCAGCCCCGTTAGCAGTCAGAGCGAAATTGCTTCATTAGGGAAGTTCTGCCATATCAACCTATAATACTTGTTTCAGCCTGAACAAACCTGAGATTAAATTGAGACTGAAGGTCGGCCACAGCCTTAGTTCTTATAAACGAGCTTTTCCCCTTTTTATTAAATATAAACACAGTTAAACCTCTGAAAACGGCTGTGTTCGATCCAACGTACGCAGCACACCATTTCCCCTCTCATACTCTCGGATTTCCAAGGATTTCTGATGCGCTGATGGTGTAACTCCTAAACCATCACATTTGCAAACCGGCCACAATCACTCTGTAGCTCCAACAGCAAAAGCCTGCAGAGACCTCGGTAACAAACACACAGATTTGCTGAAATTAATATAGGAAATAGATTTATTATCAGCAAAATAGCATTTTCTAGGAAGTCTAGTGGTGAAGACCTGGATACTTCCCAGCTACAGCAGGAACAATTTATTACGTTGGCACCAAAAATTTACACTCCAGTTCAAGGCCAAGAGAAAGTGGCTGGTTGGCAAGGAACAGAAGAAAATATATAGAAAAAATCTGTACACAATGGCTCAAAATGAACAAGAGGTGGTCTCAGGGAAAGAACTTCACACGCATGTGGTAAAGTTGAGCTCAGAGGAGGAGAGAATTCTTTGTGGGTCTTTACGGGGAACGTCCCCCAGGCTGGAGGGGCATCAGGAAGAAGCACAGAGATATTTTTAGACAAGCGTAAAAAATGGGCATTAGATGCCAGCATCACCAGTGACTGCAGGAAAAGGTTGGATGGGCATCAGTCATGAAAGCTAAGATGAAGAGTTGGTGTTTGAGGCAAGAAAGCAGAGGAGTCAGGACCCAAACAGAAGGATCCTGGTCAAAGCAGTCACTTAGGATAACAATGATCACAGAATGGTTTGGGCTGGAAAGGACCTTCAAAGCCCACCCAGTCCAACCCCCCTGCAAGAAGCAGGGACATCTCCAACCAGATCAGGTTGCTCAGAGCCCCGGCCAACCTGGCCTGGAATGTTTCCAGGGATGGGGCATCCACCACCTCTTTGGGCAACCTGGGCCAGTGTTCTACCACCCTCTGCGTAACAATGGCTGGAGCAGTCTTACAATGTCCTCGGAGCAAGCAAAGGCCACAAAACCTCTGGAGGATTTTGCTATACAAAAGCATCTTGGAGCCTTTCTATATAGAGAAGTTGACAGATCTGACCGAGCTTGGAGGTGGGGTTTTAGAGAAAAGCCTGAAGATAACATGCACCTTGGAGACACGAAGGACAGACAGGATGGCACTGCTGTGCACAGAGGAAGAAACCAGTGGGAAGTTGGCATAATTTATTGGAATCCCACTGGCAGCCAGTCGTCTCTAGGAGACATCAAAGAAAAAGCTGAGATCCCTGTTTGGAGGGAGACAAGTCCAGAAAACGAGCTGTGAGACATCAGGACAGAGATAATAAGCTGAAGTTCCAATGAAGAGAGGAAAAAGACATGAAGGAGCAAGCAACCCCCGCACAGAATCCGAAGAACAGACACCGTCTCTCCACTGAGTATAACAAGAAGAAAGTTGGTAATGCCAAGAGAAGGCCGCAGTTGGCAGCTCTGAATTCCAATGACAACTCTAAAAAACCAAAAATGGATTGCTGGTCCTGGGTTTTTTTATGAATGCTTAAGAGTGGCTTTACTAAAAGACTAATAGTTGAGTTGATAGACCAGAAGATGAAGAAAGAAAAAAAAAAATTAAAAAAAACCCCAACATGCATTTAGGGTAATGCAAGGACATGCATTTGAACGTGGCCCTGAATGACCTGCTCTAATTAGAGCTGTTTTGAGCGTGGAGTGTACTAGATACCCTCTGCAAGCCCCTGCCAGCTGAAATAATGAGTCAACGATGCTGTAATATTAGACGACAAGAAATCCCACCAGCTTTCCATAGAATAAATAGCATCAGTGGTAAGAAGAGAGGAGAACAGGGCAGCAGCTCCTACCTCTGCGACTGAGGAGACCAAAATGTGCTCAGCTGGTGAGGGATAAGACCTAAGAGAGGGTAAGAAATCAAGGGAAAAGTAAAGGGAGATACAGATTATAGACAAGATACATGTTAATGGAGGCCATGAAGATGACTCCAAGAAGAGACCAGGTGAAAACTTTTTTGCATCTGCAGTAGCAAAGGAGGAGGACAGAGCTCCAGTGGGACGTGGGACAGCAAGTCAGGAGAACTGTGTCTTGTCCATTTTCTCTTTGGAAAGAGAAAAGCAGCGAGGTATTGGGCAGAGAAAGGAGACATAAGCTTGACAAATGATGGTCAGGGAGTGACAAGACAGCCAGGGGACTGTTGTTTATTTAGAGAGATGGCAGAGCGAGCAAGACAATAATCATA
Source organism: Chlamydotis macqueenii (assembly GCF_036417535.1). NCBI lineage: Eukaryota > Metazoa > Chordata > Aves > Otidiformes > Otididae > Chlamydotis > Chlamydotis macqueenii. Next base: position 16,451,531 of record NC_141562.1, read on the forward strand.
ATTAAGGAGATAAGGCTGCTGCGGGATTTCTGCCAGCACAGTTTGGCAGCACAAGAGCAAATGGATCTGGGGATACGGAGACTGCGTTCAGAGAAGAACAAAAAGAGAGAGGAGGTTTGGAGCCTTAAACCCACAGAGAATCAACTGCTGAAGGGGCGGGCGCAGGAAGACGGGGCCACGGGAAGGAAAGGAGGGGTCCTGGTGATGACAAGAGGGGTTCTCAACGAGCCAGATGCCATGGTGAGGCTTTAAAAAAGCAGATAACTCCATCGTGGAAAAGGCAGCATGGTCCAGTCTATCCCACAAAGACCTAGAGACTAAAGGTTAATCCCAGGGCTGAGCCTGGGCTCCTCTTTCGCCTTCATCCATCGGCAGCCTGACCCACTGAAGAAAGCTGCCGAAGGCTCCCGTATCCATCAAAGATGTCTCTCTGGGGAAAATCCAACATTGGCTACCAGAGCACTGCAGGGTGCCCCAGTAAGGAACCTTTGTTTAAGCCCCGTTGGCAGGGTCTGTGGTATCCCAGCTACGATGCTTACTGGGGAGCTTGCCAGCACAGCTCCCAGCCCAGCCGCGGGGTCGGACTGGTTCATGCGCTGTCCCACACAATTGGCACAGCTGCAGTTCATTCCCCGAATTCGACTTAAAAATGGAAAGCTCCAGCCCCAGACAAAGTTTCCGAGGGTCAGCGACGACGTAGTTCAGCCTAACAAAATGTTAGTAGGTCACTGAGCACCTACAAGGAGCACGCCTAAATAACGCCACATATAACCCCCAAATCTTTTGTGTTGAGTAAACAGATGCCATCGGTCAGCGTTTATATCGACGTTACACATAAATAACGCACTTTTCAATACCATTTCAAAAAATTGGCTTTCAGACAGTTGTTGTTGGAGCCAAACATAAAGGTAACACGAGCTTGGCACACGAAGTCCCGTTGCTGTAACAGGAGCACTGCTGTGTCTCGCAAAAGCTATGCTCAGATTGCACCTTTGCCTAAAATAAGACCTGACTTTGTTCAGTGATAACACAATCTGTTTATTTTTAGATGTTAAAACGCTCAGGGTGGTGTTTCCAGGCAGCCTAGATCCAAGACCTCAGTGGCGAGGTCGGCTCCAGCTCTCCTTTCCGAGCCCCACTGACACCCCATGGGGACAGGGACAAGCTGGGACAACACGTATTTGCTTCAACGTGCCAAGTACTTAAAAGCTTAACTGTATCATTCGCATCAACGCTCAATGCGACTTACTTCACGTTCAGAGCCTGCAACCAAAAACGGAGCCATCGGAGCCTGATTTGCCATCATCGCAGAGAGGCATAAACAGCCTCTCTGCCAAGTCTTGAAATGGAGAAAAGATCTGTCCTAAAACTTACAGTTGATGTTAATAAGAATTAAATTCTGGTCTGGTAGACCTATGGCTGTCAAGAAATACCAATATACCCAGTATAGGAATAGTATACAGTCTACAAAACTCCTTGTGGGAGGAAAGATGAAGAGGAGAAAAGCAAATCTTAAAAGACTTGGTCTAGAGGTCCTGCACCCATCGCCCAAGCCCGACGTGCATCTGCTCCGACAATAAAGCCATTTTCACGAAGGGTGGGCACCACGTCTCATCTCTCCGGTGAGATTACCAAGCTGCCAGCCCAGGTGACGTTTCTCGTGCTGTGCTCATGCCTGGATTAGGAATTTATTCGTCATCGCCAGTTTACGGAACACACAAGCACATCTCCCACTAGAGCAGCCAGCACTTGTCTACTGCCCCTGATGGTTTGACCAACCCAAAGTGAAAAGCTTCCCACCCTATAACAAAGCTAAAAGCCAGCTAAAATGGTGGATGAAAAAAAATAATAATCATGCTTTACCAGGCTGATACGGTTCATTGAATGATGCTGTGCAGATGGCAATGCCAACCCGTGTTTCAGGGTGACACACCATGAGTGATGAAGGTCATCAGCCCAGTCAGATGTCGTTAAATGCCTAAATGGCTGTGATTTCTTTCTATGATTTGTAAATAATGTCATAGCTCTGCCACAGAGAGAGACTCCAGCCCATCGCCAAGCACATCCCTCAGACAAAATAAGCAAACAAACAAAAAAAAAAACCAACCCAAAATTGGGTACTCCAGGCTCAACCAGGTTCTTAAATTAAGTGCTGTAAAAGAGGGCATTGCCCTTTCGTCATCTTCTTGTCCATTTAAATGAGAATTACTTGAAAAGGGTGATCTTAAAATGGTTTTTTAATATTGCAGAGCTCCTAAGAAAACAGAATTAAATTGGCGCTCATACAGACAAACAGCCAGCTCCAGCCCTGTAAATATTTCATCCTTAATTTTGAGTGAGTCCTTGGCAGTTAACTACGCTACTCAACAGTTCGATGGCTGTAACAGAAAACCCGGAGAATAGATTTTCGTCAGTAGGCTTCCCATTGGTAACACTTCCCATACGTAGTCACTCAGAGGCTTTTTCTTTTTTTAGTCCCAAAGGAAATACAGTCGATAACTCCGAGTGGGATTCAGCTGCCCTCTACGCATCCGGGATCCCGTCCAGCCCAGCTGTCTGCATGGGCCGGGCAGCTCCGGAGGGGACAGATGGCAGAGGAGAGTCAGCGCTGGATGAATCACCCCTTGTAAGGGTCACTGTGTTCCTGTCAACCTACAGACTACTGACCCCTAAACAAAATAGGTGGGACGTGCAGCTCTCAGGGGGACAAAAAGTCTACAAATTGGAAAGGATGTTGATTATTTGACGATATTGCAGAGCTATGGAATCCACAAACTTTCCTTAAATGCTCATTTATCCAGCTTTGGTGTTGCTACACAATATTCTTCTTCTTAACTCATAACCTACTGCGTTGCTATGAGCAAAACCAAAGTCATTTGGATTCTGGGCATGCTGCACGGAGGAGATGACCTGTAGCCAGTGGCTGATGCTGGAGTTGGGATTCTGATGGGCAGGAGAGCTCAGAAAGGGAATGGGGTCATTCAAGGACGACACGGTACAGAAAAGTCATCTTAAAAATAGCAAATCTATCATGGCGAAGACCCTTCTTGCCTGCTGAATAACCCGGATGACATAAATTTAATCAAAATGTCATTTAAATGGTGTACCTTTTGTATTTAAATTACCCAGCACGCAAAACGAAAGCCAGAAAAATATATTATTCTATATTTTTAGAGGTGGAATTATTTTAGTATGCTTTTCTAAGGAACATTCTATTATTTTTAAACCAGAGGTTTAATATTAATTATTTCACATTACTATGGTGCCTTATAACGATCACAAAATCTAGGCATTGCATCCCCATACTGGGTTACTGTGCATCCTGGCCGAAAAAACCAAACCCTCAATTTTCTACACATGAAAAATTTATAAGTGAGCTACAAGCCTGGTACACAAGATCAAATCTATCCCTGGTACAAAACGAAGAGGAGCCACATCACGTTGCATGAATATGTGTCGTGATTTTGTTTAGAAGTGGCAGCTTCTGTAGGAAACTGCTAGAAGTCGCTCCCCTTTGTTCAGGGGACTCGGCCGGGCCTAGGGCGGACCCGCTGCTGGCCAAGGCCAAGCCGATTGGTAGCAGAATGTCCTGTGATAACGCCTCTGCGATAATGTATTTAAGAAGGGGAAAACAGGAAAAAAAAAGAGAGAAGAGAAGATGTGAAGAAGCTGAGTGGGGGCAGAGGTGGAGAGGGGGAGGCGCAGGCCTCATGGGCCTTGCAGGCCTCACCCTCTGGCCTCTCGCCAGGCAGCCGGCTGGGCCTGACTCGGTCCGGCCCGGCTGCAAGGAGTGGAGAGGAGATGAGAAGTGAATAAGATGTAAAAAAGATCCTGAGAGACGTCTGCCAGCCTGTTGTGAGGAACGGCTGCAGACGCCAAGGTCAGTTCAGAAGGAGGGGGAGGAGTAATGCGACTCCTGGCCAAGATTCCCCTGCAGCCTGTGGTGACGACCATGGTGGAGCAGGTTGTCCCCCTGCAGCCCATGGAGGTCCACGGAGGAGCAGAGATCCACTTGGAGCCCGTGAAGGACCCCACACCGGGGGAGGTGGGTGCCTGAAGGCGGCTGTGGCCCATGGAGGGCCCGCTGGGACAGCCGTTCTGGAGGGACTGCACCCCGTGGAAGAGATGACCCACGCCGGAGCAGTTCCACGAAGGACTGTGGCGTAGGGGTGGGACCCCACAACGGAGCAGGGGAGGAATGCGAGGAGTTCTTCCCCCGACCATGAAGCAGTGGCACGAAACAACATGTGATGAACTGACTACAACCCTCATTCCCTCTTCCCCCCTGTGCCACTCGGGGGGGGGGAAGTGGTAGAGATAATGTTAAGCTCGGGAAGAGGGAGGGGTGGGGGGAGGTTATCTTGTTCTCTGTCTCATTCTCCTGCTGTTTGTAGTAACAAATGAATAGTTTTCCCCAAGTCGAGTCTGTTTTGCCCGTGATGGTAACTTTAAGGATTTCTCCCTGTCCTTATCTCAAACCTCGAGCCGTTTTTCCTTATATTTTCTCTCCCTGTTCTCTTGGAAGGTGGGGGGAGTGAGAGAGAGACTGCGTAGTCTGGTCCGATCGGGGCTGAACTACGACAGTGTGTCAATAAACTCAAGCAGCCATCGCGTGTTGTAAGCAGGCATCGTTTTTTAACGCCCTTAAATGCGATGACACTCAAGGATGTTCAGTTAAATATGTGTGTAGCTATGTAGATGATAGGAGTTAGGCAAAAAAAAAAAAACCCAACCCAATGAAGGTATTTTTTGCTCTTTTTTCCCCCCATATGATTATATACTCTTGTAAACCTGCCCTGAGGATTAGCGAACACGAATTATCTTGTCTCCATCACGGGTAGTTACTCGTTCACACACAGCATCCCTGGCAGTGATTCGTGCTCCTCTCTCCGCATCCCCCGTAGGCATCCGTATTTATTTTTGGTTGAGGGAGTAAAAAGAATTATAATTCAGTGCTGTATTTTTCAGTTCCACTTAATGCTTACAAACCTGAACGGAGCTAGCGGGACTATTTCGATGGAAGCATTTTCCCAAGAAAACATGTGATTTCCTCTGGAGGACTTCTACAGGGATTTTTTTTCCCCTCTCCTTATTAATACATTTATTTTGGATTATGGATTTTTTCCCTTCCCAACTAGAAACACTTGGCATAAACCAGCATTTCAGCATTTTGACAAAAGCATCATAATTCTGAAATTTTAGGATGAAACATTTTGAGTCAATTGGCAACATTCATTGTTGACAGCAACATGTTGACATAAAGGTCTCATTGTTTATGAGAGTAAAACCCGAAATACTACAAGTTGCTGCAGGATAGAAATCAGGTGGGGTTTTTTTTGTTTGATTTTTTTTTTTTTGCCATAGCACAGGTACTGCTCGGAAAAAAACCAAACCAAACAACATGAAAAGAGGCAAAGGGGAAAAGTCTGGAGGATTCAGTCGACACGAGAAGAAGCCATCAGCCCTTCCAGGGTATTGCACATCCTCCAAATGAGAAAGGCAAATTGCAACCCTGGGTTTATACTCTTTTAAGGAAGGAAAACGTACCAGGTCTGACCCCAACAATCACTTCTATCGCTAACCGGCTTCACTCATCCCAGGTCAAACGAGGATACATCAACCAAATCATGCTATTTTCAAAACTTTATCACAAGGACATATACTTTTATTTGGATAATGCTCTAGAAGCTTTGTTATCTAACAAAGTGGTAGAAAGCTGGAACAGGTGGTGGAACTGGCCCAAATCGCCCAGAGAGGTGGTGGATGCCCCATCCCTGGAAACATTCTAGGCCAGGTTGGCCGGGGCTCTGAGCAACCTGATCTGGTTGGAGATGTCCCTGCTCCTGGCAGGAGGGTTGGACTGGGTGGGCTTTGAAGGTCCCTTCCAGCCCAAATCCTTCTGTGATTCTAATAAAAAGCAATAATATAATATCTCTGTGGTATTTCCTACGCATTACAGATGTCAGCAATAGGGTTTCTTTCAAGCTCTGGAATAACGCTCCAGCAAAAAGACATCGGAAAAATTTTCAGATGTTCACTGCAGTAAGTGTAAGCAAAACCATTCGTAACCATAAAACCCCTGTAATTCTGCTCTCCTCCATCTGGCACAGCCGTGTTGCCCAACGTTAAATATATTTTTAACTCAGCGGAAGGAATATTGCTCTTGCTCGGTAGGGCTGCATCCTCAAAGGAAAGCAAATATACAGTTGTAGTTCCCAGGCTATGATTCAGTGGTAAAAAAGCCAAAACTATTAATAAAGCTGTGCTCTTATAAACTAACGATCATTATCTTTGAGACTCAAACCAACCTGATTATTTGTTAACTACAGTTGAGCCATGAAGCTGGCTTGGGCCTAACTTCCTGGTAAAAACCAGAGCAACTTAATTTCTGTACATTTTGTTAGAAGAGTAGTAAATTTTGAATTTACTGCTAATTGTCTCCTAATGGCTATTTTCCCCCAAACAATTTTTTCTTTAAGAGAGTAAATAAAAAGCCAGATATTTGTTTTCTTTTTCTCTGTGACAATAAATTTTAAAAGGCCTGTTTTGCGCACAGGCCTTCCATTAATACGATTGCCTGTATTCTGTTCCGACAGTAACTGATGCATTCTCATGATTATGTATTTGATGCCAACAGGCTTGTGAAATGCAAAGCAGATGCTCAAATCACAGCGCGAGGCAGGCGACTGATAAGGCACAAAAGCCTCCAATTTCTGGTGTTCACTGATCTTGCTTAAATACATCATCATCATTTGGTTTTCCTTCTTAAAATGGCGTTTACTCTCGCTCGACTGCAACGGGTTTTGGGTGAGCGTTATTATAAAATAAAGTTGTGTCTCCTTTCCAACTCAATTGCCCCAAAATTCAAGAAATTTGGAAAAAAGATATTTGACAATTTGAGTACTGCATCCAGTTCTGGAGACCCCAACACCAGAAGGACATGGACCAGTTGGAGAGGGTCCAGAGGAGGCCATGAAGATGATGAGAGGGCTGGAGCAGCTCTGCTGTGAGGCCAGGCTGAGAGAGCTGGGGCTGTTCAGCCTGGAGAAGAGGAGGCTCCGGGGAGACCTCAGAGCGGCCTCCCAGTGCTCAAAGGGGGCTGCAGGAAAGATGGGGAGAGACTGTTCAGCAGGGCCTGTTGTGACAGGACGAGGGGTAATAGTTTTGAAATAGAGGGAGGTAGAGTCAGATCAGGTATTAGGAAATTTTTTTTTACCCTGAGGGTGGTGGAACACTGTCCCAGGTTGCCCAGAGAGGTGGCAGATGCCCCATCCCTGGAAACGTTCAAGGCCAGGTTGGCCGGGGCTCTGAGCAACCTGATCTGGTTGGAGATGTCCCTGCTCCTGGCAGGGGGGTTGGACTGGATGGGCTTTGAAGGTCCCTTCCCACCCAAACCATTCTATGATTCTATCACAATGGGGAAAATCAAGCGGCTGAAAACCCCCAATTCATCATCTCACCGCTTAACTCCAGCCCTACTCGAGCTTTTAAAGCGATCATCTAAACACAGACATTGAAGAGCCTTTGTGGGTGTGATTTTTTGCAATTGTCCTCCTTACTTTGGCCATAAAGAAACCCTTTGCCTATTCAAGCCTGGAAGAGCAGTTCTTCTGGAACTTGCTCTTCAGAGCAAATCTGAAAAGCTGTCCAGCTTTTTGAGAAGGTTCACCAACGCCAACTTGACTTAAGGTGTTACCAACTTTCTCCATCACCAGCAAACAAATGAGTAAAAAACCTCAAATTATGGACTGAGCAGCTCTTTGCCAAAATGCAGAATGGTACTGCAGCCAGTTAGCTCTAGTTCCAAAAGTCTTTAGAGAAGAAGTGTTGTTCTTGCTAAAGAAAAAGTAGGAGTGAGTTCCAGAGATCTTACCAAGTGACTCAAGATGCTAGAAACTGTAACTATAGTAAAGAAAAAATATTATTTGTCTTCATATTAAAGAGCTTGTTGACACTTGGATAGTCTCAGACAAAAGAGTCTTGAGCTCCCTGTGAATCGAAAAGCCAACTGCACCTCCGAGAACCTGAAGGCAGCTCACACAAGGAGCAGATGGCCCATCCAAAAAAACCCCATCACATTAAAACCTGCATTTCTTCTCATTCTGCACACTTAAACTGCAGGACTAATCGCTACAGAAAGCTGTGAATTTTAAAACTGCTTGCACATTTGAGAAGTAAGTCGACAACCCACCAAGGATCATAAATTATAACGTCACCAGCTCTGGTTCAGGATGTTCTTCAGCAATTGGTTCTGGGTGCTGTAAAAGACAGGACGCCAGGCTAGACAGACCTTTGGTTTCACCTGGTGTGATCCATCCTATATCCTTATTTGAGACAAGAGTCAGTAATATCTATTTATTCCTGTTGGAAAAGCATAAGGTAGCCTTCGCCTCTGTAGTCACAACGCAGCGCTCACGGGCAGGATGCTGTTAGAGCCAGCATATCACACTCTGTCCCTCTGGGTCCTTTCCCCCTCATTTCTTGATACACGGGGTGGCTGAAGTCAACACAGCTCAAAAAAAAAAAAAAAAAAAAACAGATTTATTTTTTTCTAGGTGACGAAGGCATAGCTACGTTTTGCTGAGTTAGAGCACGCCTAACAACCACCGTGGTGAACCTGCCAGCTCATTTTAAAAGGCTCTGGATGAGTCCCATAATTAGGAGCCTCTTCCCTGCCAGGGAACTTCCCCAAGCATCAAGAGCTTTTGGCAACCAGCTGAAGACGCTCGCCGCAAGCTCCCGCGTAAACCAACACAATACTGGCTTGTGTTTTGTGAAGAAATAAAGGGTGAAGAATGTGTGCTCGGAGAAAGTGAAGCAACCACCTCAGCAATCAAGACGTGCCTGCGATAATGTAATTAAACAAATCACAAAGGCCCTGATGAAGATTTCAAAATTTACTTTGCAACAACAGTATCGTAAGATATCTCCATTTCTGCTGGAGCCATGCCCCAGCTACGTACTCCGAGATCAGGGCACCAGAATGCCAGAACCCAGCCTGAACAGGACAGGAAGACATTTTAGTAGCATTTAATGACCGCTGTGGTGTGCCCTTAGGAGACCAATCGGAGCCAAGGTCCACCCAGCCATGCCTCCCGATCCCAGCAGGGGCCAGATGCCTGCAGGAACAAAGCCAACCCCAGGAGGAACCATATGGTGACTCCAGCTCGGTGTCACTTTGCCTCCTCGCTTCCAGCTGTCCAGGCTTTTGGGCTTTTACCCTCCAAAGCCTTTGGGAAGGTTTGGTTTCAGCAGTTTGCCAACAGCTTTTCCAAACCCTTAAAAGCTTCTGGTGCTTCTTGCCTCTCAGGGTAATGGGTCAAAACCCATCAGCCACCACCCAGGAGGTCTCGCCTGACTTTATGGGCAGGGATCTAAGCAGGGAGGGAAAGAGGATGGAGAATACAGCTTGTAATGGCTGAAATACCTTTTAAGATCACTCAGTACTTGTAACAAATGTAAAAAGCAGCTGACGTAATGGATGAAATAACTTCCAGCTGGTCCTCAGAGGCCCTGTGTCCAGGCTCCGCGAGCTGCGCACACAGTAGTGCCGGCCCCAGGCAGGAGATGGGCTACAAAATACCCATGGCTTAAAGAAGGCCCCGTTATTTAGCAAGAGAGGTGATGAGTAGTGCTTCCCAACTGTCTAGCTCCTGTTAGCCAAAGTTAAAAGGGTCTTTTTCGGTTGTCTTTAAACTCATTCTGCTGTGCACCAACATCTGAAGCACTGCTTCCATTTTATGATTTCCATCACTACAGGTACACCTTCATCTCCACAGGGCTCCTGGCTGGAAAACGATGTTTTCCTGAACTGAATTTCTACCCCACGGCTGTTTTATCTTTCTTTTTCTTTTTTTCCCTGCCTCCTAACAGGGTTGGAATGGGAATAGTGAATCTCTTCCCACCATGACCCCCGGCACGACAGCTGAGCGCAGAACTGCATCATGCCAAGGCCATGAGCAAGAGAAATCGTTGTAGGTGGGAACTTTCCGTAACTCTCCCAGTTAGGACCACGCAGCCCATTGTCCCATCCCTTTTCCATCACAGATCCCATTTCCTTTCTTACACCATCTTTTTGCTGCTCCCCAGACCAGCCCGACCACTCTTGGGTGGTTGGATGCCTCTTTCCCAAGCACACTGATCACAACAGAAAGACTAGTACTTCTCCCTAGAGAAACTGAAATCAAACTATATTATCCCCATAAGAGATACATACCTATTTTTATAAATACATATATAATTTTTTTAAAAATATTTTTTTATATATATAAAAATATGCCAGTCTGAATGAGAGTCCTGTTTGCCATGTACCTACTTGTGCAATTGCCTTGGAAATCTTTGCTGCTCTGTTATAGAGCAATAAACATTTCCGACCCTCCATCCCATTCCCTCTTCCCAAGAAAATTCAGGACAATTAGGTTAATAGATCAAGAAGATGATACGGTTCTACTTGAAGCAGTGTATCGCGAGCAAAGCGTCCGACGAAAATGAAATGTAACTCTAATGTGCGTCGAGAAGTTCAGCCAAGGACTTTGAAAAAGCTTTTCTAGACACAACTCTTCAGGCATGGCGATGGCTGAGAGAAATTAAATAAAATAAATTACAGTAAACTAAAATTTGTTAGGTGTGTCCCAACAGGTGATTTGTAATAAGCTGAAATTCGCACGTGTCAAATGAAAATACTGGAGTACTGCGTCCAGTTCTGGAGACCCCAACATCAGAAGGACGTGGAGCTGTTGGAGAGGGTCCAGAGGAGGCCACGAAGATGATGAGAGGGCTGGAGCAGCTCTGCTGTGAGGCCAGGCTGAGAGAGCTGGGGCTGTTCAGCCTGGGGAAGAGGAGGCTCCGGGGAGACCTGAGAGCGGCCTCCCAGTGCCCAAAGGGGGCTGCAGGAAAGGTGGGGAGAGACTCTTCAGCAGGGCCTGTTGTGACAGGACAAGGGGTGATGGTTTTAAAATAGAGGGAGGCAGATTCAGACTGGACATAAGGAAGACATTTTTTTACCCTGAGGGTGGTAGAGCACTGTCCCAGGTTGCCCAGAGAGGTGGTGGATGCCCCATCCCTGGAAACATTCCAGGCCAGGTTGGCCGGGGCTGTGAGCAACCTGATCTGGTTGGAGATGTCCCTGCTCCTGGCAGGGGGTTGGGCTGGGTGGGCTTTGAAGGTCCCTTCCCACCCAAACCCTTCTGTGATTCTATGATTTAAAGAAGCACTGGCATTTCCCTGTGTTTCTTTCTGATGCCTGAGGGCAACTTCCACCACAGCAATTCACACTATTTTTTGTGGAAATATGGTATAGAGTTTTTGGATGGTCAGCAAGGAACCTGTCTTTTGACACTCCTACCCATACAGCTATATATTGTTTTACTCCTCCTGCAAATTATCAGTGCACAAAACAGGGATTTGGAGCAATTAGAGAGGTGGTTTCTGTAATATCTGGAAAATAATGATATAGGGGCCTCCATACAAATTGGAAATAGTACCAATCCTCTTGAAAGGAAGATCTTGTTACGTCCCACAAGGGACAAGTACTGCCATTCTTATTTTCAAATCATTGTGAAGGTAACAAAAAATTTATTTATAGATCTGTTACTGTAGCTCAACTGTAATTGTCACCATGGCAGAGAACCACCTGCACAACCCAACGACTGCAATTTCTTCTTCTCCCTATGTACCACAAATGCATTTAAAAAAAAGAATAAGAAACAAAAATCTATGTCTTATTCTTTACAAAAGAATAAGACGCAGACTAAACCATGTTTTCCATCCGATGAGATGAATGGATGACCGCTCCAAGAAGGACATCCTTCAGCCAGGGCTCTCTGCACCAAGCAGGAGCTTCCTCTCGTGGTCCCATCTGCAAGTTGACCAGCCACAACTGCCGTAGGCAGGAAGCCTTCCCAAATTCCCACTCCTTTTCTGCAGTGTCCTAAAATCATTCACACTGGTCGCTGAGATGCCCTCGTCTATTTGTACAAATTTAAATCAAAGCATGGCATCTATATTTCCACTGCTTTTTCCAGTACGATGCACTCCCAGCATTTATATTTATACGTAGAGACATAAAATAGATATACATGCACTGTGGAGGCCAGAGCAAGACCTACCTCAGCTTCAACCTGAGCTACTCTCCCAAATTCTTCCTCTCTTGCCACTACCCAGAAGACTTGAGCTTGCCGCGTGCTTAGGGATCTCCTCTTTCCAAAGCCAACACACTTGCCAGAAAATCCCTGTTATTTGACCTGAAGAGTTGGCCAGTCTGGCCAAAGTGTTATGAACTGAACTAGGAGTAATTCTTTCCAAATCCCTCTCCTGCTCACCAAGGTGGGCTCCGTCACCGCCTCTCCAGAACATCAACACTCTGCCACGTGCCTCTGCTCTTATGCCCCGCTGTCTGGAGCTCCTCCTGGATCCCCAAACCAGGTGAAATCCTGCAACGACAGCTCTATCTAAACGTAATGTATCATGTCATACATAATGCGCCAGCAAAGAGGTGATGGCTCCAATTGTTCCTCTTTTGAGTTGGCCTACGGGAAACAACTTCTGAAGGAGAAAGTGTTGTCTTTTATATCCCTAAAGATCTGGTTTTCTCTCCTCTCTTATTCCCTCATCACTCTCCGTAAGACTGCCTGACGCAGACTAAACCATGTTTTCCATCCAATGAGATGAATGGATGACCGCTCCAAAAACATCACCTCTGGAAGACGATGTGGTGTGGCTTGAACAGATGCTCTTGTGCAAGGATGCAGTTGTGCGGTGCCATCAAGGCTGCACATCGTAATTATTAGCTAGTTTTTTTGTACATGAGTCATGAAGTTGTTGAGTTATTTCTCTTTGCTGACTTGAATGAATTATTTCCCTGATGACAGCAATAATTATTAGACACATAGCCTTACAATGTTTTCTTTCCAACTACGAAAACATCTCCAAAAAAGAACGGATTGTGAGTACACCGTAAATTATGTATTGCCGTATTGTAAATGCTACATCTGCCGTCTCAGCGCCAATTAGCCAGGAAGGTAAGAGAACAGCCTAACGGCTGGGAGCCTTGAGTATTACCGGAAGATGATGCGGCCCATCATTTCATGGCTCATTTCGTTCCAGCCGGTATGCAACGGGATACTGCGGAATAACGCGTGCCATCTGGCACGAGCGTGAACGACAGAATAATGTACAAGCCTATGTCAATGCACATATTTTTATGAGACTAGAGGACAGTTGTTATGTGTCCTCCTGCTGTGCAGCGCTACGCCGAATGAACGCCGCGACTATTATTTTACAGTGTCAGGGAGAAATACCTTTTAGTTGTTACTACGTCCTACGTGTAGGAAAGCACAACACACAATTTAATAGCTCGTAACTGAGCATCGCTCAGCAAGTCCTGATAAGGTTTTGAAAAATTAGCCCAAAATGAAAAAGATACATTCAAAATTTGATTTTATCTTGAGCTCTCAGCCAGAACTGTATTTTACATGTGTAGTAGAAACACCCTAAAGGTTTACCAACTTCCTGAAGAGCAATGTCTTCCACAGTCCTGAAATATACTCATTTATTCATAATTTATCGAGCTGCTGGATGCTTTGCATTACAATATTTTCACACTATTAAATTTAAATCTAGCTACAGAATTACTGAGCTTATTAACAAACTGGAGGTACGGCACTTCAGGCACGTCATCTCCCTCACAAAAAAAAAAAAAATCTATTTCAGCATTACGCTTTCCTCGCACATTGAGAACATACTCTCAGTTATTCACTTTCTGTTTAGTTTCAGAAGATCAAAGTTATTACGCATCAAATATTTAAATATATGCAGACAAGTATTTATTGTAAATTAACTAATCTCCGTCTGAGGCAGGCAGCCAAAATACTCTGTTTGAAACACTGAGAAATTCTCATCGTGGTGGCATTGCGCGTCACCAGAACTGTTTAGGGATGTAAGGTGGGAAATCTCTTCTTTCTCGTACCGAGTCTTCTTTGGTTGGCACGCTGTTGCCGGCTCTTGCTATGAGAGGGGATTTCTTGAGACAAATATCTCAAGATATCTGCTTCTTAAAAAAACATACCAACTCCAGGAGTCAAGTTTCTGTGAGGCTCTTAAAAAAAAAAAAAAAAAGTGTTTCTGTCTTAGGTGTTCGCGTGGGAAAATGGGAGCCCACCAATCACCTGTCGGATATGGATTTAGAGTTTCTCTTTAGTTAGAGCACTTTAGTTCAAAGTCATCCCCAAAGGAGAACATTTTTACAAAACAGGCGATTCACACGCCATCCCCACCTCCACCAAAATCACAGATACACAGTAAGACAATTTAAAACCCACTACCACCACCCTGCCTTCCAGCTGTCTACTCCACCAAAGAGACCACGAATATGCTCTTACCATACACAAAAAATACTCCAGAGTTGCAAAACGTCAAACATTTTGACCTTCAAACGCATGGTCAGGGGAAACACTGCAAAGATAAACTATTTTCTGATGTCTACAGGAACATCTGCATTTGGCCACTCCACTGCAGAACAAACCTTATTTCCCCATTAAGGTGCAGCCTTGTTGCAACGTGCAGCTCCAAGTGCCAACGTCCAACTCCAAAAGCATAAACACACTCCCAACCTCTTTCCAAAGTCCAAGAGCCCTCTGAAGGCTGCAGAAGTCCTTGAAACATTATCTCAATGTAAAAGCTACATCATAAGGAGCACTTACCCTTGAAGAGCTTTTTCTCCAAACCAATCTCCCTTCCCTAGAGTACGAAGAAAGACTGGATCTTCACTGGGTGAGTCTTCACGAGTAACATTCACCTGTTGAAAAGCCAAAACCCCCCAGCGCTTAGAAATTTTTTAATTAACAAAAAAACCCTGTTTGTTCAGCAAGGCATTCGTCATCTCCCGGATCTCTCTGGAAAAGCTCCGTTTCGTTCCTCCTCTGGGAGCCACGTAATTCCCTACAGTCCCTGCACTGTTCCCCTGGTATCACCAACCAACCATCCAAGGAAATGAACTTCCTCTAAGGTACCTACTACTCTTGCAAAAATGCAATACTTGAATTTTTCTGAAGAATTTAACAATAAACATGAAACAAAGCCACTGCCTGTATAGAGCCGGCAGCAGAAACGGGCTCCAAATATTTTCTGTGTACCAGACAGACACATGGCATAGGCTTCTGTTAGCTTTGTTCCACTTAATTTCTTGCGTTGCTGAGTTCACTTAAGGGAAAGGAGTAACAAAAATAATCTACACATAGACATAATTGAAACGAAACCGTTTGGAGCATGACAGGATGAAGGATGCCTCCTCAAAACAAAACAAAAAGAAAAATATTTTCATGGAAGTTTAAAGGAAAAATATCACCTTATTTTATTTTTTCTTTTATTTTTGCGGTGAAAAAGAAAAGGAATGACTGCTGATGGAAAGCAGACTTCCTACCCACCACACCGTGGTTAGTGTAACACAGCATAAGCCTAAATTGAAGAAGCTGGCACTGCAACAACAGGAAGATGACTTCACATCTGTGAGCGATGACTTCCTATCAACCGGGGAGGTCCTTTCTATTTTCTGAAACGATTTCAGAAGAAAAACAGTAATCGATCATCTGAGCGCCCTCGGCTCTGGTTTTCCGTGCCAGTATGGGATAATAAATCCCAGCTGCCGTGTACCAACAAAGCCCCGACATCCGGCTGGGTGCCGAGGACAGCATGACATACCAAGGATGCAGAAGGCTCCATGGAAGACCAGTGTTGTGGACGGAATGGCCCTCTATGAGAAATATTTCTTCCTTTCCAGCCGTCACCAGAGGTAACACACTTCTTACGGCACGAGAGGGTAGGTGAAACACAACCCCCTGCCATCAGTGCATGGTGGGGATCACCCTCCCAACATGAACTGTCTACACATCTAGTTGTCCAGGCTCTGCCTGCGGTCAGTGGAGAGGGACAGGCATTTCCAAAGCCCAAGTTGTCCAAAATTTAATTGAGATGAGCAACTCTCTGGAGGTACCTTGCATACACTGGAATAACGTCTCATCTGCTTCCCCCTTTTCTAGGCTGTTGAGCTTTAATGAGAGCTTTTACTGATGCAAATTCACAAAGCCGAAACCTGGGATGACAGACACGTCCTTTCAGATTTAGAGGCCTTCCAGTTTAATTTCCCTGTTAAATTTACAGTTGTAGCCTGCGCTTCCTCCCGTTCTCTTTCACGGCTGGTCAAACCGGTGGGGTTTGAGTCACTGACGAGCGCTCAAGCCCACACCACGCTGCAGTGACTCATCGAACATCAGGTGAGGGTAGAGAACTCGCAACAGATGAGCCAGGAAGATTTGTAGCTGATGAAAAAAAAAAAAAATCCACTTGGACAAGCAAATGGAACTTTAAAATATATTTCAGCTCTTTCTCCGTGACCTCTACTAATCCTAAGCAGCTGGGGAACTGAGCTGTTTTCATCTGATGGATTATTCAACAGATTTCTGCATGCAGAGCATTTCGAACACACTTTTGATTTCTGTTCACTTGGACCCAACAAACATGCTCTAATAAATAAACTAAACGGGCTCAGGAGCGGGATCAAGCGTGGTGGATGGAGCTGAGAGAGAAACAGGGGAAAAGGTTTTTGCTCCTAAAAGAAGTCTTTCTGGGCTCAGAAATGTAAAAAATCTTCTCTGTTCACTTGACTGTCACTACAGATGCTCTGACATAAAAGGCAAGGCTCGGAGGAGAAAACTGGGCAGAATTTAACTGTCCCTGTGGGAATTCCTGTCAAGTCATCAGGATCCAGCTGAGGGTCTGGGAATCTCTCAACAAGCCCAAGTGTGGTGTTTTATTTTAGCTCCCTTTTTCTGGCCGTCAGAATCATAGAATGGTTTGGGTGGGAAGGGACCTTAAAGATCACCCAGTTCCAATTCCCCTGCCCTGGGCAGGGACACCTCCAACCAGACCAGGTTGCTCAGAGCCCCGGCCAACCTGGCCTGGGATGTTTCCAGGGATGGGGCATCCACCACCTCTCTGGGCAACCTGGGCCAGTGCCTCACCACCCTCACAGTAAAGAATTTCTTCCTTATGTCTAATCTAAACCTACCCTCTTCCAGTTTAAAGCCATGGATTAAAGTAACAAAGGCCACGGATGAAACCAAGGAGCATCTCAAGTAGTACTACAGGATTCTGTAGTAGCAATGGCCAAGGGCATGGGTGGGTTTCTCCTCCATCTTGCAGGCGAGGTGTAAGGGCTTGAGGAGGTGCAGGTCAACAACTGGTTGCCCAGCTGGTGTCAATAACAGGGATTCAATTTTTACAACCAAGGGCCTCTCTTTGGAGATCGAGGACAGCTAGAAAGGGCCAAGATCCACCTGACCAGGTTGGCTAAAGCATCATCCCCAACAGGCTGGCCAACATGGCAAGGATGGCTTCAAACACTCAAAGAAGGGCGGCACACTCTCCCATTATTTTTGTCCATTAAAAAAGGGCAAAAAAAGAATATTTGAAGCTTGCATCATGGTTGTCCTTATTCTGGGAGAAGGGGAAATATTACTTCTGAATGGATAGGAGCAAAAGCGTGAGGGAATACCATCAAACTTGGCTTTCTGCAGTCCACGATCACCTTCGTTTCAGAAATTTGTCCATGACTATCTTACTCATCTGAAAAATACCATTCTTTTTTTCTTTCGATGAAGATTAGCTCCCACAGACAGACTGGAAGACGACGGTGAAAATCAAGTTTCAGTACCTGAGAGCTGACAGCTGCCTTGGGAAACAACTCAACAGCATGTACAACACCCACACTCTTCCTCCACAGATGCTGAGGGGTTTTTGCTCCCCTCAGTTACGCAAGGCTGACGTTAATATGTGCCTTGGTGCAAAGATCAGATCCATGAAGCAGGAGGCTGGGGCTGGCCTACGCTCAAGAACATTTATTCATTTGTGTTTACTTCCCATGTAGCACATCTCATCTGCAGTGGGAAATCACCGTGGATTCCCTTGACTATCTCCATCCTGCTAGGTGGAAAGAAGCCAAAATGTTTCTCACAAGTAATAGTATCAGGCCAGCTAAATAAATATTTTTTAAAAGTTGAATGGAAAGAAAAAACTCTCATCTACAAAATTCCATCAGGATTTTACAGGAAAAGAGGTCAAAAAGCATATTTTCCCTGTGAGCAGTGGAACAGAAACTTAGACCTTTTTTTGTCCCAAGGAGAGAACTCGGACTTCTCTGTCTTCCTATTATTTAATTCGGAGAAGCTGAGAAGTGATGGCCATGGGAATGAAGCCGGGAAGTCAGCCTTCTAAAATAGATACGGAGCAAAGAAAACGTCGAGTATTGTAGGATATGCTGTTAATAAGAAATTAAATTGGGCTTTTTGGTCATTTACCAAGAGACTCAACAACTGTTTTCAACCCCAAAGTGTTCTCTGTGTAAAAACAGCATGAGATCTACTTTTTTTCCCCTTCAGGCCACTTTTGCCTGCTGATACAGCACCACGAAATTTAACTAAACGTCAAATATTGCAACACTTGCGCCTTGGGGATGGGAGAGAGAAAGCGTTGGCTGGCTCTGAACTTCAAGAGCCCATCACCATCATCATTGCCACCGTCTCGCTTGCCCGCGAAGGCTGTCAGCTTACCTTTCCTTTGCTGATTATAAAGAAAGTGTCCCCTCGAGCACCTTGTCGTATAATATACTCTCCGCTTTCATAATGCGTCTGAAAAAAAAAAAAATTAAGATGAACAAACACAATCAGACTGTTCTTCAGCAGATAGCCTGGCAGTTTTGTAAGATGACGCTTATGGAAAGATAACCCTGGACCAATTTTATCCCAGGCTGACATTGGCAGTGATTTAAAAATTGTCCTCTGTCAAGGAATATAATAATTAAAATGGAATCATTTATGGCTTGGTCATTTTTCTTCTGACTGTGCTAGTGCCAGCTTTTGCCCAGATGAATTATCCTCACGGCCTAAATCCATTTATACTGAGTAAACCAGACAGAGGAATTTAACAGACAACACATGACACGAACTAAACCGCAATAATATTCCTGTTGTAAAAACAGTTCTTTGCCATTTCTTTGTTGGTTTTGGTATTTTTCCAGCTTTGCTAGCAAGGGCTTCATTCAACAAATTATTTTCGCTCTTCTCCTGTTATTACAGTTGCTTAACTTGTCTTCTTTTGCCTTGTTTTGTGGAATATTCCTTGCTAAATTTATGTCACAGCTTATCAATGCTTGCAGCTAAGCTTAACAGGACAGCTTCATCCCTTGTATTACCCCATCAGAACCAATATGCCGTTATACATCACCAAAAAAACCAACTTAGTATGTTCTAAATAAATACTCTACATTCACACTTAGCTCCCCCAAAACCCTAGGATTTTCTTTTCTATCCCCTGCAAACCCAACAAACATCAGTTCAACAGCGAGCAGAGGCTGGGGAACGCTAAGAGCTTCCCACCCAGCATCTCCTACCGGACAACTGACCTCTGGGTTTTGTTTAATCTAGACCCTGCTGAGAGCTGTGGACGTCTGGTCTGCTGTGCCCCAGCATCAATTTGGGACAAAAATCTCCCCAAAAACACCCCCGCGCTCTGGCTCGAGTGTTATTTGAAGCTACGCTAAAGCGCAAAGCCCCAGAAAAGACGGCCAGATCTTTTAATCCCAAAGTATGTATAAACAACAGCAAGGATGGATTTGAGCTAAGATGGAGGAATTAATCAGAAACCTAGAATTTGGATAAGCTTGAGATGTTTTCTTTCAAGGGTATTTTATTGACCTGCATTTATTTATTTAACTTGACACTCAACCTTTTCGCTGCCATTTACAGACAGCTACCAGGCTCCAACGTGAAAATAAATAGGTAAAGGCTCGTGTAAATATATCTGCCGCACCCGAGAAAAACAACTCCTGGCTTTGGGAGCACTGGGGTTAGTAAGGAAAAGTCGCAGGAAAAAGATAAGCTAAGTGAATTATAATATGAAATTAATTAGGTTAGTTCTTTAGAATACATCTAGTTAAGGTTGTGGGTGCTTACAGCATCCTAAAAAACATTCTGGGTAAATAAAATCAGAACATCAGAGCAGGATGTTAGGAATTAATACTCTTCAGAGTCTACAGAAGATTAATAAATTAAAAAAATAAAGTCTTCTATCAGTATCACTAATACTGATAATGGCAGCCTTCAGAAAAGGGACCAGAGAAGGTGGGTCAGAAAGACTTAACTTGTGGGTTGCACTCATCCTGAGCATTTTTCCCATCTCCATGTGCCAGCCTGGGAAGAGGAAAAAAAGCCTGGAGGAGACAACGGACACAAACTCGCAGAGTTTTACTTCTTGTGTGGGCTGTTCCTGGACAGCAGATTTAGAGGGTGCATGTTTTTGAGCATTCAGATTTAAACTCCTGCTGACTCTCAACTCTTGGCCAAAGAACACTTTCAGCATGACAAAACCTTCTTCCTAAAAGGCCACTTCTCAGTCTTAGTCACCAGTTCCAATTGCACCAACAATGTTAGCACTGAGACTCACAGTCCTGCTGCCGAATCTAGTTCCTACCCATGAGTCCTCCCAACCTTTCCCACCCATGAGTCCTCCCAACCTTTCCCACCCATGAGTCCTCCCAACCTTTCCCACCCAGACTTCTATGCAAGGAATGGAAGGAGAATAAACCTGAGCTGAAGGATCTGAAGCTGCCTCTTACTGCAGCATCACTTGCTTACTGTATCTATTTTTTTTCCTGGGCTCTAATCTCATTCAAAATACTGCAAGTCCTTCTTCCAACACTCAAATCACGCTCCTCTAGTCCTTCCTTGAGTGCCCAGTTGCACAAAGCTTTCATTTCGCTTGACCTCCTCCTCATCAGCACCTCTCTCCATGCCCTTCCTGCGGTCCACATCCTCATCTTTATGTATTTCAGCCCATTTCTTTCACAGCTAATTCCACTTGGCCTTACCGCAATTCTTCTTGCTTGAATCAACCTGTCCTTCCCCATCCTCTAACAACGCTCTTCCTCTTAAATCCTCCTTTTCTAACGCAAATCAACTCATCTGTGTGCTTCGGCCTCCTAACTGAATTATTTCTGTCTGTTTAGGCTGAAAGCACTGCGCAGAGCAGGCCAAGTGCCTAAGTGCTCACTTACGATACATGCAAATGAAAATAATTACAAGCCTCTTGCTTTTAGCCGGCCTTGTACAAGGCACCAATACGGTCTCAGGTACACTATGTCAACTGAAGAAGCGATTTGGCAAACGCTGCACATACTCATGGCAATGGCCAGTTCACATTTTAGCAACACCAGCGCCGTTTCATCTAGAGAAGACCAGTCCAAGAACAGTACGAGGAAAGTTAACTATTCCTACGGCTTACAACGGTGCGATGGCACAAGAATAATATTGGAATTAAAATCACAAAAAAGAAAAGCAGTAAGGCAAGTAGGTTCAACGCATCTTTACTAGCATCAGACTGACTCCACCACTTCTTCTGGATTTGCATCTGCAAGATTAAATTCAATGGCTGAGCTCTAGCAAGCTGTTGAAGATGATCCTTCGGATGGGGAGAACAACAATTTCTCAGCATCTTCTTAAAGTCTGTCTTCAAAGTCCTGTATATGACTGGTCAAAGAACTTTTAGAATGCCTCTAAGATGGGTAATAAATATTTCTATCTTATCTTTGCAGTCAATAAATAACCAAAAAAAAAAAATTATGTGACTGGTTTAACACCCCAGATTTAGACTTACAAATTGAATTTTTTTTTGTTGTTTTTAGACTTTTCTTCCAAAAGAAAACGACTCTGGACAGAATACTGTATTTTCAGAGGCAATATAAGAGTTCAGTGATGAAAGCTAATTTAATATCTCAGATAGGTTTCAGTGAAACCTAAGCATCACATAGGTTTTTGAGCGGACTTCCTAAGACACAGTTCCTCCAGGCCATGACAAAATTAAAGCAAAACACAGAAATTAATTCCTAGCTGGAAGAGCTGACCAGACTACGTTAACTATTTTCACATTTTATTCTCTCCAGCGGAAAACCAGAGCTGAAATCCAGTGTAAAAACAGAACGGAGGAAATCTGAATAGAAATGTGTGCAGCAGAAATAGAGCCGTACAACCCGCCGAGGCCGAGATAACCAGGCAGAAAACTGAGTCGTTACAAGGGTCTTGTGTGTGCCAGGGGCAGAAAAAAAAAAAAAAAAAAAAAAAAAAAAAAAAAAGTTAGAAGCTAAGGCATCGTGGTCCCAGTTTGGCATCGAAGTCCGAGAGAGTCGGTGCTCAACAAAACGGCAATGATAAAGCTGAGAAATTACTGCTGGGAAAGCTCAGATACCAGCAAGCCACAGATGTTTATTTTATAAGCTTTGGCAAATCAGGGTGAAGGCTCAGCTTCAATAAATTATAAATGTTGCAAAATTTAGAGCATTTGTCATGCTAACCATTATTATAACGGAATATCGGGCCCTTAAGCTACTGCTCTACAGAGGTAGAGCTGCTTCGTCACCTCTTGAATGCATCCCTGGCCTCCTAACACCCCACTTTTCTACATAATAAAAAATTTTCCCAGTCTAAACCAGTAAGGGGAAACCACGTTCTCCTTAGCAATGCGCTATCTGCATCTCAGTACCTGTCCCACGTGTGGTTTAACTACCATAAGCACTTAAATAGTTGTCAAATAAAGGTTCATGAGTCTTTCCAGTGAAGCTCAGCTCCAAACTCAAAGCCACGATCTCATTTCTGACCCACCTCCAATTCCGTATCTCCAAAATGAGCCGCTCATGATATGCGGCCTCCTAAAAAGAACGGCCCACTGGCTCTGCTCCCTTGCATGGTAAACCAACAGAAAAGAAAATATTTCTCCCAAACCACAGGAGACTCAATCTCTCAGCCACTTTCAAATATGAAGTAAAACACATCAACTTCAATCACTATGGACCGATAAATACTTCCCCTCTCCCATATAAACCGACACCTGGACTTAAAAGCAATTTGGAAAATGCAGGTAGAATGGCAGACTCGCATTTATCTCGATTTTCGGAAAAGCAAGAACTTTGACATCGGAACTGGGATGAAGTAGTGCACGCTGCATCTTGCTCCCATCCTTAAGCTCTCCATTGCCATCAGTCTTCAACTACTTCAGGTTTTAATTCTTAAGGTGAAAGTCTAAGCGCGTCTAGAATATGGTTGGAAGTGGAAAGACATACTAAATTCACACAACTGGAGTGAATCAATAGAAATCAGATTTCTCAGAAAAAACGTTACTCAGGTGTTGGTGGGTCCAAGCGAGATGTAGAGATGGTGAATATCCACTGTCAAACATAGTGAAATCCAGGTATCAAACAGTCACGGCTCTGTGATAACTGCTACCGTCACTCCAAATCATCACTCCCTCTCAGAAAAAAGAAAAAAAAAAAAAAAAAAAAAAAAAAGATAAAATTGAAATAAAGTTGTTTAAAAAGCCACAAACCAAACTCTAAATAAGGCCAGTTTCTACGCAACACCAGAGCCAGACTTTAATCCAACATACGTACTCCTTTGTGTCTTACCGGCCCTCACATGTTTAGCTTAAAATCAACCTCAGCATACAGAGGAGCTTGAACCTTTCACAAAATAATATTTTCCAGCCTAAAATAACACAACTCCTGGAAGCTCTTCCTCTCTTTAACATCTTCCTACATGGCCCAGCATCCCAAGAAGCTCCTCGCTCCTGGAGATCCCCAGTTTGCCCACTAATAGCAGCTTCTAGAAAAATCCCTTCTCCTCTCTCTTTTCTTCTATTGTCAATTTTACTTAATGCTAGGAAGAAATCCTAGAGCCAAAGAGAATACAAATATTTATTCAGTGGGTTTGACAGGGTAAGACATTGATAAGCCTCCCTGACATGCCCAACGTAACCCACAGAAGAACTAGCAGAGGCGCAGAGCATCTCTAGCAGAGGTGCGTGACGCTCTAAAACAAGGAAACGTCCTGCTTTATGAAATCCTCCGGCCCACGCAGACCAACGTGCCACCCCAGCCTTGACCGGAGAAACACCCCGCGTAATTAAAGCTCTCCTGAGAAGTAACTGGATTTTTATGAGACCAACCTTGCACTGACCATTGACAAAATTAGAAACAGCAAGGCAATAGCTACAACCACCAATAGCACCGATGTTTCACAAGAACTAACTGGAGGAAAAAAAAAAAAAAATCTCCTTTTTTACTTCTCAACACAAGGCCTAAAGAGCCTAAATGTTGTTCCGTGGGAACAGCCAAAGCAGAACAGCTCAGATGGACACCCCTCCAAGTGTGGCCAGATGTGCGCCCACCTGGGCACCGTGCAGGACCTAGCCACGTGCCACTGTCACCTGTGCTAACCACAAGACCTTCAGACACCTTGCCCTGCTTTCGGCATGCCTTCTCGCGTGTCACCACATCGTGATGAAGTCCTCTTCCATAGCGTGGTAGGAGACGTGGCTCACCCACCACACTTTGCAACTTTGGACACCCAATTTGGGTGAAGGCTTTGGTCCACTGACCTTTATCTATCACCAACCTCAACTGAAGTCTCTGTTCCTGACCACCATCAAAAACTGAGAAGCTTTTCAAGCCCAACCAAGTGTTGACACAGGCTCCATGGAGAAACCTCAATGCTGGAGACCAGCCCAATGGTTAAAGCTTCAGAAAACCTAATTTTCCATCAGCTGGACGCCTTTGACTACTGTGTTTATGCAGAGAACGTTTGGAAAAAGGTCGAAAATAGCTGGTGTGTTTGGAGTGCTAAGTAACCCACGTCAGCTGTGGTGCCGAGAGGCCAAGTCCCTGCCAAAGAGCATGTCAGGGGAGCAGAAACACAACGGTGGCTTTGAAACGTGGAGCTTCGCTCCCTGCAGTCGGGTTTGCACCATGTAAACCAGTGAGGGTAACGCAGGCTTGATGAGAGTGCTCAATGTATAATACATGTCCTCCAAGGTGTATTAAAAAAAATAAAATAAAATAAAAAACCCAAGCATCTAAATATTATTTTGCTGGTGGTTTGAAAAAAATATTCACAGAACCACCAGCAAAACTCCAAATATCAGCAGCTTTCAAAAGACTTTTGTTTCTCTGCTGGAGTTTCTGCCTTCAATGTTTTTTAAAGTCTGAAACAACAACAGCAATGCTAACAAAATACAATTAAAAAAAAAGGTTTAATTACTGAAAAACATTGCGAAACCAAACAGGAAAACATTGCTATTCCTTAGAAATCATAACACTTTTTTTCCCTACTTTTACTGCACGTTTTACTCCCGTGAATTATCTAAAAATGCCGCTCCTTGAAACAGCTGAAGGGCAAAGTTATCACCTGACGGTCCTCTCCTCATTTATCCCGCGAAGCAAAGCGCAGCGGGTGGGTCCGAGTTTTGATGCTCAAGATGTCTCAATACCACTCCAAACATCCTAAAGTTGATTAAATGGGAAATTAAAACACAAGAAAGACGCGTGGCTGACGGGAATCGAGGGGTAACTCGTGCCTTTTAATAAAATGTTGTTATGGAGCACCGGCTTGGGAAGGCGGAAGAGGAAGGATAAACCCAACTGACGGGTGACGCCACTGAGCGGCTCGTCCCACGTCTGCCCTCCACCACACCCCAGAGGATGAGGAAGCACAGGCTGGCCCGTGATAGGGTATCACAGCACAAATTGGTATGTTACTAGCACACCTCCACCATCCCAAACACTTGTGAACTTGAGCCAGAAACCTGTGGCAACCCAGGGTTGCAAAGCCCTATTTTCAGATCCAGCTGGCTCTTAACTGAGCTGCAATCTTGTACAGGATTTTTTTTTTTTCCCCTCACTAATGGATTACAAACTTACTCTGCCCCTCTACTCCACTCTGGTGAGACCCCACCTGCAGCACTGCGTCCAGCTCTGGAGCCCCCAACATCAGAAGGACGTGGAGCTGCTGGAGAGGGTCCAGAGGAGGCCACACAGATGATGAGAGGGCTGGAGCAGCTCTGCTGTGAGGCCAGGCTGAGAGAGCTGGGGCTGTTCAGCCTGGAGAAGAGGAGGCTCTGGGGAGATCTTAGAGCGGTCACCCAGTGCCTAAAGGGGGCTGCAGGAAAGGTGGGGAGAGACTCTTCAGCAGGGCCGGGTGTGACAGGACGAGGGGTCACGGGTTTAAAAGAGAGGGAGGGAGATTCAGACTGGATATTAGGAAGAAATTTTTTACACTGAGGGTGGTGGAGCCCTGTCCCAGGGTGCCCAGAGAGGTGGTGGATGCCCCATCCCTGGAAACGTTCCAGGCCAGGTTGGCCGGGGCTCTGAGCAACCTGATCTGGTTGGAGATGTCCCTGCTCCTGGCAGGGGGGTTGGGCTGGGTGGGCTTTGAAGATCTCTTCCAACCCTAACGATTCTACTCCTCCTTCTTGAAAATGAAGATATTTGAATTCCAGCTAGGATTTGGATATATATTTTAACGTCAAGGCTGTTTTGTAGTAGTTACAGGAGACTGTTGCCTTGGTAAAAGCCTTGTGGTAAACATTTTATTTGTGCTGCACTGATTCACTGTGGCTTCTTAATGGGCTGTGACAGCGACGAGAAAACAACACGCTCCTGGGCACATTTTGAACATTCTGGGTGTCTCCTCCAGTTGTGGTATTTTCTGCTGCTGCCGATTCCTGCACGAGCGTCTCCTGAATATCAATGGCCTTAACGCACCTAAAGGGACCACTGGGGTGCGGACGCTTCAGTCCAGCTTACAGAATAATATAAATCACTCCAAACAGTGGGTTTATCTGTCCCAGGCTGAGGTTATCTTTGCATCCTCATGTGATAGGAGGTGACGATCCGGTAAGAAAACAAGGTAGAAATCAAACAAGGAGCTACCAGTATGCCGAGAAATGCTTTTTCCTCAGACTGAAAAAAAAAGGTTGGTGGCACACCTCCAAATACTAAGATATAATATGTGCTTCTGAGAAGTCAGTCACATAGATGTCTCCAGATTAAAGGAATATAACGGAGTACGGCAGCAGCTGAAGAGGTATTCAACAATTCAACAACTACTTAGTTGAAGCAAACACAAGTACAGCCTACACCGACTCCGCTGGGTACAAAACGAAATGAATAAAACAGCAGTCCTACAACAGTTCTCTGCTGCTTCTGAAGTGTAAAGCTGCGATAAACATTCCTAATTTGAAGTTCTTTGGTTAGATGATTGCTTTAATTTCCTGTTTGTTACTTTTGGGCACTACTGTTCCATGAATTTGAATTTCAGCATCGCTCAGAGAGACAGAGGGGAGGGAGCACACGCCACGGGTGGGGATGGAGCTGGTACTCTCCTCCTCTTCCTTTTCCTCAAAACCTCCTCCAACAGACTCATAAGACATCCTCAAATTGAGCTGGAACTGGTCCTCTCCCACATGAGCTGCTGGGCAGTACCCACCAACACTGCTGGGGCCAAGGCAAGAGAGGTGATGGAAATAAGAGAACACAAATGGAAGCTGTGGAAGAGAGTTACCCAAGTGACTCAACATACTCAGTTTATAGCAAAAGAATCTCCAAACTGATTTTTCCAACTCTGATCAGAGCTCTGATGACCCCTTGGGTGAAAACGTCGGTCCTGAAACACACGCTGAATTTTCACCGTGAATCCAAGACTTTTGCATTCACCTGTAAATACGCCATTGCAGTTGTGATCATTCAAGAGCTTCCTGAAGGTTGACTTCTCGCGTGGAAAGAGGTGGCAGCGCCACACCTCTGACACTTCCACGACCCAAAGCACACAGCTTCTCAGTTCGGTTTCCTTTTACACCATTAAAGTTAAGGTCTTAACGGCAGAACATCCAACCTTAGGACATCTCTCCTCATGGGAATAAATAGTGGATAAACAGGAGCGCTTGTGACTTCTGTGAGATCCATACTCAAACAAGATTTACCAGCTTTAACACTAAAACATGTCTCATTAAAGTCCCCTCAACCAAGCAACACTAAGGAAAAGGGCATGAAGAAGGGATAAACTTCAGCAGTACCAACTTCTGGCACATTGTCTTTTTCGCTCTGGTTTCATCACCTTTCTTCTAGATCCCACTGGACTTCAATTCAGCGCTCACCAAGTACGACTTTAAAGGATACATAAAAGGCAACGCAATTTGTAAGGGACCATATTGGGCAAATGTTGGCCCAGGTTCCCACATGCAAAAGGGAAGACACATGCATGAGATGGAAGGAGCTTTTGGTCCTTTCCTCTTCCCACTCTTGAGCATACTCCTTACTACCCAAGGTGGTGGGCAGCACCGTTACAGGACAAAATGCCTTTTCTGGGCTCCCCATGCCTTTTCCAAATGACAAATCTGCTACCTGGGCTGCTTCCCTCTCAAAAGTCAGTGAGGACTGAAGAAGCTCCTTTGTCCCCTCCTGTATAATCATAAGGTTTACTCAACTCTTCCTTTACTGGAACCTTCTGGTCTGGCATGACTATAACATTTTCTTGGGCAGGAGGCAAGTCCTGCTGTCACCTTCAAGTTTCTTTCCTAGTCTGCTCAAAATCATCAGTTTTTAGTAAAAGAGAGCAGGTTCAGGGACTCGAACACCCACGGGATTGGCTGAGTAGCAGAAGCTGTCCTGAGTAGATGAAGATTTGTTGAACTTCAAAGATTTTTATACAGTCACCTCTAAGGATGTTGCAGAATATCAAGTAGATGACGAGGCATCTACAGACCATAAGCCAGAATGATCTGGACTGGATGAGTCCATTAAGGCTCATAATGAAGACCTGAGATGCTGTTTTGATTCCTAAATGCACTGTGCACTCATAAGGGAGAAAGAGGAGGAAAGAGAATCTAAAAAAATGCATTATTTAGTTTAATGTATTATTGCTACAGAAATTTGCTGCCTTTATTTGCTCTAGAAGTAGACACAAAGCATTAGAAACCACATTTTAACTCTCATTCCATCCCCGCTGTTACCGTAATGCAGTCTGACAACCGTTTTGGAGAGCGATCAGACTTTCTAAGTTGCAAACAGCCTGGGAGGCAACCACCTCTCATCTACTTTTTCTCCGCGGTGCTGAGGCAAACATCTGTTTCTCTGTTTTCTGCCTGGAAAACAGACTGAGTCACAAAACGCTGTCATCAGCTGGTGCAGGGGCCACCATTGTCCAGACCCTTGAGCCTGGCACTGTCCCTCCTGCTCCGCCAGGCCAATGACAACCTCATTGAGTGGGAGCACGTAGGGCAGAGGTTCAAGAGATGCCCAAGCTGTTGCCTGCAACCCAACAGCTTTTTATAAAGGAAACTTTTCAGAACACAGCATAAGCTCCGAAACATTAATTTTTGGAGGTGTAGCCACTGAAAGCTGGTTAACTCCACGCTAACATAGCAAAGATTGACAAGAAAACACAAGAGGGGATAAAGTAGGTGACTGGGCAAAAAGGAGGACTGAAAATTTGGATGCTCTTGGAGAAAGACCACATGTAAAGGCGGTGAAAGGATGAGAACGGGCGAAAGGAAGGATGAGGGGATCAGAGAGGATGCTCAGCCCTGCCACTACGCGTTCATTGGGTACAACAAGAGGCCACCAAAAGAGATCAACCACCAAAGTGCTGTCTGTGGGGGAGAGCTTCATTTCCGTACACGCAAAGACACAGGAAATGAGAAATAAATGTTGATTAATGGGCAGGACGATCTTCTGAGAAGAAACAGGAATTTCAGAAGGATGAGAAAGGGAAGAAGGGGAGGATGCTGAACAATCTGTGAAGTTCAAAGAGATACAGACAGGGATGAAGAAGGTAAAAGGTCAAGAAAGCCTCAAAGATGAAGAGGAAGAACTCAAGGAGAAGTAGTTCAAGGATCAAGAGAGCAGAGAGGTGGTACAGGCAGGCGAGAGCAGCACGAGGGTACAGGCTAAGGAGAAACGGGAGAAGAGCTTTAGCAAAGAGCTCAGGAAGATGAGAAGGGAACCCATACGGAAAGAGGAGGATTTATTCCCACGAGAGATGATGGTGATAACGAGAGAGACAGCAAATTAGCTGGGAGAAAGCTGATACTGCTATTAAGCCACAGATGAGCTGGGGTAAAAAGCTGGTAGCTTGCTAGCTAAAATAATAACTGATCCACAGATAATCAACGCAAAATTAACTGAGGGATAATTAGGAAAAGGATACCTAGGCAACAGAAGGGAATTAATCAATCAGTTACCCTGACAAAAAATTAGCAGAAAGTAAAAAAAAAAAAAAACAACAAATTAAGGTTATATAGAAAGTTGCATGGTGTGATGCTGACTCTGGTGAAAAAAACCCACGTTATTTATTGAGCTGCCAATTGGAAAATGTACTAACATGAGAAAAGAATTTGCATGCCCGTGATCAGTCACACGCATTTGAGTATAAGCTTTTGCAGGACTGAAACCTCTACCTGAACAACGCCCGTCCCACGACATTTCCAGCCTGCTTTAAACACGAGCACGCTGCTGTGACGCAGACCACTCCGTCATCAAACGGCATCACGCCACGTCCCTCCGCCATGAAATCTCTCTCCAACCTAAGTACGTGGGGTTTTAATTACATTTCATTGAAATGCAAGATAAGTAGCTGCTCTTCCCCCCTTCTTTCCTGAACAGCTCCGATTTGTTTTTCTCTTTATAACTGAAGAATGTGTGTGGAACACTAATTTTCCTCCGTAAATCCAAAGACCGGTTCCACAACTATTACAACAGCAATCCATTCCCTGCAAAAAGGAAACTGGACGTAAACAATGTCAATCAACAGATTCCCTTTGTATATTTTTTCTTAATTGGCTCCAAATTTTGTATGCTTATTCAGACAAGTTATTTGCGTTGCCGCAAGGAGCCAAACTAATTTTCTAATCTGTCACAAGGAATAAAAAAAAAAAGCGTATTAATTGAATATATTCAGCCACTCTTCAAGTAAACTGTGAGGAAATATATTTTCTTTTTGTGGCCTGAATCAAAGAGAACAATCTACCTTTCCACCATATGCAAATGCATTTCTTTAAATTTTCACTAGAAACTAACTTTATTGGCAGTAAAATCATGAGAAACATTCTATTTAGCCAGTCTATACAGACTTCCACTGAAACTGGTAACTTGCCCAATTCAAACACCTGAATTCACCAGTTCCTCCCAGTTTGGTAACTTCTTTAGGGGTTTGTGCAGGCGACAACCAGCGAGCCTTGCGGCACCATCACAGCTCATACTCCCATTTATTCCTTGTGGATTTGGGCTGTCGCTAGAAAATACTCTCCTTTTCCCCCAGTTTCTCTCATTAACTGCACAAAGGGGAAAAAAATTAATAAAGAAAAAATCACATTATGAATCCAGAAAGTGGAAAAAGTTTTGATTACTAAAAGATAAAGCTGTGAAGAATCAACCCTGCAACAGCAACGTCTTCATCAATCTCCCACGCAACGATTAGACATAAAAATATTTTACTGACTATGCATATTGTGCTCTTTAAAGCAATTTTTTTTCTGAGTATATCTTAATATTGGTCCTGAAAAGAAAACCAGACCAGCACTGGGAAATGCAATCTAGGTCAGATTTTTGGCACAACATGCAGCACTGCTAATGGACAGCTGACTATTTCCTTAGCGGGCAAGGACAGCCCGGCGATCCAGAGATTATGTCACTTGTTTTTTTTTAACTCCAAAGCACAGAGAATTCTATCTTCTATGGCTTTCTCTGTGACAAAATCCAAAATTACAATTTGGATTTACAAGTGGACAAGCATGCGATTGCATCTTATTGCCCTAGAGATAGGGTTGCCGATCACCACAGTCAACAAACCCCACTCCTCCACAGCCAAGGAAAAAATTCACCCTGGTAAAAGAACAGAAAAACCCCTACGTGCTGGTTAACGTTTCCAAATCTCTCACGGTGGGCAGAAATCAGAAGGGACAGGAAAAGGAGAGCACATCTCTTCCACTGGTGCCCCGATGGAGGACATCGGCATTTTCCACTGCAGCGGTATCGTGAGTTTTCCCAGCAACGAGCTATTTTTGCACTCGTTTTCTCTCCAAATAACCCATACAGCCAGTTATTTTCATTTTATATTAATTTTGAGATACTTAAGAGTCTTACTATTCAGCACAAGTGCAACGTTGAATGAAGGAAGGGCACCTGAAGGAGAATCATCTCCAGTAAGAGTGTGTTTTCCATGACCTTCAGCTGAAGAACCAAAGACAGACTTGGCTGACCACAAGAAGCCTGCGGCCTGCAGAGTTTCAGCCCTTCCCAACATACAGCTGGCTTTCAGGGAGGGTTTTCCCCCACTTTGTGGGGATACTGAGGTCAGGTGACCTCCTGACACCCCAGCTGGTAGAAATCCAACCACAAACACCGCAGTGGCCTGTCCGTCCCACAGCCCCCGAGCATACGGCGGTGCGACAGCGTCTAATATTTCATTTCTGATGCTCGACATCTGTGACCAAAGTCGCCTGCTGCTGACAGGGAATCAAATAACTCTAGGAGGGGATCAAAGTGCTCTTTAGCGCATTGAGCAGGAGGCTTGGGGAGACGCTAACCTGACCCAGTGCGCTCCGACCCTTCACCTTCCATCTGGCGTGTGATGCCAGGGACAATGAGCATTTAGCCATTGCGAAGTTGAGTTTTCTTCTCGTCCTCAACACATCTCCGAGGTCTGACTACAAGTAATCCAAAATAAAAACCTTTTTCAGAGAAAAACAGATGGCTTCTTCACCATGTTCACCATCCCTTGTGTTTTGATACGTTTTGATCATGAGATTTTTTGATGAAAGCCCACACCTTGGTTTCATTCCAGACACCCATAATCAATGCCAATCATCCCAGTAGTGGTGCTACCTTCCGCTCTGCAATACAGGCAAGGATCTGCCAGGAATCAGCAGGTTACGGAGCCCATCCCAGTCCAACCCTTCCTTCAAGGCAAGGACGGATCTATGACAAGCATGCTCCAAAAAAGCATACTGAAGATAGATCTGCTACAGGAATGCTCTACAAAGAGGTTCACCGCCAAGCTGAACTTACACAACTTTTGGTGACAACGTTTCGAGATGATGAGTTTCATCCTGCTTCGATTACTACAGAGTCTGAAGCCACATACCCAAAAATTAGTGTACAACCCCCAAATACAGTCCCAGCATTATTTTCATAATCCCCAAAGATTTCAAACGAGAGGCAGAGGTTCCAAGCTGTGCTTAACTCCCTGAAGCTCTGAAGATTATGAATAAATATTTGAATTTCTTCCCTTTTTAGGGTCAGAAGGAACTGTGTGAATCAGCTAATCCTCAAAAAACACACAAAGCCAAATCCAAAACCCCCATCATCTAACCCAACGATGCATACACAGGCAAACGAAAAGGCTTTCCACAATCATCCACCACTGCTTTAGGCCTCGCGTCCCCTCGCAAGCCCAATCGGACCAACAAGTTCTGACCACTACAGCAGTAAGAAATCCCACGTTAGGGGGCTTCACGTGAAACTCCCTATTAAGGAGGAGAGAAAGCCACGAGGTATTAAACATGTAAATAAGAAAACTTATCTCAAAGGGTGTTTTGCTGCGTTCTGCGTAGTACAGAAATAAGGCCGTTTGCATTTTCTCACAGCAGTAACTCCATTTCCAGTGCCCTTCTCCCTTCCAACAGCCAACTTAGTCTTGTGGTTATCTATTAAGATCCCCAACACC
The DNA here is from genome assembly GCF_036417535.1 of Chlamydotis macqueenii. Taxonomy (NCBI): domain Eukaryota; kingdom Metazoa; phylum Chordata; class Aves; order Otidiformes; family Otididae; genus Chlamydotis; species Chlamydotis macqueenii. Next base: position 16,485,124 of record NC_141562.1, read on the forward strand.
CACCATTTCACGGATTAAGAGTGAAATACCTTTCTGCTATCATAAAGACACTTTTCAATTACTGTTATTACAACTCGGAGATACAGCAAATACCGCACCAGCAGTGGGAAAAAATAAGTCAGTCCAAATATATCCCCCAGAGCTTAACTGAATGTTTAATAACACACAGGCACAAAAGTGACAGCTACTCAAGGGAGTGTGGGCAAGTTCATCTCCCAAGGAAAATAAACTCCCTGAAAAAAGCACCACCTGCCAGGCAGGGTGTATTTTGAGAGGCCACCAAGGTCTGGGGCAGGAAGGAGGATCTCCCCATCTTAATGCTTGATCTCCATCACAGAATGGTTTGGGTGGGAAGGGACCTCTAAAGCACACCCAGTCCAACGCCCCTGCAAGGAGCAGGGACATCTCCAACCAGATCAGGTTGCTCAGAGCCCCGGCCAACCTGGCCTGGAATGTTTCCAGGGATGGGGCATCCACTGCCTCTCTGGGCAACCTGGGCCAGTGCTCCACCACTCTCACTGCAAAAATTTTTGCCTAGCACAAAGCTGGGATTTCATGACCACCCCCACGCTTGATGTCCCAGTGGAAAGGAGGGGGCCAGCATTCAAAGTTCGGTGGCCCAGAGCTGCTCCTTGGGCAGACACAGGTGCCTCTATGATGACATTTACCATCCTCTTCATTTTTCCTAATTAATCCCTTGCAGGACTTGCTCATGAGGCTACATCCTTGCTGAGAATGCCAGCAGGTGTCACTGTGGGCAACGGTATAGGAGAACGCGGCGGCATAAAGCGCAAATCAGCGGGAAAACACCCATCAAGTTAATTAATAGTTTTTAATATAATTGCTAATTATATTTTTCTGCTTTTACAGATAAAAAGCGCATTGTCTGCGCCTCACAGATAAAAGGAGTTTTATTAGAAATGATTCACTTCTGCTTCAGCCTGCTCGGGGTTAGAGAATGGAAATCACAGAATATTTTCAAATGCGCAGAAGGCTGGAGTTTGTTTCTTTGGTTCGTAACAACAAAAACGAAGCGAACCAGGCAAGCGTATTGCCCCACCCTCCTTCTCCCCCGTGCCTGCATAAAGCCACGACACTGAGCAAGCACCTCACCATGTGGAGATCCATCTGGTAAATCTTTAGGTGGCTGAGCGAGCTCAGGGTGGTCAAAAAGCTCATTTTTTTAAAAATTCTGGTACCAGGCCCCAGAGACACTCCATACGAACCAGGCTGCTAGGCCTGAGCTCAGGCAGCTGACGCAGGAGGAACCAGGACGGTTAGAGATATCCATACTACTTTTTCATAGATGTTGCTCATTAACATTATACAGCTTTGTTTTATCTTAACATCGGTAGTCAAATCATCATTATTATATTCTAAAAGAGAAGCATTTGCTAGATTAATCTATATTCTGCCCACCATGTTGGGCAAGATGCTGCTGCACCTTGTTGCCAATACACCACTAGAAAAAAAAAACAAACAAACCAGACTTTTAGATGAGAATTTCTTACCTAACATCTGATCTAGGTTTCTAGTTCCATTTTAAACTTACCCAGACAGAAACGGAAATACCCCAGCGGTGGTTTGGGCCCACATCCCACTGACAGCAGCAGCCCCGGCGCCGGGGCCTGCTGGGGAGAGGGCCTCTGAGCCCACATCAGCTGCAGGGGAAACCGCCAGAGCCACAAATCCAAATTATATTTCAATTTCAATGGAATATATTGTATTTGCTCAACAGAAGTGAAGGGCAACCACCAACCCCTTGGCCCTGACCGGTTTGCAGCAAAAAGCAGCAATGAATGCACAGAAAAACAGAATGCACGCGTGCTTTGCCCGAACATATGCCACAAACCCTCTTAAAACCGGAAAGGGTAAACTGAGGGGCACAGGAAAATTAAGCACATGGTTGGATCAGGGATGAGATATTTACCTGGATCCCCCCGAGCTGTGTCCTGTGACCTCCCCTGATGTCCTACATGCTATTAAAAAAATTCACATCCATCTCATGTGTTTAAAAACAAACAAAAAAAACCCCAACCCTAAGAGTCCGCAGATCTGCAAGTGCAAGTGACAAATTATGGACTTACTCAAATCTTTTTTTTTTTCCCCCATATCTATGAAACCCTGGAGAACATCTAAGATTACCAACGAAAAACAATTTCATTTTAAAAAATTTCTTTTATAGCTGTGACAGATCGTCTGAAGAATCCGCTTATGGAGAGTATAAAATACACTCCAGACAGGCCAGAGCTGGTTTAATCCAACCTGTCAAAAAGCAAATGCTTAGGGCCAAAAGCCTGCATAACCTGAGAGCGGCAACGTGACGTACGGCAGATTTATAAGTTAGTGTCTTATCACAGAGAGCTTCAACATCCACTCAAACCACTGTTACTGAAAATAATAAAAATAAAATACTCAAAGCAGCACTGCAGGTATTTTCCTCTCTTCTGCTGGGAACTGGTTGCCAATGGTGCCAGCACCATGTGGGCCACGGTGGCAACCACATCATTGCTGGAGTGGCTTTTTCTGCCCACTGAGATGAGGAAATCTCGCTTCACAACCCCAAACTCCTACCCTTCCAAGTGCCCTTCAGGGTTCTCAAGGAGATTTACATTAATACATATATCCATGTGCTTCGGATGGCCACAGGAGACGTAATTCTCCAGCTGGGGTCTTTCAGCATAACTTCAGCAGACTTTACAATCCGCACTGGGAAAAAACCCGACCCAGATCCTGTGTTTGTGGTTTCAGAATTAAGCCCAGAGAAAAGGGCAGTAGAACTTCTAATGGTAAATTAAATAACAATAAAATCCTGCCATCTCCAGAGGAATCCAGCTCCCTGTGGAAAGCCTCCAAAAAAAGATCGCTCTGAAGCCACTGGGATTTTCAGTATAAACGCAAGCTGGTTCTTGAGAGAATTTTAAATTAATTTCATAAAAATCAGTTAAAAAGAGAACATAATGCCCTGACTACAAAGCGTGTTGGGCAGAAGCCCTCTGTGACAGGCAGGTCCGCATCGCTCATCGGCAAACACCCAACCACTCCCCACCATAGGAAGACCCCAATCTGTTATTCATGCTGCGCAGGTGGAAGTCAGGGAAGTGGCTCCACGCGTGTTCACTACTGGGATTTTATTGGAGAAAAGAGGGTTTTGATGGTAAACGACAAGAAGGATGGGTTGGGGAAGGAAAGGCAACAGAGATTCCGTGGAGAAAGGGCAAGAGAAAGACCCAGCTGGCCTACCACAGCTCATGGAAGAAGACGGGAACAAGATCGGTCCCAGCAAGCAAGGCCTGCAGCTACGATTTTAAAAGCCAGGAGAGGACTTAGCCCAGATGTTCGTAGGGAACAAGGTGCATCAGGGACAAAAGAATACTTCTTGCCGAACTGAAGGCAGGGCACAGCAAACCCCACAACACCAACGCTCATGAGACCTCAATAGACCCCTTACAGCCAGGGGGTGAGATATGAAGAGAAAGTGAGCCCAAGAAAGATGAATGTGCCTTAAAGAATTTCAAAACTAACCTTTAACACATTTTGCCAAGGTAGAAATATTACACTGCTTCTAATGAAAATATTCCTGTGATAAGCACAACACAATCGTAATTTATTCTAGAGAAGCACATGAAAGAAACAAAAAAGGATCATTACTTCCAGTACTAGAAGATCGCCCTAGTTGTACACAAAAATACTCACATCCAGGGTCTAAGGTACTCCTTCGCATGCAATGGTTTTAGTCATTGTTTCATCAGTGCCACCAACCAGTCTCTGCCCTTTCCACCACACCACCATCCACATGAACCTGGCCAAGACAAAGGAGCTCCTGTCCCACCGCCTCTCCCCGCTTCTGCTCAGTAGCGGCAGAAGTAACCCCTCGCTTGACGAGGGGCTTCATTTAAGGATGGCTCAACCCCTAGTTCCCACTGATGCCAACAGTTCAAACCAGAGCTCACCTACCACCAGCAAGGAGCCCAAGTAAACTAGGAAAGAAAAACTCATTCAGAGGAGCTTCTCAGCACAAACCCTGTTATTTTAAAGCAAAGTCTTATTTTTTTTGCCTGTTAAATCCAGCCAAGTCTCATTCTTTGTTGGCATAGATAGCTCCAGCACTTCCTGCATCACACACTTTCTAGAAAAGCACTGAAACTGAGGAAAAAGGAGCCAACCAGTCAAGGATGTGATTACACCTTGACTTCCCAGCACCTTTATTTTAACCAGCAGCACCCTCTTTTCCTCAACCACGGTCATACGAACCAGAAAAATATTCAGCCATGTTTATCTTGGGCATCACATAGCCCAAAGGCGGCTTACCACCCCGCTCCACCGAACAAAAGAAGTGCGCTGGGATGCACCTTGGCTGCCAGATCCCAAACAAGCAGAAGAAAAAAAAAAAATGTGCCTTGTATCAGCATAATCTCATTTAGTTTTTCAGGATTTAATTTCCCCTAGGACAGAGTGGCCATGGAAACCATCAAAATACTCACACGCCTTTTTTAGTAGGATGGGAGAACTAAAAGGCTTATTCAGTTGGGTTGTAAATTTTGATTTTAACAACTTGTCCTGTTGTCCTTCAGCTTGCTTTGGAACAACAACAACCTCAAATCTGAATAGAAGATTATGCCCTAGTTAGATTCAATCATTCACTTGATGAGGTTTGGAGTTTGCTTGCAAGCTACTTCATCAGGCAATTATTTTTTTTAATAAATTTCTTCATTACTCGTATGAAGAGCTTGCTAGATCCTTCTTGGTCTTGCTCTGGGCCTATAAGCTCTGCCTGAGCATCAAGGGTCTCAATTTTGCAATCTGAAGGGATGCGCCAAGTCTTCTCTTTAATCCAGAAAGCTTTTCTCCATCTGCATCGCCCTCTGACAATAAGTTCTGCAGATCTATCAACCGCTACATAAAGGAACCTCCTTCATTTCTACCACTGCAGAAGAACAGAGCAGTCAGGGTGGTGTCACCATGTCCAGAGAAACGACTACGTTTCTCTTTTTCTCCCTAATATCTCCTAAAATTAGATTTAGGTAATGCATCTGCATTTTGTACTCTGATGAAAACCGAAGGCAGCAGAGAGATTTGCCAATTAGATCAGCACTCCTTGTTTCTCACACTGGAAGAAATGGTTTTTAATCCTTTGAACAGCTGTGATTTGCAGTAGAAAATACAGCGTACGTGCACTACACATACACACATATTCCATAGGTTTAAAGCCAGAAAAAGTTTATCAATGACATAAGAGGATACTCTTTTACTCCACTGTTCTAGACCAAGTACTTTATTGCACTCCTGCACGTTATTTTCTCTAACTGTATTTTATTCCCCCCCCCCCCCTTTTTTTTTCACTAGAGCCAACAAACATTTTTTTTTCCTGGAGCACCTGCAAAAATAAAGCTGTATTCTCATGAATGTCATTTGAAACACTAAAAGTAGTAGAAATCAAGCTGAAATTTTGAATCTATTTTGTTGCCTTCACAGCCAGTGCTTCTCTAACTATACCCCACAGCTCCTTTGGTAAATATACCTCAGAGCGCCAGCTTTAATCAGAAAAAATAAATAATAAAGTATTTCCTAAGCTACACACTTGACTCTTCCTTGAATTCCCCCTCAAATCTAGCTTGTGCCTCTAAACCAGATCAACATTTGTCTGCTGTTGGCCACTTTTGGTCCAGGTAGAACCTACCGTCACGTTTTGCGTAATGATGGCTGTCACCCGCAAGATGGACCAGCAAAAGATTGCCATTAGATCTGGTTTCCTCTACTCAAGAGCAATCCCCAGTCTTATTTAGATAGAAAAAGCATACTAATTATACTGAAAGCTAATTAATTCTGCATATTTCCCTGTTCTGTTCACTGTTGCCACGCAATTCTGCATAGAAGAAGAATTGTATTCAGACCCGGTTAATTAAATGGAGGCATCTGAAGAATTTCTGGTCCATAGTGATTTCACAACGTGGTGCAAGAAGGAGGGGTTGGCATCTTCTCATGAAGGCTGGCGAAACACGACAGCTCTGCCCAGCCCAACTTGTGAAGTGGAACTACGCAATGAAACTATGAAGCTTTCTCCAAGATTGCCGCTCTTCATGAGGACCTGCACCACTAGCAATAGAGATGAATTTTGTTTGTCTTCTACTGTTCGTGCCTTACTCAATACATTCTATATTTGGGGAAGGGGCGGGCGGGGAAGTGGCAAGCAACCCTCATCACATAAATTTAGAGCGGCACTAATGAAACGGCTGCAGACAGTGCTGCGATCTGTGCTTTCGGCATTTTGAGATCACACTCCCAAGATGTGCTCCACACACAGCCAACGAGCTGAAGAACACAGATTTCAGGCTTGGCATCATCCACCTGCAGTACTTAACACATTTCTCCCTGCTTGTACTGCTGAAATAGTTTGGCAGCACCATTTGTCTACGATGATGTACGCGTTGGGATCAAGGAGATCACCAAATCAGAGCTGCCCAGCTTTGGAGAAAGCACATTGCTGGGACTTGGACCTCCACAGCGCATTAAATTAAAATTTTGAAGTATCAACGCTTCTAGTAAAAGTTTCCAAAATGCACATGGGAGAGATTTGGGGGGTGACAGTCCCAGGGCCTAAATGCATTCCCTAGCCAAATCACACCATTCGAGTAAGGAAAACCTAGGACTTGTTAATTAGAATCACAGAAGGGTTTGGGTGGGAAGGGACCTTCAAAGCCCACCCAGTCCAACCCCCCTGCCAGGAGCAGGGACATCTCCAACCAGATCAGGTTGCTCAGAGCCCCGGCCAACCTGGCCTGGAAAGTTTCCAGGGATGGGGCATCCACCACCTCTCTGGGCAACCTGGGACAGGGTTCTACCACCCTCAGCGTAAAAAATTTTGTCCTCATGTCCAGACTGAACTGACCTCCCTCTATTTTGAGGGGGGCTGGAGTAGCCGCTGTGCCTGTCGCTGGGGCTGGAGTAGCCACGGTATCGGTCGGTTGATTTTTCCTCCCTTCTTCCTGAGGGTGCTGCACAACGTTAAGCAGTGTTTGGTAGATACTAGTCATTGCCCAACACAAAGCGGTAAGCTTTGCCTCTTTAGAATAGCTATGGCATTTTTCTTTCAAATATTCTATCCCTTCATCAGGATTCTGTAGTTGTTTGGGAGCGAAGTTCCAGACCATTGGAGGTGAGAAGCTCTCTAGGTACCTGCCTGTGTCCTCCCACATGCCGTGCCACCTCTGCCCATCCAACCTCGAGGCAGATCTCTGGGTGATTTTTTTTTTAAACAGTTGTTTAATCCTAATCAAAACCTGAAACCCATTCAGGAGACAGAGCAATAGGAGCATGCTGGCTTGCACATCCCAAGGATATTCAAAATTCTCAAGAGCTGGTGTGACTAGTTCGAAAGAAAAAGGGAAGGTGTAAAGGAGTAGGGGAAGGTACCCTCCTCTGACTTCCCCACAGATTGGTTTTCCGGGGAGAAAAAGAAAAATGTGTGATTATTAATAATTCTTACCAAATGGCATCCGAAGTACGGAGTTGCCAGCAATGCCGAAAACAAGGACCAGACTGATTTCATGACCAGTGATGTTACCATATCATAAGCCGGTAGTGCCCAGTAAATCAAAATGAGAATTCTCATCCATTTCCGAGAAGTGATAAACAGCACCAAAGGAAATATGTGGTGCTACTTAGGACAGACATAACACAACCATGTGAACACCTAGTACAACATTGTGACCAGGGACTCAAACGAAATAATGAACACTTGTAACAACTTTAACACACTCTAGTCAGATCTCTCCTTACCTCAACCCTTCGAGCCCCACGTTGGGTGCCAAAAAAGTCTGTGATGGTTTAGTCCGAATTATCACACAGTTTCTCGCTCACCCTCCCCCTCCCCAGGGAGACTGGGGAGAGAATTGGGAAGGAAGGAGAACTCGTGGGTTGAGATGAAGACAATTTACTAAAATAAAAGGGAAAACTACAATAATAACAGAATATAAGGATATTAAAAATATACAAAGTGAACGATATGTGTTTTCTCACCACCCGATGTCCCAATGACCGATACAGCCCGTCCCGAGCAGCGATCACGGAAACAAAACCGAGCGGCAAGCAAAGGAGCAAAAGGGAGCCAGCAAGGGAGAGGGAATGACGCCAGCAAAACGAGCAGGAAAGATGGATGCCAGGAAGGCAGATACCCACCCTCGCCTGCCCCCACTTATATACTGAGCATGACAATCAAGCATGGAACACTCTCTTTGGCCAGTTTGGGTCAATTATGCTGTCTGTCTTTCTCCCAGCTTCCTGCATCTGCAAATTAGCGAGACTTGGAAAGCCAGACAGTGTCCTTGGTCTCATTCACAACAACTGGTATCATCACGAAATTCAAAACATAGCAGCTACTGAGAGGAAAAATTAACTCCATCCCTGCCAAAACCAGGACAAACTGTTACCCCTCATCCTATCACACCAGGCCCTGCTGAAGAGCCTCTCCCCATCTTTCCTGCAGCCCCCTTTAGGCACTGGGAGGCCGCTCTCAGGTCTCCCCGGAGCCTCCTCTTCTCCAGGCTGAACAGCCCCAGCTCTCTCAGCCTGGCCTCACAGCAGAGCTGCTCCAGCCCTCTCATCATCTGTGTGGCCTCCTCTGGACCCTCTCCAACTGGTCCATGTCCTTCTGATGCTGGGGGCTCCAGAACTGGATGCAGTGCTGCAGGTGGGGTCTCACCAGAGCAGAGCAGAGGGGCAGAATCCCCTCCCTCGACCTGCTGCCCATGCTCCTCTTGATGCAGCCCAGGATGTGATTGGCTTTCTGGGCTGCAGGTGCACATTGCCGGCTCATGGTGAGCTTCTCATCCACCATCACTCCCAAGTCCTTCTCCTCAGGGCTGCTCTCAATCCATTCCCAGCCCAGCCTGGATTTGTGCCTGGGATTGCCATGACCCTCGTGCAGGACCTTGCACTTGGCCTGGTTGAACTTCATGAGGTTGGCACGGGCCCACCTCTCCAGCCTGTCAAGGTCCCTTGACAGGGACCTTTAATTAAGTGACAGTGTTCTTAATTTAGGGTAATTATATATTTATACAATATTATGTAGATTTTCTATATTTCATCTATATCATACATATATAATAGTAATTTATTATCTAATAATATTATATAAACACCTTACATACATATTACAAGAATTTATGTACAGCAAAGCCATCTACAGTTCTCAACACACAATATACAAGAAGAATCCATTTGACGTAGTTTAGATTTGACATTATCTACGTAAAAAGAACCTCCAGTATTTTTCTAACCAAATTGAAATTGCAGTTGTCACTTTATACATCTTATAAGGATTAATACGCTAAATCCCAAACAGGGAAGGAATATCAAGTACGCAGGATTTAGAAAATGCCAGAGTTGAAAAACGCCAATGAAACCTTAATTCAACCCTCGCCTACGTATTTGTAACTTTTAAATCCAGTATTATTTTCTCCAGCTCTCTGATCTCCTGCTCCTTTCCCCTACCTTGAAAGCCCTACATAACTCAACGGCGCTAGGACAGATATTCGGCCGGATAACAAGTCCATCTCCGACGGACGTGTGGGCAAAGCAATCTCCTCCTTTGAAACAGGATTAGCAGTTTGAGTTGAGGGAAGAGAAAAAAAAAAAAAAAAAAAAAATCACTTGTAGGCCAGCAATCGCAATGAGTCATTTTAGATTGAGTGGATAAGTCATCAAAATCATAAGCACCTGGAAATGGTTTTGAAAGAGATAAGGTCTAGCAACCTTAATTACAGTTATTGTTACCTGAGCTACTGGTTTCAGATAGAAATCTTCCAGGGATATAAGCTTTCCATTTGAATGGCATAAAGGATACTCCTGAAGGAGGAAAAAGGCTACCAGAAAGTGAATCAACTTCAAGATGGAAAAGAAATCCCTACTTTTTGCCACAAAGGAAAAGAGAGTAAGAGATGCAAGACTGGAGTCTCCAAGCACTGCCCATGCCCACTACCAGCTCATCCCCCCTCCTCAGCTACACCGGGAATGCAGACTCTGAACCAACATTCCTCTTCCACCAGACATTTCAAACGTCTTGAGAAATTATACCAGAGGTTGGGCGTTCGGGGATTTTCTTTGGTTCTTCTCCTCTATGACCACAAATTCCCTTTTTTACTCTCTTGCTTGCGGTGTAGATCCCAGCAATTTCATCTACTTCTTACAGACTCGCCACCCGCCTTCCTTGAGGCTTTAACGGCATTTAACGAGCTGAGTTAATCCGTAAAGATTAAAACCACCAGCAACTTGAGTACCTCCCAGATAATCACCGGGCAAGACACTCGGAGACCTGAAGCCGGGGAAGATGCTCTTCCCTCTTACTCCCAAATTCCCCATTGTCCCAGTTTGGGGCTGCAAGAGAGGACAGGACACTAAACGTTGGCAGGAGCAGCCAAACGTGGACGGCACCTCAGTTGCTCCAAGTTATTCTATGGGTGTTTTGGCGCGTTTTAGTCTCCTAAATAAAAATAAATGAACATTTTATCCCTTTTTGCTACAAACTGCCCATGTTATAATGAAGTGCCATAATGCTAAGGCCACATATTCCTAGAAAATAACCGTTTACTACCAAAAATCCATTTATTTTTGTGATATACATGACAGAGGGGGAAAAAAAAAAAAAGAGACTTTTTTCTTTTAAATCTAAAAAAAAAATTAAAAAAGTCTGCAATTGGAAAAGACAACCATAAATTGTTTTGAAGCCTTCAAAAGTGGGGAGAGTAAGATCAGGCATCCGCATTTTCCAAAGTTTAAGGTTTATAAAAAAAGAAAAAGGACTTTTAAGCTTGGCTATTAATCATCTACAGCGAGTCTCGCGATTTGTAAACAAATTGCCCTCTTTCACCCGAGGAAACTAAAATTATTCAGATGTTCCAGGAATAAAAATAATATCCAAGAAGGTACTTTTACGGTTTTTCAAAGGAGATTTGTGTTGATCCAGAGCAAAGATATTTACACAATAAATAATTCACACAAACGCTCGTACAGGTATTTAATCCGAGATAGGCAGCACGCGGATGGGGGTACGGCATGCAGCTACATCTAAGTTGCATCCTGGAAGCCGTTACCATCGCCAACTACGTGAATCCTCCAATATTTAAAAAAACATGTTCAGTTTCTTTATCAAAAATACGGTACAACAAAGCAATTGGTTCAATGCTGTTAAGCAACAGAGCTGTGAGCACACACACCAGAGCCCTCAGGCATTGGGCGACGGGGGTTTTTTTTTGGGAAGGAATAGCCCAGGGCATGACGCTTGAAGAGTCAGAGAGAGGTCAAGAAGGGCTTTTTCAACTGAAGAAGAATATGAAAAGGCAGGCACTAAGGGAGAGAAATGAGGAAAATACTGCATTAAAAGCGTCGTTATTGAACTTCTAGGATCTAGCGCTGCATGTTGCCTCTCGCGTCCAAGACATGCAGCAAAGGTGGGATGACACCCACCACCCTACTAGAAAATAAAGATTAAAATTGTTCCCCATACGGAATAACCAATGCATTTGTCCCCTTCAACCCTTGCACAGGGTGAGCACCATTAACCCTTCCATTCTCATCTCTCCCAAACAGCTATCCCCTGCCAGCGGCTTCGTTCATGCAAAGCAGAGGCTGAGCTCACTGTAAACCTGGGCATTTATTTTGACCCAACATCACAGAAGGGTTTGGGTGGGAAGGGACGGTTAAAGCCCATCCAGTCCAACCCCCCTGCCAGGAGCAGGGACATCCCCAACCAGATCAGGTTGCTCAGAGCCCCGGCCAACCTGGCCTGGAATGTTTCCAGGGATGGGGCATCCACCACCTCTCTGGGCAACCTGGGACAGTGTTCCACCACCCTCAGTGTAAAAAATTTCTTCCTAATATCCAGTCTGAATCTGCCTCCCTCTGTTTTAAAACCATCACCCCTCGTCCTGTCACACCAGGCCCTGCTGAAGAGTCTCTCCCCACCTTTCCTGCAGCCCCCTTTGGGTACTGGGAGGCCGCTCTCAGGTCTCGCTGGAGCCTCCTCTCCTCTAGGCTGAACTCAATCTGCCATGTAATTCAGATGAATCTTGTAGGAGCTTTACTTTGTGCATGCAACTGCAAACTATTTGAGAGGACCATTCTACAGGCAGACATAAACCTCATCTCCTCAAGGCACCAAGCTACCAAAACCCAAGTACAACAAGAATTAGATCTTGAGCTGTAGAAACATATTACTTGTCTCTCACATTACGTTTGGCAAGCACGAGGATGAACAACACAGAGAGGGCATCACAACCAAACTAAACCTCTGCGCTGGAAGGGACGCTCGGCTTCCCACCACAGTGAAAGTCACCGCCATCATCACCCAATGGTTTGAGACGTTTATGAAGTCAGCTATACACTACACCGAGGCGTGTCAATACGTACTGTTGAGAAATATTAATATAATTTTTAAAATGCAATGGAAGAAGCCAGAAGGGTGAGGTTTGGGTGCTGGGAAGAGCTGTGCCAGGGTGTAGTAGAGATTCCCAAGTCCTGGGCCAAGTGCTATAGGTGCAACCTAAAGCTGCCTTGAGATTGGTGTCAACTGCAACAATCTAACTCCTGGGAGAAGATTTCTGGGCAAAACCACAACATTATCAGTAGCTTGTGTTTGAAAGTCCTAAAACTGAACTCAACGGACTGAATATTCTCAGGTATATAAATTATGAGCAATTTCATTGAGGGGAATGATCTCGTACAAATCAGAAGCCATTGCAAGAGAAAAGGAAATTCCCCCGGGTTTTGTTAATTCTCGAGTTATCTAAGGAACCTGCAGTATTTCCATCAACTCCAGACATGAAGTTATGTTCTCAAACACTGCCCTTTTTCCCTCCCCACTGTCTTCATAATGCCATTCCCAAGTTTGATTTGGGTAACGGGCAATTAAGCCAGCTATTTTTTCTTGCTTCTGAATTTTAAGTAATTTCTAAAAACTTAACTAAAGAATGTAGGACAGAAGCGTTGCATTATTCACAGCACCGTATCAAAAGAAAAACCGCATGAAATCTTGACATTAAGAAAGACTTTTTTTTCTCCCCCTGCCTCAGACTGTGCCGAATCAGTCACTTTTATCCAATTCTTGTTACAGCAACAGAGGTTAAAATACAAGTTATTGACGCTTAGCTTCAATATATTGGATACCATTAAATACAAGATGCACAATACCACAGTATAGTGATTTTTTTCAGGGTTTTTTTTTTTTTTTAGGTTATGTAAAACATCATATGTTAAGTCAAAGACAAATGCAGAGAGAATAACAAGGGTGCTTCCAAGTAGGATACTGGGAGCCATATCCCAGGACAGACTGGGATGACAGGCTTCCCTCAGCCTACCTAAGGGTACAGAGTTATCCCCACAGATGCTTCTTCTGCGCCTCATTTCATAGAATCACAGAATGGTTTGGGTTGGAAGGGACTGTTAAAGCCCATCCAGTCCAACCCCCCTGCAAGGAGCAGGGACATCTCCAACCAGATCAGGTTGCTCAGAGCCCCGGCCAACCTGGCCTGGAGTGTTTCCAGGGATGGGGCATCCACCACCTTTCTGGGCAACCTGGGACAGTGTTCTATAACTCACATAGTGAGAATTTTTTTCCTAATATCCAGTCTGAATCTACCTCCCTCTATTTTAAAACCATCACCCCTCGTCCTATCACAACAGGCCCTGCTGAAGGGTGTCTCCCCACCTTTCCTGCAGCCCCCTTTTGGTACTGGGAGGCGGCTCTAAGGTCTCCCCGGAGCCTCCTCTTCTCCAGGCTGAACAGCCCCAGCTCTCTCAGCCTGGCCTCACAGCAGAGCTGCTCCAGCCCTCTCATCATCTGTGTGGCCTCCTCTGGACCCTCTCCAACTGGTCCGTGTCCTTCTGATGCTGGGGGCTCCAGAACTGGACACAGTGCTGTAGGTGGGGGTCTCATCAGAGCAGAGTAGAGGGGGAGAATCTCCTCCCTCGACCTGCTGGCCACGCTGCTTTGGATACAGCCCAGGGTGCCGTTGGCCTTCTGGGCGGCAAGGGCGCATTGCCGGCTCATGTTAAGCTTCTGATCCACCATCACTCCCAAGTCCTTCTCCTCAGGGCTGCTCTCCATCCATTCTCTGCCCAGCCTGGATTTGTGCCTGGGATTGCCATGACCCAGGTGCAGGACCTTGCACTTGGCCTGGTTGAACTTCATGAGGTTGGCACGGGCCCACCTCTCCAGCCTGTGTGATCTTCGTAATGGTATCTTCCCCCCCACCCCCCGCCACCAAACTTTAAGTGTCCCTGGAAAAGTTTTGACTTTATTCTTTTCCTTAACTCTTGATAAGGAGCTTAATGCTGGTTACGCGATCCAAGCAAATTATCTGTCTCCGTGTGGTTTTGAGATAGGCAAATTTAATTCATCGCAAACTGAGTTAATGTGCCTTTTCTCTCTAAATCTGAACGCTTCTCCGGCAGCAAAGGGAATAAAGCTTATCTATGAATATGCAATTATTCTGTATGACAAACGTCTGATTTGTTTGGATTACAGAATTTATCTGTACACTAAATAAAAAGGCAAAGAAATAACAGTGTCCTACCAATGCTGGGGAAGAAAAAGAAAATCAACTGAAATGTCAGCAGCGTAGTTTCTTAAAATCGACGGCAGAGGTGGTACGCACAAATATTTTTCCATAAACATCGTTATTAGAGCTGCTCATGATGGCAAGGTATGCATGAAAAAAGCCAACACGCAATAAATAAAATACTGTCGTACAGAGATCTCCCACAGTTAAATCACGCAGGGCTACATCTTGAAAGGTTTTATTAACGGCTGCTGTAATATTTAAATCACACGCAATTCCACAGGCCCGGAACAGAGCGCTAGGTGAATAAACGATGTGGACAAACCAGCTCAAATATTTAACGTCCATTTCACATGTTCACTTACAGGGCAGGGCTGGGGGTTTTGGTTTGGTTTTGGGGGGTGGAGTTTTTTGGTAGGACGCTGTTTTTCAAGTTGTTTTTTTTTTTTGTTTGGTTGGGGTTTTTTGGTGGCTCTTTTTAGGTGGGTTTTTTTTTGTGGTTGTGGATTTTGGCTTTTTTTTTGTTGTTTGTTTGTTTGCTTATTTTTAAAAAATAAAGATTCTTTAAAAGCCTGACACTAATGAGATAGTAGTTACAGCCACACAGACAAAGCCCAACTCCATCCAGACCACCAAATATCTCAACATAGATTCCACTGCCCCTCTCTGCTGCAACTCTCATGGGAACGGCTTTTCCATGACACCTTCTCTAAGGCATGACATTGCCCTCTACCATAAATGTCCCATCAAGTTTGAAAGGAGATGATGTTTTCACATTTCCTCCTTCTCCACCACTGAGACAGGGGCTGGAGAAGGTGGTTTCCCTTCCACACATGGCAGGAAACAATTGTTTTGCTCCCCAACTGGACAGAAATTCAATTAAAAATATGTAAGCCCTGTTCAAAACTGGGTTCATTTCTCACACAGCTCCTCTCGCCATCTCAACATGCTGGAACAGTCAACCGTAACTGGTAGCAAAATCGTGAAGCTGTTCTTTCAGAAAAAAGAGCCTGGGCATTGCCACCAGAAGGCTCGTGGACTCCAAACTCATTAGCTCTCAAAATTAAAAGCACTTACCTCTTCAAGGACATCTGCAAGCTTACTAAGTATCTCCTCAGGAAGGCTCTGGAATGTGGGAACACTGCAATACAAGAGAAACCTTGATTAATGGACCCCTCTAGACATGGCGTAATTCTCTCATCTCTCCTCCAGAGACACTTCGCCCTCATCATCTGGGCCTGAACAAGCGTTCCCCAGAAACGCGGCACATGTAACGGAAATCTGGTCCTCTTCCAGCAGCCAAGATGTATTTTCTCATGACAGGAGACCACTTGCAGTAAACATCTGGAGAACCACTCGTAAAGCCGGTAATCAACTAAGAATCAATTAAGGATTGACTGGAATTAATCTGTGCCGCAAACCTGCTCAGTCAAAAGCACGACTGCAATTTTTTTCCTGCTCCGCTTCCACCCCACCACAAATAAACTAAGAAAAAAAAAAAACAAACAAACAAACAAAAAAAACCCAAAAAAGATCAGCTGTAACCAGGAACAGATAAAAGACAGACTGAAGCCACACACAGACATAAAAAATGCAGAGCGCAAAGCTGCGAAGGGTACAGGGTCAGCAACAAAAGAGCACCGAAGGACTGTTAGAATTATTGAAGACTTCATCAGGAGTTTTACATCCAAGATTGTTTGTTTTCTTTCGCCAAAAAGGCAACTTTTCCTGTTTGGTAGCATTTCCCTCAGCAAAGGTCTCCCAGGCCAGGCCGGAGTCGAGGCAATAGGGCAATGCCGCAGTGAGGAGACCACAGGTCCCACAGCACAGAAGCTTTTTAATTCAGTCTGGGGCAGGAAGAGGGATAGGAAGTTGGGTGTCTACATCTCCTGCAAGTATCCTCGACCTTGAAGGTGGATCTCTACTACCTTACAGGCTGCCCATTAGGGTTTTCAAATCTCTGTGCTTGGAGATATTGAGAAGCCATCTGGCCATGGCCCTGTGCAACCAGCTTTAGGCTGCCCTGCTCGAGCAGGGGGGTTGGACCAGGCGAGCTCCAGAGGTCCCTGCCCACCTCAGCCAGCTCCCGTTCTGCAGCACCCTGGCTCTCTTGTTCTCCATATTCCATAAAAAACCTGATGTTCACCAACACTCCCAAGCGATGCTGAACAAAACATACAGACACAGCATACGTTCCAGAGGCAGGAAGGCAGCGCTCTACCTGTTTTAATTAAAACTGCTTGTCATCACTGGACTCATTAGCAACGCATCCCCAGGAAATACCAGCCCAGCAGACAGAACTCTACCATGGCTGTTTCCAAAAACAGGTCGCTCAAGAGCTGCTTTATCATGGGGTAAGCACAGTCCTACGCTTCTCGTATTAAACCGAGAACCCAAGATAAATCATGGTTTTCCTTTCACGCAAGGTTTCACTTTTTACTTTGGATCACATCACTACATAAAAGTTACTCTCCACATTTTGGGGAGCTAAAAACCCAAACCAAACCCATAATTTTTTCGGAGTTCTGAACTCTGGAGAGCACGCCCTGGCATGTGCTTTTGGTGTAACACTGACCCAGGTTGCCCAGAGAGGTGGTGGATGCCCCATCCCTGGAAACATTCCAGGCCGGGTTGGATGAGGCTCTAAGCAACCTGTAGGGGGGCTGGACTGGATGACCTCTGAAGGTCCCTTCCAACCCTAACCATTTTGTGATTCTAACCATCCCACCTGCGCTTCACAACCCCTCAACACCTTCTGAATGCACAATCTGGGGGCTGCTTCTGAACCCAGAGAAACCCCCCCCACATAAAAGCAAAGGGATGCCCAAAAACCTTGTACAGAGCTTGACAGCAAACTCCAGTACTTTGTCTGGGGCCAAGTGCCTGGTGAGCTTAATTTGTGAGCATAATTAAAATAGAATTTGCTTTAATTAGCTTAAACATATGCTACGCTGCAGTAGAATTTGAATGTTTGGAAGCCTTCGTTATTTGTTAAAAAATATATATATATAACTTCAGCTGAGGGTATTAATTGATAACAAGAGAAAATTGGCCAACTAAGTGCAGAAAAAAATCCGATTGCTCACGCTCTCAATAATATATTCTGGGTTTTTTTTCTCCTTAGGAAGCACATGTTTTCACTGGAAACACATGCGTCCACAGCGTAACAAGAGCAAACAAAAACAACCAAGAAGGAATTATGTGACGTCTGGGCGTAAGTATGAAATGAAAGTTTATTATACCAACTGTAGCATTCCCCAATGAGGAATAAATGGATGGGAGAAGACAATACTCCCAGACATCTGGGCTAATTTTACTGTGGTTGCACCATTATGCTCCCAAATTGGGGGAGAACGCATCGCAGCGTACTTTTTACAGATAATTTGCCTGTGCCATCCAAGGGAGGGTAGCAGAAGAACATCTATTGCAGACCAAACGTGTGGGAAACAGAAGTAGCAGATGAGCGCTGAACAAATGCCAAGTCTTACTACTGAAAACTTACGATAATAAGTAAAAAAAAGGAAAGTTTCCTACGAGAAATGCTTATAACTTTACACAGCAACAGAGCAGATAATGGGGAAAATCAACTTCTTGAAGGAACAAACTCCAACTATGTCACATCACAGAATTACACAATTCGTATCACAGATTTGCGGTGGTTGACAATGGGCCGGCATCCTTCTAAACAGCTGGATGTGACCATACGGCCACATTATATCTGAGCCTCACCAGGAGAGGTCTTACAGGACTGCCCACCACTTTAGGACCAAAAGAAAACCTGTACTGAACAAATGCCTTCTAAAATAGCGGGGAGAAGACATCTACTGAGCTGGTAAGAGATGTCACAAATTCAGGCCACCAAGAGAAAACCAAGATCTGAAAACATGCTCAAGCGTATGAGACAGCGCTAAATGCTTGGCTTGATCCTCCAGGTCAATAAAAACAAAGCCCCGCTCTCCCCACGACAACATTAAACAGATTCAGAAAGCAGATTTTTGCTTTCCTCCAAAATCTGCCTCTATTATTTAAAGATTTGCATAGAAAAATCAATGTTTTGGAGGTTATTTCCATGCACTCCAAGGAAAAACAGAGCCTCAGCTCTAAGAGGAGAGCTTAGAGGAAAACAGCTGAGCTGCAAATTGCTGCAAGTGGGAAACAGAGATGCTAGGAAGAACAACAGGAGCAGAAGACTCAAAGGAAATCTTTAAAGATGTTGCAGCCCAGCAAGAGGTAAGAAAAATTATATTCCATTTCCCACAATTTTGTGAAAAAGTCTGAAAATATACAAAAAAGAACATCCAGCACTTGAGTTTGGATACATTCATTATTTATGGTTGAAGATATCACAGCAAGTGCAGCTCCACCTCATCCAGAAATTACTTGCTCTGTGCCTAACAAAGCAAGATCAAGCAGAATCATAGAATCACAGAATGGTTTGGGCTGGAAGGGACCGTTAAAGCCCACCCAGCCCAACCCCCCTGCCAGGAGCAGGGACATCTCCAACCAGATCAGGTTGCTCAGAGCCCCGGCCAACCTGTCCCGAAATGTTTCCAGGGATGGGGCATCCACCAATATGAACCCGGACCTTCTCTGACAAGTTCTCCAACTGCTTCTTAAAATCCATCAACAACAAAGAAACATCCGTGCCATTTACTCTAGATCATAACAATTGCTACAGCCAGGAAAAGATATTCTGGTACCTAACACTGAACAAAGCTTAAAACACACAACGCTTCTTTGTACCTGCAGCGCACACAGAGGACTTCATTCCACTTCTCTCCACAGCCATCTCCCACTTTGCCCAGGAACAATGTCTATCACAGACAAAACACCAGCAACACACTCAGCCCTTCCTCACAAGCTGTTTGGTACAAGTCTGGTCAGCCAGTCCTCCTGCTGACCCTCTCCAGCTGCTTCTTATTCCATACAAGGAGCAAACATCTCCTCCACCTGCACTGAATTTACTGCTGAGAAGTTGCCCTGAAAGGGAAAGTCAACACACTTGTGCTAAGTTGGGAATCAAAACCCCACCTTGTTCACCTCATTGCTCCTGGGCCAGAGAGAAAATGACCAGGGCTTTAAAACATATTTTGAGAGAAACTGGTAAAGCACTTCATTGCAGAAGGGGCTCCAGCTCTGCTAAAATCTCCCCTGTGAAGCAAACAGCTGAACGGTGATCACCACCTAACACCTAAGCCCCAAAAACCCAACCCCCTACGTGATGAGGTTATGGGATAAAGCTGGCTGTGGAATGGAGATGCTTCCACAACTGAAATTCTGCTCACCTGCAGCCTCCCCTTGCTCCTCAAAGTTATTTATGGTGATAAGGATGTTAAAAAAAGTATTTCTACCAAGCTATTTATGCCTATTTTCTATGGTGCCTTTGCAAACTTACAGTCTGAGACCCACATGAAGAGACACCTTCAGGCCACCCTCCAAACGTGCTGGTAGCACACAACAAGGCAAACCAGATCCACAACTTCAGTTGCAACAACAAATGCCAATAAACCTCATTATTTTTTTAATCAATCCACAAACACCACCATGTTTTATCACAAAAGGTGCGTGAGTGTAGTAGTTCAGCCCTGATCGGGACCAGACTACGCAGTCTCTCTCTCACTCCCCCCACCTTCCGAGAGAATAGGGGGAGATGATATAAGGAAAACGGCTCGAGGTTTGAGATAAGGACAGGGAGAGATCCTTAAAGTTACCGTCACGGGCAAAACAGACTCGACTTGGGGAAAACTATTCATTTATTACTACAAACAGCAAGATAATGAGACAGAGAATGAGATAACCTCCATCCACCCCTCCCTCTTCCCAGGCTTAACATTATCTCTACTACCTCCCCTCCTGAGCGGCACAGGGGGGAAGAGGGAATGGGGGTCGCAGTCAGTTCATCACACGTTGTTTTACGCCGCTGCTTCATGGTCGGGGGAAGAACTCCTCACATTCCTCCCCTGCTCCAGCGTGGGGTCCCTCCCACGGGCCACAGTCCTTCATGGAACTGCTCCGGCGTGGGTCATCTCTTCCACAGGTGCAGTCCCTCCAGAACAGCTGCCCCAGCGGGCCCTCCACGGGCCACAGCTGCCTTCAGGCATCCAGCTACTCCGGCGTGGGGTCCTTCATGGGCTGCAGGGGCATCTCTTCTCCTCCGTGGACCTCCATGGGCTGCAGGGGGACAACCTGCTCCACCATGGTCGTCACCACAGGCTGCAAGGGAATCTTGGCCAGGAGCCACATTACTCCTCCCCCTCCTTCTTCACTGACCTTGGCGTCTGCAGCCATTCCTCTCACAAGAAAAGTTCTTCACAAGAGGCAGGCAGACGCCTCTCGGGATCTCTTCACATCATCCACCTCATCTCCTCTCCACTCCTCGCAGTCGGGCCGGGCCGAGTTGGGCCCAGTCGGCTGCCTGGCGGGAGGCCAGAGGGTGAGGGGTGCAAGGCCCATGAGGCTCGGGCCTCCCCCTCTCTGCCCCTGCTCAGCTTCTTCACATCTCCTTTTTTTTTTTTTCTGTTTTCCCCTTCTTAAATACATTATCGCAGAGGCGTTATCATGGGACATTCAGCTACCAATCGGCTCGGCCTTGGCCAGCAGCGGGTCCGCCCTAGGCCCGGCCGAGTCCACTGAACAAAGGGGAGCGACTTCCAGCAGTTTCCTACAGAAGCTGCCACCTTAGGGCCCCCCCCCCTACACAAAACCACAACAGTGGGTAACAGGATAAGGAGCAACCTCTGACCTTCTCCAGCTTCCCTGCCCCAAGCCTTGTAAGAGTCTCCCTTGAGCATGGAAAGGAGAAGGACCTGCAGTGGTGGAGGAGCTGCTCACGCCGGCAGAGGGGACTTTTTGCCGGCTATATTCCACACTACGGAATATTTTGTAGGAGATGACAGCCCATCGAGCTGATGAGGGCACCGCGGGGAATTGCTCGCTGTCTGCAGGAACAGCACAGCAGCTATTCTGGCTGGCTCTCCACCCGACACGTTTTCATGGGGAGCTCAACATGCTGAAGAGAGGCTGCCAAAGGAGGGAAAACAGCTGCGCCAAAACGTCCATGGTGAACCTCTGTCCCGGATCAAAAGCAAAGAAGTGCCCAACCTGAAGGCGGTGGAAGGAGGTGTGAACGGTCAGGTTCCCATCTCTGGCGATCTGTAGTCACTGAGCTGCTCTCAACTCTTAGGTAGCAGCAACATCCCCCGTTAGCAACGCTCTGATTCATCCTTTTGATTTGTTCCACGATGGGATTACTCTCGTACTAAATCAGCCAGGGCTTCCAAATAATCTTGGCGGTAACATAAGCAGTTGATTTTACCCTAAAAAACACTCGGCGGCAGAGATGCCAGCATTCCGACAGCACATTTATCTTCTGACACACATGAAAATGCTGCAGAGTGCTTGGCTGTCTTCTCTCTTCAGTCCAACACAAAAGCAGCTATTCACTTTCCAAATGCATTTCAAGATGCGTTCCCTCAAACTTCCAAAGGGCGTTCATTGAAAGCGCTCATCCAGCTTTGCAGGCCCTGGCAGACGGTCCTGGTGGGTTAACTCCGAAACCCTTCATCTTTTATTATTGGTTGGCACTGTAGCAAATGTTGTCGCCCTTCTCTGCCTCGGGCCAGATGGGTAAGCAGAGTTTAAAAACCAAAACAGATCAGTAAAAGGAAATGAGGTCTGTCTGCATTCCCCGAAACTCGTTGTTTTGCACCCAACCGGAACGAAGGTTGAAAAATGCTAACGTTCTCCTCCGTGCTTTACCATGTTTGGGATGCCCCTGCAGCACCGCCTCTCGGCTCTGAAGGAGCAGAAGCTGACGCTTGATTTAGGATACTCGCAGCAGACTACGTTTGGAACAACTCAAGCTGGAAATGCTACATATGGGCACCTGCCCACCGGCTATCAAGTCCTGTCAGGTGGGGACTGCTGGCTCTGTCAGGACCATGGCCTCCAAAAAGAACTAAGAAACGTGTTTTCAGCCTTATTCATTAAGGTTTACAAAAATTTACTGTGCTCTCTTTCATGTTGTCTTCTCTTTGCCTCCCTAAAGTGGGATACGTTGCACCAGAGAATCCCATGGAGGCTCAACCTTTCCCGTGTTGACAACTGGCATGAGATCTGGTATCGGTTACAGCAGGATCTTGTAGAAGATATCGTTTTGGGACGAGCAAATAAAAAATCTCTACTGCTTCCACGCCACATGTAGCTTAGGGGACAGATTCTGTCCCTGTCACGTATGTTAATACAGCCATAGGGAGAGAGAAAAAAAAGCGGATTATGGGATAAACCCTAATCCAAGCCAGGAAGGCAGGGAGCAGAAGCACAAAGCAAGACCTGCCCCTACGTTCTGCATCCTCCCATATGCGGCATCCCATCCCAGTACTGGAAAAACGCATTTCCATCCTGCTAAGCAAGTTGCACGCTGAGTTTCAGACCATCAGCACAAACCACCTCCCAGGGTGCTCGGAGATGCCACAGGGATTATCCGGTGCCAGAAGCGTCCAGTAATGCCAGAGCACTGAGATCATCCAGTGACTGGACAGTGTTATCTGCTTGCTGGGGAGAAAATGCAAAAATTTTTGAGGGGGTGGTGGGAGAGGGAGCCTCTTGAGCGGTGGGAACAACTGCAAGTGGCGCCTGAGACCGAGGCAGCTGCTGGATGCCAGCAAGCGAGAGGCAAGGCTGGAGGGAGACAGTTAGAATCACAGAAGGGTTTGGGTGGGAAGGGACCTTCAAAGCCCATCCAGCCCAACCCGCTGCCAGGAGCAGGGACATCTCCAACCAGATCAGGTTGCTCAGAGCCCCGGCCGACCTGGCCTGGAATGTTTCCAGGGGTGGGGCATCCACCGCCTCTCTGGGCAACCTGGGACAGTGTTCCACCACCCTCAGTGTAAAAAATTTCTTCCTTATGTCCAGTCTGAACCTGCCTCCCTCTGTTTAAAAACCATCACTCCTCGTCCTGTCACACCAGGCCCTGCTGAACAGTCTCTTCCCTTCTCTTCTGTAGCCCCCTTGAGGCACTGGAAGAAGTTGTATCTTCTACTGGAAGAAGTTGTATCTTCCTTTTGTGTTGCATCAACACACAGTCTCCCCTTTCCGTCAAGGTTAGCAGGTATTATTGGAGGATAAACTGTTGCCTTTTCATACGTAGCACCCACCGCAACAGAAGCGGCAGAAAACGGGTTCAGAAGAGGTGCATTTAGCTCTCCAGAAACCCTATTCAAATGAAATCAGTAAGTCAAGGCTACTTCTCCTGAAGCAATTTCATGTGCATTTTTGCTTATAGATTATTAGCGAAAAGGGAGAAAGGGGGACGGCGAGCGCCGGTCGCTCCCTATCGCGTTATCACCCTTATGTCTGGCCTTGAAAGCATCTCCTACGCCGCAGCTCTTGGGAAGGGTGAACCCCCCTGCTCTGCGGGGGCCGCAGCCGACTCCTACGCCGCACTACGGCTACCAAGGTGTTAAAATCGTTTGCTGTTGTTAAGCTCGGAGAGGGTGAAAATGTTACAGCCACACTTCTGAAGCTCTGCCACTCCTAGCACAGACCTCCTTCTGGTAAATAAACTCCTGAAATGGGTTTGTTGCACGTTTTTTCCTCCCACGTTTGTGGTTATACGCTAAGAGCTGCTATACATACGGAAATGGGAGCGATGCAGAAAGCAAATAAACTGATTTCTTTTTTTCGTTCTGAGCAAAAGACTGTAATAAAGCAAGTGTGGAGGGCTGTATTTTTTCCTCTCGTGTTGAAAGGATAATAACAACGTTAATGCAATAAGGGGTCTGCCGACATCACAAGGCCAAAACTCAGATTTCCCTGTGGGGAACGCACACGGCGCATGCAAAACGATTGTGTAAGGATACAGTTGCACACCTGATTTTGGTCCAGGCCCTGTTTGTGTTCAATAGGCTGCTCAGGTAAGCTGGAGTATTTTTTTCCCCTGCTTCTGTCAATCCCTGTCTTTCCCTGACAGGGGTTCATTATCAGAAGCAGCCCTCCCACCGCATCTCATTTTGCAGTCACCGGGGAGATGGTACAACTTAAAAAAAAAAAAATATGGTTGCTGTCACGATGAGAGGGAAGGAGAGGAATTTGCAGGTATGTAAACCCCTTCACACATTTTAGAATCATAGTATCACAGAAGGGTTTGGGTTGGAAGGGACCTTCAAAGCCCATCCAGTCCAACCCCCCTGCCAGGAGCAGGGACATCTCCAACCACATCAGGTTGCTCAGAGCCCCGGCCAACCTGGCCTGGAATGTTTCCAGGGATGGGGCATCCACCGCCTCTCTGGGCAACCTGGGCCAGCACTCCACTACTCTCACTGCAAAAATTTTTTTTCTTATGTCCAGTCTGAATCCACCTCCCTCTATTTTGAAACCATCACCCCTGTCACACCAGGCCCTGCTGAACAGTCTCTCCCCACCTTTCCTGCAGCCCGCTTTGGGCACTGGGAGGCTGCTCTCAGGTCTCCCTGGAGCTTCCTCTTCTCCAGGCTGAACAGCCCCAGCTCTCTCAGCCTGGCCTCACAGCAGAGCTGCTCCAGCCCTCTGATCATCTGCGTGGCCTCCTCTGGACCCTCTCCAACTGGTCCATGTCCTTCTGATGCTGGGGGCTCCAGAGCTGGATGCAGTGCTGCAGGTGGGGTCACACCTGGAGTATTACACACATTCACTCAAGATTATTCTTCTTGGAAATGATGATTACTTCCAAAGAGCTACAAATATTCAACAACAGCAACTACTTTGGAAAGAGCACTGAACTATCAGCAGGCACGATCTGGATTACCCATCTCAAGACACCGAGCTTGCAACTCCAATGACACCTACTGTCCTAAAGGAAAGCCTCTGTACCTTCCAACTCACCTGTCTTTTCCGACATTATCACACAGGTTATTAAAGATAACAGCTGGTGCAAGAAGCCTCACATCCCTCTGCCCTGTGTGTTTTCTTTCTATGGTCCCGTGTCAGCAGTACAGCCAAAATCAGTGGTAGAACCCTGGCCCAGGTTGCCCAGAGAGGCGGTGGATGCCCCATCCCTGGAAACATTCCAGGCCAGGTTGGCCGGGGCTCTGAGCAATCTGATCTGGTTGGAGATGTCCCTGCTCCTTGCAGGGACCGGATGGGCTTTAAAGGTCCCTTCCCACCCAAACCATTCTCTGATTAGATGATTCTACGATTACCTCTTCAAAACAGTTTAATGTCAAGGAGTTCCTCCTCAGCACTTTTTTCCCCATTTTCTGGGTTATTTCATAGGAAATGAACACTCGCTTTTCGGCCTCTGTGGACAATCCTGGAGTGGGTCCATCAAGTCTGCTTTCTGCTTCTGCATCTCGACTGAAGCTACAAATGCATCACTGAGGCACCAGAATAACGGCAAACAAAAACGAGATGCTTATACCGTGCCTAGAAAATGAAAGACATTTGCGACTGACTCTCCCGCTGTGTCTCAGAAGAGATCCTTCAACACTGATAAATGTTTTCAAGTCACGGCAGAGCTTAAAGAAGTGGCAAGTTGCATTAGCATGCGTCGTCCGTTTTGTCCAAATTCCTCCAAATTGGGTATTTCCAACATCTTCCAAACCAATCGAAGCCAGGCGTTTTGTCTCTACATTTGACAGCAAATTGTCATAATAATATCTCTTTCACGAAGACACTGACAATATGATTTCCAAAGCATGGCCCCTGTTCTGCAACGTTCGCTGCTCTTCTAACGCTGCCTCCCACCTCCCTCCTTCTAACTGTCACCATTAAATGAACATATTAAAAAGATTACCATCATTTTCTGCCTTCATAATTATATACATACAACAGAAAAATAAGCTGTCAATGTTTTTAAGGTCATCTGAATCACAGGCATTTCAGATTCTACCGGCAACTTCTTTCAGCACCCACCACACCAAAAGGACCTGAGAGTTGGGTCCCCAATATTGAACTTTCAAAGAAAAATTACTCCCGACACAGATATTGACTGAATCCACACGATTCACAAAACAAACATTAAAATATCTAAATATTTTATTTTTTTGTTACTGTTAATTACTACGGAAGAGTCAGAAGACTTTTTGCATGGTAGTAAATGAATAATACAGGATAAAAAAAATACAGAAATCCTGCCTGACACATTCCTACGCAGCGAGTTGGTAGCGGTGACCACGTGGTTGGCAGCGCCATCAGTTGCCAGATGCAGCACAAAGCAGCAGAACTGGCTTCGAGGGCAATTTTTGTGCTCCTCGCTATGGAATGATGCGTCTGAGATGATTTACTGAGGGACAAGTGGAAACAAAAGCGCTTTGATCAGTAGATCATCACCGAGAATAGACTT
This sequence comes from Chlamydotis macqueenii, assembly GCF_036417535.1. NCBI lineage: Eukaryota > Metazoa > Chordata > Aves > Otidiformes > Otididae > Chlamydotis > Chlamydotis macqueenii. Next base: position 16,511,998 of record NC_141562.1, read on the forward strand.
AGTTACTCCTCCGCAGAGAAGTAAGCTACAAAAAAGGCATCAGGGTCTAGACCAATTTGTTCCTCTTCATAGTGGAAACCTAGGTCAACCACGTTTGCATGAAATTGTGAGAGTGGCCCCATGCAAATTCATCTGAGTGCTTGACAGAGGCATTTTTGAGACCTTCCTACGGATGAGTAGTATTGGTGCAAACCCCAGGTAACACCAGCAAGTGCTGCAAGACATCCAGGACATCCTAACCAGCGTAATCCAGTGATCCTAACCCAACACACTGAGGGGCAAAAAACCCTTCCTCCTAACTTCTAACCTGTCCAGCCCCGGGGCAGCGTTGAATAATTACGACTCAGCTGGAGACTCAAGAGGAACGTTGACTTCAAGAATGGCCCGAGGCAAAAATACGCAGCTGGCAAACCCCCTCCTACTTTAATTGAAGCCATTCTCTAGGCAGCATGCTCATTTGCCAGTTGCAGCGGAAAGGACGGCACACGCATTATTGATTCAGGACGTTCACCCTCAGCGAAGCTCTGACGGCTGACAGATGGCGGCTCGTCTTAATTCCTTATTTCTAATGGCTTTTACCCATCCTCCTGGGAATTCTGCTGCTCCTTCTCTTTGTCTTTTCGTAGAAGAGCTCTTACCTCCTAACACCTTTTTATAGATGTTAGAGGGACCTTTGCCCCAGCTGAGTTTGGATCTTCTTGAAATGTGTAATGCTACATGTTTTAGGAGGCTCAGCATACCAAAAACTTTTAAAATGCCTCTTAAGCTGTAACCGGTACACCTCTCTTTCTCCAGGATACGCTTCAATCCCCCGACTGAATTAAAGAGAAGAACGATTTAACCTCTGAATTTACGCTGCTGTTGACTTTTCTCTTCCCCTCAGTAAATCTTGGGAGTCCAAAATTGGCTATGCACAGTAAGCCTCCGCAGCTTTTCTTTTTTTTTTGTTTGGGTTTTTTTTTGCGTCGAAAATAGAATGCACCTGAAAGCGAATTAAATGTTGAGGATTTTCAAGTGGCTTGGATTGTATTGGAGAAATAATCAAATAAGCTCGACAGATTCGAAATGAGGTTTGAAAATTCAATTGTTTAAGAAAATATAATCTTGGGAATATTACAGACAGGCAAGCAATATCATGGGTAACAAAAACCTCAAACCAAACAAAAAAAAAATGTGCTGGGAAGACAATTTCAATTACTCAACGTGACTCCATTCAGCTGCTGTCAAACAATCCGTGCTTATTGCTTCCTCTTCATTCGCTCGATGAACAGCCCATCCAGCGGCTCCAACCCTAAAACTAGCTCCCAGGTTCTTGATTAGAAGTCAGCTCTGTTAAGACTGGGTGCAACCCTATGCCCAGGCTCATCCCAAAACCCCTGTTGGGAGCATGGTGCCCAACCCACATAACCCTCCAACTGGAGCATCTTGGGTTGGGATGAGCACCAGTGTGAGCACAGGTCCAGCCACATGGATGTACCGCGACCCACAACGCACTCCAGGTACAAAGTGTTTTGGAGAAGGGGGGAAACTTTTTGGCAGGCAGTAGGCCTGTGTGTGGTCCAACACACGTTGGATCTGTCCTTACTTGAATGGCAACAGATGTTTAGCTTCGCTCAATGCAGAACGTCCTGTTTTTCCATTACTTTTTTCTGCTGCAACATGAAAGCTTCACTAACTTCTACCAATTTGTTTAATTAATTACTAATCAACAGATTGCAAAAGATCAGCACGTGACACAAATGCCTCTGTATCCCAAGAAGGAATCTCCGAGGCACGCTGCTACACCAACCCCTCTGAGGTGACAGGGGACTGAAAACATTGACACTCAAGGATTGTCTGCCCATGGTTGAACCTCCAAACCTTCTCCACTTGTCATGTTTCAAGAGTGATAAAGACAAACACTTGAGTGTTTTGGAAGTTTTAGTGGGTACTCTCGGAACCAACACGGCTGATATTTCGATAGAGAAGTAGCCTGGCTATGAGCACACCCTGTCCTCACAAAATAGTGAATTTAGCATCCCATCAAAAATTATTTTTAAATATAATTTACGCCAGTCAGCTTTCTTTTTTCATAGAAAGGAGGTTGTCATGATACGATTACGGCTCTGGCTGACAAAGGCAAACGTGATTATTTACTGTATGTTGATTTATTCGAGGCCACTTGATTAGAAATGCCATTATATATGTTTAGAAGGAAATACTTTAGATTAAAATCTGACTCACTGACAGATATCAAAATACAGTTAAAAAAGTGAGCAACGGCTGTGGAAAGCACTTCCCATAAATCCACCTCTAGTTGACTGTCATTTCTCTTTTATTGACGATCATTCCTCAAGCTTGCAGATGAGGCAATTTACTCCTCTCAGGTGATTAACGCCTAACAAAATGCCCTTTAATAGTCCAAGTACTCAATAACTCATTTTTGGAACAGGCATGCAGATAACAGATGCAGCATCCGAGCGAGCACGCAAGCATTGACTGAAAACAAGGTAGCCAGGTCCTTGCCGATTACCTCCTCCAAAAAAAGCTCCGTTAACATTCACTGAAATAACGAATTTATCATTCGGTATGGATTCAGAGTAATTTTTACCTACACGAGAGAAAGATCAGATGGTGAAGACCATCTTACAGGTGACGGAAGGCAAGGCCCAGTGAAACTAGAAATCAGATAAACTGAGATGTTAATCTCATTTTCCAGTTTCTAGCAATAAGGCAAGTACTAGAAGAGCATTATCCAGGACAGAGTTGTCTTGATTCGGGAGCCTGTAAGACGAGGTTGAGTATTTTCTTATAAAAACGTGCTTTTTCCGTTCTCTAATAACAATTTGGTGGCATATGTCTATGGAGGTTGCAACGGATCTTAGTGGCTCAGGGAGACCATCACTTAGACATCCAGGACCTCACGGAGACAACACTGGGAACAGTTTGCTTAGGAAAGGTGGAAATTTATTGAAAGATCAAGTTGTCATCTGAAAACACAGAGGAACAAAACTGAGTTTGCCAGTGCCATTTGGAAGGTTCAGTCCCATTAGCCTGGGACTTGTAAATCCAGGCCATGGATTGCAATCCTAGTTTCCTCCAACCGAGGATCCAGGACATGCCGAGTCTCTCCCTTCCCTACAATTGCAGTGGAGTAGAGGCCATGCTAGACAGAACATCTCCTCCCTCCAGACCTCTCTATGGTGGTTCGATTAGCTCAACATCACCTCCTCTTCTGAAGGGGTGTCTGGACCAGATGACCGTGGGGGCCCTTCAAACATCAACTACTTTGTTATTCTACGCTCCAAAAGAAAAGGCTGAAATCTTCTGTATTTACCTACTCCAGGCAAGGGCTTACACTTTATTTACTTGTTTTGAGTATCGAGCCAAATTGATTTTTTTAGTAACATCTTTTATCTTTTCACCCTGGAGCAAAGCACTGAAAATCTTGTGTACATGGATGCATGTGTTCGTGTGCATACATTCTCCACTTCACTCTGAAAGTCATCTTCAAAGTTCTGTGTATGTAGCAGTTTGGATTTTCCAGTTAAGATCAGTATCTTATCAATTCGTAGAGTTCTTCAGCCCGCTGGTCCTCCTTAGCCTCCTCGTTAGAAGCTTGACAGAATACTAATTCACCGCAGGTCAGCTGTAATTTTCTGAATTATTCAGAAGTTAAGGACTTTTACTTTCCCTCTGAGGACACTTTAACCTAAGCCTGATTTCCCTTCATCTACAGTTCCATTCCACAGCAGAATTCCCGCAAGCGTGTTCTGTGAGATCATTTTTGCTGTATGTAACACTCTTTCTGTATGTAACACCCTTTCTGTTTTCTCTACACTTTAAATTATGTATTTCTAATGGCATTGTACGCTGCTGGGGCACACGGTGAGTTCACCTTCATTGAGCTATAGAAACTCTTTTCACCTTCTTCCGGAAATAATTATGCTGGTTCTTCAGTGTCTATATAAAGTTTAAATTATCTTTCCTAATATGCATTACCTTGTGTCGTAGTTCAGCCCCGATCGGGACCAGACTGCGCAGTCTCTCTCTCACTCCCCCCACCCTCCGAGAGAACAGGGGGAGATGATATAAGGAAAACGGCTCGAGGTTTGAGATAAGGACAGGGAGAAATCCTTAAAATTACTGTTAAAGGCAAAACAGACTCGACTTGGAGAAAACTATTCATTTATTACTACAAACAGCAGGAGAATGAGACAGAGAATGAGATAACCTCCCCCCACCCCTCCCTCTTCCCAGGCTTAACATTATCTCTACTACCTTCCCCTCCCGAGCGGCACAGGGGGGAAGAGGGAATGGGGGTCGCGGTCAGTTCATCACGCGTTGTTTCACGCCGCTGCTTCATGGTTGGGGGAAGAACTCCTCACATTCCTCCCCTGCTCCAGCGTGGGGTCCCACCCCTACACCACAGTCCTCCAGCGTGGGTCATCTCTTCCACGGAGTTCAGTCTCTCCAGAACAGCTGTACCAGTGGGGCCTCCACGGGCCACAGCCGCCTTCAGGCACCCACCTCCCCTGGTGTGGGGTCCTTCACAGGCTCCAAGTGGATCTCTGCTCCTCTGTGGACCTCCACGGGCTGCAGGGGGACAACCTGCTCCACCATGGTCGTCACCACAGGCTGCAGGGGAATCTTGGCCAGGAGCCGCATTACTGCTCCCCCTCCTTCTGAACTGACCTTAGTGTCTGCAGCCGTTCCTCACAACAGGCTGGCAGACGTCTCTCAGGATCTTTTTACATCTTATTCACTTCTCATCTCCTCTCCACTTCTTGCAGCCGGGCTGGGCCAAGTCAGGCCCAGTCGGCTGCCTGGCGAGAGGCCAGAGGGTGAGGCCTGCAAGGCCCATGAGGCCTGCACCTCCCCCTCTCCACCTCTGCCCCTACTCAGCTTCTTCACATCTTCTCTTCTCTCTTTTTTTTTTCTGTTTTCCCCTTCTTAAATACGTTATCGCAGAGGCGTTATCATGGAACATTCTGCTACCAACTGGCTCGGCCTTGGCCAGCAGCGGGTCCACCCTAGGCCTGGCTGAGTCCACTGAACAAAGGGGAGCGACTTCTAGCAGTTTCCTACAGAAGCTGCCACCTTAGGCCCCCCCCTCACTAAACAAAACCACAACACCTTGACAGGCTGAGAGAGCTGGGGCTGTTCAGCCTGGAGAAGAGGAGGCTCCGGGGAGACCTCAGAGCGGCCTCCCAGTGCCTAAAGGGGGCTGCAGGAAAGATGGGGAGAGACTCTTCAGCAGGGCCTGGTGTGACAGGACGAGGGGTGATGGGTTCAAAATAGAGGGAGGTAGAGTCAGATTAGATGTTAGGAAAAAAAATTTTACAGTGAGGGTGGTGGAGCACTGTCCCAGGCTGCCCAGAGAGGTGGTGGATGCCCCATCCCTGGAAACATTCCAGGCCAGGTTGGCTGGGGCTCTGAGCAACCTGATCTGGTAGGAGATGTCCCTGCTCCTGGCAGGGGGTTGGACTGGGTGGGCTTTGAAGGTCCCTTCCCACCCCAACCATTCCGTGATCCTACGATTATATTATTTGAAGTCACAAGTAATACGCTACTCAGTTCCCACAGTTTTAAGTCACTGTGGTGATTACTGTCCTCCTCGGTTCTCAGTAATCTACGAGTTGTATTTATCGGCAAGTCACTTGTGGGATATTTCCAGAGACGATATATAATTGAATTGAAAATGCATTCCTGATGCTCATAAAAGCAGTAAAAATGTCACCTTCTGCCTGCACATTAAAAATTCATCCCATGCAAGTAGAGGACAAATGCATAAAACGATCATTATGATGTGCAAATGTACTAGATACAGGAAACCGAGACCGGTCTCTGACCGGACATAAAAACATTTATTAGATCTGCGCCCAAATGGCAGTATTTATTGAACTTTGCTAAAGCCGCTGAAGAAAAAATGCTCCCATTAGTAACTTGACTCAAGGCCACTTTCGCGTGCTTCAAAAATGTCATTTGTACCGTTAATAACAAGAATGTGGATCTCGTGTGTAAAATCAGAATCAGTTCTCCGAAATAAAGCCCCCAAAATACACCATTTCATGTTAGGTGATCCTATCCAGACAGGCAAATTCTTGTGTGACTACTTTTCCGATGAACAAATACGCCAAAGAGGAGACTATTAGCATTTTAAATCTATTCCCAGTCAGGACAGAACTTCAACACCTACTTAAGGTTCAGAAACTCATCCCCGAGTTTGCTGTGGACCGTTGTCTCCATGCTGCTGTCATTTGTCCCTTCTTTTCTGAAATGCTGCCCTTATGGACCTTCTAGGTTCCTATCTCTCCATTTAGATTTTTTTTTATTTTTCACATCTGATTTTGTACTAAAATCACCAAAAGATTCAAGCCAGCCTGCCCTCATGGACAGGACATGTAAATAACATTCCGTAAATCCAACTGTTCTTGACTTGAGCATTCTCTCGAGCAAGCGGTATCACAATGCTTCCCCCCCCTTTCATTTTTATCTTCGCTAAATAAGCAGAAAGCCTTTCAGGGCAGTCTGCTCAACTCTTGTTTTTCATCTGTTCAGCACAAAGTAACATTAACAGGTAATTAAGCACATTGTGACTCATTAACTCCTCTCAAGATTCCTGGGAGACTTCTTAAAATTGGCTCTAGAAGTAGAAATTAAAATCCACCTTTTGCTTACACGGATTATTTTTCGTAAGCATGAAATATTACGCACAACCTCCTTTTCCCACATCAGACCTGATCGATTTTGGTTCTTCACACTCTAGCAGAAGGCAGGTTCATATCCCCGGCCTGACATTGCCCTGCACCTTCATCTACTCAGTCTGAGTAATTTTTTTTCTGATCAAAGCCTACCTAGTAGATTTATCTTTTCTGTATCAGCATCAAGATGTATCTGGTACCGCCTAAAGAGGGGGAAAAACCCTCAGAGCAGGAACCTTCTCCACAGATCGTCAAAGTACATGCAACAAAGAAAAGCTGTACTTTCAAAACCAGAACCAAACCATCATTTTGATTAAAACTCATCAACAATTGCTCAGCAAAGCCAAGAATACTTGGCTCCACCAAATACAGTATTTAATAAATCGCAGTCACGCGCTTTTGGCCATTCAAGAAGCATCCTTACAGGCTACTACAGTTTGCCGTATGGTTTTCTTTGGAAGATCTCAGGAAAATAGTCACACCATGGAAACACCGAGTGTGCCAAGAAGACTGTTCTCAGCCTTTCATGGGGTAACTGCTGTCCCGCATGGAAAAACCATGTCCAGCCAAAAAAACATCTCATGAGACCAAGGTCAAGCACTGGTGAACATCTGCACTTCTTCTGGAGAGTCTCCTTGCTTGGAGTCTCTTCACTGGCATAGAATGGGCCACCCCAAATATCTGACACCACCATGGTTAGGACATTATCCTGAGGAGCATGTTTAGGTCAGCCCGAGAACTTGATCTTGATTTATCAGATCCAAGCCAGTGCGTTCTGGCTCAAAGCACACTGCAGAAAGAGCAGGGCTCAGCTTCTCTCTGGTTTGGTGAAAACTCCTGCACTCACCCTTAGGTTCACTCCAATTGGAAGCTCCCAAGAAGGACTCAGATTCTTTGTTTTTCTCGTATCAACGCAAATGTAACACTTTCAGGTCAATGAAGGGGAAAATGTGGTTCATCAAAAGCCTTTCCTTTTTTTCTGGTCAGCTCATGAGCCAAAACCCCTCTACCCCAGGCACGATAAGCCTTCCACACATAAGTAACACGAGCAAAGCCATCAGAAAATTGGCTCGCATCGCTAAGAGAATACTTTCACATACACTGCGACACGAAGGGAGACATCAGGGGCGAGGAAGACAAAATAATCAATTTACCAAACCTATCATCTGTGGGAATTCAGCGATCACATAACTTCATTTTCCTTGGCAGGATTTCACACTAAACAAAAGCTTCTGACCGAGATCTACTGTCGCAAACGCCCGTGGCTACCTTCTGTAACAATTCCCGTTCTGCTAATTATACTTGCCTATCTTCAGATCAACACTTTCTACGTCTTCATATTTCAGCTTGTTAAACCATTCCGAAGGGAAACCACCATTTGCATGTCTAAGGCAGATCACCAAGTCTCGAGACAATTCCAAATAATAAATGAGATACACATCTAAACAGCTACTTCTGATCACATTAAAGGTTTTGTACTTAATCTTTCTTGTACATTGCTAATACAAAACACAACAATTACCAGGTAAAAAATGCGTTCTCAGAGAGATAATGAAGGTGTGCTTGGAGAGCGGCATACGCAGGGCCGCGTCTAACCTTCCAGCACACCACAAGAAAGGCAAGAACTGACCCCGTTCTACATGTTTTCCTGTTGGAAAAGCATCTTCATATCTGAATGTGCAAATAAACCTGTTCTCACACCGTCACGACACGCTGCCCCCATAACAATGGACCACGGTGTTCAAAGCAGCACCAACACAGTGCTTCTCCAACCATGAATGCTTCCAGCACTTCAGAGTCCACCGCTCTCTTATCTGCTCGACTTCCCAGCTCCCTCATACTCCTCCTTCAACGGATTTTCCACACCGGTGGATGCAGTCTACACCCAGAAGTGCAGACTTCACATGCCTCTATGCTGCATTGTCCATCTAAACAAGCCGCATTTGACCATCACAAGCTAAAAATACCTCAGATACTCAGAACAGTGCGGACTCAGGCTGAAACAATTGTAAAGCCATGAGTACCACCTTCAAAGCCTTCCCCTTGGAGCAAGTTTCTTCCTTGTAAAGGCTACTGATCCACGCCAAAAGACACTGCAAACATTTTTCTCGCCTTTGAGGATCAACGTCCAATCCCACACCATGGGTTATTTAGAGAGAAGAATAAAAACCATCACCTTCATTATATTTCTCATCTTGTTCCAAGTTACAGGACAGAGAAAGAGAAGCACGCAGGGGGCGGATGCAACGTTCCAAAACACGTGAATCTTGAAGAGATACAGAAAATACCCGCAGTGGCTGGCCAAGGCAGTAGGACAAGCTTATGAGCCACCACCATCCATCATCTTCTACAACCTGTGTCCAGATCACAACGGTAATCTCACACTGCTCTCACTCAGCCTGCTGGGTGAAACTCTGAAATCATAACTAAAGTCAGTGAAAGTTAAACTGAATGATAGAAAGAGTTAATTCACAAAAAAAATCTGATTTACTCCCTGTGATCCTAGGGCCATCAGTAGTCACGGGTGGCTGTAGGGGGTTTTGCCTGGGTATCAAGAGACGGAGAAGAACCTGCCATGCAGAGCAAAGAAAGAGTAAAAACTCCCCAAGCCACCTTCTTAAGATTTATTTCAAATATTTGTTAAATTTGTTAAGGCCAATTTTCTTCTCTCACTTGCCAAATTAGCTATTGATGAGCTTGCCAAGCGGTAAGTGTGCAAGAGAAATAAGTATAATATTGCAAAATATAGGATATAAAAGTGTATAGACACGAACAGCTCGGATTAGCGTAACACATTTACGCATCCTTCACCTTGAACATCTTACAGAGGTACAATCTAGACACACAACGGATCTCTTTTCCGCATGAATCACGCTTATTGCATGCATATAATGCAATATTATCACAATATTTCACTCACACCTCTAATTGCACCCAAATAGCAAACCGGCAGCTTTTTCTACGCCGAGGCTGCGTCTCCAATGCAGCATCTCTAGCAGAAGCTACAGCATCCTTTTGTAATGTCAAGGCCAAAATTACACGCACTACTCCTTGCCAAAGAGTATCAAAGGGTGGCCTCACAGCACGCTTCTGAGCAGACAACCCAACAGAGGGTGAGAGTTTAACGAGCTATTCGTTTGGAAGCGTTCCCGGCTCTTTACTTAATTTGGCCTTTCAACTCTAACACAGTTTGGAGCACAAGACGTGCTCCTGAATTATGTGTTCCGACAAGACAAATTCCAAGACCCTGTCCCCATTTTTCATCTCAAGACAGTTTATTTCATATTCAGCAACGCCGTTTATTTCCAGTCAGCAACCATTTCATCCAGATTACTAATGACGATTAAAATCGCCCCTTCAGAAGGATGGAGACCAATCCATGTGTTTTATGGAATCATGGAATGGTTTGGGTTGGAAGGAACCCTCAAAGGCCACTGTGTCCAACCCCCTGATCTCCAACCAGATCAGGTTGCTCAGAGCCCCGGCCAACCTGATCTGGTAGGAGATGTCCCTGCTCCTTGCAGGGGGGTTGGACTGGGTGGGCTTTGAAGGTCCCTTCCAACCCAAACCCTTCTGTGATTTTATGATTTAGAGAAAATAAATGCCAATTAGATGATGTGAAGAAATAACACATCTTCAACTTTTGCCACAGTCTTCTTTACTGAGCCCATTAGAGGAAGGTGGTGGCTGGCAGACAAAGGTGTTGCTGATATTCCTTCTATCCCACAACCACTTACTTCTTAAAAGAAGAACACGCACCTCCTACGCACCACATTACTCTACAGGGCGTAACTCCAGTTATCCCAAGTTTTCTTCTCTTCCCCAGTCACGACAACTTAACTCCCAATGCTCTCATTCAGGCCATGCATCTTTTGGACCAGGCAATCCGTCTGAGATCTGTGTGTCTAAAGTGTCCGTTATAATGGAGTCCAAAGTACGTTTTGAGCCAACACCATGTTACCAAGCACCAGTTACTAAAACTGGTACCAGCAGCCATGACAGCCATCCAGTCTACAGCTTTGTGCAAAATGTTGGGTCTTTGCACCGCAAAACCACCTACTAAATACCAAACAGCTTCACAGCGAATTGAAACGTCAATGAGTCGTCCATAAAAAAGTGGACTCCTAGCTACCGTACTGTTAACCACTTACTGTAACTCCTGCCTGAATGTTTCAACCCAAGTCTCACTGTCATCAGAAGTCTTCCATCTCCACTCAAACCTGAGGCAGGACTTTGAGGGTTGGGGAACGGTGTAAGCATGGCCATGAATTCAGAGACCAGCTACAAAGGACACAGTCAGCTGAGACACAGTCATCAAACATGAAATATTTACTGTTTTCCCTCCAAGGTCTGAAATTTTACTCATGTTTTCATTTCCTTCCCAGATCTCAACTTTCCTGGTTGTGTATTGATGCTCAGGACTCGCCGCCGCAGCAGAATCCCTTCATGGCAACTTGAATTTGTCAAAGCAATGTAACAAGTCTGATATTAAAATTACTCCATGTTTCACTCAGACAAAGCATGTGGAAGTTGAACACCAAGGACTTCCCTGTACCTTCATCAAAGCCACTCGGAAGTTCTGGAGTAAAGGGAAATTTCATCCCAGAGCAGTTAACTACAGACTTTGAAGCCTCAGACAGCTTCCTTGCACACACTGCTGTGGTTTTAGGACTTTTATAACGTCCATTCAGTTCTAGAGAGGATAAATAAAAGGACAAAACTCAAGCCTATGTAAGCTCTTCTGCCACTGTGACCTCCCCAAGGGCTTCAGTTAGACTTCTATGTTTCCTAATTTGTCATGTAGTTTCAACGTTGGAGCTGGATCTCTGAATAGGAAAAAAACCACCCAACAACCCTCACTGTCCTGAAGTCAGGATGGCTACAAACAGCTACAGCTCGAGATCCCCACCCAGCTGCCCTGGTGCCACCACAGCCAGGAGGAGGAAACCCTCAAAAACCCTTTGGCTGACAGCTCGTGTCTGGGCAAACCACAAACTTGAGCAAGCAGAAATAGAGAAAAGAGCCTAAAATCTGATCTCGCGCTACACGCAGGCCATCAGGAAGGTAACTGCTGGTTTATTGTCGTTTCGATGTCTATCAGGTCCATTTAAGACCCAGCAATGAAACTAACGCAAAGAAAAAGCACTCGTGCGCAAGAGGGCCATTGCCACTGGTGATCAAGCAGTTGCCATGGAAATGAAGCTGATCCTGCCTGACCTATTTTTCCTATACGTGGTGGTCATCACGTGAAGTATTACTTCTTGCGGTGGCATTTTGCCTCGATAAACATCTAAACGTGAAATAAAAAGATCAGGTTTTTAGGCATACACAACCTCCCGTTATTTTTCCCATCAAGGCTCCTACCTCCAAAGTCCCAGCTATATTTATCTCACAGTCACTTTTTAAAGGGCAGTTTACATCTCTAGACTTTACTTGCCATGTGTAGTCATCGGAAACACGCACCACTACTTCGAAGCAAAGGTGTTTAGAAGTGCTCATTATTGCAAAAAAAAAAAAAGAGATTGAAAAATGAAGACAGCAAGGTGAGGCAAAACCAGTATACACCATGAGTCTACTAGAAAGCGAAACAAAGGTGATGGGTACAATTCTTGTTAAGAAAGTTAATTCTTTTATTTAAGAGGTCTACCCAACACTAGCTGAGTAACCAGCATACCCATGTTGGTCTTCTGCCACCGCTCTCCTCGGTGGCTGGGCATGGCGGTAGGGTAGGCTCTTCCCCTCAACTTGATCCAGCTACTGCTCTAAGCTAGTTCATGGCTATCCACTTGCTGCCAGAATGCATTTCATTTCACTCTTTGTAGTGCCAGTTGTGATGCCAAAACACGAAGAGGTGCCAACAAATCCAAAACTGGCCCATGAGATTCCTCCTGAGATCTTTCCACAACAGTATCCCCAGACAAACGTACACTTCAAGATGTCCTACTCTTGAGGACAGAGATCCTCCCCACCTCTCTGGTGACCTGTCCTGACCTGCAGCATCTTTCCAGGAAAGGCATTTGCTCTCATGTCCAGCCTGAACCTCCCAAATCTCAACTCATGGCCGTTGCTCCTTGTTTTATCACTTGCCAGTATCAAGAAGAGTTTGACTCCATACCTTTTTGCAACTGCTCCTGCAGTAATGGAAGACTGCTCTTAAATTCCCTCTTAACTCCCTCTTGTATCAATCTTCAGAGGCATGGCCCTCCCATGCAGGTCCCCTCCAGTCCCTGGCCTCTGCTGATGCCCAAAGTGATTCCAGTCCAGGAACAAAACCTCTACCCTGTACTCCATGTTGAGTTTCCTGAGGTCAATTTTCACCCAACTTTCAACCCATCTAACCACCCGTGTGTCCAGCCCATTCGTCCTCGGCTTCCAAACGACAACGCCGTAGGCAACAGTGTCAAAAGCCTTTCTAAACCCAAAACCTGATGACATCCACAGCTCTCCGCTCAGCCTCATAGTAATTTCATTGTGCAAGGAATCCATCACCAAGAGAGCAGAAATTTCTCATTATTTCTGAAGGATTCCGTCAACTAATTATTCAGCCCTCAAGCTGTATCTTTCATCAAATAAATGCTTTGCCAAAATGCTTTGCTTGGCATCGCGTATTTGCAGGCAATCTCCCATTTTTTATTAGGATCAAAAGACAGTTTGGATATACAGTTTTCAAACACGAAGCCTAAGATATCCTTCCAGCAATTAGGCTGTACTCAAACTTTCACATCAGCTGTGGAAAATAACGCACTTCTTCTACGACTTCCTCTCCCTAACATTGCACATATTTCATTTTGCATGCAGATAAGCGTGGTTTCCTTGCAGCCCACTAGTAATTCTCTAAAAATTTTGGTTTTTTGCCGAAGACTTCAGCTGGTTTTCCAGTTACCAACTCAAGGTTTCGCAAGGGAAAAAGTACTGGCAAACATAAGCCAAAGGCACGACTGACCCCGGCCAGACCCCCGGCCAGACCCAACGCTTGCACACGAGCACTGGCAAGAGCGTTTCTCTGCCGTGGACTTTCACGGTTAATAAAACATCATCGGGAAAAAACACTGGGATTCATTTAACGCCGCTGCCTGTTTAACAATCACTTCGGACCGGAAGAAAAAAGCAATAATGGGCTGACAGCAATTCCTGGAAGCCATGCTGCATACAGAATAACTAAGGGAGAATATCTAGGGTGTTACTTACAGCCCAGTTTTCGGTATCTATCGGTTTAGGGTGCAGGTTGATACACCCTTCAGTTCCATGCAAGCATCTCCAAAGCTGCCTCATTTGGGCAAAAAAAAATCAATCGGCATCATCAAAGTACTCATCTTTGTTTGCAGATGAAGGTGCTTAATCAACTATAATTGAGAATCTGTTAATGATTTGGAACAGGTTGCCCAGAGAGGTGGTGGATGCCCCATCCCTGGAAACATTCCAGGCCAGGTTGGCCGGGGCTGTGAGCAACCTGATCCGGTTGGAGATGTCCCTGCTCCTGGCAGGGGGGTTGGACTGGGTGGCCTTCCCACCCAAACCCTTCTGTGATTCTTTGATTTAAAGCACATAAAAATATTACTTACTCCCAAATCTGCTAAGAAGCTGAGGGCTTCCCTATGCAGATACACTGCAGTGAAATTCAGGCATTTTTTCTTAGAAGAGTGGAGGAAAAAAGACAGAGAAGCTAAACTTCACCTTGTATGAAATATATTCTAATACTGAAAATTAATAGTAATTAAGACAATAATCCTCCTTTCACATCAGAGCTGATACATGTTAATATCTGACTATGAGCTGAGCAAAAGGAAGTGAAGTTTGGAAGCTTCCAACTGCATTTCTGTCAGTACATAAAAAGTTTTGGAGTGGCTGCCACTGAGAAGGCCACTCTCACTTTGGTCAAAAAGCCAAATATTTTAAAGCAGACACCTGGCACTGCTGAAATCCTGCTCCTGAGCATCGCCAAATGACTCCTTTGAGGACAACAGACTGTCAGACACCTTGGTAGGTATCTATTTGTCATTTGAGCATGAAAACAGACACAAGAATAGGGGCTGTCCGCTGCGGGAACTTGTTGGATAGGTGGATAAATGGCTTTTTATGAGAAATGTCAGACACAAGGACGAGCTCTGAAATATCTGTGACTATCAAACGGCTGCACGCTACCCAAGGGCTCCAAAACCTGCTTTGGGCCCACGAGGGAAGAGAATTAAATGGGTCACATCCTTGAAAAAGAAGGTTGAGAAGCAGACTTGGATCTTCAAAACTATCATGTTGTCTTTGCTTTTCACCCAGCAAGGTGAGTCCACTTAGAGAGCAGTCAGATGCAACACTCCTTCCTCAATCCGCTGTGTTTGTGCTTCCACTTTGATTTCCAACCCACTGATCAATGAATTAATAATCCCATACTGATCACTTAGAAGGAGCTGGTGGGCTTTGATCTCTTCAAATGGGGGCTCTGGACACTTGGCCCAATTTGGCCACCCTGGTGAAACCATTGATGAGCGATGTCACACATGGGCACGCAGGGAACATCTGTGGCCATAAAAGATCAATAAATGGACGAGCATCACGCTCCTCGCTATTTCCCTCACGGCCAGTAAACCCTACCAGTACTGGTTTATAAACGAAAGAGTACAGACTGTTGCATTTCATCTGCATAAAGGCTGCAGGACTAAGTTTTCCGTGATTCCTCCTAAACTTTAAAACTGGTATCAGGACCTGTATGAATCGTTCTTAATGGGTATCAGTTCAGTTACAAACAGTAGCAAACTATGAAAGTCAGATACTGTGATTCCTGGTGTAACACAGGACTTAGGACTTTTGGAACTAATTGCTTAAAGCAGAACACCATTTTTAGAAAAATATTAAAACTTGATTTTGAAATAAATGATACAGTCCGTAATAATCTTTCTCATATTGGTACAACAGCTAAGAATTACCTGTGTCATATCACCAGGCTTACTGCTATCCCAGCTCAACTTCTGGCCGCGTCCCTTTCTTTTTTTTTTAAGAGCTTTTTATTAAAGACTTTTCCCTGCAAAGGCCCCTGTCAACCGTGACTGCATTACTCTTGTCTTCTCTAAGTTAGACTAGAGGTACTGAGCTCCTTGCGTCCCTCAGGCATCTTTTCCAACCCCGTGCTCACTCCCATGTCAACTCTGTGGAACGTAGCTGCCCGTGTCCCTTCTGAATTACGGACACTTGAGTTGGGCGAGACCTTGCAGCTGCAGAAAGCACACCATATGCAAGCTCACATGACTGTCCTGGTTTTGACCATCAGTTAAAGGACTTCTTCCATCTTTTTTGGCCTAGCAGTGCATTAGTTTCACTTCCAGCCACTGATGCAGACCCTCCAACCCTTTTCTAAGCTGGCTTTCAGCTGCTTCATACCAGGTCAAGGTTACAGAACGTCGATGCCTCCACGCTTAGCATTCAGATTTGTTTCCACAATGAAAGATCAGAAAAAAATTTCCCAAGGTTTACTTCTCATGATCCCACTGTTTCTCACAATCCTATCACCTTCTTTTATGCTCTGAATCCCATCTCAGTTGCTATATATTTTGCCCAAGATCAATATGAGCCCATTTAATCAACAGCAGCCTGACATACACTCTATCTTTACCTTCTGGAACCTCTGAACTGTTGCAGCGTTCATTAAGATGAGTGTTAATGACCAAAAACTCACCCTCAGCAACTCTTAAAAAACTCTTTAACGCACGCTGCCTACACTTTTTGATTTTAAAATAACTAATTCTAATAGCTGTTGAATTTCATCATCAACATACTGACCAGTTGGACCCTGCGTATTTCCTTTTATTTTCCTTTCTTTACACAGCGTTACCAT
This sequence comes from Chlamydotis macqueenii, assembly GCF_036417535.1. NCBI lineage: Eukaryota > Metazoa > Chordata > Aves > Otidiformes > Otididae > Chlamydotis > Chlamydotis macqueenii. The sequence goes on from NC_141562.1 coordinate 16,528,504, forward strand.
TTCCACCCCTTACAACCCAGAGTGGGACCAATATTATGACAACTATTAGTTTTTTTCCTCTTGTCCTCAGCACTATCAGTTCTGTATTTTTTTATTGTATCATTTTGCTTCTTGTCTATACTTCTCCGTAGCTCCTGCTTCATCACCACCACCCCTCCTTAGAAATCCCGAAACACAGCAGCCGCATGTTGACTTAAGTATCTCCTAAACACCACATTTCATCTCAGTGCTGTTTTGTCTTCTACCTCTTCTACTCTTCCAGTACAGGGTCCCAAACTGGGACTGTCCCCAGCTGGCTTCTTCAGAGAGCTGAGGATCTCTAGGAGCCCATCAGTGGTTTTGGTTCAGGTTGGGCTGAACTGCCACCTGCATGCCACCAAACTGGTCAAGCATCAGAGGTATCTTCTAGTTCCCACGATGACATTGGGGATATCTTCTATTTTACAAGATCAGAAACTGCCTATTCCCATCTTTCTATAGCTCTGCAGAACATCTCCCTGCTTCATCCATCCACTACAAGTCACAACTGCTCCTTATCACTGGCCATCTTGAAACAAAACACAAACATGAAGCATAAAACATGCTCTGAACAACCTCCAAAATGTCTCGTCTTTTGCAATTCATCCATCTTCAATGCTTTGACAACAAGCACCACTGTTCAGCTCTACTCTGCCACAGCTAGGGTGTGAACGACTAACCTGGGCATTTTAAACAGCTGATAGATCCAAGGCCCAGAGATTATCACCATGCAACACCTCCAAAACAACAATCCAACAAGTCTTGCCTGGTTACTCTGTGCTGCCTCCTCCCCTCATCTCTTGTAAGGGAAACCGCAACAAAGCCATCCAAGGCTGTCCAGGATGCAGCTAACTGCTGCAGATCTTGACTCAGGGATCACGCTACCTTTCCAGAGTCCTAAATTTTAAGTCACGCTATAAAGTGATCAGAATAAAATAACCTTAATAATTTAATCTGCTTTAATATTTGTAGTATAAAACCCAAATCTTAATCAGTCTACTCTTCACTACATTTTAGCAAGCAATGGAAAACAAATTCTTGGTATACACAGCCACAGAGATCCCCAAAATATGACAATACAAAATGTTCATTTGGTAATGATGAATCACTTCAAACAAACCCTAACACCTGAACAAACGCCCAGTTATGCCTGATGTTCTGCATCGAGCTGCGAAGAGCTTGAGTTCTTTGCCGCTGCAGAAAACACAAACATCTAAGCTGTTTCTCAGCCTGCTTTGCTCAAGAGCTCAGAAAGCTGTTGAATCACGACACCAACTAATAGTGAGGCAGCGAGGCAGGGCTGGTTTTGACCTGACGCAAACTTAACGACAAGAGTTTTCCTTCTCCAAAGAAGCAAGGCGTCAGATGTAACCATCCCTGATGGCTCTGAAGCACCGCTGAGACAACCAAAGACCAGGTTCTGGCTCCGTTCTTCTCAGTACAATCCACACTAGGACTGGGTTTACCAGTAATTACATCTGCTGATTGATCTGAACCTCAGCTCACACTCTACAGGTGTGGAAAAGTTAAACGTGATTCTCATCATGGGAAGAAATGCTAAGTGATGACAAATAAAAAAGACAGCATTCACCCTCTCTTCCAACTTAGATGGCAGAGTTGCTGACTCAGCTGAATTCTTGTGTTGGTTTTGGGTTTTACCCCAAAACCAGGGGTTTTACCTACGATCTTTACCTACAATCTTTCCTTTTTTCTTTCTACGCAAGGTTACAAAGCTTCATCGCTACTACCTTTTAGCATTTAGCGATGAAGAATTGTCCTTTCTTTCTATGCAAATAAGCCTGACGAGCCCAAATGGCTATGCATGGATCTCCAGAACAGATTTTACCTGGACAATGTTGACTTGGAACCAATGCAAGAGAATAACCTAAAAGGAGAAGGCAGCGATTTAAACCAAAATAAGACCTTGGGTCTGTTGAGACCATGAGTGCATCTTTGAAGGTGTTTTTCCGTACTGATAAGAGTCACCGGGGAGGAAAAAGGGCATACGTGGCTTTGTTCTCCTTTGAAATGTAAAGATGTTATCTCATGCAGCACAGTAATGCTGCCCGCAAATTAGATTTCACCTCACCGAGAAAACTCCGAGTTGACTGAAAAAAAAAAAAGAGCAAAGAAAGTCAAATGCTTCAAAATCCTCACCATGCGTAGACATCTTATTACCGCTACCATCTGTGGCCTCCATCAAACAGCCCACGGTTTCCATTTCTGCACCCCCTGGTCCCTGCAAGCAGCTGTTTCCCACTAGACGTATCAATTCATCATTTCTGCAAAGCCCTGAGTTGCCCCACGGATGGACGTGGGGTGCAAAGTCACCGTCGGTCACCTGCCTTGGGTAAAGACTCGCTTCGGTGTGCAAAGGAATAGTCTGTGTAAAGAGGGTAGGTTTAGAAATTTTTTACCCTGAGGGTAATGGAGCACTGTCCCAGGGTGCCCAGAGAGGCGGTGGATGCCCCATCCCTGGAAACATTCCAGGCCAGGTTGGCCGGGGCTCTGAGCAACCTGATCTGGTTGGAGATGTCCCTGCTCCTGGCAGGGGGGTTGGGCTGGATGGGCTTTGAAGGTCCCTTCCCACCCAGACCCATCTGTGATTCTAAGATCCAATGACGTTAAAATGAGATATAGACCTATTCCAATTTGTGTTAATCCAAATTTCAAATACACCAGACACCAAGACCAATGATATCTTCAAGGTGGTCCAGGCTCTGCTGTCTTCAGTCGCCTTAATGCACTTAATAAGGTTATTGCAGCTGCCTTGATCAAAACGCTTCCATGTAAAAAAAAATATTTTAAAAAAGCAATTATTCCTCCTCCTTCCTTATGCTCCAAATCAACACGAACGTGAGACTTCCACCTTCACTTCTCCTCCCTTTTCCTCGTGGCACATTGCCTCCAACAAAGATTTTCCTTAGATTAAAACATACTTGGTCAATATTAAACTTCTATTTCTTCCAAAATATCTGCCCCAGCCCCTTCATATGCATTAACAGCATTCACAACGTATTACGGAGGCTGGATTGTGGCTACTAAATTAATCCATTACAAAAAGTAGTGAAAAAAAAATCGTAACCTGGCTTTCTCCCCACCGAAAGATGAGAAAGACCATTTTTTTTTTGTTAAAGGGCACAAGAAAATGACAGTTTGATACCGTGGCGCATCATTTCAGTTCCGCTTCAGTGCCTGCCTGGGCACCGTGGCGTGGTGGAACCACCTCCTTGCGCTTGGCCGCTTGCAAACAGAACCTTCCTTCCAGACAGCCTCAAGTGTCCCCAGCACGGATGGAATTTTAAGCAACGCGGTAAAAAACAAACAGGCCAGCCAGACAAGATTTTGTGCAATTTCCAAAGAGAAAACACGGCTTTTCGATTTTTTTTTCCACGCCGGGCTCCTGAAATATCACAAAACCCATGCCACGGGCTGTCTTCATGCTTTACGCTTAAGCCCGGGAGGTGGAAGGACCTCCTGAGGGCACACTGGGTACCTTCACCATCTGCAGCCTCACACGCAGCTTCTCACATAAAACCACCCCTGGATCCTTCCCACACCTGCCCGCGGAAATACAACAGTCTCTTCCATCTTTCCACCTCTAGGCCAGCCCCAGTTTGCTTCCTGACATCTTATTTACTCTCCCGTTCGCATCCTGGAGGCTGCTGCCATCTTCCCCCATCGCGCGGGCTCTTGGCCTTCAGAGTCTTGGGCTGCACACCAGCCCAGTGGGGATGCTCCTCTCCATTCTGGCCTTGAGTTACATCCTGGGATGAAAAGGACGTCGATCTAGATGGACTTCTGGTTTGAACCAGTATATCTGTTCTTACATTTAGCTTTGCGTTAGCAATAGATGCCTTTACTTTGCTATATAAAAGTAATTTCTCTTTTCCTCTTTCTCTGCCACCCTCTCTTTCCTTTGTCTATGTTCCAGTGCTCCACAGAAGTTGTCTTCTTTAAGCCAAAGCTCCTTTTGCAGATTTAGTCAGCTGAAACAATCGTAGCGCACATACTCCACCAACTTTCCGTTGCTCTCCAACTCTCTTTTTTCCGAAGTCTCTCCTCCCTTTGCCTCGCTCTCTATATATCCAGTAGAATTTCACCCGAAGATGCACTTTGGGAAACATTTCGTGTGAAACTGCAGGCAATCTTTCAAAGACATGGCCATTTAACAAAGCTTCACACATCCTTGTATTTGTTTTTCCCTCCCTGACCTTCACTCACAAATCATCACTTGCATTGACCAATTTCAGCACGTGTCGCCACATCTAAACCCGTGGCTACGCACAAAAAACTTCACTGGCCTAATTCCCCACGCAGATAAGCCACGAGTGCATAAACTTCCACTTCTTAGACATCACCAGCTCAGTGCTGCCATCAAAACGTCCCACTTAAGCCGATTTGGAGTCGGATAAAACTGTCAACAAGAGTCAAGATCAAGCCAGAGAGCTACGACAAAATGGTGAAGGCCGCAGAGCGGGCATTTTTTCAGCCAGATTAAATTTTTTTCACAATAACAGGAAGTTTAGAGCTTGGACTAACGAGATACTTTAGTTTTCTTTCTATTAGCACTACTGAATTTTTATTTATGAGATTCAAGATCGTGTGCATCTGCGTGAAGTTCCTTTAAGCTTCCCGCCTCCGGGGCCACACGGAGCATTCATCCCTTGTTCTCCTGATCTGTTCCAGGGTCTTGGATGAGTTTACATGGTCAACCGGAACACGTGGCCTCTTTTTATGGAATATTTAGGAATTTTTTAGTGGAAAAAAACTCCAATATTTACTCTTTCAAGGCATTCTGGTCTTTTTGAAGAGTACAACTTTTATGATTTAGCAGGAAATTGTTACACTTGCCACAGCATATGGCTTTTCCCCATCTTTTATTTCCTGGAGACATTTATTCTACAAATAGCTGTTTCCTTAACTGAAATATTCTGATCTGGCTTGAAGGAAATTATTTTTTTCTACAGGCTTGAGAAGAAAATAACCATAGTGTTATAACAATGATCACGGCAGCAAGAGGTACAGTTGATTTTAGCACAGCTGCAACCTCCACCGCTGAACGACGCTTTTTCTTGCTCGTACAAGCACAAATATATTCAACGATACACAGAGAGCACTAATTTGGGTGAAAACTAAAGAGGAAACGTTCACTAGAAAACCGTACACCATAAGGAGTTACTAAACCTGGAGAACAACATTGCATTTTAACTTTTTACTGTCAGCTGCGCTACAACCGAGCTCAATCTAGCGTTGACTTAGCTAATGAAAATTTGTGTTTCCAAGGAAATCATTGTCATTCAGCGTAGACACCGGGACCAAAAAACAGTCTGGATTTTCCATTCCTCACTTGAAGCGGTGCCGCTAGGGAGCTAGGCCATCTTTTGATCGCTTCAAGGATCGTCCATTGACTTTGCAAGCAGCAGAAAGGGATCCACAGACGGGTTCCTCATAAATACTACGGAAAAGAGAATGTTCATGTGCTCCTTTCTCCATATATCACAGCTGATCTATGTAACTCAGAGTTACCGCTAATTTTGTAAGCCCGTGAAAACTACGCACTCCTTGGAGTAATCCAGGAGACTGCCTTCCGCACAGGACTTACTGGAAAGGTAAATCTGCATTTCTCAACCAGGAAATGTCCTTCTTATGGTTTTCTTGTGGTGTTCAGAAGAAAGGACTGGACTAGACACACTCTGGACCTGTGTCATCAAGACGTTCCTTCTGCGGCAAAACACGGCAAAGCCACCACGCTGGCCAAAGGCGAAGGGGTAATATTTCATACAAGGACTACCAGGAGCCCTCTGCGCCTACTTTCACCAAGATGAAGGAGGAGATCTGAATATTTTTATTTCACCCCCAAAAGCTGCATTTCTATTGTATTTTGGTCACAGGGGAAAATACACTATTGAAGAGAATGACTGTTACATTACTGCGGCTAACGAGAAGGTCAGACAGGACAACTGCTTTGGAGCACTGCAAAGAGAAAACAACGCTTCCCATCCCCAGTGACTTTTCTCTGACCAGGCACCTCTTAAACCTTTGTTTCTATTCTATTCGATTTCTTAACAAGAGCGTTTTTATTCACTTATTAATATAAGAAAGAAAAAAAAACCAATGAGTAAGGCCAACAATTGATGTACTCCTTGTTTTCAATATTTAACCTATTTTTTCCTTAAAAGGATTTAGAGGGAAAACATCCTTTAAAATGAGCATTTAAGGTAAAAAAAAATTGATTTTTTCTTGAGTTTGAGACAGCTTTTGATGCACAGAGCCCAACTGGAAGACACGATGGGTAGATACCATTTTGTAACGACCTTCCTCCAGCTATCTGCCCCGCTCCACAGTTCCTAAATTCAAACTGAGAGATTTAAAGGAAAACAATATTTGCTTGCCTCAGGCCTTTCTAACGAGCATTAACAGGCGGCTTGACACGCTGTAATAGGCTGTGACCAAGAAGCTCGGGCACAGCGTGAGAAAACGCTTCTCGGTTTCTTCCTCACGCTGTTCGCTTTAAAATTAAAGCTGGGGAGGCTCTGAGGAACCTGCATCCAAATTAATCCTGATAATCTGCCAGAAAATCTCTATTAAATCTCAAAGCTGAAAAACCTACTGTGCACATTGTTTCTGCTCTGAAAGACAGCCAAAGGCTCTAACCCCCAGAACTGATCCTAAATTCATTTTTTTGTTTCATTCCCCAGCACACAAGAAAGGCCAACACTCGTTAACGTTTGAATTTATGATTTTTTTTTCTAAATGCTTTCACTATGGCAACAGGTTTTGTTTTTTTCTCCTGAGTTTGTTTGTTAATAACCCTAAACTGAGACACCTGGAAAAAGCAAGACTTGGACGACTGCACTTTCAGGTCATCTCTGAACAGCAGAACATCTCCATGGAGCTCCTGGTCCAGAGAAACACCTTGTCCTCACCACAGGCCATGCAGCTTGATTACTATTACTTTTCTTCATGACTGAAGGTTCCTCTCTGGCCCAGGTTGCCCAGAGAGGCGGTGGATGCCCCATCCCTGGAAACGTTCCAGGCCAGGTTGGCCGGGGCTGTGAGCAACCTGATCTGGTTGGAGATGTCCCTGCTCCTGGCAGGGGGTTGGACTGGGTGGGCTTTGAAGGTCCCTTCCCACCCAAACCATTCGCTGATTCTATGATTTTATGATTGTATGGCTGACATGCAACTCCATAAGGAGAGGCCAGGTGTGGGATGCCAACCCAGCCAAGAACCAGTGTAGTGAGCCGGGCAGTTCTCTGCTCCCGTATCTAAGTGGCTCATGGTGCCTGAGCTTCAAGTAACTCCTCACCCACGGTCCGGGCTGAGCTGTGGTACAGCCACACTCGTGGTGAGGGTATCGGTCCCACGGGATCATCTTCCTGGCTCTGCTCATATATTTTTATATATATATATATATATATACACACACACACACACACACACATATACATATATATACATATTTATGTATGCTTTTATATATTATATAATTAAATATTAGCTATTTTATATGTAACTGTTATATCATTTTTTAAGTTCCTTTTTCCTCCAATACTAATTGGAGAAAAAACAATTTAAAGTTGAATAAATACAGGCTACTCCTCGAGTTTATGCAACCGAACGCCCAAATGAATGCACTGTGTGTCTTTTTCCAATTTTAGAAGTCTTTTGTTTGAAAACACACTAAAAAAGCAGGTCAGAAGCAAAAGTTAATCAAGCACGTGACACAGTAGGGTAAATATTACTAGGCTTTTAAGGGGGTGTATCATTACTCAGGTCTCTACCATTGGCAAACTGTAAGATTTTCTAGACGCTACAACAGCACTTTTCCCCAAAAACCTCTCTTTGGAATAAAGCAGCAACTTCTGGAAATGAAGCAACCATTTCTAAAACATTTTCACGTTTTGAAAACTAGCTGAGGGGTTGTGGGGTTAGGGGGGAAATGATGCAGCGAGGAGCGTTTTGACCTGGTGTAGTAACATCTTGGCAATGATGGGATTACTTACAGCACCTCATGGACTTGGGGGATTTTTTTTTTTTTCTCTAGGATTTGGTGACATTATATTTCTGCTCCTCTACTCTGCTCTGGTGAGACCCCAACTGGAGAACTGCGTCCAGGTCTGGAGCCCCCAGCATCAGAAGGACATGGACCAGTTGGAGAGGGTCCAGAGGAGGCCACGCAGATGATCAGAGGGCTGGAGCAGCTCTGCTGTGAGGCCAGGCTGAGAGAGCTGGGGCTGTTCAGCCTGGAGAAGAGGAGGCTCCAGGGAGACCCGAGAGCGGCCTTCCAGTGCCCAAAGGGGGCTGCAGGGAAGGTGGGGAGAGGCTGTTCAGCAGGGCCTGCTGTGACAGGACGAGGGGTGATGGTTTCAAAGTAGAGGAAGGCAGAGTCAGACTGGAAAAAATGTTTACGCTGAGGGTGGTGGAGCACTGTCCCAGGTTGCCCAGAGGGGTGGTGGATGCCTCATCCCTGGAAACATTCCAGGCCAGGTTGGCCAGGGCTCTGAGCAACCTGATCTTGCAGGGGGTTGGACTGGATGGCCTTGAAAGGTCCCTTCCAACCCAAACCAGCCGGTTCCTGACTGCTACGGCACACTTGAATTAGTGGGCTATGAGACCTCACTTCCATAAGGAAAATTTGTTCCAGTTTGAGCTGGCGCCACAAACTGAAAGGAAGTTTGAAAGAGTCAAATTTAAGGATTGAAACGCTTGGCTTTACGTCTTTCTTGCTACTTATTTAACTGGTATTTTACAACAACCTCAAGTTTTTCCTTCTCTAGAAATTTGCATTTTACTTCTGGAAGCACAAGGACTTTGAATGGACTTGCTTCTTTCTGCAACAGTTTACAAACCAATTTTGTCCCTAGGGAGAGCGTGATTTTTTTAAAAAATGGATATTTTCTTTAATAAGTTACAGTTGGAACTCATATTAAAGCTTTTTCTCTTACACCTCAGCTGCGCGACTCTTTGCCAACAAACAACTCACATCAGGAATGAAATGGAACGGAATGAAATGGAACTGCAACAAGACTCCTCCTTTCGGCTGGATGATACGGCTTACAGATGGTTAAACAGCAAATTAAAATAATAATTAAAAAAAAGTTATGAGAAGGAAACAAATCAAATACCGCACTCACAAAAAAAAGTCAAAAGACGAGGACGGCAGTTTCACTGTATTTTTGGATAAAGTAAACAAGTGCCATACCTTTTTAAAAATTCCATATACTCAGTATGCTTGATGAGGCCTGTCCTCATCATTATTGTTTGAAAACATTGCCGATCAATAGCCCAAAGTTTCACATTTACGAGAGCTGGAAAAAAAACAAGACAAGGGGAAAATGTAATTAGCAAAATGTCAAAATTGGAAAAACCCGTTGTGAACTGCAGAGGAAAAGGAATTCGTTCATGAGAAAGCATGGCAATGGGTACACACGTCAAAACAGTAACGTAAAACTCATCCGCTGGACAATGGACTGAGCATGCACTGAAATGATCTGAAATATCTGAAATTCTAGCTGTAGCACATGGGCTTTGGAAAGATCGCCTAAAAGCAACCGGGAGATGAGCAGAAATCAATGTAGGCTGAAAGCAAGCAAGAAATAGGGAGTCAGTTGATCATAACCTACATGATAACCTGGTCATCATCATTGTCTATGCCACCGAGTGATTCGGGGACATTTTTAGTGCATTATCCTGTGTCCGAGACCATAAAATTCATCCAGGTTTCACCCTACTCCCAAAGGAAATGACAAATTTCTCCTTGACCTCAAGGGGTCTTCCAGAACCGAGTCCTCTTACATCCTAATGACTGAACACACCCCAGTTCTGGATGTTTTGAGTACTTTTTTTTTTCAACTTTAATTTCCAGGTCTTTGATAAATTCCAAGGACTCAACATTATGCACCACACGCTACACCATCTATTTCAGAAGCAAAGTCCCGTTATCACACCAAAGGTAACAGGTTACCACCACAGAGAGATGCTCAAAGAAACCAGAGTCTTGTGAACTGGATAAGGAGAACCCCAAATGGTCCAGACTGGCATCTCAGATGTGGTTTAGACATTTGCGTTACCTAAAATTGTCTACATACACAGCTTCTAATAGACCTTCTCCTTAGAGAAACAGTTCAATTAAACAAAACACCTCTAAAGACCTCTTGTATTTATTTAATAATATTTTTTTTTTCAGACAGTAATCGCAATAAATTTCATCCCCGTATCCCATTTCACTACAGCAACCACAAATGAGCAAAAACACTTCCAGCAACATATTTGGTCCCGATTAGGGCTGAACTACGACAGCATTTACAAATATTCTCACCAATAAAAACGCAAGAAAATATTTTGCTTATATTTGCTAGTCGTTTAGTTCCATCCTGGTTAACGAGTTTTTATTCCTAACTGCATTTGCAGGACGTAAAACCTTCAAAATGCAAATTCAAATTTTTCTTCTCAACTAGCATTGCAAAAACAAGTGAACGCATCACATCATTTAAAGCACCTTCTCATTTTTAAGATGGAAATTCCTTTTTGAGAAGAGTTTTTACTTTTACAACCAAACTGATGGGAAAGAATGACCTAGAGCTTTAGTACGGCAGATTTCCGTAAATCTCAGTAAAATCCTAGTAAATTCATGGAGAGCAGGAAAAGTTGACCTTGAAAAGTAGGTGCTTGCTTTCTAGGTGGGAGAACGTTGGGATTTCAGCCCGGTTGGCCATTTCAGGGTGGTTTGTGTTCAGTGTCATGTATGACTGTCACACAAGGCAAAAAGGCAACATGCTTGGTCATGACTGGTAAAACCACCAGTAACTGAGTATTTTTTCAAAAGATGGGAAAATAATGAATGAAATAAGTTTATAAATTTTTTTTTGGACTACAATATACAACAGCACCCTAGTGCCCCATCATGAAGGGGGCCAACAGGAAAGATGGGGAGAGACTCTTCAGTAGGGCCTGGTGTGACAGGACGAGGGGTGATGGTTTCAAAATAGAGGGAGGTAGATTCAGATCGGATATTAGGAAGAAATTTTATATGCTGAGCATGGTGGAGCACTGTCCCAGGTTGCCCAGAGAGGCGGTGGATGCCCCATCCCTGGAAACGTTCAAGGCCAGGTTGGCCGGGGCTCTGAGCAACCTGATCTGGTTGGAGATGTCCCTGCTCCTGGCAGGGGGGTTGGGCTGGGTGGGCTTTAACGGGCCCTTCCCACCCAAACCAACCCGTTCCTGACTGCTACGGCACACTTGAATTACTGGGCTACGAGACCTCATTTCCGTAAGGAAAATTTGTTCCAGTTTGAGATGGCAGCACAAACTGAAGGAAAAGCAGCCCCAGCTTTCCGGCTTTGACACATCTCCTGCTGAAACCACAGCGTTGTGTTTTAAATGGTAATTTTTATTTTTCTGGTCTTTACTCTATATACTGCTCTCAGTTACTCCGAATTATTTTGGTGTCAATATGGGTAGAATATGTATTTCCATCAAGATTAGAGAAAGAACTCAGATTTTCCCCATTTATTGCGCTGAATAACAGGGACTATGCACTATTGATCCTCTCCAAGGCTTCATTCTCTTAGTTTTTTACACTCGTCATTGCGTTCCCAGCCTGCTGAAGGACAAAGTTTTTACTCTTCTGCTTCGTTTCTCCTTGTGGAACCAGCAGCTGAAAATCCTGAACGTCAGGCTCGGATCCAAGCTACTCCTGTTCATGGTATCACATGCAGAGGTGCTGAAATACGGGGGAAAATCCAAAATTTTAAGCGAAAAAAAAAGTATTTCCAAAGGGCAATATAATTATTATTTATGTTTTACGTGCTATATATGAATATAGCTGGGGAAATCTTTCAGGTGCACCCAAAAATAAAGCATCATTTTGCACAGCGCTATCAGAAAACCATCTTCCCAACACGGGTTTTAAGCCCAGGTTGCTTTTCTGCAAAGCCAGCCCAACTGGAAAATGCCCTTTGTACCACCGCCTGAGCAAACCTTTATCAATAAAACCTTAAAAGATGCTTTAAATCCTTAAAATTGCAGCAACCACCAGAACAGTGCCCGGATAGGTGTATTATTTCAAAATAAAATGCAATACTCGTATGGCCTTGGAGTCTTTTAGTGTCTCGCCAAGTTTTTACGTGCTCCACGTTTTTCAAGGGTCGCCGAGTGAATTGTCCTCAGCTCAAGTGCTCGCTGGTGGCGTTATCGGACCTGAAATTTTTTATTTCCTTGCCCTGTAGCCAGAATTCATCACCTCGTGCTCACTTTCAGGCTATTTTATTGAAATAACTCTGTTTATCTGCCCAGGAAAGCCTCAGATAAAGGAAGAGCAGCACTGTCATAATTCAGCCCCGATAGAGACCAGACTACGCAGTCTCTCGCTCGCTCCCCCCACCTTCCGAGAGAACAGTGGGAGATGATATAAGGAAAACGGCTCGAGGTTTGAGATAAGGACAGGGAGAAATCCTTAAAGTTACCGTCACGGGCAAAACAGACTCGACTTGGGGAAAACTATTCATTTATTACTACAAACAGCAGGATAATGAGACAGAGAACAAGATAACCTCCCCCCACTCCTCCCTCTTCCCGAGCTTAACATTATCTCTACCACCTTCCCCGCCCCCCTCCCAAGCAGCACACGGGGGAAGAGGGAATGGGGGTCACAGTCAGTTCATCACGCGTTGTTTTACACCGCTGCTTCCTCGTCGGGAGAAGAACTCGCCACATTCCTCCCCTGCCCTGACGCGGGGTCCCTCCCATGGGCTGCAGTCCTTCGTGAAACTGTCCCCCGTCTACCCCAGGGAGGTCCTGCCTCTTTGATTCTTTTGCTGTGGGCGATCCTCTCCGTGAAAATCCTGTATCAAAACGGCAACTGGAATTCAGCCGACTTGTGTGGGCCCCAAGGCCCTTGTAAAGCTTCAAGCCAAACACTGGTTGACTTCAATGGAGAGGCTTTCATCCTTACTCCTCCTACGTAGAACCTAAAATACCTTCACACTCAAGATTTGACAAGATCTAGCAGCCGGTGCAAAGTACAACAATCTGTATTAGATACTACGCAAGATCCCAGGACTTATCTGGCCAGAAGAGTCAACTGAGTGATCCAACCTTCTGCGCTAACAGCCACCTTCACTCAACGTTTCAAAGAGATATCTCCTAATGAATTATTCAGGAATAACCCCACCTGGGTGTTTTTATTTATTTAAGGCTCATAACGTTTGGCTGAGGGTATATATTGTCACTTGGTTTTATCTAACGTAATTCCCAGTCTTTCTACTGCCTCCCAAAAAATATCTCAGTCCTCTTCTGAAGCCTGTAACTTGGCCTTAATGAGAAGTCCTGACAAGGACTAATTAAGCATTATGAAATTCTTCAATCGTAATGGGTTTTTTTTTTCCTTGGAATTTCAAAACATTCACATCATCTGTACTACAAAACCTGCTAATTAGATGTCCTCACACGCTCTTTTTAAGCTAGCTGTGATTTTACACGACCTTTACCATGTCATCTCTTACTCATCCCTTCCGTATGAATGAAGTTCTACTCTTACATTCCTATGCTACGGAAGTTTTTCTAGGTTTTTAATTAAACTTACCTTGTATGAGCAAGAGCTCACAAATTACTTAAGAAATTGTACTCATTACGGTATTGAATGTCCATACAAAAGATGAAAGCCGAAAGAGTTCCTTAAAGTACTTTAGGAAGAACCTTTGAAAGCCACCAAAAATACTTTCAAGCAGTGTCTTGAGTTTGGTGGAGAGCAAAGTGCGTTAGATGAGATTAATGGAAAACTGACAAGACCTTTATGCAGATCAGAAGCCTAAAATTTAGTTACTCAAACAACTAATTTAATGCAACCAACACAAGAGGGGTGGAAGTAAAATGCTGTTTGTGAAAGGGAAAGGAGAAAACAACCCAAACTTCTGATGAGGGTGTGAGAGTGTGCCAGGGACACGTCCCTCATGGGCATGCCAAGATCATAAAAGCATTACCAAGAAGCCTCATGTCTAAGAGTAACGAGCAAAGTAGTATATTCACATTCTGAGGAGACCTACAAATCAGTTCTAGGTTGTTGCTGAAAGGAGCCCCAAGGAGAAAGCAATTGAATATATCCAACTAAAGAAGGTATAGAATCATAGAACCATAGAATGGTTTGGGTTAGAAGGGACCTTCAAAGCCCATCCAGTCCAACCCTCTGCAAGGAGCAGGGACATCTCCAACCAGATCAGGTTGCTCACAGCCCCGGCCAACCTGGCCTGGAATGTTTCCAGGGATGGGGCATCCACCACCTCTCTGGGCAACCTGGGCCAGTGCTCCACCACCCTCAGTGTAAAACATTTTTTCCTTATATCTGATCTAAATCTACCCCCCTCTATTTTAAAACCATTACCCCTTGTCCTATCGCAACAGGCCCTACTGAACAGCCTCTCCACATCTTTCCTGTAGCCCCCTTGAGGTACTGGAAGGCCGCTCTAAGGTCTCCCCGAAGCCCTAATTTGGAAGGGAAAGCACAAATAAATGAGGAAGCCAGCTTGGGGGACCATTAAAAAAAGCAATGGAAAAAAGTAATAAGAAAGAGAGAAACCTCAGAGAGGCTCCCAGTGTAGAAACCAGTCTCCTGCACTACCAGTGGGGCAGCACCAGGGGTCTGTATTTTGGGAAGGGAGGAATTGCTCTGCCGCTAGCAAACAAAAACGAGCCAGAAGAACTATGTGTGACTTTGTGGCATCAGGGCAAAAAGAGAAAAGGTCCTAAAAGCAGAGGGAAATCCCAGGCGGCGGTACGCGTGGCTCCCGGGGCCTGACCAGGAACACTGCCAAGAGCCTCACAGAAAAATCTAGGAAGCCGGTATGAATACGTCCCGCAAGTTGTTCCGCTTCTTGAAGCCGTCAAGGCTGGACAAGCATCCCTTTGACAGTCCTGCTGAAAGAGCCTCTTTCATACTTCTCATCTGAAGAACATACACGTTTCAGTGTTCACCCTGGAAAACCATCTTGGGAAGTACAGCGGCTCGGCTAGTCGGTAAAAAAATAAATACACCGGGCGGGTGCAAAACCACAAACCTACAGGCAGAACTTGGGGTTAATTTTTCAAGATGATCTGCACAACTTCGATTATTTGTAGGGAGTAAAGGTTTAAACAAATCATTTAAATAAAAATTGTAATGGGGCTGAGTATTTTAGAAATGATTGCAAAATACGAAGAGATTTTATACTCTATTCAAAAGAAAATATTGCTTTAAGGATATAGGGCTGCCAGATAATGTCTGCTTGTTAAAATAATAAAAAGAAGTATAGATGTCTTTTCTAAACAGAACGCTGAAGCACTTTTAAAGCAGTAATTAAGCCTCACAAATTTTGTGAAAACCATAAAGCACTATATATTGGTATCACTGGAAAAGAAGAGAGGCAAGTGTCTCTGCCGCTTTGCCAAGGCTTCAGCTCTCCCGAATTCACCGATTCTCCGGTCGACTTGCCCAAGTCTTCACCTCAAAACCAAGCATTGGCTCTTTCACTGCTCCACTACCACCCAAGGTGTGCTAACACCTAAAGCCAGGTGGAAGCCATCATCCTTCCGTAGTCACCCCCAGACCTCCAGCAGTCATGGAAAACAGGGAAAAAGATGGTTTAAATGCTTAATTTCCCAGCAAGTCACAAAGGGATGAGGTCCTTTCCTCCGTCCTTACCCCAGGGTCTCTCACTGAGCTCTCCAACAGATCTTGACACTAAAAGACCCAAAATGAGCAGGAGTTTCAGCATCATCGACTGATTATTTTTTTTTTCCTAAAGGACAACATCATACAGGCCCAAAAAACCTATTTTCCGCTCTGAGTTATCAAGAATGGGTTTTTTTTAAAGAGCTGATCACATATAGCAAAATTAACGATACTTTCTACAGAGTAACAAACCGTAATTTTACCACTTTTTTTCCCAGTTTTAGGTGCCAGTTGGCTAGGTAGCTACAAAAGCAGCTCCTACGGCCAACTCCCCATAAAGCTCATCCAATCCGACGGCTCAGCGTGACGCCACGTGGAAATCCATTTACACAGCCAGACGCTCTCACTTCCAATTCTGCACCACGGGACGCTGTAATTCATGAATAACAACAATAAAAATGAGAAAAGTGATGTCTCTGCCTTCACTAGATGTAACTAATTGACCAGGGACACCTTTCCGGCAGGATGCTTTTCATTGATTGGAAAGCCTAATTAAAGCAGCACAGGGTGTAGAGTAGATGAGTGGGTGGGGGTTTTTTTAATGTAATAAGTATCAAAATATATATTTCTGAGCCCTGGTATGCATAAAAACTTGTTATAGCTCCAGAGTCTGCTGCAGGAGCTAATGGGATCCCCAGGGTCCCATTCCCCGGATCCTCCCTCCTAACGCAGCCGCCCCTGGGACGCATCGCACAGCCGGATGCGTAAGAGCAGTGTCTGCCATACGTTCGGCTCCAGAGTTTCCAAAAAGAAGACGACATCGCTGGTTTTTACAGCTGCCTCGTAGCTTTTACGAAAGGGGCTTTGTCATATGTTTTTACTTCTTTTACGTAGGAGACTCGAGCACGCGACTCGAATTTATTTTGCTACCGTAGCTCATAGCTGCTCACCGGGGCTTCTGAGACGCAAACTTAAAACGTGGTCTGAAATGACCGAACGGCAGCACAAAAATAGAAATAAAAAGGAAACACAAAACCGCGTCTCTCCAGAGGAAAGCAAAGTAATGCAAATAATTTAGTAGCGATCTTACTAAGCAAAAGGACACACATATAAATGAAGGATGAATTTTTCAACTGTACTATTAAGCAAAGCAATGGAATAAATTATTCTGTGAATAATGTAAAATCGAGCCCTATAATCCACCACGCAGCAATGGCCCTCATAGGACACTAGAAAACTGAAATAATCCCAACATTAGGATGTTCGCAGCTTCCTAACTAAGAGAAGCAACTTGAAATCTCACCAACACAAAAGCCGCTCTCTCTGTGATTAAAAAGAGGGAGTTTGCCAGCAGAATTTTATAGTAATTCCACATTTTAAAAATATTTATTTCCCAAACCCAAACAGGTTGCCCAGAGAGGTGGTGGATGCCCCCTCCCTGGAAACATTCCAGGCCAGGTTGGCCGGGGCTCTGAGCAACCTGATGTGGTTGGAGATGTCCCTGCTCCTTGCCAGGGGTTGGACTGGGTGGGCTTTGAAGGTCCCTTCCCATCCAAACCATTCGCTGATTCTATGATTTCCAACAGGATGGTTAAATAACCCATCCCCAGCTCCCTGCCCTCCCAGGTAACGAGGATTAAAAGTTTTGGCTTTGCTGCATCAAAATACATGGGTTCCCAGGCCTCGCACAAACCCCATCACACCAAGGTTGAAGATTTTCCTCTCTTGAGCACAAACTGTGTACGGCGAGCACACTTTTTAGAAATTTGTCCCAGCAGCTATCACTTTGATCCATTTACCTCGCATTTGCTTTTTAAAGGGTGCCATGGACGCCACAAGAGCACCGACCACAGGCTCAAACCCCCCCGCTCCTGCTGTTCGTCACCTCTCTTCGCCTTGTGTAAGGGAAGTAACACGTAGTGACAAAACGGAGTCTGGTCGTGCTGTACAGACGTAACTGAATTATGTGACAAGAGCGTATGGTTCTACCTCTCCATGTGAGGTTTGAGCTAGGACTCAAATAGAATCATAGACTCATAGAATGGTTTGGGTTGGAAGGGACCTTCAAAGGTCATCTAGTCCAACCCCCCATCTTCTCTTTCTTTCCACCTTCTTTTCTGCACTTCCAGTCGCTGCAACTTCTTCCTCCTCCTCGTTAATTCTGACACCTTCAAGCTGTGACGTGATGCCATGGGAAGAGCACCCCAACTACAGCATCTGGCTGGGGGAAAAACCAAAATACAGCAACCCCACAAGGTAATGCAAACCTCGATAACCTCCACATCCCTAGGCCAATAAACCACCCAACAAGGTGGCCTGCCTCTATCTGCTTTTCCCTAAATTTGAATTATTTTATTGTTAGAGAGGAACGATTATAAATGCTTGCCCTGGTCGTCCTCTTCATATGAGGGATCTGTTGCTGGTGGTACCTGGACACAGGGCACTGGGATGGTGATCCTTGCTCATGCTGGTGGAAAAGCACCATCAGAAAAAGCTGTCATCAGCTCAACTGGCTGGCGAAAGTAAAAGATACAGCCAGTCACTTAAAAATCATCTAAACCAACCCAGTGGACACTGCCGCTGCAAGCGCACTCTCGTTTTAGCAAGAGCCAGAACATAGAATCATAGAATCATAGAATGGTTAGGGTTGGAAGGGACCTTCAAAGGTCATCCAGTCCAACCCCCCTGCAAGGAGCAGGGACATCCCTGACTAGGTCAGGTTGCTCAGAGCCTCATCCAGCCTGGCCTTGAACGTTTCCAGAGATGGGGCCTCCACCACCTTTCTGGGCAACCTGTTCCAGTGTTCTATAACTCGCATTGTAAAAAATGTTTTCCTAATTTCCAATCTAAATCTACTCCCCACTATTTTAAAACCATTACTCCTTGTCCTATTGCAACAGGCCCTACTGAACAGCCTTTCCCCATCTTTCTTGTAGGCCCCCTCTCTCAAGCTGCTTCACCATTCATCCATCGGTTTTGACAGCACACTTACTTTCATGAGGTTTAGCAAGCAATCGGGATGGTGGGGAAGCACCTCCAGCACCTCTGGAAGAGCCCAGCTGTGTGAAGATAATTGTGTAAGCAATTAGCAGGCAGCTCCCTCTCCGGTAAATTGTTTATTCCTTTCTGCGGTGCCTATCAGAGCAAAAAGCCCACGGATCCAATCACCGAAACCACCCTGTACAGTTGACGGGTCCTCCATGGAAAAAGCGCCAAAAAGCATCTCCCGACCACCACCGTCCCCTCCCCACCCTTTGCCAAGTGTCCTATATAATTTAATGACGCTTCTGTGCCTACGTAGCCGTAATATTGCACAAGAGTCGACATCCAGTTGTGAATTAGCCCATTTGCTTTGTTTTTTTCCAATCTCTGCATCTACGTCTTCCTGAAACGACCCGATCTCCGGGAAAGGACTTTTCTTGCTTCTGTATTAGGAAACGGGCAGACGGCCACGGTCTGAGTAAAGGAAAAGTCAAACAGCAGCAGTAACATCGGCTAGCAAAGAGCACTGGCAGGGAAATGGAAAAGGGCAATTTTAAAATAACACTTATGAAACAGAAGGACTGAGCGTTATGCCTTTCGAAAACAAGGTCTTGTTATTCACCCGATGAGAAAGCAGGAGGCAGAAGACATGACATTGCCTTAAAGCATCCTGAGAACTTCAAAAACGTTACCACCTTGATATTTCCGAAGCACAAACAGCAACGGCTGGGGCTGGCCTCTCCACGCAGCACTTAGCACGGGACTGCCAGAGAAACCTTCTCCTCCACCTTCCTTCCCCAAGCGTCTCCCTTTGTGGGGAGAAACCTTCCCTCTGCTCCACACCGAGGTGTTTGGCTCAAGCACTCACATCCAGGAGGTGAGAACTTGATGGTGAGAACTACACGGTGGTGCCTCCAGACCCCGTGGCCCACAACCGTGTCACCTGCCTCCCCCCACGCCACCCGCCCACCCACAGGCTGAAGGGTCGATGGTGCCGCAGCAGATGGTAACGGTAAGAAAACGGGGGAAGAATAAAAAACAAGAAGGTTTTCAGGAAGGGCTTGAGGTGGAGATGAGTGAAGGAAAGGAAGGGATGTCACACCAGGAGAACGGTGCCAGAAGGAGCAGTAGAAAGCAAGCAGGAGGGCACCTTTCAGAGAGCAGAAAGAGAGATAGGTAGGGGACTTGAGAGCCTTTTTGGGGTGTCTACTTTGTAAGTCAACATGGGAGAACCTTGTAGGGTTGCAGGAGCAAGTCTGGATCCACCAGCCCTTGGATCCCACATGGATGGGAGCTCTCCACTGGAAGGAAACCGACGAGTGGGGAACGAATTCCTCACTCCAAGGCAGCAGCACAGGAAAATTATTCACACTTGTCCCCAGCCTCCAAATCTCGCTCCTCTAACCATCCGATCTAGGTGACAAGATTTTGCGTGAGTGGAGGGGGACGTTCGTTTTCTTTGGATGACGGCGTATTTAATGTGGTTCATGAGAAGCTATTTTCCAAGCCGTTAAATACATAATACAGAGAGAAAATAACGCTTGCGCCTTTCATCAGATAAACTTGTGGGTTTTCGATCCATGCTGCAAGGGACAGTTAGGGGAAAAAAAAGTTTCCGACGCGTTTATTGAAGTCGTTAAGGGGCGTACAGCTACAATGGGTGTTGATTAATGCATACATCAAATAAAAATCCCTTGCTGACAGGCAGAAGCATCACTCCCTCATTACAGATCATTTCAAAATGATGAAAAACGCCGATAACTTAAAACCAGCCATGGTAGCCGGCACCTCGGCTGTACTGAAGCACTTCAGTGATCAGAAATCATGTTTAAAAACTGAATAATTATGAGCCTTTTTTCTTCCTATAATAACACTTATTAACGATTTTTAAATTTTTCCTGTCCCTGGCCGGCAGTAATTTTTCATAATTCACGTGCCACTTGACACGGCATCCCAAAGGCAAGCGGTAATTGGGGTTAAAACGTGCTGAAGGCTGCCTACCCTGGAAAGCTTCCTCATCTCCTTTGGAGCTAACTAGATGTCACCACTGCTGTTCCGGATTGCTTTTATTTTTATTTTTTGAGTCTTGAGAGCCAGTAGTAAGGAGAAAAAGGACATAAAAGAAGGAGCTAACAAGCGTGGAGGTATAAACCACGAATCAAAGCTGGACTTTGTTGTTTGCAGTTGAAAGGAGAGGGTGTGAAGGAACAAGGGCAAAAGAGAAGGTGGCCACCACATTGAAAACCAGACTTAGATAAACCACCCGGAAATTTTAGATAACCCTGAGGACAATTTAAGGCAAATTTGGGACAGGCAGAGTTAGGCGTGAGCACGGCAAGCCCGTACAATGAGGGCTGTAGAGCACTGTCCCAGGTTGCCCTGAGAGGCGGTGGATGCCCCACCCCTGGAAACATTCCAGGCCAGGTTGGCCGGGGCTGTGAGCAACCTGATCTGGTTGGAGATGTCCCTGCTCCTTCCAGGGGGGTTGGACCGGATGGGCTTTGAAGGACTGAAGCCCTAAGAAATTGTTTTCTGCAAATCCACAAGTTCTGAAGTGGAGAAAATAAAATAAATCAGACCGAGATGAGATGAGCAGTAACTGCAACGCCGAGCGGTTTTTCCATAATTTTTCCTTACCACGCTTGTGTCGACAGAGTAAGGTTGGTGCATTACCGGCCTCAGTGATTTTGGCCAGGGAGAATTTAATCCTTGATGTTTATTTTCACCACTTTGAATCTTTGCAAAGCATGTATTTTTGTGTTCTCCAGAGATGAGTTTGCAGGCTTATTAAACCTGGTTTTTCAGGATGTATTCAAACGGGGATTCAGAACTGGCTTATTTCATTAGATCTTTAATAGCAAAGAGTTGAAGGCAGCTACAATTTGTTCCCTGAGGTCTGGGAGTTCTGAGCAGTTGCTTTTAATTTGGATCTGGAATTTTTTTCCCCCACTTTCTCTTCCACAATCCTTCCAAAAAAAATGGCTTAAGGCGTTACTTGATTGACAGGAAGCAAAGCACATACCTTCAAAGTACACCCAAAATTTCAACAACCTAAAAAAGACAAGACAGCCAAGTAGGAAACAGCAGAAAGCATTTAAACCACGCAAAAACTGGGAGCAAACTAGGACCAACCTTCTATACAAGTGCTGGAAAATCTGTAAATTAATGAACTGCGATGTCTCATTTTATGCTGAAAATACTCGGCATGTCAGAAACTTGTTGGGAAGGGTTTGTAACACAGCACAAAATACCTGGGAAACCGCAAAGTCGGAATTACCGGAAGACCTCAGTCATCCTTCTTTGACCAAACTCAGACCAAAATCATCTCAAGTATATTGAAGTCTCCTCCTTAAAGCAGTCATGGTCGAAACACCACTCAGACCACTGCAAAAGGTTTCTGCTGAGAAGTCACCTGATACTCAAATTTAGCATCCTCTGGAAAGTGAAAACCCCAAATTACTGCTCCCTCAGAAGATAAAATAACACAGAAATGAGGAAACTTGTTAAAAGGAAACGAAAGGGAGCAGCCAAAAGGGAAAAGAAAAAATAGCAGTGGCATAAAAATTGTCTGATTGCATCCATGAGAGTTTTGGAGGAGATTTAGACTGGCTGTCCCCAAAATGACTTTAAACAAAGCAAGAAAAAGCTGCAATGATGGAACAACAGAGCGCAGAAAAGTACGAGAAGGAAAAAGACAACCTCTAAAAATGGTGATTGCACCGAGACGAGGAAAAAACAGAGAACAGCAAAGATCCTTGCACGAGAAACGCAAATCCACGGTGTGGAACCCAAGAGAGATTTCTGAGGAGCATCTGACTAAAGGTTGCCAGTAAAGCCTTCTCCAAGCACGTCAGAAGTAGGAAGCTTCCCGAAGAACCAGCAGCACCTATGGTGCCAAGTTTGCAAACCAGCATTGAAAGCAGGTGAAGTCAGAGCAGGAAAGCTGGATCAGGACCAGACCCCGCTGCTCATCCGAGAGGAGCTATGGCAGCTCCTGGGCCGGCTCACTACGAACAAATCAGTAACAATTACACCAGGGTGTGTGTAGGAATACATCGGAGGAGTCACTACAGCTCTTCCAATCCCTTGGGTCTTTAAACTCAGCAGGGTCGACCCCGCTGTAGGGCGTACCTGAATTTCAAGTAAGTTTTTGACACAGTCTCTTAGTAAAGGCTCTTAAAGAAACTCAGCTGGGTAAAAAAAAAGGAATTCTCTCTTCTGCAGCAGGGTTAAAAAATACAAAGCATACAAAAATCCAGGGATCTACAGTGGGATTCCTGCTGTCCAACGTGCTCTGAAAAAGAAGGAGAAGGTGAGCGTGAAGGAAAAGGCGTGAAGCTTGATGATCACGTAAAGATTTTTGGAGGTAAAAGCTGAAGAGGAGCTGCTGATGGATACTGCGCAGGCCAAGCAGAGATCTGGGCTTGGACTGAGTGCCAAGGGATGCAAAACAGAATTGTTTTGCATCTGCCAGCAAGGCCACTGCTTGCCGTACCGAGCCAAAATCTCAGTCTAAAAATAACATCTTATTTCAAAGAGCGGAGAAGTAAACGAGACTTGGACTGCTGAGTGAAATGCTATTTTTCCCCGATACCGGAGATTTGTTCTAAGCATTTCTCATTCGACAGAGCTACTGTCGAAAGTATCTACCACAGAACACAACTACCTAACGTACATTTGAAGTAGCTACTGCAAAGTCAGATACTATTTCACTGTGCCATAGTAAGACGCCATTTTCCATAACCCACCTGATCGATATGTTCAGATTATTAAATCGAGGGAACAGAAAAAAGAACACAAAGCAGCGTGCAGCAGAAGAAACGTTTGATGGGCCCGCCATATATTTTACAATGGGATAATCACTACTCACACATTCGGCGACAAAAAGTAAATACTTGGTGATTATTTTACATTAAATCTACAATACTATTTAATAATAGATTTTATACTTCATGTATAATCTTGTTGCTATTTAGTTTTTCATAGAATCATGGAATGGTTTGGGTGGGAAGGGACCGTTAAAGCCCATCCAGCCCAACCCCCCTGCGAGAAGCAGGGACATCTCCAACCAGATCAGGTTGCTCAGAGCCCCGGCCAACCTGGCCTGGAATGTTTCCAGGGATGGGGCATATTTTCACTGCATTTTCTTATAATCCTAGCATTTTGCAAAACAAAAAATTTCACAGTGAAATCCTGACCCTTGGGAGGGGATGCCTACTTTAATGGAGAAATGGGATTTGGACCATCAAGGCCAAATTCCACTTTGCTGATAGTCTTCTATATGATAGAAAGTTTCATGGAAGAAGCTTCTACACTTAAAGCCACTTTTACATCCCAGCTCTACAGAAATAATTAACATCTGTGGATGTGCTGCAGAAGGATTTGGGTGACAGCACGAGTGCCCTGGACAAACAAAGCAAGAAGTGAAGATGGGCATCTCCTTCTGCCATCCGTCACAGCAACACATTCACCATTTTGGGTCATCATGGTGCCAACGAGGCAAAATCAATATTTGGGCATATTCTTCTCTCTGTTGTTGGAAATTCAGACACTAGACAGAGACAATGTCTGTGACAGCATTATTATGTATTCTGCTATGTCTTGCTATTGCCTTTCTTCTGTGTTAAAACTCAGAAATAACTTTGGTCTCAGGTATCACTACACAGTAACTGTTCTAGCTTGAGTCATAGTTTAACCCTAGTCAGTAATCTAGTACCACGCAGCTGCTCGTTCACCCTCCCCGCTCCCGGGTGGGATAAGGGAGAGAATCGGGAGGAAAGGAAAACTCATGAGTTGAGATAAAAACAGTTTACTAGGACAGCAAAGGAAAAGATAATAATAATAATAATACATATATTGATAATGTTAATAATAAAAACATAATTATAATAGAACATGGAAAAAGAACGATGCATGATTTCTCACTGCCTGACAGCCCAATGACCAATACAGCCCGTCCTGAGCAGCTATCACAGAGCAGAACTGAGAGCGATCTTGGAACGATCCCCAGCCGCAATCTTGGAACAGCGATTTCCCAAGAGAGAGCGAGCTGCCCACCAGCCAACCCCCTTTATACGCTGAGCGGGATGTCCGTGGTATGGAACGCTTCCTTTGGCCAGTTTGGGTCAGCTGGACTGGCTGCACCCCTCCCAGCTTCTGCACCTGCACAGCAGCAAAACCTGGGAAGCTGGAAAAAGTCCAGCAACAACGACTAACATCAGCGTGTTATCAGCGTTCTTCACACACCACATCCCATCCTAAATCCAAAACACAGCAGCTACTGGGAAGAAAATCAGCTCCATCTCAGCCGAATCCAGGACAGCTTGTCAACAAGATAAACCACAATTATTAAAACCAGAAATCTGTTAAGGGAACCAGCAAATTCTTGGAGATCTGTAAAAACAGAAGCTGCCAATTGTAGAATATAAGATCGTAATCAGAGCGTGAGAAAAACAGATGTCCCCGATTACTCTGACAACAGACATCACAGCTCAAAAAGCTTTAACAGTGCCCTACTTTATGCTAGCTCAGCCTGCTTTATCCATCCGGAATAGCCAAGAACAGGCTTTCCCTACTTCTCAAGGCTGTTTTCCCTCTCTTTTTTAATGTATTCTTTATCAATGAGGTTCATCCTGGGAAGTCTGCGATGGTCTTCTGTCACTGTGACACAGCGCTCAAACAACAGCACGCTACAGCCCCACTGTATAGGGGATCCCAACAGCTTCTAAACTGTATTTGTATTCCCTTTTCCTTGTGAATCCATGGGGAAAGTCTTGAAATCATATACTGAAAAAACTGCTGTCTTAAACCGGCAGTACTTTATGATCCAGTTGCAAAACCAGGATTATCAGATAGGCACAGCGACCTTTTGGATAGTGATGGAGCGCGCACCTGGGCTTTGGTCTCCTTGGGAGCCACGGCACATCCAGGTGACCGAAATCCCCAAATTCTCATGTTTCTGGGCTCTATTTTTAGCAAAAGATAGCGAGTTATCTAAAGAATGGAACAAAATAGACTAGATGATCTTTAAAACGGTGTTCGGTTTCGTAGGCTGGACCAGTTCAGAAAAACACGCTATTAACAGAAGAACTCAAAATTTTAAAATGCTGAAGTGCTACTCATTTGTTAAGCATTCTTCTGGTGTTTGTACATGAAGATGTATTTCCAATTTAATAACCTCCGTATCTCAATTTTAGCAAACTTTGCTGCTGACTACAGAGAGCAGCTTTGCCTCTCCACTTTGCTTAGGCAGCTGCAATGAGAGGGTAAAACAGCCCAAGGGACCATCGACCGGCGGCCTTTCAACATAAAGCTAACACTTTTCCTTAATGGTGTTAGAAAAATCATTTAGAACTAACTAGATAATTTCATGTTATGGAAAGAAATACTTCTGCACTTGCAACATGTTAATTAAAAAAAAAAAAAGACAAGAAATAAAAGAAACAGCATATCTAAATACGAGCTCCAGAAGCTGCGTGTAAGCCCAGATCAGGTTTAGTTTTAAACTAATTTCAAGATAAAATTTAAGATCGCAGTTTGAGCACCAGTTTAAGCCCAAGGATGCTGAAATCCAGTGAAACCTTCTCATCAAACAAGGGCCTTGAGAGGCAGAATTACTATTAATCTGCCTACTTGTGCCAGGTTTCCGCCAGCTTTGGGTGACACGTCATCAACGCCAGAAGGGGAAAACAATTTGTTGCTAAATCATAAAGTTCAACTTGTCTGTAACTAAAATAGGTTCATTAGACAGTGGAGTTTCAGCAGCCTGGGTCGCAACCTGGAGATGAAAAATTTCCAATGAGTTTAAAAGCAAGAACCTGGCCAGTATGCCAAGGACCTATCAACAGAGCGGGTTTTAGTGTGTATATCGACATAAAGAATGTCTGATTTAAATGTATGTCTTTGAGTGTTGAACGGATCAACATGCTTGTGTAACGTGTGTGATGAAACAAGTCATCCTCTGGACTGGAAGGGAAGAAGGAGAAGATTCGTCCGGATTTCAGTCTAACAATTAATTCTCTCCTTGGACAGAAACATAGTAATCACAGTAATTTGCAGTTCGCTAGGAACATACAAATCTGGGTGAACCTTCATTTCACAGCGTAATGAGAGGGATCTCAGACACCATTACTGCTTTTGTACTTCCATCATGTTCTCTACGGCCTTGTGCGTTATTTTGACGAACCCATCACTGCACCCAACCGAGCCGAGCATCTCTATTCTCTTCGGCTGAATACGTTTTAAATTGTTCTGAGGTATTCTGAATATCATCAGTGGTAATTTTTTTGTATTACAAATCAGCTAAACTACATAAATTACAGTAAGTCATGAACACAGAGCGTTATGTAGGCCTTCGCGGGACAAGATGAACTTTCTTTTTGACTGAGTACGCAGACTGAGAGCAAACTCTACCCAGAGATAAACAATTCAGCCTGGGAAGAAAAAGACCTTTGAGTGCTGTAAAAGGAATATGAAGCACTAACGTGTTGGCTGTGGAAATAAATAATATTTAAAATGCTACGTGATGTCACACCATGCAGGGATGCCAAAGCTTTCATCAGTATTACGAACGCTGCCACCCCTTAATCCTGCTCCTTACACACTAATAATTTCTACATGTACATGAACTTTTGAACTCCTGTATCACCTCTGCTTAAATAAATTCTCATATTAATGAGATTCACTGCTTAAAATTAAAGAAAGCAAGAAACACTTTGTGGTAAAACTCCCGTTACCACCAAGGACAGAGACTTGGGCCCTTCCAGCTAAACTTGAATGACCAAAAGCACTAAATGCATCCTCTGATTTTTTAATTTTTTTTTAAGAGTTAATTGAGCTTGAAACCACTGTCAAAGCATTGCATACTCGTGCCAGACCCCGGGGAAGCACGGAGCGGGCTCTCCCCCTTGGCAGGCTAACCTCTTGAGCCTGTTGGAGTCTAGGCCTTACACCGAATCACCGCCTTTGAAAAATGCCCCTTATGGAAAAGTCATGCAGAGTTTATCCGAAAACTCCCCTGGGTCAAGAAACAGGCAATGCAACCAGGGAAAGGCAGGCAAGAGCATCCTATTGTGTTGGTGTGAAAGGGTTGGTGGAGGCCTCCCCAAAATAGACAGTGCCTCTGGATGCTGGGCCTCCCAAGCAGTATCCCCGTGTTAGAAAACTGCTTTTTGGTCAAAAACCCAAGGTGAACGGCCCACTAAACACTTAACATGGTGAAAGATGCCAAAGGTACCACTCATGTCCGCTGTTTTGCCGCGTGGAAGCACATGGGTCAGTGATTTTCTTTGAAAAAGCCAGAAAAATGCTTCCTTGAAGCCGAACAGGATAAATTCCTCAGTTCACGAACACTTCAGCGTGACTCGGAGAATGACTAAAGACAGGTAAAGTACGTGAGAAACGCTTCCCTTAGCGCTCATGAGTAATAACGAGATCCAGGTAAAGCCTGCCCTGTTGCTCCCAGCTCAGATTTAAGGAAAGCCATAAAAAGTATCTCTTTTCAAATACTTAAAACTTCCAGGAAACTTCTTAAAAAATAAAAAAGAAGAAAATCTTCACACTTTTTACCTTACACCTCGAGCCGCGCTATCCACCAGCTTGCATGAGACAGGACACAAAGAGCTCTCACATCCTACAAACTACCTACCAATAAAAAGAAAATTATTAATTAAAAGTCTTCATTCCAGGCTTTTTTAGCCGCAAAAGTGCACTCTGTATTGCACTGAATCCATCTGGCGTTAATGCATCCTCTCTTCTAAGCTCTCATCTGACCACTGCTCATTATCGCAGCAATAAACTGCCTTCCAAATAGCTGATATTTGCTGAAGGGTCCATCCATCTACAGACCAACCGCTGCAGGGCACAGCACCATAACGGCCAGCGGGGATGCTCACACTTAGACAACCCATCAAGAACCTGCAGTATCAATTCCCTGCTCCTGGCAGGGTTTTTTTTAAGTTGTTTTCCATCATTATTTTTTTGGGCAGAATTTTGAAGAAGTGCAGAACTCTGGAGGTACTGCCATTAAGTTCAGCAGCGGGAAACTTCTTGTGGAGATCCACAGGAATCCAAAATGCCATTGCACTTATTAAGAAGCTAATTCATACAATACAAATCATAGAATCACAGAAGGGTTTGGGTGGAAAGGGACCTTCAAAGCCCACCGAGCCCAACCCCCCTGCCAGGAGCAGGGACATCTCCAACCAGATCAGGTTGCTCAGAGCCCCGGCCAACCTGGCCTGGAATGTTTCCAGGCCAGGTGGGGCATCCACCACCTCCCTGGGCAAGCTGGGCCAGTGTTCTACCACAGTTGTGGCTGATATGAAATGCTTAGCAAAAGATTTCACAAACAGGGAAAACAGCTTAAAAAAACATGGCAGGCAATTTTGCTGATGAGACAACAACTGATTTTGAGCATACAAACAGCACACAGGGCATGAGCTCATGCTAAGCAGATTACGATAGCTGGACTTTTTGAAGACTTTTCCTGATGCCTAAAATTATCCTCTGAAATGAGGTTGGTTGGTGGGTTTTTTTAAAATATATAATCACTGCATGGATGCTCAGTTTAAAGATACATACTCATGAAAATACATTTTAGCTACGGATAAACGGCTAAAATGTAGGGGTAATGGTTTCAAAATAGAAGAAGGCAGATTCAGATCAGATATTGGGAAAAATTTTTTTGCAATGAGGGTGGTGGCACACTGTCCCAGGTTGCCCAGAGAGGTGGTGGATGCCCCATCCCTGGAAACATTCCAGGCCAGGTTGGCCGGGGCTCTGAGCAACCTGATCTGGTTGGAGATGTCCCTGCTCCTGGCAGGGGGGTTGGACTGGGTGGGCTTTAATGGTCCCTTCCAACCCAAACCCTTCTGTGATTCTATGGATGATTAGAAAATGCAGTTCCAGAAACAGGAAAGCAATGCAATTTTTTAACCTATAATTCCATCTTTCCATCAACAGCCCCTTCCCCATGGACCACATATACGTGAAAACTCTGGAGAACTGGCTGTTTCAAAGGTTGCATTTCTCACAGCTGCCCAAAAAAAATGACCATTTGCACTTAAGAACGGAAAAGTTGAAGGACAGAAGACTGAAATGTAGGAAATGTAGGGAAGGTTCAGTCCAAACCTCAAGTCTCACAAGGAGATAACTCAGCACCATCTCCAGACTTTAGCAGCCAGGTCCAACCTGAAACGGGTGGATGCTTTGCATTGCCGAGGAGCCTTCTTGAGTATTATATCTCGAGCAGACACCTGTTTTCTTTTTTTGTAATTGTCTTTTGTCATAATTGTTGAAAATTAGCCATAAAAAGCTGGATAGTAGGCAAATTGCTTCCTTCTTTAGGAAAGTATTTATTTAAAGTAACTGTTCAGGAAAGTTTTTCATTTATCCGTTGAATATGTCAACTCCTTCTCAGTCATTTCTCAGCTGGTTAGAAAAAAACTTTTGAGAAAAAATTACCAATTGGCATAACCGAAAAATGTTACAGAAGACAGGGAGAGGAGTTGTGACCCATCTATTTTTCCTTCAATGTAAGGACATATCTTCTCAAGCCCACAAGACTTTTAATGATGAAGTCAACGTTAAAACCAGGAGCCTTCAAAAAAAAAAAAAAATCAACTGAGATTTGCTTTTACCACCTATTTCCTGACAATGCCTTCAGAAACATTTTTGCCTGTACACTGGCTGCAGGACAGAGCCTTAGTATTAAATTCATCGACCTCATTCATGCCTTAGATATTTAGTTATCGTATTTACTCTCTACCCTACATTTCTTTAAACAGGCTACGTGAACAAGAGACATGGAACTAAGTTTAGACACGCTACGTAAGATACGTATTTTCCTTGGAACCTCCCTAAGTTCAAAAATGTAAGGGAAGAGTAACAGAATTCGCATGCAGCTAAACATTGCTGTTTTCTGAACATTTCAGAGCAGCTCAGAAACACCTGGAGATGCCTGCTGGGATGGCTGAGGTGTTGTCCATAAAAAAGTCCACGAAAACCAAACCGTGTGGGCGACATGGGGCAGTGGATGGGTTCCTGTGCATCTTCATGTCGCACGATGCTGATCCCACTCCCAAAAATTCAATTTTAGGACAGCACTGAAAAAAATGCAACGGTCTTATCCCAACTTTTTGAGGCTTCTTCTGTCTATAAAAAGAAGAAGATTGTTTTCAGCGCAATCTCCATCACTAGGCAAAGTCATGCCCAGGATGCACCAGTGGTCCCACTGGCGCTTTGACTCAAATGTTGGCTCATGCTGGTGTTACTGGTCTCACTCTTGCACAAATCCTCAAATTTCCACATTTTAAGCAGTGTTTAAACAGCTTTTGAAAAAAAGCCAGAGGAAATCTGACGGGGTTCTACCTTTTGCAAACTGGGCCCTGTTGCATCTGGCACATGCTGCTGCTTCTCCTCCGTGGCACAGCAGTTCAGCGTCTCCATTCAACCTTTCACAGCGTCTCCACTTTGCAATACAGCATAAAGGCATTACAGATATCAAGCAAAAGCATTTTTAAAAAGCTATTTTTAGCGGCCGTCTCATTGCAGCCCGTTACGAGCGCCGTAAATGAGCGTCACTTTTACATCAGTCCGATTACGCTCCGCTGAGGCCACAATGGCCACGACACTGTCAACAGCAGAAATCCCTGTCTGCCAGCTAAATGCACTCAGATTTTTAACCCTAATACTTGTGCAGAGGAAAATGAGGCCTTCCTGGAAAACGAGCCATTTTTGTCAAGACAGGATGACACAAATATATCATCTCTAGAGTACTCGACACGCTGGAATTTATCTATACCAGAAAAGTCACACCAATGTTTCCTTTTCTAAACTACACAAAACAGCAGCTTTCTGCTTGCCAGAAAGAACATCAGGACCATCACGCGTGCCAATAAAAGCGTTTCTTCTTCCCTGTGGGCTACCTCTACCATCATGGAATTACTTAAAAAAAATACTGGAGATGACAAGGAATAAATAGATAAAAGCTGATGAATCATTTCTTTTCAGCTATTATCCAGCAACAAAAGCAGAGCTGGTTTACCAGTGAAACCCAGTGCTAGAGCCGACGGGAACACTACATTCGTTGGCTGGAAGGGCACGTGGACTCAACGGCATCTTGCTGAGTCATCACTGACTTGCTCCTTCTGCAGCGCAGTCCAAAGTCATAGAACAGAATCACAGAAGGGTTTGGGTTGGAAGGGACCTTCAAAGCCCACGCAGCCCAACCCCCCTGCCAGGAGCAGGGACATCTCCAACCAGATCAGGTTGCTCAGAGCGCCGGCCAACCTGGCCTGGAATGTTTCCAGGGATGGGGCATCCACCACCTCTCTGGGCAGCCTGGGACAGTGCTCTACCACCCTTGGTGTAAAACATTTTTTCCTAATATCTGATCTGAATCTGCCTCCCTCTATTTTGAAACCATCACCCCTTGTCCTGTCACAGCAGGCCCTGCTGAAGAGTCTCTCCCCACCTTTCCTGCAGCCCCCTTTAGGCACTGGAAGGCCGCTCTCAGGTCTCCCTGGAGCCTCCTCTTCTCCAGGCTGAACAGCCCCAGCTCTCTCAGCCTGGCCTTACAGGAGAGGTGCTCCAGCCCTCTGATCATCTGCGTGGCCTCCTCTGGACCCTCTCCAACTGGTCCATGTCCTGGGCAAGTGCAAGCCTGAGATGGGTTTTGTGGTTTTTTCCCCAACCACAGCCAGCCTGCAGCATACCAGGTCTGCCCGATACCCAGAATACAGCAGCACCCTTGTCACACATGTTTCTGTACCTTTTTTCCCTCTTTCTGGTACGGTAATTGCAGTGGGAATGGCCAGCAAGCCCAGGCTGTTCAGCTGACTTCTTCCCAAGTCTGAGCCAGCCGAGTGCCTTGAGGCTTTGCAAGCTACTCCTTCAATGTTAAAGACAAGTTCAGAGCAACCATAAAGAAACTGCAGTTTATACCACGAGAAAAAGAAAATGGCATTAACACTGAAGCTTGGGGAACCATCTCATGAGAGAGGAATGAAAAGTCACCCCAACCTTATTGATGAAACACAGCATCTTGACCAATCAAAGGAAACAACTTTGAGGGTTGGAGGCATCAAACTCAAATTTAACCGAGCACAAGTTTACGATTTAACAGAGCAGTGGGTTTTGGCAGAGATGTAGGGAACATCTCCAGTCCCAAACCAGCCCCATGCGGTTAGGTGCCATCAAACCCTTCCCCTAGTTGATCAAGGACTACAATATTGGCTGCACTATCAGACATTGACCATGTTCTGGGAAGGAAACAGCCGCCTTCTTGGGGCAACTTCAGTGGTTTCTTTTGTTTTGATTTTTCTTTCCTGAGAGCTACTCAAAGTGTTTTGTATTTCAGCTTGTCTGATTTTGCAAAAGGATAGTCAAAGTGAAAGTTGGCTCATGTTCAACAATAATCTAAATAAAAATATGGTAGAACTTTGACGTTTTCCAAAAGTCAAGGCTTTTTACATATTTGAGTGGCATACTAAAATAGATAAAATTTCACTGCTGACATTTAGTACTTTTCTGCAATGTCAAAACTTCCACGAGTGAATAAAAGCAAGACTCAACGTTGACGGATGTGGAAGGAAAGGGATTTTGATAGCCAACATCATAAAGTCACGTAGGAATGACAGCTGCCCTCAAACTGAAGGGCTGTCAAGCATCAACACGTCTAATCTCCCTTTCTGTTGTCAGCGTAAAGAAGTAAGATTAAAAAAATACGCAGTTACCCAGGCTGCGGGTGATGAAGATGCTACAAGTGGGACAACATCGAAAAGAAAAACCTCCGTTTCTACAAATCATCTCTAGGCTCTGTTGTCAGCAGTCGAACTATTTCTTCCTGAGCTAATTTTAATATTGCCAAATATGCAAATCTTATTCAGAGGACATAGGAAGCTGACTCTGAGGCCACGTCACTACTTTTAGCTAGGGTGGTATACGATGATCTCATCTGGGAGTCAATCAAAAACCACTCAATTACTGTGAGATCTTCAATTTCTTATTCCTCGCCAGGAAAGGAGTCTATTTTTGGATTGACATCAAGCTCTGTCAGTTGTAATCTAGCCTGAAATCCAAAAAGCCTACAGTACTTAAACCCAGAACAAGAGAAATATCCTGACAGGAATCCCTCATTTGCATGGTTTGTACCAAGACCCCAAGGCTCAGCACATCCTGAACGGTCTTTCATGAACTTTGACAACAAATATGACTTTTAAGATTAAAATAAAGATTAAAATGTCAGAGTAGAACTGTTTTGCTACTCACAAGACTTTATTTTATTACTCACTGATCCAAGTTAAGCTTATGAATTAATGCTTTCATCAAACAAGCAAGGTAAAAATTATGTGTTAAAAACGACCGATATTCACACAGCACTTATGAACTGCTGGAGACGACAACGTCTGAAAGTAGCTGCAACCTGGATTTTACCTTAAAACTGTTTTGATTTGCATTTTTCAGTCGTTCTCTTTTTTGGGAAGAATTTAATAACACTTTTTTTAGACATGCCAGTACCTAAGGGAGCGGTGGGATGGAAGGAGAAGACAGAGCTGTGGGGCTTCTTTAGTTTTCTTCCAATTTGATGCCAAACTTACGTGACAACAACCTCTCCTGCACTCCAAAAGCTACTCACCAGTAGTGGTTTCTACTCAAAACAGGACGGCTACCTACTGAACGATGCTGTTTATGTGCAGAAGCAATCATCAAACCGCTAAACTTTGCCTAAAGCGCTTAAATCAACTTTCGAAACTTCACCGAGTGTTTCGGAAAGCCGGTAAGAAAATGTCACAATCCATCTAATTGACTCAGGCACCAAAGTCCCATTTTCCAGTGCTCATGATGAAGGAAGAAGCTGAAGTCTCATTGATTTTTTGAACAGTGCTTTGGTTCCTAAATGTCTGGTGCTTCTGAAAACGCGAGTCGAGCACTTCAGCCAAGCCCACGTCTTTAAGCATTTATGCACGGCGCACACGGCACTGCCATTACTTTTTCCCTGCCTCAACAAAGGAAAAGAGCTTGCAGAACACTGAAACCACAGGAAAATAACCATGGGATGTGACACTGCTTTTTAGAGACAACTCAGCTTCAACTAGACCAGTCACTACGGCTTCTGACATAGGTTTCTCCTCCAAAACCCCCAGGACACCATTCTCCTGTTATAATTTATCCCAAGGTGCTCACGCTTGTACTCATCAGTGAAACTTTACGGTTGCTTCTACTTTTCGTACGACTTCCCACCGTAGTCCAGGACCCTGGAGATCCCATCATTTCATCCTCTTGGGCTCTTTCTCAGCATGGTCTTCCTCTTTGTTAGCGAGGTAAGTTTGGGAAAGCGAGGGTTTTTTCAGGTCTCCACCTTGCTTTGCTTTCCTGAGACACCATTCACGGGTTCCCTGACTTTACTGGCCGCTCTTCTCTTCCTTTTCTGAGTAGTCGATGGGAGCCAGCATCTTTTTATTAGTATTCAAACGCCATGTACTCTCATATTCTGAAAGTCCATACCTCCTCAACTCAGAAGGCAGCCCTTGCTCGGCTCATCTCTCCTGAACGAGCTGCATCCTTCTCTACCAATTTTCTAGGAATGGACATTATCTCAGCAAGACTCAGTAGTGTGCTTAAGCCCCACCGCTGATTACGCATTCAGCCTTCCAATCCCTTCTTTATTCTTCATTATTAGCATACAAATATCCGAGATATTCATTCACTGCTTAGCAACTTTTCAAGGTTGTTCTTATTCCAGGGCAAAATACAGACACATCTGAAATAGTTTGAAACTGAAAAAGAAATACGTTGGTCTGCACAACGGACCTAGAAGGCGCTGACGACTATTATAAAGCAATCCACACTTCACCATTCATCAAAACTAAACTTATCCTGTACTCGTCTTGCAGCTGAAGGAATTCGGCAAAGGTGGTCTAAAAAGTAAAAATTTTGTTCCAGAGTATATTTGAATAGAAAAAAAATATTAATAATTTTAAGGTTTTATTTCTCCCAAAGTCTTTCTCTGACAAAGTAAGTTAAAGAGATAACTTTGGAAAAAGTGATCATACCAAGGGTGCAAGCCTGTGATGGTCTGGACATCTCTTAATGGTTTCTTAATGGTAGAGGACGCTCAACCTCAACCCCAACGAACTCAGCCACTGGCAGTCTGGAGTTCTAGATGCGAGGTAGCAAGACTTACAGAAGTCTTACTATGACTGTGTGTGTATATACGTATTAACAGATAATATATATATATATGTACACACACACACAAAAAAAAAAATTCACAAGCCTTCCTGGATTAGTATGATCTACAGCCTATCCAACAGGCTGGCACAATCTTCCGTGAGAGAAATGCTACCAGCAGCAGAAATAAACACACTTTCAAACTACTACAGAAGGTTTTAATATACCGTACTATATCACGAAGGGTTAATATTACAAATATTATTTGTTGGACACGTGCACAGGATTCATTTGTGATCAAAAATGCCAGTGCTCGGCTCTTTCCTACAGGCAAATGTTGAAGTTCTCAAGAGGGAACTCTAAATTTTTCATTAGATGCCAGTGCTTGATTTTCAGCTCTGTATCACTTCAGACAGAGAAACCCAAGAGAATCTGAGATTTAACATGGCAAGTGATTTGGGCAAATATTTAACTGATGGGAATCAAGTAATAATTAACAAATTTATTAAAAACTTCAGAAAAACTCTACATTTGCAGAGCGTAGCACATGGTTTACACTGTAGCTCAATCTTTAAAAGCTCATCTCTCCTTCCAAAACCATATTTTTATACTTCATTACACTGAAATAAGGCAATAATCACAAAATTAATTTATGTTCAGTCCTGCTTTCTCTCTGCCCTGCCTTGCCAAAAGTTCTCCAACTGCAGGCAGGAGGTCTCCCAGGTAGGAAAGGACGTGACATTGCACAAGCCTTCTAAGAAATCTTGAGTTCAAGCATCTTCAGACTTGACTTATCAAGTATCAAAGGCAAATCCCGTTCACATTCATGATCTTTAGATGTCATTTTTTTCTTGCTTGAGTGTATTTTCACTGACGAGCGACATCAGGTTAACAACAGAGGCCATGAGGATGCAGCACATCTAGGAAATCCAACGTACCGGCAGGACTTTACAGCGGCCAAAAGCAAGCAAACCACCCACCTGCATCTATGAAGTGAGGGATCCCCAAAATGCTGGACCAAGGTCTACTTTCATTTAAACTGGGGCAATTGTTCTATTCCCAAGTTAATGATGTTAATCATGGTTCTCGTGTCAGAGTTAAAATTGTACGGTATTACAAAACTGATGCTTACTGCACTTGATTACACTGGATTTTGGTTGTTGTTTTTTTTTTTTAATTTTAATAAAGATTTAGGCCTTGACAAAATCATTGTTTTTCAGGAGAGGTGGACAGTTACACAAACAGTATTTTAGATTTCAGTGGTTTAGATTTCCAGGAATAGCATCTTAGACTTCATCATCTGCCATGACACAAGATCAAAACAAGACTATAACAAGTTATATAAAAGGCAACCAACTGGCCAAATGTGTCTTATTGGGGAATTAAAAGAGCAAAGACTGGAGACTGGCTAATGAATGTATCATAGGGGTACTGGAGAACACGTAAGCCTAAGGTGGTGACAGAAGAAGAGGAAGAAGAAGGAGAAGAGGAAGAAGGAGAAGAAGGAGAGGAAGGAGAAGAATGAGAAGAAGGAGAAGAGGAAGGAGAAGAGGAAGGAGAAGGAGAAGAGGAAGAAGGAGGAGAAGGAGGAGAAGAAGGAGAAGGAGGAGAAGGAGGAGAAGAAGGAGAAGAAGGAGAAGGAGGAGAAGGACGAGGAGGAGAAGGAGGAGAAGGAGGAGGAGAAGGAGAAGGAGAAGGAGAAGGAGAAGGAGAAGGAGAAGGAGAAGGAGAAGGAGAAGGAGAAGGAGAAGGAGAAGGAGAAGGAGAAGGAGAAGGAGAAGGAGAAGGAGAAGGAGAAGGAGAAGGAGAAGGAGAAGGAGAAGGAGAAGGAGAAGGAGAAACTTCCTTTCTTGCCAACAGGTGAGATAAGCTGACATATGCCTGAGGGACTGCAATTACACCAGACGGACTCTTCTCAACACACAGACTACTACAGGGATTAAATCCAGCTAAGGACTCTGGTCACCCTTTGGGATTCGTCGCACTTGAGTATTTGCCAACGTCTGCAGTACTAAGTGTTGTACTCCAGGCCAGATGTCCTCATACTCAGCTACGAAACTGGCAGAGCCAGCAGATTTCCACAAGCACCATTCAATAAAATTAAAAGGATGTTTTACATACGTATGCTGAAATATATAGTCTACATAAAATATGTAAATATTTTTATTCATGTAGCTATACATCTATGTATTTATATAACTACAATATCAACAAATTATGTATATATTTTATGTACGTATAAACATCTATTCCGCATATACAGATATATGCTGGACCATCGGCATTCTGACAAACTCCCCAAAGCTCAGGGCTTAGATCCGCCTCTACAAATTGTGCTCTTTCCAGTCAGGCAGACCCACCAATTTCAGTAATCACCGTAATTTGGAATTTTCCTGATTTTATTAGCTTAAATGGGACTGGTAATCCAATTGCACCACAGACCTCTTTAAATCAGAGCTCATGCCGTGCCTATAGCATGAAATCGGTCCGTAAAGTGCTGAGTCCCTGACTGCAAACTATCCGAGGGGTAATTTCTGAATATATGATACGCTTAATTCAAATCTGTATTTTACGTCATGGCAACAGAAGAAATTTATTACAAAATAATATTTATTATAAAATAATAATACCAAAATAATAATAAAAATCAAATAGTTAGAACTCGTTTTCATTATGAAGAATAAGTTTGTGTTTAACAGCCAACAAAATCAGGAAATAAAGTCACTGATTTTCTGTTTTCCCCTACTATGCATTTGAAGAAATGGCCAAAACCATCTCAATGAATTTTCACACTTTGTTAAATATTTTCTTCTTCATTTTGTATCATTTTCCCTCTTTCTGTACATGCTCTTCGATTCTGTTTGAGAATTTTCTAATGATGCCTAGAGACTACGCCGAACGGCTCCCCTCACTCATTTCCGATGACCCGATCGCTCTAACACCGAATGTCTCATCCTCCACAGCGTAACGGAATAGGTCACACTGAGCCACAGAAGCTCATAAGAGCAGCTCAAAAACTCATCCACGCAAAATGTTCATGACTCACACTCTCCTGACTCACAGTAATATGTGATTTTGTCCATCACTGTCCCCTTCCTGTGACTTGTACGGATCACAAATAGATTTTTGAGCACACTTCCGTACAGCAATTCCCAGGCCATCCATGGACACAGGAAATATCTGCTCTTCACCCCACACCTCAGCTAAGCAACACCTGTCCCACGTCTTGTGCTATGGCACAGAGAGCACACACCAAAAGGAGTCCAAACTGATCTGTTTCCGTTCTCTTTGTGCTACCACCAAATACCTCAATTTTCTTATCCCTTTCCTTTTAGGACATCGTACCGACTTGACATTTCTTCATCTGAGCCTGTTTTCCAGGTCAACAATTTAATTTCTCAAGGCTTTGGCTTAGCTGTCCGAGATTAGCAGCTTGCCCGCGGATCTTTCTCCGCATGTCTTTTGAGTCCGTGTTTCTCAAAGTATTTAAAAAAAAAAAATGCTGTGCAAATCGTGGGCACCGTGCCGCACTGAGACTTTCACGGGGCTCCTCTGATGGAAGTCAAATGCAGCTTGACACATCAAATCCATATCTCTTCCTGTTTGAAAACTGATCTGCCTCATGGGGAGCAAAAGCTGCATAATATTTAGGGCATCAAAGTTATTGGAGCGACATTTCCCCAGCCTACGGCAATGTAGAGGACTCGGTCTTCACTTACGGCTCAATTCTGCCATTCATTTAACACTGTGCCCCCGCTCCCCTGGCGACCACCATGGAATCCAAATCTTCATCTTCAGGGCATTTCCTCCTTCTAAAAAATGCATTTGAGGAAAACTCAATGAAGGTCTGTTCTGTATTGTGTCTTTTATGGGCTTTTCCCAAAGAAGGCACAAACAAGCCATGGAAACACGACAGCCCAACACCAAACATGCAGTAGTAAGAGTCAACCCATGGCCATCCAAAGCTCATTAGAGTGGTATCTGGACTTTAGTGATCTTCCAGGTCCCCCAGGGACCGATACTGGGCCCTACGCTGTTTGATGTTTTCATAAATGATCCAGCTGTTGAGATTGAAGGCACCCTCATTGAGCTTGCTGGTGAACTGGGTGGTGAGGTGGACATGTCAGCAGGGCGAGCCATCTCCCAGACAGACCTGCACAGGCTAGAAGTACGAGCTAGCAAGAACTGTACGGAGTTTAACAAAGACGAGCGCAAAGTCCTGCGCCTGGGACAGCATAAGCCAAGAGCCCAGTACAGGCTGGGATCTGGGTGGCTGGGGAGCAGCCCTGCTGAGAGGGACCTGGTGGACAAACAAGCTGGAGAGGAGTCAACAGTGCGCTGCTGCAGCAACAAAGGCAGAGCGGATGCTGGGCTGCATCCGCAGGGACGTTACTAGCACGAGATGTGATCGATCACCCCACTCCACTCAGCGCTTGTCAGGCCACCCCTGGAGTACTGTGTTCAATTCTGGTCCCCACAACACAAGAAAGACATGGACAGACTGGAGAGGGTCCACAGGAGGTCACAAAGATGATCAAAGGGTTGGAGAACCTGCCCAAGAGGAAAGACTGAAGGAGTTAGGTCTTTTCTTGCTGGAGAAGAGAAGGCTCTGGAGGATCTCAGTATTGCAGAACTTAAAGGGTAGCTACAGGGATGTCAGAGGCTCTCTCTTCTCAAGGAAGCACATGGAGAAGACAAGGAACAAGGTACAAGTTGCACCACAAGAGGTTTCATCAAGATCTAAGAAAGGTAATTTTTACAGTGAGAACAATCATCCACTGGAACAACCTCCCCAGGAGTCCCCAGCACTGGAGGTTTTCAAGACGTGAGTAGAGGTGGGTAAAATAACCTCATCCAGGCTCCCTTTCCCAAGAAAGGTTGGACCAGATGATCTTTCAAGGTCCTTTCCAACCTGGACTGTTCTTTTGTCTACGATTTGCAACGCACATGGCTTTTACATACAAATTTGCTGCTTCTCAGCTATATCAAGATGATATCCCCCAAGGTTTATGATGAAATAAATTGTCCACGTTTTCCTGCAGAGTCCAGCAGTACATCGCAAGACTCGTGGGTTGGCTCAGCCTATTTTGGAGGGGAATCACTGAGAACAACAGCACACCCAAAACCCAAAGCCAACCACGGTCACCGAAGCCACAGACGATGAGTCTTTTGAGATGATCAACATGATCTAGAAGCAGAATTCTGAGAATTTTGTTTTATAACTTAGGTTTAGTCAAAAGTTTATTTCTCTTTTTAAGTCAAAAGACAACCACTGATTGCAATAAGACGTCTTCTCAACAAAGCAACACAAACCCCTGAATGCTGGCAGGAAATGTTGAGCCTGGCAGCCCAATGCCTTTGCGTACTCTTTGGCACTTCTCCTCACAAGACCAACAGCTTCCCTTTTATCACAAAGGTCCTAGTCCCCTCAGCACGGGGCGACATTGAGGACTCCATCCAATCTTTCTCAACAGAGCAGCTCTGACCATCACCTTATTAAAGAAACATCTGATACGATTGGCTCTGCAGGTTTAGGTAGCTTCTTAGAGGGAAAATCACAGTGGAGAAAATATTACTGGAGAAAAGCGCCGTGTAAGTGAAACTCAACATTCCCCTTCTGCTCTTCAAGACATCTTTTATCACTCCAGCTTTCAGATAAGCATTTGGAAAGGATGACTCCAGCGTACACTGCTTTTCTTCAATGAATTCTCCTGTTATTCAGGAGTGACAACAAAGCTCTCCAGGAAGACATCCAGATCTCTAAGAACCGTAGAAAAGAATAGCCAACAAATTTCTTGCTGAAATCTCATTTTACATTGGTAATTCAGAAGTAATCACACAGCTGAGGCTTTATCTAGTATATTGTTTCATTACAACGTTAATCGCTTTAAGACAAATATGTGCTAATCATCTCTGATTATAGAAGTATACCTGGAGGTTCTCCTTACGGATGTGATGAGGATAGCTCTAAGAAAACAAGAGAATGAGAAAATACATATTTACTCTATTTTTCTGAGAAAACTGGTTGTATAAAACTACTGATATAAATATGTTTATACACTGGGATTTTTAAAAAATATGTATTTATACCGATAGACAGAAAAGTGTGTAAGAATCAAGATAAGAAAAAATATCCCAGGCTTACTCTATCATTTTACAGATCCCAAATGAAAGTACACATGCTAGAGAAGGGTAAATCCACGATAGCGAGAATCAGCAGAAGAAATTTTTATTCTGCATATTTTTCTGTGCAGCCCTAGGACAGCACCTTCCCAAAAGACTTCTATTTGCTGTCTAACGAGCTCCATCATCCTCCTCTAAGACAACAGTGCCACTCAACTTGCAGAGCAGCATGAGGGCACGCGGCAAAGCAGAGATGTCACGTCGGACGTGGCGGTAATGAGGTATCAAAGTGATTACGCTAATGCAACTGTAACGCAGAAGGCACACAGCTCCACCTTGGATCGGAATCCTTGTCGCGGCTTTGGCTTCACGGCGCAGGCTCTGCAGAGTCGTTCCCATCAGGACACCACAGCATGGGGCAGCTGGGAGGTGGTGGGGACCACTGACGGGGCTGCGACCCTACGGCCTGGGTGTTAAAGCAAGCGCCGAACCAGTGGCAGACGTGAAAAATCTATTAACTCCTCGGCAAGGCGGCAGTTATTAAGGCTTTTGAAACTTCCTGCACTAATCTAACGTGAGTCATTAATATTCTGCATTGAAAATAAAGAAATTTCTCCAGAGTCAAGATTAGTCAAAATCTTTCCTGCAAACCATATCAATATATTAAAGTCTGAAAAGACTAAAGGTAAATGCAATTTGGCTGCATTTGTACTAACAGCAATTTCAAACAGTTACTCTGTTCTCTTTGTTCTTAATTATGCATCAAGTAAGTATCTTCCTATCCAAAAGCACTGAAATTAATATGGAAATTTGGAAATTCTGGACCACAGAGGATGAAATAATTCATTAAACCCCAAACAGAGCATACAGATACTGATAAATGTATCTTTTTTCAAGAAAAAAAAACAAAACAAAACCAACAAATCATTGACGTCTTAATTTTTTCTTTTTTCTTTTTTTTTTTTTTTGCTAACAACATATTTAAAATTAGAAATAAATGAAAGGTAGAAGTGCTGCACAACCCAGGTTGTCCTCATGGGAAGTTTCCTCCCGGTCCCAGAAGAGCCAGCGCTGCCCCAGCCCATCTCCCGTTCCCTTGGGTGTATTTAAGGAGGCAAAGCCCCATTTTTGGTGGTTTTGCAGCAGACCCAAGAGATCCAGAGAGCCCTGCGGTTGGGGGTAGAAAGCAGATGATGCCCTGTGCCCTGGCCCAGCTCAAGCCCAGGCACGCTGGTGGAAGGGGCAAATCCCTTATTTATGTTGCACTACAAAAACGAACCCCAGGAGTGGG
This sequence comes from Chlamydotis macqueenii, assembly GCF_036417535.1. Lineage (NCBI taxonomy): Eukaryota > Metazoa > Chordata > Aves > Otidiformes > Otididae > Chlamydotis > Chlamydotis macqueenii. Next base: position 16,571,739 of record NC_141562.1, read on the forward strand.
AAACCGCGGCAGGAAAAAGTCTACTTTCCTATTTCCTTTATTCCCCTTGGAGAGCACCAATCCATTCTGCCTTCAAAAAAAATAATTCTCCCTTTATCTCTCCTCTACAAACCTTCATCAATCACGTCTTCGCTGTTGTTCCACCATCTTTGCCTGCACTAGACTGGTTCCCAGTTGCTTCCAGAGCAGAGATCCCTCCTGGATCTCCCGGTGTGGAAGGGTTGAGTTTGCAGAGCATTGCTGGCGGTCAGTGCTCCCAGTTGGGGAGAGGCTTTCCCAGTTACACCACTCTCCTCTGACACTGGTGTTTGCTACCTGGATACACGCTCACTGCAAGCAGGGACTTTTGGTTGCAAAGTCTAAAGGAAAACACTGAACGCAAGAAATTCTAAAATAGAAACACTTTTGCTGGAGATAAATTCTAGAATTACGCACATTCCCACGTTGCTCATCTGCATTCTAAAACCATGAATATCCTGGGATGTAAAATGTCAGGATACTTCATTGGATGTTAATATGCTCAGAGGTCTCAAGGCATCTTCGCCTCGGATTTTGGGAAAACACCATTACGTGCAGACAAACAGCAGGACTCCGCGGCAAACACGCAAGCACCCACGTCTTGCTCTCGCACCACCCTATTGTGCATCAAAAAAAATATTTTCTGCTGCAATAAACTGGCTTGGGCTGCTCTTCCTGACAAAACGATTTCATGGATCATTTAAATTCCAGACCAGTGACGAGTGGGGCTTGCTTCACCCTTAGTATCATGCCAATTTTCTCATGGTGTTAGCATGGTCAGGCTTGGCTCAGGAAAGCTTTGGCGCTGAGTTGAAGAGAGACCTTTGCGGGCAGAGAAGAAGGGTGGGTTAGGAAAGGGAATTTGTCAAACGGGACCAAAAGCTCCAGGATGGAGCAAGAGCAAAGATCTGGATGGCAGAAGCAGTTCGTATTTGGGATTCAGCATAAGCACATGTGGCTTATCTGCACCTCCTTCTTCACATCCGCATCAGGAAAGGCTTCAAACACTCCGCTGTTCACCTCCAAGCACCGAGACGGCCATTTGGTGGCTGCAAAGTCAACATTGCGGCGATGCCCCAACCCGGCTAGAACAGCAGGGTTGGAACAGGAATGAACGAACTCAGCCCAAACCCGTCTGATTTACAGCCCATGGACTTCAGAGAGGTCTGAATCTTCACCAGAAGCCACTCAGGTAAAAACGGACTTCACAAAGGCGGGAGATCTATCCCACTTGCTAACAAGCAATTTAAACCCTCTACAGGTCATCATCTTCCACCAAATACATAGAGTATTTCAGTTTCTAGCTGAAAATAACAGAAAACATGTTACATCTGACCGAGTCCCTAACGAACACTTGACTTGAGAGACTGGGAGCATTTAAAGCAGATTAAGTCGAGCAACATTGAGCATCAGGGAGCAGCTCGCTCATTTAGGAGGAGATCTCACAAAAACCCACTCCCACCAAAGATTCCCGTATTTGGGAAATGATACCGTTGACAGAACTGGATTGAATCGATCGATACGGAAAATAAATCTAAAAGGTCTGGCTGGCAAGGAGCTTCTCGGCTGAGTGCTCCGATAAATAAACGCTGTCTTTGGGGTTGAAGTAATGCTCTGGCACGCCTAAAAGCTACGGACTAAGCATTTCCCTTTCACAAGCTCTCTTTTATAATTTAGGAGAAGTTGTCAACAGGCTTTCAAGACTCTTTTGAAGGCCAGGAGATTGATTTGCATGGGAACAACGCGGCCAAATTCAATTTCTTTGGCAGAGCCGGCTCTTCCAAACAGAGAGGGAGAAGAGGAATGGAAGAAAGTCATAGAGAAGGCAACAGGAATTATTTTCTATCCCTACAACATGGGATTTTGTACCTTTTTGGCACTAGAAAGGATCTTCCTTCACTGGGGTTTCATTCGCTGGAGGAATGAATACCGTATCACTGTAACACATGAGAGATAGGCAAGACACACTTTTATTTCTTCACAATAAATTGTAAAAATCAAAAATGTAAAGTAAAAAAAAAAATAATTTCAAAATTTGCTCTGAAAATATTTCGCATCCATTAAAGACTGTTCAAACTCGCCTTCGTTTTTAACTGGCATTATTTCTGTTTTGTAATTAACATAATACATAGAGCAAAATTTTCAAATGAAATATCTCCTGTTGAAAGAAAAACAGCTTGAAGCCAAGTGGAACAACGCAACCCTTTCTCAGCGATTTATTTACCTTTTTCGGTAACCAAAGCTAAATGCAATTAAAATCAACATGCTCCTGTACAGCCGCCTTGGCACGGTATAATACGAAAAAACCCAACACCCTCCTAATGGGAGTTAAATGTCACGCTAACAGTTGATGTGAAAGCACCAAAGTCGAGGGTATTGAATTATTAAATGTACCACGGGTTATTTTCCAAGCACGACGACTCCAGAATCACCAGGGAGTTGCAGGCAATCGTAACTGGGAATCTGACATTTGAAATTATTTTAAATATTTAATGGTACCTATCAATGCTTTACATCCAAGTTTTTATATTGTTTAGATTAAAATTAAAAATTGTGGGGGGAAAACAGAACGCCTGCTGACAGCCCACCAGCAGAAAGCGTTTGACGAGCAGCTGTTCCCATCAGCCTGGGCAGGGCCTTGGGTTTGCTATCAGCAAAGCACGGAAATAATTAATCCACAGCTTCCAGATCGAGGGGGTGAGGTTTACCACCCGCCTCGAACGGCAGGACAGTCGCCCTTCTTTGAAGCTGCCGCGTTACTCAGCTGTAGTTAACTCCACGTCTCCAATTAGTATTTCCACCAAAACGCCTTCTAAAGCTTCGCACGCTGTTGATCTCACACTACTCTCATGAGCTCCTACAGCATTTTTTTAAATCTTTCTTAATTCAAGGTGTAACGTTTGCCGCTCTTTGATTACATGGTGCAATCTTTGGTGAGAGAGAGATGTGTTTACTGCTTCACGTATGAGTCCTCCAAAACTTCTAAGACAGAGAAATCCCTTCTCACATGAAGAATAATTATTTCATCATTCACGACTCCCTGCATCCAAAAACTCCCACCGACCCTCCTCTTGGGTCAGGGCCCTTCACACCACTGCTCTTCTTGCACTGGTTTACCCTGCTGTGAAGAGCAAACCCCACGTTTGATACAGAATTACAGAAGGCTTTTGGGTGGGAAGGCACCTTCAAAGCCCACCCAGTCCAACCCCCCTGCCAGGAGCAGGGACATCTCCAACCAGATCAGGTTGCTCAGGGCCCCGGCCAGCCTGGCCTGGAAAGTTTCCAGGGATGGGGCATCCACCACCTCTCTGGGCAACCTGGGACAGTGCTCCACCACCCTCAGCGTAAAAAATTTCTTCCTAATGTCCAGTCTGACTCTGCCTCCCTCTGTTTTGAAACCATCACCCTTCGTCCTGTCACACCAGGCCCTGCTGAAGAATCTCTCCCCATCTTCCCTGCAGCCCCCTTTGGGCACTGGGAGGCCGCTCTCAGGTCTCCCCGGAGCCTCCTCTTCTCCAGGCTGAACAGTCCCAGCTCTCTCAGCTCTTGACCAGTAATTTCCCAGTATTTACCCCAGTAACAGACTTAGTTTTGCTTCTGGGCCAGCCTGCACGAAGCAGCAGGCAGCTACAATATTCATATATATCCTGGAGGCGTACGTCTTCAGTCTCCATTAGCCAAGTTTCTTTTTCTTTCTCACTTCCAAATAATGATTTCAGGAGAAAAAAAAAAAGACAATATCCAGGCAGGACTCCTGCAAATATTCCCACTGAGGTGCAGTTTAGCACTACTGTTCCGTAAGTTTTCAAGGCCAGGTTGGCCGGGGCTCTGAGCAACCTGATCTGGTTGGAGATGTCCCTGCTCCTTGCTGGGGGATTGGACTGGATGGGCTTTGAAGGTCCCTTCCCACCCAAACCCTTCTGTGATTCTAAGTTGGAAAATAAATGACTGCGCTGACAGCTGTCGCCCCACCTCTCTGCAGCTCATCGCCTCCTACAACACAGGAGGAAGTATTTTTCTAGGAAATTAAGTACTTTGGTGCGTTCTTTGTAATGATGCCACCGGCAGATGCTGGTTCACTGTTTCATCGATGCTCACCTGCGTCCTGGCAATGGGAAGAAGCATTATCTCTTCGACCCTACTGCCACGCTCTTTCTGAGCGCCGTATTTTCGCAAGATGATTCAGAAGCCGCTTCCAAAGACAGCTGATCAAGAAGTCTTTACATGAGATAAATGTGAAAAAAATAAACCCTCAGCTTTATAGGGCGAGATATTTCCAAGTGTCTGGATCCTGGTTTATCGCAGATCTGAGAGCAAAGCTGTTGAGTCCCCCTGGGAAAACCAGAAATTATCGCTTTTCTCCATCAGCCCAGGAGGTAATCTTACGGGTGGCCGGCCAGCATCACCTCAACGCTTTGGACTTTAATATCCTGAGGTTACCAGTGAAGCAACGCTTTACAATAAATTTCAAATAACCTCTCTCAGAATAGTTACACCATGCCGCTCACGATTTCCAGTTGAATTTAAAAAAATAATAAAAAAGGTATACAATGCAAAGAAACAGTAAAGCCTGAGCTTAAAATGTCATTGCTAATATTTGCGTTAAAACTAGTAATTTCTGGTCAACAAAACCAGGATTTCATCTGTTCTGGCAGGGAACAAATCGGTTTATAGGCGTTTTATCTAAATTGCCTTAAGATGCCTCAAGCTTCAACGGGAGCTTTAAAAGAGTTGTGGGTATCTTCAACACGCAGAAGAGCAGCGTGCGTTGAGCACCCGCTAAAGTGAACGAAACAAAGTAGAAATTGCTCCTGTGATCTTAATTACAAACCTAGCCACTCAGCACCTCAACGCACTGGTAAATCTGTGTGCAAATCTTTCATACTGCCAAGGAAATTTGCTGTTTTCCACTCTCACCCCTTCAGAAGGCAGCACCACGCAAACCCTGTCCATCACACCCTCCCCTTCCGCGTCCCCGTGCTCCATCTCCGTAAGTGGTTGGGAATACTGATGTGCTGACACAGCGTTTGCTTTCAGAGCTGAATTTACGAGTGCTGGAGCGCAGCAAGATGATTATAACAGCAGGCAGAGCTTGTTGAGAGATTCCCAGGGCGTTTTTTTACGTTGCCCTTGTGAGAAAGCCACTGCAGGTCAGTCCCCGCAGAGTCACCGTCACTCCCCAAATGGCCCAGCTCTATCAAGAACTCAAAAAGAGCTACAGAGGTATGGCCAGACTGACTTCTAGGTGAGGAAATGAAGCCTTTTCAGGTGGAAAGAAGAGCAGCAAGTTGCCAGAGCGGCGGTGCTCCATCCTCAGAGGTTCCCAGGACCCAACTGGATGAAGCCCTGAGCAGCCCAGACATGGATTATCTGATAAGCAATCACCTTTTCTATTTCATTTGAATGGATTTATTTTTTTCAATTCAAAATAAACTGCAAGATTAGTGCGTGTTTAATCTTTAGCGTGGGAAGATTGCGCTGGATGGGAGGGAAAAGTCAACGTAGCAGATGGGAAAGGAGAGAGTAAAGCAGTTCACGGGCTGGAGTGGCTTCTCCGTACGTGCTAGCTAACGAGAGTCATCAACCCTTCTCCTTGCGCAGCCTCAAAAGCTTTGCTTCCTGAACCCCGGACAAAGTTACCTGGGAAATCTGAGCAGACTCCAAGAGACGTCCCCACATCCTCTCTAGCAGCGCTTCTCCTCCTCCTCTAATTCCTTTGCAAATCATAGGCTGTTTCCTATTTTAGATACTTTTGTCATTTAGGTATCGTTGACAGAGCGTAAATATTTTAATCAGCATGTACATTTTTACGAGAAAACATTCTCTTTCTGAATAACCCTGGCTAAGTAGGAATTTCTTGTTCCAATAAGTGTGTATTCAACGTAAGCACCTAGAAAATGTACAAAATACCCAAAACTCTAACTCAAAAAACCCCAAGTACTATTTATTAGCATCATATTTGTATCTGTGCAGAGAATCCTGCGATACCTGGTAAAGGAGATCTCAACATTTCCCCAGCAAAACATACTTCCAGGTCAGGATCAAAACCAATCTCCTCTCCAGAAGCAATGCTCCCAGCTGTGCTTGCGCCAAAATGGTGGAGATGGCTACACATTGAGTTGCTCCACGTGAAATTTCCAGGGAAAATGTGCTCATTCCTTAAACTGTACAGAATTAATACAGACTTGAAGATGACCTTGTGTTCAACACGACCAGAGCAACCTACCCACCCTTGTGAACCTCGACTTTGCTCCCTGTATTGTACCCCAACACGGCGTTGAACAAGTAGAAATGCAACTTTCAGGTCTGCTGAGCAGCACGTTTCATCGATACATCATAATCGCAGAAACACCTGCGCTTAATAATTCTGGATTTATTCATCCACAACGTGGATCATTTCTCATTACTCATCCGTAATTCCCTGCGGGCCAGGATGTGACAACTGCGGGGAAACTGTGTTGGGTTCGTTTTTCTTGCTAAAACTCTCCATCTTGAAGACTTCCAATAGATATCCATGCCATTTATTCCCGATTTTAAAAAACAGCCCATCAAAAATCATAGAATCATAGAATCACAGAAGAGCTTGGGTGGGAAGGGACCTTCAAAGCCCACCCAGTCCAAGCCCCTGCCAGGAGCAGGGACATCTCCAACCAGATCAGGTTGCTCAGAGCCCCGGCCAACCTGGCCTGGAATGTTTCCAGGGATGGGGCACCCACCGTCTCTCTGGGCAACCTGGGACAGTGTGCCACCACCCTCAGTGTAAAAAATTTTTTCCTGATATCTAATCTGAATCTACCTCCCTCTATTTTGAAACCACGACCCCTCGTCCTGTCACACCAGGCCCTGCTGAAGAGTCTCTCCCCATCTTTCCTGCAGCCCCCTTGAGGCACTGGAAGACCGCTAGAATATATGTATTTTTTTTTACGTAGATATAAAATATGCTACAAAGAGTCCCAGAGGAACAAGTGGGACTGTCTTGTGTGGCTTCATCCCTGTGAAAGATGGGAGCAATGGACGTAACAGCTACCAGGAGCACGAGGAAGGGGAGTGAAAATGAGAATTCTGACCATGGATGACTTGGTTACACCTACGTTATGGATTCTTACAGTGAAAACACAGTGGGCTTGTTAGTCGGGAGCTGGATGAAAATAATCAAGAAAATGCAGCAGTGTTTACATGGGAAAAATCTGTTTTCTTGTAAACAGCTCCTACAGTTGGCCGGAGAGGAACTACTAAAAAAAGCAAGCTGAAAATAATTTGGACTTTGCACTAAATCTCTGAAACGGGCTCTGCAAGCTAATTGTGATACAGCTAAAGATAACCTCACAGAGCCCCCCCAAAAAATTCTGAGCCTATAATACCGCCAGCTGCAAACACAGAGAGCGCTGCTATTGCCAAGGATGATTTAGAGCAGAAAACGCTATCAAAAACTCACACCTGAGAGGGAGAGGATGAACGTGCTTGCTTGCACCCCTCGCTCCTCTTCGCTCTGCAGAGGTAGGGTGGAATTTTGGGTAACGGCAGCGCTGGGACTGGAAATTCAGTTTGAGGATTAATTCTGGTTTTGGACGACCCAAATATGTCAACTCTCCCTCGGTTCCCATCGCTGCTTTAATAAAATGTAACAATACTCTGAATTATTGGGAAATAAATTAAGGAAAAAAGATGGGAGGAGGTTGAGGCAATTAACTGTGGGTAATAAGCACTACTCATAAACACTAAGCTAATGAGCACGGTGTTTCAAAATTGCACCTCGTAATTAAAGATATTAATTTTAAAATGTTTACATCACTTCTCATTCCGAGGCGCAGGCGAGGATGAGAAGGGGTAGTGGGCAACTCCTCCTGGCACCTATGGCTGCACTCTTGGAGGTACATTTTGCAGACACGCGTGCTGACTTTGGGAAGGTAAATCAGGATTACTGGTATAAACACCTCGTTTGAACCTAGAGCACAAACACAGACATTCTTCGGTGTCATTTCCAAAAATGAGACTTTATACCAACAACCAATGAACCAATTAGGTTCTTCCAGCACCTCAAGGGGGCTGCAGGAAAGATGGGGAGAGACTCTTCAGCAGGGCCTGGTGTGACAGGATGAGCGGTGATGGTTTCAAAATAGAGGGAGGTAGAGTCAGACTGGACATAAGGAAGAAATTTTTTTACGCTGAGGGTGGTGGAGCACTGTCCCAGGTTGCCCAGAGAAGTGGTGGATGCCCCATCCCTGGAAACATTCCAGGCCAGGTTGGCCGGGGCTGTGAGCAACCTGATGTGGTTGGGGATGTCCCTGCTCCTGGCAGGGGGGTTGGACTGGGTGGGCTTTAAAGGTCCCTTCCAACCCAAACCATTCTGTGATTCTGTGACCCTGGGCAGTGAAGCTAACACGTCTACCTCCTCAATCCTGCCCCGAACAACTCTCCCAAACTTGCACTTGTCAAACACAACTGCAGGCTATGGAGGTTGGCCCCGTTCTACCAGAGAAGAGAGAAGATCTAGACTAAAGGGGTTTTTTTGGTATTTAATCTAAATTATCAGATCAGACGTAACCAATCTTGATGGCTTTTAAAGAGTAAAAGCTTTGGGCAGCACATCTGAATTGCCTGCAGGACTGTCGTGCATCTGAATTTGAGAAGCAAGGCCATTTTGAAAGACCTGTTCAGGGTTTTACTCCTAATCAAACTGCATTTACAGAAGCTTTTTGGCAGTCAGTAAGTCCTGGATGTCAAAGGGATATGTTTAGCCCTTCAATTTTTTTTTCTTTTTTAGCCATTTCCAGATGCAATCAAAATCTCCCTTTCTCGTCCAGGAGGAAAACCGATAAGGAGGAATGGGAAAGAATACAGCCAGGCTCTTTGGGGATTATACCACTCTCCTCCTCTGCTATTCTGAAGGGAAAATATGCAGCAGATAAGGTACTGCTCCCATGGGAGCACGCGGAGGGAATTTCCACCGTGTTTGGTCCAAGTTTCCTCCCAGGCTCTCCCACGGAGAGTATGAGACTCAGCCCCGCAACGCCAACACCAGCACCAGCTGAAGCCGTACTAGCTTCAACGTCTACAGGAGGAATAGTCAAATACATGCATACAAATTGATTTAAAAAAAAAAAACAACCTCATTTTCTCAGTCATTAATTTCAAATTCCAGCTGGTTTTGCACTCAAAATGAGAAGGTTTCAAGAAGTGGCTGAAACTCCAGGATGAGTGAAGCCACCTACGCTAACCACTCACCGGAAAAACCACCCGGCCCCGACTCGGCCCATACCCTTCTTCTGGTTCCCAGTGATGAAATACGACAACTCGTTAAGCCGGAAGCCTGAGCGCCCTTCCCCGCGTGCTACGGCAATCCCGCGGCCCGGGTTGATCCGCCTTCCCGAAAACGAGAGATGGCAGAGAGAGGGGAGGGGGGCGCGAACGCGGGGAGACAACCCAGCCAAGCCAAGGATGCGGCAGCAGCATCGTGTCGGAGACTTCGACAAAAGCAATTGGAAAAGATAATTCACTTGGGCTTATTTACTCATTTATGTGCTGCTGGTTTGTCTGGATCTCAGCAAACAGGAGGCCTTAGAGCCTGAATCGATGTGGTACGGAAAAAAGAGTGACAGCAAAATGTGTCGTCTCTTCTGTACCTTCTTCAACAGCAACCAAAATATTTAGGTGGAAATCATCTGAAGGATAATAGACACATGAGCAGCACTGACTAGCTCTAAGAATAAAAAGAAGATATAAATTGCTTCATTCCTACGTACTCCAGTGCACTGGCACCACGTCCCATTGGAGGTCAATGGCTTGATGTCCAAGTGGAGACCGGTCACAAGTGGCGTCCCTCAGGGGTCCATGTTGGGCCTGACCCTGTCCAACATCTTTGTCAGGACATGGACAGTGGGACAGAGTGCACCCTCAGCAAGTTCGCCGATGACACCAAGCTGTGTGGTGCCGTCGACACGCTGGAAGGGAGGGATGCCATCCAGAGGGACCTTGACAGGCTGGAGAGGTGGGCCCGTGCCAACCTCATGGAGTTCAACCAGACCAAGTGCAAGGTCCTGTACCTGGGTCAGGGCAATCTCAGGCACAAATCCAGGCTGGGCAGAGAATGGCTGGAGAGCAGCCCTGAGGAGAAGGACTTGGGAGTGATGGTGGATGAGAAGTTCAGCACGAGCTGGCAATGCGCCCTTGCAACCCTGAAGGCCAACGGCATCCTGGGCTGCATCAAGAGGAGCGTGGCCAGCAGGTCGAGGGAGGGGATTCTGCCCCTCTACTGTGCCCTGGTGAGACCCCACCTGGAGTACTGTGTCCAGTTCTGGAGCCCCCAGCATCAGAAGGACGTGGAGCTGTTGGAGAGGGTCCAGAGGAGGCCACGCAGATGATGAGGGCTGGAGCAGCTCTGCTGTGAGGCCAGGCTGAGAGAGCTGGGGCTGTTCAGCCTGGAGAAGAGGAGGCTCCGGGGAGACCTCAGAGCGGCCACCCAGTGCCCAAAGGGGGCTGCAGGAAAGGTGGGGAGAGACTCTTCAGCAGGTCCTGGTGTGACAGGACGAGGGGTGATGGTTTTAAGGCCAAAATTTTTTACACTGAGTGCACCACCACGGAGGGTGGTGGAGCCCTGTCCCAGGTTGCCCAGAGAGGCGGTGGATGCCCCATCCCTGGAAACATTCCAGGCCAGGTTGGCCGGGGCTCTGAGCAACCTGATCTGGTTGGAGATGTCCCTGCTCCTGGCAGGGGGGTTGGGCTGGGTGGGCTTTAACGGTCCCTTCCCACCCAAACCATTCTGGGATTCTATTGTGTACTTAGAGATGTTAAATATTTCACACACAAAAACCCCAATAGGCTGCTTCGACAAGCACAGGGTAAAAATCGAAAGTATCAGTTACTGAACATAAAAACGCATTCTGTTGTTATGGCAACCCAACTTTTTAATAACATTAAGGAAATGATAGCTCATCAAGAGCTGCATCTAGTTGTTATAGCAACAAAAATGCTCTAAGTAATCACGTTTAGAGATTTCTTTCATTTCTTCTGTATTTTTAAAAACGCCCCAATTATAATAATAAACAATTAAATTACATAATGAAATATCTCAATAACAATAAGCTCTGATGAAAAGGATAGCGTATTTTGCCTTTTTGCAAAACAAGGAAGATTTGTCGTGATTTTACGGAGCGATGCCTTTTGGAGCTCAGTTGTGGAGTAGAGCGGTACCCGCGGATCACACGGAAAGGGGACGCTGGCTGCACCAGCTCCAAACGACTGCTGAAAGACTCGTAACTAATCACCATACTGAAATTATAAAAAGTGTTGATGGAGAACGATTAGTTATAATAAGTATTTTGCTTTAGCAAACGCAGCTTTAATGGAAGATACACCCCAGAATTCTATTAATGCCATTAATTTTCACGCAGCATTTAGAAACGGCAAATTTGGGGAGTCAGGAAAGAAGTAAACAAGAAATATTTTTAAGAGTCAGATGTAATGGATCAAAGAACTTCCTTTCTCCAGGAATCTGACAGATTTATCAAGCTTTAACTGCTGATGACAACGGTGAGATATTGCATTATAAAAAACCAGAATAGTGACCAAAAGACCGAAGCATTCTGGTTTCACAAGCGCAGAAAATAACCCTTCCTCCCTCGGCAGCGTAACCTGTCACGTAACAACTCCTTCTGAACCCAAGATTGTGGAATAAGCATCAAAAATACCAATAAACATGGCAGCGTGGCTGACAGAGACGGGTAGGAAAACGCAATACTGGAGATTTGTCACCGGAACTGGGGTCACTGACCAACGGAGCATTTGCCGTCCCGACCGAGAGCACGCTGCCGACGACGCTTGACGAGGAGCAGCCCCAGAGGCTTCCAGCATCTTTGCGACATCACTTTCTCCTTCCCAAAAATTCACCTGAATCCATACTCAACCTTCACTCTTAACTGGAGAAGTTTCCAGGACGCGGATTGCAGCACACTGCCTGCTTGGATGGCTCTGAAATAACCAAAGTTTCACAGTTTCTCTGGTTTTTTCTTTTTTTTTTTTTTTTTTTTAATACTTTTATTCTAATGCATTTTTTTTTCACTTCTTCATTTCTATCTAAGCATCACCCTCTCCACAAAACTGCCAGGGCACCTGTCTGTATGCAACAACAACAAAAAAAAGCCCATTTTAGTTCATTAATTGGTGGATATTAAAAATTGCCACAACTGCCTCTAGCTGCTGGAAATGTGAATTCTATTTTTGGTCTCTTTTTCGCAGGGATCCAGGCCTGCCCCCGTTGCTCCCAAACACCCGGTGACCTTCTGTTTGTTTTTTTTTCCAGATCTGATGGGGGTATAATTAAACAACACCCATAAGCAATTAACAGCACAAGCCTTCTGCCAGGAGGTGACCGGGGTTAAAGAGGGGATCGCACGATGTGAGCACCAGAAAATCACTTAAATGCTATCAGAGACTCTGTGACAGCCCCTAAATGCCCCAAACAGCAGAAAAATTGCAGTCTGAATACACGTTTTCCTATTCCAACCAGGGGAAAATCACGTAGCGTGGCCTCAAGTTTGCAAAAATACCACATTAATATGATTTTTTAGGATGCTCTCCGCAAAAGCCACTCTGCCAGGCGGTGGCAGGGACAAAAGCGACGCGGACCTTGCTTCGCATAAGCGAGAAATAAGAACACACGCGTCAGGGAAAAGCTACAGGACAGGTATTAATCCTGGCGGTCAGGCCAGCGCTGTCACCCCAGACACGGAGCAAACGAGATTTGGGTTTCTACCCAGTTTCCCTAGCAACTGCCTTGGCTTTCCTAGCAAGAAAGCGGAGATTGTGCAACGTTACCTAACGAACAAACCTCCGGCAGCACGAAGCCGCTGCCAAAGAAGGCCCTGGACCTGCAGAGGCCTGTACTGTCCTAAACCAGAACGGGACCTTGGCTTAATGTGGGTGCCAGCCCTCGGAAAAAGCTGGGTTTTGTCACTGTAGGTGTTGCAGGGGGTTGTGCTCGCTTGGACGCTGAACGGGAGGGCAGGAGGCACCCAGGCACGGAACGGGAAGCAGCGTTAAACAGGCTGCTTATTTATAATTATATAATACTTCTAATTAGCACGCTTCAGATGGCTCGCTCTGCCTCGGCGGCACGTTAACAGGCGTTTCCTACACACCAGATCACAGAATCACAGAAGGGTTTGGGTTGGAAGGGACTTTCAAAGCCCACCCAGTCCAACCCCCTGCCAGGAGCAGGGACATCTCCAACCAGATCAGGTTGCTCACAGCCCCGGCCGACCTGGCCCTGAATGTTTCCTGCAGCCCCCTTTGGGCACTGGGAGGCCGCTCTAAGGTCTCCCCTCCTAGGAGAGACCATTTAGGGATGACCACCCCAAAGCCTTGTGCTTTTCTACCTATTGCCAGTCAACTCCACCCAGTGCACGCTGGACACGCCAATGCAAGGCTAAGACGGATGACTTTTGCACCAGCAGAGGATCTCCTCTTCTGCATCGCATCTCTCCAGCGCCTTGTGAGCTCTTAACTTCTCTTGCCACCGATCACGTCTGTGTGATGAGAACTGCTGCTGACACATTTCTTTCTTCTTTACACATTAAAAATGAAGGCAATCCATGAACTCAACTGTTCCTCACCTCAAAAAGCGTTAACAAATCTGCTTTTACAGGTTACAGCGCCAGCAGTGTTCGCTGCCCTTTAATTTTAAAGGTTTGGTAAAACCCAGCAGAGCAGCACTGCCCTTCTGGTAACTGACTGCGAAGGCATCCCTTCCACCAAGGCTGCTCCACACAAGGTCAAACCCTAGAATTTCCCACAGTCCTTTCTAAATTAACCTTTTCTACAATTTAATAACATTTTGCAATATCCAAAGTGTTCACTTTCACATGTTTAAAAACCTCAGAGGCAAATACATGTTGCTTTTACTATTTGGGCATTTAATTTTCTCTTTACTCCCCCAATGCAATAATTTCACCACACACACAAAAAAAGAGGCCATTCGCATTAAAACCACTTAACGTATATTTTCACGCAACAGAGAACACTTGCATTTAGATGATCACATGCCACGGCAGGAGGGAAGCCCTTCAGAGGTTTAACTGGAAAGCTCCAGCAATGAGAGGTTTTACTGGATTCAATTCCTGCTTCCTACGTTCCGGTTTTGGTTTGGGCCATCTCCTGGAAGACTCGTGTGTTCCCAGCTCTCGTAAAAGACAGAGGATGTTTGAACACTTCAGGGACACTAGAGAATATGAGAAAGTATTTCTGGATGGGAAAGGGAAAACAAGGAGCTCAGCGTGCCGGAGTGGGGGATGGTGGCTACGGGGCCTTCGCGCAGACTGTAACATGACAGCCATGTCCAGCCAGGCCGGACGCTGTTCGAGAGGACTGAAAACACAGCACTTCACATTGTACAGCACTTTATAGTGGGGCTGTTCAGCCTGGAGAAGAGGAGGCTCCGGGGAGACCTGAGAGCGGCCTCCCAGTGCCTAAAGGGGGCTGCAGGAAAGGTGGGGAGAGACTCTTCAGCAGGGCCTGGTGTGACAGGACAAGGGGTAATGGTTTCAAAATAGAGAGAGGCAGATTTAGATTGGATATTAGGAAAAAATTTTTTACACTGAGGGTGGTGGAGCACTGTCCCAGGTTGCCCAGAGAGGTGGTGGATGCCCCATCCCTGGAAACATTCCAGGCCAGGTTGGCCGGGGCTCTGAGCAACCTGATCTGGTTGGAGATGTCCCTGCTCCTGGCAGGGGGGGTGGGCTGGGTGGGCTTTAACGGTCCCTTCCCACCCAAATCACTCTGGGATTCTATGATTCTATGATTCAGATGCTCTCCTTTTATCCCTGGAAGAAATCTTTTTTTTTTTTTTTTAAATATATCAGAAGAGAATAAATGTGAGTGAGACTGGCCTAATTTGCTGTGATTTCAACAAATCTACATGAGATCAGGAGCTGCCCGAGCCCCACGTTATCCTCCGTGACTCTGCTTGGCGATGTGGTGAACCTACAATTTTAATCATTACGGAAACAGATAATGTGAATCCAGCTCACTGTCTAACTTTATAACAGATTATTTCTGCAGAGGTGACCAGAACACACCATGAAGAACGACCAGAGCTCTCCATCTCCTCCAGTCTTCCCAGGGAACGGTATGAAAAGGACATTTTTGGAGAAGGAAAGAAAACGGGATGTCATCTGCTGCCGCAGACAAACACAAAATAATCATTGTCTTGACACCGCTCTGCAATACTTGTGTTGCGGCTTTGAGTTCTGCTGACAAGTTAATCGACGCGACGTCAGGATGTTGCCGCGATTATTTTCTGTTTCGCCGCACATTTCCTCCATGACTAATTGGCTGCTCAGCCACTCAAGGTTGAACGACGACGACACAAACATTCGAGCAACGGCACGCACCGCTACAGCCAATGGTATTTTTAATTACATGCCGCTGATCATTGACAGTGCTGACATTCATTTTTACCGTAAAGCGTGCTTAGCAAGCTGTTGCTCTGCAAGGGAATATGCTTAAACGTTGATTTAAACTACTGAATACCAACAATTCTTCTGATTTCTTCGATACCGAGGCGTTAAACAGCTGCCTTCGCCTTCACCACTTTTTGGCATCACAGATATTAGGCTGTCACAGGCATCACGCTTGGAGAACAGGAAAATGAGCAATTGCAGAAATAAACATTATGCCGTTAAAGAAATCGCAAGAAAGTTCTAAATTTTAAATCTTGAGGAGTTTTGTGGAAACTTGTTAAGGAACATGGGTATGTATTCTTAGAATTAAAAATAAAAAACAAGTCACAAGCAGCTCTTGGGTCTGAGAAGTCACATCCTGCATCTAAGTCATGATGCTGGTATGGACACGATCTTCACCTGAAGAGATGAACTTTCTTCCCCAAGAAGCCAAAGAAACGCTGGGAAGATATGAGAGAGGAAAGACATACTGCCTTCCTCTTTGCTGGTTTTGAAAAGGCTCCTCATCCCTTGAAAAAAAGGAATTCTGCTTCAAACCACCCCACAGAAATGTCTATAAATATCAGCTATTGCCACGTCACTCCAGATCCTAAGAGCAGTAATCACCGCTGGGAACCAGCCCGTTGCAGACCTTGGTTGCCTCCCACTCAAGAGCAGCTGAACGCCCTTGGTGTGGAGGAAAGCTGCACTCTCATGATGCTAAGAGTTTATCACAGCAATAATTTTATCAGTAAATAAAGGCTTTGGGGCCAGAAAGTCCAAAGGATGCGAGAAGAATCACGTATTTACCAATTCTGGAGAAAACGGGGAAAAACCAAGAGAGTAGAACACTTTAGGAAACGACTTCTGATGATGCTGGTCACTGTTTTGGAAAGAAAGGACAAGAAGTAGATCCAAAAAAAAAAAAAAAATCAAAAAAGAAACCCAACAGGCTGCTGCTTCAATAATGAATATTTGAGCAATGCTAGCAGGTAGCAGTTAAGAGGAGTCTTGTGGATTCAGGAGATGTTCAACTCAAGCAAGAAACTAAGAAATTGGGTAAAACGAAGCCAAAAGAAATACCAAGGGACTGGCCAGATGAAGCAAGACCTCGCTAGACAGAGGGAGACCAACGAGAGCTGCAGAGGTGTTTTACCATCCTGGGAGCACAGGGATACATTTGGGAATCTGGTAAAGAGGAGAACAGAAACCTGTGAGGTACGAACTACTGACAAGACCGAATGATGGAAGAATGGTTTAACTGCTTTTTTTGGGCTGAGGTCGATGGTTCTGAAATATCTGTGAATGCACTAAGCGCTGAGGAGCCCAAGGTGAACAAGAACCAAATAAAACGTTGGCAATGCTCCTACTGGATTGCTAGGAAAGAAGAGTGTGATACAAAAAAAGGGTTTGAAAATAAATTGCAAAGCATTAAATGTCTGAAAAAAATCCTCAAAGAAAGGGAGGAGGCAGTCCCACGTGCAGCAGGGCAGACTTAACTAGGGGAAAATTTCCCTTCGGATTGACCCAAAACCTAGTGACTACTTGAGAAATTAAAAGACAAAACTGATTTGGGTCCAGGACAGGTTTTCTTCACTCTTACGTTGCGATGTTTTATCCTGAACTCTGAAGAAAATCGCAATCCTTCCAAAAATTTCCTTGGTGTTTCAGAATGTTCCCTGAAGATTACGGATTCCCAGCCTCTCCTCAGTCCACGTTCTGGTTCTCTTCCAACACAGCAGAACCTGAAGTGAGTGTCAGGACGCCACAGAACTGACTGGGGATCATTTAGCGAAATGCTTTCCGTTGCATTTTCTGCAAGCCAAAAAGTAAATTTTGCATTTCACTCTCTATTTCAAAATTCCCTGAACTTTATGTTCCACAAAGGGATTTTGCTAAGGGCGGCACCCACGGCACAAAGCAGCTCTGGCAGGAGCCGGGAGAGAGGGCCGAGTCCGCGTGCTGGTTGTACCCCATCAAACAAGCGGATCGACGGGCGCTGCCACGCTGCGCTGGAGAGATGCGATGCTAGCACGGCGCTGCAGGCGCTGTTTCTGAATGCACACTGCCCACTCATCCCCGCCGCTGAGCCGCCCGTGGCAGCTCGTTACTTGTAAGACATAACGGAGAGGAACTCAGGGGCTTTGCAGACCTGCCTCTCCTGCAGAGCTACGGCTTTCATTTCTACACCGCCGTTTGCCCGCTCATTATTTTTAATGGATTAGCTGACAAGTGGCTGGAAGAGGTTTGGGTTTTGCTGGCTGGATCTGAAGGGAGATGAGAGGGAAGGGAGGAGGCAGTAGGAGCAGCTAGGTCTCACATAACCCCTGCTCCTCACCTCAGCCCATCCCATCCTCCGCACCCCACAGCCCACCTGCGGCTTGTGACGGCGCGTGCCTGCTCGGCATGGGTTGTCCACTCACCCTCTGCCCAAAATCCACACAAACCACTCTCTCTCCATCATTTTGGCAATCCAAACCATCATTGCCACTCTTCAATCCAAGGTTCCTCCTCAGCATCGCAAGAGCATCCTTCACAGCTGGTATTCTGAAGTACATTTAATATGCACAAAATGAAGCGTTCCTGTTATTTCCCTGAAAATATTACAACTGATAAAATAAATGTATATTTTAGGGGGAATTTCGCAGAAGAGCTTACGTATGTACCTGCAGAAAAACATCCCTCTGAGGTACAGAGTGAGCAGGAGCCCATCCATGCCAGTGGGTCCACTTTAGGCAGGAGGAAAGGATTTTTCCGGAATTTATTGTAACGCCCATTTTTCTTCTGGCAAACGGCATGCTGAGTTTTTCGTACACATCAAAGGATCAGCTATTTAACCATCACACTGTACCAAGTATCAAACCATTACTCTGGCTTGTTGCTGGCTTCACAGCACGCTTGAGTTGAGCGGGGTATTGATATAATTCCGACACAGACGTGAACTGAAAAGGCCTCCAGGTACACTGGTTCAAAACCAAGACACGTACGTAAGAACTTACAGGATGTCCAGGTGGTCCCAAGTCTTCCAGCATTGTCAAAGCATTTCTAAAACTGTTAAAAAATACAGGAAACAATGCAAACAGCACATTCCCGTCATTCCAGCCTGGGTTTTAGGGTGCAGAGTCTCAGCCAGCCCAATTTCCTACTTGTCACTATCGATACCAGTTTAGTGGGTTGTGGAAATCTGGTCAGTTCCTTGACTCAGGCTCACGGAGCTTCGATTGTTATCAACTCTCCCGCACAACACTTATTTTCATCACCATCAGCAGTCCCAAAAGACAGCGGCGCACAGAGAACTACTCACAGGGAGGACGCAAGCTAAATTATTCCGGCACAAGAGTGGGAGGAATGGCACAGGCGGGTCTGTCACCAGGATGGCCAGCAGTGGATTGAGCTCTCAAATTCCTTCTCCTGCACGTTCACAAGCGCCACGCCCTCGCTATTGATCTCCCCCGAGCAGCGACACGGCGGCTCCGGTGGCATAGCTGGAGAGAGCCCATAACTTTGGTGTCAGTCCCTCCGAATTCAGGCTTCCCGCTGTGTTCAAGTGCGCTTGGCTGTCTGAAGGGAAGAAAAGCTGCGAAGGCAGGCGACACAGAAGTGATGAAATGTCACTTTAAAGGGTGCCGAAATAATGCGGATAACGCCAATACCCAGACGGAAATGCATTAATAATCGCTACGACGACTTCAACAGCAAAACTACGTTTTCTTGCTCAACCTCATCCCAACTGGCAATCCTTATTCATCGCTGTTTCTGGATAAACATCATCAGAAGGCTAAATAACCCATTTCTATCACCGTAAGCAGAGCAGCCCAAAATAGATGTCCTCTCAAGCACTCACAGCAGGCTGCGGGCTACCGCAGCAGCCCTGCCACTTAATCGCTTATCAATCACTCGCAGCTCCGGCCAGAGCCACTTTTTAACGGATTCACACCATCCCATTTGCTCTCCCCGGCCCCTCGGACCACGGCGGCACACCGTGTCATTTTGAACGGAAACGATGCGTCCAGCGCGAAACCAGATAGTTATGACGTCCCCTCGGCGGCATCGTTTGCTTGTACGTGCCCCGTCACTCAGAGCACGTTGACGGCGCTCACGCATTAAGTCAACTGACTTGACAGATTGGTTCATCTCGGCATCATCCTGCGGTGACAAACACTTCCTGCCGGTAATTTGTTTTCTGTGTGAAAGTTCATATTGGGAAAAGGAAAAACGCTGAATTCATCCGTGCATGGTGCATGAAGATGATCAAAGCCCACCCGCACACAACACAACGTACCACCTACCACCTGACTGTAAGTAATATGCACTGTGGTTTGGTGTACGGATTTGGGTGACCATGTTACAATGAATTAATCTTTTACCAAATGAAATTTTTAAAATTAATCCTGTAATTTCTTTAGGTCTGCATTATGTTGATGTTGACACAAATGGTTGTTGCCTCTATATCAAAATTTTCTCAGAGCAGTAGGTCGGGGTGGGTTTCTTGGTCATTTCAAATACTGTTCAAGAAAATAAAATATTATAATTCAGTGACAAAAAAACCCCATATAAAATATCTCCATGTCTAACTGATTTGTAAACAGGAGGTGGATTTTTCTTCTCTAGCTCTTCAAGCTCTGATGCGATCCCATCTGGGATGGTACCCCTGATCTCAAATTTCACGCTCCTGGTACAGCAAATCAACCGCGGCCATAGTCCACCGCATGAAAGGCCACCTCTGTCCCCAAGGCTTCCTCAAAGGGTCCTCCTCCAAGCAGCCCAAACGCTCTCCCATCTTTCTTCTGCTTTCATCTGTCCCCTAAAAATCGCACTTCCAAGCGCAGGGCGCTTCATCAGTGTGTTCAGGAATGGGGAAAAACCCCACTCAGACAGCTCTAGGGAGAACACCTCTTTGCCAGAGGAACTTCTACCAAACCAAGACAGCAAAAATCAGATGAGAAGGGTCTAGCTGCAAAGACTGCAAGGAGGAGGGTACTCCGAGCACTCGGGCAGATGGAGACTCATCCATCAGCTAAGCCAAGGGATGGAAATTAAAGCACCGCTACATCCGTCTGCGGCGGCTCTTACCCAGCAGTTAAATTGCTTGAGGTGCACCGTAACGTAATCCTCTTCAGGATTAAGGCCGCTTCATTCCTGAACGAGAGCTTCGACACAGAGCTCTAGTGGTGCTTGAACTCCCGGCAAGGGCGAGGGAAACGCAGAGCAAGAGTAGGAGCGCTCCAGCGCTGGCAATCAGAGAGCACGTGGGCGAGACAGCCTGGTAGCGATGGGGATGTTCATGCTGATACATCAGGGTTAAAAAGGTGAGTTTTAGCCCTTTCATGCTCCACCATCATAAAAAAACTCAGCAAGGCAGCTCATGTGCGGAGATCGCTCATTGACAGCAGTATTTGAAGAGCACTGACATCAGTTTTTATTAAAATATCAGGGCTGGAGGGGAGAAAACTGATTCGTAGCTGGCCAGCAGAATCAGTATTTCCACCAGCTCGCACAGGTGAGAAGAAACCGGACTGGAGTTGTTATTCCCTCCGCTTTCACCCGCGTCGGTATTGAAACACACTTTCCAGGACCAAAGCCCAAGACCCTAAGGATGGGAAGACAAGCTCCAGACCGTGGCGGCGGGCGGGCTGGCCAGTACGTGCCGTGCCTGTCCGTGGATGCTGTCTCCTGAGCGGTGAGGAAGAAGTAGCGGGAGAAAGGACCCTCCTGTTTGGCCACAGGCTACGGGAGAGATAACAAGAACAACTTCTTCCTCGGTTATTTCACTTCTGCCCTCGAACGGACGGATCTTCCACGGTTAAAAGGATTCGCGTCCTTCTCTTTCGTTTAATCCTTGCTTTCTTCTCTGAAAAATAGAAGTCCTGACCTGACACGTAGGCCAGACTAGGATATGGAATTTAGAACAGCGCTGGAAAGCGGGGATGGTACAGCCTGATAAGGGACTCCAAGGGGAAGTTTGATATTCAAACCCCAGAAGGTTAAAACCCCGTGTTTGCCAAAAAAAGAGAAAGGAAAGAATCACAAGGGAAAACTGTGCCAGGGGGAGAAAAGAGACAATCTGAAACGCACAGCAGCGCTACCACAAACACCTGTGTTTACAATTTCCGTACCCCTCCTTCAGTAAACGACCCAGGGAATTTCATGTGGCACTCAGTTAAAAAACCCCACCCGATTTTCCGAAATGGTACATCTACTGAATCCCTGGGAAAGCCAAAACCAGCAAATATGAGATGAATTATGGTCACACCACAGGAAAAATAGAAGTCCTGCTGGTACGTACCTCTCTCTATATAAGTGGTGAGTAATCTAGAGTACTTCAGAGTGAATTTTACTTCATCGTTGCTATCTCTAAGAAGCAAGATAACTCTGAAATACTATTTTCCAGGAACGAAGACGCTGAAATAATGTTAAAAACTTGACAGGAGTTTCAACTTATGAACTGAGATAGTTCATCACCTTGTCTTCTAACGCTCTCAGAGCTCATGGTTAATCAGAATCAGACGAATTAGTTTGGAGATGAAAGATCTTTGGGGTGCAGGTGATACAAGAACTCCCTGAAAAACATTTTTCCTTTGGCTACATACTTAAATTCCTCACCATCTCATTACAGGATCAGGGTTACATGGTACACCAGGAAAATTTGAATTTCTAACCAAATCCCATTGTTTACTTTCAAAGGAGGCACCTCCTTTGAGCCAAGGGCTTGCTTTGCGTGTAGGAATTCAACCAAGTACTGCGGCTCAGATTTAAAACTCTTCCTACGCTCCCTACTGGCATGCAGTATTCACTTCCTGGCTGTTGTGGTTTAACCACAGCCAGCAACTAAGCACCATGCAGTCACTCACTCACCCGCCCACTCCCCAGGGCAATGGGGGAGAGAATTGGAAAGAAAGGGAAACTCAGGGGTTGAGATAGAGACAGTTTACTACAACAGCAAAGGAAGAGACCATAACAATACTACTATATATTTATAATTATAATAATATTAAAAATATAATATACAAAACAAACGATACACTATTTCTCACCACCCGATGACCGATACAGCCTGTTCCAAGCAGCAATCACAGAACTGAAATGAGAGCGATCTTGGAACGATCCCCAGAGAAAGACAGAGAGAGAGCTGCGCCCCAGCCAACCCCCTTTACACGCTGAGCAGGATGTCCGTGGTATGGAACGCTTCCTTTGGCCAGTTTGGGTCAGCTGGACTGGCTGCACCCCTCCCAGCTTCTGCACCTGCACAGCAGCAAAACCTGGAAGCTGGAAGAGTCCCTGATCTCTCAGCAACAACGAATAACTTCAGTGTATTATCGGCATTCTTCACATACCACATCCCATCCTAAATCCAAAACACAACAGCTACTGGGAAGAAAATCAGCTCCATCCCAGCCCAAACCAGGACACTAGTCTCGCTGGATTCTTTTCTTAACTTACTATGCTCTGTTAATCAGATATTACGTCTTACGCTAGGTTCAGTTGGAAAAAATAAATACAATGATCACTATTCTAGAGATGCATAGTTTCCCAAGCCTTAACCAACGCTGTCTGCCAAGCCTCCTCCTCCAGATGCCTAAGAAGTTCTGAGCATCATTAAACTCTCCCCACAAAGGTCTCGCCAGCTGTTGCAACTTATTTGCATATTTATTCCACACTCGTTCTCATTTCAAACAGCCACTTTCATCTGAAGCCCTTCTGAATTTTGCAAACCATTTAATTCACTAAAATTAGGAAATTGTAAGAAAACACTGACAAATCATTAACTACGCGCTGGGTAATACTGCCAGACCATGGTGACTTCACCTGATACTTTCTCGTTCCCATTCCAGAAATTAATTTTCACACTTGGTGCGTTCCCTCTGTTCTTTCACTAAACATTGACACACACATCAAAGCGAGGTGAGATTTTAGAGCGGGGTTAGCCAGCGGCAGGGACTCAACAACCAGTGGGTGCTTTGAATTTACAGCAAAAGAAAGCAAAAACCTTCATTAGCTTGGAAAAATTATCAAATTAATGAATGTTGGGGTTTGTATAAATGAAAAGTTTGACCTTGATGACTGTTTTAGATGGTTACCTAAAGATGGGTTCGAGACAATGCTCATGAAAACAATCTTTCTCAGGTGGTTGCAGAGTAGATTCATGCCTTTTTAAAGCTTTACATAAATATAAATTAATATCGCTAATATACTACCACAACGAAGCTTTGAGCTTTTGTTGTATTCCCTGCCTTCCCTAGGATTGTCCATAGCCCCGAAGGAAACCCAAATCTGCCAGACAACTCTGAGGGACACACCTTCCCAGCTGGCCAAATGGCGTTCATCTGGCACAAGCTGTTTTGAGGACACAGCTCATGAAGATGACCACAGAAAAAAAAAAAAAAATCCCTCAGAGAGACACGTTCCCCCAGCTTGACATGAGGCACCATTTTGGTCCCTCTGGATGGTGGGAATGGAGCAAGGGAGGAATGAAAGGTGGGAATTCAGGAGACGAGAGGAAGTAGAGGGAGAAAGTCTCCAAGAACTTGCTCTTCTTGTGTATCAAGAGCAGACTCAGATTAAACATCAGGGAAAAATTTTTTACGCTGAGGGTGGTGGAGCACTGGCCCAGGTTGCCCAGAGAGGTGGTGGATGCCCCATCCCTGGAAACATTCCAGGCCAGGTTGGATGGGGCTGTGAGCAACCTGATCTGGTTGGAGATGTCCCTGCTCCTGGCAGCAGGGTTGGACTGGGTGGACTTTAACGGTCCCTTCCAACTCTAACCATTCTGTGATTCTATGATTCTGTCAACTTCCTGGTGCCAACATCTTCTCTTACGCCGGTTAATGTCCCACAGCACCATGGTGGACACGCCAACAGGGAAAATTCACATGCATGTTCTCAGCAAAACGATGAGCTCTCAAACAGATCAGATATGTCAGGAGACCTGCTGAGTCTAAAGGGTTTTCACCTACACCTTGTGATTTTCAAGGACGCCCTGTCTGAAGCGAGTACTCCATACACCTCACCTTCTCCCACTCCCTTTGCCATGGCAGGAATATTGGATTGACTCAGGCATTTATTTAAAAAAAAAAAACAAACCAAAACACAAATACAAAGAATCAGAGACTTTCAAATGTTGTAAAATCAAACTACTGGCTAAAAAGTTTTTAAAAAATCAAAAACAACATCAGCAGAAGAGCTGTTACATACTTGTTATATAAGTATACTATAAGTTGCCCGTCAAGTCTTTTCCAATTATTTTTAGAAGGTAGGACTTTGAGGAGATTATTTCTCACTCAAGGTAAAGATGGCCAGTGTTTGCTGGCACACCGGCATTCCCGCTCTGCAGGAAGGTTCATGAGCTCTCCTCTCACAACGGGAATTTGTAACGCTGGCTCCTGAGGACATGTGAAATTGTGTTGATATAATTAGAGAATGGGGATAATTGGGTTTTTCCACTGGGAAAACCAGACAGACATTTCACACGGACCATATACGCGGGGAATGGTGATGCCAATACAGCTTAATGACACAAATCCACCCACGCACATCACGGAGAAAACAGTGGCTTTTACCGTCTCTAGCAAGCGTGGGGGTGGGAAATTTATGCTTTAAACACAAGATTTTATTTTTTTTTCCCTTCGAGAAGCTTTCCAGTTTGGCTTTCAGATGCCGAATCAACCGCAGCCCCAACCGCTATGGTTAAAGTCACTGGAGAAAGTCGCTGTGCAGCATCACAGCCCGTTACGGTAAGGCTGTTACTCAGAAAAAGACTATTTTCAGCCTTTACTCTGTTATTTTGATTCGGTTTTGTTTGTTTTTTCCCCATTATCACGAAGCATAAATTGCTACTTTCAGTTCGGAGGAAGTACAAATCATGTTGTCATTACAACGGAGCCCATGCCACAATGCTAAATGCTAAAAATGACGAATTTTTATGCTACAATGAAGCATCAAGGCACTTAGCAGAGTCCCTGGAAACTGAAAATCAGGGAGTTGAAAATCATTTCACTGCTCTTCCCTATGTTTTTAATACAGATTTCTTACCTACTTGGTTCTCTCTTATATGGGCAACTCAATAAAAATTCACTCAATACAAAAGTGTATTGTAATATGCTTTTAAGGAGTCAAAATGCTCCCAGTATTTTCTTGAAGTCTTCAAAATTTATTAGGGTGTATGCTCAGATGAGAGAAACGCCCTCTCCGCTTGCCACTGCTAAGCATTCACCCGCCGCAACACCTCAACTAACCTGCGTCCTCCATTTGGCTTCCACGTGTCCGCAGACCTTGGCAGCCCCCCAAAACAGCCACCCCACCCCGACTGCACCTGTGGAGTCGCGTGCCAGGTACCGACACGGTCCACGTTACCGCCCGATGGAGCCCTGCTCTGTGTTCGCCCCGTGGGGCTGCTCTGCTTGTCTAGGGCTGAGACGGAGGAGATCTTTGTGACGGTTTTATAAAGGGACTTAAGAAATAGGAAAGCTGGACTATTAATTTAATTAAATGGGAGTTATGGGAGCTTTCGACATAGCAGGTATCTCTACGTATCTCAAGTTTCATTTTACTGCCCAAGACTTTCCAAAAAAACCCCTCAAAATCCTCCTGAAAAGCCCTACGTTCTTTAATTATGCCTCCAAACACCCAAAGTAACAAGCCAGACTCCCAGTAGGCAACCCTGTCACCTTGCAGAACCGCATGTGTCATCCTTTGGTCACAGCCAAGATGGGAACGATTTCGGATGCTCCTCAGCCCATCCTTTTCGCCCCCAATCCGTGCCCACAGAAGAGCCAAGACGGAGTGCGCAACACCACTGTCCCACCCTCAACCGCACGATGAGAACTTTATTGTAGAGCGCGGCAACAGAAGGATCGGCGATGAGGGCTGAGATACCCGCTGGAAGAGAAATAATACCAACCACTACGGAACGTGAGCGGAAAATGAACCAGCTCTGTGCACACACCTTCTCTGAACGTCTCCTCAAGCGTGAAATGGTTGTGATGATAGCGTAATTATTTATACTTACAACGCCCACTTTCCCTACCAGTAATCGCTTTTATTACCCTCACGAGGCATTCACGCACAGCCACAAGCATTTCATTGCAAGTCGTAATTGGGAACACAATAAAGGCAGGTGTTTTAAAAATATTTCCAATAGATTGTTGGGCTCTGATGGCGAAAACCAGTTAATGGATTAAAAAAAAAACCAAACAAAAAACCACACTTTAGCAGAAAACCACTATTTTCCCGCTAACGCTACGTGTACACGTGAAAACGAAGGTCTACAAATTGTCTGGCTTTCAGGAGCAGCCCACGAAAAACCAAAGGGGACTGGGAGCATACTGGACCAGGCTGATGTTGCAGCCCCTTTTCTGTGTCTGCTGGAAGGTGAAGAATGAGAAGAGGTGACACTGGAAATCACTTTCTAATGGCTGGCCAGCCTCAAGCACCTTTTTGGTCGGCCGCTGCGCCTACAACGGAAAGGCAGGGGGTGAGACCGTGTCCTGGCTACAGCAGAAGAGCCACCGGCTTCGGGGGAGTGCAGCCAGCGTGGGCAAAGTGCAACCCCTGGAAAAAACTGCTGTGAACATGAAAAAAATGCCTTTTCAAACTCTACCTGTGGCAAAACTTCTCAGGCACAAGAGGAATCATAGAATCAATCATAGAACAGTTTGGGTTGGAAGGGACCTTCAAAGCCCACCCAGCCCAACCCCCCTGCCAGGAGCAGGGACATCTCCAACCAGATCAGGTTGCTCAGAGCCCCAGCCTGGCCTGGAATGTTTCCAGGGATGACAATGACTTTGTCGGGACACTCAGTTCTTTCTGTCTTTCTCTAATTGCAAGAAACATTTTTATTATCTCCTCTACAACTCCAACACCATCTCTTAACGGCAGAGCTCTTCTGGTGATGTGTCTCCATTGTGACTGCAGTGACGCATCCAGGACCCATAAAAGCCAAGAGGAAACCTCACCTTTGACTTTAACAGGCATTTAATGAAAACAATCTCCCAGAAAGGGACTTGTCCCATTCCTTCCCTGTGCAATCCGTGCTCCAGAGCTATCGTTCTGTCGCTATTGACACTGCATTCTTCAAAGAGGCAGCAACGCTCGCTGTGCCATTGACATCGAGACAAGAAACAACGGAGCCTCGGTAACACAGCTGGAGACCTTGCCAGGAGAAACCTGGGTGAATTAATCTTGTACAAAGACAATGGTATCTCCTTTCTAAGTGTTTGAGGGAGTTGGTTGGAGTGAATATGCCAAGATGATTGAAGACATGAGCTGTGGACATCTCAGCCCTGCTAAAACTGCTGGGCTCTCTCTCATGCCAGGTCACTGTCATCTTTTTTAGAAAGGTTTTAGCCAATGGGACTCCCATCATTATCTCCTAGAGATAAATTTTTGAAAATGTTTTGGTACGCTCACACTTTATCACAAGGACTTGGCATCTTCAGGAGGCTGGCTTCCTCTCCAAGATACCTGTCTCAGCAAAAGTCTGTCCTCACCACAGCACTAAGCTCTGAAAAACAGCGACACGCTCTTGGACAGGCCTCAAAGTTTGACATCTAAAAAATACAACAACTTCACCTGTATCGGCTGGGAGAAGGAAGAACTCCCCACGATGGAAACAGCTGGCAAAGGTTGTGGACTGGACCAGAAGTGGCTGCTCCATGCAGAATGGGATTATCCGTGCTAGAGCCTACGCTCAAAAAGTCAAAAAGTTCCCAAGTCCCTCATCTTTTTGTTCTCGCCTTACTCCAGAGGTCTGAACGAAACCGGTACATGCGATAATTTAATTAAACACTAAATCAAAAGCAAGTGGCCAAAGGTACAACAAAGAGGTGTTCTCAGGTTCTGAGGTTCTGCAATTGCATTTTTGTACCCCGAACTTTTATTTGTAACACAGAAATATTGATAACAACACTATATCCTGGCTATTATGTATCTGCCTGTGTGTGCCCAGGTGGAAGTTATTTTCAAGTCACAAAAAAAAAACCAAAACAAAACAGAGAAGGGTATTACATGGAGAAGTGGAAGGATTTCTTCCAGAAACCATGAAGAAATCGGTACTGAAAAGAGGAAAAGAATAATTTCAGAAGCAATTCCTGTCCTCTATCAGTGCTTAGACAAAGCAGCAGTTACCAGCATCATTTTTCAGAAAACAAGAGAAAGGCTGGACTTAATGAGATAAATTTAGTTTAATACCATTAATATACATCCGCATTTTACTGAAGTTCGGAAGCATGGAAATTAAAGTCACTAAAGTACTGTACAAACTCGAAAAAAAAATAACTAATTTTTATCAAAACCAAGCAACACAGAAAAGAGGGAGTTTGCCAAACGCAGCCGTGAGCGCGGAGCCAGGAGAAGAGCTTAAGAGGCTTACACTCCGCCCAAAAGATCATCCCTTACCGCTTCGTAAGGAGTCACTGCTTGGAAAGCTGCTCCCAGCTAAAATAAAGCCGTGTGAAATCCTCCTGCCAGCAGACGGATGTCTTTACCAACTCAGATGGGGAAATGAAGAGATTCACTGAAGGCTACTACGTTCCTGGGGAACACCTGCAACGCGCCTGGTAGGAACGTACCCAAGGTCTGCAGTGTGGCACCAAAACTCATGGAGAACAACGGCTCTTTCAGCCACCTCCACCTCTCTGGTGAGTGTACAGGGAGGCCGAAGAAAAGCTCTGGAGATACCGAGATAGCTCTTATGGAGGTGCAAAGAAAATAGTCATCTTGGTCTACGGCTGGTGATGGCCAAAAGAGGGAAACGGCACTGAAAATGCGAGCCACGCCTATCGCGATGGGAAAAAACAGCAGCGATCAGAAGTGATTTGGAGAAAACATGGTTCCAAGGAACAGGAACGCTCTCGATGACACTAACCCTCTGATTTACCACCTCCCAATACTCCAACATAGAGACAGACAAGGAGACAGGAGGACAGACACCAAGATAAAGCCAAGGATGGTTTTTTTTGGATCAGCACAGGAACCCAAACACCGGAAATTTCACCAGAAGATCACACCAGGGAGCTGCAGAAACGACATCTTGCAGCTGTGGTACTGCGAGAAAAACATCGATACAGGCAGAGGAGGAACACGCTGCTGATGCCATCTTCACATCGTGGATAAATCACAAATTGCCTTTTGAAATACCTTCTCTTGAGATAAATTAAAAATATTGAAATTATCAAAGCTCACCAGGATTTCCGACCTGTGCAAACCTCAGGCACCAAGCCGTGACCCCTTGGACTCCCTCAATGAAATTAATGCTACAAGACGTCGTCCCATGTGAACAATGGCCAGCATTTACCAGAAGCAGTGACCAATGCCAACCACCTGGCACCTCACTTGGCCGGCTAATAAAAGGATGGCAAAACACCCTGTGAAAACTGGGGTCCATGTGGATTTCAGGTATAAAACACTGATGTTACACCTGAAGGAGCAAAGTGGTTGCAACGCCCGGCTCTTCCAAGATCATTTTGTTCTGCTCCATGTCGCCTCAAAGCCAGCTACTGTCCTACGGGGGTCGTCGAAGCCATTCCGATTCGCAAACTTTAATTCTGTGACTTGGGAAACACATCAGGAAAACGAAAAGGCTTCCAAAAATCCATTAAAATCACACAAAAGTATGGATGGAGAGACAATCTCCAACATCAGCTCGCGTTTTTCTTGAACCATGGTAGACAAAATTGCTCTTTAACCCTCAGCAAGAGCAGGAAATATTCCACATCGTCTCCAGGCGATTTTATAAAAAATGAACAGCACCGATACACGTTAAAGCTCTAGCTGATTAACATGGATTTTTATTTTTAGGCTAATGATCCTTCTATCGCAGGCCATTTGTTTGCTGGAACACACTCACCTCGCAAACAGATGAAGTTTCACTGCGCTGTTCCAAAAGGCAGGAACTAAACGAACATTAATTTCTAATTGACAGGACGCACTGCGGCTGTTATCAGCACTTTTTATTAGTCCTGGGAAACAAAAAGGCTGATCAGACTTTCATAGGAGATCATCACCCTTTCCCCCCTTCCAGCCTCTGTTGCAGATTCGGTAGGTGAGCTTTCAAAACTCACCCACCTTTCACACCTTTCAGGACTGCATTTGGCATCGCAAATTCGTCTGAAAATTTCTACACACTTTGGGATTTTTAGCCTTTCTTTAGAAAATCCCACAGGAAATGACACAATTAAAATCAAATTCCTTAGACTCTGGGTACCTAGGTTCCCTCCATCCATTTCCAAGTGTTTCTCACAACTTCAACAATTTTTCTAGATCTGGCTCTGTATTTTCTCACTATCTCCATAAGATAGGAAGCAACAGCCTGTTGTCACAACATCCTTGAGCTGCTGGAAATGTCCAGAAACAGGGAGGTTTTTTCTCACCCACGGGTCATTCCTATCACCGCCAGATGTGGATTCTCAAGTGCCTCATACATGGTGACGCACATTACCTCTTCTCTCTCTGGTGCAGGGCTTAGGGGGTTTCTGCCTTCCCTTTGCCAATGTGTTTTCACAAAGCTTGGAAGAACTTTATACTGTTGAGATCGAGTGATCTCTCCACCTTTCTGATGTTGCTGTTAACTTCAAAAGTAATTTCCAGACTGATGCCGGGCAGGTAGATTTAGGTAAATTATTAGGAAAAAAATTTTTCCACTGAGGGTGGTGGAGCACTGGCCCAGGTTGCCCAGAGAGGTGGTGGATGTCCCATCCCTGGAAACATTCCAGGCCAGGTTGGCCGGGGCTCTGAGCAACCTGATCTGGTTGGAGATGTCCCTGCTCCTGGCAGGGGGGTTGGACTGGGTGGTCCCTTCCCACCCCAACCAGTCTGTGATTCTATGATTCTAGGTACGCAGTCAAGCTTGCCATGACTTTCAGCAAAGATCACTGCAGGCAAATAACTGGAGATGCCGTGGTTTTTACATCTTCACCCTCTTATTCAAACATTTAAACCATCAGCAATGCCGTCAAGGACCTAGCCCCTACGTAATCCATGACCCCTTATAATGAGAAAGGGGAATAGGATGTGCAAAATACAAAATTCCCTTTCAGAACACTGCGTTAGGAAGCCCAAGCCTTCTCCTACCTGAAAAAAACATTATTGCCACTTTCACATTGAAAGACGTTCTCCTTCAATGCTTGGAAATCGCAACCTGACATAGCATGAAAGAAACCTGGAAAAAAATCCCAGCTGTCTATTCCTGGGTCCTGCGAGCCACTCCCAAAGCAAGCAAATAAACAAAAAAGAGCCATTTAGGTCAAGGAGTCTTCCTCCCACGCTCCAAAATAACCCGTATGCTGGCCAAGAGGGGACATCCGAGCATGCAACGGAGCCTCTCCATCCAGACGCACGCTGCTGTTCAGCCCCTGCCGTGACTTCTCAGTTACACCCTCAGCTGAGGTGGCAGTAGTAAAATGGGTGCAAAATACACAGAAACACCAACCACAGCCTTTCCACACGCACGGTCACAAATAAAATCAGCTGAGCCTGGGGGTTATGCCGCCATACGCTGTCCCCTCAGCCCAAAGAATTAACGTACAAATTAAGTGCGTTTGCCTTCAGTCCACGTCTCGTAATTTATATAATCTGTTATTTCTCGTGCGTTGTGTAAAGCCACACAACTCACGTGAACAGGAAGTAATAAGTGAGAGGATTTCTGATAGGTCAGAGCTTGGCCGATGAAGTGGTGGAGTGGAAACAGAAAAGTAAGCGTTCTCTGCAACACATTTAGAAAATGTACTTCTAATGAAAAAGAAAACATTATATCATGCAGTTTTAGTGACTTAATTTTTTCTTTTATTGTTTTTTTTTTGTTTGTTTATTCTGAATTCCTAAGCTGTG
This sequence comes from Chlamydotis macqueenii, assembly GCF_036417535.1. Lineage (NCBI taxonomy): Eukaryota > Metazoa > Chordata > Aves > Otidiformes > Otididae > Chlamydotis > Chlamydotis macqueenii. Next base: position 16,604,012 of record NC_141562.1, read on the forward strand.
GATTTACTCCCCACTGTTCCTTCTGCAGAACTAATAACAACAGAAGAGCGTCATGCAGTAGCAACAGAGCAGTGAGGAGCAACAAGAGCAAAATTACTGAAATTAATCAAAAAATAAGCCATCTGGTGTCGTAACACCAGTGTGCAAAGCAGCGATTACCACTCAGTCTTCTTACTAAGAGAGGAAAAAACTGGAAAGCCAAGTTGCACAACATCTAAGAAGTAAAATATGAAGGGGTTTGAAGTAGTAGATGGGTAGGGTTTGGGGTTTTGCGGGAGCACCAACCTACTCAGCACTCGGCTTATCACGGGGGGAAAAATGCCAGGATCTGTAATTCCCCATTTCCTCCAGGAGACATGATCCAAACAAAAAACCCCAAAGCTCCCGAGAACCACAATGCAGTAGCATTTGGAAGGAGGGATTTGCAGGGTATCCCGAAGACGGAGACAAAGAGACCCAAGAGATGACACTGAGTCAACAGCAGACGTCTCCATTCCCACTTGCTTTTATCTATTTGTCTTCAGATTGAAAATGAGTAATATTATCCTAGGAGTCATACGGATAGGTCCTGCACCTGGGTCAGGGCAATCTCAGGCACAAATCCAGGCTGGGCAGAGAATGGATGGAGAGCAGCCCTGAGGAGAAGGACTTGGGAGTGATGGTGGATGAGAAGTTCAGCACGAGCTGGCAATGCGCCCTTGCAGCCCTGAAGGCCAACCGCATCCTGGGCTGCATCAACAGGAGCATGGCCAGCAGGTCGAGGAAGGGGATTCTCCCCCTCTGCTCTGCCCTGGTGAGACCCCACCTGGAGTACTGTGTCCAGCTCTGGAGCCCCCAACATCAGAAGGACATGGAAATGTTGGAGAGGGTCCAGAGGAGGCCACGAAGATTACGAGAGGGCTGGAGCAGCTCTGCTGTGAGGCCAGGCTGAGAGAGCTGGGGCTGTTCAGCCTGGAGAAGAGGAGGCTCCAGGGAGACCTGAGAGCGGCCTCCCAGTGCCCAAGGGGGGCTGCAGGAAAGGTGGGGAGAGACTCTTCAGCAGGGCCTGGTGTGACAGGACGAGGGGTGATGGTTTCAAAATAGAGGGAGGCAGATTCAGATCAGATATTAGGAAAAAATGTTTTATGCCGAGGGTGATTGGACACTGTCCCAGGCTGCCCAGAGAGGCGGTGGATGCCCCATCCCTGGAAACATTCCAGGCCAGGTTGGCCGGGGCTCTGAGCAACCTGATCTGGTTGGAGATGTCCCTGCTCCTTGCAGGGGGGTTGGACTGGGTGGGCTTTAACGGTCCCTTCCAACCCAAACCACTCTGTGATTCTGTGATTCCACGATTCTATTGTTGCTGTGCAGAACAGGCTCCCCTCCCGCCTGCTTTCCTACCAGCATAACTGATCGATCTCGGTTGAGAGACAGGACTGGTCTGCACATCCCAACCTTGTTTCTAGGTTTGTGCAGAACACAGACATTTTCCAGGCACGTACGAAACAGGAGGTTCCAAATACCAAAAGGTTTTCTGTTGAGATACAACCACTGTCTTACCGAGTAAGAACAAGTGTGTTGTCATAGCAGGTTCATCGTTTGCTCAGGGCACCAGAGCACTGGGGAAATATTTAATTAACAGACTCTGCTTCTAACCAGGATCAGAGATGATGTGAAGGCAGTCAATAGTCCAAGAGAAAAGTCACCAAACTTCCTGCTACTGAGGTGGTGAATCCATAGCCTCGAGGCCGGAGTAGAGCCAGGACACATTGCTAGCAGATCAGGGATAACTCTTGGGTTTGGATCTCATTTGGTATCACCTCACATTAAGCAAATAAAAGAAAGAAAGAGCACACTAGTTGTTCTACGTTGGTTCTGCCCACCGAAGGCGGTCCCTGTCACAACATCACATACCTACGTCTGCACCCCAATCTCCCAGGCCACACAAGGCACAACACGCACGAGGGTCGTACAAAGAGGACATGACTGTGAGGACAACACCACTGAGGGTGTGAGAGAATAAAAAAACCACACAGAAAGAAAACACCAGCTTAAAATGCACTGGAGAGTCACACATTGCATTTGAGCTGCAGTTGGCAAGAGTATGAACGACTGCTGTAGCCATTAACTCCAAGAAACCCAAAATCAGCTTGGAAAATCCCTCTTTCAACTAAAAAAATATGAGCTTTTCGATTAATTTATACCAAAGTTTTGACGTGTCCATTGTCTAGCCACTTCAATTAAAACCTGATGTGATCAGCTCTGCAAGTTCAAGCAGATAAAGCAGCAGCCACGTTTCCTCACTAGACTCCTTCCCGTCTGTCAAAGGGACACAGTCCATCACATCCCCACTCCGAAATCTCTCAAAATGTTCTAATATCCTACAGATTTTGGCTGTTCTTTTATAAAAACAAATTAATATTGGGAAAAAAAAAAATCATACAAAGCCACTTGGAAATGTATGAAGAGAGTAGATATCCTCCTTCAGTTATCCGATACGTAAGGAATTCCCTCACAGAGCGCACTCACCCATTTAACCTACGAGCACCTTAATGCAGGGAAATAATTATCCACTTAACTTACTCTTTTCTAATTAGCTTCAAAGAGTGCAATTACTGCAACTGGGAGTTAGGAGGGGCAGACGAAACGGTACGGGCTGGCGTGCAAGCAGGTACGCAGAGGAAGAGATGCCGCAGGGCAGGGCAGGAAGGGAGAAACCACGGCGGCTGCAGCTGTTGGCGCACAAACAGATTTCAGGTGAGGTCCGGGCAAGTCCAGGAGCGATGGTCCCGCATTTCACTGAGCTCGGCCGCTGCATGGGAAGATCCGGTATGAGGAAAGGCGGACAGAAAGGGGAGCTCTGTTGGGCATGGAGAGCTGGGGAAAAGCAGCTTCCAGGGATGGGGCATCCACCACCTCTCTGGCCACCTGGGACAGAGTCCACCACCCTCAGGGTAAAAATTTTTTCCTAGTATCTGATCTAAATCTTCTGTCTGTGTTCTGCACAAACCTAGAAACGAGGTTGGGATGTCCTGTCTCTCAACCGAGATCGATCAGTTATGCTGGTAGGAAAGCAGGCGGGAGGGGAGCCTGTTCTGCACAGCAACAATAGAATCATGGAATCACAGAATCACAGAGTGGTTTGGGTGGGAAGGGACCGTTAAAGCCCACCCAGCCCAACCCCGCTGCCAGAAGCAGGGACATCTCCAACCACATCAGGTTGCTCAGAGCCCCGGCCAACCTGGCCTGGAATGTTTCCAGGGATGGGGCATCCACCACCTCTCTGGGCAACCTGGGACAGTGCTCCACCACCCTCAGGGTAAAAAAATTTTTGCTTATATCCAGTCTGACTCTGCCTCCCTCAATTTTGAAACCATCACCCCTCGTCCTGTCACACCAGGCCCTGCTGAAGAGTCTGTCCCCACCTTTCCTGCAGCCCCCTTTGGGCACTGGAAGGCCGCTCTCAGGTCTCCCTGGAGCCTCCTCTTCTCCAGGCTGAACAGCCCCAGCTCTCTCAGCCTGGCCTCACAGCAGAGCTGCTCCAGCCCCCTGATCATCTTCATGGCCTCCTCTGGACCCTCTTCAACAGCTCCACGTCCTTCTGATGTTGGGGGCTCCAGTGCTGGACGCAGTGCTGCAGGGGGGGTCTCACCAGAGCGAAGCAGAATGTTACGGAGGCTTCTTTATGTCTGTGAATTATTCTCCTTCAGGGCAGGAAATATCACACTCAGCATTTTTCACATTGCTATCCTTTTGTTAAAAAAAAAATTGGTTTATGGGAGAAGCAGGCCCTTAAAAAGCAAGGTATCGGACAATCTTATTTAAAGAACAGTCTCGTGTATTTTTTCTGACTATCCCTCCAATAATATTTTCTAGGCTTCTAAGGCTAGAGGCGTCCTTTCTTCTGGAAAAATTCAATTATTCTCATCTCCTCGCAGCCGCAGCCTTTGGTGCTGATCTGCTAACCCAGTCATCTCCCAGGCACCAGTTGCTCGTACGCTTTTGCTGCCTGAGGAGGGCTGGGAATCTTCGAACCAGCGACCGGGCCTTGCCCGAGGGTCTGAGCCTCCCCCCGTACGGCTCACACGAATTAGATAACAAGAGTATCAAACGGTAAGATGATAGCACACAGCAAATGTTCTAAGAATTCAAAAGCCATCTGGAAATAAATTAAGAATTTATCAGAATGAAATGTTCACTGCGAAGGCGTTTGTAACGGCGCCTGTAACGCCACTCGCCGAAGCTCCCATTAGCTTGGGTAATGCACAATTCATGAGTTGCACCGGCACCTTATTATCCAATTAAAATTACTCATTTTTAACAAAGAAATCATGTCAGAAAGGGAATTATTAGGTTAATGATTAATTCTGGCTACTCATATATGAAATAGCTTTGCAAATAAGTTGGGAAGGCTGGCATGTTTTAAGCTCCTCGGCCTAATTACGACAAGCTGCATCACTGGGCCTCGCAGTTCTCCTCTCTAATTAATTTGTTAATGTAAGCGCAAGAGGAACCACCCCTATTAAATAAAAGGCACTGCCAGAAGTAACGCGGTTTCTGTTTGGTTTTTTTTAAGAAAAACAGAACAAAACACTCAGGAAGAGCTTACTGGCACCTCTTCTACAGCCAACGAGAGGGTTTTGTCCTGTTCTGTGGCAGCAGACCTGCCACCCACTTCCGTCACGCTGCTGGAAAGCGTAATACATGTATCTGATGAGTTAATTAAGTGGTTTGATTTAATAATAACATAGCCGTTCAGCTTAAGAACCATCCAGCCAACGATTTCCTAGGTGTTAACCTCTGGAAATTGCATTTGAAGATCAAGGCTGTATTTTTGAAATAAATGCAGTGTGAGATCCTTATGAAGCACTTGGAGGGAAAGGCGTTGAAAATCCAGAGCAGAACAGCCGCAGATGTTCCTTCTCTGGTTTAATCCCCTTATTTTTGTTTAACTCCCTGCTCAAAGCCCCTTTCTCTTTCCTGGCAGTAGTATTTTGCACCCTTGGCTAAAAAAAAAGCTGTGATTCCCTCCTCCCCACACGACCTCCGAGCTTTGCTGCCAAGCCCCGTGTGTGCACCAGGACCCCCCAACCACGTCCCAGAGGCACGCAATAACATAAAAAACCTGTTTCCATGGCGCTTGGTGGTTCCTCATGAGCCACAAGCGACCGTGGAATATTACTTTGGAGCCAGACCTGTTGAGGACCTGATGAAATTCCTCCTTTTGGTCTGGATTAGCAGCATTTATCATTTGTGTCCACCTATTTTTACACCTTTTTCGCAAGCCATCTCTTGGCAGCATGTCCTCCCCTTTCAAAAGGGGGTTAACTACAGGGGACAGGCCAGACTTTGGCTCTTGACTCATAGGGCAGGGAGTGGAAAATGGACATGATCACCGATTCCCTGGGCTCACTGCTCACCAGGCGTTGTCACCTGCAGGTTGGGTTACTGATAATGTGATCTATAGCCCAGCCAACACATGAGCACCTTCAAAACCTGAAAAGAAAAGACAAAGTTTTGGCCATTTTAAAGGTTTGACAGTTGCTCTTGTTGACCATGGGGACAAGACCAGGGTGCCGGAGGATTTAAATTCTCCTGCAGGGGAGGTGGGAGCATAACTCCAGCAAACTTGGACATCTCGGCAAGCTTTGGTGGAGAAAGGTAGGCAGAATGCCTCCACAGCACTACCAAAAAAATACCTGACTGCTACGAAAAACTGGAAATCACATACATTTTCCCTGGAGACACTTCAAAAATCAGATTTTGGAGGGTGAAGGTACCACATCCCCATTTGGGTTGGGAGTGCTGTGCACTGTTCCGGTGCGTTCCTCGCATCTGCTCCTCAAATATCGGTACAGGTCAAAATCAATGAAGAGGCAGAGCTGTAAGGCAGAGCCAGTGCTCATGGAGAAGACGCAGCAGCTTCCACCTCCACGCAGGCCTGACGCACGTCCCCAGGGACACGCTGCCACCACACAACTCCAGAAAACTCACTGGTGGACAAACTTTTCACAAGCAATGCTACCAAATCACCATTTGTACGACTCCCAGCTGCTTTAAGCAAACAGGCATTGCCTTTAAGGACTTCGTCATCTGGTCCATCAGCTTTTTAGCCTCCAGCTTCTTGTGATGGCGCCCATCCATCACTGGTTTGTTCTGCAGAGCCTCTTCCAAGAAATGTCACCGTGAATCACCTCTCTCGTCCCATGGCACTCAGTAGAAGTGGTCAATGTGTTTTGCTAAATGTTGTCTAGTAACAGTATGCTGAGGTTAATGTTAAAGAAATAATCTCAGTGGTTTTTAATGTCTCCATTTTACAGTCCCACCACACCATTTACCATTAATGTCCCCTCTCTAATCACTCACACCTTCTGCCTTGCATTTCCTACCAGAAACACGAGAAAAGCACTATGTTGGGTAAAAGCTCTCTATCCCTTTTCCCTCCCCCACAGATCGCAGCCTATCAAAAACGCAGGATGACTTCAACACCAAGACGGCTGACGCCACATTCACCGCAGCGTAGGCCACCTAATTGAAGGAACCTGCCATCAGGAAAGTGTCACCCAACTCCAAACCTTCTCCTCCGCACAGACACGCTGGCCATTTTCCGTAACGCATCCTATTTCAGCACTAAGGGGGGAAAAAACCAAAACCAGTTGTTTCGCAATGTGCTTAGCACACATCACCTCCGTTTCTTTTTTCCTCTAGTGATCACTGTCAACAAAATGCTTGGAAGTGGCTTGGGTTCATCACCCGCCCGGTATTTTCCTTCCTTGATCAGCCAACCCAAGGGTGCGCAAACAGGCGTTAGCCGGTGCGCCTCTCCCACAGCAACGCGTTTCTGAGACGTGTTATGCTACAGCTTTGACTGCTCAACAAAATAAGATTGAAAACAACCCAAGAGCTAATTAAATCAAGTCAACGGCAGAACAGCTAGAGCTTACGGGCTCCACGCTGACCAGAAAGAAGTCTTTAAATTACGGAGTGAAATATCCACCGCCCCAGCTGTTCTTTATCTGTACACGAAGAGAAACTCCAAGGGATTTCAGGTGGGATTTCAGGGGGAAAAGCAAAGCTATTTACTGCCAACCATGCGTCACAGAAGGGGAGAGAAGCCATGGGGACGTCGCGTCACGAGCCACCCGCTCTTCTTCTGGTGTAGAAATGGTTTGTGGGCTCGAGGGAAACGACACATCAGGCTGCCGCCAGTTTTCCTCACCAACAGCAGCCGGCCAGGAGCGGGAAAGCCGATGCGAAGGTATGGGATGTGGCACTGCAGAAGTTGCGACCCGACAGTTATATTTAGGAAAACGTAACCCGCCGGCAGGCAGGTACCGCTGATGTTTCTGACATCCACCAGCTATCTCACGCTTTCAGAGCCTGCTTGGCGACGGAAAGCAAAGTTCCTTTGCATTCCCTGTGCATTTGTGATCGCAGCTGTCGAACCCACGATGTGTGAACGCTGCCTTTTTTCAGAGAGGCAATCCACTAATTTCATTACGCCAGCTGAGAAGTTTGGAGATGGAGTTACAGAGCATTTAATGATGAAAGAGAACAGTGAATAATATAAATAGAGATGTCCTCCCGTTCCCCATTACTCTATTTATATGTATTCCAATAAAACAGTCTCCAGGCCTCCCTGTGAGTAATTCCCATTTTCATTTGGAAAAGCACAAGTACTACATTGACCGTAAGCGGTGACTGCAGCAGACTGACAGGGCGAGGAGCTGCCTCCCTGCAAGCAGTGCTAAAAAAGCCTTTCCAGCAAAAAGAGAAGAGGAGACGGGCTTTTCTTACGGTAAGCCTTCCATCCCACAATCTCCACCATTTCGGTTTTGATTTAATGGCGCGGGGCGCATAGGACGGCCGGCGCGCTGGTCGGAGGAAGGAGCCGGTCGTCGGGCTGCCTGCCCACGGGGACCATCGCTTGCCGCTCGTACCGCAAAGGAGGGGAGAAAAGGCGGCACTTGCAGCGGGGGTCTAACGCTGCCGGCACCACAGATGAAATGTGACGGGCGAGTTCGATGATAGAATTCAATTTCTTTGCAAATACGACTCCTCTTGATCAAACGCATGACTGCAAATAAAAACACAATCTAAGCTTGATTTATTAATATTGCTCTTCAAAATAACCACTAGAATGGCACAGAGGTAGGAAACCAGTGATGCATTTGGCCTGCTCTGCGCAATACGCGGTTTTTCTTTTGGAATTCTTTCCTCACAGGCAGAAAGCGACGTTTCCTTTGAGGGTAATATTCCTCTGGCAAAGCTGCCATTCCGTTTCAAAGCATGGCTTTGACATCGGGGATTGACTCATCCACACTTGTCCATGGCATCGGAGTGAAGAAACACTTGTGTCCCTTTTCCTACGGCACTTCTGTCATTCAAGTGTTCATGTTTGATATACAGGAAATACCTTACCCCTCTGCTTCCCGGGAAATACGAAACCAAGAACCCATCCCCATCCCTGTCTTCCACCAGGATACAAGATTTATTTCCCTAAAAGTAAGCAGCATGATTGTAAAAGTCTTTCCCAAGACTTAGGAAGTCACACTGAAAAGCTGGGAAATCCCCACACTGAGTTTTTTGGCAAAAGAACCCTCAGTTCAGAGCAGAACCATCAACGTCAGGAGCAGGAAGGGGCATGAACATAGCTGTATTTTGACTGCTTTAGGCTTGGGTACTCCTCGTAGCAGAAGGCATCATAGGACATCTCATTTTTTATTATGTGAAACTCCTCTATGATTCTATGTGATACCATGATAAATATTGTAAATGAGCTTGCTGAAGCTTCGTAAGGGAAGCCAGTTGCTCTTAAAGCTGTAATTATCTGCAAATATTCAGCTTGCGAGTGACTTCAGTAGATGTTCTTAGCGAACAACTGCACACAACACAACAAAATCCAAGCCGCAGCATCCTAAACTAATAAACACAGCAACTTCTAAAACACAGTACCACGTCAGGAATCTGCATGCCCGCTGTTACCTGTCTGCAACGGAAACAGTTTGAGGGTAGTGGAGCACTGTCCCAGGTTGTCCAGAGAGGTGGTGGATGCCCCATCCCTGGAAACATTCCAGGCCAGGTTGGCCGGGGCTCTGAGCAACCTGATCTGGTTGGAGATGTCCCTGCTCCTGGCAGGGGGTTGGACTGGGTGGGCTTTGAAGGTCCCTTCCCACCCAAACCACTCTGCGATTCTATGATAGAAAGTCTCCTCACCAAAGGCTTATTGCATTTCCGAAGCCTGGTATTGCTGGAAACAATTTTTTGGGGGAATTCTCTTCTTGCTATGAAGATTTTTCTTTCACTCCCACCTCCCGTGGCTGTAGGTCATACACTGCAATATATTATAGTGACGGCTGGCTGTAAGAATGCCTGGATTTTATTTTCATTACACATATCCAAAAGTGCATACAGATTTTTAAAAGTGAGAAAACCTCATTAGTAAGATGAAAATTGGAAAATCTTTTCCAAAGGAAACTTTTCTTGACGGGTTGGTTGGTTTGGTTTGTTCTGTTTAACCACCCCTGCACACACCTTCCAATTTGCACAGCTCCAAACACAACTGTATTTCTCAGCAAAACACGGATGGGCCACCGAAAACGTTCCATACATGCCTAATCTTCCCAAGCTGCGTATAGACACCAACCCAAACAAAACCCATCCTATTTAAAAGCATTCTGCTTCCCACCACTGCGCTATCTGAAAATACTTGCTTGGCTGAGCACTGTTTTGAACCTCATGTCAATGGAAGACTACTCTCAATCTAATTACAAAAACTACTAAAAAAATAACAGAAGCAAACCAGGCCATTACCATGGAGTTTTATCCATCTATCGGTGGGTTCTGAAGTTAAACTCAATTATCTTCTCTTGAGCAGCACAGATTAACCGAGGGATCAGTGCAACTAATGAACTACTTAACAATCAGGATTAAGAATGTCGAGGTACGGAAAAAAAGTCATGTGAGCTAAGGCCACTGGAGATGTACGAACAGGAACATAAATTTGGCCATTTTCCCCGTGGCTTTGCATTCCTGGACTGAAATGATCGCTGGTAAGTGGACAGAGTGTGCCGGGCTTTTTCAAGAGGTGAGATGCCAGATCTACTGGCAGATCTCCCCAAAATTTCATTCCTCTGCTACCCACCTTTAATGGGAAGACGGAGGTTTCTGAAGGCCACCATGGCTTGGACTGGCACGGATCACCAATGTTAACGGGCGTCACCAGAGCACAGGCAGGATCTGGCCCGATGACTCAGTAAAGGCTGGTTCTCCACTGCAAGGCAAACGTGCTCCATGGTGGACCTTCTGTCCTGGTCCCCACGGCCATAACGTGGCCACATCATCACCGGAGCTAAATGTGAGGGTCAAGCGCTCAGCACTCTCCTTGGTAAAGAAAATTTCTGGAGAGATGAAGCTGAAACTGCCGCACAGACAAGGAGCTGAACACAAGGCAGCTGCTCTGGAGAAACCCATGGGTGGCCAGGAAGTCAAGTGCGGCGATGTTCAGCTGGGACACAAGGACAACATGAATTCCAAACAGGAATTCTGCTTCATCCTAGCTTTTGTTATGCTTGTTTTACTGTAATGTCCCACTGGAGATACTTATCTGTGGCTGAGAAACGGCATTTCCATACACGCCAGTGAGCGCACTGGGGACCGCAAGGGGCAGCGGTGGACCCTCTGCGTCCACATGCCTCACTGCAAGAATTCAGTGGGGCAATGCTGATCTCCAAAGGGGTGTCAGAGCCACGCTCTTAGTCAGGATTTGAGTTTCTCGCCTGCTGCGTACTACAAATGCACGCACTTCAGGTCTGCTTCAAAAGTAACGTCCTCTTCCTCCGCTTCTCCCTAACTCCTTGGTCTGCTGCGAAGGAGCCGTGTTACGTGACTACAGGTCTAGGTAGCCCACTTACCGTTCCTTCCTTCGCACACATACACCTCTAGCAGGAGAGATAAAACTAACAATAAAAGAGTGAAGAGAATAACCACCAGGATAAATGAACTGAACTTCCCACCACGTGAAAAATCAGCCGCAGGCCTCCAAACACTCTGACAAATAAAGAATCTGCTAAAACAAACTGCAAAAGGTAGAGGTAGACAAAGGCAGGCAAGCTCTCAAACTCTGGAACAGCTGTCGTACCAGTATCAGGAGCTCCCCAGTCAGCCCTGTCTCACTGGTCTCATTGTACAGCTCATCTGTTAGCGACACAAAATGACCACAGTCTCTCCGGAGGCTGAGAGCCGGGCTGGGTTTTGCTCCGTCATGCATCCCTGGCTGCAGCCTATTCCGCACACAGCAGTTAGGCCAGCTGTTGCTAAAAATACCGAGCTGGTCATCCCAAAATGGATCACTTTAATAATTTTAAAAGACGCGAAACAAAACACTAAAAATTTACGCAAGTCATCAAAGCAAGCACACCAGTTTGGATGTATGCACAGAAAGCTGCCCTGTTCAGAAGGCACGTTTCCAACCTTAATAAACTTACAGCGTGGAGAAAATTAATTAGCCTGTTAATGGAATCATTCACATGACATCTCTGTTTCTTTGTTTCAGACACATTAGGTCGGAAGAGATCTCCGGGGTTCCTGGCCACCCACCCCAAAGCAAGGATGGAGATCCCACCGCCTCTCTGAGCCCTGTGCAAGCACAGCACTGCTCTTTATCATTTATATACACACCTAAAAGAGCCACCAGCAAGGAAAGACAAAAGGATGACGGCACAGTCCCATAAATCCAAAGAATGTTTGTCTCCCAGAGTCCAAGCAGCTGCCGTGAACTCAAGCCAAAGCCCATCACCCCCTGAGACAAACTATGGCAAAAGGTCTACAGCATACATAGGCAAAAATCTAGAAAGACTCAAAAAAAACTTTGAAAAATGCAAAATACAGTTTTTTTCTGCTGTTTACCTCTGCTTGTGCAGTTCAGTAGGACCAAGCCATCTTCCCTGAAAAGCACTCCCCTTCGCTGTAGGGGACACGCAAAACTCCTTGTGCGGCAGCACCCTACGGCACGTAACGCCTCACATCTCCCCGCAGCGCTCTCTCATTTGCTTTCCACACGGTTCCCGTTCCTGTGATGTTCTTCCCTGACCCCAGCTGACCCAGCTTCCGTACCTGATGCTGCCAGTTGCCGTTTCTAATGCCCCATTCCGAGCTTCGATCAGATATCGCCCCATCCACCTCGCTTTTAGATCCAACGCCAAAATAACTCGAACCGGGAAATTTTGCTATCAGACTGCAACGAGGGCTGCGCTTGAGGCAGATCTCCGTGTTAAAAAGCTATTCTATACTAACATTTAGTGACAATTAATTATAATTTACTATATATTACTCATCATAAATTTGTGTAGTATCTCCAGTCAATGCTGCTATATGCAGGAAGCTGGCATATCTATAAAAAAATCTTGTGGATTAATGAATATGTGCAGTCATATAAACAAATTCTGATCGCTATTCTGATGATTGATTATATTTTAAATACATGGCACTCATACTGTGCAATTGGTCATGATGAACGTAACAAATTTGGTTTTGTGGAGCTGTTTCAAGCAGCTATTCAGAACAAAAGAAGTAATTAGTGAGTCCTTAGCGAAAGCAGCGTTTAGTAACAAACTGGAAGAATGGGTTTAAGCAAATCTGCTGTAAAATCTCCCCTGCGCGATTTTACGCAACCCCCTCAGATCATGGCTCCTTTCTTGATATTTAAATGCATTTCTACTACACACAAACACTCACACACCAGTGCGTGCAAGTAACACTTTAAGGAACAGAATAAAGTATCTCCATGGGAATCGAGAGTGCTCACTGCGCAAGCAGACAATTTTCAGAAATACCCGTTTTACAAGCAGCTTTTGCAGAGAGTTAACAAAAGCAGTTGAGATTAGAACGGAAAAAAATTTTAAAACACAGATATGCACTGGTTAAAAGGTTTGGTCCAACATTACAGCCATTAAATCCCAGAAAACAGAGGCTCCCCAAGCCAAAATAGTGGTACTGGGTGCATATTTAGATTCTCACGCCTACGCGTTGGATGAGCAATAATTGCGCACGCTCTGACCCCAGCGTAAGGCTGACAAAACCAGGAGAACACTAACGGGCACGGGGGGAACACGCTGCGACAGAGCCTGCTGGATAGAAAGTCTCATTTCCCCTCTTGTTTCTCTCTTCCTGGGAGCAGACCTGGAAGGGAACGCAGGGAGATGCTCAAGACATTCAAAGTGCAAAGAATTGCCTCCACTGCTAACTCTAACGTGGAATCACATCGCATCACCTCAGTGTCACATCTGATTGCACTATTTTACATCTCCCTGGTTTAACCTCTCCCCTAACAAAATCTTTGCAGAAACATATTCTTTAAGGTTAAATCTTGTCCATAAAAGCTGACTCTCCGTGCTCTCCACAACTCCACCATCAGTAAGCACTACTGGAATCACAGAATGGTTTGGGTGGGAAGGGACCGTTAAAGTCCACCCAGCGCAACCCCCCTGCCAGGAGCAGGGACATCTCCAACCAGATCAGGTTGCTCAGAGCCCCGGCCAACCTGGCCTGGAAAGTTTCCAGGGATGGGGCATCCACCGCCTCTCTGGGCAACCTGGGACAGTGCTCCACCACCCTCAGCGTAAAAAATTTCTTCCTCATGTTCAGTCTGACTCTACCTCCTTCTATTTTGAAACCATCACCCCTCATCCTGTCACACCAGGCCCTGCTGAAGAGTCTCTCCCCACCTTTCCTGCAGCCCCCTTTAGGTACTGGAAGGCCGCTATCAGGTCTCCCTGGAGCCTCCTCTTCTCCAGGCTGAACAGCCCCAGCTCTCTCAGCCTGGCCTCACAGCAGAGCTGCTCCAGCCCTCTCATCATCTTCGTGGCCTCCTCTGGACCCTCTCCAACTGGTCCACATCCCTCTGACAGTGGGGGCTCCAGAGCTGGATGCAGCGCTGCAGGGGGGTCTCAGCAGAGCAGAATAGAGGGGGAGAATCCCCTCCCTTGACCTGCTGGCCATGCTCCTCTTGATGCAGCCCAGGATGCCGTTGGCTTCTGGGCTGCCAGCGCACATTGCTGGCTCACGGTGAGCTTCTGGTCCATCAGCACTCCCAAGTCCCTCTCCTCAGGGCTGCTCTCCATCCATTCTCCGCCCAGCCTGGATTTGTGCCTGGGATTGCCCTGCCCCATGTGTAGGACCTTGCCCTTGGCCTGGTTGAACTCCATGAGGTTTGCACGGGCCCACCTCTCCAGCCTATTAAGGTCCCTCTGGATGGCATCCCTCCCTTCCAGCGTGTCGACGGCACCACACAGCTTGGTGTCGTCAGCGAACTTGCTGAGGGTGCACTCCATCCGACTGTCCATGTGGGATGCTATTGGGGCACCATGGGACACCTCTCCGATCTACATGCTCTGGCTAGGTTTCCAAGTTCCCCAGAGTCTGCAGAGCACGTCCCAGGCATTACACAAGGATGAGGCTGCAGGCAGGTGACAGAAAATGCAATGTCTAGGAAGGAAAAAAAAAAAAATCACCCTTGGCGAGTCCTGGACAGAAATCCCTTTGGTGAGCAGCAGCAGCAGATCAGACATCTGCCTGCCATCCCCAGCATCTCACACCAATCCGACTCGACTTCAGAGGAGAGTAAATACTCCCATGGCAGCAGGATGTGCAGATCAGAAGAGGATGTGACCAGCTAAATTGTACGTGTTGCAGGCACAAACGCTTGCCAGCGTGAGCTAAAGCCCGCGGCGAGCCTTGAGACTCTTCCACCGCCTGCCCACACAGTCAATCTCACCAAGTATTTTAAAATACTTTTTCCCCCGGCACGCATCGCACTGAGATTCAGAATTACAGCGCTGGTGTAACTACGGGAGGAGTTAGTACACACAACCAGCTCATGGTATCTTGGCCTTTCCACTAAACACGCGTGTCCTAGGATACGGAAATACCAGCGCTGTTGGAAAGCTGCAGTCAGATCAACCAGCCGCAGTATTATCCATGACTATGGATCTCTCCTAGCCCTTTGGACTCAGAAAGATGGAATTTACAGCCATGTTTCACAAAATGTTTCTCCATACAGTCAGAAAAACTAATTACTGCTTCACTGAAATTCATCTTTGTCATAAAAATTAATGGACTTGGAGTAGGAGTGAACTTAGCCCGAGACGTGGTCTCAATTATCATGTTGGTCTTTAAGCAGTTACAGGCTCTGCGGTGGTTAATAAAGGTTAATGCCTCTACTGCTGGAGAAATATTATATGGAACCTGACAAATATTTGGTGGGAATTAAGTTAGAGAAACTGAGAAATAACTCCGCATTATTACGAAATTCGTTCAGCAAAAGGTCTCCTAGACAGGCCGTTTCCCTCCTGAGGGTAGAGAGGCTGACTTCTCATGTCGTTAACCTTTCTGTCCTAAAATTTGAGATTTTAGAAAAGGATGAGGTAGGCAAACGCTAACGTCAGCCCCAGCCTGAGTCTTCCAGGATTTCTGTGGTGCCCCCAACAGACTTCAGCAGGGCCTGTTGTGATAAGATAGGGGGTTTTCAAAACAGAGGGAGGTAGAGTCAGATTAGATATTAAGAAGAAATTTTTTACACTGAGGGTGGTGGAGCACTGGAACAGGTTCCCCAGAGAGATGGTGGATGCCCCATCCCTGGAAACATTCCAGGCCAGGTTGGCCGGGGCTCTGAGCAACCTGATCTGGTTGGAGATGTCCCTGCTCCTGGCAGGGGGGTTGGGCTGGGTGGACTTTGAAGGTCCTTTCCCACCCAAAGCATTCTGTGATTCTGTGATTCTATGACCTCCTGAGGTTTCATCGTAGGCAGAAAGTAGCTGCTCTTTCAGCTCCCGTTGCCTTTTCCGTGTCCATGCTGGTTCCTCACTGCCTCCCACGACACACCAACGTTCCCTGGACACATTACTGCGGATACGGCGTCAGCCTCAAACCCAAGCAGCCTGCAGAGAATAACGAAGGTTTTACAAAGAACTGAATTCCATCTGGACCAGGTTTGTGCGTACAGATAGCATCTTTTATTGGACTCAGCAGTGTAACGTATATAGCTAATTATACTCCAGGCAATTTTTTCGCAATGTTGACTTAGTTTCAAGGTTTGCTGCTTGATTTCAAGCCTGAAGGAAGACTTACGAGATAGAAACACGCCTGTGGTCTCAGACAGCCCTGGCTGCACCCACATTACCACTGCTGCACAGCCAAGCAATAGCTCGAATCGCCTTTATGCCACGTAAATCAATGCATGCACATACATCTGGATTTTATAGTGCAGGGAAAGAACTTATTTCCCTCCTCTGTCAGGCGTCTTCAGTACCACCTACGATGACAGCAATGCTCTGACTGGATGGAGACACTCCTTAAAGCCAGTGCAGAATTTGGGAGTGGATGGCGTTCGGGCAATGAAGGGCTCCTACAGATAGCACACAAGGAGTTGGTCAGTCACGGAAGAGCCGTCGAGGAGGAGGAAGGATCACGTGCATCGTACCTCCCCAACAAATGCAAAGCTACCTAAGCTCCAAACATCTGCTCCTCTCCCAGCGCCAAAGAACTGGGGACTCAAGAATTAGAGAAAGAAGGAAATTTTAGCACTGGTGCCTAACAGTGAGCTTCAAAAAAGCCTTGTGAAAATGTAGTGACCATCCCTACTCTGCAGGTCGCTCCACTGGAAGTCGTACTAAAGCCGGGCACTAGGTAAAGGATCTGGATCTATAATATTTGAGTCCCTCCTGTTGTAAGTGAAAATAACAGCCCGATTTTATTTGGGTCATGTTCATCAAAGCCAGCAAACACTGTTTGCAAAAGGTAGTTTGTGGAAAGGCACATCTCCTCGAACCCCCTGGAACATTTTGGTTTGGAAAGATCTGCACTATCTGCATCCGATTTTCATCTCAAGCACACTGGAGAGCTGTAATGCTCCCTTGCCGGAGGAACGACAATAGTAATTAAAAGACATTTACGTTGTTCCACTTCTAACGTGATGGCTGAGATCAGACACAGGATGAATTCCGGATCTGCGTGCTAATCGCCCATTTAAATCCGTCGCAGTTAATTAACTAAGGCTATAACATAAGAAAAGAAGCAATGTGGAAATGAGTATCTCTGTCCACGAGGAACCATTTCTTTCCTGGGTTCTGCTCCTATGCTGTTCAAGGAGAAACTGGTATTAGAGGACAAAGCTCTTCACACATTCCCTTTATCAGACTAAAAGCAAAGAAGGACTATTTTTAAACATGGTTTCATAACATTATTTTTCTTCTTTCAGAACACAACGTGTATAACAAACACATTGAGAAAAGATTTAATTTCCAAAATAAGCTGGAAAAGTAGGACCCTTTCCTCCAAAAATAATCTCAGTGCCTGGGAAATGGTTCACCGTCTTTCTGGTTGATCTCAGCCATAAAACCTTCTCTGCAGGAATTAAAAGTCCACATTTTCTGCATCTCTACCACCTCTCTGGTTTCTGGCCAGGAAGACTCTTCTGGGCAGCACTTTCACATCCCTGGTGAACGCTCTTGACCATCTTCCAATGAGCCACAACACCGCCAGGTCAGCCGCAGCTGGAACTGAGGGAGCTTCCTCCAGGGAGGTACTGCAGGGGTTTCTGCGCAGATCACCTGGCACAGGAGGATCCATCGCTTCCAGCGCTGGCGCATGGCATGCCGACGGACATGGTGGCTCATGACAGGAGAGGACTGGGGGCAGCCCCTTCCCAGCCGAGGACTTTTTCAAATAAAATCCCTCTCCTCTATAGAGGGAAGATCCAACTCTCACACAGAGACATACAACTGGATGAAAACGCCTTCTCACCTTAAAACTCGACCAACTTTGAAACGCAATCTCAGAGAAACGTGAGCCTGCCCATTTCTACTGGGACAGGGTAAGATCACAGAAGATGTGATGACAAAGAATCGCGAAACGCCATGAATTTGTTCAATCTTTATCCAACCCTACGGAAACCGCAGAGCAGAGTTTGAAGTGAAATCACAACCACTTCATTCACAAGACGATTTCACACAAAGCCACAAATTACTACGAATGGAAACGGTTCAGAAAAATCACTTAGCTCGTCAAACACCTCGCTCCATGACCGCCATCTGCCATGAACGTTACACACCAACGGCACGAGGCTGGAGACGAATCTTGCCCAATATTCGGGACGCTGCAGTTCCCCTGGAAACTGAGGTTAACACTAAGGCGACGCACAAACCCGGGGCAACGGTCAACTCAAAAGTCACGCTCGCGTACAGAAACACTTCCACATTTATTCATTAACAGTTCCCCATTATTAACAGAGATGAGTAAATATGGCTGAAAAATTACGCAGGGTATAATACGAGGTCCTGCGAAGCGGAAGAAAATCTTGCAATGTTTAATGCTGAACTATGACAGGCCCCAAATCCATTAAACACTTAAAGCAAGCCTGAAGTGAAACACCGTTGGATCCTTTGAAGATCCAAAATACTTCATTTTAAAAATGGATTTAAAAACTTGCATTTAACGGGCTGTATACACTTCCTTATGATGAATACATGGAAGCGCAAACACTCCTGGGCAGGAGTAACCACCTCATTGCAATCTAATCAGATTACCTGTTATCGCCGGTAAAATTAGTTAACGCTTCAGTGTCCGCGGCTTGCGGGAGAAGTTAACGGCAAGGTAAAACCCCTTCTCCTGGCAAATGAAGACGACAACAGCTAATGAAAGATCTAAATTTGGCAGTAATTAAATTGTACGATGCAATTATAATTGTCCTGTGTACCTAAAGATTCAATGGCACATCACCAGCCTATGTAAGACTTTTGTTCTGTGTGTGCTGTCATCACCAATTGCACGCAAATAATTATTACTGACGTAAGAATCCGGCCTAGAAACTCCAAATAACGTTGGTGCCGGCTGTGTCGTAGAAACCAGCCCTGTCCCAGAAAACTTAGGATCTCGGGCAACAACGTAGATCCCTGAAAGTCACCGTGATGCCCTCACCTTCTCCCTACACAAACTGGGCCAGTTCAGGGCGCGTTCAACCAGCTCAGTCTGTAGCAAGAAAAGATTTTAAATCCTGTTAAATCTATCCCAAATATTTTAACGCAGAATAAAGGCTTTTAACTATTTTTTCCCTGCTGCCTGGAGCAGTCTCGACTGCGCTCCTCCTCTCCCACACTTCCCATTCCCACGCACTCCCCCTCCCTCCTGCCAGAAAACTGTTTATCCAGCTGCACTGAAAAGTGCACATTTAGGTTAAAAATAACCTAAAGGGGTTGTTTTTACATGTTAGGGGGGAGTTAATATTTAACCCAGATTTCTCCCCACTGCAGTTCCCGTGTCACTGGACAGAGGCGTGCAGCTGCGCGACGGGAGGCGGACAGGGCAGAAATGGCCGCATCGCCCCAAGCCTCGCTCCCGCCAAGGGGAGAGCACGAGCGGAGGCCGCGAGCCCTCACCTGATTCTCCAGCCCCTTGGGAAGGCGGTCGCAAAGGTGATGTTGCCAAACTTTCATAACTCGGGACACCCCTCAGGACACGCAGAGCACGAGAGGTTCAGGTGGGACATGAAGGAAAACGTCTACCCCAAGAGGGTGTCCCTCTGGGACAGGGCGTCCTCCAGGGTTCCGAGACCTGTCTAGACAACGCCAGGGCTGCCCTGGTCATCCCTCTTCGAGCAGGAGGTTGGAGAAGACTTCCTGAGGTCCTTTCCAACCAAGATGCATCTGGGATCAATACAGAGATGTCTGGTCATCACGGACAGACCTCTTGAGTTTCTCCAAAAGAGTTTTTACACCCCAAAGTATGGCAGCCTTCAACTGCTTCACTAATTCAGGTAAGTTCTCCCAAATTCCCCCTATAACCACACCTCTGCACTATCCCACGTGACGAGAAACGGGAGTCACTACCTGCAGTGTAAACAAAAGGTGGCCTTACACATACTTACACATACACTTGAATATCTTCATCCTTTTAAAACACCGTGAAGTCCTGATTTATCTCTCCCTTTCTCAGCGCTTTGCACTTTGCCGGATGCCCATCAGTCACCCTGGCTACGGATGCGGCCAGCTCCACTGGTGTTTTTCAGTAGCTGGTAGTGTTTTATGAGCCTGTGGACCAAATACGTCGCATAGATGTCAAGGCTATGACATGTCCCTCCTGTTTATCTCCTCTGTCAGCAAAAGGGGGATAATCAGCTCCCACCTCTCGTGAGACCGAGGTTGGATTTTCTTATTTGACATCATGGTGCTGTCTGAGGCTCCTAGCTAAAATGGTGACAATTTGTGCACATATATTTTATTTATATATACATATACAGATACGTATTTAAGAGTGTGTGCATATGTACAACACAAGATTGATAGATTTTAGGCCAAATTTGCTTCCTACTTAGAGGGATGAGCAATACATGGAGGCTTTAAAACGCTTGAGTGGGCACAGAGGGATAAATGAGAGAGAGGCAACATCTTCTGACTTTGGACCAGTGGTTGGAGGGGCAGCGAAAGGCAAAATGATACTCATCCCTCGCCCGAATAGCCAAAATAAGCTTCAGCACAGGTAGCCATAGGAAAAACAACCAGAAAGAAAGCCTGAAAATAAGTTACCATCCAGGCACGGAGCTTCCCACTACTCATATTCCGTTCCAGACCAGAATTTCTGCCCCAACTTTGATATTCCCACCTCGGCTCCACAACCTAGGAGGACCTCTTGTACAAGCTGCTGAACACATACCACTACTGACCGTGTTTCAAACACGTACGCACAACACGCACGCTGGACGGCGGCTTGGGCAGAGGGAGGGACAGAGAGAGGTCGCACAACTTCGCCGCCACTGCAGAAGGAAGGAAATACATCGCTTGCTGAGCAACAAACCACTCTGAAACCAGACAGAAGCGGGCCCATGGCTTCTCCTAATTATTCCCTTCCAGTAAATAGCATTTTTCTGCCATTCCAATCAGGCCCTGATTACCACGGCGGGATGCGCGCTGCAAGGTAGCGCTGCCGTGATTGCCAGTAGCTCTGCCAGCACCAAACTGATTCACGCTGCTGCGGCTGCCGCTCCACACCTATAAAACTACCTGTGTTTGTATTTCTGCCAGGGCATGAAGAGACGTGACAGGCTTTGATATCAACTCGTGTTGAGCAGGGATGCTGTGAAAACACAGAACAAAGCAAGCTTTGCTCTTTCGCAGAGCGCATCTGACAACAATAAATCTGTACATGGGATCTCTTGCAATGGCTGTGAGAAGAATCACAGAAGTGGGTGCAAACAATGAAGGACTATGAAAGCACAGGGGGAAATGGCAGAGAAGAAATTCAAATTTAACAAAAAAAGGACTCTGAAGTGGTTCGAGATGAGTCCTCTCCCAGCGACTCTCATAAACACGTTTACACAAAGCCCCCTGTTACTGGAGTAGCCCTACAGGAATTTTTTGGCAGTGCTCAGGTCGCTCCTGGAAGAGCACTTGGTTTCACAACCGCTATTTTCATGCTTACACCCCGGGGGTGTAATTCCCAAAGAGCTCTTTAAGGAAATAATGACTTCTCTGAGCAGCTCCGTGTCCGATAGCGTTACAAGCACCGCAGCTCAACAGCCTGGCACGCCAGAAACCATCGACCCTCTGATTCTGGGAAATTCCCAAATGCTGCCTTCTCCAATGCTGATACTCTGCCGCAAAGACATCCTTCCCTTTGCCCATGAAAGGAAAGCTAAGTTTCAAAAGACAGTGCTCTGAGCTGGACGTGTTGTGTGAATTTAACTGATCGTTGCTCCCGCCCTCCACTACAGGTAAGGCAGGAGGAGCAACCCGAGAGCTGAAAACCACACAAGAAATAAAGACAATTCTACTTCTTCAAAGCTAGCAGGGACTTCTCCTTGTTTAGATCTCTGCATTTATTTTTCAATGCTATCTGAGTTGCTCAGCTGGCTTCCAATGCCTGGAGTTCAACTCCATTCCATGCAAACAACCATTCCGGGTGTCCAGGACAGGTCGCAGGAAAGCAGTAGACAACTTTATGGTGGCACCCGCACTTGATGTTGTTCAGAGAGGCTGCAGACTACCCAGAAAAAACAAAGAACTAACAAAATATGCTCCAGCCTCTTCCCACGCTCCTTTTCCTCCCGGTTAATTAAAAACGAGACACTATTTAAATCTGATTTCTTCCTGCTGGGCGTCAGGCGGAGACTGGAAGAGCAGCCCTTCACCCAACCCCTTCCGAACTCCGGCTGCTTTGAAACGCAGAAGGAAAGGTGTTTGCAAATAACTTAGGAAGAGTGAAGCCTGTTATCAAGAGACTACTGCAGTCTAAAAGACAAATAAAAGCGCTCCCATCCCGATCACATTCAGAGAGTCGACGCAATTCGTTAAACGGAATGAGGTTTTCGGACCTGCGGTACCAAGAACTTGTTTGGTCACTTTTTTTTTTTTTATTTAAAAGTCTATCTGCCATTTTGTCGATTTACTCAGTATCCCAAGTGCTTTTAAACGCTGGCACTTAAATAACATGAAATCCATCTATGCCAGAAACCTTCAGAGCAGATAAGTGCAAGTAAATTACAGCCTTCTCTGTGGCATCACAAACCTGAGTAAATGCTGGGCGTGATGGACTCCAGCGAAGGTATCGCAGCACACTGGAAGCTCACAATTTTTTTTCCTGACTTAAGCGAACTGCCATGAGCAAATGGATTTATGGTTAGAATAAGTACTAACAGAGAAGGTTCCAGTTGTTTTGTCACTGAGTAGCGGCAGATGAAAAAGGCCAGTAAGTGTGACAAGATAGCATACAGTCCCCAAAAATACAGCAGTATTTTTCAGCTCCTATTGAGAATTTAGCTTCTTTTAGGAGCTATAACTGATGTGTCACATTAATCAGGATTTTTAATTGACGTATCACGGCAGTAACAAAGCTACGGCTTGCCAATATACACCTCTAGCCGCCCTAAACAGTTCTTTCTTCACTTTAAATGTTTTCCCACATGGTCTATGTAAAAAAAAATCTTAGAATTCTCTTTTCTTCTGCCTTTGAACCAGCACAAATGAACAGCAGAGCCTGAAAGAACGCCGTGTTGAGGGGTTCATACTCCCTGAATGGGAGGTGGCAAACCACTCACACGCTGCTGGTTCAGCCGATTACTTGGGGAAAGGCTGAGAAGCTGGGCTACGGAGTCAGCCCCTGAAACAAGCACAGTAACGTACAGGAGGACCCCGACCCTGCTCAAAGGAATTCGCAATTCCTAAAGGTAAATCAGCAGTCACAGATGGCGAATAGTGGGAAAAAAATAGTGGGAAACAAAAAAATCCACTAGCGAAGTCGGCGGTGTAGCAGACAGACATGTTTGCTTGCATCTCTTATTTTGTTTTTCCATATATTAAATATAACCTCAAACACGATGTAATACAGCACATGGCGTCCCCATCTGCTGCACCAGCACCTCTTCCTCTGAAAATTCCCATGCGACGAAAACAAATTGCGGAGACCGCTTTCCGAAAGAGCCACCTACTTCCCATCAGCAACTTCCAGCAGCGCTGGCAGTCACAACAAACTCCACGGCCCCTCCTGATTTCCCACAAAAGCTGCTCTGCAGCCCCTCCTGTGCAATCCCTCTGCCGTTTGCTTTCCTCCCCCGTTTCCCCAGCATCTTCTCTCCTGCTACCAGGAACTCCGCTCCTCCGGGACACCCAGAAATGCAATGGGAAGATGCCCCTCACTGATCCACGCCCTGCCTTACTTTGAGTCGTGCAATAGCCAAAAAAAGCGTGCAAAATAAGGAAATAATAATTCGCATTACACTTGGGGAGTATTTTAGAGAACAAATACTTCTCGTTTCAGCGTTCGCACACACATTCCTTCACTGCACGGGCACTAAAAGCAGGAGCGCTGCTCCAGATCTCCAGACTGAACCTGGACACGCTCCTGCCCGCCGTTTCGCTTGCTGTAAAACACCACAGGACAACAGAGTGCCGGTCTGTCAACAAAAGCACTTTGGGCATCCTTTACGTGCTCCTTAAACGCCTGCAGAGATCTATGGATGCCCTCTACCCACGCGGAGGATGAATCTGACTGCTCATCTTGTGCTGCACGCTAATTCCGCGCCGCCCTGGGAAGGAGAACATCTCTCGCAAAGGGCCACGAAACTTTCACAGGCAAATTTTAAAGCCTAAATAAGGGAGATTTTGGTTTAAGATTACCTTAACAGAAGTTTACAGAAAGTGATGGATTTGAAATATGGGGAAGCAACCCCCTCCAATACAGAAAGGTATAACCAAATCTTTAAAGTTAATCCATTGTAACTCAGAAAGAAACCTGGACTTATGAAGGGCAAAAATATCTTTTAAAACTATGGAGATCGGTAAAAGCAGCACGGGGTGGTTTCACTTCATCAAGCATTTTCTAAAGTGGCTTTAGAGAACAAAAGGGGATGGCTGCTTGGTTATGAACCACAGACTGATCCGCTCTGTGTTTTGTTCCCCAATTAGTAGCAGGAAATACTCCAGAAGAAGAAAATTCTATGTACTGGTGAGTAAAAACAAGACCTTGTCCAGTCTGTTGCATCTTAATCTGAAAAAGACCATGTATTGCTGAGCCCATAAATTAAAATAAACGACAAACACTACTATGGCATCCTCTTGTTTACCAGACTGCACACAGCGAAGGTTCACTATCATTAGCAAAGTTCAGTCATCTCATTTCTCAGAACCGCTCCAGCCACATTTCACGCATCAGTAACGTTTTCGGAGAGATGACTAAAAGGGGATGAAAAGGAAGCTCTTGTGAGGTAATTATTTTACAGCTGCTGTAAAACTACTTCTTCAAGGGCTCCACGGAGAAAGTCATCATTGACTTATAAATGTGTTTAACCATGATGGTTTCTGAGATTATCCAACTCTGTAATTAAAACAACATGGAAAATATCAACAAAATTATTTTCAAGAGTATTTACAAACAACTCATTTCCCCTGCATGACGACCATACTTATTCTGTACCACACAACAAACATTTTATCCTGAGCTCTGGCAAGCAGGTCTTTAAATGTGGACTTACACTGAAAGCTTCTTCCTATAACGAAATTACTTCATACCATCCAGGCTCCCCTGGCAGCTCCCTGAGTCGCTCCCTCCACTCCAGCTTTACCACATAGCAGCCCAGTCTTAAAATTGCACGTGATGTCTAAACCTCCCAGCGTTACAGGGCTGCTCTTGCCAGCACGTGTGACGAACGCTCGTCAAGAATTTTACTGGGCGGTGCAGTTTTACAGACCTTTATTTCTCCAGGTATTCAACCTCACTGTAAAGCAGAACTAGCACTCAAGCTCTCTCTTTGCTCCATTTTGTAAATCGAACTACAAAGAGTTTTCAAGTCTCACTCAAGTCTCAATGGTACGAGCCTTCCAGGCACTGTTCCGTAAAACCTTTTCTAAAGCTCAAAAGCAGGTGCTGAAGGAAGAGTTACAGAAAATGGGTAATCCAACACCACAACTTTCGAGCTATTCTACAATTAACTAGGAAATCATCTAAATAAGAGGAGGAAAACCAAAAGATTCATGGGATGCTGTTGCATGTTTCCTGCCCTCTTTCCAACACGATGGCATGCACACTAAAATACTCTACTGAAGAAGTTTCTCTTTAATTTTACAGGAGTCTTACGTTTCACAGACTCCCAATACAAGCTATCAACCGCGCTTCAGCGTCTTTCTGCCATTCCTGCCTCCAAGTCACACTGCTGTGTCTTCGCAGAGCAAAATCCCTCCACTGGCTCTAGAAGTCATCACCGCTTTCTGTCTCTCAGATCAAAATAAACAAAAAAGAGAACTCACATCGATGCCTCTCCTCCGAAGCACCTGCAGGTGAGCCGTGAAAGGTGACGGCCAGATCCAACTACAGCGACCAAGGGGAAAACGCCAGGTACTGGGTAAGCACTGTGACAAAACTAATGAAAAATAAGTTTTAGAGAAAAAAAAAAAAAAAAAAGATAAATCAACACTTAGGGTAAAAAAAAAAAAAAAAAAAAAAAAAAGAAAACAAAACCAAACAATTCTAGCCAAGTGAGTCTCAGGAAAAGATGTAAGAAAACATCCCTGAACTGGAACGCTTTCCATCCTGAAAAGACTGGCAAAATGCTGAAGATGCCAAAGGCAGGCAAACTACATAAATCGTATTGTTAAAACCAAAACAAACAAAATCCCAAGAAAAGGAAAAAAAGCCTATATTTTAATTAAAAGCACTAATTAAAGACTTTGAGAGACAAGGCAGATTTTCTCAAGAACAAAGGCAACACAAACACCTCAACTATGAGAGCATTTAAGAAAGGCGCAAGCAAGCACTAGGGATTTCTTCTTTTTAATAACAGCTCAAATCAAAGAAGGAAAAATCCACACTGACAATTCCTGAGGCAGGGCTGGTGCTTCATAACCCAGCAAAGCCACACCGCAGCAGCACCCGTCCCTCTCTTCTTCTTCAGCTCACGTTGCAGTTGCTCCTGGCCCAAGAACTCAAACACAAACATCTTGAAATTAAGACATTGATCCAATAAAATCAGAAAAATAAGGCATTTCTTCAGAGAATCAAATAATATACAGCCAGAGTTTGCATGTTCCTTATTTATAAATGTCCTGGTTCTGGCTGGGATCCAGTTAGCATTCACCTGAGCTGGGAGGGGAAGTGGAGCTGGTGGCCCTGTGGCCGGGCACCCACCTGGGATAGGTTACTGATCAGCCCACAGCTGGGGTAAGTTTACCCAAACTGTCCATCAAATACCTGGCCTGGCTTCTGGACCTTCTGTGTTTTCACTCAGAAAAGCCACATATGTGGTAAAGAAGGACAACGTGCTGTTTCACGCAGGCGTTCTGTCAGGGGGACACTTTCCTGCATGCCACCGCGCAGGACACAACAGCTGACCTGAGCCTGGACTGAAACCTTTCATGGCTGGTCGTTCTTGTCTACACCACACCGCTTTACTCCTGAGTATTTTAAAATAACTAATAATCCCACAATCCCAATACTTGTGGGATTGGGTCTTGGAATGGCCCAAGACAAACCATTCCATAGTTCCTCTTTTTTGCTCCATTTCCATAACCAGCTCTGATTTTCGGCATCAAGTCTGACACGCCTGTTGATGTTTCAGGTAGGCAATGAACTCAGGTGCTGTATGAATTTTTCCTTTGGCTTTTCCCATCTCAGGCTGTTCTCTCTTTGATTAGACTGTCTCTCGGTTTAAATTCCACCGCCCTGTGCTGCAGCGGTCAGGACCACCACATCCTATGCTGGTATCTCCCGAGCCACCGAGGTGCCATACTGAAGATGCTCCTGCCTACTGAACAAGACAAGGGGGAAAAAAAAAAAACTCCTCTGCTACGTCTTGTCGCTTGTCCTCAACGTAATTTTCTCTCATTGTCCTTCCCTAGGAGGGATAACCCGATTCCACTTTGTCATATCACCTGGCAAAACCCGTAAAGTCAGAGAAAAAAATACAGGCAGTGCAAGGGATGGTTCACACTACTTAGCTGACTAAAGCCAGCTTCTTTCCAACACATGTGATTGTTTTCAGATCTGAGCTAACTTTACAGCAGCTCCCCTAATTGTCAGAAGAGAACATACGAAAGCAACTTCCTTCTCAAAGGCTTTTAATGAGTCTCTGCAGTTTGAATTGGCAACTGACAGCTGTCTTATTTTCCCTTGCCAATTATCCACGTTACCAAGCTCCTTGTAAAGTCAGGGCGATTTCTGGGGCTGCAGCGAGCAAGCTAGGGAAGGATTTCCATAGGACTCCATCAAAAAAAAAAACACAACAGTGGTGGAAAATTCAAACTCAGCCAAGCCTGGCGACAAAGTGATGAAACTACTGCCTTAATCACGCCACGCGGCACGGGTTTTGTACAACTAGCACTGCTGATAGGCAGGGAAGGTTAAGAAACTCTTGCGCCGGCTTTTGAGAAGACGGTCTTAGTTTCACCAGAAAAAAAAAAGATTTACATAATTTACAATTTAACAACTTCAGCTTCTGCTTTCTTTTTTTTTTCACTAATATTGTTTTCCTAAAAGCACGGACTGGTGTTTAGCCACTGAAACCAGCAGCCTTGTGGAAGTTTTTGTTCAAACCTTGCCCCCCAAGAGAATATAATTTCAGATGCTAAGGCCACCTCTCAAGTAAATCCAATATCCTTGGTGCATAAAGGACCCACTCCTTTCACAAGTTTTTTTTTGCTCCCCAAAACTGCCTGCAACAATATCGCTTAACTCTGCTCACCACGTTGTTCTTTAAGAGGAACGAGAACTACACAATATTAACAGCCGATAAATTTCCACTTACTAAGAAGACCTTTTGTGTTATCAAATGAAGAATTACAAAGTTTTACATAGAGCCTGAATTCAGCTGGGGTTTTTTTTTTGTCTTTTTTGGTTTGTTTTTTTTTTCTGACATCTCATATTTCCTCGTACAATCCATGCTGCTAATAAACAAACCCAAATTTGAATTTTAATAGGTTTTTGCTTCTTTCAGGCTCTTGTGATAACACCCTTGGAAATCCTGTTTGCTTGGCAATGAGCAAGACAAAATCCTTTCTGGGTGTACAGGAAAGATTCCTAATTAACAGAGTCTAATAGCGAGCCGGGTGGCTTGGGAAGAGCCGCGGCGCATCCGCATCCTCATCCTCATCCTGCATCCACAGAGGTGGTGGCAAGCTACAGGGAGGAGGCAGTCAGGCAGAGCAGAGGTAAACCAAACCACAAAACCCAGCGTGTTTTTAATATTCGGGTCACGCGCTGAGTCAACAACGCTGTGCTTCTCAGGGATCTGAAAACAGAGCTTACCGTCTTTCTTATTTTAAAACACGCAAAGAGGCAGCAATAGCAATTTGAGATACATGGGTAAACAGGTGGATTTGGAGAACACCACTCTCCCAGGGGAACAGAGACATCATTTTATCTGAGAGATAATTTATCCATAATAAGCGGAGTTTTCCTGTCCTTATTCTAGGGCACTGAATTCGATAATTTGTTAATTGAATCAGGGAAGAAAGTCTGTGATTCTGCTTTAAATTTAAAGTAGCATCAGGTTTTGCATTTAGGCACTGTGGATAATGAGTACTGATAGAGGAAAAAAAATTAGCTGCTGATTTGGATTTAACTGCATGTGTAATGGAAGCCGATCTGTGAACACCAGCACTTTAGAAAGGGACACACTTGGAGTGTCAAACTGAACACACTCCACCAGAAAAAAACGACAATTATTCTTTCTGTAATATGTGGAAATGTAAAGCAAAAGCTTCAGAATAATAAAGAAAAAAAATCTGATGTCAAAAAACTGTAAGCAATTATCTTAAAGATGAGGCCGGGTGTGCCCTACCTTCCTCAGTGCTTCTGAACACCCAAGGGTTTGGTCGCCCGTTCTTCCCAGGCCCTGGTTAGACCCCGTCCTGCTTTTATTTAAGACTGCAATAACATTGAAAAAAATACTCTAATAATTCCCTTGGGGCAGGCTTTCAAAAGACCAGGGTTGTCTTATTAGAAAGGTTGTAATGAATAGGAGTCAGATCAGAATAATTTAAATTTTAAAGTCTTCTAAATTATTTTCAAAAGACCGAGTCCTTCCTACAGCAATTTATCCCTTGAAGTTTGCGCTCTCCGGCAGAGCGAGCACCAACCGAAGAGCCCAGGTAGACTAACGGAGCGAGGAACGACACTCAAAACTTTATTATTTACAAAGCCCAAGCAAGAGCACACATACAGACAAGCTGCAACAAGAGGCGTCACCACAGCTGACACACCATTACGGCCCGAAGGCAACACTGCTGTCACACAACTTTAATTCAGTCTGTGCTGCAACTTCATTTTTCAACAAGGAATAAACGTCCTTGTAACGACGCACTGGCAGGCACATTAAAAAATACTTCTGACGCTCTGGAGGCAATGGAAATCTATCTCCTGAAAACTGGGAAGCCCTGACTTAAAGTGCTTCTCTAAATGAAAGCTGGATGATGCCCCTTGACACATCTTCTCCAGCTCCAGCATCAGTGTTGACTGGGTGTCTGTTCTCCTTACAACCATCCTGAAAGAAACCTCGTAATCATCAAAGTTATCACCAGACTTAATGGAATACTCACTATTCCCCTCTAGAAATGTATGACATTTCTTTTTCAGTTAGCCAAAAGAACAAACAGATGTCTGAAGCTGTTTACTAGCAGCAGCGACAACCATTTAACCCAATAACGTGCCCTAAATTGATCGGCACACCTCCGCAACCTCTCTTCAGTCCGGTCTAGCTGGAACGGTTCCCCACAGCCAAGCTGTGACCTTGTGTGCCACCGCACTTGAAAGGATATAAAGCCAATTACAATCACAACTACTGCTTACTTGTGCAATAATGAGCGAGAAAATACCTCAAAGTCACTCGCTGGCACTGGAAACGAGATTCCGTGCCCGACAGCTGCCGGCAGGAGAAGGTGCGTAATTATCACAATTTTAAGATGCCGGTGGGAAAGGAAGAGACTATAACAACAAACGCAGACAACTCTTTCTTGGAGAAAGATCCCTCTGAGGACAGTTATAGTAGTGACCTTACCACTGCCCCCAATTTAACCAGGAAAAAAGGATTTGGTAAAACCAAGTGCCAAGCGGCCATCTGGAGGTTTGCTCAAGAGAGGAGACTCAGGACATGAAAAAGCGAGGAAACAGTGAAAACTGCTGCCAGTATGATTTCCTTTTGGAGTCACTGGTACAAACAGGCTGAAAACGGACCCAGGAACACGACGCAGGATTATACGATGTAGTGCTCATGGTACTAGAGGGTCTGGTGTCTGCTTAGAAGCATTTTTAAGGGGAACTAAACAATAACCACCCTCTCGGTTCCTTTTCTAGGATTCGACCACCCCCCCGCTTTCTCTTCTGCACGACTTGTGCAATAGGCACATTTGCCACATCATTCGGGGTCGCTCCACGGCATTTGCTAATCACCTGGACGACTCTAAAGCGTAATCTGTGCCAATGATGAACCGACCACCTTGCAGCCAAGGACCTACCTGCCATAAACAGTTCTTGTAAAAAGGCAAGTTTTGCGCAGGTGAAAACAGAGTACGCCAGTCAAGTTCTTCAGACTTATGGAGAACAGCATGTTCTTCACAAAAAAAAACCCCTATTTATATTTTCCTGTTTTGCATTTCTGTCCATTTGTTCCCTCTCTTTCTCTTTTTGAAGTAAAATTAGGTGTTTCTAAAAGGCTTTCTTCTGAAGAGGGACTCACATGCCTCATTATTTTGGTACCATTTGTTTGTCTTTGCATTATTCTATCCCATCTGTACCTTCTAACTTCTCCCGTACAGTGCCTTCAAACCACAGAACTATTTATCCTCTCCTATAAAACCTCTGTGCTTCAGATGTCACCATAAACTCTCATCCTCAAGATCAAGGAGGACTGTCATCTCACATATCCCAAATCTCAACTGTTTATCTGAATTTAATGAAAACATATTTATGCTGCACACAATAACACAATTTTTCTACTTATTATGCAACCCAGGCTTTTGCCCAGAACATAAAAGAAATCAGATTACAGGAGAAGCGCCGAAGACTTAGAGCAAGGAATCAGTGCCATCCAGGTTTTCTTCCTGATTTTTTTTTCAGTCAGTTTATGGGGAAAACAATAACTGGTCTTGAAAAAATACTTAACTTTAACTTACTGAGTTTCCCTTGAAGACTGAACAAGGGTCAGATTTGCTCTTCTAAGCAACAGCCATATATACCATGAGACTCAGCAGAGATGGTAAGGAAAGCCGTGGTATCAGCTACAGACTCCTCCGCACCAGGCAGCATCAACCGCGCTGTATTAACATAGCAGGTCCCTACAGGAACAAACCTGAGCAAAAGAATCCAGCGAAGCACTTCTTTTCCATCTTCTTCCCGCTCACAGCGGCTAAATTCAATACTATAATCCATGCCCTAAAGAGTTTAATTAATTAAGAAAGCGGAATATCTAACTCCAAAGAAGAGATGAGAAGAATCCTATTTCCCAATGCAATCCCAAGTCATTCAACATCAAAGTTCAAAAATGATCTTACTTTTGACAGTCGCGGTTCGGGTGCAGTTGTAGAGGATAGCTAACTCCCCAAAGACTTTGCCAGGTCCCATGGTGCACAGCTTCACGCCTTCTTTTGTCACTTCAACCTTCCCATCTGTGAGAAAGAAAGAAGAAAAAAAAAAAAAAACAGAAGACCATTTTATTAAAAAGGAAATTAAGTTCTTTCAGACTTAAGTGTTAAAAAGTATTTGATTATACTGTGAATAAAAACACCAGGAGTCCTACAACTTGAAAAGCAATTAAATGTATTATGAAGGAGAGGGCATAAACCCTGAAAAAGGTTAAAAACAACCACTGCATATATAGAAGATTTCCACGCTTGAGTTTTCTTAGTGGAGTATCTGTACGGTCAGGAAATACTTACCCGTACACTAAGCTCAACGTGAGCTTTGTTTCATGTATTACATTTTCAGGTGACATTTTCTCCAATTTTTGTGTTAAAAAAGGACAAGATTTAGTTCTTTAACACCACACATGAAAACCATGGAATAATTTTGCTCATTTTCACTGAGAAACTAATCCCTGAGAACACTCATCCATGAATAACACAGCTATTATGAAAAGGAAAATTACTTTGACCCATGGCCATTACTTAATTCCCATCTCAGGGTACCTTTCCTTTTTGAACATTTCATCTTACGAGCGCACGTCTGCTTTATCTGCTTACCAACACTGCGCTGGGAGGAGACGTACGAGGGGGATTTAAAACCAAAGGTTGAACGGAAAGAAAGCAGCTCAGGGACAGCCTGAGGGTTTCAAAGGCTGTCTGAGGAACGTCTCACTGCCCTTGGCATCTGCAGCCGTTCCTTTCACAAGAAAAGTTCTTCACAACAGGCTGGCAGACGCCTCTCAGAATCTCTTCACATCACCCAGCTCATCTCCTCTCCACTTCTCGCAGCCGAGTCGGGCCCAGTCGGCCGCCCAGCGGGAGGCCAGAGGGTGAGGCCTGCAAGGCCCATGAGGCTCGCGCCTCCCCCTCTCCACCTCTGCCCCCACTCAGCTGCTTCACATCTTCTCTTTTCTTTTTTTTTTCTGTTTTCCCCTTCTTAAATACATTATCGCAGAGGCGTTATCACAGAACATTCTGCTACCAATTGGCTTGGCCCTGGCCAGCAGTGGGTCCGCCCTAGGCCCGGCCGAGTCCACTGAACAAAGGGGAGTGACTTCCAGCAGTTTCCTACAGAAGCTGCCACCTTAGGCCCCCCCCCCCAATAAAACCAGAACAAGGCTGTAACAAATAAAGAGCAAACAAAGCAAAACCACCACCACCAACAGAAACATCTCCTACACAATATACATTCTCTAAAATTCAGTTCTGCCAGCCCTATGTACCCACGCGTAAACCTACATGGCCGTACCCACGGTATTCCAGAAAGCAAGAACGACTCCAGCCCAGCCGTGCTGCTCCACCAAAATGACACATCAGCAAGAAAAAACAGACTTTGAGGGCTCTGAAATCAGTTTAGACACCATACACCTACTAAACACGTAGAAAGGTAATTCAAATGGAGCAGAAAACTTCCAATATTTCCACAGCGGTAAAAAGATAGAGGATAAGATTATATAGAGGCGAACGGAAGAAGGTATTGTAGTAAGGCAGGGCCAACTTTAAAGGGTACAAAGTATTTTGGAGGGAGAGTGTCTCACGCTGTCTGGTGCAAGAGATCTCTTGCTGATTAAAAAAATATTTTTTTTTTCAAGAAAATCTTGTTATTTATGAAATTAAAAGCTACTGTTTGATGATTACGACGATCCAAAGGTTACCTGGTCTGCAGGTGTGTAAAGATGGCAGCGGTGCATTCTGCAATACAGACGCACAGAGAGGCTGGTTTGTTTATTAAAATTTCTTTATTACAAGTTACTACTAATAAGCAAGGAGTGTGTATGTATATATATATATATATAAAATCCTACTGTAAAGGCAGTACCAGAAAGCAAGTATATATTTCAATAATAACAGTAAGTGTCTAAAATTATCACAAGTAAAGCAGCAATTACACTTATGATTGATTAATTATTGAAGCCCACAGAGATGTAAGGAGGAGAAAATGTCATTTCCTGTGGGATGCTGGCCGGTTATGGTGGGCTGGCAGTCGCGGTGCGCGCAGCCCTGCCGCTCCGTCACGGCAGGGAGAAATACACAGGACGGCAATGCGTAAAGGCACGCGAAGCAGCCATCGTACAGCTGTTGACGCCGCAGAGTTTGCACCTATTGAAGGTCTGCCAAGAGCGCGCTCACCTGTATCAACTCGGCAAAGCAACCACAGCAATACTAAAATATGCAATATCGCATTTCAGGGCTAATAAATAACCCTAAGAATTAAATTCTGAGGCTGCTGATTTATTGTTAGCTTCAAACAGACCCCAATTTCATTCCTTGAGTAGGCTAACTTCCCTCTAAAAGTCAATTTATTTTTATCATTATTTTTTATAAATGTTTGATTCACATATTGAGTATCAAATCCAATGTGAAGCACAGAAATATTTACCTCAAGAATGAGCAAAATCAACCTTTAATGCTGCCTCACACACTTCAGAGACTCTTAAATGATTCTGCAGAATACTTTTTTTTTTTAAACAGAACTGAGTTTCAGCAGAGCTGAAATGGGGATATTTCTGCAAAAAGCTCTACAACAAATACAGAATCATAGAATCACAGAGTGGTTTGGGTGAGAAGGGACCGTTAAAGCCCACCCAGTCCAACCCCCCTGCCAGGAGCAGGGACATCTCCAACCAGATCAGGTTGCTCACAGCCCCGGCCAACCTGGTCTGGAATGTTTCCAGGGATGGGGCATCCACCGCCTCTCTGGGCAACCTGTTCAGAGTTCAAGCCAATGCTTGAAGAGGAGATGAAAATCCCCACGAGGGAGTGACGATGCTGGAACGGACCGCCTTGGGGTTGGAAAGAGCTTGCTGGAGTAACATACTGAAACAGCAGCTCAGCTCCTACAAGATTTACAACCAGCGTTTGTTTTGATGAATTCAGTAAGGATTTCCTGCGTGAGGACTGCTCAGATTTGGAGGCGGTTACCAACAACCGCTCTTAACTGCTTAGCAATTTAAAACTGCTTTGTTTATTTTAAAAGAATTACTTAAATGCTCATTTAATACTTGCACTAAAAGCAGCTTTATTTATAACAAAGATGTTTAAAACCTAGATCGCAGAGAAGACACAAGACGGCGGGTGCGTTTCTTACTGCAAAACCTGGTTCTTCCAGAAATACAACGTGACATGCTGCACAGGCCTTGTTTGTCAAAACAAAACTAAAACTTGCTGCTTTGAAAGCGAAAGAACACAAATTTCATACGCAGCCATTTAAAAGCATTTTCTACCAGCTCTGCTAACGAAGTGGTGTTTTGATTCCAGCGCCTGCTTCTTATTTTGCAAATTGGAATATAAAGTTACAATATGTAGATGAAGTAGCTATTATCAAATTCCTCCTGCTTCTGCTTGAAACAACCAGAAGGAACACAATAACATGACAATAACAGAAATTATGTTTTTTTCAGAAAATCCTCTCTAAATCAGTTTGAACATGAAAGCAGCCTCTGTTCCCGCAAAGCACCGCTGATCTCCTCCTCCAGACGCACAGCGCTCTCCAAAGGGAAGGTTTCACTCGTCGGAAGACGAGCAAGGCCTTAGCAGGGCTGTATTTTGCATTCCCACCTCGAGACTTAGCGGTGGCTCTCTGCTCAGGTGGCGAACAGTCCTTGGTGAGTCCCCAGCGACCTTCTTGCGCCCGAACGGCAGTGCCTTGGCGCTGGGGACGCAACTCTACCGCAAAGAGCGGCTCACGGTGACACTGTTCCTGCCCCGCGCTGAGCCCACCGCAGCACCACAAGTAAAGCAAGTTAACGTTACTGGGTTAAAGTAACTCAGTTAAAGTACTGGGTTGCGGGGTTCCCTGCAAGGATGGTCTGCTCCTTCTTCTCGAGCTTTGCAACCGCCGGACACGGCCGAATACGGTCTCTAGGAGATCTTTAGGAACAAACCGACCGGTCCCAGATGTGCTCAGAGTGCAAGATGCCCCATAAGTACCCTTTGCCTTGGTCCACCACTCCCAGTTACAAGGAGGCTGATGGTGTTTGATGGCTGCCAGCCCACTTCTGCCGTTCCTTCTCCCCTCTTCCAAAGCTTTTCCAGTTCCAAAGCCAAGCAGCTCCCCGTTCTCCTCAGGTAGCTCTATTCTTCTAGCAAGTCACAAAACAGTCTGCGAGAAACTTACATTAGACAGACTCAGCCACTGCAGGAGAAAAAAAAATATCTTTTTTTTTTTCTGAAGTACATAAGAGAAAGATTGAACGGGACAATAGCCTGAGGAAGGCTGGAATTGAAAGGCCAAGGCACTCGATCTTTGACACTACAGCAAGAGGAGAGATACGGGCAGGCTGCTTCTCTTTCAGTAGGGTTCAGTAATAAATGTGATGTTAAATTACTATTTACTGTACTGGAGAAAGCCTCCCATTCTCCTCTTGCGTAATTAAGCAATCTGGGACATTAAATACCTAACAATAAACTCCCCAGACCGTGAGCTACGTTCAACTCTCGTGGAAATAAAGGGTCTAACCCAGCGACGAACAGAAGGAATTTCACCCATTTTCTTTTCCTAGCTGGCAGCCTACGCCATGCAGTTTCCCATGAAGAAAATAAATTGCTTGCTTTGACGTATCAGCTAGATAAAGAAACCAAAAGAAATGCAATACAATATTGATCAGTTAATGGAGATAAATCTGCAACTTCCTTTGACATCTCCGGAAGACAAATACTAAATCATGCAAGCGATCCTTTACTTGAGGCAAGAAGAGAAGATCCAAAACGCCGCGCTTCTGCTGAAAGGTTGAGCGTTATTGAATTCAGCGTTGTTATTTCATCTACAGCTGAGCTGATTTTGTGCAGCTTCAGCTTGCACCCAAACTATGTATTTTCACGGCAACGGTAAAAAACTACTCCATACTGATGGCGGACAATGCAAGCTACTTTCCACACAGACAGAGCATAAAATAAAATTTAAAAACCTCTGTGTCTTTGCTAGCATGGAGGACTTACCAAGAGTAAAGGCTGGCAGCTACATTTTGGTGGCTGTACTTTGGATTCCCCTGAAGTCCCTGCTCTTCTCCATTCCCACACGGAGAGAACGTGCACCAACATCACCGGACTGATGAGACACTTCATCAGCGGTCCCGCAAGCAGCGGAACGGGCCTCTGCCAGATCACGCTGGTGTTTTCGACACAGGCTTTCGGCATGGCTGGTTTTATGAACCAATTCTCTAGCTCCAAGGGTGCCGTCCATTTGGCTTTCTCACAATGAAGGTGACCAGCGTGAGGATATGGAACAGAACGGTACCTCCAGACGCCACCAGCCTGCTCCCAACAGAAACAGCTGCCAGAAAGCAGTGAAACCATGCAAACTCAAAATATCTGGGGCTTGGCAGGCGCTCAAAGTCTCAATTATA
The DNA here is from genome assembly GCF_036417535.1 of Chlamydotis macqueenii. Taxonomy (NCBI): domain Eukaryota; kingdom Metazoa; phylum Chordata; class Aves; order Otidiformes; family Otididae; genus Chlamydotis; species Chlamydotis macqueenii. The sequence continues at coordinate 16,641,486 of NC_141562.1, forward strand.
TGGGAGGCTCTTTGGTTCTTTTTCCAGGCGCTGTTATTTGAATCACGTCCCACCTTTGGCAAAAGAAATTTTTCACGCTGGAAATTTTCTATCTTCATTCCTCGGATTCAAAGACCAGCAACATTCCTCTTCTATCCTCATCTATTTTTTCCCAGCGATCCTCCTGGATGATAAGAGCTACAGCCTTAGCCTCATTCCTCTGTACAGATTTTTACGTAAATGCCATTCACCTAGGCCTAAAATCTCCACATTGCCCTCTTCCCCACCCATTTTTTCACCTGTCATCCAGAAGTCGCAACTTTTCTTAGCAGCGTGTAAATTTGCTGAGGAAACGGAAGATTATTTGCAGCGCGTGCAGCTAAATTCACCCATTCTTGCTGCCTCCTAATATTTTAGTGGAACGCACCGTTTGCTTAAGCGCACTGTCCAACTCCAACAGACGCAACTCCTCCGAGCGATGAGCAGAAGCCCTGTAGCGAGCACAGTGCTCCTCTCGGGCAGCGGCGAGAAGTCCAGGCTGCTACCAGTAAAGCATCGCTTTGCGGGGAAGAGAGCGCGTTATAAAACCAGCCATTTTTGCAGTTTCATCCACACGGCTCTTGGTTCAAGACAGCTTGAAAATCAGAGTTGGTTTGCAAGATTCCAGGGAGATGCACTAAGAATTTGGGAAATTAATCCAAACGGCTTCCCTGGCTGCACCGGCCCCTGCCACGCGTTCCCCGGGCGCTGGGACTCCCGGCTGGAGCCACGTTTTTGCAAATTAAACTCCGTGCACTAATTACATTGGAGTTGCCAATTTAATCGCAGCGCAATTAAAAGGCTAGTTGACATCAGAGCCAGCCCAATTAAGATCCAGTAATATTTTTGTTTGTTACGAAACACGGGCTGATAACGGTCTGCATTATTCACGGGGTTGTGCCCAGGCTGCTGCACGTCCTAACTGTGGTGGCTGTAGAGTATTGCATTTCATAACGACAAACATTAACATTATTAAAAGTAAATCTATGATTTTTTTTTTTTTTTTAAAACCGGACGACCTTGACTTGCTCCCAGCTCATCTTCCCCAGCCCCATGTTTGCGGTCCCCCCAGCAGAATGACGGCACTGCTACCCCGTGCCCCGGCGACGCAGCGCAAATACAACCCTGGGCGTCAGCGGGCACGGTTCACGCCTGGAGGCTGCATTTCAGGAAATCAGGGAAATACTTCCTGAGAAAATCATCTGTACATGGAAAACGCTCTTGTAAGCATTTGCTCTGACAAGTTACTGCTCTTACAAGTTACCGTATAACTTCCCCGGGATGCAGAGTTAAATATGGGTCATTATAAGCACAGAAAAGTAAAAATGCAGATGATCGAAGCCTGTTTCACCAAAGCAGGATGAGTTCTGCAACAGCTGCATGCGCTTGTCCTGCACAACAACACCAGCCCAGCACGCAGACCGTTTGTGTTTTGATGAGGACATTCGTTGCTCCGCCACTTCCACTCCATCCAATTAAACTCTAAATAACGCACTTGGCTCAACCGCATCCCTGCGCCTCAAAATAAATCGAAATATAAACTAACTCGCACTAATGTGCCTCTCTCAATTAGCAGGGTAATTTTTTTCTCCCAATAATTAAATGGTCATTTTCTCTTTCCGGGCACAGAAGAAAAGAGATTAAGTTGACGTGAGGAATTTGTCAGCCTGCGTGTAATTTATATGATGGGCAAAATCCTCGCGGTGCGTTACCGGCTCTGCCTTTCTCCTCCCGGCTTAGAGGCATCGGTGAAAGGCTTGTCAAAGTTTTCCACGGCTCACAAGCCCCTTAGTTTCTTAATTTTCAAGACACAAGGATATTTAGGAGGACATCTAAGAATCCAAACTGCATTTCTACACAGCACGAGGTTTCAGTAACGTCCGGTAAAGCCTTTAACATCAGGAAAGGCAAATTCTCCTGGGAGGACATGAATTATTCATTACACTTCCACGCGAGGCTTAAAAATAAAAACACTTTATGTTGCAGAAGTTGGGAAAATAACACAGTTCAGCGCGAGCTCACATGTCCGTTAGGATATCGATTTCATCAGGCACCTCCAAAATGACAGGAAGGGTGGGAGGGGGATGCCCACAACTCAGTGCGGGGTTCATGAATGACTATTCCATATTTTATTTCATGCAGTTTTATTTATTGGACGCTACTCAAGCTCTGCCTGAAAACAGAAAAATGATTACTTGTAATTAGTTTTCTTTAGGAAATATCACAATGGATCTGTAAATTTTCCTGAAAGATATTGAATATATTTCAAAAATTGCCCCTGAGATGAAGCCGGAGTTATCCCACCACACAGCGACAAGGGCGTTAGGGTCAGAAGCAGTGTCCAACAGAAAAGACTAAATTTTGAGCTTAATTTAATTTATTTTACCAATACTTATCATACAGACTTTGTATTCCAAAAGCTCAACTCCTGCAACTTTAAATGCAACTTTGAAATATTCATTGTGTTGGCAAACCATGGTTTCAGCTCGGAAAACGGGGAACTTTAGGAAATCCAAACTTCACAGCTGGTTTGGGCTCCCTGACCCTCACCAAGCTCGCCCTGAGCCTGTGCTGCCTCCCACTCCATATGCTCGTGGGAACGGTAAGCCCTCATATGTTTCTCCCTTACCCAAATTTGGGTAAGTTTTGACAGAGGAGCTGTAATAAGGAGGAAAAAAAAAATTTTAAAAAAGGCATATTTTGCCAATTTTTAAGTCGTGTTCCAAAACATGGCAATGTTGCAAATTGTTGCAAGAGTTTTGAATATGAAGAAAAATACAATTTTTCCTGAGACGCCTTCCTGGAAAAGACTAACAGCTCCTGATGACGTTTTCCAGAATGATTTCATTTTAAGCTGGCATCTGTGGCAGAAGTTTAAAGCGCAACCTTTGAAAGTTTTGCAAGCAATGGGGAACCGAAAGCGGGGCTTGACGGCGCTGAGCACCTGGACACTCTCGAGACTGATAACACCGCGGATTCTCATCCGTAACATCCTTACAAAACACCCTGGAAGTCAGCTTTTACCTCTTCTTGCTTGTTAGAGAAAATCTAACGAGCGGAGGGTAAATGAAGCAAGACACGAAGAGTTACGACTCAAACCTGCTGGCGTCATCGGTGGAACTACAGCGAGTCCCTTTGTATGCTCCAGCAAACCCTTTTTTCGTTGAACAAACTTATTCCAACTCCTATAACACACGCTTGGAGAGACAACCGGAACCTGACGGCCCACTGGGACAGCCTCCCCCAGGACTGCGCGTCCCCAGGGGCAGCAGAAAAGACGGAGCCACCATGCTCCCCGACCCGATACCCTCGTCTGGGAGGATTTCCAGTGCCAAGGTTTATTTAGGAGAGTTAAGCAGATGAGATAGAGAGCAACAGCAGCAGAAACCCACGCTGAGATGTCCACACGAGTATCTACCAACCCATGCCACCCCACCTCGCCTCGCTGGTTGGGACCTGCTAGCAACACGGAGGGGAGCTCTGTTGTGTCCTTTCAAAAATGACTGGTTTTTAACATTCGCTTTTAAGAAATGGTTTGGAAACTGGATTTGAAACCGTGAATCTGAGCGGCCTGAAGCAGTGAATAACAGTAACCCTTCTTGGATTTAAATCAAGGCTTACTCTAGAGAAAGGATTACTGGAGATAAGAGCGGACCTGCATCCAAGTTCCTACCCAGACTCCAGAAACATTTTGAAAAACAGAGAATGGAAATAAAGGAGTGATTGCCAAAATCTGTAACAGCAGCCCAGGGGCAGAGAGGAGCTTGGAGGATTGAGAGCATCTGAAAAAAAAAGGATAAAGGGACTTCCTCTGGGCTTTAAAGGTAGGAATTAAACCCTGGATGAGAGGAAGGCAGGGAAGTGAAGCAAAGCACAAAGCAGAAAGCGTACCCAGCAGAGCGGGGAATCGGAACGCAGAGCAGTGGGAGACATAAAAGCCTGGCAGGGCAGAGAGAAAACAAACCAAGGCAAGACTGGTTGGGTTGGCTGAGGGAAGAGAAATCGGGAGCAATCAAAGCTGTCCCACAGGTCAGCCCGTCTTAGGCACCACCACGTGGCAATGCAGCCTACGGACATGCAGAAATAAAGTGGCAAACAAGGCTGATGGACAAAAAAGTCACGCTGGAGACTGCCTAACCGAGCAAACGATCTTCCCAAAGCCACTCAAAGCAAGACTTCAGCTTCAGAGAAGTGAACGAGGTGGACTGATGCTGTTTTAACATCTCAGACTTAGTTCCAGTGCCTCTACAGTTATGGTTAAACCTTCTGCAGCATCCCCGTGCAAAACAAGCCTCTTGCAAAGCACGCTGCTAACATCACCCTTGAAAGCAGAGGCAAATAAAATAGTTTCTGTCTGGCTCAGTAATGAATGATCCCAGAAGAAACACTGCCTGTGCAGAGATGGTAATTCCCAATTATTTTCTCTTGTGACCTTCACGAGTAAACTCTGCAGCCCAAGCAAATTAAACGAGTATCTTCCGCTTCCAGCCAGCTGGGGTTCTATCCAGGAGAATCTAAAACTCAGGGGTTCTTTGCTGTTTGTATGATTTTTTTTGTTATTATAAGGATTTTGTTAATGGTAGAACCCAGAGGACCCAGTCCCAAATGGAGATTCGCATCCTCAAACACCATGTAACGCATTAAAAACATACACACACACATATCTCCTCTCTTTCCAAGCTTCAGTTCCAAGATCCTTACAACCGTAATACAGAGGGATGGACAGGTGACCTCCAGAAGTCCCTTCCAACCTCAATTATCCTGTGACTCCCTAAATCACTTCTGATGCAAGGTCCGTTTCAGGCCAAAAGCGTGCAGGTAGGATTTTGTAAGTGGCACCGGCAAGCACCGGATAACGAGTTTGTTTGCAGCGAGGCTGTAAGATGATGTTAAAAATCTGGGAGATGGTGAAAAAAAGCTGCTAGAGAAACCTCTTCAAAGAGGGTGTGAGTGAGCAAACAAAGATAACGAGGACTCAAAGAGGTAGTTAGCTACTGAGCAGACAGAGAATATGAAAAAACGCAATTAAAGTCAAATCAGATTTCCCCAAATTCCTGAAGATTAGTCGGGTGTTTAGAAAAAATATTTTTAAAAAAAGGAAGAAACAAGAAGCCAGGAAGCAGGGGCAGGAGATGTGTGTTACGGCCCTCCGTGGGCCATAACTCCTTACCAGACGCCTTTTGTCTGCGACAGCACCGCTAAAGATTGGCACGGGTTTCTCATCTACGCTGCACTGATTCTAGTTTCTCCTCCTCAACTGGAGAGCCGCCTGAAAAATTAACGAGTCCGCCTGATTCACTGAAGATGCTCGTAAAACGATGGACTGGGTTTGTAGCTGCTAACTCCATGCCTTCTCCATCTCCCAGCGCACAGCAGAGCACGCCAGGAGAAGTTTCCATCATGGGTTACGTGTTGGGGGGCTGCTCCGTCTGAGTTTCCCATTTTTGAGGAGCTCACTTAAGGTGAGATCCAAGAGATCGCATTTTCCCGCAGCCAGCGGGAGGTGCACGCAGGTCACGCTGGCACGTCAGCCTCACTGCTACCCCACTGCAACTCAAACCTAGACATGAAAAAAAGCAAGCGGTGAGGAGAACAGATGAGTTTCATATTTATCCTAGATAAAATATTGAAAAGCCCAAGAACTTTTTGGAGAACATCAGGTTTGCTTTTCTAATGTGACTCAGTCTTAGCTCGGTAAGTAATATGTTTCAATCTCAAAAGCAAACGAACCCAACAACCTCAACCATAAATTGCTTTCCCCCCGAGCAGGTGATTGCGTGGAAGGACACGCTCCACCCCGACGTGCCGCAATATTTGTCTCAAATTCCCATTTTGGCTGAGCGGCGGAATTGTGACCGCGACGCCACGAGGGCGAATAGCCCCTCTGTGGTACCCAGCGCCTCTGCTGAGCAGGACCCACCACCGCATCTGTTCTCCGACGGATGCAACGCACAGGGCTCTGCCACGATGGAAGGTTTGTGGGAACCAGACTGCACTTCAGAAATAAATGCAGCCCATAATTTATCACCCTGGCTTGCAGCAAACCCGTACGGTGCAGGAACGCATCGCCAGCCAGCTCGCCCTGGGGTCCGGGCGCTTCCACAGCAGGGTATTGGGAGATCCCGCGGGATAAAGCCACGCTTGAATATTTTTACCCAGGATCTTGTTTCTTCAAGCTGTGCACATTTAGAAAATGGGCCACAGCAGCCCCTCGGGCAACCCGGAGAGAGGGTGGGAGGTGCGAAGAGGCTCCAGCTGCAGTCTGATGCTCTTTGATAAATGACGCACCACCTCTCAAACTGGGAAGAAACCGGGTTTATGATTTATAAGAGGGGAGGAGGCAGGTCTGTAAAACGCACTGGCCTGGGAGCCGGCTGAAGGAGCCCCATGGAGTGCGCTGGCCCTGAAGCCAGCTCTGCTCCCGCTGGTACCAGCACCTCTGGTTTGTGCCGGTCTCCAAACTGCACAGACTTAGTTCCCAAAAAACCCCAAAAGCAAGATAAGAAACTTTACACTCATCTTTAAGGTTTCCATAACAACACTTCCATTACTGACGGATTTCAAATGCTGAGAAACCCTGATTTATTTTTTTTCCTCAGGCCTTCTAAGACACTTAGTTAACTTCACCTCTCCTAAAACACTGAGATGTTTTCTGTTGAATACACTGAGAAAGTGTTCTGTTCACCTGCCCTAAACAGCCACTAGATTATCCCACCTAAATTTATTTTCTAGTTACAATCCCCCTCCCTTGCTCTTTAGAGCTCTGGCTTTCATTTCCTGGCTTCTCAAAATATTTTGGAAGTATTTCAAAATGTCAGCCAAAAAAAAAAAAAAAAAAAAAACATTGAAGCTATAAACATATAAAACACTGGAAGTGACCAATTTTAATTTATCCTTTTAATTAAAATGAAAACCAGACTGGGTGATAAGTGATAGCGGGACGCGCAGTCCCTGCGATCTCTTATTAAACACGACAGACCAAAAGCAGAGGCCGCGATCCCTTCCAACGGCAGTAACAGCGTCCCCTGTCCTCCCTCCTACCCACCACAACAGCCTGCTTGAAAGGCCACGATCAGAGAACAGACACATTTAAAAAAAAAAATTGAAACAGGCACTTCATACAGAAGTTGGAAGGCCACAAAAAAAAAATAAGAAAAGACTAAAATTGATGAAAAATTACACACCAGGAATATTTTACACTCTGTTATACGTGTATACAACCACGTGCAACGCCACAAACCAAATACTTGGCAGAACGTATAATGCCATTGACTGCCAAACACCTACAGCTCTGAATTTGCAACAGAAAAACGGTTCAAGGGAAATCCTGGAAGCTCTCCCAGCCTCCGGTAGCAGCCACATCCTTGGAAGACATTTTGTGAGGATAAAAGACATGGAGCAACTGAAAAGTCCAGTGGGCCTGGTGCACCTTGACATCAGCCAGACAACGTAGGCGCTCTGGTCTCAGAGTTAGGAAAACAAAGATTGTCTCCAGATGACATGTTTTCTGGCTTACAAAGAGGTAGCTGAAGGATGGGAAGAGTCCAGATCCCTGAGCCCCATATGAAGACGCAGATCAGAGGACAGAAGTCGGTGCCAGATGGAGGAGGTACGCACTCTTCACCTACAGCAAGCAGAAGACTGAGCACGAACCAGTCCAAAACCACTCAAGATCTGAACCGAGTCTCAAAGCAGAGATCCTGCAGTCACCAGGAGAGTCTTTACTTCTTTCAAGCAGCACCACAACAGCGGGGTTTTATTAGCTCAGTTTTAGCATGAAGACTTATTTGGTCCTTCCAGCCCACGCTGCTTGGCCAAGGAGAGAGAGCAGAGCCAACCTGGGCCATTTGCCTTCGCCTCTGCATCTCTCTACCTGCTTGATGGCCACTGGTGGCAAGCCACATGAAGGACTCTGGCCCAAGCATGCGATTTTGTGCAGGCTCCATCCCTGGAGTTTTTAAGACCAGGCTGGACAAAGCCCCAAGCAGCCTGGTTTGACCCCAGACCTTGCGTGAGTAGGAAGAATGAGACCTCCTGAGGTCCCTTCTGACCTTAACTATCCTACAATCCCATCTTCTTCCTCTGTCTGTACAAAGAGGAGGAGGTAACGGGTTGTACAATTATATTATTACTGTTACTAATTCAAGAGGCACATTTGAAGGAAAAAACAAGTATTTTTGGTATTTCCATTGGTACTGGTTTTGGAAACGTGGCACCTTATCAAGCGGTGCTCAGAAGCCAATAACAGCAAGTCTACACATACGACTACAGATCTCCTGTTCACACAGCAAAACTCCTCTCTCCCCAAATCTCTCCCGATTTTCCATGTTTTACCGGTAAACCTGTAAATACCTGGGATGAGATTGAACTACGGCCCCCTTCACGGCCCTGGCAGCTGGAAGGAAAGCTCAGACTGGAGCTTGAGCCACCAGGAGAAAGGTCTCAGCTGGGTGATGCGGATGAAGCGGGAAAAGGTCTCGAGGAAATCAATGTTTTCAGCTGACATCAGCGATGACCTCAGCATTCTGAGTTACACAGACCCAGTAGCATTTTGGTGTGTTCATTTGTCCAGACACGAGTTTTTGTATAGTTGGTCAATACGACTTAGTAGCGTGTTTAACAAAGCGTTACTGATAAAATAGGCACTTCAAAATTTTACTCTCCTCCCCTCTCGCCCCCCAAGGCAAAAAGTGAACAATTTCTTCCAAAAACAAACGCTTTTCCATTTAACACACCAAGAGGGGCACTGCTAGATTCCCAACCACCATGAAGAACTATTGAAGGTTCTTCAGTCTTCCCAACCACCACGAAGAACTACTGAAGGTCCTTCAGTCTTCCCAATCACCACGAAGAACTACTGAAGGTTCTTCAGTCTTCCCAACCGCCACGAAGAACTACTGAAGGTCCTTCAGTCTTCCCAACCACCAAGAACCTTCATAGTGGTTGGGAAGACTGAAGAACCTTCAGTAGTTACTTTAAGCTTCTAAACTGGGAAACCAGTTGACCAACACACGCAGGTCATTTTTCTTTTCAGTTGGTTGCCAGCCCTTCCTATTATCAGATTCCTGCTCAGCCTTGCCCCAAGTCCTGCTCTGCAGCAAGACCCTTGAGATGAGGGTCATCTGCCAGGATGCACCATGCTGGCGTCACAGCAGAAAAGATCCTCGTGGGTACCACAACTGGACATCTCCTCATGCCCCATCAGCGCCAGCCTCGGGGAGAGGCACGGACAGCCGTAGCGCTGTTCTCTTCAAGCTTTACGCACAAAGCTTCTCTACCAGGAGGATGAGTGAAGGCGGTAATGAATGGAGCTGTGTTAAATCCTGGCAGGTGAGAACACCCTTGCTGCGCCTCTGGCTGGTGTTCAGTGGCTTGACAGAAAGGAGTGCAATGATCTAGAGGCTCTCCACTGATCTGAGGCGGAAACATCTGCTGAAAACAAATCCATCTGAGCAAGGTTAGCAGGAGGAGGGGGCTGCAGCGAGCCACGCCACCCAGGAAAAGGCTACCATCGGTAACACAACCCAGGGAGACATGCTACGGAGCAAACCGAGACGGCAGAGGGGTTTTTGCTATGACCTGAACACCCCTGAGCTCTGGAAACAGGGAGAGAAATGTGCAGCAAGAGGACTTGGGAGCCGCTCCCCTTCCAGCACCTGCGCTGCAGCCTCACGGGGAGACGAATGCCTGTTATTTGGTCATTTTAGCCTCTTATTTAGTCTGTTTTGCACTGGGAGGACTCCTAACTCTGATTTAAGACCTCAAAAGCACCCTCAGGGCGAAGGAAGGACAGTTTTTAGCTTCTTCCTGCTAGGGAGAGAAGGGAAAATAGCATCCCTGCCTCAGCACAAACTTCATTAAAAACGTCAAGTGCATCAAAAACCATCCAGAACAACGAAGGAGAGAACCAAGGCTACAAAAAAACTGTCAGGAGGAACCAAACCACCGACTCCTCAGAGACTCTCACGTGCCTGGAGGATCCAGATTTCAAAATAAACTTGCAGAGGACATGTACCTAATAACGACCTTCGGTTGTTTAACAGATTTTGCTGTTGTATTGCCCAGCACCGTTTCCAAATTTCACTCTCCGTTCATACCGCACACGAGCGTAGCTCTCGAATCTCCACAGCTACCCAGAGCTTTTTGGCCGACACGGGTTGTGTCCTTCCCCGGTATAGAAGCACGGCTCTAAAAAATCAGCTGAAACACGGAGTGGTGTTTCTCTGAAGGCCGCGTATGGATCCCTCTTCTCCAGATGGCAGCTGACACCTGAGAACAAGGGAACTGTTCTGGAGAAGATTCAGGAGTTAATAATTTGGAAAAAACTACGTGGGCTGTGAGCTTTAGGAGGTCATTTTGTTTAAAGAATAAAAACCAGGAAGAATACGAGAGAAACCGCATATGTAAAATACAGTCACTGTACAGAGAAAAGGAGAATTTATCATCGGGAGCCACTTGTTGAGACGATCAAATGTCGTCACCAAAGAATTGAGGAGGCAAGAAACCAGGGCTTCATGTAAAATAAATGTTCCATTCTTCTTCCCCTCCTCTTGCAGACCTCTGTATTTACGTTACACAGCATTTGTTCCTACAGCCGCAAAGAAAGGCATGCTGCTAACGGCCTCACCAGAGCTGTGAAACGGCACTGCACGGCTGCGGCAGGCTCGGGCACGAGCAGCGTGCGAGTCCAAAAAAGACACTTTCCATTTACGGAAACCAGAACATTTTTTCCTCCCCATCTTTCTTGTAGGCCCCCTTGAGGTACCGGAAGGCCGCTCTCAGGTCTCCCCGGAGCCTCCTCTTCTCCAGGCTGAACAGCCCCAGCTCTCTCAGCCTGGCCTCACAGCAGAGCTGCTCCAGCCCTCTCAGCATCTGCGTGGCCTCCTCTGGACCCTCTCCAGCAGCTCCACGTCCTTCTGATGCTGGGAATTCTTCTTATTTCTGGGAATAAATACCCTAGGGCCTGGAGATCAAACTAATGATGGCTGCTCACCTTGTACAAACAGGATAACGTTGCCCCGCTCCCCTGGACAAGACAACCCAAAAGGGCTGTGAGGACGTTCGGAGACATTGTATTCAATATGAAGCATCAAGGTAAGAACAATTATTTATTCTCCTGAGCCTCACTGGGTGATCGCTGCTAGAGAAGAAGATGGCTGTGCGCTGTGAGCTCTTGTTTAAAAAATCAAAGTTGATGAATGGGAAAATTACAAGATTGGAAACACCTTGTGATGTAGACGGATGCGATCTCTCCGTCAAACGCATTTGAAGCCTCCTCTGAAAACAAGAGCAAACTGAGTTTTAATTAGTTTTGCACACATGAGGTGTGCACAGAACTTTCAGGTGGCACAGCTTCAGTTCGCTGAGCGCAGCTGCCGTTTGCACCGCTCCAGCTTACCAGCGTCTAAAAATCCGAAACGCATACTTCTATGAGATGTTCCTTCACGTTTGCAAACCGGCGCGTTGACTCGGCTCGGTCAAAAGTGATTTATTACTGTCTGTAGACATCAGAGGGAAGCAAGAATCAGCGCACTGACATTAACTGATGGAGGTAATACAGACTGGCAAGTCCCATTTTGCCGCTGCATTACGTCGCCAGTCTCTTGACTGTGGAAGAGGAGGAAAAAAAAAAAAAAAGAAATCTGATATTGCTCTCTCCAGGCACGCAATTTCAGAAAACAAAGCAGACAGATCTGATGAGCTGCCTACAAACAATTTTTCAGCTCGCAGTTAGCAGCTTCGTGCTGCGTGGTGCGATGAAGCCAGTTTTCCCCAGCAAGCCCGGCGGAAGTTTCAGTATTCCTACTGGAATTAACAGCGCATTAAAGCCAAACTTATCAAGTACCAGCGCCCAGGACAACGAAATCAGACCAGGAGTTTTGACTTGGCTGGGAAACTTGGCACGTTTGAAATGATTTTCACACGGCGAACGCTTGCTTTCACGGCCACACGCCAGGGCAACGTCCCGCGGACGCTATCAGGCGTTTCAAGACACAGGAGCCCCATCGCGGGCACCTGACGCTAAACACGTTTGCACAGCGCACCACTTAGTGTAAGAACACGTCCCAAAGAGTCATCCAGGTCTCACCAAAATGCCAAATCACGCACCACTTATTTCCCTTTCTGTAGGGAAAACAGCATCGTCCCCTGGGGTCACTCCTGGGGGGAAACCCAGGAGCTCTGCTGCGAAATCGCCAGCATTAAAGATTTTTGTTCTCACTTGCGCAGGCTAAAGGGCTGCAGCCTTTTCTCTCCAGCACGGATGCAAACGCTCACCCCCAGGCTTTTTTCCCCAGCTCCTCATTCAAAACTTCTCCCAGATCTCAGCGGAGTCAGGCATTTGTCAGAGTGCATCGCGTGAAATGGAGTCACCTTCCCACACAGCGCACGGGATGCTTTCTGCTTACATCCAAAACTCCTCCTCTCCTTCGCCGCGTGCAAAGCAGCGGCGTTCGTCAGCCCGGGCTTCACCGCAGGGCAGCACGTTTGCTCGTCCGCATCAGTTTGCCACAGTTTTTAAGCATCCTTGTGCTGCAAGGGCCATTTATTTGTTCCCCGGACCTCTTCCAGGGCAAGAGCTCCGAGTGCTTCGGGTGAGAAACTCACAAGAGTTGGAAGAATCCAGCCCTAATTCACACACAGCAGACACATGCGTGCCAAGAGCACCATCGCATGAATCAAGAGAAAGTTCACACTGTGGATGAAGATTAAAATTGCAGAAGGGAGCATTAGCTGAGGAGGAACATACACAAAAGAGCTGGAAAGGTTACGGGCAAGAGCTTCTGAAAAGCAGTAGAAGAAACAGAACCACCCACAAATCTCATTCGCTTTGTTTTATCTCTCCGTGAGCGCAGAGGGAGATGAGAGAAGGAGGAGAAGAAGCCAGGGAGGGTGCCACCGCTGAACTGTTACAGCGATTGCTGCTCTCAGGGAGGTTATTTACTCCTGTTCAGAGGAAGGCGTTGTGTTCGCAAGAACTCCCGTCTGTTTCCCAAAGGTTATATTAATTTCTCTTCCTTTAAGCAGTCTGAATAAAGCTCTTTTCCACTTCTCCAAGCAGCTGCCTTCCTCCTACAACGTATAATTGCCCTGACGCTTCTCAAGGGTTTTAATAACGCGTCTACAACGTTAGATTGAACACAAGAGATCAGAAACCGCACCTTGCGCAACTCTCCAGAGCCTTCACACAGAGGACGGTGGTGAGTTTCCCCAGTGCACTGTGTTCGTCATCCAAGTACTGGAAACCATCGCACAGAGAAACGCAGCAGGGATACTCCAGAGTCACCCACGGGAGGAGGCCGTGCTCTCTAAAAATCAGTTTATTACGCTCCAGACGGGCAAGCCCTCTCCACCTGATCTCACGATTGAACACTGACTCTGCTAACATGATCCACCCTTTGGAAATTAGATTCAGATTAGATTCAGATCAGATATTAGGAAAAAATTTTTTACACTGAGGGTGATGGAGCACTGGCCCAGGTTGCCCAGAGAGGCAGTGGATGCCCCATCCCTGGAAACATTCCAGGCCAGGTTGGCCGGGGCTCTGAGCAACCTGATCTGGTTGGAGATGTCCCTGCTGCTTGCAGGGGGTTGGACTGGGTGGGCTTTAACGGTCCCTTGCAAACTTTGGACAACACCTCGCATCCAGAAGACCCAACCAAATCGTTGGTTTACATCAACGTGGCTCTTCGGACAGCATGACCACAGACGGCGGCGCTCCATCCATAGGAGCAGCCTCTGCGTGGGCACCAAGACAGAAAAATGAGAGGCAGACATCTCCCATGAGCACACACCAACAAGGTAACCCACTGACAAAAATCAAGCACACACCTCGCAGTACGGAAAGCAGAGCACAACTGAACGGCAGCACCAAACTCAAACACGTCCTCACCGATGCCTGCGAGACGGCACACCACCAGCCTGCGCTGCTAAAACATCCTCAAAGTTCAGCACAGGATGGAAAAAATAAATAAAATCACAAATGCCAAAAACCTGAAATGCTCTCAAGGCAGAGCACCGAGCAGGAAAAGAGGAAGATGTTCGTACACAGACAAAGCCCCACGCTTTGGGGACAGCAAATCCAAAATCAGCGTACCAGCCGCAACGTGAGGTCTGAAGCCGAGTAAGCAGTGTCACGCTGGGCCGTTGGCAAGGAGAGCGAGCTGGCCGGCAAAAGCAGTCGCACTTTCAGCTGCTCTTAAAGACTCCCCCACCGCCTTCCCCACCGCCGACAGCAACACAGCCATCACCGGGAAAGACCTGGCACAAGCCGCTCAGCAGTTCAGGAGGGATTTACACCTTTCAAATAAGCTATTTCATCCCTGCTACAGGACTGCCACTTTTCAGGTGACCTGACTGTGCTGGGAACCACCTGAAGGCCCACTAGCTACCTGAACCTAAAACACTGCTTTGAGGGATGCTGGCCCCCGCTCCCTGCTGAAGAAGCCGTTGCATCACCTAGGGCAAAGGCTGCTGAGATATTCCTTGGCACGTAATCCATTTTAGTGCTTAGGATTAATGAAAGGGTCGCTGGGGAACACTCCCCGCAACAGACGGATCCCATAGCCTGTCGAGCCGAGCCCCCACGGTGCACAGCAGCAAGACGGCATTAATGACGTTGCTGGACGGCCACTTTGGCAACAGTACAAAGCAACACGGTTCTCCTGCCTCATCTCTTACTGAAAGCCTGGGAAGAGCTAATGATGGCTATAGCAACAGATAGGCAATGCCTCACAAACATACCAGAGATCAGAGAATGGATGGAGAGCAGCCCTGAGGAGAAGGACTTGGGAGTGATGGTGGATGAGAAGCTCACCATGAGCCAGCAATGTGCGCTGGCAGCCCAGAAAGCCAACCACGTCCTGGGCTGCATGAAGAGGAGCATGGCCAGCAGGTCGAGGGAGGGGATTCTGCCCCTCTGCTCCGCTCTGGTGAGACCCCACCTGGAGTACTGTGTCCAGTTCTGGAGCCCCAACATCAGAAGGACGTGGAGCTGTTGGAGAGGGTCCAGAGGAGGCCATGAAGATGATCAGGGGGCTGGAGCAGCTCTGCTGTGAGGCCAGGCTGAGAGAGCTGGGGCTGTTCAGCCTGGAGAAGAGGAGGCTCCAGGGAGACCTGAGAGCGGCCTCCCAGTGCCTAAAGGGGGCTGCAGGAAAGGTGGGGAGAGGCTCTTCAGCAGGGCCTGGTGTAACAGGACGAGGGGTGATGGTTTTAAAATAGAAGGAGGTAGAGTCAGACTGGACATGAGGAAGAAATTTTTTACCCTGAGGGTGGTGGAGCACTGGCCCAGGTTGCCCAGAGAGGTGGTGGATGCCCCATCCCTGGAAACATTCCAGGCCAGGTTGGCCGGGGCTCTGAGCAACCTGATCTGGTTGGAGATGTCCCTGCTCCTGGCAGGGGGGTTGGACTGGGTGGGCTTTAACTATTTTCTGGCATTCCTGATCCCCCCTTCCACTCTCTTTTCCCCTCCCCAAGCCTCCCTCCTGGTGTTTTAGAAGGAGAAAATACCGAAGAACGCTTTTGCAACACTACTGCAGCAGGTGGATTCAGCAGCTACAGCCTTGAGCCCTGCAAGCATTTTGGCTGCCAGCCCTGCTCCTGGCCTCCGCAGCGCGCAGGGCGCACGGGGCTGCTCACTCGCTGCGTATCGGGAACGCAAGGGCATCCAGAGTATTCCATTACTGCCTGGCTTCCATCAGGGTGAGGGGAATCACCATCAGGAGGCACTCAGCTCAGGACCAAGCCTGGGAGATGGTTCCCATCCTCGTAACAGCGTCAGCATCTCGCCTGGCATGCCGGACCCCCTTTTCGGGGAGGGAGAGCGGACGATATCTGATCTGAATCTGATCAGGAGACTCATCCATCAGAGACTTTAGGGCATCTTTGGGATTTAAAAAGTTAGGCTGAGCCTTTCACTTTTGAGGGATCCACATTTCAGAAAGGGAAGATGCTTTCTCTGCTGGCCACCACCTTGCTTGCCAGCTTGCCTTTTGGTTTGATATTTATCTATCTGTGGTGGTCTTGATGCCTTTTTTTTTAATGAAATTCTACAAACATAAGGAAATAAGGATTCCCCAAGCAAACTAGAAGCAAAGAGTTACTAGAGTAGGGTTCAAAGAGTTATTAGAGTAGGCTTCGCCATTTCCAGCACATTTCAAATCTCAAATTAACGTTTTCAGTTTCCACTTCTGTGCGCGGATGACCCTGAAGCAGGCTAATACGAGAGGAAACGTTACTTTGGCCGCCTTGAGACAGCAGGATTCAAAAAGGAAATCAAAACGCCAGGAAAAAAATAAAACACAGGAACAAGTATGAATTGTCGACCTAGCACGTGCCTCAGGAGGAGGCACGCAGACCTCAGTCATACCCGCAGAAATGCCAGCTTAATTATTCCATGCCACCTAAAAATTTATACGATGCAACTCTACAAGCGCTGTTCCAGTGCCTCCTGCCTCGTTCAGCAGCAGAGACGTCTTTGCCGTGGTCTGAGCTGGGTCCGTGTGCTAGCCTAGGAGGAGCGGAAAAGCGAGGAGAAGGCGGCACAGCCTCGCATTGTCACCGGAGCCACTCCTGGAACCAGCTGCAGACAGAGAGGCCATGGGGGAAGAAACGTTCTCTCAGACTGGAAAGCAGAGGAAACATTCACAGCCAGCGTGACGCTTCTGAAAGGCACTGCCCAAGACCAAACCAGTGCACTTACTGGTCACGCCGGGCGACACCGCTGCTACCGCAAGTCACTCCTGCAGCCACAGCCCTCAAACCAGTACATAACCCCCTCAAACCAGTAAATAAGCCCCTCAATCCAATAAAGAGAAAGGGAATCCTCAAATCCCAAGGGGTGCAGAAGGCATTTCGTCTGGATGACCACCAGTAAGAGCCGCTGGGTACGGAGAACTCATTAATTTATTCCTGCTGCTGTACAGAAGGCCAAGCCAGCCGAGACGGGACGCGGTCCGGTCTCTCGCCTGTGCCACCCCGCAGCTGTAAACGCACAGACAGCAGCCCCTTAGCATTGCCATCAATTAATCCATTCATCCCTGGCTCCCGCCGGCAGGACAAACGACAGCGCGCTCATCCTCGGAGCCCAACTGGTGCCCAGTGAAGCCTGGCTGCTGGCAAACTGTGCTGGGTGCATTGATTACAGCAAGTGAGATGCAAACAGCTGCTCAAGCGCCCAATTAACACAAATAAGTTGATAAATGGATCCCCGCAGTTCAGAGGAGGGAAAAAAAAAGCTGAGATATTCCTTTGTATCTTCTTTATTTGGTTACCTTCAGGTCACAAAGAAACGCGTCCTCCTGTCTCTGCCCTCCCCTCTCTCCGGAGGCAGAAGCGATGGGAGAAACTTCACCGGGAGCTGAAGGCTCCTCCTCCCCCTCAGGTGCCCGGAGGCTCTGCCATTTGCTCCGTTCCCCATTCTGCACTGGAAGTGTTTGCTGTGACCCAAGCACCAGACAGGGGAAACTGGAACAAAGCCGGGATACCGAATTGCAGGTCTTCCTTTGGAGGGTTCAAGCATGTTCATGAATGGGAAAACCTTTTAGCATTTATTATATGCTTACCAAAATTAAATAATATTATTTTTTATTTTTACATTTTACAGAGGTAGATTCAGATTGGACATAAGGAAGAAATTTTTTACGCTGAGGGTGGTGGAGCACTGGCCCAGGTTGCCCAGAGAGGCGGTGGATGCCCCATCCCTGGAAACATTCCAGGCCAGGTTGGCCGGGGCTCTGAGCAACCTGATCTGGTTGGAGATGTCCCTGCTCCTGGCAGGGGGTTGGACTGGGTGGCCTACTCAATAAGCCAAGTCAGTCAGCATTAACAGCCTAGACCTGTTGTGTACCAACCGCTGTAAGATCTTATTCCAGGTCCTCCCATTCGCTCTTTTGCAGAGCAGCCTGGTAGCGAAAGGAGGACACGGAAGATTTACGGCTCTTTCTCCATCAGCTCTTATCTCCCCCCCACCACGTACAGAGGAAGCCCTGCGCTGCCGTGGGGAAGGGAATTAACGCTCTGCTACAGAGCAGGAGCCACGCGCTCGCCATCAGCATCGAGAACATGGACCCCACCGGTGGGGAAAACGGCAAATCGTTCCAAAATCTCTTCTCTGGAAAGCTCAGCTCTCGGTCCCAGAGCTGCTCAGTCAGTATTTTTTAATAGCGACGCATTTAAAGGAGATCAATTTAACCACACACCGCTCAAAATCTTCTACCTTGTACTGGTGTCAAGCTGTAACTCCATGGACACACACGGGTTACAGAGTCCAGATGTCCATCACCATTGCCCTCCTAATCTGTGACGGGCGATTTCCTTACATTTAGGAATCAATTATGAGCAATTATGAAGAATAATTTCTGAGGATTGCCCCAAAGTAGCTGATAGGGTAGCAAATCAACGTAGGAGCCCTACCTGCATCCTATTTACAGACCATTTGCCCGCAGATCCTCTCTCAAGATAGCGATGCAGGGCTCCTGAACAACATCCTGCACCATTTTCAGCTACGGTTGATTCTTTTTGCCATTTCTTATTGGAATAGTTGTCTTGGAGAACACACCTACTTTTTCTCCTGAGGCTCAGAACGGATTTTCTGGTTCACTTCTCTGTAATTAGATGTTTCTACAGTTCACTTAAGAGATATGACCCACAGATTGGACATCAAACCTGTAAATATGTATTATCCCAGCTTTGGGGACAGCATAGCTCTTGGGCACAGCTCTTAGAAGAAAGGCCTAGGAAGGACCAGAACAGTTCAGTTCACAGAAGCTGGGGAACCACTGGAAAGCAAGTCCCATGGTCAGGTGAGTCAGACCCACAAGGAAAGGAGGGTGACGGATCTGCTCAGGAAGGGCAGGAGCTCAGCGCTATTCTCCCTCCTGTCACCAGAAAGGGTGGAAAGCTGCAGATGTAGGCAACGAGGCGCAGAGGACTGGGACCAGTTAGGCAGAGATCAGCAGGGAGACTGGGAAAGAGGAGTTGGGTAGACTTGCCAGGTCTATCTCAGCCCACATCTCTCCCACCTTGGCTGGGGGTGTGGTGAGGAACCGTCCTGTCAGGAAGCCACAAGACTTGAATCCTGCTTGCGCTCTAACCTATAACCCCGCCTGAAACCTGGATCTTTTGGGTCAAACTCCAACACAGCGATCCCGGAACGCGGCGCTGGCCAGAGGCAGCACACGATAGAGGAGATCTGCGCTGAAAGTGAGGATAGACAGAACGAAGAGCTGCTTAATAATTCTGTTTGATTTCACAGCCTCAATAGCGCTCTTTCAACAGTTTGCTATGCAAATTTAATTGCGCACAAGGACTTAATATTTACTTTTCACAGGCAATTGAGAAAGTAAAACTCGGTCCTATATTCACATGAACTCAGAAGATAAGAGCACACCAACCAACCACGGTTTAACAGGAGCAACCACAAACCAGACAGTGCTGTTCCACTGTCCAGGAGCACAAGGGGTTTCCTTGCTCAAAAGCCTAGGAGAAAGCCTAGGTTCACACCTAGTTTGGGTTTTTTTGGTTAAAAGCTGTCTCTCTCCTCTCCGACAGCATTTATAACAAATCTGAGGAGACCCGGCACCCGATGAGGCAGGAGAGCAGGACAGGCTCAGCTGTCGGGAGAAGAGCTGCTCCACCACCGTGGCAGACACCAGCAGAACCAGGAACCACACTTCAGTGACACAGCAGCTACGCTTGCTGTAGCATTAAGGTGCTAGGAAGATGCAGAACCTTCTCCCACGGCTTTGAACCCTGGCCAGGACAATGCTTATCACCAACACAGTGCTACAGCTGTGTTTGAGCTCCTTACCCTCTTCCGCTGCTCATCAGCAGGTCGAGGGAGGGGATTCTTCCCCTCTGCTCTGCTCTGGTGAGACCCTCCTGCAGCACTGGGTCCAGCTCTGGAGCCCCCAACATCAGAAGGACGTGGAGCTGTTGGAGAGGGTCCAGAGGAGGCCATGAAGATGATCAGGGGGCTGGAGCAGCTCTGCTGTGAGGCCAGGCTGAGAGAGCTGGGGCTGTTCAGCCTGGAGAAGAGGAGGCTCCGGGGAGACCTGAGAGTGGTCTTCCAGTGCCTAAAGGGGGCTGCAGGAAAGGTGGGGAGAGACTCTTCAGTAGGGCCTGTTGTGACAGGACGAAGGGTGATGGTTTCAAAATAGAGGGAGGTAGAGTCAGACTGGACATAAGGAAGAAATTTTTTACCCTGAGGGTGGTGGAGCACTGTCCCAGGCTGCCCAGAGAGGTGGTGGATGCCCCATCCCTGGAAACATTCCAGGCCAGGGTGGCCGGGGCTCTGAGCAACCTGATCTGGTTGGATGTCCCTGCTCCTTGCAGCGGGGCTGGGCTGGGTGGGTTTTGAAGGTCCCTTCCAACTCTAACCATTCTGGAATTCTACGATCTGTAGGTGCCAGCGGCAAATATCAGCTCTTAGGTTTTCCAGCTGCTGGTCTACAGAGAGTTACAGCTGCACACCGTTCCTCCGGCTTCAGAGAGAAGAACGAAGTTCTTGCTATTGACACGCAAAGATGGAATCGGTGTGTCCACAGCAGTCCTGAAGCCGCTGTGAATGTACCAAATAGAAATAAGAGAGAGGTGACGCATCGGGATGAGAAGGGGATTTTCCAAAATACCTGCGACAGACGCAGAGCACAGAGGAAACCAGCCACAACGAACACTTTATATCATTGTTTTCTCTGCAGGAGTCAGGAAGGCAGAGGCTGTGCACAGAAAGCAAGCCTGTGCAAACACACGGAGCCACGCGAGACAGAAGCGCTTGCTTCCCGCAGAACCATTTCCAAATAGCGTGAGCTCTGCCCGTTTCACCTGATGACGGTTCGCGTTCATGTCCTGCAGCTCTGATCTATAACGAGGAGGCAGCTACGCTCTGACCAAGCACTAATTCTATGTGATTGCTCTTGCTGACACCAAAAAAAAAAAAAATCCCAAAATCAAAGGCAAATCGTGCCATCACTCAACATCTAAATAGCAGATTAAGCAACCTCAATTAATGGAGTGTCTTTTCCAATTCGCCAGTGCAGATCCCTAAAAATCACAGCCCAAGCTGCACGGCACAACATCCTTCAGAGAAGCAAAATGAAGAAGTACTGTTCACACAGTCGTTAAACTTGGGGGGAGGTCAGTTTGGCACTCACAGCAGAGTTGCTCCAGCCCTCTCATCATCTTCGTGGCCTCCTCTGGACCCTCTCCAACAGCTCCACATCCTCCTGATGTTGGGGGCTCCAGAACTGGATGCAGCGCTGCAGGTGGGGTCTCACCAGGGCAGAGTAGAGGGGGAGAATCCCCTCCCTCGACCTGCTGGCCCCGCTCCTCTTGATGCAGCCCAGGATGTGATTGGCTTTCTGGGCTGCCAGCGCACATTGCCTGCTCATGTTGAGCTTCTCGTCCACCAGCACTCCCAAGTCCTTCTCCTCAGGGCTGCTCTCCATCCATTCTCTGCCCAGCCTGGATTTGTGCCTGGGATTGCCACGACCCACGTGTGGGACCTTGCACTTTGCCTGGTTGAACTCCATGAGGTTGGCACGGGCCCACCTCTCCAGCCTGTCCAGGTCCCTCTGGATGGCATCCCTCCCCTCCAGCGTTTCCAGAGCAGCACACCAAGCCACAACGAGGAACGAGAATTAGGAGGATGGGCTGGGTAAGAGCCCAAGCTCATGCTGCCCTGGGTACGCAGACGCTGACCGACTCTGGGTATACACCAGCGTCGGGCGCGACAAGGCAACAGGTCTCCATCACTTGCTGAGATCAATTTAAAGTATTTCTGAAAGCTGAGAGAGATTTTCCTCCCGAGAAGTTGTGTCATCACTAAAATAAAATTGCATGCTTTACAAAATGAGCGCTTGCGCTGGCAGAAAGCAATGAACTTTACAGATTGGGATGTTGCTCCATGGCAAATACTACTTCTGCTCGCCAATCTGATGTATTTTAGTCAACGCAAAAGCGAAAAGTTATTTTTCATTTTTGCTGTTTTTGCTCATTTGGAGAATTTTCCCAAGGCCAATTTGGAGAAACTGCCAGTTAGGTAAATATTTTGTCTTCAGAGCATATGCTGCAACAGACACAAACAGAAACACACGTTCAGGAAGAGCCGACGCCAATAGCTGCTTAGTTATTTTGCTGCCTGAAGTGGCATTTCACCTACTGCAGCAGGGAACGGCACGTGCACGCTCTCACACCGGCTTGTTTCACCACATTCCTTGCCTCGGCAGATTGTCCCCACCTCGGCTCCTTCTAACTAAAACTGTGATGGGCATTTGTGAGGAACAGAACGGAAGGATAGCTGGTTTGAGTCTGCTTTGAACCTGAGCCTTACTTTTTCTCTCCTTTTCGTTGAGTCCTTGTCTTTATTCCTACGTGAACACCGACTCCCCCCACCGCAGCGGCAACTGGAGCCCCACTTCCAAGGTCCTTCACAAGCCAACACCTCCACCAACACCACAAGGAAAAAGAAGAATAGATGTGAAGAAAACTCTGGCACCCTGCTTGGCGTATTACTGATAGGCTTGTTCTCCAGAAAAGAAGAAAAATCGAGATATTGGAGCAACGTGGTGGTCCACTGAAAAGCTCCACTGAACTGCTCTCCGTTCCTTCCAATCCCCTTAGAAAACCAGAGCTCAAAAACCCTCCCAGGCACCTCACTGTCTGCACCATCACGGCACAGACCTTCCAGCCTTCTTGGAAATCCACACGGAGCGAAATAAAGCTTGTTCATGATGAAACGCAGCGCAACGGAGAACTAATCCAACTCCCCAAATCCTTCTGCTCTCTCAGTCGCACCATCAGGACCAGTCTCCTCACTGCTCTGGTTTCACGGGGAGGTTCTCACTCATCCTTGTAAAAAACACCACAACAAAAGAAAAAGAGGTTACCTCCCAAGGGCAGATGGCACTGGCAAGGCACGCACATGCTGAAGGGAAATCCCCAATTCAGAAAGACGCACCAGGAACCCGAATTTCAGAGGACGCCTCGGATCCCAGCAAATGCTTATCATCTTCTCCGCTTGGACCCATTCAATTTATCATTTTGGTTTTGTCTTCAAAAAACTAAACCGGATAGGGCACGTATTGTGTTTGCTGGATTTTAACACCAACTCACGCAGCATGTAGCAGAACATTTCCACGTCGTCGTTTCTCAGACCCCAACCCAGGACGCTGGGCACCAGCACTAATTGAAGAAAACACCTTTCATCTTCCTGAAGAAACCTGGGAGCACGGTGACTGCCTCAGGCTTGCTAAGTTACGATAGCTGCACCACGCAAAGATGTTTTCACACGCCTCCCCAGTCTCTGGCTCGTCTCCGGTAATGAAACCGGTGGGAATCCAGGGAGGGACGCGCCTACAAATGAAGCCCTGACATTTCTTCTGGTGGGCGACAAGCAGCCCCACAAAAAAAAAGGAAAAAAAAAATTGAAAAAGAGGCAGTATCTGTCAAGAAAACCTAGCCAGCTTTTCTTTTTATACGGCTGTTTGCCACTCCTCCGTGCAGTCAAGAAATTTATTGGTAAACTGAGGTTATTTGATAAAAACTGTTAATTCGATTGATCCGAGCATATTCCACTGCCAGTACACAGCATTTCAAGATGCAAACCTGAGGGCCTGAGAAGCCTTTCTTCCTCCCTCTCTTGAGCAGAACCAATAGTTTCCCTTCTAAGAGGAGGTATTTTAAATTGTCGATCCTTATTCTTTTGACGGTCCCACCACACGGGAGCCGGTGGAGCTCAGCTCCTTCTGCTGATGACGAGTGTTCCCGTGAGACTGCCACGCGCTGCCACGCCGGGCGCTAAACGGACGATATGAGAAAGGATGATACGAGAAAGGACAATATGAGAAAGGACAAATTTACCACACAAGAAGTCTGAGAAATCTGTTGGACGTTGGCCTTTCCCACTCCTAATTTGCAGTTTTGCAGGGCTGGGAAGTCAGGGGGACAGCTGCCGCTCCAGCCGGCAGGGATGATGACGGGATCACCGGTGGTCAAAGCTTTTCTTGTTGAAACGAGTTTTTCTGCTAAGCACAGCTAGGTTCTCTCCACCCTGAGTTGTTTCCACGCCGTCTCGCATACCCTTTTCCAACGGTCTCAATACGACCACGCAGAGTTAACGGCTATGGTGATGGAGGGACCCTGCGGAAGCGGGTGGGAAACGGAGGTGGGTGCCTGTGTCGTAAACATACTGATGTGCCGTATCTCTTCCAAGGGAAAAAAAAAAGTAAACCAAATAAATTTTAAAGAGAGAGAGAATATGTCCTCTGAGATAAAATGGATGGTTGTACTTCCGGAGATTGATGAGACTTGTAAAGAGAGGCAGCTCAGTATACGAGGCAGGTGCCATAAATAAGGGGACAGATAAAAGTCTGCGCTGCCGGCAGAGCAAGACAGAAATGAATACAGTGCTGTGGCTCCACAGCTCCTCGGGGAACGGCTCACCAGAAGGTGACCAAGAAAAGCAAAGCCTGCTCTCGGCAGGCGAAGGTCAGAACAAAAGGTCTGCACCTCTGATAGAAAACGCTTCGGTGTCTGCAAATCAAAGAGTTGGAAATGGCGACTCCAGATAGCCTAGCTCCAGGTCAAAAACCAGTGAGATCTACTGCCCAGAAACTCATATCTGCTGGTACCTCGCGAGGCATTCACGCAAAGCCAAGGGCAGCCAGAGCCCGGCGGGGGGCGTCTGGAAAATCACAGCTCTGTCTGGGGAACGGAGGCGGTGTCGGTGAAATCCAACAGCTCGGTCTCACTTTCAGCCATCGGAATTTGCTCGATATTCAGACAAAACTCAGAAAGTGAGAGCAGTTATGAAGCCAGCAGGAAGGGCCCTGTCAGCAAAACCGGTCATACAGGACAGGGCCTTCTCCTCGGAGTAAGGAGAGCAGGGGAGCGCAGACTGGAGCAGCCCAGAAGGAAGGGTTCACTTCTGGTCGGTGCCGCGCTCCTCCTCCAGACTAAATGGGATAAAAAAGGGAGAGCCCAGCTGAAACGAAGAGGCAGAAGCCAACCCAGATGCTGAAGAGCCACAGATGTGTAACAACACCCTTTTTAATGCATTTCTCATCTTTTTGCATGGTGGTTGCATTGTTACAATTCTATTTTTAAGCAGTCTTTTTTTTTTATGTAAAAACAAGTGACAAAGCCAACTTGGAGCAACCCAACATACAACAAGGATTTCGTTCAGAGCAACCCTACCTCCCTTCCTTGTTCTTGAAGAGCAGTAGAAAATCAAATCGCTAAACTTTCACACGGACTTCACTCGATGGATGTATTGAGGTGAAGGGTACGATTTTTGCAGTACAAGCTGCTTTAACTCAGCACATCATTAGCAATTCCTTGATTTTCTTCATCTTCAACAAACACCCTCACTGCTGGTGGAGGTGATGACTGGTGTCTTTCCAAAACACTCAAACAGAAAACAGAGTCATGGAATCACAGAAGGGTTTGGGTGGGAAGGGACTGTTAAAGCCCACCCAGTCCAACCCCCCTGCAAGCAGCAGGGACATCTCCAACCACGTCAGATTGCTCAGAGCCCCGGCCAACCTGGCCTGGAATGTTTCCAGGGATGGGGCATCCACCACCTCTCTGATAAGGAAGTAATTTTCAAAGTAAGATCAAAGCAATCTAAACAGATGAATAAACGTAGATGACAACAATGCCTCCAAATAAAGACATCCAAAACGTCGTCTGCAAGCGGCAGTGGCTCCCTGCTAGAGACAGCATGAGCTTCTCTGCGCTCAGAAGTTATGCGCACCACGTACGCGGCTGGGTTTTCGCAGACACATCCTCTGATCTCACACTGCTCCGTCTCTCCTTGTACAATCCCTCGTTTGTGCATTTCTGCAGACCATCAAGGCTCTGAAGACACCGCCACCACAACGAGCTTCAAACCAGGCTAAAAAGGAATTCCACGCTAACGAGCTCATACGATCGCTTTGTGCTTTACGACATACCATTCCAGGGACAAGATGATGCTTTGATGGCTCTTTAGGTTTAAAATATTCATCTTTGAAGACTTTTAAGTAACAATCTGCTACGCTGTGCTTAAAACCGGTGTAAACAATGCCGTGCTGGTGGAGATGCAACGGTAGACAAAAGCCAAAAAGCACATTTTTTTTGTTTTTGGTACTGGTAAATTAGCCCACCACCACGTCACTCCTGGGCTCTGGAGGGGACAGCAGCAGCCCAGCCCTCCACGTAAAAGCTGTGTCAATGATGCCTACCACCCTGAGCAGGAATGAGTACTCCAACCTCAACACATGTAAAGGGAAAACAGGAAAATTAAAGAAGTCTTCAAATGACCTGAAAATTACTCTTTTTTTTTCCCTCACTGGATTAATTCCTCAGCAGTTTCTTTTATTACTATAAACACTGGCTTTCTCAGATGTCCCCACCGCAAAGCAATACTGATGACCCAGATGTCCTCATAGCCACAAGTCTTGAACCAACAGTTGAGAGGACCAACATCTTTCAGCATTTTTCCCCCTGTACAACTCAGGGCAGTGAGATATCAAACCTGACTAAATCAAACAAAATGTTTTATGCGACGTTCAGCACGTTTTAATGACCTCTGGATTTCGAGCTGGCTGCATTAGGAAGACCAGCCTTACTCAAAATAGATATGGGCTTCACACGGAGAACAAGGTCACAGACTGCAGAGAGACCACACATTCAGAAGTCAAAAAAAAAACCAAAACAACAGAATTATGTTTTCTGCACTAGAGCCTCGGAAAATGGAGTCGGAAGATAAACTCTTCAGTTCAAAACTGAATTTTACTGTCAGTGTCACGGTAACACCAGCTATTACAGCACGTCACCTCACAGACAGCAGAATAACGCATCCTTTCTCCAGCGGCCACGCCAACAGTAAGTTGATGTTAGCTCCCTTCCCAAAATGCGTTCGTTGGTTCAGCGTTCTGAAAACGCAAAACGCCGTATAAAGATCAGCCACTTATTTCATGACTGAGGCTCCTGGTTAGCGGTGGTGCGTGTTCAACCGAGAATGACTTCTGCTCTGCGAGTCCTCTTCCAGTGAGCAACACGTATTTAGGAACCATTGTGTTTCTGTGCATCATTCAAATATTGATAATAAATAATCAAGTCTTCTTTTGACTGCCCTGTTTGTTCACCCAGAATAAATCATTGTTTCCAGGGATACAGGCAGAACGGCACCGGAGCAATACCTGTTCCCTTGCACAATGAGGCTGATGTTTCTAAGAGGCCTTCCCACCACAATTTTAACTAAAAGCCCTCGCTACATTTTCCTCGGGGAGGCTCAGTGTTTTTTCCATTTTTATCTTCAAGTCATCCTGTTTCTTTCACATTTTTCACAGTTCCTTGTGCAATATGGAACCAGTCCCCAGAGAAACCCCTCAGCCATGACTCCCACCAAATCTTTTTTGGACTCTGCTGTTCCAGGTTCCACTGCAGACAACTCCCAGCACACCCCAGTGCCGTTTGGTGCTACCACCACCAGCTTCAGCAAAATCTCATCCAAACTCAAGTCTGGCAGTAGATAACACAGCTTCGCACGTGTCCTGGGCTTCAATTCATTGACGTGGTGCCAACCACTTTCAAACCTCTGAGGCAGCTGGGGAAAACTTTTCATTTCCATGCACAGCTCTATTATTGCCGTCACGACTTATCCATCATCCGGCTAACACCTCTTAGGGAAAATATGACATTTAGATGAAGAGCTGAAGAGTGAAACGCTGTCCTGCAGGGACCCCCAGTGAAAGTTAACCCACCGCACTCCGACACAACTATGTACTGCGCAGCTAGACCCAACGCAGCTTTGCATGGACGCAGAGTGCCCTCAGAGTTACAGAGGGCCACAGCCAGCAGCAGCAGACCGGTTAAACCAGAGACAAAGCAGCAAGGGAAATGGAAACAAAACCTATTGTCCATCTTCTCTTCCATATTCCAAGCTTCACCCAAGACTATGAAAGCCTCGCGCCATTTTGACAAGGGCTCTCAAGTTACCGCATTAATAAACCATTTGTGTCTTTAATATCTATTTAAGTGTCTAACTGGTGTTACTGGGAGTGTGGTGGAACCCTGGCCCAGGTTGCCCAGAGAGGTGGTGGATGCCCCATCCCTGGAAACATTCCAGGCCAGGTTGGCCGGGGCTCTGAGCAACCTGATCTGGTTGGAGATGTCCCTGCTCCTGGCAGGGGGGTTGGAATGAGATGATCTTTAAGGTCCCTTCCAACCCAAACCGTTCTCTGATTCTATGTTTTTAATTTAATGTCATATATACTACAGGTGCTGTATTCAACGGACTTAACTTTGGCCAAAAAAAGGTTACCAACAAAGAGGCGAAATTCCCTCAGGACACACGGAGTAACTTTCCAAAGCACTCCTCATTAAACGTATGCATCCTATGTCCACAGGATTTTATAGGATGCACAACTCCCACTCATTGCTCCGAACTTAAAATTGGGCTTGAACCAGACTCTCTCATTTCAAACCTTTGATTTTTGCAAGGCTCAGAACAGAAGCATTCAGATTCAAACCCCAATCCCGACAGTTAAGTTGCCTCTCCAATTTCTGACTGGATGCAAGAACAAGATTAGAGGTTCTCCAGTCCCAGATCCGCCCACCTTGTCAGCTTCTCCACTTAAAACCAAACAAAACAACACAACACTCGCCACAATCAAGGTAGCAGCAACCGAAGAGGCTACATGCAGATCCTTCTGTACCAGTCCCATACCTTCACAGGGATGCTGTAGAGCAAAGAGAAAGCTCAAAACTTGCAGCAACTGGACAAAAATGAAGAGATCAGACCTAGCCGCTGCTACCCAACTGCCGTCCCGCCATCCCCGGTACAGCAACAAACGGATCACGTTCCAGCCCATGCTCCTTCCTAGCGGTGTTTTGCATGAATGACTCATCCCTACAAATGATAATGGAGCTAACTGCTCCACAAGCGCTCTGCAGCATGTCAGAACAGTAGGTAAGGACGTGAAAAATCACCCACTGGTTCAAACCAACCATTTCGCACTCTTCAATTGGACGAAATCCCAAATCCCCGGCACCGCTTGCAGCAGGAAGGTCTCCTGAGCCGAGTCGTGACAGCACGTTCCATGCTTTGATACGGCACAGGATCTGCTTTGCCTGAACCTGTGGGGCTTAAAAGGAGGAGAGACCTACCCCGAAGTCTTTTAGGGGGGTGGAGGCTCTCAAGTGTTCCCTTCACCGGCGCTGTACGGCACCAGAAGAGGGTAACCGGGAAGGCCAGGCAACATTGATTTGAAAAGCAATTTAAAAATCTTCACAATTTACAGTTCTCCCCCACTCTGCCCGTTATCTCACATATTCCATTGTAAGGTTAATTGCCTGCCAAATGGCCACTGCGGAGACCCAGGGAGCAGAAATAATTTACCGAGAAACTGATGTTCATGCTCCTCAGCTGTCACCAGGGTCCTCTGCATTTCTAAAAAGCATTCTTAGAACACAAGAGCCAGCCTTCAGCTTCAAGAAAACAAACATGCCAATCGCTGCCATTACGCCAAGCCAAGCTTTTCGAGGATGTAAGCAAGCACAGACCTCACGCCCCGAGGCAGGCAGAGGGTTTGGCGGGACACCAACTTCAGCTTCCCAAGCCATGGGGTCTGCCACGGAGGATGCAAACACAGCCCCCTTCCACGGCCCGCAGGGTCCTCCTGCATTTGGGGAAACCAGAGGGGTGGGCACCCTTGAAGAGCAAGAGGCTCAACCGCAGAATGTCATCGCTCTGAGACGGCACCTTCCCTGCTGGGGACAAGGAACGTGAGACCACAGATCTGACCTAACGCAGACATTCACAGCGACAGCCTCGAAGTTTTACATGGATACCTACAGCAAACAGGTAGACATTACTCCATATACTTCTCTAGAAAGACCAAAAAACTAAGTCAAAATTGAGTCTTGCCCTCCGTTCTGCATCCTTCTCTGAAAATAAAACAAGTTTTTCTGCTCTTGACAGGACGCAGTCTGAAGGAAACCAGCTCTGATGTCCACAGTCCTTCTGCTGCACTTATCCCTGCCCTCTCCATGGCCAGAGAGCACCTCATAGCCAGGAATCTCTGTCCTCCACCTTCCAACCATGCTGACAAACTGAGGAGCACGTAGATACAGATAGAACTTTACAACCCTCGTAAGTGGGCTGACAGGAAGTTCAAGGAAAACTAACAGAAAGAGAATACACATTCATAACCTAGGAGAGCAGGCTAATAAGTAATCAGAGATGCTAACACAGGTATCAGACCACCATCAACCAACAAGGAAAAGCCTTATTATCTGCTGCTTAAAGCAGAAAACACACAAGAAATTCTTGGAAAGATGAGCTATGAGTAAAGGTTTTCCAAAATCGCTTGCTCCTCCTCTTTTAAATAACAGAGTGTGATTTGACTGACAAAGAAATAATGAAGGTACTGTCAAGGAGGATACTTAAGCTGATTGATCACCTGTTTAAAGGCAATCCACCCCCCACACACACCCCCGCTGCCACGCAGAAAGCTCAGACACACAGAAAGTGGCAGTCGTAAAGTCAAAGTCCCACTGATTGCCTTCATTACCGCTTTGGGTAAGCATTATCCTCAGCAGATGTGGTTGGATCTCTCGATGAGAAAATACAGATAAAAACCTCCCTTGGCACAAGCCCTCTCACGATCCACCTCCTCTGAGACCTCTTAGAGACTATGTCTCCTCCCAGGCGGATCTGAGCAAGTCTTTTCTCCAGGGAAGCGGACAAGCTGGCAATGAGAACAGCCAGCAGTCCTGAGAAGCTGGGCTCTACCAGGTGTCCATCACTCCAAACTCTTCTGCCACAGTGTCTTCTCCCAGGTCGCAGCACGAGGGAAAAAACACTGGGTTTCATCTCCGCTGCGCTGGCGGAGCTGGCACACACAAATTCCCCACGTTGTCATCAATCTGACCTGCAGTACATTTCCTGCTACCGCCACGCTGTCCTCTTTCCTTGTCACCTCATCAGCTGCACGGTGGCCTGTGAAAACCATGCAGGAGTAGGGGCACAGAGGTTCCCGGCCGTCGGTGGTTGTGGATAAATGGCTATGACATTCCCCACGGCAGGAGCGGAGGGTTCCAGCAGACACGCACGAACGTCCCTCAGATGCTGCGCGAGCTGAAATGATTCATCAGCCTTGCTGGGCAGGTCGTCAAGGCAGGACCTTGCCCTGTGACGAAGACAAAGAGGCCCTGAGATGAGGCTTAATTTGCTCATGGAGGAAGTGTTACCTTCCAAACAAGGGAGTTATTTCCAACAGCCACTGCTATGGCAAAAAAAAAAAAAAATCCAAAAGCGAGCATGAAAACAAGAGTTGGCTCTTTCTTACCCAAAAGGGTAAGAGCATAAGGTCCTGATGGACCAAGCTAGAGACGCCGCTGCTGGGCCCACACTTGACATCCCAAACTCACGGAGCCGGCGTGGTGATGAGTGCCGGAGGAGAAACGTCCCCTTCCAAGTCGTGGGCATGGCAACAACACTCCTACACGAAAATGCCCTCACCGCAAGCTGCTGACAAGGGGTAGCATTAGCCATTTCGCAAGAGTCATGAAGCAAGACCTGAAAAAGCAACTACCATCTGTTGTACCTCCAACTTCTACGGTGTTTACGGCTATTTTTACTTTACCTTAAATACATACGAACATACAAACTCTCTCTCCTTATCTAACGGAAACAACTCAGCGATGCACAAACATGCCCACGGCGACGGCGATCAGCGCGCTCACTCGCACAGTTGACATCCCGCCCCTCGAACGAACGGCGAAGGGACACCGGCTGCACGGGCGTCACAGCTTCTCCCCGTCAGATGAGTCAGAGGAGCCCATCTGCTTAATAAACTATTTATGCTACAGCAGTTCTCACATACGGTCGTGTCTTACTCTGTAATATCTTTAGCACTTCAAGGAGGGACAGGGCGCAGGTATTTTGCTGTTTATTGCCGTAGCCGTGTGCCGGTTGCCTGGGAAACGGCCGGAGCAGGGAATGATATTGGCTACGTCGGCCGGAGTTTGCAACAGAGAAAAAAAAATCCCCTCCTCTCTCTATTTAATACGCCAGACTATTAAAAGGCCATTGCATGCATGAAGACAGCGTGAGATTACAGACGCCGCGTCGCCCGTTGCTGCTGAGCGTTGGGTTGACTCCATACATTGCCCCCATTGGCACTGTCCTCCCCCCGACGCGGTACGTCTGGCCAAACATAATAAAATCTGTAGCCTTTACGTAGAATTGTATGCCAAAACTCAACTCACAGAGCAAACAAGTCCTCTGTCCGCGCTCCCACCTGACTGCTGCCTTGCCGCGAGGCGCTGGGCTGCTTGCAGGGCATCTTCACGATTGCTTTTGACTCAATAGAGGTGATTAATAACAATAAACGCCAGTGATGTTTTTGGTTATTGCCTTTTTAAGAGAAATCAGAGCAAAACACGGTGACAGATGGCAGATATTAAAACCCAGAGGTGAAGAACAGAGGCATCAGCAATGAAATCCATGAGACGTGTCAGAGCCGCTATCCTCCGGAAAGCCGACAAGTTTGAGGCACTGCGTGAGGACCGAGGAATCCTGTTTCATACCAAATTCAAAACACGTGAGGAGGAACTCCAAACAAGCTCTTTACCTAAGAACCTTGCCTTCCTGGTGCCGTTTTACTGACATTTTCCTCTCTTAAAGCAAACAAGAACATTCACTGAAGCAAAGGGAGCAGAAAGGTGCTCCAGCAATTCCTGACGGCAGAAGGGATACGCAGCTTGCGCCAACAGCTGCCAAAGATGCCGGAGGAGAAAACGATCTGATTTCTTTTCCGTATGTGTGTCAGTCAGGAAGGACACCAGCAGGAACTGAAGGCCAAAGCCTTCAGTGCTCTTCTACAAACAAGGCCAACCAGCTCATTAGTGGATTCCAGACTTGGATATTGACGAAACGCTCACCTTAGAGAGCTGAATGTACCTGGTTTTAAAGGAAGCACGTATCTTCACCTCTGCTTCACTTCTGCAAAGCCAACTGTCACCAAATTTCAAGCTCGTCATGGCATCTGGAGGGACACTGAGCTGTAAGGAGAGCAGCCCGTCACAGCGCAAAGCCTTGAGGTCCTATGCAAACCTTTACATCATTTTTATGTAGTGGAGCGTCACAGTATTTGATGCGTAAGGGACATTTTAAAGGTAAAAATCAGATAAATTCTTATTTGCTCAGGTGCTCCAGCAAAGAGGTAGCCCAAAAACACCTGGGTATTTCAGCATATTTTCAGGACTCGGTGGGATTAAAACCTTCTCTCTGCGTTTGACCAACTGAAAGAAATGCCGCAGTAGGAGCCGGCATCTAATTTTCAGTTCCGCTCTCTGAACTCAAAACAACGTTTGATCCCGATTTCAATCACAGTGGTGTAAACCAGCGTAATTCCATTATGTAAAACCAGCGTGAGATCCTGCTCCGTAGCTTCACCTCCAAGAAGCAATTTTAAATTCTTGTTTTGCAATAAACCAGCCATTTCAATGCTCCTTAGCAGAAGAAAGGAGATGTCTAACGAGGAGTGTGTTTGCACTAAAATTAACAGCAGCGCTTTGGTGGTATCAGACAATCTGGACACAATTGCAATGTGTTGCTCCCTACAAAGCCCTAATCCCTTCTCTTGCGTCAAGCGCGAGCACGAAGACTTCCCAAAGAAGATCAGAAGGAACAGGGAGGGAGAACAGAGTGTCTACGTGTAAGTGGAAGGGTTTGGAAAGCCCAGCGAAAGACAAAAGGCTTCGAAACCATAGTGATGAATCAGATTCTACAATAAACTAAAAAAAGGCAGAGACAAAAGTGATGGAGACCATGGTTTCCACTTTGACAACACTGTCCAGCTTCACTGGACATCAAACTTCCACGACAGATCTGCCCCAAGCCCTCCGTCCAACCCTCCAATGATTTAAGAAAAACAAACAGAGGAAAATATTTGTATTTTATGCCTCTTTTCCATCGCACAATTGTGACAGAACGGCCAGCAAGAGCGAAGTTAGAAAAACACAGTGGCAATCCAATTGGTGCCCACAAAATTACAGGCTGTTAAAAATAAATCACAGTCACCTTACGAGTCGGGCAAAACGATCCGTCTCTGGAAACGAAGGAGGAAAAGCAGAATTTCAAACCCACTTACCAGTAATGGCTAAAAGCAGTGAGGGCCATCAAATAGCAAAACGAAAAAATCATAATTAAGAGCTCAATCATGTTTTAGCTCTCAGCAAAAATTTTGACTTCCAGTTAATTCCTAAAGGTCCTCTTTGAGCAAAGGAAAATAAAAGAACAAGTGAAACTCCGCAGAATCTGTCGCTTGCACGAGATCTCACCTCTCATGCAGAGAGGCACATTAGGATTTTCTTTCGGCGTTCGTGTAGATGGCAAATGATTTATTGGCAATAGCCAACTTTCCCGTAAGGCTCCATCAAACACCAGCTTTGAGGAACACAGAGATGAAGAACAGTTTTGTTTAAAAATAAGTATTATTATTTGTGTTTCTTGCTTTGCTGCTATGTTTTATTAAGAAATGCTGATGCGGTGATAATTGGCGTGCTTGGACTCCCCGCAGGTTGGACGCACTTCGGATCCAACACCGCATAAACTGCTCTGCGTAACCACACCGCGAGGGAGGAAAAGTCTTACTATTTGCTTGGGTTTGGGTTTTTTTTTTAAGAGTCAACGCCAATCCCCTCCTGCCAGGTTACTGCGCCTTTCTCTCACCATCTGGATTACCTGCTAAATTCCACCAGCAGCTCCAGTGAAGGGCTCTACACTGAATTAAAACATCCAATTGCAATAGATGACCCAGAAGAATACGAACGACGTTCGAGAGTGATGAAAGGTTTAGCAATGGTTACAAAGCGCTGCTGAAAATTCATTTCATTTCTCTCTCAGTTCATAGAATATTCAGACGTATTGATCCTCACGGGGTCCAGCTCAAACGTATCGATTGCCGGGACAGCCACGAGAAGCTAAGAGAACTCGAGGTTTGGTACTTGTTATTCACACAACTGGAAAGCAAAATAACTTCATTTCATGGTCACATGCATCAACTGTTCCAAAAGAACGCTCTCATTTTCTCCTCGAAAACCTGGTTATCCACACTGTCAGGGTTGAGCTGGAAGTTATAATTAGTTTCTTTCAGAAACTTTTACATCAAATTCTAAAATATATCATAAAAACTCTACCAAATATGTTGATTTCCTACCCAGTTCTAGCTTCCGTGCTCCCACAAGCCGTTTGCTACAGGCACCGTTTCAGAGACGCATTTAGATCATCTAATTTCCATCACTAGGCCATTTTTTAAAAATGACAGCTTGATGAATGCTGTTAACAAATAAACAATGGAAAAAGACAACTGATGAGAAAATTGGTCTCCTCAGCATCGGAGTAAGGTGTGGACTTTTTCCACTGAGACATATTACCGTTACTATCTGCTTAATTCCTAGCGAATGCGTGAAGAGCTGTTCAAAATACACCACCCACTCCCTCATTCTCTGACAAACACAGAGAATTCAACCAAGAAAAACCCCCAAAAAACCCTGCATGCACCCACATCTTGACTTTGTTTTATTAAACCAAAATCTTCTTGAAATGACACTGATGCCTCCCTGACCAGAAAAACCTTTAGATGTTTCCAGCAAAGACCCTTACTGGGGCCTTCTGCCTCCATCCCTCCACAGCCCCCAGATGATCACATCTTTCCCAGGAAAGGCACCCTACACCCTTACAAATGGAAAGCTTACTTCCAAAATTCAAGATTTCTCCCCCAGGTCAGCGAGGGAGCCCCAGGTTTTGACGAACAGCGGTGTGGGGAGAAAGCAAGGTAACGCACTGCAGAAATTCTCCGAGAGAATGAATTCCAGATCAGAAGAAAAAAGTGAAAGCTTCACATTTTCTGTCAGGAAAATAAATCTGAAGCTTTTATTTTAACAATAAGGTCAATATGCTGCTTTTCAAGGAAGAAAAAGTGCTTTAATTTGATAATTTCAATTCATGCTACTTATAATACAGCGTGTGCAACAGCCCACTAGAAAGAGAGGATAAAAGATTGCGGTTTGATGCTACTGAACAAAGTGAGTCAAAACAAAGAACTCGCATTTTGATGGTCTTCAGCTTCCAGAAACTGAGTATTTCAACAACAGCGAGTCAATAAAAGCCGTTTCCTTAAATCACTTGGATACTTTCTGCTCCAAAAATTATTAAAACAAGTATGCACCCCAACTATCTTCTCCCAGCAAAAATGATATTGATTGCTCCAAACTGTTTATTTTATCCAAGGCTGATGGTCTTGAAACGAATGCCGCGATAACTCTACCAAGTTTCATGTAACAAGAAAACTTTCCACCTGTGTCTAGTAAGTCTCATGGGAAAAAAAAAAAAAAAAAAAAAAAAAAGATTCTTCCCAACACAGCAGCACCACCTTACCTTGCCTGGGACTTGGCCAAACCAAGATCTACAACTACACGCAGTGGTGACCTCCCTCATCCGCTGACTGTGTGTGAAACGTGTCACAGGCTCGTGCCTGTGAGAGAAGTTTTGACTAATTTACCAAAACACCGCATGAAATACTGCACCCAGTAAAAGAAAGGCAAAGAAAAGCTATCTGAGAAAAAACACTTCAAGAACAGACAAAACCAAAGCACCCTAACTCTGCGGCAGGATGGAAACTTTCAGGAAGCACATGCTCAGTGCCCTCTCAGAGAGAGTTTGGAAAAGGAAATTCCACCAAAATCACAGAGTGGTTTGGGTTGGAAGGGACCTTTAAAGCCCACCCAGCCCAACCCCCCTGCCAGGAGGAGGGACATCTCCAACCAGATCAGGTTGCTCAGAGCCCCGGCCAACCTGGCCTGGAATGTTTCCAGGGATGGGGCATCCACCGCCTCTCTGGGCAACCTGGGACAGTGCTCCACCAGCCTCAGTGTAAAAAAATTTCTTCCCTTATGTCCAGTCTGACTCTACCTCCCTCTATTTTGAAACCATCACCCCTCGTCCTGTCACAACAGGCCCTGCTGAACAGTCTCTCTCCAAAATCAACCCTTTCTGTTAGAAACATATTGACTTTGTTAACATATTCAGATTTTAATTCTTTTTTAAACTCATATTTTCTTCCTTAACTCACAAACCAACATTGATTTAAGAAGAAATAACTGGAGAATTTTCCAAGGCCCACAGCAATCCACTATCAACTTCCACTCCCCTTTAATGGCAAGTGTCCACGCACTTTCCAGTGATGTTTTCATGTTATTCCGGGTGAAAAGGGAGAGGGGATTAAAGCAAACAAAACAACAGACAAAACCCCCACAAAAACTCCGATAAAACCATGCAGAAGCTGCGTTTTCTGACAATTTTAACTCCGCACTGCACTGAGGAGCTTCTTCCCTCAGAGGACAGAAACGCCTCGACAGCAGCTTGGAATGCTAGAGATGCTACAAGTGACACAAATGGACGTGTACACTTATAGAGAGGCATTAAAAAAAATCATACAATCTCTTAAAAGTTGATTTATACTGCTTTTAGAATAATTAAAAAGTATTTTGGGGCCTTGACTCATTTTGGGGCTGCACGGGGGCAGAATGGGCTCTAGGTCTCTGCAAGAAGGAAGGCCCCTGCCCAAATCCTCCTTGCGCCTTGGCTGGGACACCACATAGTTTGTTTTATTAGGATCAAATTAACGCAAACCAGAGTATAAGACAATTAATTAAGCTGACAGAAACCAAAATACTGAAAGCAAGTTTCTGCGGCCTGAAAATTCACTCAAGCAACTCTCTCTCCAGCATGGCCAAAGGGTAAAAGGGGGTGACACGACATTGACACAATGACATCGGGACACATCTGGCTTACACAGAACACTCAGCAGAAGCTATTTTTTCACATTAATTGGACATTTTTCTAGTAGCTGCTCGGGACTGAATGAAAAAAAAAACACCAAACAACCAAACCCATCAAAAACCAGCAAAGCAATACTGTTGGGTCGATGGTTTTCAAGCGGAGCACAGAATCATTACACCATCTCCGGGAGAGTCCGTGTACAGATTTAAAAGGTTTAAAATCCCATGCCGATCTGTTCCGAGCACCCTCGGTACACGCCGGCCCCCTCCTCCACCACGGCCATAAGGATGTGAAAGCTTTGATAGAAAAACTGGAGAGCCACCAGTTATTTGAACCCATACAAGCTAGACATGGCTTCAGGGTACAGTAAGTATTTACCTGCACACCCACTCCTCCGCAGAAACAGAACCTTGGAATAAGGACACGTCATTTATTAGGATAAAATAACACCCGGTGAAGACGTTCACCTGGAGAACACCTGGGAAGCCTGACAGAAGCAGCCACACGAGAGGCACCTCTGGCTATCAATAACCAACTACAACCTTTCCAGGTATCTTCTTCCCTCGGGACACAAATCGGATCAGCTTCCTCCCCAGGACATCTGGTCGGTATTTCTGGCCTTCTGATGGTTACCATTTCCTCCAGCTCGTGCTCAGAACAAGAGAGAGATGTTTCTCTCCATATTGGAGAGCCAACACTGAAAACGCCTCAGATTTCTGAACTTCACCTCGTTACCTTACAACTCTGCAGTTAAAAGTGAGATGGGTATTTGTGTATTTTTTCACTATATTTATTAGAAAACCTTTAACAGCCTTCACTGTATATTAATTGAACCAAAAACGTGGGCTATCTTGGAAGTCTCTACCAGAAACACACATTCAGTTTGTGGCTTTAGATCATATGAATTAAGAAGCTACAGCAAACTGAGAGCTGTGATCATGCTTCTGTTCACATTTCTTAGAGTTTTGGCACTACATTTGCTAATACACAAGTAAAACGCATTTCTTTATTTAAAACTAGAAAAAAAAAAAGATGCATTATGTTAGAAAACTTGCCAGGAACTTTCCTGAGGACACTTGAGGATCCTATAGAAACATCTCTTTCTTTGCTGGTTGTTTATTATTTATAGACATGGGGAGGTTTTGATGTGGGAACAATTCCTGTATTGTAGCTATCTTTCAGACTGAATTCTTGCCAAAATCTGGCCTTTTCTTGGTTCTTTGTCTACAGGCATGGGGAAGGAAATTCAGACAGTTTCAAAAAAAAAAAAAAAACCAGCGTTACTCTCATTTGCAGACAAACAGAAAAGACGACAAAGGTTTCGCTACCACAGATTTTCAAGAGAACAGATGAAAAGAAGAAAAAAGTCATCTTTCCAGTGACACTTGAGGAAATCAGCTCTGTAAAATAAAAGGAGCTGAGCTGCCTGGGTTTGTTTTTTTCCCAGGCTGCACAGTGCCTGTGACAAAAGCCGATGCAGAAACAAGAGGATGACCCATCTCATTCCAATGAACAGAAAATGCCGTACGTTCCATATGGTTTTACGCAATCTCTAATCAAAATACTAAAGAGGTTTTTGCACACCGGCGCTGCGGATTCAGCTCCCCAATAAATTATAAATTCCTGCTTCATTTTTAATCCAGCCTGTCACTTCTCTTTACGCCGATCATGCCTGAATTCTTCTTGTAAAAACACCTGCCGACGCCTGTCTGGCACCTGCATCCGAAGTTTAAAATAGGAGTGTACTTTAAATAAAGAAACCTGAACACCAAGCACGGAAATAATCCATCAAACTAAACCTGATTAGAGGCAGAGAGAAAAAAAAGAAAGAAAAAAAAAAAAAAAAGCATAAATGGAAAAATATTTTTCTGTACTGGATCCAGGAGCGATGTAACAAGAGAGTGCTGCCACTCTTGCTACCCATGTGCTCAGGACTACTTGGAAAAGTAGAGCAGTTAGAGTAAAAGCTGTAATTTTTGTCACAGAAACCGCACTTCGTGTAACTGCACAACAGAAATTTGTCCTTTTGATAGCTCGTTTCACGCTGAATTTGTGCACTCAACAGCAGGCACCCTCTCAGTATGGCCCTGTAACCACAGAGAGACAAGAGGGGACAGCACCGGACACTTTGGTCACCCTCTTCCAACGACACCCAAACGTTTTAGGGAAGGGGAAGATGCCACGAGAGGCAGACACACGCAGAGAAGTTTACAGCCAGGAGGACATCTCTAGTAACATACTGTGAGACCCTGTTAAGTACAGCTGATGTCCAAGCCATCGGAAGGACACGTGCGCATCCAGTGCAAGCCCTGCCTCAGGTTTACAGAACGTTTTCTCAGGGGGTTCAGCGTGGCCAAAAGTCAGCCACATTCTGCTTTAAAGGTGACTTTCCAAAACCTGCGCGCTTGCCCAGCTAATTGAACCAGAGACAAACCAGCAGGAACTAGCAAAGTCATAGAATTTTTTCTCCCTGTGTTTTTTCACTGACAAAAACCTAACAGTGAAAAAACTCTTCAGAGAACGGTTAAAAGGGATCAACAAATACCAGCTGCTAATGAAGTGTGTCGCTTCAGCTATCTCATCGCCTTCTGTTCAAGGACCAGGACGACTGCAAACACCTCCTGCGCGCAGACTGCAAGGAACGTTATTGACAGCGGCAGGACAGACACGCTGAGGCGACGGCGGCGTAGGCACAACAGCACAAAGATATCGCTAAAAACAAAACGGAGATGGCAAGCGCGTTTGTGCCTGGACCAGCCTCGGAGGAGGAAGATGAAGAGCGAGCATGGAGTGCAGGGACTCGTTGGATGGCTCCAAAGGAGGAGACCACAGTCTCCCTACAGCCTCAACCCAATGGTTCAGAGACAAGCAAACCACTCTCCCTTCACCGGGACCCTTCTCTCCTTTAACTAACAGAGAACATCTGCAGGATGCCACTTGGTTTCCACTCTCCACCAGGGAGAAAAGGGTAGCAAAATGATTTCTCTCCAGAACCTGTGGAAAATTAGTATATTTGACCTTCGCGTCCAATCCCTTGTAGGCTCACCTTCCTCAAGCATACTAGATGCCCTGAGCGGCAAAACGATCCTGGACTAGAAATCTAGATGGTTTAAGAAACCACACTGCGAAAAAGGCTCTTGGGTCCTCTGAGATGTGCAACAGAAGCCGTCTAAAACCATCACCCACTTAAGGCCTGGGAAAAGGCCATGTCCAGGAAGCCCGAAGGCACGCTGCTCAGCGCGAACACAAGCACGGCTGATCATACAGGAGCCACAGAAAGGTCTCGGCCTGGGGGGACCACAAAGCCATGGAGATACTGCCTGATTTTTCACTTTTACAAAAAAAAAAAAAAAAAAAAAAAAAACCATCACATGTCAGTGTGTGCAAAGCTGCAGAAATTATTACTAGTTTCTGTTATTAAAAACAAAAAACAATCAACTTTTTACTGGAGGGTTTTGTTTTGTTTTCTTGAGTAACAAAAACCCTATTGTTTCTATTCAAGGGCGGAAAATTTGGTGCCAAAGTAAGACCAGCACGTCTGAAGGCTTGCTCTGGATTTACACACAATAAACATTTCACCTAGTTCATATAAAGAGATTTTTATTTTTTTTTTCTCTTTTATCTGCCTCAAACACACGTTACTGCGCGGCTGCTCGGCACAATGCCGACAAACAGACTTGCTGAAGTGACAGATTCCTGCGCGAATGCTGGATCACCGTGCGGCAGGAGACGCGATCGCTCTCTCCCCGGGGATGCACCGTATATTCAGACGCCTTTATACGGCTGAGGCTTGGCTTATTTAATTTCCTTGGTGAATAAAGATATTTAATATAGGCGGAAGTAAACATCCCCAAGCCAGAGCCCCGCCGTCATCTGCCTGGCGTGGATATTCGTGCACAGGGGTACTCGCCCACAGACTGCCCTTGGGAAACAGGGAAAGGGATGGATACAAATCTCTGCCGGAAAACAAACGGGAAAGCAGCAGCAAAGGTGAGCTTTGCAAGGCCATGGCTGCTTATTCCCAAATGAAGCAGGCAGTCTCCAAACCTGAGGACGTTTCACGTCAACGCCGCTCTCCGGGATCCAGAACATGTTTTACGCAGCTTCTCCGTTTCTCTAAGGCGGTCCGCAAGGCACCCTGTGGCAACAGAGCTAACTGAGGCGCGTTACAACATTAATATTTCACACCAGAGCCTGCCCAACTGGTGCATCCAGCGGAGAGGGATGGAGAGAGGCAGCGGGATGGATAAGGAGCAGCTGGGCAGCGGGCCCTGACATGGGAGGCTTGGTCCTAGATGGGGCAGAGAAGCCCCCTTAGATATACCCCTCGTTAGAGCAAAGCCCAGGCAGGAGAAGCTCCTTGTCCTTCCCAGGGCCTCCCGCAGGACAGACAGGGCTCGGGAGCTGCAGCAGCCTCAACTTACACACAGACCACAGCCCAACGCCAAGCTAGGACTGTCCTCGCCACCAAACCCCCGCTATAGTCCCCTTTCCTGACAGGCTTTCCCAGTCAAGCTCTGTCCCCGGAGACATTCACACAACACCGCTGAAGATGATTCCGCCCGCCCATGAATTCACAGCACTCAAATGGTACGTTCAAGCACGTTTTCTTTGGAACACCGCTGAATTTTTGCATGGTAGTGTCACGCAGTATTTGTCGCCTGCCATGTCGTATACATACTGGGAAAGAGCGGATGTTCTCCCGGAAGGATGGGACTTGCAGTAGAAATCCTAGGTTCAGCGTGACGTAAGGACTGCAGGGGGCTGACACCCACCTCCGCCGTATCACACCCCACGAGTTACACCAGACTGTACCAGTGAGTAAGATTTACAAATAGTGTAGGAATTTCAGCAAGAAAGGAGCAGACGAGGAGATTTTGAACTAAATTAGCACACGGGTGCACACAAACACTGTAGTACTGTTTCCAGAGCAGCCTGGAAAAATGAGAAAGTCAAAGTGTAACGTAACGACAAAGGGACAAGAGGAGTGGCACCAGCTCGTTCCTCTTTCAACGGGAGGCCACGTGAAGAAAAATATTAAAATAAATGTTTTGTAACAGCAGTCACTATCATTACTACCCATGAATTTTTATTTTGCAAGCCCATGCAAAAAAAAAATAAGACTCCCAGACAAGAGAAAAATCCATCTTTTAGATGAGCTTGTCCTTCCTCCCACTGCTGAACGTGGACTTCCCGTGATCCAGGAAAGCTGTTCCCTCCACCCAGCAAAGCAACACGCACGAGCGAGAGAGGAGCCGGCGCGATGACAGACGATACCAACATCTTCATCCTGCCACGGCGGGGCCGAGAACGCGCAGCGGAACGGGTGCCGAGCAGCCTGCTGCCAGACGGTGCCTTCATAGAGGGAGCGAGGGGCATCGAAACGAGACCCAGACCAGAATCACAAACGGGTCACGTCACCAACAGCAGCAGCACAGGAAAAAAAAAAAAAAAATCAGTTATGATCTCCAGTGAAAGCAGCGTGCTCCCATCTGCAGGTGCCACCCAAAAATAACGGCACAGCTTCGAGCTGTGCCCGCTGTGGGCAACACACAGCCCTCTCATCCCCGGCATCAGCTCCGATGCACGAAGGGCCACAGCTTACCCAGGAATATAAAAGCTCCTCCACTCATCTCCACTGTCCTGACTCCAGGAAAAAAAAAAATAAAATAAAAAAAAAAATTCTCGCCAGCCTGCTCCCTGCACAGCTGGTGGGGTTTAACCCGGCAGGGAGCTGAACACCGAGCGGGGCGGTGGAGAGAATCAGGGAAAAAGGTAGAATTCAGGGGTTGAGATAAAGATAGTTAGCAAGACAAGAAAGGAAGGGAACT
The DNA here is from genome assembly GCF_036417535.1 of Chlamydotis macqueenii. Lineage (NCBI taxonomy): Eukaryota > Metazoa > Chordata > Aves > Otidiformes > Otididae > Chlamydotis > Chlamydotis macqueenii. The sequence continues at coordinate 16,685,166 of NC_141562.1, forward strand.
ATAAGAATAATAATAATGATGATGATGAAGAACACACTAAACAAGTGATGCACAATGAGACAGACAAGTTAAAAGGCGGGGGGGAGGGAAGCCCATCAGTGATGCAGCTAAGTTTTTTTTTTCTGCTACACTCTTTATCACAGCAATCACACTGCACTCGTACACAGCCTTCAGGGATTCAAACCCTTCGCCTCAAACCCCAGCCAACGTTTCCCACAGAGGAACACTCGGAAGAATTAATCCCGATTAATATTGAATAGTTCTTTATCTTCCAGTGCCTGCACAGCCTCTTCCTCAGAACAGCGCAGCTTTCGCGCGGTTTGCCCCGGCGGCATCGCAGGCGAGCCACGCCAAACCCAGCCTGGAATATCCCCGCAGGGGGGTCACTCATCCGTCACCCCCTTTCCGCAGGGATGCTCCCACACAGCATGTGCTCGGTGCTGCAAAAAAAAAAAAAAAAAAAAAAAAACCCACTTTGCCTCTTATTCCATCGTATCAGCTGAAATTTAAACTTACATCAGCCTCTGTTTGCTGTACTCACCAAGCACCACGTCTTAGCTGAGCTGAAAGTTTAAGTCTGGACTGAAAATCGTCCCGTGGCTCTGTCCCAGCAAAGGGACGAGAGCAGATGCGGAGCTGTGGATGGCAGGCGAGGAAAAAGGGGGGGTTTGCCCCAACCGCTACAGTTTTAAGGGTCAGGCCGATGCTGCATTTGGGAAAACAGGGGGTAAGGAGTTCCTCCACCAAAGGGAGGGCAGAAGAGAGAAACAAGGCTAGAGGAAGGACTTTGTCTTTAGGCAGTATGAATTAAACAGCTACGAAGAACCAGAGAATCACAGGATGCTTTGGGTGGGAAGGGACCGTTAAAGCCCACCCAGTCCAACCCCCCTGCCAGGAGCAGGGACATCTCCAACCAGATCAGGTTGCTCTGGTTGCTCAAGCACACCAGCATGGGTGAATCTTATCCAAACTCATTTGTTTAGTCTTAATTTAAGTAAACTTGAAACAAGCGGTTCAAGGTGTGGGTAGCCCTACCTAGAAAATCCCACCCCAACACATCGCTCTCGCTGGCCAACGGGGAAACCTGGATATTGCCACCAAAAAAAGGAATCAGGTCTCCTCCACACCTCTGTGGCTCTCTGTTTGCTCTTTCTTGCAAGATCTCCTTTCACAATTATAATTATTGTTTGCCTTACCACTACGAAAATGTTTAGGTCCTTCTGTAAAACAGAACAGTGGGGAAACGCCCTTGAAGGGTTATTTCCAAGGGAGGGTTGTGTTTACACCACAACCGAGGCCAAAGGCATGTAACACCCCCAAAACAGGCGTTCAGCGTGCGTTAAGCGCGGTGTGAAGAATCGTCAGCACACGCAACCTTCGCTGCCAAAAGCCAGCAGGCAATTTTCTCCTCTGCTGTTTTCCTTCCTCCCTACAGCAGCTCGCTGTTACTAGGCAGTAACATCGCCCTTCAGCATCCTGCCGTTTACCGGCTCCATATTAGCATTCACGTCCGTAAGGGCACGGTGGAATTTTTAACAGCGCAATGTTCCTTGGTCAAACTCTTGCAGAGTCGAGGCCGAAATACCAACGGAATCCAATTTCTCCCCGCCACGCTCCGGTCGCAGGCTAGCAGAACTGCTCCATTATTTTCATTATGAAGAAAATAAAAATAGCCTGCAGAAATACCGATCACTGAGTGCGACAGACCGATAAAATTCACTGAGGTGCCAAAGTATCCTCATAACGCATTCCAACACAGAAACGTGGCCACCACAGCCCGGTGACTTTGGACCAACCCAGTCGACACCGAAGGGCAACGGGTTCAACGTTAAAAATAAAACGTCGTAGAGGGCACCGAGGCTTTCAGCGTATCAGAGACATACACAACCAAAGATATTTGGAAGTGAAATTGTACGGTAGATTCCTACGCGACAGCAGAGAAATAATAAATGTTGCATCAATAAGGTAAACGTGGCAATCCACACACGGATAGGATTAAGTACGGCAAGTGAAGAGAGACAAGGCAACTTTGGATGGGAGTGCAAGATGTTTGCGACAGCCTTAGGACCCAGAGGAGAGGGCGAACTTTCATGGCTGTGGTGCAAAAACCTGCTTGCTATCCCAAAATATTCCCATAGTGGTCCAGGAGTCACTGGCCACCACCAAGCACAAAGCGGAGAAGTACTGAAAGGAGAGAACAGCAAATGTCAAGGACGAACAGAAAGGAACCAAGGAAAGGGGTCGTTTAGCTGAGAGGAAAGGAAAAACAGGGAAAAATAATAAAAAAAAAAAAAAACAGTTGAAAGAGGAGACGATGTTGTTGCTTTTAAGCAAAGACAGCGGTCAAGTAAAGGAGACGTGACTTCTGCAGGACATCAGAAACGGGAGAGAGAGACTACACCGTGGAGGGACTGGAACAGAGAGAAACACTCATCGCGTGAAAACAGCAGGTCCTTGGAAGATACTGGCACACACGTAGCACCAGGGAGTCAATGCCAGCGGCAATACGAAATATTTTCTTCTTCATTTCACAGGGACAAGGAGAGAAACAGGTGAGGAAGTCAATGATGCTTCCATCGTTCTAACATATTCCTGAGCACGTCAAACGCAAACACGCCAAAGCTATTTGAGAGAGGAAAACGGTAAAGGCGACAAGACAGCAACGATTTCAATTGTAGGTGTTAGGGGATCTCCTCAACAAAATCGCGTTTCATCGTGAGCGCTGGTATGAAACAGAGCTGATTCTCTCCACCGCTGTGGTTTGAAGAAGTTTATAGGTAGCATAAATCTTGTCCTAGCATAAACAGATGGCAAACGCATGAAGGCTTCATTTGGGCTGATGGTACGGGAAGATGAACTTCATCGCTGAGCTGAACCCGCCTCGGTGGTTGGGAGAGGGAGGTGCCACTCCCCATCTCCTCTGCTAGACTCCGTTCCCAAAATAAAAAAGCTCAACAGCCCTCCAAGTCCCCTACAGCAAACCAACCGTCTCTGAAACCTGGCTGTCAAGTGGTATCATCAAAGCAGAAGACCACGAGGAAAGCAGAGGCGCTCCTGGCGCCAGCCACGCAATCCAGAAGCAGTGGCAAAGTGGAAAATCACAGCCAGGACAGAAAGGGCAGCCTCTGCATTTCCTAAACTCAAGAGTACTCAAATTTAAGGTGGATAAGACAAAGGATTTTCAAAACGAATCCAACTTTGTTGCCAGCCACTTGGCTCATGATCCACAGCAGCTCCTGCCACTGCCAGGAACCATCACAGCTGGACCAGCCCACGAGCCCTGCACAGCGCTCCTTTCCCATCCCTATTTTTTTCTTTCCACATGACACAGAATCACAGAATCACAGAAGGGTTTGGGTTGGACGGGACCTTCAAAGCCCACCCAGTCCAACCCCCTGCAAGCAGCAGGGACATCTCCAACCAGATCAGGTTGCTCAGAGCCCCGGCCAACCTGGCCTGGAACGTTTCCAGGGATGGGGCATCCACCGCCTCTAACAGAATCATAGAGTCTTAAGGTTGGAAGAGACCTCCAAGATCATCAAATCCAACTGTCAAACCCTAATCATGAGAAAAAACCCTCAAAGCCATGATGTTGAAGAATGTCATGACACATCATGGGGTTTGGCACAATAATCAAAACATCTGTGCATGTGAAAATCATGAGAAGTAGCTACAACTTGGCTTGACCTGAAACATCTCTTTGTCCCCAGCCTGGAGTAGTTTCTGGTTTTGTCAAGATATGCCCTATTTTGGGTTGTTTGGGTTGTTTTTTTTTTCCTGTTGCATCTTCCTAAGATCCTAAAATGGATCTCAAGAAAGGAAGAGGTGGCAGAACGAGGAGAGCAGGACCATATGTGGGCAACCACGGAGGCGGGCGGTGGTGCAGCGGCCAGCAGACCAGCATCCGCAACCGGGGAACCACAGCCTGAGACCGCAGATGGGACGGACAGGCAGCACGGGCCCCTCTCGCTCACTCCCATCGCCGTATTTAAGCAGCATAGATCACCAGAGAGACAAAGAGACAGGGTTGGCTTCCTTTAAAAATAAAAAAAGGCTATTATTATCCGTACCAGCTGGATCCTATCTGCTTTTATTGCGACTAAAAAGCTGTCAAGCTGCTCTCCTTGAACAGCACACAAACCACCGTCCCCATTGTTTAAGCCAGAAACATCTCAGCCTTTGTTATCTTCCCCACCAAAGAAAGTTTTCAGAATACGAGGGCTCTTACGAGCTGAATAAAATTTTACACTATATTAAATTAATTCAACAAATCGGAGAAATCAGACCTTCCTCCAGCTAAGCGGTTCGCATTTATTCATGGGCTCGTTACAATTCTTTTCTCCACTGTAATACAATTATGTATGGCAATTAACCTGGCATTTTCCTCGCAGAATCCTTCCTTTTCAACCACCTCAGTGGAAGAGGCTTATACATGTCTCCACAACACATCCACGATTGTTCTACCCCGCATCTCATTCAAGATAGAATACGACGCTTTAAAATATATCTAAAACGATTGAGAGCTCTGCAGATTGGGCAGCCCTTTCTACCGTATCCCTGTGAATACCATCAGCACATCAACCACGAGCAAGTGTTTTTATCGCTTATCTGTGCATCTGTGCTAACACCGCACGAGCCACGCAGAATCAGACAGCATTGTACGGTAGCCACAACAGCGGCTTTTCAGAAGGAAGTTTGCCATGCAACATTTCATAGAATCACAGAAGGGTTTGGGTTGGAAGGGACCTTCAAAGCCCACCCAGTCCAACCCCCCTGCAAGAAGCAGGAACATCTCCAACCACATCAGGTTGCTCACAGCCCCAGCCAACCTGGCCTGGAATGTTTCCAGGGATGGGGCATCCACCACCTCTCTGGGCAACCTGGGACAGTGCTCCACCACCCTCAGTGTGAGAAATTTTTTCCTAATGTCTAATCTAAATCTACCTCCCTCTATTTTGAAACCATCACCCCTCGTCCTATCACAACAGGCCCTGCTGAACAGTCTCTCCCCACCTTTCCTGCAGCCCCCTTTGGGCACTGGGAGGCCGCTCTGAGGTCTCCCCGGAGCCTCCTCTTCTCCAGGCTGAACAGCCCCAGCTCTCTCAGCCTGGCCTCACAGCAGAGCTGCTCCAGCCCCCAATCATCTGCGTGGCCCTAGAAAGAGGGGGCAGCTGCCCTGCTGCCCGTACCAAAGCCGTTCTGCGCACACACGTGCATTTCCACAGAGATGTCAAGGGAGCCGCAGTTAAATCTTCACATTTCCATCTCCTGCGCGTAGCACAAGTTGTACAGAGAGCGTCACTGGTGACCCAGCTTCTTCAGAGGCGCCTAACAGCTACAGATGGAATTACTGTCCTGCTTTGCCACACTGAGAAATAACACATCTGCATGCAAAGACCTGGAAACTCTGCCCACACCGACTGTCCTCTTCTACGTGCAATTAGCCGGCATGGCCTCAGCAGCCACGGAATTTCCATACGATCTTCCAAGTATTTACACATCAGGAGATATTTGGCTCTGCCTTTTCTAACAGAAACAGACAGAAACCAGAAAATTCAGTGCACTTCTCCAGGAAAGCCGTAACCTGGCAATGATGAGATGGTGTCCGGTGCCGAGCTGGAGCACGTCCGGAGCTGCCGTCACCACACCATGGCCAGCCGCATCTGCACAGGCCATTACTGTGGTTCCCAGTTGGTAGCAACACTTCCCAACTCATCTGCCGCGTGGTTCTCCTACATTGCTGGTAAGGTTTCCAAGGGCAGAAACAAAGCTGCCTTCTTAGATCTCAAGCTAAGTTAACAGAACTGCTTTAACGAGCTTGGGACATGGTGACACGCGGCAAATTGGGAAGCCGTTGTGCAATTTGCGGCACACATCTCCACGTGTACATCGGGCAAGAGAACTGAAGCCAGGCAGTCACAGCACTGCAAAGCTGGGCTTGAACCAGCCGTGTAGCTCCTGACGTGCAACGAAATACTCCGTCTGGATTTCACCCTTACAGGCTCGCACGGCAGAAACGCCACAGGAACGTCATGGCAAAAACGGGCAACGAAAGCTCAATGGCATAGAAAAACACTTCAGCAGCTACCTGCTTCGTTTTCTTTCCCTCGCCGCCATCTGGGCAAGGGAGCGATCCTGTGTTCAGCAGCTCCGCGGAGCAGAAACAGGCGGCGATCCCTGGGGAGCTGCCTGCCAGTGGACCTCCTGACAAAGCTGACTTCACGGCAATACATATTCATGGCGACAGAAAGCTGAATCCCCAGAAACAGGCTCCTCCTGGGACACTCTTACCCAGCGCGCATTAATAAGTCGTCAGAGGTTTATCACACGACAGCCAGATCTCTTCCAAAGGGCCTGCTCCGTGCAGCTTTCAAATACTTACTCAATTATACATGCTGGTGTTTGAGCTATTTGCCACCAGCTTTGTGGTGAGCTTATTCAGAAGAAGGTTGCTTCAACACTCTTTGCTCACTTCATGCCCTACCTTTCTTGGAATGTTTCCAGGTATTTCATGTATGTGCTTACGTGAGAACCTCTCTGGTTTTCCTCTCTAAGCAAATACGGGATGGATCTGTCCAGGTCAACCTGAAGTATCTTTCTTCTTTAAGAAACGCCACACACATTCATGGAACTGAACCTGATGTAAATCCTATGGCTCTACTACAAAACACACACGAGCTCTCAGCTTGGTGTCATCACACACAATTTCTGAGGAGCAGAAAGATCAACAAGCATACAACACATTAAGCTCCATGAATTTATCCATCCACTGTGGATGGATCTGCTCACATCAACGTTGAGGCTCATCCAACAAGTGCTTTGAGCCTGAAGAGGCTTCACTAATCACTGCCGGTACTCAGTCCTGCTAGTCACAGAATCATAGAAGGGTTCGGGTTGGAAGAGACCTTCACAGGTCACCTAGTCCAACCCCCCTGCAAGGAGAAGGGAAGTTGTATCTTGGAGGAGGAACCCAACCTCACCACACACATCAGGTCAGGGCACTGAAAGCCCCCAAGACTGGAGCCATCCCAAGGCTGTAATCCAAGATCTCGCAAGGCAGCTAACTTCAAACATCTCAAAACAAACCAGCTTGCATTTTGCCGACCATCGAGAAGTCCCCATCAGGTAAAAATCACCCCGGCATGCCAGCGTTAACAGCGAAAGCAAACCAGTGTGCTCTGGCAAGAAAGGACTCGCGTGTTTTCTGGGCGCTAGCGGCTGAGACAAACCCTGCGAGGGGCTGCCACTTACCAACCCGAACACCCTCGCAGGTGACTGGCACACACAATCGCACTCCCAAACCGCTTGTACCTTTTTAAACCACTGACCTCAAGCCTTCATCTCCAATATACATAAGTACAGACATGTTTCTAGGGACTGATTTTAATCACGAAGCAGAGAAGGAGCCGAGCTACAGCATTTAACACTCCTCTTGCCCTTCGCGGCTTCGGGCAAACCGCCTGCGTGCGGTTCATATCCTGTTTAATATCTTCAAACCCCTAAGGAGGCTGAGGGCCGGGCTTTGCTGCTGGTTTTTGGTTTTTGGGGAGCAGAAGGGAAATTAAGAATTTCACGTGCGTGGTTCCCGCCGGCGGCTTCTGGGATGGAAAGTGTCAACTACGGAGCGAACGCTCTGCGGATGGGCAGGTGGAGGGAGATGTTTCTCCTGAAGGACACCACACAGAGGCTGCCAGGGGCAGAGCATTCACCAGGGGAAACAGAAATCAGATCTCAACACCTTTATGTTTCCTGCTTACAGAAACTTAGAACTTCGTCAGTGTTTCAAACCACAGCTGAGCAGAGGGATCGTACTGCAGCTCCACGATCAACACAAGAACTTGCACCGTTATCCTGGGGCTACACAGCAAAGGACATGGGCATTGGCTGAGAGCTGTGCTGCACCTACCCTGCTTTGCGGGTTAATATCTAGAATTTATAGAATCATGGAATCACAGAAAGGTTTGGGTGGGAAGGGACCTTCAAAGCCCACCCAGCCCAACCGCCCTGCCAGGAGCAGGGACATCTCCAACCAGATCAGATTGCTCACAGCCCCGTCCAACCTGGCCTGGAACATTTCCAGGGATGGGGCATCCACCGCCTCTCTGGGCAACCTGGGACAGTGCTCCTCCACCTTCACTGTAAAAAATGTCTTCCTTATATCCAATCTGACTCTACCTCCCTCTATTTTGAAACCAATGCTTCCAAGAGCCACTCACAACCCACAGCACAGAAATACACCGTGCCTCCTAACCCTAAAGCCAACCAAGGCACGGCGGCGTCCATGGCCATCACCTGCTCATGGGGAAAAGTCAACTTGCTATCTGCTGCCCTCACTGCGTTATCAAATATAACAAGCAAAAGCGGCCGCATTTTCCCCATCAGTAGTCAGCTCCGGTGTGTGATTCTCTTACCCAGCTCCGCACTATTCTGGGTTTTAACAAAGCTTTTAACGGAAGGGAAAATACACATGTAACTGGCTTGGAAGGTCTCTACAGGGTTAAAAAGAAGATGGGAAAAACCAAGTCACGCGGCAGCGTGAAAGTCATTTTCATACCCCGCTTCTTCAGCTCTGGAACATTTCTTTTGGAAAACAGGAGCTTAAAAGTAAACTCTGGGGGATTTTTTTTTCCCCCTTACAACAATAAATATTTCCTGTGAAGTCGTGTTTTGAAAAATCTCAACAGGTTCAGAGGTTCAGGTTTGTACAGACAAGCACCCAAGAGTTCAAGGGTATATCAGGGCTCCTTTGATCTCCACACCAGTCTGCAAAGCCTAGGAGAAAAAGCTCGCTTGCAAGATTTCCTGTATACCTAAATTTTTGCCAAAGTGGAAATAGCTTATTCCCTTCTCACAGCAGTTCAGGGTTTTTTATTTCCAGCTTAGCTGCAAATGAGACACGAGCAATTGAAAGAAAACAATCCAATGAAGAGATCAGCTTGCACATACACGGGTACGAAGGAAAATCTCTGTGGAAGACTGAGGCTTGCGAGAGTTTCTCAGAGGTAAAACACGCGTTGACTCATGAAAAATTCGAGGTGGTGGGCACTGAGCAACGTGGCCATCATTTGCATTGGACCGCTCTTTCAGAAAAAGCTGGGAAAAATGGGGTTTAGCCTCCCAGGTTACAGGATCTGACAGCACCGAGACCCTTCTCAGCCCAAACAGACGGCCCTGTCCTTGCAGGAACCCTCACCTGCAGGTAAAACGGGAGTGACAACGAAATATTTGATACCAAGCCCAAAGTACCTCCAGGTCCTTCAACCCTGGAGCCTGCTGCTGCGTGTCACTGCCACAATGGGTTAAAGCCAGGATTTTGTGTGTCGGTCTCCTCTACACCTTGCAGAAAAGGACTGAAAAATAAGAGCAATCTTCTTTGAAGACCACTCTGAAGTACAAGCTCTGCAGTCACGCTCCTATCACCTCCTCCCAACGCACACTACCATAAGGAAGGGCTCCCAGGAACGCGTGACGCTGCCAAGGTGCTCTCCGATTCTCCAGCGAGACACCACAGCAACCAACCCTCTGAACGTAAGGAAAGGGGAACTGAATGCCAAGCCATGTTTTATTAACATCACCCACGGTCTTGGAAGGCTGGAAACACGCTTTGAGTTGCGGGACTGCAACGCTGCACCGACATTTCTGCGCTTTTTGTTTGTTTTAATTTTTTTTTTTTAATTTTATTTATTTATTTAATTGAAAAGTTCCGAGCTGTTTCAAAGCACTGAGGAAATTCATATCTCAAGTCCTGTCCTCTGGGAAGGAAGAGGGAAGGTAATCCAATTATCTTCCCAGACAGGAGGATGAGCTTTGTGTGAGCAATCAGCGTATCTGGACAGCCGAGTCCATCAGACACCAGCCAAACTTGGGCCCGGCTCCATTCACATGCCGGGCACACCCCACGCAGCTCAGCGTACTTCACTGAAGTCATCAGCGAGAGGGAAAGGAGGGCGTGGGACGTGGGCCCGGCTTTTGACTTTCATTTGCACACAGAAGACTCAGTAATAATCAGGTGCATCTTGAATGAGGAAACCTAAACCTGACCCCACCAGAAAACAAACCAGGCTGTCTTGGAGGAATATGAAACGAAAACACAGAGGAAAGGGCTCATTTCAGAATGGTTTGGGTTGGAAGGGACCTTTAAAGCCCACCCAGTCCAACCCCCCTGCAAGAAGCAGGGACATCTCCAACCAGATCAGGTTGCTCACAGTGCCGGCCAACCTGGCCTGGAATGTTTCCAGGGATGGGGCTTCCACCACCTCTCTGGGCAACCTGGGACAGTGTTCTACAACCCTCAGCGTAAAAAAATTCTTCCTTACGTCCAGTCTGACTCTACCTCCCTCTATTTTGAAACCATCACCCCTCGTCCTGTCACACCAGGCCCTGCTGAACAGTCTCTCCCCACCTTTCCTGCAGCCCCCTTTGGGCACTGGGAGCCGCTCTCAGGTCTCCCTGGAGCCTCCTCTTCTCCAGGCTGAACAGCCCCAGCTCTCAGCCTGTCCTTGCAGGAGAGGAGCTCCAGCCCCCTCGTCATCAAGAAAATATTGACCCCTGCTGCTTGTCTACAGGAAAAGAGCACTGCCCACCTTTCAGGCTTCCCAGGACTCTGGTTTAATTAGGCCGGTGTTTATAGCGAGGATGCCTAGGTGCATCTCAACCAAACGAATTTTTAACCTTGCGCTGCGGTGCCACTCGGAAAGGTTCGCTCCTGGTTGAAAAACAACAGTAGAAACGCAGAGTTTAAGGAAACACTGAACCAAGGTACGGTTGTGTGGGGAAAACCCCACGTTCTTAACAGTGACCTCCTACGCTCCCCAGCGCCCATTCCAGGCCACGCACTCGTCCCCGTCACCGCTCTGCAGGACGGGCCGTTTTGATCAGGCATGGGTGGCCCAGACGCCTTCACAGGGCAAGCGGGCACCGAGGCCACTCGGGCAGGCCCTGCTCCCCAACCCCCCGGGCGCCATTTTGTGGGGCAGGCTGCCCTGAGCACCACAGTGAGCCTTCTCGAGGCCTCCTGCAGAAATCTCAAGGCTTTTTTTTTTTTTTTTAATTATTATTTAGAGAAAGTAATCTCACAGGGGATGTATAAACACTGCTCCTTCAAAAGGTTTAATAGAAAAGATTTTTAAATAAGGAGATTTAACAAGCCCCTCATTGCTTTGAAACGTCCTTCTCATTCCACTGAGAAGGCCGGATTTTGCCTCACCTTTGGTGAACTCTGCGACTGAACTGCATCCCAGCTTCAAGTCGGAAGAAGAATAAAATAAAATAATAATAATTCTCCTTATTTTCTTTCAGTATTGAGTCTGCCCGCTGGCACTGGTGCTCATAACGCAGAGCAGAGGGAGCGCGCCATTTCCTTCCCTAAATTTCAAGCTCTTCTTTCAAACCTTCTTATTCACAGATGAAAGCTCCTGTTGTCCCAAGCTCCCTTAAGCTTGAAGCACTTCAGCGAGTCTAGAAATATTTTTGGCCAGCCAGAATGTTTAATTAAGAAGGAGCAGAAAGCTCCAGCGATAACCTCCACAGAATCATGACGCTGACCATGACGGATCTTCTCCCACCTGAGGGTTCGTGTCCTCCATCGCAATCCGTGAGACGTGCCAGCAAAACAAACGTCCTTAATGCCTTGCGGTTTAACGCCCGCGTCCAGGCATCCAATAATGCCGTTCGGGATTGAGATCCTGAGGCAATGTCCTTGGAGGAACATCCAACCTCTTCATCTACGGCCCAGAAACTTGGGGAGAAGAGATGGATGGCAGCTCTGCCTCCAGCAAGGCTCAGTGCCCCTCTAGTAAATATGGGCCCTGTGCTCACAAAAGGCACTTGTAGGAATAATTTAGTGAGCTTTACACTTCAAAAAGTAAATGTTCTTTGCAAGCCCGGTGATTTCTGAATTCCCGGTTATTTTTTGTAAGTTTGCAAGAAAAACAGGGAAAGGCTTTATGTTTACAGGTGAAAATATTGAACGCAACTGCAAAGAAGTTAATAGGGGAATTAATATGCCCTCCTGGTCCAGTTATTTAAATATGGTTTATAGCACTGAAATATATTAGGAAATTTTGAGGGAGTGTAGGAAGTGGAGAGGGAGTTTCAGTGCTTGCGCTTTCTCTAGTGGCATTTGTTCCACATCTATTTATCAAAACTTGCAAGGTTACAGCAGCCAAGAGGTGCAGATGCCTTTTGTTTCATGGATATTTGACAGAGCAGCATAATATTTCAGTTCTGAATGCTACTGGCTTATTAGTGCAAGAAGAAAAATCCAGAAATTACGTGAGATTCCCACCTCTTTATGGCCCTCATGCCTAATGTTCACAGGATTTTGTTAATCCTCTCGGAGCAATTTAAAAAATGTAAACCTCACCTGGAGGTAGCGTTTACCTGGTGCCTCTTTACGGGTGTTTCAGATTTGGTATTTATTTCGTTCCGAGTGGTGACTAACTGCTAAGCTGTTAGGCCCGCAGGTCCCGTCTGCGTGCGCAGCGAGGAGGGAATCTCACGTACCTGGTCACCGCGGCACCCTGTCGTAGCACCCGAGCACAACTTATTAACTGTTTGTGTTGGCAAACAACAAAAAAAAAAAAAAAAAAAAAAAAAAAAATCAAACAAACGTCTGTGGACACATCGCTTATTAGCGGAGAGGAGCCTGTGGGAAATGCAGAAATGGAAATTCCCTCCGCAAATAATATATTTATCCACGCTGTCCAACACCGCTGTAGGATTACCCGCGGAGACACGTCCCGGGAGCAGCACACTGGCACACACCTCCCAAAAATGAGGAGGAGGAAACAGGGAATGCCTAAAGCTTTCCAGCATCTGTCCCTCAGTAAGAGAGAGATTTTCAACTCTACTAGTAACTGCAGCTCTTCCTCCTCACCGCCGCCAGCAGCACGGGAATGCTGCTCTGACACGTAACCAGCACTCACTTTTCTCTCTGTACAATGGGAAAAAACTCTGCAGTGCAATTTTATTCTCTGGGACACCCAATACTGCTGCAAGACCTATTGTGGTTAGAGCACCTTATTGTTTTTATCTTGAATTCCAGACAGCTAGGACAGCTCGGGACCAGGCCCAAAACCTCATCTAATCTGCACTTTTGGAGTCACTGACCTACTAAACTGCTTATTCTTATATTTTAAGTAGGGCTCTGTCGTCCCAAATCGAGCAGCCTTCACACACCTCCTCCAAACAACGTTACCAAATCCCTCCTTCTGCCCCTAAAACCTCCGTCCTAAAAACAGCAAGGGTGTTGGGTGGTGAGGAGCAGGAAGGGGAGCAGCCTCCTTCAAAGCCCCTGGCCCTCACCACGCCGCGGGCCTTCACAAGTGACGCCGTGCCATTGCCGCAGGAGGAGGTGGCAGAGCTGAGCAAAAATCCTTTCAAGTCTCGTGGATTTGGAGCCTGCCAGACATGAGTGCTACTGAAAAAAAAACCCCAAGTCTAACAAACCATTTGAAAAGTTGGCTTTAATAAGTTAACTAGATGCCAGCCTTGAAACATGTCCCCATGTGTCACAGAGAGCTGCCTTGGCTCTACGGAAAGAGTTAGATGTCAAGTCAGCTTTCTTGATCAGCCACCGCTACGCGCCTGCTCCCCAAACGGGGCTGGAGCACGGCTGATACTGCAGGAACAATGGAGAACAAAACACCAAGATTTAGAAACCAAAGAACGTGCTTGGCCCACAGTGAAGGCATTGCTGTGTTGAATATTGCACCCAGGCTGGATTTTACAATCCAGTGAGGTCACGCTGTCTGGAATACGACAAAAACATATTTAATCTTCTGGGAGCTGATGGACATGGAATACAAAGTGCCTCCGGAGATTTTCAATTCAAAACCAACCAGAGTTGGAACCTTTTAAATCGCTCTGGCCGCAGCACCCACCGCTTAAATCTTTCGAAGCGAGGAGCTGATCTGCAGCTCTCACAAAACAGAATGGGTTCTGTCTCGCGTAAAACTATCTTGGGCCAAATCCCATCTTCCTTGCCGTGAGGCAGTCTCGGGAAAATCAGCGCTGAGACATCAGATGAACTAGTGTTGCACGAGTACGCCCCAAGATCTCACCATTTAAAAGAAAAGAGGAATTCCTCAACAGATCCCAGGCATGTCACGAGGAAGCGCTAAAGCCTCATGGAAAAGTTGGGGAACGCTCCTGAAAGGATTACCCTGGGGAATAAAACGCAATGCAAAGCGTTTCCCACCGTGCGCGTTGTACCACGGCAAGCACGCCAGCAGAAACGGGCGTCTCCACTTGGAAAAGCCCCGATCTACGGCAAATGATTGCCATTACGAGATAAATAAAGAGAAAAGCAATATATATAGCATCTCCTACAGGTCATGCTCCTGCTAAATACAACCATATGGTAACCGCAACCGCAATGAGCATCACAACAAATAAACGACGTACTAATTAAAGGCAGTCTTGCAGAAACATTGAGTAATCGCAACCAGTCCTCCCACCTCCGGAAGCAGCAGTAGGAAACCAGCAGGAGAATCTCATCCAGAGAAACGGGGGACTTGGACAGAGAGCTCAACTAGGACCGTGGCCAAGAAGACAACAGGAGTCTCAAGAAGTCCTCACTAGTTAGGAGGAAGCTTCAGGCAACGGAACGACCAAAATGATATCTGAAGAGAGGTGGGAAAGACCAGAGAGAGCTTCCCAGTGCCAGGGCTGCCAAAGGGAAAACTCTTTTCAGATCGACAGGTCAGGGGTCAGGAAGGAACCAGCAATGAACTGTACCCCAGAGAAACCCGCGTCGTGTGCTGAAGGCATCACGCACGTTCACGCCCCGGTTGGCTCCAAGCAAATGGCTGCAGGCAGCCAGGAATGTTGGGGACAACACACCCCATACTGAAATTCAACTGCTGGTTGTAAGAAAAGGATCAAGGCCAGGTTGGCCGGGGCTCTGAGCAACCTGATCTGGTTGGAGATGGCCCTGCTCCTTGCAGGGGGGACTGGGTGGCCTTGAAAGGTCCCTTCCCACCCAAACCCTTCTGTGATTCTATGATTTTTTTTTAAATTAAAAGAAAGTGCCTTTTCTTCATTCAGAGCTCAGAAAGCATCTGGATGAAACCATAAAAATACCAAGACATTGTTCTTCCTACCCCAAACTCTACGGAAAAGCTATACCTGGTGTTTAACCAAACGTCACATTTTAAATACAGACCTCATTTAGCCAGTTTAAAACCAAAATTTGAAGTTAATCACTATGGGCAAATAACCTCTGCCATCTAAAAAAAAAAAAAAAAAATCAAAAATTGACCTGTTATACCTCCAGAAAAGCAGTTAATTTCTTAAAATACATATGCTGCTGTTCAGAAACAGCTCAAATTTCTCCCATCTGCAGTGCAAACCATCTGTTCTGCACGGCAGACTTCATGACTTTTCAGGTCCATTTCTAAATTGAAATGGATGTTTTAACGATGAAGAATGGGGAGCAGCGCTGAATACTTCATTAAAGCACATGATTTCCCTGTCAGCCTCCCGTTCTCCTGACTGTAAGCAAAAATAATGTCTGAGCAGAGTTAACGTCTCGGGTTATCAGGACCGCAGATGCCTCTTGCGATGTGACTGAACAAACGAGCTATTTCATAACCTGCAAACAAAAATGATTCAATGAATGGGAATTTCTTTCCCTTCTAATGAAAAACTATTTTCAAACTCTTCAAATTGCCTGCATGTAATGCAAAAGGCACTGCAGAGATGATATTTCTACCTGTTTGCCTTCAATGCACCGTTCCCACGACCAGGAAGGAACATTAAACCTTTCAGCAGGTACGCAGGACAGACTCCCTCGGCCGCTCCTTCTGCAAACTGTGTTTAATTATTTTAATAAGATGAGAAGATATTGCTTCCTACCAACACGGCACATGCTGAGGAACCAGCAAACTGTGTGTCTCTCACACAAACAAACACACACTGGTTCTCTAAAACATTTCTCAGTGCATTTGCCAATTACCACGTATTTTTGGACTGAAGCAAGCGTCTGCTCAAGCATAGAGAAGCGATAACATAAATATCCAAACAGGGCTTTCTTTTGCGCTCAGCCAATTTATTAAACCAACCAGACATTTCAGTCCGGCATGAAATTAAAACAAAATAAGCTGGGAGACAGCGATTGTATTAGAATTCAGAATAAAATACTAAAAGCCTTTAAAATCATCAAGCATCAGAAAAAAAATACGTAAGTCCCACGGCAGTCTGCTGTCCTGCCGGGCTGGGTTAACCGTGCTCCGCTTCCGCCCGGCCCTGGCCAAGACTTTCTGAATTAACACCTGACTTTCAGTGCGTCACCTTCCGAAAACGCCCGAGAGGAGACTTCTTAAAAGCACCCAGTATTCAAAGGATGGCTACAGCGCCTTTGATAATCCATTCCCTTTTCAGATATCTAAAAAGATCAATAAACGTTTATGAAAACCTCAGCCTGTGTTACGTAGCTGGAAGCTGCTCAGTAAAATCGTTGTTTATCAGAGATTCCCAATGGAATAAAAGCCAAACCCGAAATGTGAGCGGGCTCGCAGCTAACCTCTGAACCGAACACGCCAAAACACTTCTCCTTTCGCTTGAAGACTTCCAACGAGTGACATCTACACAACCTCCTACCTGAACGATATCGATTCCTCTGTCCTCCAACGGGCTTCGACAGAAATGCAGTTACGTTTGCTTAAATCCTCCTCTTGCTGTCAAAAAAAAACATTAATCGTGGGGACATTCAACAAAATCAAAGACAATTAACATAAGGGATGCAAATTAAAACTCTTCTGTGGAGCCCTTCTCCCCCCAGGTTCACGGGAACATCTCCTCAGTAGCTCAAGTGGAACCATAACACTGTCCTTGGTCGTCATCTTAAAATCGGTGCCACAAAGGCCACGGCCACGCCATCGCTATCGGTTTAAACGCACGGTTGCGCGTTCTGCACTGCATGCAGAATTTCACCTGTTGCCGTTGGCTGTGCTGAGAGAGGAGGGCGTAACTGACTCACCCACAGCCCAAAATTCGGTGTCGTTCACAAGCAAGGTAATCGTTGAGCTGACAACGCAAGAAGAGCTACACAAAGGTCTAACGGTGCTTTGGTTATTTAACCAAACAAGGGAAACACCGCAATACACGGCAATGCTCAATTGGAAATCATGTACTCTAATTCCATTGCAGTACTAAATATGATCCGTGATTTAATCCAGCAAATTTCAGCCAGTCGACAGGAACAGAGTAATTAGGCAGAGGGAATCTTCCTGGATTTCTCCGTATTCATCCGAACAGGGTACCAGGAAGAAAATGATGACGGTAGAGACTCTGCGCGATCAATACATAATGAAATAGCTTTGAAGTAATAATGTTTTGCTTGCTCCGTGCCTGTTTCTTTTCTTTGTAATTGATTTTGCGCTGAAGTTTTGAGATTGCATTAGCAGCCTCGGAATCATCGCTACGAAAATCGCTAGTTTGTACTTCTTGCATCTTCTCCCCGCAAGTTAATCCCAGGTGGAACACTTCCCACCGACGGTGCTGTTTAGGGATTTTCATTAGCCATTGCATTTTTTTCCTCTGTTTCTACAGCACAGGACACAAACAAGCAAATTCTCTCTATCTGTATCCATAGCTCAAGTTAGAGAAAACCTGACAACGTCACCGTACACCGGTGAACAAAAAACCCACGGAGCACATTTCTTTTGAAAATACCATTTCACACACCCATAAAGGGAAGGTTATGAGTGGATTACATAAAAAAAATATTGAAAATCCTTTCATCACAATCAAAAATGTTATAGCAAGTCTATAGGTCACCGCCAAAGGCGATGAACAACACGCGAGCTGAGCTGACTGGCGCCGCTGAAACCAGTTTTGGCACCAGTATAAAACACATTTCTGTTGGTTCAAGGAACTAGAAGCGACAATGTAAATGTAGCTGTTGAACCAGATATACGAGTACTTTGGGTAAAACATCTGTCTGTCATTAATTCTCCTCTGCGGCGGCAAAGCGAAGGGTGCTCCTCCAGGTGACCCCAGACGCGTGCGTTACTCACAGTATAGCAGGCGCTTCACAGAGCAACTGCTGTGTTTAGCTTGGATCCAGAGCCGCAAATTTCCCAACACAGCTTAAAAGCAGGATTTGGAGCCAAACGTAATAGGAGGATTTTCAGTTTGGGTTTATTTTCCTTTTGGTAAGTGTATTCCATATATAGTCCTGCTTCTAAACTGAGAATTCTTGCCCATGCAGCAGAAAGAAGGCAAGATTTAGAAATACACAGCCTACCAAATAGCCTTGAGAACCAAGAACAAAAGAATTCAACAAGATAAATGTGAACATATATATGCACACATACGATAAATTCCACCTGTTCTTCCAAAAAAGTAAAAATATTGTCTACAAATCAGTTTGCAAAAGCAACACTTTTTTAAAGCCAGGAAATCTGCAAGTAGAAGCTTTTACTCAACCTGTTTATCACTTTAAACAGCTGCATACTTAAAGAGTTCCAGTGCATCAGGTTTTAAAATGTCCTTTTCGTAGAGATGTCTTCCACAATTTTTCTCAATTCACGCTGCAAACTATTCTTCCCCCGGACAAGCCAGAAAAAATTTCTGTATAAAAGCAGAGCAGGGAAGGATACCTGAGGATAAATTCCTGTTTAAATAACACCATTATTAGACTTTCATCTAGAAACAAGAGATATTTAAATCCCAGCCATCAGCTCAGCCACGTTTGCTACGGCACTGCAGGGTGAAAGGACGGCCAAGGTAACCCAGCTCCAGCTACAACGTGAAAAACAAGCCCAGTATCTTGAACGCGAAAGTTACAGGGGCCTCCAGAAACCACTGCTTTGCTCCCTTAGCAGGAGATTCTCGTTAATTCATAATTAAACCAGATTTGGGTGTAGGGTTTCGGAGTGGCTCTTCTCCACTGCTGTCGCTTCTGGAACATGCCAACACGCCTTTATTGTCAGCGAAATGGCCACGGTGATTGTTCTCGCTGCTAGGAATCACAAGTCATAGAAGAATACAGCAAAGGGAGAGAGGCGAGAAGCAATGCTGCTCTTGGTCAGATCCCACTGGAGACACGTCCCGCATCATCAAAAAAAGAGAGAAGGAACCGCCGCTTCCCCACTGCAACGTCAAGGAGACGCTCTGCAGATGTGCATGGAGAAAAGCAGCACCAGAAGTGGCACACATATTACGGCCTGGGGTTTGCGACCCACAGCCGGTCCTTTTCTGCATGAGTAAGGAACCCGAGAAGCTCAGTCCTGCCTCCACACGGATTGCTGCCAACGACTCCTTTCTGCAAAGAGGGCTTTCCTTGTCTTTGTGGGAGTTCTCTTCTCCTCTGTGTTTCTGCTGGCTGGTAGCAACGCTCTGCAACTTTGTTCTCCTGCTTTTTTCCTTCTCCAAAACTGCATTTCTGTTCTTTTCTAGACTGGAGCTCCTGGTGATTGATTTGGCTCAGGATGTGGCTTTCTGGCTACAAAAAAAAAAGGGGCAGAAAGGGGATCTTTCCCATTAGCAATTATGTTCTAACTGTGCATCTCCAATAAGTTTTGTCCTAACATTTATTTTTTTTAAAATATTTCAGGCGGTGTTCAGCAAAGCAATTTATTGAAGTAATTATTTTTAAATCCTACTCTGCGAAGTTTGCAGAAAAGCGCACATTTTTCTGTGAAATTAATGCTTACGGGGAGATCAACAAGAAGCATTCATAAACGCCTCTCTCCGAGACCGACACAACATTAGCATAAAAATTCATAACCTTTGGGCGAACAGGGACGCGCCACACACAGACCTCTCCTTGTTTCTCCAGGGGCACGGGATGTGTCTTTGTTCGGGTTTTTCAGACCCTGCATCTCTGTCAACTTCCGCAAGCGAGACGATTTTAGCGCGAGGCGCAGCGGGCCAGGCGTGCCTTCCGGAAATACCAAACTGAGATTACATAAAATGGGTGGAAAGAGTGAAAAAGAAGAAAGGTTTTGCGCAAAGAATTTATGCCACTTCGGACTGCGAATGCAAATGAAATAACAGCGGCGACCTTAAAAACGAACCGAAGAAAGGGTCCTCGAAGGCGTGGAGTCGCAGCAGAAGGCTTTTTGCTCCGAGGGTGAGCTAATGCTTGGACTACACTGTGCTCAGTCAGTCCAGCTCAGGGACAAAACTCCTGGAGAATATCTGATTGCTGGTATGAAAGCTACTGTGTGGAGTTAGTAAATCATTCTGCGGTAAGTCACATTTTTGAGGCTTCAGAATGCCTGTTTCCTGGAGATTTGTACTCACTTACTGCCATTTTCATAGACATGAAGTGAAAAATCAAGGAGATCGTTCTGAAGAGCGCTTTATTTTTCTTTCTTCTGTAACAGGCATGTTTTGTTTCAGTTTTTTCCCATAGGAAACAGCTGATATTAGCAGCATCCAAACTTTGGCAGAAATGTCAACAAATGAGACATGGAAAAAGCTTCCACCCTGCTAAACCTAATTCTTTCCTGTGTCACATGAATAGGTTCCCAAGAAACCTTGAAGCACAACACATCCACATTTCCTTTTTGGACTGTTACTGCAGGTTCCCCAGTGTGGTACCTCATCGGTGACGGGTACCAAGCTTTGCCCCAGTCCTCTCCTGAATCACTGAACCTGCCTTGTGAAGGACACCAGATACGCGCTATTCTGGGCAGCAAGCAGCAAAGGCAGACCTCCATCTGCAAGGTGTTCCCCAAGACAGCAGTCAACGGTTTTTGGCCCACCTCCCTCCAGAAAACAGTTCACTTCCCCAAAACTCTCCTCCTTTTCGCAGGAGGTGACGCTTGACAAGGGCTTGCTTTTCTCAAGGATGAATATCTTCTGCTCTTGGCAACAGCTTTGTGAAGTTTACTGGCCATTCTATAAAAATAGCGGGTTTGGAAGCCAGACGTTTCCCCGTCCCTCTCGGACCAAGATAGCCTGGAACTTGATTACGACCACATCAGTCTGCGCAGGAGGAACAGCAACCATCTTCCCAATCTGAACTGACATTAACAGAAAAATTGAGATGGTTGGTTGGCAGGTCTCTTGGGAAGAGCCTCTCAGAATGCCTCCCAGGATCATTTAGTAAAAATTTCTCTGCAAGAGCATTTCTGTTCCTACGAACTACCCAAATAGGACAGTTCTCTCAGTCTCCTGCACTCTAAGGAGAAATACAAAATAACAGTAGTTTTTAAAGCTTTTGAAAATGGAAAGCTAAAAAGAGGCTACAGACGTGGGCTTCTAGATGGACCACACACACCAAAAAGCATGAAGTCTCACTGGATGGCTTTCTAGCATCTCTCTCTCTCTCCAGAGGGCACCGATACCAGATGACCACCACCACAGTCTTCCCAGGCCTCGACTGCTCCCTGGTCCAACTCTCCTCAGAAGCTGGCAAACCACCGCAGCCACGGCTTTCAGCAGCCACATCCTGGAAAACTCCGAGGACAGCCTCTGCAGTCACCGATGCTTTGGAGCAGGAGCTCAAGGAGCAGGGGCTGGAAGTGAACTGCAACAGCTTACCTTGCTCCTACTTGGCTAATCCTCATTTTGCTTTCAACTACATAGTGCTTTCCTGGTGACCGGGTAAATGCCAGGGATGGCGGAATAAAGGAGAAGATCTTTTTCTTTTTCCCTTGTCCAGAGCCGACAATATTAGAAGCCATAGCCTTTTCTCAGGGTATCGCAGTAGTTTTGCGCAACAGACATTTCACAGCTAGCACAGAGGAAAAACCCATGGTGGTTCATCGTCTACCTGAAGCTTAATTCAGTCTGAACTCACCGGTTACTCTGAATCGTGTTTAGTTCTGTCAAGTGACAAAGAAAACTTAGAACAGGAAGGATGTACGCAGAATTTAAAAGCAGGAAAAGGAAAAACAATGTATTACTGTGGATTTTCCTCTGTGCACTGAGCTCAGCAGGCATTTAATCATTACCCCAAACTGCTGCCTATTTTCTGTCCTACATCCTGCAGCATTCGCACCCAAGACAGAGATCACAGAAGGGTTTGGGTTGGAAGGGACCTTTAAAGCCCACCCAGTCCAACCCCCCTGCCAGGAGCAGGGACATCTCCAACCAGATCAGGTTGCTCAGAGCCCCGGCCAACCTGGCCTGGAACGTTTCCAGGGATGGGGCATCCACCGCCTCTCTGGGCAACCTGGGCCAGTGCTCCACCACCCTCAGCGCAAAAAATTCCTGCCTTCTTTGAGTTTAAAACCATTACCCCTTGTGCTGTCACAAGAGGCCCTGCTAAATATGGCCCAAAGATTCCCAGGGATGGCCTCCACCCTTCCTCCAGCACTAACAAACACGGTGATGAAAGAGCAAACCAAGTGTCACAGTCATCACACCAAGCACACCTCCCAGATCCACCCTTGCAGTACTCGGACAGCGATATCGGATGTGCAGCATACAGCTGTGTCCCACACAATTATTTCTTTTTCTCTCTAAAAACAGGAGACTTCTCACAACAGTTGCTCCGTTATCTATGAATGTGCAACCGTGACGACTTACAGAAGTGCGCGCATGGGCTTTTGCTCACAAAAGAGACTCAAGACTCATCCAAAATGTTTTTTTTTCCATAGCATAAACCACGTTGGTTTACCTTCTGAAGACTGCTCGCCGGACAAAGCTCTCCTTTCACACATCTGGCTGCTATGTACGCCTCTCCTTGGAAATTGTTCCGTGCTTCTGCGGCTCCGGTCGCTGCCCTATTTCCGTATCAATGCAGACGCCAAGGAAATAGTATTCAATCAAAATTACCAGTTGGGATTTGGCGCCTGGCGCAGCAGTTCATAAAAGCACATACGAGCGTAACTAGATAACAGCCACGCCGTTGTTTTCCAGCACAGAAGCAGCAAAAATAACGTGCGTGCAGTCGGGCAGGCTTTCCATGCCAGCCACAAACCTCTGCCAGCTAAGGCGAGCAACCATTTAATTTCCTCGCAGAGAGGGAGATGATTGACTTTTCATTCACAGCAGCCCTGAGAAGGTCAGCAGAAAAAGAGAAACATTGACAAATAATGGAAATATCCAAGCGCAGATGGGCTTCAAGGTGCTGGATGGCACAAGCACACGCAGGGGCAAAGCAGAGTAACACCCCCAAAATCTAAATGGAGTGTCCTTCTCCAGGCACCCAGAGCGGCTCTGAGGAAGTGATAAACCCCAGCACAAACGCTTGGCTGCAGACGATGCCCGAGCTCTGCAGCTGCATGAGAAGTCCCATTCCCAAATTAACAGTTTACTCCTCTGTTTCTGTTTTAAAACTGAATTCCTGTGGTAAAAGGACGCTGTGGCCCCACTTCTAAGCACACTGGAAGGCGAAGCTCCAACAGCTTCCCCAGCTTCTAATGACAAGGGGTTTTGGGCAACTTTTGCTGAAATTATGGTCATACAGAACTCACGCACACGCTCAGGCAACACCAGCAACTACCAGAATGACGGTAAGGCTCCGACAGGAATCGAGATCAGAGGGAGGCTTGCTTTCCTGCAGTAATTTAGCAACAGATGGTGACTTTTGTTAGACCTTCTGAAGAGAAGTCTCCTCCAAACAGACAACGTAGCAGTTCCATTAGCACGCTAGTGGGAGGAATACTGAATGTCTGGGGCAGGGACAACTCCCAGAGCAAATCAGTCTGCAGCGGTGCCTTTTTTGGGGAGTTAATCTCAAACTTCTGACGCTTCACCCTCTCTGCTTTCTGATTTTATTATTCAATGAAACCAGATCAGCTCAGCTTCTTGACTGAAGTCTCCCCATGCAAAGCGCTAACTGTTTTACGGCTCTCAGCCGAGCGTGAGGCCACCCTGCGCTTTGTTTGCCTGCAGGCAAAACAAATATTCAGAAGCTCTTCCCCTCACAATGCCCCTAAACCAAGCGGAGCGGCCTCATTCAAAGCACCGGCGCTCGGAGCTTGCAGCCGGATTGAAGTGGCTCAGCGATACCAAAAGCTTAAAATCGGAGCATGGAAAGAAGTAAAACGGGCCAAGACGCCAACAAAAGCAGCAGTGGAATATTCAGCACTCAGCGACGGGTCAGAAGTCAACAGCATCACATTGAGAAGGACACGCGGGTCAAGTGGTGGTGGACCACTCAAGGTAAGCCAGAGCTGCCTGCAAGTCAGGGAAAATATCGCTGTGTGATTTGGACCCCCCTGGGCTGAAAATACCGTTCTCCCTGAATAATTTTGTCTCTTAGAGCCACACAACAGCCTCCCGCCGCCTAAAGAAAGCACACACGTTGGCTGTTCCTCCGCGTGAGGATCAGAACAATGTGTTTACTCCGGGGTGACATTTCACAGACTGTGTCTCCGTTACCCTCCCACTTACCGCTCGACACAGACAGCGCCAGGCCTGGCCTGGTGCGTGCTAACAGGAACAAAAATGCTCTGTTTCCACCAGTGAATGGAGATGGATGGAGAGGAATTCAATTACAGACAGAAAATACACACTTCTCACTTGTACATTCAAGGGAAATTCAAACCACTCCTTTATACAGGCTGAGACATAGCCGAGATCCCTTCAAAGCTTTTTGATACTGCCAAAAAAAGTGCAGTTAGTGCTGCCTTCCATCAGCCCGTACAGTATGCCAGGAAGCACGTGGAATGATCATACGGATAAACGTACTGGCGCATAAATGACGGTGAAATCAATTCTCCCTCCACTCACTGTGGAATGGAAACCGCCCAGAAACATTCAACATCACGGGGAAAAAACAGCCCTAAAAGGGAACGGAAGGGTTGCATTTGCTTGTTTAACTCAAATGATGCATTTCTTTTACGGTCACGTTTCTCACTTCAGCGATACTCCCTTTCTCTTCTCAGACTCCTTCATGTGGCCACGCCAACGTCGTGTTCGGGTCAAAGACTCTCAGACGGAGGGCAACGCATCTTCTGCCAGACAACAGCACCGCTGCTACGTTGTTCGGCGTGGCGTTTGTTTAACATGAAACGTTTCAGAAGGGCACTCAGATCCGTGCAAACACCGCCGTAGCATCGCCGGATTATTCGTGTTCACACTGCTCCCTCGCCAATTCTGTAGGTCCGCTGCTTTTTAAATATATTACCTTGTTTTTATTTATTCCGTGGTGCTACAACTGAAACTGCTGACGTTAGATCTCCCTGATCATAAATTCAAAGAGGAAATCTGCAATTTAAGGAATCAGTTACTGTAAGCGTTTTCAGCCACCAAAATGTGAGTAGAAAATACCTCGGCAAAATTTAACTTCTATCGGATCTGTAATAAAAAAATACTGACTCTGTCAAAAGCTGCCAGCCCTCGTTAATCACCTCCTGATGAATGAAACCCGTTCCATTGCCGTGAACATACATTCGCGCTGCAGCGGCAGAAATGTTTCAGGTTAATCTTTTTGCCTAAGTAGTCGATTCAGTGAAATAATTTTCTCCGTACAGCCTGGATCCCCAACTGGTATAAACTGGAGAGGCTCGGCTGGAGCCATGGAGTTACGCGGATGGATACCAGCTCTGGCCCCAGCCAGAAATGTGTCTCTGTTTCAGTGAAAACGCATTAGTCAAAATCCTCAGGGAACCTTGGGACAGATTTTCACATGTTCAGCCAATGATCTGCTTGGACAGGCTTCCAAATTTATTTCAGAAGACATGCTGAAAATGGCATGGTCACGGTATCCTTTCAGACGGTGCTGTGAGGGGCTAGGCTGACCTCTGCGTCAGTGTATTTTGAGAACGAGTGTCGCTTGGGGAATACTTCATGTCTTGGAACAAACGTATTTGGCTGGAAATGAGATCTAAACAAGAGCAACATATTAAAAAAACAAACAGCTGTCTGTTTTAGCACACTGTACTTACAGTACTCGTACTTTCAGCACTCGTATGACCTGACAGGAAACCCCACCCCTCACCTCAGCAGGCTCCAAAAGTCACTTTTAACGTCACTTAGTGCTAAAACCGTTAAATGCACAAAGGAAAACACACGTGCAGTGGTCCTGAGTTAAGTTTTTCCCACCGTTTTCAAAATATTTCCCCGTAATCATTAAGGTTTGGGTTTTTTTCTTAACCAGCATCAGTGAAAGCACGACATTTAGCAACACACAAGTAAGAAAAGTTTCTTTGCAATCCTTTAAACCAGCTTGGGACAATCTGAGGCAGAGGCACCGCAAATACACCACTCGCACGAGGACTGCGAAGCAGCGGGGCTGGGGCAGACACCGTATGTTCTATCAGCATTCCGATTTAAAGGTAGTTCTTTGCTGTTAAAAAACCTGATTGTCTAATTTTCAGAAGTGTAATTTGCAGAAGTCCTCCTGAAGGGATCGCCTGAAAAAAACAAAATTCCGATCACAGGCTTATTTTCCAGGCAGAGTAGCAGGGCAGTCACACGGCAGCGACGCTGCGCGTGCGGGGCAGGATGGGGCCGCAGCGCGCTGCTGGCTGAAGGTCACTCGGCACAGGCTTAGCTTCTAAACGTCAGAAAAACCAACAGGGATCAACGGCAACAGCAACGAGTCGAAGGTGACCCGAATTAGCCAGACAGCGGATTTCAGTGGGTGGAAGGGGAGGTCTGCCTCCCTCCTCCGCGCTGTTGACAAATATTTACACAAACTGGAACAGATTTAGGACAAGCTGAGCCAGACCCTGCAAACAGGAGGCGAAGGCAGGCTCGCTGCTGAACAACCCTGCGTTTGGTATTTAACGGATCCTCCGGGGATTCAGGCTCGGCTTAGGCTAAGGCAGCTCAATAAAAACGAAGCCGAGCTTCCAAAGTCCAGCAATAACTCAGTGCTTTACACGATCAGGAGAGGTGCTCCAGCCCTCTCATCATCTGCGTGGCCTCCTCTGGACCCTCTCCAACAGCTCCACGTCCTTCTGATGTTGGGGGCTCCGGAGCTGGACGCAGTGCTGCAGGTGGGGTCTCACCTGGGCAGAGCAGAGGGGCAGACCCACGCCATGCCCTCAAAGCACGGTGCGACGCTTACCCTGGAGCACACTGCCATGCCATTACAGGACAAATATCAGACCACTCTGAAGCCTCCCCTCTGCAGACAGCTCCAAGGCTGCTGCACAACCAAGCCTGTCCCGTCTTCTCTTGGGAGCAATGAGATCTTGCCGGTGGCCCTCTGCCTCTTCCGTACCCCCAAGTCCCTCCAGCTCCACAGACCTCCAGGCTGCTTGAACTCATTGAACTCATCAATTTGCTGGCGGCTATCCTGCAGACCTTGGCGTGACCGGGACCAGAAACATTCTGTCCTTTTACCCCGTGCCTTCTTACCCTCGCACAGCCCCAGCACCTCGTCTCCAGGTGTGTGACACGCCAGCTCCTGCGGTTTGGGAGCTGTACGGCGTGGCAGCACGGCAACGGGGACACTGCGACTGCGAGATACGGAAGTGGTGCCGCGGCTTAATTTGGAAATCCATTTGGATGATCGCCTCTCAAAACATCAGCGTTATTTTCACGGAGCAATTTAGAACAAAAAAATACTGCGGTGGTTTCTTCATGTATGGTATTAGCAGCAACCTCCTTTTTTTCCTACCACAAAATCCAGCTGTATTTTCAAGATCATTACAGGCAGACATAGACTCATTAAGCGCCCTTCCTAATCACTCTTAAACGCAGGCAGCCACAAAAAGAAGCTGCTGTGGCACAGGAAGCACGGGGAAGATCCGCTTTCCCCAAAAAACAACACCTTAGCAGCCCTGTATTATCTTATGGCTACAGATTAGTTGACTCCCGAAGATGACACTCAGAACATGCAGCTCAGGGATTTCCTACTACACAGCAGTAGGGGAAGAAAAAAAAAAAAAAATTAAGATTTTGGTATTTATTCCTACAAGTGCTGCATGAACCAAGAGCAAGCAACTCCAGCAACGACAAAGGCGATCTTTTATCCTGACAGCGCAACGTAATGCTCCTTACGCTGAAGGAGGGAGGGAAAGGCACTGCACAACACTGGCATCCTCCGCTGCACGGCTGCCTCGCTCCCGGGACAGAAAGCGCACACAGTTTCCAGGCCCTGCGTTCAAAGCTTTGCCCACACACCAAGAGAAGAAAAAAAAAAAAAGAAAAAAAAAAATTAACAGACCTCCAAGACACAGAAAACATGAAGGAAACTCCAAAGTAAAACACCACTTGCAAACCTCATAATTCTTGTGCAATTTAATACTCAGAAGTAAGTAGAAATGAAATACAATTCAAACCTCCACGTGGTGCCACCCAGCCACAATCAGAACCCTAACTGCCACAATTATTCAGAGTATTTCAAATTCCTCTGACGTTTCTTCAAGCAGAGAGTAGATCAAACTATGATTTTTTTAATGGAAGAGCTGACTCATTTTTCCCAGTGTTATTTTACCTGCTAGCAATTTATTATTCAGATTAACAGGAGAGTAATAAAAAGCTGTGCCGCAAAAATTACGCCGGGGTTGTGGAGACGAGCCGTGATGTGCAGAAGTGGTGCGGGAGCAGCCTGCTTCTCACCTCATTTTTCCCATTTAAACTCAGAGATGGATCGCAAATCTGCGGCCAGCCCGAGCGCTGCCCCATCAATCCCACAATAAATACCTCTTGCCTGCTCAAACGCGATTCCAGGCACTGGGAAACATCTGTTCGGCAGTCGTTGGGCTGCTGGGTCTGGGAGGCCGCGGGAATCGCAGAGCAGCTGGCCGATTTAGGCACTGCCTGCCCGGAAGACATCCCCCCATCGCCGCCCTCTCCTCTGCACGCAGCATTAATCCCTCCTGCGCTCCCTTTTCTCAAGTTTTCTTTCGCCTCTCAACCCAGTCCTGCCTGTTGCTGTTTTTCTGCAGCCCACATCCCAACCCTTCCATAATTCTTCAAGAAAGTGGCTCTATGAAGATTTGCTTTATTACCTTTTCCTTTTTCTCACCTGCAATTTGAGACTTCCTAACCATGCAGGCTTCATTCGGATGTTGCCTTGGCCAAGGCAACAGCTCAAGAGAGGCCAAGGCAAGGAAAACATGACGGCAAACAGATAGGTGACAAAAATGGAGAGGAAAAAAAAATAGGAAGCCAAAGGTTCACGGAAAACTGAAAAGCAAAAAGAAAATAATTACACAAGTACCGCTGGCTACAAGTCTATAGATGCGTTTGCATAAACGAGGTCTTCTGTCTTCTAAGACAACCTGATAGTTGCAACCCAAGTGCTGCGTCACCTTCTTCAGTGGTCAGTGTTTGCGTCCTGAGAGCAATCACGCTGGGGCACAGAACCCTAAAGTTACACGTTATAACCCATGTGTGTATATATATTTTATATAAGATATCTACAACCCCTATAACCCCGGGGTTTAATGGTATTTTCTTCCCCTTCTCCCCAGTTTTGCTTCTGCAAAGGATGAGGCTGAGGTCCCGTTTGACTCTCTCTTGCCCTCTGGATGCCTCTCCAGATCAGGGATGCCAGCACGTTCCAGAAGGAACCACCACCATTGCAAGACTAATGACTAAGACTAAGATTTCTACACCTAATGTCATATTAGAATAAACAATGCCATCCCGCTTGTACATCTGAAGTCGTTACTCCAATAAAGCAGCAGAACCATACCATTGGTGGTAGGCAGACCTTTCACACGGACGTCAAAACCCAGGCACCTCCCTGCTACATCTGCACATCCCGCACGCGCCAACAGGATTTTGAGGTCTCTGGTCGCTGCCTGCGTATCGCAGTTTAAACGACACTCACTCGCATGCAGCTTGTTTGGCTCAGCAGTCAGAAGGCACGGCATGAGGCGTCCTGAGGAGCAAATTATTCCAGCCAAAATTTAGCACAAGGAGAAGAAGAAAACAACTTTTCCCTTAGTGCTTGCAAACAAAGGATGGTTTGTGTTTAAGGTAAAGAAGTAAATAAATTCAGGAAGTGTCCCTGCAAGAAGGATGCTGAAAAATTTGATTTCAGGTTTACTCAACGACACTTTTCTTCCCTGTGGTTCTGATGAATGAGAGTTTGAGTTAATTTGCTGGAGTTAATTATTTATTGTTATGAAACATTACGGCTCCCGGATGGTCGCTGTTATGGGAATAACCGCCGGGGAACCTGCAGCAGCTTGCAGGAGCCTCTTCTGTTTCATTCAGTCCAAGAATTCAACAGAAGTATCTGCCAATTCCCAAAAAAAGTTCATCCTTTTCAGATTATCACTGCAGCCATACCCTCTTCCCACTACTGGCTGCTCTCCTTTTCCCAATACAAGGCATCAAGCGCAGGCTGATTTCAAAAAGAGAGAATTAAGCAGCTCCTTCCATGCAGATCACCATGAAAGTGAACTCTCAGCAAGAAAACCCCGGTGTAACCGATATCACCCAAGCAGTTCAAGCATGAGCAAGTTGGTTGTCTAGGCCTCCTTCATGAGCAACGACCCTCGTTCCCAAGGACGGAGCACGCTTAAATAAATCTAAGATCATGTATGTGTAAATATGGGCCTCAGTATCCCACCTCAGCTCTAACGGAGCCATTGAGCGCGTTGCCTCCTCTACCTCTGACCGAGCACCGAAAGCCCCTTCGCAGACGCGGGGCTCGGGATGCTGGCGGCGCTGAGCTGAAAAAGGAGAGGGAAGAGGAACGCAGCAAACACTCGAGGTCTGGGAACCCTTCTCCGCTGCTCCCCGGCCAAAGAAAAATATAAATTGCAGGAGGTCAGCATGTCTCTGGTTTTTACCCTGCAAGAGGCCAAACCGTTGCTCTTCCTCTTCCAGGAAGGGAAGAAAAAAAAAAAAAAAAAAAAAGGAGGACTAAGTGAATAAGCAGAGTTTTTTTGGAAGGTCTTGTAATGTTAACCCCAGTAAGACAACTACTGCGCTTCGGGCTGGAGACACAGGCACGCGGCTGCGTTTCAGGAAAAGTGGGGATGGTTCAGCTGTCCCTAGAACCGACAGTGAGACGGCATCACGAGGAGAAGGCAGGTTTTCACTAATTCTTGTTATGACACAACCCCTGCCCTGTTGCTTCTTGAGCCTGCGCTCAAGCTTGGAAAGACAGAAAGTAAAAAAAAAAAAAAAAAAAAATACCACAAGGATTGGGGTGAGCATGTGGGGTTTTTTTACCACTTTGTTTCCTTAAACTGAACATGTAAATCTGACTATCAGCTGCTTCAGCAGAAAAAGCGCAATTAGATTTGGAAAAGCGTAGCCAGCAGTGAATATGCACACAGAGTAACTCTGGAGTGTAAACAAAGCTGCTTTGAACCATTCCACTTTCTTCTTTTTCAGTGGTTTGCAGAGATTATATTCAACTATTTGCTTTCTAATCACATTCGAAAACATTAATTTCGTATAAACAGTCCCAATTTTGAGTGCAAACACTGCTTAATTAGAACCAGTGGGGAAATGATCTCAGGTCCCGTGGAAAGCGAGCTTGCTCTCGTTTCAGACAGAAAACCACTCACAGCGCACAGGGCACTCCCTTTATTCCTGGGGAAAACACAAATCCCAAAGATGAAAACCAAAAATGCAACTACCATTGGATGTGGATCAAGATTCTCTCCAGTGCTCGAGGATGAGGTAAATGGAGAGGTGAAAAGGGGAGAAATCTCTGCTTTTAAGTGACACGCTCCCCTGGAGCAATAACCCGGTGCCTCCGCTCGGGCTGGGAAGATGCTGGTGCCCAGCTACGGACAAATCCAACATGAAGAGAACACGTTCCACCTCTACTGCCACAAGCACCCCCTTCATGAAGCCCAGAGCCTATAAAAAGCCAATCCTTTGGGGAAATAAGCAAAATTCACTGATACTAAACCAATTTTCAAGAAGAAGAAAAAAAAAAAAACAAACAGCAACAACAAATAACAATGGGAAAACCAGAACCTGAGGACCTACTGAGCATGGCCTCGGCAGAGCAGAAGGGTGGGAGAAGACGCAGCCTCTAAAAAGCTGAGCAAGACTGTAACCTGTCCATCGATAACCCCAGTTTCTGCAGAAGATGGACTGGGGCAGGAGGCTGTTTGACCAGCGCACACGTTTACTTACGGAAGCCAAATGGCGACTCACTCTGAACGAAGGAAACGGCACAAGAAGTAATGGGAGCACTGAGGGAGACGTATCAACACAGCCAGCTCGCCGAACGGCCGCTCTGGCCGTCTGAGACCACGTTAGCGCTCCATAAGCGGCCCGAATCACCGACTGCTCTGCCCAGTCTGCACTGAAGCATCCAACCTGCTTTCCTGGGAACTCCCAGCACTCCGCAGCTGCCAAAGCCGCCATACATAGGGATTGCAACAGAGAGCCTCTTATTTTACACCGTGGATTTTTACCCGCTGTCCAGTAGCCTCGTTTTCTCTAATTAAACAAGCACGTCTCCTACAGATCACTGAAACACCAGCTTTGTGCGTTCAGCTTCTGAACGGAGCCCTGAGCACCAGAGCAGCCTGCTCAGCACGACCAAAACCTTCCCTTCGCTTTCCTCCTCCAGGTCTGACAGCATCATTATTGAATGGAGAAAAAAAAAAAAAAAAAAAAAAAAAAAAAAAAAGAGCCTGTGTCGTTCAAGCCCTCTAAACAACCTCGAGAAAGAGAGGCTGTTTGATTCGGACCTTTATGCGAGACAAGTCCCCAGCTTCGGCGCAGCAGGCAGAAACGCAGACAGAAGAGTGATCTTTGCCCCGCAATCCGTTATCTATCTTATGTGCTCCCAGCCGTCCCCAGCGCTGGCCATCACCTTCCCCCTCGTACTGTCATTTCTGGGCTCCCGAGCGCTCCGAAGAGCACAAATCGAGGTGCACAAGCACAGCTCACTTCTCTCATGCAAGCTTTCAGACATGCTGGATGCGCAAGGATGACAAACGGAGCCGGCAATTTTTTCATCTTTTATTCATTCCACTATCTCTAACTGCAAAAGAATGGTGAAATCGAGAATTAAAGTTTGGGCAGGCCCAGGAAAGCAATTCAAATGCAAATACCTGCAGCTTGCTGCAAAGACAACGAAACTCAACACATGGACACGGAATTACAACAAAAAAATCATCAGAAGAGGTGTCAGAACAGAAACAACTGCGCAAGCCGGTTCAAAAGATGATGTCAGAAACATCAATAAATCTGCTTTGCAAAATAATCGGGAGCTAAATACTTAATATAAAGCTTCATCAGGCACCTGTGTGAAGGGGAAATGTAAGACCTGGGCCATGCGCTCGCTCTCCTGGGGTTTATCAGAGTTAGAAAACTGTTTCTGTGCACCTCGACACAACCCTCCCTCCCTGTGAGCACCGTAGATGTTTAGCAAGGCAAGCTATGATTTCCCTCAACCAAAATACTTCTGAACTGGTGAGATTACATCAGCATACTGGCTCTGCTCTCCCCCGTTTCGGGGTTATCGGTCCCACCACCGAGCCGCCCTTTGGAAGCGAAGACGCAATTTTGGCCTAGCAGCTCCATCTCTCTTCACAACACATCGTTCATCCTCCTGAAGCTTGACGAGGTCATTGTCTTGAGCGCTCCGAGAAGTGAAGAACATATCAATTCCCAGCTGCCCACTGCTGCACTCGCACGCTAACACCAGGCAGCGGCCGGCTTGTTCAGGGGCTGCGTTAGCCTGAGTCCAAAAGAGCCGCTGGGGATGGGAGGAGGGAAGGACAGATAGCTCCTCATACACCACGTCCTCACAGTTTGGAAATGTTGAGGTTTCACAAATACAGCGTGAAACAGAAGACGGCTTCACCCAGGAGGTGTTATTTGCAGCTGGGTGAAGATGATCCACAATCCACACTTGTCATTCAGTTCATCAAAACCACTTGGCGCAAGCGTGCCAGAACAATTTCAGGTGACAAAGCAATGCCTGGCTCCAGCACGACTTCTGACAACTCAGAGAAGGAGGAGGGAGGTTAAAATCAAAGCTGACATAATTAAAAAGGTCACAGAGCTCCTTGCTTACACTCTTGTACAAAGCCCTGAGTTTCGCTCCTGGCAAAGCCAATGTTTTCCAGCTGCCCAACGCTGCTGAGGGACCACACGCATCCCTGTCCCCCCTCGGGGACCTACAGCCCACAGCCATCTCTGAGACGACGCACAGCCGCTTGCCATCCCTGCGGACAGCTCGCCAGCCGCTCTCCATGCGGGAACAAGCCAACCTACTGCAGTTAATATGCAAGAGAAGCCCGTGTTTTCTGAAAAACTGGAAACGAGCATCTTCCAGAAAAACAAAAACATAATAAACAGTCTCCTAACACCTGCATAATTTATCTCCACCACACATCAGCAAAGCAGAATTCCTGCTGGATTGCATTCAATACACAAATCCACCTCAAAATGCGGACTCATAAACATTCGTTACGGCTTGCCACAAGTCTGGGGGGGCTGGTTTTGTTTGTTGGTTGTTTTGTTGGGTTTTTTTTGTTTGTTTTTGTTTGTTTGTTTGTTTTTTGAAAGGGCAGAAACCAAGCAATTCTGATCATCTCCTGAAAGGACAAAATCGCGGCCAACTCCAACCTGAATCAGTTGTTAAACACCTCTATAAACGGCTGTGATGTCTGGAGAAAACAAACCATCCAGCGCTAGCCAGAAACGCTGGAGAGTACGGGATGAATCACAGCGGTGACGTCGCTGCCGTGGTTGAAAAGACGCAGTCATAATGAGGTGACATTATCAGACATCCCAGAGCAACCACCAACACACATTTTTTGGGTAGCTGCTTCCGAGAGCTTTTCAGGTGTAAGGCTGGTGTGCAGAGCCATTCATTTTTGGCTGAGAAAGCAGCGTTCTCACCTCAGCAGCTACTTCCCCTACCCGTTCAGCAGCAAACTCCTCTTAAATCTTGGTTTCTTTTTCTTTAAAGTACCCTCCAAAAACTAAACAAAGGTATTTAAAAGCTCAGAGACACGTTTTCTTTCTTACACACAGAAGACAGAGGCATTTTTAAGCACAATATTTTCAAAGCCAGTCTCCTGTATCGCCTTCAAAGAGCTGGAAGAAAACGTCTTTCTGCACCTAGTTCTGCCTCCCTCTAAATTAAATGGTTGTCTCCCAACCCACTGCAAAATATGAAGCAAGAGAATGGGACCCCGTGGGCAAATGTAACTCATCTGGTGTGCGGATGGAGGACTGGATGGGAAATAAATGGGGTGCTAAGTGATCTCACTTGAAAAAAGCCATTAAAATACACATTAGTATACCCAAAAAGTGAAACTGATGTTGTCGTCTGCTTGTTTGCGGTAGAAAATAAGGATCTGCTCCTTCTCCGGAGTTACTCCGCCGTTGAGACCCAGCAGACGGAAACCCACACTCCACGAGGCCGGAGTGAAAGATGAAGGAGAAATGCCTTGAAGAAGGAAGATGCCTTGGTTTCCCCGCACGCCAGCACGCACGCTGTCCTTTACACGAGAGGAGGATGCTGACCATGACCACCTTTTGGCCACATTTCCAAGTTTCAGATGCAAAGGAGGTGCCCTTGAAGGTCCCCTTAGCAGCACCTGCGCAACCTGAGGTGGCCCACCATCACAACGCTGCACGCTGGGAGGCGTGAGAGGGTTACCAAGGTGGGAGCACCTTCCTGTCCTGCATCTCAGGGTGAATTGAAGAAAAGAAGAAAGGAGACTTCATGCAAAGGGACAGCGCAAGAAATGGGATGGAGAAAGGCTTGGCAGTCCCACGAGGTCCTGTTCACCTGCAAATTCAGCACCGAGAGCCACCGCAGCCCTACAGCCACAGCAGATGAGGCTGAATAATAAACCAGGGTGAGCAGAGGTGAACGACGAGCCTGAGGCTTATTTCTGTATACAGCTTTTATACCACTCCTGCTGAGCACGGCAGGCCTTGCCGCTTCCAGGCGGCCCTTCTCTGCGATGTCTGCTCTAGAGAAGAGCCGATTTACACGGTCAGATGGGCGTACCAGCACCCAAACGTATGATAAACAAGGCTTGGCACATGGCCTGGCATGCACAAAAGGAAGCCAAGATAACGGAGTACGAGTCCACAGGAGAAAACGTGCTCTCTTTCCAAGCAAAAGGAACTTGAAAGTACAATAAAATCCTCAGCCACGTGATCTTCCATAGGGTTCAACAACAAACGGGGATGATTTTTACCTGGATTACTGATGACAAGATTGTGAAATTGCCTAATATGCATTCACTCAGGATCAGGCACAGAGGCTGCCACAGACTCATCCTTGGTCTGCAGACCCCTCAGAACAGCACCAGCACCATCCTGCTGTTCAATTACAGCACTCAATGAGACCCTTTCTGGCCATCTCCGCCGTTTCTCCTCAATGCCTTTATCCGTTTACCCATCTTGTTTTTCCCCACTCATTCAGAAGCCGTGTCCCACAGGTATTACACCCTTCGCCAGGCTCCCACAGTGCAAGAATTTGCACCTTTTGAAAGAGAAACTTAAACTGCCTTTTTCTGAAGTCAGCATCACCTTCCCCTCCCCTCCCTGCAAGCCTTAGTTGTGTTGGCTGCGAAACAAAATCATTTTTGAGGTTATTAACCCGCACCGGATAGCTGACAGGAGAATTTTGTACATCTAAAATGGATTCCTCTGGTTCACACAGCAGCATAAATAGTTGTTCGTTGGTACGATTAATACGCCGAACACGCCGGCGATTGTTTTGGCTCTGCTCCCATTTTAGGTTACGGAATTGCTTTTGCTGAGGTTGTTCTTTAAATTAAGACAGTTTCAGATTGCGTTGAAATGCAAATTCTGAGGGCAGCTTAGCAACAACAGCTACGGGGGGAACTATTACATTCACAGAAGGAAGAAAAAAGAAAGGATTAAAAAAAATAAAAACCCAAACCTCCTGGAAGATCTTTGTTAAAACTTGTCAACAACATCCTCTGGCTGCTCTCATGTAGGTTTCACTTTGGTAAATACCACGGGGCAAGGGCAGGAAAACCGGGCAGGACTGGGAAGCACAAGATGCTGTTTCAGTGCCATGTCGTGGATCCTGAAGTCCCTTTCCTCTCCCTCCAGCTGGCTTCAGAAGAACACCAGTTTAAAGGACACCGTGTGGTTTTGAGGCTCCGGGTACAGAGGAAGACGTGCGGTGCCAAGATTACAAGAAGGGGCGACGCAGGGAGGCCGTGCTGGAGGCTGGGCAGCAGGGTTAGCGCTGGGGAGGAAGGCTGGAAAGACGCATCAGTTACACGAATATTCACGCACCTTGGTTCAGGCGTTCAGGTTTTAAAACTGTGGCCCAAAGTTTAATTCAAAGTAAACTAAAAAATTATTATGGCTACAAAACACCTACCTCTTCTAGGGTGAGAGAAACCTTGCATCTGCATCAACAGTACAAACACTGCTCGCAGAAAGAGGAATTAAATGCAGCGGGTCCAATTCACAGGCAGGGTACCCTAGCTGAAAAGCTGCGTTAGTTTTTGTTTTTTTTTTTTTTAACTATGTCATTAGTCACCCATGAGGGTGTGGGGCCTGAGGGTTGGAAATGTTCTTGACAAGAGCAAAAACTCAGACAGCAGAAGCAGGTCTCCAGACTCCATACCACAGGGACTTTTAGCCTTCTCCAGTATGTCCTGGAGGAAAAAAGCACTCAGCTTCTCCGTTGGATGACTTCAAGCTTTCACAGACAGATGCTCCACCTGAACGTCCTTTCCCACCACAGAACAAACAACAAGAAAGCTGATGCACATTGCTTAAACCACCATGCTCCTTCATTAACAACCCAGGAGTCAAAGTTTAAGTTCCTCACCAGATGATAAGTTTAGGAATCATAGAATGACAGAACGGTTAGGGTTCTAGGGGACCTTCAAAGCCCACCCAGCCCAACCCCCCTGCAAGGACCAGGGACATCTCCAACCAGATCAGGTTGCTCACAGCCCCGGCCAACCTGGCCTGGAACATTTCCAGGGATGGGGCATCCACCACCTCTCTGGGCAACCTGGGACAGTGCTCCACCACCCTCAGCATAAAAAAAAAAAATTTTCCTAATATCTGATCTAAATCTATCTCCCTCTATTTTGCAACCATCACCCCTCGTCCTGTCACACCAGGCCCGGCTGAAGAGTCTCTCTCCCCATCTTTCCTGTAGGGCCCCTTGAGGTACAATTGTTTTCTCCTGACCAGCAAAGAGTAGTTTTCACACTATTTTGGTGATGAAGAGCCTTCAAGAGGAGCTGGGTTGTCCATTCCTCCAAGTGGCACCAAGATACGCTGGGTGAAATCAGCAAAACTTCATGCATAACTCGCCATCTGCAACAGGGAAGGTGCAACGCACAGAGCTGACGTGTGTTAAGCACTCCAAGAATTCAATTCAGGCTCACCTGCAAAGCAGATAAAAATCACGGTCTTCTGGCAAGAAACACTTCTCCAGAGTGAGACAACTGCCAGTTAAACTACTGACGCTGTGACACACGATAGCAATGAGTGATTTTAGGAATGTCAGCTCAGGCCTCTTTTTTTTCCCTTCTGGGCTGTTCCACTGTCACGACATGGAGAACTTCAGCATCGCTAGGAAAACCAGGGCATCCTCACAGCTTTCAGTCCCGACTGTGTGACAGAATGATGCTGGAATTCAGAGCAGTCTGGAGAGATCAGCAGTACTATTTTAGCACATTAGCAACTGTCTGCCATCGGGAAAGCTAATTTTTTTCTCATTACAGCCTGATATGAAGCTGTGATGCTGAACAGTTACGTTCACACCTGCTCCCAACCCGTTCTGGTCAAGTTGATGTGGTAATCAGGCTTAACCAGAGTGGGAAAAACAGAGGGAAAATGTTGGTAAAAGACTTATTTCAAGCTAATCCATACCCAAGAGCAGATCAAATGTATTGCCCTTCCGGTTCTTAAAGCGTTCCCTTTTTCTGAAGCCTACGCTTGAAAATTTTCAAGGGAGCGGGGAGGACATCCATTGACGAGCACCGACGCACTCTCAGAAGCCATCAATTGTATATTCTAAATGCCCTGCACACAGCAAAAATGGTAAAACAAACACCACAGAAGGAAATAACTAAGTCAAAATAATAAAATTACCATTTTCCAGAATGCATATTCCCTGAAGGATACTTGAAATTTAAAAGTGTTTCTACACTTCACAAAACTGCTTACGTGAAATTTGTGTATGAATTTTGACTGATGTCTTCTTAAGCTTAAAACACACAGAATTGCTTTGACTTCTACAGCAAACTTCCGTTTCTCCCCGATTATTTGGGCTGAAGAGCGGTGAGTGTTCTCTACAACATTTTGAGCTTGAACCGCACCGTCTGGATACAGGATGAGGATTGCACAGAGCACTTA
The DNA here is from genome assembly GCF_036417535.1 of Chlamydotis macqueenii. Classification (NCBI taxonomy): domain Eukaryota; kingdom Metazoa; phylum Chordata; class Aves; order Otidiformes; family Otididae; genus Chlamydotis; species Chlamydotis macqueenii. The sequence continues at coordinate 16,724,289 of NC_141562.1, forward strand.
ACGCAGGGACAAACCAACATCCTATACCGTGCCACGCTGTGTTTTTAAGTTTCCTTTCCACTCTTTTCTCAGTAAAAGCAAACACGCGATTTCTCTGGGGCGTGTTTGCTCACCGCTGCACACAGGGAGGCACGCAGGAATGACAACTCCAACTTTTCTCCCCTGAGCGCGCCAGTTCAATTAAATCCCATCAGCACGTACCCACCAGAGCTGCTGCTTTGCAGTTACCCACACCAGGCTCCCGCACGTCTTTCGTGTACAGCACCCCCTGTGCTATAGAAGTGTGATTTACACAAGCGGGTGCTCGGGGGAGCGAACAGCACATTTTGCTCAGGGCACTGTTTGAAGTGTTATACCATGAAGCGCGAGTGGCCCCAGATGTATTCCTCAGGACTTGCATACAGTAAACGAGCTCAGTTTACAGTAAACGTCCTCTATTTACCCATCCCAAATTTATTTTCTTTAACACCAAATTAAGTGAAACTCGATCCGGGATCTTAAAACCCAGAAATATCACTGCTTTTTCCCCAGCTTTGGGATCATCACCAGTAATACCCAGCTGTGAGTGCCACCTCTGCTGAGGCTGCAGAAGACAAGGTGGAACTAAGCTGCTTCTCCCTTCGCAGAACTGAGGTGAGCCAACAGGCAGAGCTTGTGTCGGTAACGCAAGCAGGTGACCTAAAAAACATACTTAGCGAAAACTGCCATCGTGTCCCGAAGCTCACAACTACTTAGCACAAAGCTCCTCCGCCAGCACGGGCTGTACGAAGTCTTCACACGTATTAGTTATAAATTCTGGGAGAAGTGACAAGTGAGCTACGGTTGTGCCTTTTTTAGCCTGCCCTGGTTTGTGTAACAAAAATTTCTCTTCTGTGATCATTTTTAAATCCCTACCACAGCTTTGCAGAGTTGTTTTCTTTCCCTTCTTGATACTATTTGCGGAAGTGAGAGGTCTCTGGTAAGAAATCATTAATATTAATCTACAAAGCTCTCCGTTAACTGACAGCAGAACTGAAACGTGCTCCATTTAGCACTTTATAACAGCAAAATCCGAAGCAGGGTGGCCCACTGCTGAAACCCAACTGCGAGGCCCCCCCCCTCAAGCGTATCCGAGAAGAAACGACCAACAGAAGAGCCAGCAGCAGCGAACAGGCGGCATTCCTCCTCCGCCGTTCAGGGGAGGCAACGCCTTCCACCCACCCACCGTCGCTGCTGCGGATGCTGCTGCTTCTACGAGGGAAGGGAGGGTAATTTAGGAATAGTCATTTGCTAATCGAATAACGGCCCGCTTTAATTCAATTCGCTGCAGCACACCTTGGAACAGTTCTGTTCTCAGCCTGCCAGACTAGATTTATTTGCAGATTTCTCCTAGAGGTGACTTCATACAAGAAATGCAAATCCAACATACTTTCTTTCTTGTTTAGATACCCTTAGCACTAATGAGATTATTTTGCTGGATTTACAGTGGCATGTTTGCCATTTTTTGCCTTCTACGTAACTGAGTCTTTCAATCTTTATAAACAACTTGAGGAATTCATTCTGGGGACTGATTTCCTGCCCTTCCCGGCGGGTACACACTGCCCCGGTGTTTTGAAAATCCCAGTTCCCCCACCACGAGCTGGCCAAACGGGTCAGCGAGGCAAAGCCCCCTGCCGAAGGACGGAAGCGGAACTTTGTTTTCTATCTCCTTTAAAGGGGGATTTCCTCAGGTTTAGGAAACTACGCGAGGCTTACGGGAGAGCCTCAGAGCTGGAGCACATTGCACTTTGCAAGGCTTCTGCGGGCTCCCAACGCGCTAAGAGCTCTGTAAAACGAGGTTTTGGGGAATAACACCCTAAATAAACCCAGGACAACGTAAACAGGTCACTGACAGGACTATAAGAAAACCTAACGCTGATGTTAATGACAAGCACAGCGCTGAAACAAAATTAAGTTGTTTATGGTATGCTTTTATAAATGATGCTTCTTCCTCCTCCTTATGGAGCTTTAAAAACCACTAATTTGTAATATCAGAGTGAATCCTTACTGATTTCTATTTTTGGATCAGGGCAATTTTAAACTCAGCTATCCCACAGTTTGACGGCTGATCTGCATATCATTGTGAATACGGCGTATAACGAACCTCCAGACAGCGAAACAACGCTTCAGTACATCTCTCTGCACCGCAATACAGCGCAGGATTTACGGAAAATGCCTCCTGAGTGCCAATTCCAACTTGTAGGTGTTGGAAAATTAAAACTATATTATAAAATATAGCATTCTTGTCACTTACTTGGGGTTAACAACGGCCCAGCGAGAGTTTTTAACCCCTAACCTGTTTAGATATTGATCACCCTAAGGAATGTCATTTATCTTACTGTTTAACCCAATAAACTCTTCCTACTTCTTCCTGACTTGGCCTGATTAGCATGGAAAAATCACCTCTGAAAGTCCACATATAAATCTACTGTTCTACTTACTGTGAGAATTTTGTTTTGCTTTGGCATTAAGCTTTCATTCCCTTTTTAGGCTGCATTATCTGGGGACAAAACGTTAAGCGAAGGTTTAATTTACTGATCATCTTACTATGTATGGTAAATAAAAAAGTTAAACAAATTAATTCCTAGAGCATGGAGACGGCCGCTCACCGACAGATGGGACTGTGCCGGTTTATGTCACCCGAGGACCTGGTACCAAGAAACAAATCTAGCAAGAAGTAAGAGCGATAAGCAGCTTCACGTTTCCTTCAAAAAGATTAGTAAGATGGGGTTTTTTTAGGTTTTTGTTGCAGGTGACCCAGTGACAGAGGCTGTTAAGAAAACCAGAAGTGACTGAGGATAGATACTCGGCGCTTGGGTTCCCCAGCCTCCTCTTCAGCACGTTTCCACCAAGAAAACACAGCCCCGCTTACTTCAACAGTTAAATAAAACACGTTTAGCTTGCAAAAGTAAGATGGAAAACAGATTACCATTAAAATGGGAAGCTGCTGGGACACCTCAGCACTCCAATCTTCCCAGCCACCACCAAAAGCACCTAAGGAACCCCCGGGACAAGGAAATAAATTATACTCCCAGCAGCTGTTACGAGCAAGGTTGGTTCTGCAGGGTTAAATACTTTCAGCTAAGCTGGGTCTGTGAGAAAGGCTTGGTTTTTTTCCACGAAGGAAAAGAACGTCCTGGAGATAGCTGACAAACGGTAACAAGCAGGAGCTGCTGCCGAAAAGCAGAAAATAAACTTCCTTTCTTTTGATTCACCACGCATGAGGCTCAGTTGTTCCCTCCAGACGAACATGACCAAGGACACCTCCTTCTTTTCTTATCTTGTACCGAGTGGGAACAAACACATTCCTTGGTTAACAAAAAAAAAAAAAAATCTTCCAGGGATTTAGTTCACTCCAAATTTCAACACAGGAAACCAGTGTTTAAAGGAGATCTCTGGAGACAGTTGTCATTTTAGAGCATGCTGACCACTTGGCTCTAATAAAAGTCTAAGATTTTCTCAGGCACTGTGGGGCATCTACGTACAGATTACTACAAATCTGAACGGATCACTGGAAAACTAACAGGTTTCGGGGCAAAGATCACTTGGTGATCCTTAGGAATACTTTGTCCAGGAATGTCTGTGCTAAAACTCACAAGTCATTCACCATTTTGCACTGTTCTTTATTTCCCACTGAAGATCTATCAGTATCAGAACTTGACTTCACTTTTCCAGTGGAAACGACTGCCACGAGGACATGGCAAAGAACACGACATTTTGGGCTGAAAACCCTGAAAAAGCTCATTTAAGTAAGATTTCACCTCGTTACGAATGAAGTCCTTTTACAAGCTCCTGGACCCCTCCATCCTCCCCCAAGAGCAATGACAGAAAAGAGGTGGAAGCAGAAGAACAACAGGCAACACAAAATATGATTAACTTCAAGAAACCTGTGAAGTTATGCATCATTACCAGAAAAAAAAAAAATAAATCCCACAATCCAGCCAGAAAATAACTTCAAGTTTTGTCCTACTTCAAGATAAGCATTGTATCATTTCAGCAGAGATAAACAGTCTCTGGTGGATCTCTGCTGGAAGGATGCGACTGCGTAACTACAACGGGATTATTGCTTTTTGAGATCTGCATCATCTCAAACCTCGGCTCCTGCTTTTATTTATACCATGAGAAAGCCTACCCAGCGCTATTTCATGTTCCAGTTGTTCCGTAAAATAGCTGCTTCCAGTCAGAAACGAGAGGTTATAAGAGTATTCAGCACAAGGGATGGCAAACATCTTATTTTTATTAGTTTTTCAATCTTAAATATTCAAACTGCATTCAATTATCATCTGTGCCTGGATGGGCTAGGAATAGCAGCTGCCAGGATACATTGTCGTTTCCATTATTTTAGAAGAACACAGTGAAAACATTGATCTGACATTTTAATATCTTAAAGATTTGTTTCCTAAGAGTAAAATTCTCATATTTCCCCAAAACTCACTGGCGAGGCCTAGACAGGAGTTTGAGACCGAAACCAATGTATTCAACCAAAATACAAAAACTTTGCCGAAGAACGCAATCAAAACTTCCCATCTCCCTGGCTTTATTCCCTTATTTCTAACGTACCCTTGACAGGACTTCTCCCTGCCAAAGTTCCTCTCTGCAGAGAGCCCTGGCCATCCGAATCCGTGGGAGTTCTTCCCCACTGGTAAGAGGGGAGAGATGAAATCTCACCTGAATTTCCCCCGGGGCAAAGAGATGTTCAACCAAGGCAAAGTGTTGAAGGCACATGAACACACACAGAAATTTTGCCGTGTGTTTTACCACGAGGAATTGCTGTTGGATTTCCCCGTTTCACCCACCGCTGCAGGAACAGCGGTGACTAAGTCACCACTGGAACCAAACCCAGCACCAACTGGCATCACTGGGGAGCTGGAAGCGGCGGTGTGCGCAGTGCTGTGCCCTTCTGAGAAGCGGCCTTCGGCACCCGGTGACCGCGTTGTACGCGCCGAATATAAACCGGAGATGGGGCTCGAGAGGCAGAGGGTCACCAAGACGGCTCAAAGCAACTTCTTCAGTCTTACAAGGTAGAAGTGACCTGACTTCCCAGTTTAAACAAGAAGCAGGAAACCTTTCCCTCCTTCTCCTCCAACCTGTTTATTTTGAGCTTTTTTTGTACAACCTAGAGCAGTAAGAAAGGGCTCACACGGTTTGGTTATTTTTTTTTTTTGGCAGATCAGTTTTCAAAGTAAACAAGCGATCCGAAGCAAATCAAGCCTAACAAAAGGGAACGCTTTGCCTCTAATCTTCCTTTAATAATCGTTTGGGTTGCTAACACTGCAGTCTCCATCTGCATACAGACTCAGTCGTGTAGCCGGGTATTTTAAAGGGCAGAAACAAAGGTCAAAATCCAGGCGCTTTCATGTTCACTACTATGATGAAAAGTCCTTTTATTTCACATTTCAGTTGTGGGAGTTTGAATAAAAGGGATTCATGGAACAGTGGGGGAGACAAGACATTTGTGCCTCCCTTTTCAGCTGCTATTAATAAAATGAATGAGGCTTTATCTCACCAATTTATTTTGTAAATAAAACCCTCTTAACCACAAAGCAGTCTCTGCATAACTGCTGAGAAATAGAAAAATAAAGAGCACATCAACTATGATCTTATGTGGGGGAAAAAATACACATTCATTATGTTTCCCATACAGCGGGAACTATTGTAAAGAGGTTACACCTATGCATTTTCTTCCCTGAAGAGGGAAGATGAATATTTGGCTGCCCGCTGACCAACCAGGTTGTACAAACGCATTTACAGAACAACAGATCTATGTGATAAACTCTGAATACTCCTCCCAAGCAATGAAGCCTGGAGCTTTTGCTAAATCTGCACCAGCCTAGTTCAGTACTACGCTGCAAAGAGAGCGGGAACTTCAGATTCTGAGATAACGACGAATGAAATGGCAATAGCAGTAAATCACCAGCAAAAGCTGGGCATTTGTTTTGAAAACGAAAATATTCTGAGGTCATCTTGACACGAAAACGTTTACAGCATGGCTTAAGAACTGGCCAGCAGCCCTCTCTCGTCCAAATCTAACGGGGAAGCTTGTGCTGGCAGCCGGGCTGGAGCGAGGAGAGAGACGAGACTGAGCCCTCAGGTGCCGGCAGCATTCCCGGAAAGGCGTCACTCGCTGTGCGGGTCAGAGTCTGGCAACACCTTGAGAAACTTCACGTTGTAGCAGTATTATAGTTATTATTATTGCATTTAAAGTATGAAGAGCTAGTTCTGCAGCTTTAAAAATGATTCTTTTATACAGAAGACATTTCAAACTATCACGAGCACCATCGCTGCCTATAAACACCGCCGCTCCGATCGTTGGAATTTCGTATCCCATTTCATCTCGTGAAGTATGAGAAATGTTTGCTGTCACTAGTAGGAGTAAATAACTACTTGTAGAAGAGTTCATTATTAGAACACCGTACAACTAAAACAACGAGACAATAATGGTGGAGGATTTGCATTTGTATTGTGTTATATACGAAAACAACAGCACGCAACTCTGTTTCTCTTAGAGACAGGCTGCACACCGGGCTGGCTAACACCACGCAGTAAATGCACACAGCACCTGAACATTCAGTTTATCAGATACCGCATGATTGCTTTAAGTTGATAAAAATTTGGCAAAATACAGAGACACACAGCTGTAACAGTGCTCACGCAGGCTGGGCTTCAACCCTGCAAACACAAGACTCCTCCATATGGCAGCCACGCAGAGTCCACACTTTACCTACTTATGTGAAAATACCTAGTGAGAAACACTTGTGGAGTTTCATAACCAATAAATAATCAGTTTTGACTTCTAGAAGAAAAAAAAAAAAAAAAAAAAAAAGAGGGAGAGAAAAATCAAATTTCAATATGAATTGTAGTAACTCCCAGCTGGAATAGCGCCCAACTTCTGTGAAGGACAATGAAGAAATCCCCAAGGATTAACAACCAGGTTTCCGCTCCAACTTTATACTGACGGATTTTGTCACTTTCACAGCTCACAAGAGCCTGGGAAGACGCACAAAGCCCCGGGTTAAATGCTGAAGCAGATTGAAACGAAGACCCAGACTGCTGCAGCGAACCTACCGTTGCTTCTTTGATCCAGTGCATAAATTACGGTGATTTGTCAAGGGCACCAAGTACATGCAAACGTATGTATCAGGTTGTCTTTCTTCATCACGTGCCTGGCCAGGGGCACGGCTGGAATTACGGGCAAGTGATATAAAAGTACAATCACTAAACAACAGCAAAAATAATAAAACTGTTCCCTTAAAGACAAGCATAACCAAGTTTGTTGCAAATACTCAGGCTAGACGTAAAACAGTCTCAAAGCATCAACTAAGGGTTAGAAACAAACCTGATCTTCTCCAAAGGAGGTGGGCTAAACGCCACAGAAATCCTATAGAGATACACCACCCAAAAGGTGAGTGCGTCGTGAAGGGGAAGCTACCAGACACGCTCCGAGATCTCAGCCCTACAGACTCTTCCCCAGGACTTGCGAGATACAGGGGAAGCAGCACCAGATGTGGAAACACGTGCTGACAGCACGGTTTAAGGAACCTGGTTGGTAACGTCCCTTGCTCCTTCAGCCCACGTGCATAAGGAGCTCCAGGAATACTCTTAACGTCACTGCATTGCCCAAGAAACAGTCTTCAAGCTATACAAAAACCCTGCTCCACGAGAGGCCACTTTCCAACAGGTAGCTCCTGAGACGTCTTGCACACCAATGACATGGTATTTCTGCCCTTGACCTCTCCAGCACGTCCTCAGAGTCTGCTCTGCAGTAGGGTGATTTTTGGAATGAAGACATCCATCCTAGAATCTCTTAAAGCCCAGAGAGCCCCAGAAAAAGGTCTTGCCCTGATATCTAGTGGTCCCAGCACTGGACATGGGAGATGTGGGGAGGCATTACACATTTCCCAGAGGAACAACAACCACTAAACCACTTTTTTCCATGGGAAAAAAAAGATAGAAAACCCACAAAGGCTGCAGCACTCCAGGGAGAAGCAGTATCTCTGACCACAGGAAAAAATCCTCCTCCTGCCCAAACTCTGCAACAGCAAGATACAGGAGGAGAAAAAAAAAAAAAAAAAAAAAAAAAAAAAAAAAAAAAAAAAAGCGAGGAGAAGAAACAGACAAAAACATTACACAGAGGAGTGCACAGAAGAAACCGCTGCCACAGTACATTTTCACAAACCTAATGGAAAGTCCTGTGAAAGGTAGTTCTTCAGAGGCGGTGATCTGTTGGCACGCTGCACAGAAAATCCCACTGGGCCATCAAGGTCTAATTGATTCCTTCCTACACAGCACTCCCTACGGACAATGAGTGAACGCTCTCCAACCTCACGAGCCATCCAACACCTATGCAATGAGATGCTATTTTTTGACGTTTGCTTGGGAAGGCAGATCCAAAGCCCTCAAGAAGATAAGTCTTAGAAGCAGAAGTGTTAGAAAAGCGCTGACTGCAATGGATGCAGCTACTGCTACCTCCCCAAGCGTCCTTGGGAGATGAAGGAAGGTGGGAACATACCTCAGAGGACCTAGCTACATTGTCAGGAATATATTTGGAAAGAGCACTCAAAACTCTCTGGTCCTACACCAAAAAGGCAGAAACATCATGGTGTGCCGAAGGACCACCAATCTGGAGGAAGTCCAGCAAGGTTCCTCTTGGGGCATAAGTGACCAAATGCACGTCAAGCAAATCCCTACCTACACGGGCTCAACTCCATCTCTCCGGGAATGATCTCAGAGCACGAGACCGACCCGAAACGCCCTGGCAGATGCAGAGTTCAGCCAGCATCTCTGGATTCAATTGACTCAACCGGAAACTATATTCACTCTTCGCCCCAGAGACTAAACAAATTAAAAACAGACTAAAGAGTTTACAAATTTGTTCCAGCCAGCATCCTTTCACTAGCACTGGGGGAAAAAAAGAAAAATCCAAAAAACAACACAATAAACCCTTCAATACGGTTTTCTTTGAGATGAATCATGATCATCAGTGTTGGTGACTACCAACAAGGAGCTCATGCATTTGGACTTTGCAATGACAACAGCAGCAGGCTGCAATAAAGGGACCTCTTGCAGCACACAGCAATATAAAAATAAACGCCGTGCAGGTCAAGAGACACGATGCGCTCTCTCCACTGAGGTGGCAGTACCACTTCCCCCATTTTGCTATTCTGGACTTGCACTTGGGACCAAAGTCATTCAGCCTACTTAAACCCAAAATCCGTCTCTGTTCTCCATCTCTCTTTCATTTGGAAGAATCCGTCCCACCAAATCCTTTCTCTTGAGAAGAGAAGGAACCGACTCAGAAGACCTGAGGGCTAGAAGAGCAATTAGGTGCCACTAAATCGGCTCCTTCTGAGAGCAGTTCATAAAGAGATAAAAGAGGCATCCAGAGGGAGAATGTCACAGAGACAGACTGAAAGCAGCATTTGTGGGTGATTGCACACAGCATCCAAGAGTCTGCAGCGATCATTGGCCAGTTAGGGGTAAAAAACCACGTAACTGCACAGTCAGGAAAAAGCAAACAGGAGAGAAAGAGGGCGATGCACTCCAGCACACCCTCAGACTGAGAACACGTGTTAGCGCACTGGCCGACAGACTGATGATAACATCTTACGGCGTCACAAAACTTGGGCAAGGGCTGTGATAACCCGCAGGAGGCAGCAAGGTGATGTCTTGAGGGATGCAGACAGTATCAATATACCTGATTTCGTTTTGATTGAGCAAAGATCCCCAGAGACTGAGGAGCTTCTTTGAGGATCTCGCCCATCTGAGACCAGACAGCTCTACTACCTCTGACAGAAGGTCTTCTACAGCTGCTCACACTTCTCTCTGTAGTTCAAATGGATACAGAGACTTTGTTTGTCCTCCCTTATCAACACCAAGCCTGATGTCCTGGCAAATCCTGCAGTTTCTAGGAATACATTCCTTCCCAAGGCATCTCTGACTCCCAAAAAAAAAAAAAAAATCACGTTGCCAGAGGAAGTCACAAATAGATGCTTCATTGCTTTGAAGAAGATACCAAGAATAAAGCAAGAAACAAAATCTCCTGTAAAAATAAAAGATTCATCTCCATGATTAAAGACAAAAATAAAACAAAGTTTAAGAGAGAGAAACTACTAAACCAAGGGCTGGAGGAAGAGTAGGCTGTTTCTCTACATGGATTCTTAAGCTGCTTCTTCCCTTTGCACGCCTACAGAAGTAGGAGCCCACAGGGTACTGATGGAGCTATTTTTCTTCACCCACGTTCTCAAGGTGTGGTGCAGAGGTGCAACCCCAATATTAATCGGTCCTTCTGCAAACAGTCAGGGAGGACGTTACAGCACCCGCTGCCAATACGCACCCACGAGCAACAAAACGCTTAATCCAAGTATTTGAACCAACCTTTCCCCTGTGTTATTTCTTCCATACTTCACGGGAATAGCAACAAACAAAGTGAGGACTCTTTACACCTATTAACATAGTTTCTAAAAAAATTAGAGCAACTGTTTCTAACAGCACAACTGTTATTCACACGAGAGCCTAAAACCTGTACCTTGCCACCTGATTTACCTACAGCTCTGCCGACAGATTTTCCTTTCACGATGCAGCCGGCAAATGTGACATACTGCAGCTGACAGGTTCAGACAGAGAGGGAGCACAAGAGGAAACATTTGCTTTCAGATGTGGGATATCACATTTATCCTCATTAGTGCGAGGTAACACCCACGCATCACTCAAACCTGTCAACACCGGCCAGATCTAGATGCATCTCTCTGAAAGAGACCTTTCCAGCTTTTCACATTTTTAAGCGCTTTCAGAAAATTTTGGAAATGTTATGCCCCAAGAAGGCACAACGACAAAGAAGTCAACGAATGCAAACCTGCAAAACTAGAACACGGAAAATGTTTGGTTTCTTCCTTAAAGAAAACTGGAGGTGGTGGACTAATTTTAGAGGCAGAATATGATTAACCACCAAGAACCTCTTCTGGCTCTAAAAGAAACTTCAATTTTAATATAAACAATCTGTTGAACCGCTCTTAGAGCGATACACTTTCTCAGAAGTAAGGTAGTATTTCTGATAACATTTATTTTATTCAAAATTCTTTTACTGCAGAGTTAAGAGTGCCAGTGTAGACCAGTCAGGTGGATAAGGCACAGCAGCATTTTTCCCTTCGTTGACTCCCGGTCTCATCAGCCTGGAGCAATACTGCTGCCGTAGGTGGTCAGAGCATCCATGCTGAACGCTTCCAGCAACTTCAGCCCCAAATGAATACTTGCTTCTATCACAAATAAGTTCATTTCCACCTTCAAAGCACAGCTCTAAGGGAATTTTTATGTTGATGCTGGAGACCAAGGGCATCTCTTCACCCAACTCAGTTAATATGCAAAAGCCGTGGGGTTTGCCTGCGACTTAATGAACACGGGGAATTAACGGATGTTCCCTGCCCCAAATCATTTCAGAACCTGGTGAGATACCAGTTCCTACCTTACCGCTTCATATAAATCCTTCTTCCTGACAGCCACTCAAGCGGGCACGTGCCGTTTGCCTCAAGAGTCCATTATAACCAGCTCCCTTCCCATAGGGCTTAAGGAGAAACCGTGGAGGGGATAAGAAACGCTCCACTTGCGCAAAACGCCACCAAGGAAACAGGTTGCTGCAGCTGCCCACATCCAACGGCTCTCCACGCCCTCGCTGAGGTCTCTATCCTGAGCAGTCCTTCACAGGCATAGGCCCTGGCTTGCGTTACTATTTAACGATCACACAGATACCTGACAACAGCACCGCTGCTAAGGAACAGAGAAATATTTAAAATGCAAAGAACAGTCTGTAAAGAGCAGAAACCCAACTGAGGTCAGGTAAGGTACAAAGCCATAAGGAGGTCTCTTTCCATCGGGCTCCGACTGCGATCCTACCTTCTCTCCCACCCTGGCACCTATCTAACAGTGCCTTCTGTAGAGCCCGTCGGGTTGTTGTGCCTCTCTGTGGGTTCCTCCTCTTGGAAAAATGAGAAAGAAACATCGGCACCAACCTCATGAATCTTGTTAACTGGACAGTGTTTCCCTGGCTATCTGCATTCAACACCTAAGGCATTTCTAAGGTGGTCTGTGCCACAATCCAGACTCGGTCACCTCAGAGGACTAAACTAAGCAAACAAGCAGGGTGGTGCTACAGAAACGCAGTGGTTTAAGGACTGGGACACAGTGAGGCCAGCAATAGGCCTGAAGCTCTGAAAACAGGTAAGCTGAGGGCCCTTATTCTCCATGAGGTGGAAATCTGGCCAGGAAGACACAGACTACCACTAGACTCAGCCCAGAAGCAAAACTAAAAGGAAAGCAGGCCTAAATTTGGGATTCTGCTTCCTGAGAAGTTTCAGTTTCAGCTCGTGAGAGCTTTGTTTTCTCCCCACAGACCCAGAGCCCAAATTCAACCCAAGCCAGTACTTCCAAAGCTTCAGACCTGGTGGAAACGGCGATCCTCGGGCTTTCACATAGTTTTCTCAAACTCCACTGTATTAACTGAGTTCTCATCTCTGGAGTCTAATCTGTTCATATGAGTGCTGCTCTGGCTCATGAAAACAAAAAGATACAAGGAGGGCAGGAAATCTGATGGAAGACATGGAATAAGCCACAGTGAAGATAAAGTCCGGAGGTCAGCACTCATCATTATCCAGCCTTTTCAAGATCCACCAGGCTCAGCAAGTGTCACATACACTGTGTATTTTAACATCCATGGTAAAGAACCAAAATACTCCAAGGTCATAACTACGAAGGTCTCACCAGGAGTAGTTCTCGTGTCTAGAGGTGAAAATTAAAACAGAGACTACTACTGTATGAAAACGCAGAAAGTAACTGTGAAAATTATGGATGTTTTCAAATCCATCTTAAATTATAATTTAAAATTAGCCTAAGGAAACATCACCAATAGCTAACTCAGACTTCTGGTAAGAGGCTCTATCTAAACGTTGAATCACAAATTATAAACACGCACAGGAGTATGCTTATCAAATGCGCCACATGAGTAATTTTTAGTCATACTCATTGCAGCGTTTATTTGATTTTTGAGAAAATACCTCTCCATAATCCTCAAAGATGGGTTTCTCCAATAGAGTTTTGTAAAGAATAAAGTTTATAGCTGGGGGACAGGGGGGAGATAATAACCGAGAGGAGACAGAATGATAAGCCAAATTGAGCAAGTGAGCCTGCTCTCCTAACCATAATCCACCCCATTTGATAATGTCTCCTTCCATTCCCATTACTTCATCATCACTCATTGCATTATGTCTAAACATAGACTATAAACTCTTCATAATTTTGTTTGTAAAGCATTATGCATATTTACGGAGCTATCTAAATAATCTTAAATTAAGTTACGAGGCCAACCGAAGACTGGGGGAGAGCCAACTCATGCCCTCATACATAGACAGCTGCCAGAAGAGCAAGGATGAGCTGAAATGCCCAAAAACCACAAAAGTTGTCTTTGACATGCAGTTGTTTTAGAAGGCAAGAATCAAAAATGGAGGGACAGAGTTGGACCAACAATTAGAAACATCTGGTCAATTCAACGAACGGACATCAAATAAAGGGTCATCTAAGTAACAGGCCGTGTTCAATACTTCAAAACACGACACGGTACAACACGTCTGCCCATAAATCCCCCCCAGACCTCTCCAAAGAATGGGAGGAAGCTGAGTGGGAGAGAAGTATACACAGATTTTGACACCGTCCTCTTTTATGGTGTTTTTCAAAGGGCACCATTGAATGCAATGTTCCAAACGAGCCGTGCAGCAAAAATACTGCGAGCGTGCCTCTGATGTGGTGGCGTTTTGAGAAGCAAGCACAGATCCGTGCGGTGAGAAACCTCCACATTTTACTATGAAAAAAATTACTATTCAAATACTATTTTAAAGCCGTTTTTTATTAGCAGTAGAACAGATGCCGTACCTCATCAAAGCAGTCTCTGTATTCAAAGGGAGGAGTGAAAACCTAAATCGTTCCATGTAACGCTGGGGGTGGAAACATGTAATTTGGTTTGGCACCTCCCACAACTACCTCATCATGCAAAATGCCATTTGAATACGCAAAATTTAAAAATATTAGAAGCTGAAGGAATTAAACCTCTGCCTTGAGAAAGGACTTAACCTTAAAAGTACAGAACATTAAAGCTGTTTTGGGAAACTAGTGAAGAGCATTCGCAACTATACAGCATTAAGAGTCTGGCAGGAAACCACGTTTAAAGGATGGCTTACTGCCTTGAAAATATTTTTGTTTAAAAGAACAGTTTAAGAAACGGATTTGCATATGTACACATACATATAAACACACAAGTTACACATAATCTGTAGTTTTCCCTTATTTGCTCAAGAAAAACCTCGAGAAACCTCCATTCCCCTCAGATGTTATCTGGCCAAAATGCTTGTGAGTCTACCAGATGGCTCTGGTAAGGAGCAAGAATTTTACAAGCATCTATCCATTTGCGTTCTACCAAATCAAACCGAGAATTCAATCGTTGCATTACTGGAATTAAAGCAGTGACGTCTGCCTCGGAACTCATTATCAGTCACTCTCAGAAGAGGGATGCTGCAGTAGATGGACACAAGGTTTGAGCAATCTTAGTAACTCCTGCAGATAAACACTCAGCTCCTTGAAAAACAAAGCCACATCCATAAAATATGCCCAATTTGGCACGTGAAGAGTTAGAGAACTTGGAAAGAACAAGATACAAAATGCAAATAGCTGACATTTTGGAGAAGCAGGGCACTGGCAACACCAATCCTGCTAAAGGACTTTCAGAAAGCTGACAGCTCCCAAAAACAACAGAATATCCACTGCTCTCACATTCCAGCAGGGAAACAAAACCCTGTCACAACACACGCTGTGACAAATCAGATGTGCTAAACTGCAGATGCTACACTCATTTTGTGCACAGGACAGAAAAACACCGTCTTCTATTACACGATGCACTGCTTCTGCAGAGAGCCCCCTGTGCTTCATCAACGTGTGTGAGCTTGTCCTCACCGCGCCCTGTAAGGCAGCCAGCCATGACCACATTCTCCTCCTTTTCAGCCATTTCCATCGCACCATTCTTCCTGCTAAGTCCATAACTTACACAGCAAACCGTCGGTATCACCTCAAAGCTAAAGAACTATATTTAGTAGAGGTTTATTCCAACAGATCTTTCACCCTCTTTCTTTATATAGGGCGGCACACAAATCTAGTCAGAAATTTTCCATGCAAAAGCAGTCCACACAATTTTTCAACAACCATATTTAGACAACATCTTTAACCTATTTCTTTGAGATGATTTTTCCCATGGAAGAAAGTTTTTGTCCTTGTATGTGCTGAAAAAAGGAAAGAACTATTGGCTTTTTAAACCGTACCTTCCATGACATACACGAGGGAGCCCACATCTCCTTCCTTGATGATGCAGCTGTCTTTGCCGTACTCCACGGGATACATACAATCCACAATCTCCTGGATCTGAGACAGTTCCAGATTCTTCATGAAGTCATTGTCAAGGATCGCTTCCTTTATTAGCTCCTTGGACCTGCAGCACAAAAAAAAAAAAAAAAAAAAAAAAAAAAAAAAAAAAAAAGGCAAGATTCATCCATGTGGCCATCAGCCGAGCTCATTAACAGGACGTGAACTTTAGCACAACACATGGTGGCCCTGTACTTATCCCTTGGAAAAAAATTCCAACATTTTCCCTGAAAATATAATAAAGCCCATCTGCAGAGAAGTAAAAAAAAATATTACAGGAACGTGAGCTTGTAATTATTTTGTGTAAATAGTTTTAGATACATCAAGTATTGAAACAAAAATAGATTTCATGCGATTGCAAGATCCTCTTTTAGCTACGAGCTTCACATCTATAACAACACCGAAGAACAACAGAGCTACTTGAAATATCTCCCACATACAGAACTCGAAGGAAATACAAACAAGAAGTTAAAGGATTTATGACTGAGTTTATTTTATTTTCTATTAAATTATACAAACTGGAGCACACAAAGGCGCAATACCACACTGATTCTTTGAGTATTAATCAAATACCAACGGCCATCATATTCACTACAGGAGGCACCACCGTCGCAGGAATAACACCACCATTAATTCATTTCTTTGATGACATAAATGGAAAATTCTAAAGTTTTATGAGCGTCCATAAAATTATACGCGCAGTTTTGGTTTGGCGTGCAATGGGGTTGGAAGTCTGGAGTTCTTAGTAGCCACTCTGCAAAGCTGAGTAAGGAAGGAGTTGTTTCTGAAGATACAGATTTCAGATTCCTCAAAGTTCAAGCCTTCTCTGGGAGACCACCCAAAGGGGTAGGCAATCCAACCCGCTGTCTCTAGAACCGCCTCTGCCAGTGTCACGTTATGACAGAAAACGTGTAACAAAACCACTGACGTGTTTTTCCTGGGATCCTTTCAATTCCTACAACTACAGCGATCCCCACACGGTGAGTCACGCTCGGGTGAACCCTCCAGTCTTCCCCTCAGGCTGTCAAGTTCAGCTGCCAACGCAAAGTAACCACCACGTTATGACATTTTGCAAAAGAATCCTCAAGTGACTCGTGCAAGTGAAGAACTGAGAAGGCTCAATCTAGGTTTAGACCCAAACTAAAGTCCCAAAAACACCTACAAGGTGGGCACCAGGTCCTTGGCCCTTCATTTCGCACTCTGCAGCTTCCCTTCTGTGGGCTGAACTATTTCCTACCGTGAACATAGCCTGGGCAGACAACAGCCACCTGCAGAGCTTATGCATTCAAGCTAGAGCAAGACAACGCTTTCCATGCTCCACCTTGACTCAGTACGGCTCTCTTGGGTCTCAGCCACCCCACAGACCCCCCGAATCCTCCTAACAAAGGCGCTAATTATTAGCATTACTCAAACCGCCTGCCGAAGAAGGAAGCACAATAAAAGCTTGCGCCTTAGTCGTATCAACTAGCACTACAATTTCGGTCATTTATTTCCCTCCAAAACTCCAAATGAGGCATTCTCCGGGATAAAATAAAGTCAGCCTTCCAAGCGGAGTGTGTGTAAGAATACCCGCAAGAGACTGGAGGGAATTCAGATCTGGTCCAAGTCAGACCTCTCCTGCTAATTTAGAGGCCCCTTAGCAAAAGCCGATGCTTTTCTTCTCGGAATTGAGCACAGGGAAGGATTTGAAAAGGATCAGGGAAACTTGGTCTAAACACCAGCAAAGGAGCAGCACGAGGGCTAGGAAAATCCATTTTGGGAAGAAGCAGCAAAACGTACACAACACGAACAAACTTAGGGCATTTATGAGCTTGACAGCATTATTACAGAGTACATCTGAGCTAACCGAGTCACAGCCCCTGCCCTTCAGCACTGAAATAATCAGCAAAACCGAAGCTCAGAGGCCCAGCAAGTCTTTCAAAGCCCTTTAACGACAATACGAAATACAGCCGTTACGAGGGAAAACACGCCAGCCGCGACGTCGATAACGCGGTTTCATCTCGGCCACATCTCAGCATCTTAAAAGTAAATACCTCCACAGAACGGTCCGGATAACAACTCTGCCGTGCCCGAATGTAACCAAAAGAGATCCTATTCTTTAAGGATAATTAGTTAAAATGAGACTCCAAATAGGAAGAGCATACATGAGAGAAAAGCAGCTCCAGCCGCCCACAGCCAGCGCTGGCTGTCGGAACGAGCACGCGCAAGCCACGCCGGGTATTTACCAGGTTTTCGCATCCGACTAAGCCACGCTTTGCAGTGTGCAAGCTACAGACCTTTTCAGAGGAAATACTCCACTTAAAAATAACATAAAAAGCTTAGTTTGACATATTTGAAAATTAGTTGAGAGTAAAAATACATTGTCATAGCTACAATGAGAGTTACTCTGCTGTTCCCTGCACGAGAATATTCGTCACTGATAATTCCAAAAAATTATTCATGCTATGTAGATTACCATTCCCATACCTGCACACACCAGGCCTTCAGCAACTTCTGCATTATTGCATTATGCAGATTTCGTTCAATATAATTCACAGGTGCAATCTCAGGTAAATAATTTTTTTTTTTAAATATTTATTTTTATATGGAATGAAACTCAAAGCATATAAATTAACTCGTAGTTCAGTTATTCTATTCTAAACCACACCACTACTTGATCATCAGCATCTATCCCAGATGTGTGCATACACAAATCTACCCAGTAATACAAAAAAAGGGTGCTTGAAATGGCCAAAAGCACGCTCCTGCTATTTCAAGCGAGTGGTTTAAACAAGATACAGCTGTTTCATTACCTCGCCTTTTCAAATCGTACTTATTCTGTTATTTTCTGGTTCAAGTTTCTAATAGAAACAATCTGCAAACAAAATCAACTGCAGGATTGGCAAGGGAACGGGACTATTTCCAAATGACTGCTGTAAGAAGGCAGCATTTTCATGAATATTCACTTGGTGCTGAGCTGAACGGCTCCTAATGCAGAGGGTCACTCAGAGAAGACAGCAGTTGTTGTCATCTTCGCTCTCCCGAGGTAGGAATCTGGCTCTAAGCCATCCCCTATTTTTCTGAAAGATTAATGACCAAATATGATGGAGACTTAATGAACAGGTTTGGTTTTGGTTGGTTTTTTGTTTTTTTTTTTTTTAAAGGGCACAATCCTCTGTGATACATCCTTTCCCAAATCAATTTAAGTCCATCACGGTAATTAATAAGGCAGCAGTGGGAACAAGGTAACTGCATCCTAATTTGCAGAAGTCACACAAAGAGCACCTTAAGAGGTTTACTGAAAATACACACGATATGTAAAAACCCGTATGCCTGGCTGCAAACGCCTCTCAGAACAAAGTCTGTAACTCACACACCTCCCGAACAGGGGGCTGCCCCAGTCCTCCAGCCAGCAACCCCTACAACGAGCCAGTGTGACAGCTCAGGAGCAGCAAAATACCTGGAAAAAAAAAAATTCAGGCACATTTCTGTCTCAGCAGACAAGGGCTCTGCACAGCAGCTGTGCTGGAAAAGGCTTGTATTAAAGGTCTGCCTTATTGCAGTGGCCACAAAACGCAGAATTTGGCTGAGCACTTTGCTCAAAAACCCGCCGCTAACATCCGCTGGCTATTCATCACGCGTGACAGCGGAAGATAAAAATTTTGGTTTGTAGAGATGTGGAAAAAACAACCTGAGATGTTACGTAGCCCGAGATAAGCAGCAAAGTTTGTTCGCCACGTACACAGTAAAATAGCAAACCCTGTACTCCAGCCTGTTGTTATCCTGACGGTAATTTACATTTTACAAAGAGCAAAAGGAACAGTCATCTCAGGCTTTTCACTCACAGCAAAAAAAAAAAAAAAAAAAAAAAAACCTACATTCTCCATGCTAGATTAGTACCTTCCGGCACGAACGATAAATATTAGAACAAAAAGTTAATCCCCGTCCCAAACGGTCTTATTTCAACACCGGAAAAGCCGCTTGTGGAGCGTAAGGAAGGGAAGAGTTTAAGTGCAGGTGGAAAGACTACTGCTGTGTCCATCCAGGCACGCTTACAGAAATGCAAAGCCCTCCTTGACACGTACCACGCCGGCAGAGCATCAGTTTGCAGCGGAGTCGGCAGGAACCGGAGGTTCCAAGGGAGCTGCGGTAGCTACATCGGTATCGTTCTCCAGGGAACGTACTGCCGGCAAGAGCTGATTAAACAGAGGTGGATCAGGAAGAAGAAAAGAAATTAAGAGTTCAATTTAGACAACGCTGACACAGAGCAGTTGGAAGGAGATCGGAATTTTATGGTGTTCACTAGTACACCCCCACAGCTACGGACCCAAACCATTTTAAACTACCAGGCTGGAGCACAGCAAGAGAGATGGAAATCGATGCACTGGGCGGACAGGCTGGAAGGTGTCTCAAAAGAGGGAAAGAAAAAAGTTCATTTTGTACTAGCAGTCAAGGAGAAGAAAAAAAAAAATACACAAGAGATTTTCTTTAGCTGTTCCTCTCTCCAAACTGTAAATAAAACTTTTCAATATGAGCTTTTATGCCAATACTGATGGCGGGGGAAGGAGTATTTTCTGCAGAGCCTCCCCCAGAGTCTGCCAACTGCTACCAATGACCTAAAGCCCTGTATTGAGGAGGGAAACATGGACGGGAATTTGACCAAATAGAGAGACAGCGTTCACTGCCAGGGCTGAAGTTTAAAGCAGTAAAACTGCAGCTCCCTGGGAGACGAGAACTCCTCATTTACTCACATGATAAACCTTGCTCAAAGCTACCACTGCCAGTAGCATCTTCTCTGTGCCGTTTCGTCATTGCTGTAAAAATCCAAATTAAATACACATGCACATCCTTCACATCTATCCACCAACTAATCCTATCAAGCTTATTTGTAGAAATTCGGTCCAAACACTCCTTTTTTAGGGAGCTTCTGTATCCATACCCCTCCACAAGGAATTAAGTGGATAAGAAAAATGGAAAAAAAATCTGCAGCCTCTGACCCAGAGCATGATGAGCGATACAGGAGTCCAGACAATTCCTACAACAACCGTCTGTTTAAAATCCACATCGTGAAATGTTTAAAAGTGTTTACTTCTACAAAATGTGGCTACGGAAAAAGAAAAAAAAAAAAAACTTATTTAAAAAGAGAAAACATGGCCAAGTACTATGTCTGCTCTGTTTCCAGAAACTGCTCAGCAGGATAGGGACACACTGTAAAAAGCGTTAAACAGACATTTTTTTTTAAGTTGTACCCAGACATACCTCCATTTCACAAGGCGGCACCCATTCCAAGGAACACAAAAAGCAAAGGCTGCAAGTTTCTAGCAGGTTTGGGGCAACTCTCTGCTCAAAGCCCACATTCACAGAGCGTTTAGCTAAGTTGTCAAGCCCTTGTGTACTTAAAACTAGAACACACGCTCACACATCGCTCTGAAACAGGACCTCAGCATTTCTGTTCCCAGTCTAGTTAACACCAACACACTGGAGTTACCAGTTACGAACCTTTTTTGCTCTTTAACCAACAGAACTGAAGAAAACACCTGACAGAAGGATGTACGTTTAACCACTGAGGACAGGCACATAAAGAGCGGCCAAGATAAGTAATTTGGATACGATGTTTTAAAAGTTCTCACAGAGATGGATTTTAGAAGTTCTCAGAGATGAATGATGATTTTCATCAGCACAGAAAAGCCCCAACCTTCTAAAAAGTTGTAAATATGTAGACACACAAAGCCTTACTAAATAATTCCTGTTGCTTACTACAAAATTATTGAGTCCACCACGCAGCCCACAGATCCTACACGTATTTATCCGCATACTTTGTCTTCTTGGTTCTGTTTATGAATAGTGTGGCCTGGCCAAACACGTCAAGGTTCAAAAATAACAGCCGAAAACCATAAAGCCTTCAGCGATAGCAAAGTGACTGTCAACATCAGACAACAGCTGAAATCTCTTCCTTGCATTCATCCCTTCTCAAGAGGTGGTGTTACATGTTGTAGTTATCGCCTACGTTCCTGCGTAAGGAATAGAGGCAGAAAGCAGAACTTCCCGAGATGATTATTTGATCCCTCAACCACCAACTTGAAGTCCACAGCCCTCAGGAAAGTTAGTTTTGCAACCAAAGTGTTAATGCTGTTAGTAAAATTATTTGTGCCAAGTCAGTCAGGGAAAGGTGGAGGCTTCTCCCCAACTGCTCCAGGTTTTCCTTCAAGGCAGGGACAAACACCAGCAGCCTGGGGCAGTACGTACATCTTGCGTGACAGCAATGCAACAGGAACAGTGGCTTTCTGAAGTGCCCAAGACTGGATAATGTCTTCAAATACAAAAGCCCGTAAGTGAACCGATAGATCTTCTTTTATCACTTACTCCTAGGAGCAGAACAGCAGAGAAGTCCAGACCTCTCTGTAAAATCTGAGCCTTGTTTGAACTCTAATGCCATTAATAGCTGATAACTCTACATTAGCTGGATTTTTGGCTAAAGACCACTTTGAACATTTCTTAAACAGAATTTTAAATATAACTCCAGAGAGCTATTCTCGTCTCATTAACTGGAAATCAGAGCAGGATTCAAGCCCAGGACAGAATTCACATGAAAGCCTTTAAATACACTTTAAATACACTTTACAGTGCTTGCCTTTCCCACAACATACAACCCACAGCGTGTCTTCACGTTGCAGGAGGAAATTTCTGAGCAGGATCTCGGGCATCTTCAGCTGAGACTGCTATCGCATAGCTGGATGGAAGAATATGTTCTTCAGAGGAGTAGTACACTGAAATTTTTTTAAACTGACACTTTGATGACGAGATAAGCAACAGGGAAAGTACCTGTGCTCTGATCTAAATCTGTAGAAAAAGAAAATACTCCCCCCATTTTCATTTTTCTTGTACTTAAACACAACTTAGGAGTTGCAGAATCAAGTTGCTCTGTAGAGAACGCATCAATCAGACAGCTCCACGTAGGATTGCTAAATATATCAGTAAAACAGGCAGTTCATTTACACTGCTCTTCATTATGTTACATTTTGGCATTCAACATTGGAAAAGCAAAATGATTTAAGGGAAAAAAAAAAAATCTCCTTTCACCTACGCTGAAAACTGTTAGTACAAAAATACTGGAGGCAAGAGTTGGTTAACTCTTGCATTTTAACATGTCTCACCCCACAGATCTTAATTTACCACCCTTTTCTAGGCTAGTATTCTGCATCCTACAAAAACCCAAGTTTAGATACTGGAAATGTTGGCACCCTCAGTAAAAAAAAACATCGGCTTTTGCCAACACAGTTTGCCTACTTTTGAAATATCTGACACCTCCAAGAAACTCCCACATGAGCTTCATTTTGAGAAACCACTACCAATACCTCCAGAGAGGATCGAGCGGCTACTTGATTACCTGGGCAGCTAATTACAGGTGAAAACACGCAGTGAAGTCATGGTGGAGGAGGAACGGAGCATCTCTCAGAGACACCTGGCCAAAAAGAAGCGATCTTTTGAAGGCTGTTATCCCAACGCATCTCGCAGTTTTGGTGCTCACATCCAGCGCGACTGAGCTGGAGACTTTCGGCACCAATAAAAATAGCAAAGAAAACATATGGACCCATATGTCGCAACGCCAAGGGATGCAGAAACAACCCAGGAGGCGTTCAGTTAGCAAGATGCAGTCAGAGATCCAGACAACAAATCTTGAAGGGCACAGCAATGCATCTCCAAAAGAACCACCTACTTTAAGGCAAGAGTTTCTCCATCCATCAAACAATTATCCACGTACGCTTCTACTCCTGGCAGCTGCAGGCAGTGAACTCTGACTGCAGGCAGGTACAAGGAGCCTAGCTAAATGGCAACTAAAACAGTTCGCCCCAGTTTATTAGCATATTTTGGTCTGCGTGGCTTCACAGTGACAAATGAACATGTGGACAGAACTGCATTCGCATGCCCTGGAGAAGGAGGTTACTGATAACCGCCACGGAGATGGCCTTCGCCCCAGCGGAATACGCAGGAAATCTGCCAAGTGGATGATAACCTAATTTAAATAGACACAGAAATCCAATTAGAGATCCTCTGAGCAGAGACAGCTCCTTCTCCTCTCTTGGGTTACAGGCTTCTAACACATCGCAAGCTTTTCCAAAGGTGCCGTTGTCCAGGCAAAATGAACATGCGCTGCCCTCCTCCTTGGCATCAGAACATCCAAAGCGAACGCTGTCACGACAGCGTAATTATATAGCTTCCTCCAGCGCGAGCTTAGGATGGGGTTTCACTGAAAATGTGATGTATGGGGGGGGGGGGGGGGGGGGAAAGAAGTGACAGATGTAACGTCACTGACTGTGATTCACCTAACACTTCTGATAGATGTTACTGTCACTAGGAGAGTTGCTCCAGCTTTTTTGCTTTTCAGCCGCCTGGAGAAGTCCCCGGCTTAAATGCCATGGGTGTACGACAGCAGAATGCAGACGAGCCCTCGGAGCCTTCGTCTTTTAATAAATACTCTTAGAGCTTTTAGGGAGAAATATTTCACCCTGCTTTACGAGTCTGTAAAAGGACTGACATGAGCAGCCACGTTTTGAGACAAAAATATTAGAAAGAAGTACGGGATTACCTAAATAACATACCCCGTGCCACAGATAGCCAAGGAGCAGCCCGCAGGATTTAAAGGCAAGCACCGCTGATGTACCCACTTCCAGAAGGGTCACTTTGGGATACAGCAATCCCGAGCGGAGCTGCAGGAGCACCATCACGCAGGCTCTGTCTGGTCTGCTAATAAACCAGATTACAGGCGGGCAAGCACCTTTTGGCAGACAAGATGAACTCCAAACAGCCATACAACTCGATAGCGTTTAAATGGAGAAAGAACAGCAGCGGGAAAGCTCATGAGGTTCTGCGGAAAAGCAGGGAGGGTAACTAAAAAAAGGCGCAGGAACTCTGAAGCAGAAGGATGGAGGCTTTGGCATCATCCTCCCAAAGGGGTGGTGTGGGTGGGACTGCGGTCCAATGGCCACAGCAAGGATGCCCAGCTACAACGCAGGCATGAGAGCTCCACAAGGTGACCACCTCCAGAGAAGATGACTTCTCACAAAAAAAGCCGACATGACCTCAGGCCGGGAAAGTTGCAGCCGCAGGGCAAAGTGTTCACAGTCTTGGACAACCTGTTTAACATCTTGACATGGACAGTGGGATAGAGTGCACCCTCAGCAAGTTCGCCGATGACACCCAGCTGTGTGGTGCCATTGACACGCTGGAAGGGAGGGAAGCCATCCAGAGGGACCTTGACAGGCTGGAGAGGTGGGCCCATGCCAACCTCATGAAGTTCAACCAGGCCAAGGGCAAGGTCCTGCACCTGGGTCATGGCAATCCCAGGCACAAATCCAGGCTGGGCGGAGAATGGATGGAGAGCAGCCCTGAGGAGAAGGACTTGGGAGTGCTGGTGGACGAGAAGCTCACCATGAGCCGGCAATGTGCACCTGCAGCCCAGAAAGCCAACAGCATCCTGGGCTGCATCAAGAGGAGCATGGCCAGCAGGTTGAGGGAGGGGATTCTGGCCTTCCAGTACCTCAACAGGGCCGACAGGAAAGATGGGGAGAGACTGTTCAGCAGGGCCTGGTGTGACAGGAATAGGGGTGATGGTTTTAAAACAGAGGGAGGTAGATTCAGATTGGACATAAGGAAGACATTTTTTTTACACTGAGGGTGGTGGAGCACTGGCCCAGGTTGCCCAGAGAGGCGGTGGATGCCCCATCCCTGGAAACATTCCAGGCCAGGTTGGCCGGGGCTCTGAGCAACCTGATCTGGTTGGAGATGTCCCTGCTCCTGGCAGGGGGGTTGGACTGGGTGGGCTTTAAAGGTCCCTTCCCACCCAAACCATTCTGTGATTCTACCTAACAAAGGACAATCTACAGGAGGCAAGAGGAGATGCACTGGGGATTCAGAGAAATTTCCCTAATTCCCATGAGGTATATGAGACAAACTTTAGGGATACGTGCAACCTCTTCCACCCCATCCAGCCACCTATAAACACAAGTCAGAAAGAACTTAAAATAATTGTTTTGAAGAGTAATAGTGAGAAATACGACATTAGAAGAAGGGCAACAAATTCAGATGGAAGGTAAGGAAAAGATTAAGAGTTTTTAAGGACTTCAGGAAACAGCCCTTCTTTGATCAAAGTAACTGTTCTCCAGGGGACTTGAACGCTTCCAGGAATTTCAGCCTGAAAGGATATTGCAGGGGAAACATCATATTTCTTGCAAATGGGAGGGTATTTTTGCACAAGCAGCATACCAGTAACCTCACATTTCACGTCATCCCTTCTCTTCAGGGAACGCTAATGGGAACAGACACACAACAGCAAAAGAAGGATGCAGCAACACAAACACTCCTGCCCAGGTGAAGCAGAGGAACCATGCTCACCGGGGAAACGATCCAGCTGAGCGAGTCTTGGACATCGCTCGGTAAGGCAGCCTGCCCCTGTGAGCCGTGGTCACCTACTGGTGTTACAGCCTAGCCAGCCGTAACCAGCGTGGGAGACGCTGAGGTATTCCCGAGGAAAGCTCTCCTCTTTACAAACAGGACCATTTCAACAAGAAGCAAGAGCGCTGTTTGATTCCTGAGGACAGACAGCAACGTGCATTAAGCAGATTGCTGTCCTACCTCCTTCGGGAAGCCAAGAAAGCCATTCCTTTAATAAGACAGGAACACTCGAGATTCATTCCGTTGAGATGTGACCGACGGGAAGCATACGTATTTGCCGTCACAGGACAGGCTCTGCAGACAGCGAACAAGGCTCCGTTCTCAGAGACGGGGCGTGCGAAACGTACCTGCAGCTTGTCGCTGTCGCATCAGGGGATGGGGAGGGAACTCCCTTCCAGCCATGGCAAATGCAAAGACCACAGGTGAAGGTGGGATGGGATGGTACAAGGAAAGGAAAGGACACAGGCACATACTGATCTGCCGGTAGGTTTTAAGAGCTATCAGCAGTTATCAACACCCCTTCTCTCCATATTTATAACAAAAATATGGTGCCAGTCTGCCGCCCAGGCCCTTCATAAAAGAAACCTTTCGTTCATAGGAAGGCTCTAAACAGGGGCACGCAGAGAAGAAACAGGTCTCGAGGCTGAGATTGTGACAGAAAAGACAAGCCAGAAGAGGGCACAGAGTTAGTTACCTTTATCTGCATCACATGAGCAGAAAAGTAAGTTTGCTCACATGCCTAACGTGCTTTTACGATTATTTTCTGTTCCTTGCATTACTACCCTGTACTTACTCTCCCATTTCCCAGCACCCTTCTGTCTCATCACCTTCCCACACCATCTTCAGACTCAAAAAGGCTTGCTCCCATTACAGCAACTGTGGATCATCATCTTTTTTCGCCTGAGTACCTTACTTGAAATTCCTAGCGCATCGCACCATCGTTTCCTTTTCTCTTTCCTTCCACCGTCCTTGCAAACGGTTTCTCCCACTCTGCTCACCCTGCAAAAGCTCCTGCCCCTCACTATTTCCCTGCTTCCACTGGGAAAACAAGCAAACAGCAGCCAAAGCCAACCAGAAACCACAGCCTGCAACAGGAGAGGAGCAGAAAGCCGAGCCCCAGGCCAGGAGGCAAAGGTCTGAAGGAAGGCACGGCCAGCTTGGCAACGGGGCTGCAAGGAGGCAGAAGGACCCTGAGGGTTTCATGTGGAAGAACAGGAAAGTAAGAAGGAAGCAGCAGAGGTACCTGCATCAGATTTGGTGGAAAAGGGGGGAAAAACCACACACAGAAAAGCAGAACAGTAAATCAGTGTATCACAATGAGACGGAAACGGTGGTCCTTCCGACACGGCATGGGTGGCTCTCTTGGGAAACGGTTCGCTGCCTCTGTCCCAGATATTTTACAGGACCAGAAATGCAGGTTTGTTCACTTTCTGAAAAGCACCGCTATAACTCTCCCACATTTTGAGTTCGTTCCACGCTCTGCAGGCTGCGTTTAGGAAATATTTACATGAAGGAATACACAGAAAGAGCTAACAAGAGACAGAAAGTGTCCCTGCCAAGGAGCTGGGTTATTTTGGTAGAGGAAACAGGAACTACGGGAGTGAGCTGAAACTATTTCAGATCCAGTTTAACCCTGACAGACCTAAAGAGTGTTACCTGAAAGAATTTACGTGCATTTTAAAGATGCTCAGACAGTTCTGTGCTTCAAAGTCAGAAGCAGGTACAAGCTCTTTGCGCAGATGCTAACATATTGCTTATTCACAAGCAGATGATGATCAGAAACCGATGAGCAATGAAAGCAACTGACACTGAAACTCCCGGAAAAACAACTCCCTTCAGTGAGTTTATGGGACAAAAACATACAAATCTTTGTAGGTAGTGAGCAAATAGCAGAACTTTCAGTATTATTTACTTTTAACCTAAATTCAGCCTATTGTCTCCTCTCTGCTGGCAAACAGCAATGGCACCCAGAGCTAAAAGTCCGTGACAATACCAAGAATGAGCAGCCGCTCTCTGTACACATCGTTGTTCACCTAGAGACCTGCACACTCACACCTGCCTTTGAAGCAGGTTTGAAACATCCCCTAGATGATTCATAGAACCATAGAATGGTTAGGGTTGGAAGGGACCCTCAAAGGTCATCCCGTCCAACCCCCCTGCAAGGAGGAGGGACATCCCCAACCAGATCAGGTTGCTCAGAGCCTCATCCAGCCTGGCCTTGAATGTTTCCAGGGATGGGGCTTCCACCACCTTTCTGGGCAACCTGGGCCAGTGTTATTCTCAATGGACTCCTGGTTATTTACCCTTCCGCACACTCTGTGTGGGTCACCCAGCGAGTCACCTGTCACAAATGGAACTCCTCTGCTCACCCAACAGAACGTTGTTACTAGCTATGATGCACGGACCCATCTTTGGAAATGCACTTCAATTTTACCCGTGTCCCTGTGAGGCAGATTCACTCCAGAAATCAAAACTCCTGAAGTTTCTCCATTACAAAACACTGAGAGCAGACATCCATCTCTTCCAGCTAAGGTGACTGTTCAGTTTTGCTTGCCTGTGTCAAGTTTCCCCCTCTATCACAATAATAAAATTACCAGTTATTTACTCATCTTTAACCCTGGTGCCCCTTAACACAAAAGCTCTCTAAATTATTAGGTGTAATGCGCCTAAACGGATGCTAAAAGCAACACCAAGATTTGGCTTCCCGTCTTTTTCTTTCTCTACAGCGTATCACCTCAGGAGTCGGCGGCGTTAACTTTACAAGGTGCTCCACAAATCACAGTATTTTTTTTTCCTGCCATACTGTAACTCACGAGCACTCTTGCTCAAATCCAAGGCAAAAGACCTTAGGAATGCCACAGCCCGTTTGCATCTGCTGCTTTTGTGTATATGGCTCTGCATTTCTTCAACAGCGATCCCAGAGAGCTGGCACATACGGTGCCATTCTGTCCAAATCCTCCTTGGACAATTTCCCTTTCTGCTCAAGGAATAAAATCTAACAATTCCTATACATGGCGGTT
Organism: Chlamydotis macqueenii; assembly: GCF_036417535.1. Taxonomy (NCBI): domain Eukaryota; kingdom Metazoa; phylum Chordata; class Aves; order Otidiformes; family Otididae; genus Chlamydotis; species Chlamydotis macqueenii. The sequence continues at coordinate 16,753,208 of NC_141562.1, forward strand.
AATCAATCTGCATGCTATTTTCAGGGGAATTTTTTTTGCAATAGAGATACAATGCTGTTCTGTTTGTAAAGGTCAAGTAAATTATATGCAGTCTGTGGAGCCCTAGCATCCCTGTATTATTAAAACAGAATATTTTATTTAGACAGCCCCTTTCAGAAAGAGAAAAAAAATCTGTCAGAATAATATCCTTCCCCCTCCACTCTGAGTTAAGGTATGTACGTAATTTTGTGTACACTGAGGAGAACAGGAATACAAGTGTTTATTTGTTCTTGACTTGAATTATAACAACTATTATTTTTTAAATGCTCTATAACATTTTTACAGGTTGTTTGGATAAGCCACAGCTATAAATCCTGCTGGGCTGTCAAGCAAGGGGAAAGCTTTGCATTATCTTGTGGGCAAGGAAATAAACTGCCAAGAAGAGTGCAGGGGGTTGGGGAGAAGGAGGGGGTTAAGCAGGGTTTAACATGCTTAACCTGGTCCCCAAAATCATCGTCTTCAGCCATACCTCTGCCATCTTCCCAAACTGGAACGAGGCCTCCACGGTGGATACTTTCACATGAATTACTGGAGGTCAGACAAGGATTTAACAACACAGGGAGCTGACAATGGTCCCTGCTTAAATAACACAGCTAACAGTACCTATGGAGGTGCTAGCACCGCAAAAGCCTATCCAGGACTCCGAGGAAGGCAGAAAATGAACGAGCGAACACGGAAATCCCATCCAAATCCATTACAGCATCTACAGTTAAACATTGCGACTTGCGCTGAAACCACAATACGTACGAAATTCCTCAAGGGAACCTGGTTAGGAAATTGAATTCCTGCTGATATTTCATCTTTGATATTCTCCTACCACGGCCTCCAAGGTCCAGTGCTTGCCTGAGAGCTGAGGGCTGTCCTGTGCCATCGAGCCCACATCAAAGATCACGAGTGCAATCACAAATGCAGCTGAGGTAAGATATTTCCCCGAGTTTCAGTTTTACAGTTGTCATATTTTTTTCCCCAAGCAGTTCAGTTAAGTCTGCAGAGGCAAGAGAGGTCAAGGAGAACAAAGAAGTGCCAGGCAGAATTACGACTTGCAAGTGCTCTAATTTCATTTTTTTGGACAGACATACCCAGCACACCCAGCTGGAAGTTAAGCAGCAGAAATCCCAAGTGATCGGCGATACTTTCCAAGAATCAAGCTGGGCTCCACACACCTTTTAGCGTAGAAAAAAATAATAATAATTAAAAAAAAAAAAACATACAGACACGTTCTAGCTTAAATTTTAACTATTCAAAACTGTCAGCTCTTCACATCTCTAAGAGCAACAAACTCAGTTTTAAAGATTGCTGGTTAGCAGGAAAAGAAAATCTTACATAAATCTATCATTAACCTACATCTGTGTTAAGTTTTGTTACTTAGGTAGGAACGTGGAGAAAGCTTCTCTGCCTGTGAAAATCAATGCCTCTTAAGTGAGAGCACTGGAATTTCAAGTGCTGTGTTTTGGTTAAAGACTATGCCTTGTAGTTTTGCTATTTAATTAGGAAGGAAACCCAATTTCTAATCACCAAGTGCTCACGCTTAGAAAGGAATTATAGTTTACACATTCTCTGGGATATAAAAATTAAGACTTTACAAATGCCGGTTAATCAGCACTGAAAGCCAGACAGATCCAAGCCCGCGATGAGGGCGGCCGACCAAAGCTTCTGCTGGCCACAGTTCCCTGCCTCTCACATACGACACCAGGCGCCTCAAGCTCCCCACTTCCTGTGAATTAGGAGGCAGAAACATATGAACAGCACAAGTATGTCTGAAAAGTGAGAAATAAAGGCATAAACTAACAGTACTGCACTCTGGCCACCCCGAGCTTGCAAGAAGCACTTTGTGCAGGCAGATGGAATCCTCCTCATCAAAGGCAGAAGAGGATTGCTGCAGATCCGCGGGCTCCCTCTCCTAATCTCTTCTGGCAAGATGACTACGCTATTTGCTTTCTTTATTAAAAAAATAAAATTTATGCATACAGGAATAAAGGGCTAGCCGTACAATCAGTACCAACAGCAGTGCCAGGAAAACAGCCTGCTGCAAGATAAAAATGGGATGTAAAATGCATCATATGAGCCAAAAAAATAAGCATCCTTATACTTTTTACATAGATCAGTAAGGCCTTGGCCACAGAGAAGAGTTTTTTTTGAGGGGTTGGATTTTTTACAGCACTGTTTTGTAACTAGAACAGCCCATGGATGGAGTGCTAACCAAGGCTCGAGGAGAGACAACAAGACTGGACACAGGGACTGTGTGCCCAAGAGCCTGCTGTATTTTGTGCTTTCAGCTGTGACAGATGTCCTTTCCCCAGCACTCAGAATTACTCTTTTCGCAGAGAACAGCGGCCCTGAACAGCCAAGACATTTGCAGACAGTATAAAAGGCGGTTTTGAGGGTGTGAGGGGGAGGGTCAAAAGCAGAAATCTGTTTATTTGGCACCTAAATATAGCCTAGTTAACTCAGCAAACATTTTTTCTCTACTACATGCTATTTTATCTATATTTAGAGGCTGCAAGGAACCAGCTGTAGCATCACCATTTTATTACATTTTTCTGACGGAGAATTCGCTTTTGTTCCCCAGAACAAATCTCTGCCGTTAAATAACCACGACCAGTCACCTGAGCCTTGGGTGTAAAAATTAAGTTTTCAGCTGCAGCACCAGCAGCAAGGATGAGCTCTTAAACTTAGCCTTACACAAAGGAGCTCTGCTCAGCTACGCCTGGCTGGGAACCAAACCTCTAAAAATCAAAGAGGAGACATTGGGAGACTGCTGGTCCAGATCGGCCACAGGTTGATCAGTTACTGCAGTCAACAAGACCCAGCTGCTGGTACAAGACTGGTTTCAACCCACTGCGTTCAGAATGGAGGCTGCTTCTAAGAAAAACCTTCTCAGATAGTAAACAAAAATGAGTTTTCGCATTTTGAGACTCTTCTTTAAAAGCACTATAACCCTCCAGAGTATTTTTGCCTTAAGTTTATTAAAAAGGATTGCATACCTGGACACCTGTAGCACGTGGAGGAAAACTTTTTTTGTGAGGAAAATTACCACGCATTAGGCTTAGGGCCCCATTGAATGGGTTTTTTCTTTTGGTTGTTTTGTTGGTTGTTTTTTTTTTCTGTAATCACTTCAGTCAAACCTTGCCTGCTGAAATTTTATCCTACAGACACATCTCTGTCAATGTACCATCTGATTTACCTCTTTAGATGAGTGCACAAATAGACAACTTAACTTCTCAGAATCCCTCCCTGCGCAACAGACACTTTAAAAAAGCATATGCCATGGGCAACAACAGGATAGCTTTTTACTCTAAAAAAAAACAATATTCTGCAATTTTTCCTCAATGCTTTCACGCTAATTTGCTGAGGTAGCTGTCTTTTATTCTCAATGTATGTACTGCAGGAAAGTGCACTTGAGTCTACAAAGCAATCCAGAGAAAATGGTATCAAGGCACTGAACGGCTGCGGCTGAGCAATCTCGGGACCACCAACACAAGCAGATAAACCCCCGACTTTCAGGTCTTTGGAAAACGTGCAGAGCACAAGAAAGGTTTGAAATAAGCAGATGATGTTGGTGGAAGGAAGGAAACCCGTGCAGCAGTGCGAGACAGGCGTAGTGCTGCTTGTCTCCCGGCGATGGATCTGAAGCAGCAACGGGTGACGGGGAGGCTCCACGCTCAGGACCTGGCAGCTCTGCCTCGCCTGCCCCTTGGCGACCCGAGGGATGGGATGTCGGGCTGCAGACGCTTGTGATTTAGGGTGCCATGGCCCCTCTCACATTTTGTACTCGGGTGAGCCGGGCAACTCTGAAGGAACTACAGAGCAAGCAACCTGACATCGTTAGCTTTTTTGTGCATCATATTCTTCAACTGAATTGATAAAAATTCCATTAGGAGGCTCAGAAAAAGCGTGGAATATTATCTCGCCATTATATATCATTTCTGCAGAATGAACAAAGTCAAAAAATATTTCAACTGCTGAACAACAAAATCAGAATAGGCAATGGAGGTGAAGACTTCCAGCTATGCAAGTGCAACATGTCATTTTTTTGAACTTCAGGCACTGTTCAGAACTAGCATCTAAGTCTTATAAGGCTCCTCCAGCACACATTAAAACTCCAGATACCTGTAAAGATCCTGCCTTCTCGCTGCGTTACACAAGCACCCACATTTCATACAGCTGTCTTGACCATCCTTAAGACAACTGCTTTACTTCAGTGCATAAATCAGCTTCTAACTTACACTTCCAGATCCTGCAATATGCAAAGTACAAGTTCATGAAGCTTTACGTTTTGTTTGCTACATATTCAAAAATTTAATTCACCAATTTAATAACACTGCCACAATGCTCTGGAAGATTATTCGGCTGTATTTGAACAGCAGCCTCCAAAAATTTTGTGGCCATTAAATCCAGTGAGCTTAATCATATAACGTGCCTCCAGTTTATAAATTTGCCCATCACAGATCACATCAGGAGTCTTTTGCAGTGGAAAAAGTTTAAAAAAAAAAAGTGGAAACAGGTTCAATTTTATTAAGCCTGCAATAGGCAGAGTCCTGTATAGATCATGGATGGAATTTCTGATCAAAACCAAGGAGAGAGAAAAGAGCCACCACGCTTCAGAGGTGAAATCTGAATGCCATAGACTCACGTCCCCAGCTCTGCCCCATTTCAATCAGGTCTCCCAAGCGTTGTCCTCGCTACGCTGATGGGCAGCCGCACGCTCTATGGAAGCTTTTCTATACTGGGATCATGCCTCAAACCCAAGTTTATACATCCCAAGTGAGGTTCTCTGTCGGGCTAGTGGCTTCATACTTGAGCTCTTTTTAGCTTCCAAATCAAAAATAAATTTTAAAAACACCTGCTGTGTCTATGGAAGAGTAACAGCACAAAATCAAAAAAAGCTGAGATTCGCTTGACGATGTCTCATTTGGACTGGCTTTGCCTACTTAAGTAACAGTAACAGTCATCCTTCTACAAAGGGCAAAGGAGAAAGACAAAAAAGGGATTTATGAGGAAAGTGGTAATTTGTTCCTAGTAAAAGACAACACAAGCTCTTGAAGTACCCGTCATGATGGCTGGTGAGAAAACAACCACACTTGCAAAGCAGAAGGTAGAGCAGCTGCTTTCCGCACGTCAGGTGCGGAGGTCAGGCCCGCCACCACACAGAGCCAAATGTCCTTTTCCCCGGTGCCTACTCCCTAACAGACAGCGGTGGCACACGTAACGTACCTGCGTGCGCAGTCCCTGGCTAACGCGCTTTGGTTTGGCGCCCCTGCAGAAACAGTCCTTGACGGTGTGTGCCCTCCTGCAAGCACATTAATAAATCTAGCAAATGAACGGAGGGAAATAAGACGGATAGTTAGCGTTCCCTTGGGACTCCTCTAATGAAAGACTGCTGGGCCACAATACAATATCCACTCCGCAACAGATCACTGCGCCGCTGCCAAAAAAAGGGCCATGTGAGCTCTCCCTGCCAAAGCAAGCGGCGACTCCGAAATACCCTGTCAGAGTCAGTTAAGAGGCAGCAAAATCAGCGAGTTGCACCACCTGTGTCCCTTTTCCAAGCAGAAGCATCACGAAACTTCAATTACCTTCCCACAGCGCCAAGTCTGACTTCCGAGTGGCAGGTCAGAGGCTGCGATTTCCTTTCGGCAATGCCCTGAACCAAGGTAACGTCGAGTAAAACCGGAGTATCTGCCTCCCTTAAGCTCTCCCAACGTACTCATTACCATGGTATCTGAGTAGATTTGTGTTTGGGTATACTGCTAATAGAGAAAAGCCATCGCCTCTCCATGCTTCATTTCTCTCATGTGCCTTGCAGAGCCAGGCTTCTACTGGGAAAACAGAAAGCAATCAAGTATCTGATGAGCAGGAGATGTGTCCTACCCTCCGTGCAATTGCTGTGTTAACAGGATTTAAATGTGCAAGGACATGTTAAGGAAAAAATAACATATATATATTACATATCTACACACACACTCCAATTCAAATTGTTTTTAAATATCTCGCAAGTTTAGATAAACAGCACTGTTTGAACACTCAAACCCAAGTTATGCATGAAGGTATACACACACCCCCACGTTTCTAACGGAGGTTTAGCCCACTCTTCCGTCTATATGCTCCCCATCAGCGAGACATTGCTGTTATTGGGTCCAGGATGACATTCAGCCATCGCACGCCGTGCATGGTGATGTTTTGTCAATACGATTCAAAGTCATCACCACTAAACGCCCCGATGCAGAGGGAACCGGCTGCTCTCTCGCTTTGTGTCCTTTTTGGTGCCGGTTCTTTAGGGCAGGGGATGTCCATTATCTGTCTTTTGGCTGAGCTGAGCAAGGTGCAGGCAGCCAACACGATAAAAGCGCTGTTTGTCCGGAACATGGGATGTCACATCTGATCAGTCGCGAGTCAAATGATTTTGTACAAACTGGCACACACTAGAAGAGCTGGATTGTCAGGAAAATCAAGCCTCCCACAGTATCTTGTGCTACAGCCACTGGAGGCTATCTAGAAAGGAAATGAGGCAGGTTTTTTTAGGTGTTGATGTAAAGCCTCGATGCTATCAGATGGGACAGCTCTCTAGAGGGAAGAGCTTTGGGATTGAGAGGGAAGAGAAGGGCAAACGTTCATAGGAAGAGAGAAAAATCTTGGGGAGAAGAAGGAGGAGCAGGAACAAGAGACGCAGGGAAGGAACTGAGGGCTCAGAAGAGAAGAGAGAAGAGGGCGGCGAGCCCTCTCCTGGAATAGCAGTCTGCCCTGCCACGGTGGGCAGAAAGCACGGTGGTGCGAAGGCAGAGGGCTCTGGGAACACAATGCCACAAAAGGGACAGAGAGGACACGCAGGGCACCCTGGTGAGAACCTGGAAGCGGAGATGAAGGGCACAGATGCAATGAATTCAGCCCACAGAAACCTCAAACTGCAATACTGCCACAACCATACAGTCCCACCCTGCAGATGTGTATCCAGCTGCAGGGTGGGATTGTACAGTCGTGTCATTTGTCAGGTGTCCAAATCATTGACCTGTTTCGTTCACTGAATATACACATCAAACTGCAAAACACCGCAGCTGACAGAAGACATAGACCTCCTCTCTGCGCCCAAGTTTAGCCACGGTTAAATCCCACAGGTATGCTCTTACAGACTTCCACTAATCTAAGCAAGCCTGAAACTTCCACACAAAGAGGTGGACACTAACTCTATTTCCAACTCAGAAAGGAGGATGCCTGATCTTCTATTTTACCTAAAGGAACTTCTCAGGTTTTTAAGAGTCAAAGCAAAGATTTTCAAAGCATCTCTGTCCTTAGTAAGATAGCTATTCTTGCCAACGAGCATAAAGGTATAGCTGAATGGCATTATTTGCATCTCATCTGCTTTATCTACACCTTCCTTAAGTGCTTGGCTCTTGCCTTGACCTGCTGTTGCCTGAGTCATACAGCAACTGATTTCTTCTATTCATCAGAAATGTTACCCACCAGGAAGGTTATTTTCCTCGTTTAGCCTGTGGACTGCACAGCACTAATGAATTCCCCTCACCCGGTGAATCTCTGCACACAATCGACATCAAACGGGCAGTTTAAACAGTAACAAGCACTGACAGATCCCACGGACCCTCTTACACTGGGGGCAGAGAGCAACAGCTTTAGATTTTCATCACTTCCACCTCACCCAATCATTTACACTTCGGCTCCTAAACCAGAATGATACTCCGTGGCTGCTAAGCCGCGGAAGCCAACAGCATTACAACATTCCCAGAGCCCAGATACCGTAAAAAAATCCTATGTACACAGTCGATATTTAAGCTTGATTGTTTTCTATCCTAATAAAAGTCCATCTCATAGTATGTCTACGTTAATGCAATGCTCCTGTGCACCTCAGTATATATGTGCACGGGCACAACTGCCATTATATGTATTTCTCTTAAAGCCAGGACACCACATTTAACACAAAGCATGCGTATACTTACAAGACTCCAGTTTCATCTTGCATGAACACAGACAGCTACATTACGATTTCTGCTACTTGTTCAGATCACCCACCACCATCATCTTAGACAATATTAAATAAGTTAACAAAATAAGCTGGCCTGGCTGAGTAGTTTTCAAACTTGCTTCAAGTCTACATCACAGAGCCGGTCCACAGCTTTCCTGACACAGTTCGTGTGTTTAACAGGAAGCACTTCCAACAAACCAAACCGGGGAATTTTGGAAAAAGAAACACAGCTCTGGGCAGGAAAAACGTTGCAATATAACAAGGCGGGGGGGGGTTCAGGGATATCCTATTTAAAGATTGCTCCTAAAAACCAAGCAAGTACTGTCCAAGTACAGTCCAAACATCCCAACTTTGCGATTTTCAAGTCTGGGAGCCCATTTTCTACTTTGAAAGCAGGCACCAGTGCTCAAGTTTGGCTATACGTGCTCAGGCAGTAGTTTCCAAGGAAACCAGTGACTGCATGAGCATTGCAAAATGCAAGTCCTGTGCTCGCCGTTTCACAAGTACACTGTAGCTATCTCCGCCGCACAAACCCTTCCAGGTAGGTGCTTTACCGCCCTTTCTAAAATACCTTAATACAATCTCAGATGTTCAGGATGTCAGCACACACAGCACATCTCCAAGCAACGTGCGCGCTTGCAATCAAACCACTTTGTGTAGATAATAAGAGAAGGAGAAAGGAATTATTCGAGTTCTTTTAGGCTCCAATGTAGCAAATACTTTTGTTCTTTCCTGTTCTATCAGCCCTTCAAAACCAAGACAAGCTACACAAAACGTGAATGCCGAGGACTTCTCTGCCTGCACGTACGCCCTAGAAACGGCAAAACAGCAGGTGGAAAACATTTATACAGATATTCATCCTTTTGCCAGCTACAGAGGTAAGTATTTTGGCACTGTGAAAAGCCAAAAGAGAAGAAATACCAGCAGCACAGGCAGTAAGGAGTACAATTCATGGCAGTAAGTGGCACTTAAACCACCACCATCTCCAGTTCCAAAAGCAGTTTCCCTTTACCTTAAAATAAGGTTTGTAGTCAGTGACTCCTGAAACCTTAGCATCCCGAGCAGAGTAACCAAAAAGAAATTAGTACATATCCAGTCACTGCATCCTTTTTAACTCCCCTAAGGGAGCAATTTTTTCCCTTGACTCATATTTTGCAGCTGGGGCTGAGTGTGACAGTGTTTAGTAAAGACACAGAGTCTGCTCGCCTTCCCAGCAACTCTGCAACACAAGTCACTGCGAGCAGCTGGCTAATCTAAGTTTCCCTTTTCCTCAGTATCAGCGCATCGATCTGGCTTGGGTTTTTTTTTTTTTTAATTCACTTCAGACATATAAGGAACACAGGATGCTAAAGCTCACAGCAAGTCTGGAGAGAAGGCATTCGTGTCCATGGTCTGGGACCTCATTTTCTGTTGATGTACTCTAAAACTATCCACAGACAACATTTACTTCGTAATGCAGATAAGAAGAAAAAAGACAATTCCGTAGAAAATTAATTTATAGAGATGTACTACAATTAAAAAAAACAAAAAACAGTTTCTATGCTAATGACTGTCTTCATTTAAGTGCTGGTAGCTTCCTTAAAACTACTGTGCTTGCTGAATACATTTGTTTTGGATATAACCCCCACAAAGATTTCAATATAGTTTCTGAACAGAACTATTTTGCTTTCAAACATAGTGTATTTACACCACACTGCTAAAATTCCTATCTGAAAGCAGCGGAAATTCAGAGAAGCACGTGTTGCTTTTTGCTACTAAGCAGAACTGAAAATAATTAAAACTGCAGTGACGTTTCATCTTGCCATCACTCATCAAAGCAAAAATTGGACAGAAAATGACAAACCAAACACATGGCTTTAATGGCTTTGGCCAGTTAATTGTTTTTTCCCCTTCCTCTGGTCCTTAGAGTTCACATTCAACGTAAACTCTACCTGACTAAACAAGCATACTTCAGAGATGGCCCAGGAAAATCTTTGTCCTTCGCATAATAGCTAAATACAATGCAGTTATTCCTTACCACCACGAGTACCCAAAGCCCCAGAAGGCTGAATTACACAGAGAGCCAAACTACCAGCCATCTCACGCTTGCTGCTTCACAACGCATTAAGTGGCACAGGCTGAGGCGTGAGTCACACATGTGCCTCTCGCGTACAGGAAAGCCCCATCCACCACCACCGCCACTGCCAAGCCAAACCTGTCAAAACAGAGTAAAATCACATTTGACTGACTCGCACTCGCCGTTATCCTTGACGCACTGCATGTTAAAACTTCTGTTAGGAAGCGTATCATCCTTCAGAACACAAACTCATCCTTGTGAAGCGTGACAGGGGTCTGCTTTCGGCCCTGCTGTGCGGACAGAAGCGGAGCAGGTTGGGTGTTCGGGGAGTCAAGAGAGGAGATAGCTCACGAGGCAACCCTGCCAAGCTGCCTTGACCAGACACAGAGATGAGGTAAGTTTCGGACTGGGCTGCCGGGCAGGCAACAAGACCCACGCACCCAGATCCAGCAGCACTTGCTACAGGAGCAGGCTGTCCTTCCCAGCATCCAAGAGCTTGTCCACGCAAATCAGCCAGCCGCAGCTAAACACAAAAACCACAGTAGGGTTTGCGTGGCACCACGCTGCCAGAACGGCAGGAGAAAAGTCGCTGTGTCCCCTCAACAGCCGCCAAGACAAGCGGAAAGCCGATTAGCACGGACCTAAGGGAGATCATTCCCCAAGGCCACACCTCGCGTTGCTGGGCACATCATCCTTCCTCACAGAGCTCCTACCAGCAGAGAGATGCTGCCCCATCGCCACTTCACACAAAAAGCCCTAACCCTAACGTCCTAACCCCCTAAATCCCGCATACCCGAAAAACCCCACTGGCATTCATGGATGTCAGCATTTAATCAAGAATCAGCACATCTTTCCAGGCACAGTAGTTCCGCTTCGTAACAATGTTAATCTACTTTCTGATGGATTCAGTGTTTTATCACGCAGCACATACAAGCAACCACAGCAGTTAATTACTCTCAAATAAACACTAAATGCACTTCAATTGGTCACTGGACACATCACACCGAATTTCATCCCCACACCCCCAAAAAATTTAAGGTTGCATCCCTACGTCCATCACTGCTGACTGCTCTTGATAGGATGTTTTCTGCAGCGCGACATCAAAACCAGAAGATAACAGGAGTGAAGAGGCCATGTTGTAGGTCAGCCCCGACCGGGACCAGACTACACAGTCTCTCTCTCACTCCCCCCACCCTCCAGTGGGACAGAAGGGAGAACTGGTAAACAAAAGGCAGCAAAAACACCTGGGTTGAGATGAAACAAAAAAATAAATTTAAGAGAAATAACAGAAGAAAATAAAACAGCGATGGAAAACAAATACAGTACAATACCCTACAACAAATCTCCACACCCAGTTTCTTCCCAAGTAGCAAGAGGCTCCCCTCAGCACCCTCCTCACTGACACACTGAGCATGGTGTCCGGGGGGATGGAACAGCCCTGGGGCTAATTGGGGTAAATTAACCCCAGCTGTTAGCTAATTAGTTAACTATCCCAGCTGGGTGCCTCAGCCATAGGGCCACCAGCTCCAGTTCTCCTCCCAGCTCAGGTGAATATTAACTCTATCCCAGCCAGAACCAGGACAGACCACCATCCCTCCTCCGATGTCACAGCTCCTGTCCCACGTTTTGGGATGCTGTCACTGTGGGGGGGTGCCTCAGTTCCTGATCACAGGTCCCTCAATCGTCTCAAACCATCAGCTCCTAGCAGATAAATTACGTTGCACCCATCCCCCAGATGATTTCAGAAAGAGGAAAGCATGAGGTTTAAGAAAAGAGGGTAAGGTTTTAGTTGTTTTGGTTTTTTTAGAACTATCGTTTGAGAGTTTAATTAATGAACGGCTCCTGGGTACCACAGCACATATATCATTTATAAATACCAGCAGATAATTTTATGCAAACACTCTAAATATGAAGTGCTTTTCAAATATTTCTGGGGGTTTTATTACTATTATGATCGCTTTAAAATATGCCTCTAGTTCCAGAGAAGATGTGCACATTCGCCTTCAAAGAACCAATTTGGCCATCGAAAGGATTTTGTTAAATCTCTTGTATGTACGTTGTACTTTCCCTAAGGCTATGCAACCAAGTATTTTATTTTTTTTAAACCAGAACTCTTAAATAGGACTCACAGGCTGCTCCTCCCCCCAAAAATGAATCTCTGGGATTCTGGCAGATTTCCCAACCTTACAGTCAAAGCATTCCTAAGTCTGCTAACTCACAAAAACAAGACATTTTTCATCTTACTCAACATTTTCTACAAATGACACAGCATTTTGCCGTTATCTCAGTTAAGACAACAACAGGGCACGCACCACCTCTGAGAAGAGACCCTATGCATTCCTCCATGCTCACATGCTCTCCGCTTTGTTTTACATTCTGCTGCTGTATTTTTTTTTTCCCCTTCTGGAAAACAAAATATGCTGATTACACAGTCTTCCAAAAAAGCATACAGCTGTTGCCAATCACCAAACCGAGCAGCCTTTTAAAATTGAAGTCCTGGGTATTTTCCCATGACAAGTACAAAATAACGAAGGAGAAGAACAGCTTCCCAGTTAAAAAGCCTATTCTTTGGTCTGCAGCTCTGTAAAATCTCAATTGGAATAACAGTTGGTACAAACTCGGTCTCGCAGTATTCTTTTCATGCTGACAGGCTGTTAGCAGCCAGGATATATCCTGCGAGAGGTCAAAGGTGGGGAAAAACAGAGCAGCAATTTTAGAAGATGAAGAGGAGATAAGGACTGGGCCACGACTTTTTTCTACCACGGAAAACCATCCAGCTCTCTCTCTGCCCACATCTCCAGTCACTTCTTGCAAGTTATTTCCTTTGAGGGGAGGGAGAAAGAAAAAGCCGCTTATTTTAGACAACTGGCTTCTAGTTACTTGAACAGGAAGACTGATAAAGATGCCAATGCCTGACTTCTCTCACTGGTCTCATAACTTGGAAGAAAATAGCAGGATGTGTCCCTCCACGGATTTTTAGCTATAAACTCCTCATGTGAACCCATAAAGTCTCATTTCACATTTTAAAAAAAAATTTAGAGGCAGAACAAGCTCTACAACAAGCAAGCAAAACTCTTAACACTGTGACACAGGTATTTTTTTAAACTATATGCATCTTAAACAGCGGGGGCTGTGTGCAAGGTAAGATCCTGCAGGAAATGTAACGGTATTTTTCCATACGAGGCAATTAAATTTACTTTCATGCTTGAAAGCCATTCAGAGTTTAACCATTTTATAACCCAGAATCTTCTACATGGCATCACAGCAGCTTCCACAGACACACTTCACCACAGAGTCAGACCCACAGGTATCACAAATCTACCCTTGTGATACCTCACGATCACTGACTCCCCACTACTCCCGATCCTACCAGTCCCCAGCCGCCTTCGGTGCTCCACCAAATCAGACGGACAGACCCAGCACCACCTAACTGCAAAAAAAACACAGGCTACCGAGCAACTGAAGATGCCCTGCTGCTCCTACTCCTGTATAACGCCGGAAAACAGGCTGATACGTTGGTGGCTTGTCAAAACTAAAGGTTGCATGCCGTTACGCCAAGAGTCGCTGGGGTTCGGCATGGATGGTGCAAAAAAGTCAACGCGTAAAGACGGGTATTTTGGTAGTTCCTGTTCTGCTTCCAGGTCCTCTCCATCTCAATTCCCAGTACCACCACAACCAGTTACCTTGAACACCAGAATGTCATCAAGACCGTGTCACGTTTGTTTTGCCAAGACAAGGACCTCCCCCTAACCACGCACGAGCACCACGTAAGCCACATTTGTGGCCGCACGTAGGAAAGTGTAAGAAAAATCAAAACTTAGGTATTAATGACACCAAACAAACTCAACCACTTGCGCTTTCTCACTCAGTCTCCCAGGTACATCAATCACTAACAGAGGTGGCCATCTGGATAGCATTTTAATCCTGAGAACTACAGGTCAGCAAAATACACGGCTCGTGTTTTCCTTTAGTTACGCAGCCCTATCTTCCATTGGGATGCTCAAATCAGAAGTGCTCATCGGCGCAGTTACTGGTTTAAGCAAGCACCCGAGATGACCATCTATCACCAGAAGACTTCACGTCGCCTCAGCACGTGTCCATCCTGAGGTGTCAAGCTTTGAGGGCTCCTCGCCACCGTAACGTGACGGCTGAGCAGAACAGTAAACGCTTCCCAGAGCAATGTGCACTCCTGAAGCCGTTAAGAAGTGTCTTTTCCACCTCAGCGATGAAGGTCTGAAGCTGCAAGTTGACTTAAATATTGTAGTATTAAGAGTATTGACCACGGAAGGTCAACATGAAATACTCCCTCAGATGTGCGGCGCGCATTACGCCCCATGTGAGATAAGAGCAAGGTGTTTACACAACGAGTGATGAAAATTCAAGCTGCAAAACATTAATTGAAGGCTTTGTCAGGCTTCCTACATATCTCACTCGACATGGCAGAGACACCAGGCTTCTCCTGCTGAAATCTGAAGCGCTTCCCCGAGCGCTGGGGAGCCCGATTCACTCTTTGAGGGCACCAAGGAGCAAACGCACGTGCTGGAAAAAATCAATATTTTTGGATGCGATATGCTGGCCTACAGCTTAACTGAGGGAATTGATGCCTCCGGGCCGCCTTATCCCACCTTAACCAAGACAGTCATGGCTTACACAGACCCACCTGCGTGTCCCCCCCACCCCAGAGAGCCCAGCCTCCACTTTTTGGGGTGTTTTTTGAGGGGAGGAAGCGGGGGGGGGTGTTAATTTGGTCCACCACAGTTTCTCCCCGTGGCCCTTTTGAATCCGGAGCCGCGGCCGTTGGCCTTAAAAGGGCAAAATATCTGTGGAGAAACGGCGGCGGGAAGAGGGAGGCGGAAGGGGGCGGGAAGCGGACAGGCGGGCCCGGCCGAGGGTCCCGAAGCGGCGGCGGCCCCGGCGCGGCGGTTGCCAGGAGACGGCGGAGCCCCGCCATGGCGGCGGGAAGGGCCGAGGCTGGGCGGGAAGGGCCGGGCCGGGCCGGGCCGGGCCGGGCGGCGGCACCTTGCCTCACCTCATCCGCCCCGCCACCGCCCCAGCCACCGGTTAAACCTGCACCCGCCCCGGGGCTGATGAACATGGAGGGGCCTCGCTGGAGCCAGGCGACGTCGAGAGGCCGAGGGTCCGTCCCCCCAGTCCCGTCCGCCATGTGCCCTGACGAGGGGCTGACCTGCACCCCAAAGGCCGCCCCGGGGATGAAAACCAAAATTACAACACGGACACCACCAGCACTCCCCGCCACCCCGGCGCACCCCTTTAATTCGGCGGGGAAGATGTCGGCCGCAAAGGGGAGGCGGACTTGGGCCACCCGGGGAAGGTCGAGCCCCGGGCCGGCCCCCGCCGCTCCGCTTCCACACGAAGCCAGGCGCTTCAGGAGCAGATAATCTCTTTTATTACTATTTTTTTTTCCCTAAGGAGCGCTGAACCAAATGCACTGCGACTTACTGGCTAGGGAAAGATCCTCAGGTGTGGGGAGGGGGTGATCCCGCTCCTGCGAGGTCTCCCTTCTCTCCCTTAAATCGCTGTCATGTCCCTACCCTGCGGCAAGGGTGACACCGGGGCAGCGCATCCCCGGGCGTGCGGGGAGCCCAGGTTTCGGTTTCCCCGCAACTTTCCCTTCCCGCACACCCTCCATCGCACCAGGACACCCCAACGAGCCCCTGCCCCTGCCTGCCTTACCCCCGCCCCCGAAAACACCAGCACCCCCCGGGCACCGCACCCCGCCGGGCTCCAAGTCGTGAATCGCTCCCCGCAGGACCCCGCTCCTCCCCGGAGGGGAGAGGACCGAGGAGGGGGGTGGTGTGCGGGGCTGGGTTTCTCGTCCCCAAACCGGTTCCACCCGCCAGCAGCACAAACTCCCCCGGCGGGATGGGGGGGTGGGGTGGGGGGAGGTCGGTTCTCCCCGCACCCCGCCGCTCACTCCTGTCCACACCCCCCTCTCCACAGCCCGCAACTTTCGCGGACCGCGGGGCCACCCGCGCTTCGGGGCTCCGCTCCCCCCCTCCCCGCACCCTCCCCGGGGGCTGGAGGGGAGAAGAGGGGCGGTGGGTTCCCCGGAGGAGGGGGTGACCCCCCCCCCCTCCCGCCCCTTCTCGCTGCTTACTGCGGGCTCTTGGGGTAGAAGGGGAGGGTGACATGGCTGAGGTCCTGGATGTCAAAGGCGGTGGGCTCGGCCGAGATGGCCTGGCGCTTGGTCCTTTGCTCCCCCTGCAAGGTGCCGGCGCTCTGCTGCTGCGCCTGCTGGGTGGCGGGCCGGATGACGGAGCGGTACTTGTCCAGCTCGTTCTGCAGCTTCTGGATCAGTTCGTCCTTCTGGTCCAACTCCAGCTCCAGCTCGTCGATGAGCGCATCCCGCTGCCGCAGCTCCTCGATCTTCT
This sequence comes from Chlamydotis macqueenii, assembly GCF_036417535.1. Classification (NCBI taxonomy): domain Eukaryota; kingdom Metazoa; phylum Chordata; class Aves; order Otidiformes; family Otididae; genus Chlamydotis; species Chlamydotis macqueenii. The sequence goes on from NC_141562.1 coordinate 16,769,670, forward strand.
CCTGCAGCGCGTACTGTAAATCCCGCAAAGTCCCCATGCTCCTCCGCCGCTCCCCTTCGCCTCTCGCCCCGGCAACTTTCCTCCCCCCCTCCGCTTCCCCCGCACTTGGGACAACTTCACCGCCTCCGGACGGCCGGCCCGCGGTCTCCCCGTCCCCCCCCCTCCCCACCACGGCAACCGGACCCCCACCCCCCCCTCCCTCCCCCCTCCCCCGGCAGCCGGGTTGTCAGGGGGCGATTTGGAGCCGCCTGCGTCAGGCTAAGGCGTGAGCGGGAGGCACACACGCACACACAGGGAGAGCGAGAGGAGGAGAAGGCGGGGAGGCGGCGGGGAGGGGAGGCAGGGGCGCCGGCGAGGACGCACATGCCCTCCCCGCTCCCTCCTTCCCGCCCCCCCCCCCCCCGCCGCCGCCGCCGCCGCCGCCGCCGGGCTGAGGGGGTGGAGGCGCGGAGGGGGCCGCCGAGCCCTTCCCGCCCGCCGCGCTTTGGCGGGAGGAGGCCGAGGAGCGGGTCCCAAACCCTGGGAGGTGGCGGCACAAACCCTCCCCTCTGCTCCGGCCAAGGCTGCGACTTCGTCCCTACAGAACTTGCCCGGCTTCTCTCCCGTTTACTACTTTTTTTTTTTTAAATAGCCGATTTTTGTCGTCTTCTCCGAGTGAGAAGCCAGTGCCTGGCATGGCTCCTCCCCAGCCTCAACCCTCGGGCTCCAAAAACCCAGATTTTAACGCGAATATCGGTCAAGTATGTCTGCACTGGAAAAGCCTGGAGGCAGGGCATACGGGTCTCGCTAAAAAAAAAAAAAGAAAAAACCTTAAAATACAGAAAATAGTCTTTCTGTCTAGCCCCAAAGAAAGCACAAAGCTACTTTCTGCCGTACCGAGCGCGACGCCTTTTTCTGCGCGCCAACAGACGGCTCTACACCTCTGCCGTGCAGCCCACAGGTCTGCAGCGCAAAAATAACAAAATAAAATAAATGAGCCGCATCGTCTGAGCCCTCGGTGCCAAACGGCTCTGTTTGCTTTTCTCTTGCCCGCCTGCGCTGGGCAGAGAAGGGCCAGCCATGCACACCGTCACGATGCGACTCCTGGGCTTGGCCCTCCAAGCCGAAAAAGGGGATCTGTGGCCAAGAAAAGAGCTGGTTTGGGGGCTTTCCTGATAATATTTCATGGTCTGGAAGAGTCGGGGGTAAAAACCCCCACAGCCCCTGCTCACCGTGATTGTTTGAAAGGGCCTGGCCTCTGTTCACAAGCATAAACTTTGCACGTTCTTCAACGTATTTGATACCTCCTGCATTTTTTGAGATGCACATGAAAGAAAAACAAAAAAGGGTTATGTAAAACGCTTCACTTTTCAGTCCCCTTGATGCCAGGCATAAAAGCAAAGTTCCCAAAGTTCCGCGGTTGTTTCCACGGGTTGCCAAAGCGCTGTAAGTTCAGACGGCATTTTTTACTGTGTATTCCCTCCATGTCAATCAATGACTTGCTAGGAACAAAAGTACCAAATATCTTCTGAACATTTCCATTTTAAAGAAGGCCAGCATTAAATAGACACACTCCTGCTGCCTACAAACTAGAAACCAACGATAAAGAAAATATTTTAATAGCATTCAGCTGACATGCTTCAAGTTTTATTGCTTCCCTCCCTACTGAAGTGATAGCAACTTCTGGACGAGGGAGACGGCGATACGGTTAACTGAAGCCCACCAGGCTTCAAAAGAATAGCAGCCCCGGGGGAAAACTTGCGCATAATTTCTCAATGACATGCAGTGAAGCCACATTACTTGGTTGCTGCCAGAGGTGCACAGCCTTGGACTGAGACGACAGTGCCTAGATGAGAAAGGATCTGGAGAAAACCATGAGAAATTATAGGAAATAAAACCAGGGAGGAATTAGCTGCATATGTCTACAGAAAATATTTATTTACAGGTGGGAAGCCTGTTTTCATAAGACCTTTGAGGTCTAAAGAGAGATTTTATGGCTCAGTTTTCAATTTAGGGCTGTAAGCAGCAGCTGCCAAGTCTAAGGCTGGTCTCCCCTGATTTCAGGGTGAGGCCAAAGCAGCCCAAAGGGCTTCACAACCTGACAGCCGAGTTCTGCTGCGGGAAGGCAGCCGGCAGTTGCCTATTTTCGGCTATTCACCCCTCTCCCAAAGAAACCATCAGGCGAGTGGAGATCTCCTCCCCGCCGTTCATACTCCAGGCTTTCCTGATGCTGGCTGGTGTGTAATCTCAGGGATCCCAGGGTACCACCCCCCTCCGATAAAAGTAAATCCTCTGATCCCATTCCTTTTAACTTAAAGTTCCCAATAAAAAAAAAAATCTCAGGCTCTCAGAGCAGCTGCTTTGTCTTCTTGATGCAGTGAACAGACAGGAACAGCTTTAGGGAGAGGAATGGCAGGAATGCACCCACTGGCTTGGGTTTCTGGAGGATGGGGCGAAGCTGCTGGAAGTTTGTCAGGGAAGCCTTTGGCTATGGTCGTCCCAAAGCCTTTTTCTGATCTGGCCACTGCCATACCGTGCCTGGGTATCAAGTAAGCAGGAAACTGAAAAAAAAAAGAGCATCTGCAGACAGCATCCTCTCTGCCCCAAAACACCACGCGCCGGGACTTGCTGATGGGAATCACACGAAACGGGGATGTTTCTCCTCTTCGAACAGGCTCTGATGTACTCACAATATTTCCTCTCTGCACAGCTCCTAGGTTTTAATAGCTTTTGCTTCTAAACCTTTCAAGGATCATCTGTCACCAAATGCACCCACTCAGCTGCCATCTTCCAAGCTAAAAACATACTTGAAAGCTCTCTATTCTGCAAACATCTCCCCGGGCTCGCCAATCAAAGCTCAGGTAGCAAGCAGGATCGTTGACAGGCAAATGTCACCTTGCTACAAGCCGGCCAGGACAGCGCGGACAGAGATGCTGGAGATGCCCCACTGAGTACACACACAAACATTTTCCTCCTTCTGGAAGCATTTTTTTTTCCCCTGCCTAATCCACTCCTTCCTCTTTTCCCAAAATAGCTATGGGAGCAGATCAGCCTGTGGTAGAAAGTGGAACCACTTTGTTTTTGCAATGTTTTTCTCTGCGAGTCAGGGCTTTGTGCAGACTGGGGAAGGTGCGTGACCCACGGGACTCTACCCGCCGGCGGCACGCAGCCCGTTGCAAACCCGAATGCGTTCCCTGACGTGCACATTGACAGCAACACCTCTACGATGTGAAGAAGGAAAGACTGAAAATACAGCAAGATCTAGAGGAAAGCAGCACGTACCTGAGCTGAACTCTTGCAAAAAGCATGCTACAACCGACTCAAGTTGCCGTTCACCCCTGCGAGTCACCACGTCTCCGCGGTGGGATGCCATCCCCCCTATTCCACCGTGCACCCAAAATTCACGCCAGTCCCTGAGGCAGAGGAAGGAGTGCCACCTACTGAAACGGGAGCACATCTGACTCCTCCCTACAGCGCGTTTGGCCATTCTTTTTGCCTTTTGCCCCAAAGAGAGTGCCTCCAGTAGCTCCTTCTGGGGCCACGGCGCCCTACAGATTTGCAGGGGGCAGCTGGAAAATAATTCAGCCCCCAGGGATGGAGGTGAGGCTGGAACTACGGCGTCAAAGCCGCCTCGCCAAGACCGAGGAGCAGGACTTGGCAGTATTTGGGGAGTACTTCAGCCCCGTTTCTCTCTGAAAATAAGCCCTATGGTCTTGTCACATTGGACACTCCTCCTTATTTTGGTCCTTTCCAGAGCCTCTAAAAATGAGTGCTGAAGCCTGTTTGTTCCTCCCCACCGAAGGGACGGAGATGCCCAGGGATGGCATCTTGTGGTGATTGCTGTCTTTTAAATCCTATTGATTCCTGAGTGCTGAAAGTCAAATCAACATCTCAACTGGATTCTCTCAAGGATTTTCCCTTTAGCATGTAGATTATTTCCAATACCAGTAACAAACACAGAGAAGTAGCTCTTGTGAGGAGCATGGGAGCGCTCCAGCCTGCCCTAGGAAATCCTCCCAGGACGAGGATCATTTGGAGTAGAGCGCACAGATGCATGTGCCAGCATCAGATTTTAAGATTCACATTTCCTCTTCTCCTTCGTGGGTCTTTTGCCCAGAAAAATAGCTGGCACAAAGGACCTAACGCACTGGCAAGGTAGGAGATAACCCTCCCCTTGTCGCTCTCCCAGGCTGGAGGAAAGCCTGTACCTGTGGTTCCTGCTGGGTGGGCTGCAGAGCTGCGGCAGTAGAAGAGCATCGGTCATTTTTATGGGAAAAAACAAGAGTCTTATATTAAAATGGCACAATAAATTACTCTCAGTATCCAGAATTTTAATTCAACAAGCCCTTCAAAGCTTTTTCCTTCCATTAGAGCAACCAAATCAGTCCCTCTGGCTTCCTTCCCTGGCTAATAAGATGCTATTCCCACCAGCACTGCCTATGCATCTACAGAAACCACAGACCCTCTGCCCTCCAAAAAGCGTCTGACACACTTTAGTTGAAAGATGTCTTCCTAAGCCAGGCTTTTTCTCCCAACGATCGCACGGAAAGTTGCATTTTCACAGTCACCCCATCAGACGGTCGCTTATGGTGGCAGCGGGTCTCCGCATCCCTTCGCTTCAGTACTGGTTCAGCTGCTCACCCGTCCCCGCGGGGTAGGAGGGGATGTACGGCCTTCCTGGTAGCACCTTCTCATGTCCTCAGCCTAAATGAAATCTTTGGGGCAGGAAGGAGTAAACATATTTTCTGTGTGTCCTTTGATAGGAACTGCAAATAGCAGCAGATCTCCAGGCAGGTCAGGCGTTGGCAACCACCACCACCGATCCCGGTCCCTCCTGCCCGTCCACACCTCAAGTGACGGGTTGATTTTTTTCCCCACCTGCCAGAAAGGGCCGGAATGCCCAGCAAGGTCAGACACGAGCAGAGCTTAAGAGACATCTTCCTACGGGCTGGATTAAGTCGGAAACAGCTTCAAAATTATTCAGCTGCCTTAAGCAGGCTTATATTAAACAGCGACTTGTTCTGAAAACTGCCGACATAAATACTTAGTGCTGTTTTGCAGTTACTGCAATTAGACACTGACTATGCTCCTGCTCTGCTCAGCAGTCCCGGGGCACTGACTATGTGGAGCAAAAGCGGCATTTAGACAAGGAGAGCCCTGGAAATGTAGTTTTGTTTTGCTTTCAGCCTTAAGCAAATGAACCCAGGGACCAATTAAACTGAACGTAAGGATGCAGATCTAGTCTTGGAGCCATGAGATACGGGATATAATGCAGGTGAAGTATGCAGAAAACATCAACTCACTTGACGTAGTTGGAAAAACAGTTTCATTCTGGCTCTCACGCACGTATCCACGAGACTGGGAGAAGCTGAAATGTTTGGAGGAAGGGGGGAGCCATGTCTTGGATGTGATGCCACTGATTTTCATGGAGACACGGCCAGGATAGCCAGGCCAGCTTCCTTGCACTGCTCATCAACCAGGGTTTAACTGCTCAGGACAGCCCACGCTCAGTGACCCTTTCATCTTCACTATTCAACCTACGTTCCACCTCCTGCTGTCTGATATCTCGGTGTCACGGTGAAGAGGTGGGAGGGCTCGGCGACTCATCCGTCACCCAGCCCACGCACCAAACGGTGTGGGGTTGCTGCTCGAGGACAAAACCAAAACCCAGCCTGGTCTCACAGCAAGGACAACATCTTAACACAGACATAGCTCTGCAATGTCACTCAATCATTGAACCATCAACACACACAGGCTACCGAAAAGTTTCCCAGACCTCACTTTTTAGGAGCAACACCCTTACAAAGGCATTGACACAGCTGCCTAACACGTGCTGCCTGTCACCTTCGTGTTGCATTGCTTAGGAAAGGCACTCGGGCAGAATATACATCTGACCTTACCGTGTTACACGGGCCAAGCAATCAGGAGCTCAACGAGGTGCCAGGACATCCGGGGTCAAATCCCAGCTTTCTGCCTTTGTTTCTGATTCCATCTGCTCCGGCTAACCTTTGCGTGCGAGATCATCTCTTCACTTGTGTGTACGTGGGGCTCTAACTAGCAACAACAGCTTCTGGGGGCACATTTTGGAGTGGTGATCTTTGCATCGGTGCTCAGCAGTATGACGGTAAAAACTTGTGTCGATCAAAAATAGGGTTTCTCTTGTGAGCCAGCCTGCAATCCTTCACGGTATACTTTAAAAACACTGTACAAACACAGCTAAACTCATCAGCTGTTACCATCTTTTGCTTTCTCCAACCTTGGTTGCCTTCTGCAACCTGCTGTTTTGGTTTTTTTTTTTTTCAATCTGGTTGCAAGAGGTGGAAAGGGAAGGTATGAGCAGCAAGAGACTTGTTGTCTCCCCCCACCCCCTCCCCCCCCGAAGTATTTTAATTGATAGCGGCTCATTTCTACAGCCTGATTTTGAAGCTGCCTGATGCCATTTCTTAACTTCCCGGCATTAACGGAGGCAAACCACTTGCCAGCCCCGAGCGCTTGCAATTCTGGGTGCTCCCTCATCGCCCTTTTGGACCCTGCAGTGTTTCTTATCTCTCCTCGCCAGTAATGCACCACTCACCCACCGTAATTGCCTTGGCCTGTTGAGCTGATTTATCCAACCTTCAAAACAATTCATTTATATTTGAAATTGGATTAGAAATAAACACGTATTCCGCTACCAGCGATATGAAAATAACCAGTGCGTTACCATTATTCTATGATGAATGCATCGTGAGCGAGCGCACCATCTCTTTGTGTAATCAAATTAATTCCTCTGCTTATTAAAAATTATTCTTTGAATGTTTGGGGTATTTATAACAATAAGCACGATGCACAGATTTTAAGCCTGTGTTTTACATGACTGGACAACGGACTGATGTTTCTTAAAGATAAATGTAAGTTGCACTGAAAGTTGCCTGCCTTCTTTGAAACAGAAATTCCTGCTAGAGTTTATGCGGAAGTCTTTTTCTGACACCTGCATGTCCTGAGCAACTAGAAAAAATTTACTGAAGCACCACTCTTTTATTTACATACCTAGAAATATTTGTGTCCACAATGCTAAACCTTCTGCTGCAGAAAACATTTCCAGAAAAGGTTTGTACTCAAGCTCCGTCCCCGTGATCATTTAAAGCTCAGAATAGATGGCTGCATCCCGCAGAGGACCTGGCTCGTTACGGTACCAAGGAAATATCCGTGAATCATCCAGGCACAATCTGCAAACAGAGGCTCACACCGGGTTTCACAAAGGTTTCACAGCACTCCGCTGACGTCTACAGCTATTCCTTATTTATGCTTGGGGAAACTGCATCGGGTCGGGCTCTCTGGGTGTGTAAAAATGCTTATGCTCATAGTTTTCTCTTTGTCGGTGTTTGCTCGAACTGATTGCGCTACTCATCAGAGCATTAGAGGCCCGCCTTCGCCTGATTTCCTCAGCATTGCCAACATCTTTCGACTGACTGCCCTGCTGCGTTGGGTGAATCAAGGGATGGGCAGCACTTCCATTCTCACCTTTGCATAATTTCTGCTTCAAGTCAGCAGCAAAACCCCGGGGTAAGGCGCAACACTCCCTCCTCCCTCTCACGGCACAACCGCTGCCCCATCTTGGAGGAGGACGTGCGACTGTGTCTCCTCACCAGCCGCAGGCAAGGTGCGCTGTGTGAACCCGGGGCAAAGTCACCTAGGCAACTCTTCCCCACCATAAAACACGCTAGGAAGGTTCACCCCTGCACATCTTCCCCACCACCTCCCAATCTTTGATCTGGGGGTAGGACAGCATGACTTTCACTGCTGGGGAACTATGATACCGACTGATGGGTGCTTCCTCAAAACCTAGAAGGAAAAAATTCCTCGGAAGTGATAATGCTGCAAGGGCAACATGCACTTTGGGTCTGCTGCTCTGTGCTCCAGAAGGAATGATTTCTAGGTTGGCATTGACCTTTTGTGGGCTACTTCTCTGCAAGAACTATTTCTGTGGAAGCTTTATCATCCATGCTTTTACTTGAGCAGCTTAGAATAGAATCACAGAATGGTTTGGGTGGGAAGGGACCATTAAAGTCCATCCAGTCCAATCCCCCTGCCAGGAGCAGGGACATCTCCAACCAGATCAGGTTGCTCAGAGCCCCGGCCAACCTGGCCTGGAATGTTTCCAGGGATGGGGCACCCACCACCTCTCTGGGCAACCTGTTCCAAGCTTGGCCCAAACAACAGGGCGATTTCTTCACGCCCTTCTTTATGTGATCCGTATACGCAAAGCTCAGTGTACAAACTCATCTTCAAAGCACCTGATGTGCTGTGAAGGGGTCTCGTGCTGTTGGAATAGGAAGGATCGATACTGGTACGCAACACAAAAACCTGCATTGTGGCACACTGAAAGGCAACGCTTTTTATGCTTCTGCTCCCTGGGACAAGGGATGCAAATTCCCAACCCGCTTCAGAAATCCCCCTGGTCCTTTGCAGATACACAAATGTCAATTTGGGTTTTTTTAAAGCCACTCTTCCTTTTTCTTTTTTGCTTAAAAGCCACGACTATCAGCAAAACAACTGTTTTCCGTGCATGATTTGGGCATGACGTAGCGTGAAGCGCCGTGTGCCACCTCCCTGCGCGGTCGGTGTTTGGCCCCGCTCTGTTCCCTTACATGGCCTGCAGCTCTGGCAGGCACAGCATTCTCCACATTCTTCTTTTTTTCCCCCTGCTTTTTAATTCTCATTTCTTTTAGGAGGAGAAAGCAGAAAACACAAGGAGTAATGCCGCCCTCTACTGCTCTGCTCTCCCAGCTTGAGGTGCATGGCTGCAAACCTTCACACTTGTTGAATCACCACCACCACAAAAAAACAAAACATAAAAAAAAAAACCCCAAACATCACCCCCCAAAACACTCAATCAATATAGAATTTAGAATATAGAAACAAACATATGCATGCAAAAAAAAATGAAATAGAGACCATGGGGGCCAAGAGTTGCTCAGACTCGGCTTTAAGTTCCCGCTGACGCATTAATAAATTGTATTTCTCAGCAAGCCGCTGAGAAATTTCTCAAGTTAGCCACCACAACTCTAAAGAAGTGAATGAGTGGCATTTTAAGGGGCATATTTATATAAAAGTGGGCATTTATAAAACTACAGTACTGCCTCTCTGTGTCTCCCTTCCAGTAGCCAAACTCACAGCCTTCTTCCTTCTTAATACTCAGTTTACTTGAGAAGCAAATTATTTCAGAGATATAATAACTCTGCAAGTCCCAGCAGACCAGGCACCACTCTTGGCTCCACAGCTCCGAGCACACATGAAGAAGTCAGGACGCATAAACCTAGAAGTCTATCAATGTCCAATTACCAAGTGAATGACCCATCTGCAAAAGGAAGATGTTTCATTTTCACTACATACCACAATTCTGTATTTAGTCACGTTTCTTTAGATTTTAAATGATTCTATTGTCAGAAGTCTGAATCTTTTTACTTTCCATTTATATTCCCTAGAAAACTCTCAGAAAAGTCAAATTAAAACAGCTCATGCTGATGCCACCATACTTATACACATAGGTCACCGCAATTGCAATTAATCCATCACCTCAAAAAAACCCCAAAAAACCTTCCCAAACTCCTCAGATGTACAGAGAAAGTTGCATTTCACAGGGAAACTCATATTTAAAAAACACTAATGAAATTTCCAGATGGAGTTGGTATTGATTGGGCAGCAGAACAGCAAATGCTGAGCAGACAGGTCTAAATTACGGGGAGAGGATCGATACGGGAGCCCCACTAGAATGGAAGATTTAAACAGATGTCTTTTGCCCCTCAAGCTTCTGTATATTTTTGTAGGGGATATTCAGGAGATGGGGTAAATAATGTTTTGAAAAGGCAAATCAAACCCAAACAGATTAGGAGATTAAGGGAAATAAATTTATCCTCCAGCTGAAACAGTACAGCACCCAATTCTTTAGCGGCCAAGCGAGGTCATCCCAGATTCTAGCTGAGAAAAAGTGAAAGCAGGTCTCAGCTTATGTTGCAGAGAGAGGTAAAATGTTTTATTAGCCCAGATAATGAAGCTGAAGGAAAGAGGCATGATTTGGAGGCTAAGCCACAAAATATCTGTGTGATATCTATATGAAATAAGCCACAAAATGTCTACCAGGAGTTGACATCGGAGATGTGCACCCTGTGTCTGATATCCAGCCTATGAACAAGCAAAATTCTGCAATCTGTGCTGTTTTGAATCATACGATAGTTTGAGTGGGAAGGGACCTTCAAAGCCCACCCAGCCCAACCCCCCAGCCAGGAGCAGGGACATCTCCAACCAGATCAGGTTGCTCACAGCCCCGGCCAACCTGGCCTGGAACATTTCCAGGGATGGGGCATCCACCGCCTCTCTGGGCAACCTGGGCCAGTGCTCCACCACCCTCAGTGTAAAGAAAATTTTCCTAATATCTAATCTGAATCTACCTCCCTCTATTTTAATTTTTTTTTGATTCCCACTGGGGAACTCCCTTCAGCTGGACAATTCCTTGATGAGAGGGAAAGCTCAGAGCAGAGGTAAATGCCAAGCTTTCCCATTTCATCCTCGAGAATGGAAAGGAATTCTTAAATTTCTCTCTCATCAACCCATTCTTAGCAGAGTTCTTCCAATTCAATAACAAACTGTATCCATTTAAACTCAATACTAAGAATTACCTTCACAGAGAAAAGCAATGCTTATTGAGAAGACAGGAGCGGGAGGAAAACAGGAATCCTCCAAGAGATCTTCTTTTAGACCCAAACAGACTTTTTGAAGTGTCCTTGGAGGAATCAGCATGGCAGATGCCTCCTCATGTAAATAAGGAGACTCAGACAGGTTTTCAGCATGATGCCGTTAGGGAAAATAAAAACCACACAAAAAGAGAACCAAATCTGAATATATCCACTTATATTAATAAGCAGGAAGAATCAGAGAGGGTGTATTTCCATATGAAGGCCTGCAGTGTAAATCAATTATCTGTCTACAATGCAACCAGTTCCAGCTTTCTGGAAAAAAAAAAAATCTGTTTTCCTGAGGCGAGGCGTTATTCATCCACCCGAGACAGCAATGCAGACAGAGCATTTGAACAACGACCATTTCCAGCCCTAAAATCTCAGTTAACACTAATTAGTTGAACTCAAAGCTTTGAATTAATGCAATATTTTTCCTTTGTAACTACTAAATGCTTTTTTTTCTTTTTACTGAAAAAGCCTTTTGCCGTACATTCAGGTTTTACTGCCCGCTGAACGGCACGTTGCGTGTTGGCAAAACTAGACCTTCCATTTGTACATCATTAGTAGGACTTCTTCCATGATGCTAATGGGTTTTTTTTTTAAAAAAAATACAGACTGTAATTGATATTTTCCCCTCATCTCTCTACCTCCTGAGCAACACAGAGGGAAGAAGTGGCAGAAACGTGCAGAGACGGGAGCATAGCGCCTAGAGAATAACTTCTTGCACTGTGCCACTAACAGTTTTCAGAAACATCTTCGAGTTCTCGCAGAGAGCGGTGATGAAAGCTTTAAAAAAAAAGTACCTGCTTCCCCCCTGAAGGAAAGGAGGGACATCTGAACACAAATCCAACTGGATTGGAATGCCGTTTGTCTGCTGATCGCTCAAACCACATCGTCTAACTCCTATTTTTTAACCGTAGCTTTAGTTTATTTGTATTTCTTTTTTAGCTCATTTCTGTTCCTAAAAAACACAAAGCAGCCTAAAACGTGAACTAATTGCAGCTCTTGCGAGCTGCATGGGTTAATTAACATAATTACTCATTCGTATCCTGGTCAGCTTGCTGAATTCATGTACTGTATTTCCAGCTTGAATAATTTAGCAGGTATTAATTATTTATACCATATAGCTCTTTTAAAGATGTTTGGAGTCAATGCCTGTTACTAGACTTGGCAGACAAAGCCAAATGCTGCCCCACGAGGGCCGGCTCCACCGTCGTGCCTGTTTTATCCCGGGAGTTACCGAAGGGAAATGGGAAGGGTTGCACTTAGCCACCAAAAAGCATCACACATTAAATCTCCCTACGTCCAAGCACTTGATTTATAGATGATGCCAGTGAGTTCAAAGGGAACTGAAAAACCTCATCTTCCCGCTAAGTCTCTTTTTTTTCTCTCGTTTGGCTAGTCAATAGAATAGATTTTAATGGGCAAGACTGCCAGTCAGCAGACATCCTTCCCCCATAATCTTGCAATAGTTTTCTCTTCCAGTAATCAAAGTGCTGGTTTCTAGTTAGGAAAAGATCATACAGCCACAAAATGGTCATCAGAACATCCCAAAAAAGGGGAGTATATCGAACATCACCCACCCACAGCTTTATCTGTGCCCATCCCACCGGCTGCCCTCTGCAAGCTGCCAAAAAAGCTGAGGCCATCTCCTCCTGCTAGGAGGAACCTCTCCACCTTCATCCTTTGCTTGGGTGGGGGCCTCGATGAAGAAGTGGCTCCATGTCAACCCAAAGGGTGAAGTTATGACCACCGCGAAAGTAGAAAACAACCAACTATATGGAGAAATAATGCTAGGAACCAATAATGACATGTATCTATGGGTGGCTGAGACGGAACTGCTCTTCAGAGCGCTAATATCCCCGCTGCAGGAGAGGATACTGACCAGCTGGAGGTGGCGTTGAAGAAAGCAAGCAAATACCAGACAGCTGAAAAAAAAAAATCTTTATTGAGGACAGAAGGGGCTTGATTCGTTTAGCTGATGGAAAAAAAAAACCAACTAAGAGAAAATTTAATTATATTATATAGATGTGATAAAGTAGCTGAAGTGTTCAGTATTAATTGGCATTTTGGAGTAGCAGGGAAAGGCGTTACAAGAACTGGAAGACAGGTAAATTCACATGAAAAATGAGGCGCCTCTTTGGAACCTGAAGGACAACTAACCACGAGAACGAACTCCCAAGCAAAGCGACAGATCACGTGCATCTCCACCCGCACCTCAAGGCCAGCAGTGCCACCTCAGCCCCCTTCTTCTCTGCTCCACCGCTGAGCTCCGAGGTGCCGTGAAAGCCCCAAGCCAGCCAGCTTTTTCCTGCTCAAACACATTTTTTCACAAATCTTTCCTCTTGATCTCCACCATGGGGTCACTCGCTGTCGTTGCTGGTGTGGAGGACACTGCAGCCGTCCAATGTCCAATGTCCTCTCCATTTACAGCTGTTACGAAGAGCCATGCTCCTCCTCCCACCGCCGGGAATACATTTCACGTGGCCGAGGCGTGTGTGCCTGCACACAGGAGACATTTCTCCTCATCTAACAGTTGGTTTTGGGGGTTTGGCAGCTTTCACCCAGGAATCCTTCCCCAGGGTTTAACCGATAAAAATATGTGTCCGAACAGTGCAGCCTTTCAACCTCCCCTGGTCCCCCTGGACCAGTGCAACCTCTGGTAGCATCTGCGGAGCTCCTCGGAGGGCGGTGTGGTTACCCAGCCGTACCCGAGGGCACCGCTGCCTATGTACTTTACCTTATTCAAACTGTCTGTTTAAAGATTTCTGGTCTATGAGCCCTTTTACAAGAGCAGAGGGTGGGGAGGCAGACCTGAAAGCGCTTCTTCATTCCCGGGAAAGCTTGGGGTCTGTGCAGCCCTCCAGCTTTTCCCTCTGCAGCAACCTCCCTCCATTCCCTGGCAACTGAAGCGTTGTATTTTCTGATCGTTTTTAACCGCTTCCTGGCATTAAGCTAAGGGTTGTCTTCTGCATTTCGCCTCCTTCACCGGGGTCTCGAGGGACGCGTAACCTGAAGTCAAGGCTACAAGACACCAGGCATTTTGGGACCACCATCAACCTTCTGATGTAATTTATGACTAAACGGACATAGCACGTTACAGTTTTAATAATCTGTGCTACCCTAGGTGGATCCCATTCAGCAGTGTAGCCTCCCTTATGGCAGGTGTTAAGCCAGCGCTAAGAATACAGCCCAGCCCGGCAGCCCGTAACATACGCGCTGCCCTTGTCCCCCCCAGCGACTGAAGACGGTCGATAACGCCCACCAAACAACGTGTCTCTCAAGCTGTCCCGAACTTCTCCTTTTCCTGTCCTACTCTTCTCAAAAGGCAAACCCGAGCTGGAACCAGCGGTACATCCTCCACACGGTACTTGATCTTATTTTGGAGGTGCCAGCGAGGCAAGTCCTAAATGAACCTCCATTGTTTCTCATTTCAAGCCTGAATTTTCCTTCAGTGCTCTCAACCGAGAAGTTTACTTAACAAGAAAAAAATCTGTGTTTAACCTCCTGTACGCTCTTGTTGGCTAAAGATCAGTAAACTATCATTTATTTTGGCGTGCCAGGCCTGCTTTATCACTCTGATAAACACAGTAATTACTTTATGCTGAATACATCTTTGAATGTACATGAGTGGAAACAATATTTTTAAAGGCAAAAATGAGAGACCACCTAAAGGTTTTAAAGATCAGCCAGTAATAGGATGACATTTCACTTCTTCGGGAACATTTGTCCGTAATGAAAGCACGTCTACGCACATGAAATTGGGTCATAATTATCCCATTACCGTTGCGTGGGTCTGAAGGCTAGACCAAAATAAAGTCAGTGGAAAATGTTCCCTCCACACCGGGAAATAATTACCGCAATAGTTTCATCAGCGGAGTATTAGGCTCAAGCAGCTTCTGCTGCGAACAGGCACTCGGACCACAGAAACAGCCCGAAACAGCGGCAAATTAAAAAAAAAAAAAAAAGATGAGCCAAAGGGTTGATAAGTTTTCTCTACTGGCAATCTTTAGCGAGTTTTGAAATAACTGTGGAAAACATTTTGGAGGGCCAGAGGAAAGGAAGTGCTCCATGAAGATTTTTAGCAGGGAGATGGAATTGCACAGACAACTGTGTCGGCTTGACATCGATCCCGGCCATCCTTTGGGACGTGCGATTCTCAATTTAATTGCTGAAGAAATTAAGGCAACGTAATGAATACCAATCGACGTGGCTCCAAGGAAAACAGATCTTATGAAATGAATTTAGCAAGTTTTATTAAACCGCCTGCAAATCGGGTTGCAAAAGCACTCACAGCGACGTAAAGTCATCAGGCTGCTGTAAACCGGCCGGCTTACAAACTTGAGCTCGTTGAGCGTGTCTCCTGCTCCAGGGATTTTTCATCTCAGCGGAGGGGAGGTTAAAAGCAATGAGCTGCCGTTGGAAAAACGCTCGGGAGAAGCGTGAGAACGGACGGCTAACTCGGCGAACAGTGAGGGCAGGATTTAACAGCAGGACCGTGAAGTTACACGAATTCAGGCTTGAAATGTGGAACAAATATTTAAGGCAGAGGAATTAGGGCAATTAATCTTTTCAACAGTTTGCAAGGGACTGTGGTGCTTTCTCAGTCACCAGCGAATTTTTAAGCTACGATTGGAAGGCTTTTTTTTTTTTTTTTTTTTTTTTGTAAAGGCAGAAACACACTAGTGAAAACAAATCCTCTGAAAAGGCTAATGGCCCATCTCCTGCAAACCAGGCTAGATGAGCACAGCCGGCCTCGCTGACCTTATCAGAGACCCACTCATGAAAACTGAAGTAATTTTCATTCATTCTTCTGCCATCCAGCGTCTTTTCTGGCAGGGTAAAAGGGCTCAAAAGTGGATATAAATGTAATTGTACAGTCTCTTTCTCCAAATCAAGGTTCCGCACTGAATTTACAAACTCCATCAGCCAAACATCCTGCAGACTTCTCAGGCAGGAAACGCGCGCAGAATACAGATGTACGGAGTTTATCAGCTCCGTATTATGCCTTACAACGTGAAAATGATTGCATGACGAGTAAATCCGACGCCCACGCAAATAGCTGCTGCTTCCAGTTCCTAATGAATCACAGACCCAGAACGGGGTCAGGAGAACAGTCATTGTGGGGGAAAAAAAAAAAAAACCCGGCTCAAACAGATGGTTTCACATGCTTGCTTGGGCAAGAGCAATCAAAGAAACGCTAGTTGAGTAGATGAATGACATAATTTCAGCGGACAGCTGACCAATATATTCATGTGAATTTTTCCCCTCGTGTTTTCAGGTTTTATTTAAACCCTTTGAAAAGAGTTGATTTTTTAAATCTACTTATTATTTAGCTATAGAATGAAAGAGAAGGAGAAGCAGCTTCTCCAGTACAGAAGTCAACAAAGCCAACGTGAAAGGTGGAAATCGGTTGTACCTGCTCTCTCGTATCGGAGTAGCAATTATGGGCCAACCCATAATAAGCTGATATATAATAATAAGCTGCAGCAGGAAGAGCGGGGTGAGAGAGACACAAGACTATTTGGATGCAAATAGCTTCTGTAATGAGCTGACTGTCTTCACTGATGCTTTAGGACAGCTTTTACTGCACAGACTCAGAAGAGATTAATCAGGCACCAAAATTTCCGTAAAACTGGCCTTCAGTTGACCCATGACACCGTTTCCACTTCCCTTTCCCACACATTCTTGCTCTTCTGCCCCTAAACATGTGGTTTTATGGAGTAAGAAATTTCATATCCATAATACCCACACCAGCTCAACCCATTTTTCCACCATCTCCCTCCCAGAGGAATGAGCTTCTGGTTGAAGCTGCCACAAGGGATTCCCCACCAGAAGATAAAACATTCACTCTGAATTTTTATTTTTTAAATTATTATTTTAATGCTGTGCTTCAGCCCTCTCTGCTCTACCAAGAGAGATGCGGAGAAAGGGAGATGCAAAACGTCAGAGTTTCTGTAAGACCAATTGCTCTGGTCCGTGTTTCCAAAAAGGCAATCCAGTCCTTTCGCCAGATCGGGCGCCCGATAATAAAACTGCAGATCAAAGCAAGAAATGTGCTCCTGGCAGGGAGAGCCTGACTGCCAAAAGCCCCAGCCACATATTACACGATGAAAGGGAACGTATAGATTTCACCCTTTACCTCAACACAGGTTTTGTGAAGTAGTGTGAAAAATCAATGGGAAAAAAAAAAAACAAACCAAAACACAAAAAAAACCCCCTTTTATACTGCTTTGATATTCTTAAAAAAAAATTCAATAGTCCTTTTCTGAGCTACAGAGGCAGCTCAAGACAGAAATAACGCCGCCGAGAAGGCAGCCGGTGCACCATCTACCCAGGTGTTCACACAACCTGCTCCCTGAAGAAGCGACTCCTCGCTGCGCCGGGGTGTGAGCTGTGGCAGGGTACGCATCGTGCCTCCGCGGAGCCCAGACAGCAAGCTGGAGTCTTTCTTCTGGGCTCATAGGTGCACAGGTGTCACCTCACGGATGCCAAACCCAAGGAGAAGAGGGCATCAGAAATTACTTGGAAAGATTTGAAAGAGACAGTGATTTTATGGTTATGGTGTGGTCCCACTCTAGACACTGTCGCTAGCAGAAGGAAGCACAAAAAAAAGGAGGCAAAATGGGGCCAATGCAGCTTTCCCAGCTGCGGGGAAATGCTCTGTTTTTTGAGCGATGGCCATAAACGCTGCTGATACCTCGGGTCTCCTCCTGACCCCGCTATTAGCCAGTGTCACCCTGGGTAAGTTATTCACATTCTCCATTGGCTGATCTTGGGATTTTTTTGCCCCCTCCATTCAAGCTGAAATGGCGTCAGAACCGCCCACAAATCTTTGTGAAAGGGCGAACCTAAACCTCGCTGTGCCCCCCACCAAATACCAGCCTCCAGCTGAGTGCCGCAACCCCAACCACCATCCTATCGCCAAGTGAAATGGAAGGTTTCATCTGAAATGGAACTGATGTCTTGCTGTGTGGCATCAACGAACGGCCTTTGTTTGTCCTTATTTACAGTCTGAGCCTCATCCTTGTTTCAATTCCTTTCCTGACACTAACATATTATTTTTTAATAAGCTGACACTTTCCCATTTACCAAAATAAACAAGTCATCTCACCCATTTACTAAGCCATCAAGCCACTGCCCATACGTATGTGCCATTACTGACACTCGCCGTAATGAATCCAATCATCGTACGCGTATTTATTCCCCATTCTCTTCCGTTACCCGGACATATAACCACTGTGCTCCATCGCTGCTGCTGCTTTCCCTTTGCAGAAGGTCTACAGCCTCGTCTTCACACCCATCCTCCTGCTGGATCCTTTTTATGGATCTGGAGATCCTCCGTAACCTGGTCCTATTGCACTTCTCTGGGTTTGTCATAGCATCATGGAATGGTTTGGGTGGGAAGGGACCTTCAAAGGTCATCCAGTCCAACCCCCCTGCAAGGAGCAGGGACATCTCCAACCAGATCAGGTTGTTCAGAGCCCATGGCAACGCGAAGCATCCCAGTGCCTGCTGCATACTGGAGAGACGAAGCCTATAGATACAGTCCATGCTGAATGCGCCCCAAATGACCCCAAAATAGCATTTTCTCCCTTGATTGCAGTGAACAAACCCAGATTTTGCATACAGAAATGATGTTGTTGGACTGAAACTTCCAGATTGTCTCTGCTTTCTTCCAACTTAGGTGGCCCCTGGTCTGGACAACCTCAGTGCTGCACCAGGAAACGCTTTCATTAAACGGACATGGGTCATGGGTGGGTTGGAGACATCTCGTATTTCTAGGTGCCAACGTATCACGGCGAGCTCATCCCACTTGCCCACCCTTATCGCCTTCTGTCCAAGTGACACACATTTTAAAACACCTCTTTGTTCTTATTTTAAGGTGGCCAGGCCACATGAGCCCTCTGGGTGTCCAAGTAGGGAAACTGAGGCAGGGGGCTGTGCTGCAAGCCACCCTCCGTGGCATCAGTGATGTGGTCAGCATGGCCTTGCACGGTGCTGTTGTGATGGGGATCACCCACCATCACCCAGCTACGAGATGTGACTTTAAGGCAACGCAAGACAAGGAAATACCCTTAAATAATAAAATCCTCACTCTAATCCTCAACAACACGCTCGGTGTCTCCAGCATGTGCTGATCAGTCGCCCAGGAGCTATGCCATGTTCTTTATCCGTGCTTTTCTCCTTCCCGTCATCTTCTCAGACACCACTGCCCTCCAGTGATAAGTGCTGGGAGATGAAAAGCAAAACCGCCTCCGAGTACCCTTGGAGACACAGCCTTGTTATTGCCAACATTTTCCCCTGCGTCTGCCAGACTCAAGCAACTTCCCAGTGTTTTTACCAAAAATACCCTCCGCCGCGCTGCAGCCTGCGTCTCCTTCTGCTCCTGATTGCAGTAACGATCCCAACCCAGCCGGGAGCCGCTTCCTGCCGACCGCAGAAATAAAAGGTTTTCTTGCGACCGAGTCATATTAAAGCCCGTGGCAGCCCCAGAATGCTGGTACATTCCTACAGAAACTACTCTCCAACAACTGCAGAGCAATTTTATAAAGCAGAGGTACCCACCCCAGCCTCTTGCACCCAAGAGCTGTCTGCTCCTTCGCAGCTTTTTGCCATGCCGCCTTCCCAAATTACTCCTATTCCAACTTCTCTGTGCTCGCCGTATTTCCACAGCAATCCTCCCGGCACACCGTTTTATTTTCTTTTGACTTTCCAGAAAACCATGGACTTCCACAAGAGGGAACGTTTGATGTATTTACTCCTTGTAGCCTCTGATTCCAGTTATTAAAGTTGCATTTTTGTCTCAATAATTACGCCTAAGACATCTACCGTACACCCACATTGCGGCACACGTGTTAAGCCACTCAGAGTATGTTTGTTTGGGATCTCGGCACCCTGGCCACTGAAGAAATTGTCCCCCGTTACCCTTCCCACTTTCTTACACCACAGGGTAAATGATACAGAGCATGGCTCTTCGGTCCATCCTTGGCGTACGAAGCGTCGAAGAGTTTAAAGAAGTTAAACGCTGGCGATATCACATGCAGATACATGATGGAAAGGGGAATTACAAGATTCAGGACCTGATCTCTTATTACAAACAACTCAACAGAATGTTGGGGTTTTTTTGTTTGTTTTTTTGGGTTTTCTTTAAACAGAATTTATACACGGATTGGTCTTTAAAATCCTGGTGGTGATTTTTATCTTGGAGGACTTCATCGAAACTTCCAACAAAGAGTAAACCACAAATGAAAACAACTCAAAATTCCCATCCTGCTGCGCTCGCTGGAAGCAATCACAGCCTCACGCTGCACTCCATCACTGAAAACTGTGGGCCAGAAACCCCAAATGTAAAGGTCCTGATGTCCTGAACCCGTTTCCCACCTGCACAGTTACCTTTTGGACGTTGTATGTTAGAATCACAGAACAGTTTGGGTTGGAAGAAACCTTCAAAGCCCACCCAGCCCAACCCCCCTGCCAGGAGCAGGGACATCTCCAACCAGATCAGGTTGCTCAGAGCCCCGGCCACCCTGGCCTGGAATGTATATTGTATGTTGATTAATGCTTTGAATTCTACCAATGTATCTGTCATGTGATCAACTTGTAATTAATTTACTGGCATGAGGGCATCGTGGGCGCATGGTTTTACCCCATCCTACATACCAGTAAGTCCCAAAACCACAAATGCACCAAGAAAGCCAAAGGAGCACAGAAATAAAACGGATTGAAGCCAAGCAGGAGGCAAAGCTTTCTTTATGCTCAGTTACACCTCCAGCTTTTATTTTTCTGCCGTCCCTAACCCAAATCACACATCACCACAGGTTTACTATCACATTCACCTGCTGCTGAACGTGCTGTCCATGACACCCCACGTGGCACATGCTCCCTGTAAAAGACAGAAAGGTTTCCAAGCCCTCAAGAGCACCGGAAGTCCCGCTCCAGCACGTGTAACAGCTACACAACGCTCCTCGCGTCTTTGGTGGGCAATTTTAAGGGACCCTCACTCTTTCAGAGACACAGCTGTGTCTCTCAGGAGGGGAAATGCAACACCAAGCTGCTTCAGCCTGCCCTCGGGCCCTCACCGGCCTCCAGGACAGCCATCAGAGCTGCATTTTCAGACTGTATGCAATTCACTGCTCTAATCGATGTTTCAGCTAAAGGAAGAGTTATATTCGCCCTGTTCCGCTGGAATGAAATGCAGTGGAGTGCATCACCCCCCCAAACCAACGGGGGTCTTTATCAGCTAGGCTGCACAGCAGAGGAAGATTCAAATGAGCATTTGAATCCGTTCATTTGTGCTACAGTGAAACATCTGTGGTGGCACACTGTCCCAGGTTGCCCAGAGAGGTGGTGGATGCCCCATCCCTGGAAACATTCCAGGCCAGGTTGGATGGGGCTCTGAGCAACCAGATCTGGTTGGAGATGTCCCTGCTCCTGGCAGGGGGGTTGGGCTGGGTGGGTTTGGAAGGGCCTTTCCCACCCAAACCATTCTGTGATTCCATGATTTTCCCTTGACACAAGTTTTTGGGGATTTACTCAAACTTCTACCCGGGAAGAGAGGAAGTTATTTGACAGTGAAGTAGGTCTCATTAATCTAATTGGCAAGCAGCAATCAAAACAGCAGCCAGCGGAGGTCAGCGGGGGACAGCAGGCCTAGTCCTGGTCACAGGCTCACCGGGATGCCACTCCAGCCTGCGCTGGAGAGGTTGTTCCCCCTTTCTTCTCATTTGCACAAAGCTTGGGCTTTGCCCCAAATGCGAATTCGACCCAAAAACGCAAGCATCCCCATTTGTGCTTGTGGATCCCCATGGTTGGGTCCAGAGCATCCTAGCTTCTGCTACCACCCGTGTGGTCCTGAGCTCAACCTCCTTTCCTCCGGCTTTTTTAGCATCTCCATCACGTGCACGTGCTTCGTTTGGTTTCATTACTAATGGAACAAATATGCTGAAAGAACATCCATGAGCGAAACGTAGGAAAATCCTGTTAAAAAAAAAGCAGTCCTCATCTTTTCCAGTCGGGAGGTCACGGCGGAGGGTAAAGCTCTTTACGAAGGCCCTTGCCAAGCTCTGTTAGATATTTTCCAGGACCTGCATCACTGCCGCAGGCAACCAAGCAGATATCTTGGGAAGGCTTTTTCCCCAAAGTTTCTCGTTAGTAACACTGCAAAGAGGGACTGGCGGTCCTATTTTAGTCCTTTCCATCTCATTTTACTTTGATACACCTCACTGCCCCGGGGATTTTCACTAGAGAATTACCTTTCCCATGGCACAGTTCTGACAAAAACGATGCTTGCTGCGACTAAAAAGAAGCCAAATAAAGAGCGACTGCGGCCAAGACGTTTACAAGACCATAAATACCGACATCTATGCACTGCTTTTAAAAATGTGGTGGCAAGTGAGACACAGGACGCTTTTTCTCCTCCAAACCAAGCGACATCCACAAGCCGCCGAGGAAAAATAACACAACGCCTTTGCTAGATCCCGTCTGCCTTCTGTAAATTTTCGTAAACCGAGCCGGCATCAAAGATCTGAGAGAGGAGAGCAGTTTAT
Organism: Chlamydotis macqueenii; assembly: GCF_036417535.1. NCBI lineage: Eukaryota > Metazoa > Chordata > Aves > Otidiformes > Otididae > Chlamydotis > Chlamydotis macqueenii. The sequence continues at coordinate 16,791,913 of NC_141562.1, forward strand.
CGTGACCTCGCCTGGGAGCACGGCTCTAGGTTTCAAGTGTATATGTAATCCCATTTTCGGGGATTCGTAACCAAAGCAGGCGAGCCCGGGGCAGGCAGGAGGTGGGTTATAGGGTAAGCTGGCAGCTGCCCAAAAAATCTGTCCGCCTGCGGTTTAGTCCCCCAAGGGAGGCACTGAAAGTCTCATGACTTGAGACATTTAAAAATAGGCAGAAGGAAAAATTTGCGATGACGCCGCTGGGAACAAGTCTGCGTCAGGCGGGGACGGAGCGGCGGCAGCTCATCCCCTGCCTGTCCCGGGACTGATCCTGCCCCGGGGTCCACGCAGTCTCCCCCAGCGCAGGCACTGAGACCCAGCGGGTGACGCATGAGCCGTCGGCCACGATGGTGAGGGTCGGGTTGGGGATGTGCGCCACGGTGTTGTAGGCTTTCTCGGCACAAAATCAAGCGATAAATAGTGAAGGCAAATATTTCATCAAAAACCACCTGGAAAATGTTTAATTCTGCCATCTTGCCTGTCCTTTTTCACAAGGACCAGGGATCATATCAAATAATCCAATTTTATAAATATATATATACACACACGCAAATAAATAGATATTTTATACTATTTTTGCAGATGGTGGAAGGCAAAGCTCAACGTAGCTGCCTCTGCTGTGATGCCGTTCTGCCCGCGAGGAAGCACCGAGCGGATGTGATGGAAAAGGCGGTGTCGGGCACTGGGGCTGCTGGTGACAGACAGACGGACGCCTAGCTGTACCCGGCAGAGAGGTGCCATCCGACGCCCTTCGAGAGCGCAATTTCCCCGCCTCGCGGCTCACTTTTCAGGTCTCCCGTGAGCCGAAGAAAAGCAACGCCCAGGGAGGGGGGAGCGGTAACTTCAGCCCATTAAAAATTAAAAGAAGGGAAATGGTTTCAATTGATTAACTGTAAAACATTTGCTCCTCTCTCTCTCTCTAAAATCCTTCCGCTTATTTTACTGACCTCAGCCCTCTCGAGGGACCCGATGACCCGTGCCGTGCCCCTTCCTACGGCGTGCAACAACCCGCTCGCCTCCAGCCTTCATTCAGTGTCCTCCACTGCTTCACGCCACGGTCTAAGTTGCTCCATCCAAATATTCAGAGAGGAGGCTGAGCAAGCAAAGGGTCTGGCTCCCATTTCAATCGCTCCCTTTGCAATATTTTCCAGCGATCCTCAAGTTAAATAACACCTGGTCAAGCTTCCCTCCGTTCTATTTTCCTCTCTCTTTGGGCCAGCGATGCGCTACCACCACCGCGAGCAGTGAGAGCAGCATTAATTCTTCCTGTGCCGATATAACTGATGTTTAAAGCTTCGCTGCTTAGCAATATCAAATATTTGATGTGTTATGGTCCCAAAATGTCCTTTCCTCAGCTTAGAGGCCACCCTTAACATAACTGAGGCGTTACACATTCGCCGCAGGTTACACATCCATCCCCAATAGCCAAAAACAAAGGCAAATTCTCATTTTCCAGCCTCCTGAGGCCTCGAGGGACGGTGGTTACAGGTAGCGGGGAAGCGGGGAAGCGGTTGGGTTGTTTTTCACATGGAGGCCGAATGCAGGATCGATATTGCTTTAGTGGCTGGCAGATGATGAGATCATGTCTAAATTAATGCCGCTCAGCCACCCGGCTGGGAGCTCAGTTCCCAGAAAAGAGGGCTGGGGGAGGAAGGGCACGGCCCCCGCTGCCCCGGGGGGGCAGGCTCGGGGTGGTTGGAGCAAAGCACAGGCAAAGCCATCAACAGACCAGCTGTCCCCAGCTCCAGGGGTGGCGGACGTGGCCACGGTGGGCAAGCTGTAAGCCAAAACTGAGAGACAGAGAAGCACAGGGTCATGCAGGAGATCCCTTGGCTTTAGGCTGGAGCAACCCAAGCATCCCGCTCCAGCTCTGAAGATGATCTCGCCTTGAGTTTTGGACTAGAGCCCTCCCGCATCGCCCGGTCCCAGCCTGAGCGGTACCCAAAGCCTGACTTTAGCAACCGTGAGCGGGTTTGATGCTGCCATCTTCAAATGCCAGCTTACCGCAAGCAGTGGAGCCAGGAGCTACATAAGGTTGAGAGCATCCACTCCAATCCCCCATCCGCAGTACCGTATAGACCACCCAAAATCTTTAATGCTGGGTTTAAACACCTCGGGTGAACACATGCTCCCAGCAATGCATCCCATCCCCGCCAACACCTCAAACAAGGGGGAAAACGCTAGATTCCTGCTGGGATTTCATCTGGACATCCATCTGCAGGACCACTGGGCCAGGGCTGTGAAGCTGAAAACTGCCGTACACCAATACCTCACCTTAAACGTTAGGCCCCACTGCCATCTTGTGGCAAACGCTTCCCAAAATGAAGTAAAAGAGGGGAAAAACCCGTTAAAAAGTTGCAGACAAAGCTAGCTGGTGCAGCGAGGAAGGATGAGTAAGTTATGGGAAACAGGGTGGGGAAAACTCATCGCTTCTCCTAAACGATGCCGAGACTGCGTCTATAGCACCGAGCCAGATACAAATTGACGCGGAAAAAACACGGAGATGGGATTGCCCACACCAGACCTGCAAAGTTGAGGATATAATCACACACATCAAGCCTAATTGCTCGTACGGCCGTGACTGCCTTTCGGCTCTGGCACATTCCTACCGGCAAAGACTGAGTCGCTATTTCAAACCATTTAACAGTTCCCAAAGTAATTTAGCGCCACCCTGGCTCGTCGGCTCCAATAAGCAGGATTAAGCTGGAATTGGATATTGCGCCTCTGAAATACAGAACGCGTTTGCTGGAATTTACCCAGAGGATGATTTAGAAGACGGGGATCATGGCTCACGTCAATCGTTCCCGTGGCACAAAGCATCTTCGGGTGCTGCAAACCCACAGATCAGCACCCGTCGCGTTTCCAAAAAGCACCTCGCTGCAGGAATGAGGCAGTGCCGAAAATCCCCACGGGTCTCACCCGGCTGTTAGCCGTCGCCATGTGCTTTGAGGACACCTTGGTGTTTAACTTTTTGCATCGTTTCTCGTTGACGGCGCTGGCGCCGTGGCAGAGCCTTTGCTTAGCAACTGGGGATCGCTTCCTAGGAACCGCTTTCTGAGGCGTTAGCAAAGTGCCTCGATTGCCTCTTAGCGCGCCAGAAAAAAAAAATGATGAGAAGTTGTTTTTCCTTCTTTACATCGAAATGAGCACCTGCCAGATGGGGTAGAGACAACGTTGAATCCGTGTATGATCTGAAACGCTTAGGGGTTTAGGTACAAGGGAATAAAAACTCACTGAGCAAATATAAATTCACAAATTATTTACAAGAAGTGTGTCTCTCTCAACACAAATCTCCGCTAAGAGGAAGGGATCAAGAGAAGAACAGGGAAGAATTGTATTTTGAGAAACAGAGAAAGTGGCAGGGTCCTGACCTTTAGAAAAGAAAATCCGATTCCTAGCAGAACAGCTCTGTGCACCGCACGGCAACGCTTTCCCCCATTAAAATCCACACAACTAAGTTATCGGGAGGAATAACAGTGTGAAAACACACTCCTGGGCAAAAACCAGCACGTCTTTTAATACCTTTCTGTTTCCACAGCCCCTTTCCACGGATCTTCGCCAGTCTTTACGGCTTTGACCCTGCTGTGCCTTACGGGGACGGGTCACAACAGGCTCAGCCTACTGCCAGAGCCAAACTCTGTTTTCTGCTCTCAGCTGGGATTTGACAACTTTTGGAGCTTCTATTGTCCCGTTTACTAGTTTCAGCTTCTTGAAAGTTTTAAACATCAGTGTGTATTACAAAGAAGCTTGCCCTAAATAAAACTAACTGTGCTGTCGATAGCCATGTCTTTATCTTCAGAGATGAAAAAGCATTTGAAGGTCGATCCCGGACCTGGATAAAAAAGGTTTCTGTGGGCATTAATTGGAAATCAACGCACAAACCAGGTGGGTCTAAACATCACCTTGGGGTTTTGATGGCATGGAAGTTGTCCCTGGGTTTTAGGAAAGAGGTATGACGCGTCTCCGACCTCTCAGGGACCCGAAGACTCGCGGGATGAGCGGTTTAGGTGATGCCGTCAGCTGCTGCCATTAAGACACAGGCAGGAGGCTGTTACAGGTCTAGAAATTACCCCCGTAAATAAATTCGCCGAAACACCATCAGCAGTTTTCAGCTGAAAAAGCCAGAGAAACCCACAGAGACGTTAAAGGGAGCTGGCACCAGACAGACCCCATTCATACCTCCGGTCGGCATCGGGAACCGGGAAACTTCGTCATCCTCTTGGCAGAGGCCGACTGCAGCAAAGCCCTTTACCCTCCGCGCCCAGGACCCCGCAGCGGCACCCTGGAGCCCGACCAACGGGCCGGACGCCGCCTACCAAAAGACAAATTTGTTTAACCCGCTGCTGGGCATTAATCGGGGGCAACGAGGGGGGAGAAAAGGGCCGGGTGTGGGTGCGGCGCCTTCGGTACACCGTGCAGCCGCCATCACTCTTAATTAAAACCTGAGCGCAATCCCACACTGGCTCGGTGACCATTGTCATGGCTACCACGAGCGAGGCTGGGGTATGGGACGATGCTGGGGGACGAAGCGCCAGCGCGGAGGGCGACGGGAAACGCCCGCAGGCCCCGCCGAGGGTTTTCCCTGAAAACAACATCTCTGGGTGACGGGAACGGTGCGGGATGGGGCAAACGACCTTCACAACATCGCACGGACGCAGCGTTTTCTGGCACTGGCCTCCCCGCCCAAGGTGGGAACAGCAGGGAAAAGTCTCGGGCGAGGATTAAACCTCGCTAGAGCCACGAGCGGGTTTCATAACTCCTACGTGAGTTACTACACGCGGGCAGGCACCAGGGTCCCTGCCGTTAGCGCAGGTGCCGGGTCACTGTCGCCTTCCCCTGCGGTAGTCGAGGCTCGGGATGATCGCAGCCTTCAAAAAAAAAAAACCAGCAAGGGCAAAGGAAAAAGTTGGACCTGGGTTTCTTCTCTGGCCATAGGATGCGGCCTCCACTTGGGGCAGGGGGTGCGAGGGGATGCGCTAACCCGGGGAAGGACAAACCGAAATGCTCTGCTCATGTGGCCAGCGGTCAAGCACCGCCCAGGCACAGCGGTTTGTTTTGTTAAATCGTCCTATACAGTAAGGAAAATGGATAATAATAATAAAAAAAACCCCCAAAGTTAAACCCTCCTCATTTATCTCTAAATGAGCAATAGTCTCGTTAATGAAGGGCACGGGGGACAACCGCGGAGGAAAGGGCAGGAGTCTGGTCTGGGTGACAGCAAGGTACGTTTCACGAGATGATTGAGGAGCGCGGTGTGAATCCGCACCCAAACGCTACGAGAAGCAGCGTCGGGAATGATTTTGCTGAAATCAATCGCTACGCGTGGAAGAAACCGGACCGTCTGTTAGGTGGCGACCGCCGGCGACAGCTTCTGCGGAAAGGAGGGTGACAGCGGGTCCCGCGCGCTGTGGTGGCACGCAACTCGCGTCCTCCCACAGCAACTTTCCCCGTCCCACTCCAAATCCCCCGGGGAGCTGGAGCAGCCCTGCGCTCCCCGCTTTCACACGCCCTACGAAGGCGAGAGAGAGTCACGCGCTCCCAACTCCCCCAGGCTGAGATGGGACCTGGGGTTGAGATGAGACCTCCCCCCTAAAAAAAAAAAAAATAAAAGAAAGGAAAAAAAAAGAAAAAAAAACCCGACAAAATCAGCCGTGGGTGCCCCACACTGGTGCGGGGAGATGACTGGAGGCGAAGCATCGGTGGAGGAGCGTGGGCTTCAGTTTTTGGGGAGCGTGTTGGGGTCGGGAAAGGGGGGTGGGCAGCACCCTGGGGATGGGGCTGGGCTCTTCCAAACAAACTTCCCGACCCTGCTACAAACTTTTTCCCAGCGCCAGCGTGTTTGGAGCGGGGGAGGCACCGCCGCCATCCCACCTCGTCCCCATCCGATCATCCCCGGGGGGGAGCGGGGCGGAGGAGTGCGGTGCTCTCCGTCCCGCTCGGGGTGGGGTTTTTTGGGGCGGGGGGCTGTGTAGGGGGTTGAGGGGGGGTTCCCGTGCCTACCTCTCGGCCTTGGTGAACCTGCGGAAAGCCTGGCGCAGGTCGTGGAAGGAGCGGTAGGTCTGCGGCTCGGCCGAGATGCCCTGCGCGCGGGTGGTGCGGGGCCCGATGTGCGGGCTGGGGGCCGGCAGCACCGACTGGCACTTGTGCAGCCGCCGCCGCAGCTCCTGGATCTCCTCCTCCTTCTCCCCCAGCCGCTTCTCCAGCTCCTTGATCCGCTCTTCCTTCAGCAGCAGCAGCTTGGTGAAGTCCCCTTCCAGCTCGGACATTTTGGGGGTGTCCCCCACCACCTCCCCCTTCCTCCTCCTCCTTCCTCCTCCTCAGCGCCCAGCGGGTCCCGGGCCGGGGCGAGCGGCTCTCATGGAGAGAAGCGACCGGATCCGCTCCCCCCCCCGCACCGGGAGAGGGTGGGGGGGTTGGGGGGGGGGGGTCAGGGCAGCGGCCCCCGCATCCCCAAACGCTGCTGTCCCGGGCCGGCCAGCGGGAAACTGGGAGGGAGGGAGACAACACCCCCGCCCCCCCAAAAAAACCTACCCAAAAAACAGAGAAAGAAAGGAAAAGGGACCCCCCCCCAAAAAAAAGACAAAAAAGGGGAAAGAGCTTTTGTGCCACTCCGCGAGGCTGGGATCCTGGAAATAGCAACAATTACCATGTGATCGGAGGGTGACGCAGCTCCTTGTAACTGGAGCCGAAGACTTGGGATTCGAACAAGAGCACTTCATAAATATTAACTGCCGTGCTGCTAATGAGCCACGTGGAGCCGCCTCCCGCTGCCCCCGCCCGCCCCCCGGCCCGCCCTCCCGGGAGCTCGGCGTCCCAGCCCGCATCCCATCCCGCATCCCAACCCTCGGGTCACCCCGCACCCCACCCCACATCCCAGCTCTCGGGTCACTCCGCATCCCAGCTCTTCATCCTACCCCCCCGCCCCCGGTCACTCTGCATCCCAATCCCGCGTGCCACTCACCCAGGTCACCCTGCATCCCAGCCCCAGATCCCAACCCCCGGGTCACCCTGCATCCCAACTCCACATCCCATCCTGCATCCCAGCCCTCGGGTCACCCCACAGCCCAGCCCTCAGGTCACCTCGCATTTCAGCCCCCCCCCCCCCCCCCAGATCACCCCACATCCCAATCCCGCATCCCAACCTCCAGGGCACCTCGCATCCCAGCCCCAGATCCCAACCCCTGGGTCACCCTGCATCCCAACTCCACATCTCATCCTGCATCCCAGCCCTTGGGTCACCCACATCCCAGGCCTCAGGTCACCCTACATCCCAACTCTGCATCCCACCCCCTCTAGGTCACTCTACATCCCAGTCCCACAATCCCACTCACCCAGGTTACCCCATATCCCAACCCTGCATCTCAAACCCCGGCTCACCCTGCATCCCAACTCCACGTCCCATCCTGCATCCCAGCCATTGGGTCACCCCACAGCCCAGCCCTCACGTCACCTCACATTCCAGCCCCCCCCCCCCCCCCCTTAGATCACCCCACATCCCAACCTCCAGGGCACCTCGCATCCCAACCCCGCTGCCTTCCCACTCATCGCTCCCCTCCTCAGCACCCCCAGTCCCTCCCTGGATTTCCCGAACTCTGTCCTTACTGGAGCACCCTAGGTGCCACCTCGCATCTCTCCCCTACCAGGACATCCCATGTGCTACCCTGCATCCCGTCCTTGATGACTCTGCATCCCTTCCCACTATGGTTCCCTGTTCTCTGCTCTTCTCCAGGTGCCCCACATCACCCCACAAGCCGTGCCCAGCCACCTCTCATCACCCTGGGTGGCACCCAGCTCCCCCACACCAGGTACCCTGTCGTCCCAGTGTGCGCGGACAGTCTGCCGTGGGCGAGCAGACCCCGTCACTGGGCCACGCAGACTGGGGGCCAGCGGCCCGGGTGCTCGCCAGCAGCTCTGAGGTGGCAGGAACTCGTTCACTCACCCTTCCTGGACTTATTTGGAAGAACTCATCACACACATGAATTTTTAACACCAGCTGGCAAAGGGCACCATCAGCTCTCCTGTCACATTTCCCTCCCAAACCCACCCCAGCTTCCCGAAACGAGGGCAGGAGCCCCTTACAACAGGCAAGAAAAAAAAAAAAAATTGGAGGGGCCTGGCTCAACCCCGCGGCCAGGCCTCGGGTCCAAAATGAGCCCAGGAACCCCTCAGGAGCCGCATCCCAACCTGGGGCAGCCGTGGGGTCTCGTCCCCTGGGTTAGGGGCTCGCAGGTCTGCTAGGGCAGGGCAAGGATGGGGCAAAGCCTCCGAGCTGGGCTTGGAGGGCAAGGATGCAGAGGAGTTAAATTAGGGGGGGTGGGGGGAATTAAGAAAACAATTAGCAGCCTCTCCTTTAATGAAGCAGAGGTGGTGGGGTGTTGCCACACGCTTGGATTTGTCCCTCCAGCCTTTTGTGTGTGGCTGGAAACCTCTGGGATCAGCGCTGCTCCCAATTCCCATCCTCAGCCCAGGAGCATCCCTGGGGCCAAGGGGTCAGGCGGGGTGGGGGGTATAATTAAAAATAATATAAATAATATTAATAATAATAATAATAATTGCATTTTGCTTTATGGAAAGGCGAAGAGCGCCATCTTGTGTAGGAAACGATCGTGTAGTGTGGGGCAAAGATTTACAGACACGGACGGACCCTGGGGACAGCCGGGAGCTCCACCCCGCACTGATGCTCCCCACCATCGTGCTGTATAATCCCGTTAAACTCTTATTTCTTAAGAAAATGCTTCGTTTAGGAAAAGAAGGACACCATCCCCACACTCCCCAGTAATTGCTGCTGGGGAACTAAAGAAATGCAGCAGAAAATACATAATTTCGTTATAAAACCACGTAATCAAGCAGGTTTCACCAGTATCAAGCCAGGCTTGTCAGGGTTGTGTTGTAAACACCCTATTTGCCGGGCTAAATGCTGAGATAACCCCAATTTGAAGAGAGGTGATAACCACACAAGCGCTTCATGCCAGATCAGCGTCCAGTCCTAATGCAGTTTTAGTTTGAGGTGGAGGGAGTCCTCTGTCCCCGGGAGCACCCAGATGACCCCCATGCGAGGGCAGGTGTAGAAGGTCCTGTCCGCAGTCCCTGGGGTCCCCGGTGTTGCTGAAAGCCCTCATCCCCGAGGTACAGGACCTCCTGGAGAATTTCAGCGACTGACGACGCCAGCAATAACTTCTCACCTCAATAACTGCCAAGGTGCTACAGTAATTGCCAAGGCCAACCTGGAAGCGTCGCTGGAAAACCAGGAGAATACATGTCAAAAAAAACCCAAACCCAAATACGCTTGACTCAAGTGTATTTGAAGAGCAAGGGGAGGGGTTTAGCACCCGCGTTGGCCGTGCCGCTGGCGTTCCCCAACCCTTCTCTATTTCCCAACCAAGGAAAGCAGAGGGAGAGCAGCAGGGACCTCCCACAAGCAGCACCCATGAGAACGTTCCCAAACATAATTTTGGCATTTTTGTCCTACGATGATCGTGTGTGCGTCCAAAGAATGCAATGTTCCCCAAAGAGGTTTTTATAAAAAAACAGCTATGCGTTCTTTTTTTTTAATTGGAACTGCGCGATGCCGTGTTTCTACCCCACTAACAGCACTTATGGGATTGAGTCATTTCACAGCCCTAGGGGCCAGCAGTGCAAAGAGAAAATTCCAAGTACACTGTGAATTAGGCATAATTATATCTTTACTGTGAATTAAAACAGCGGCTAAGATCTTGTCATCATCACCACATGCTGACAGGCTCTCCAGTCTTCACCGCTGCGTTACTGGACCCCAGGTGCAGACACTGCCTGTAACTTGCTTTTTCTTTTGATGGAATCATAGAATCTAAAGGTTGGAGGAGACCTTCAAAATCATCAAGTCCAACTGTCAACCCAACACCACCATGCCCACTAAACCGTGTCCTGCAGTGCCACGTCTACACATTCTTTGAACACCTCCAGGGATGGTGTCTCCACCACTGCCCTGGGCAGCCTGGTCCTGTGCCTGACCACTCTTCCAGTAAAGAAGTGTTTCCTAATATCCAACCTAAACCTGGAGGTCCCACCAAGATGGAATTTTTGCTTAAAAGAAATAAAATCTCTGGAGCCGAGGACAGCAGAAGCAGGTCTCAACCTACCCTTTCACCCCTGCAACCCCAGTTTTAAGTGCATGAGCCACCGAGCACGCACTCGTTATTAATATCCCATCTGCCTTTGGCTGCTTGGGAGTCCCAGAAGGGAAAACACGCTCAGTAGTCTACTTTGGCTCTAGATGAAGGGCTGTATGTACGTATTTATAGATATAATGTGTACATGCTGTGAAGAACAGACATTGAAGGGTCTGTGAGCTTACTGGTAGCCACAGCAGGTTGCCAAGGAGCAATCCCAGTTTTACACCCAGCTGCAGGGCCAGCTCCTGGGAAAGCCCACCACCCAGCCACTGGAATCGCAGCCTCCCCTCAGTCCCTACATCAAGCCAAAGTCGCCCTCGGCATCCATTGGCCCTTCCAGGAAGACGCCCAGCACCATGTCTGGATTTAGCCTAAAGCAAGTGCGGTTTTATCTAAAGATGAGCGTCTTTCAAAAAGCACAGAGATAAAACGCTGCCTGCAACGAAGCGACAGCAGCTGGAATTAAGGCATTGAGTAGGGCCAGACATCTTAATTGGCTTTGGCCCTCTTAAGTCCTCCAGACATCCCATACAGATGAAAAACCAGGCAGGGAGCGAGGCTGCTCTGAACTGGAAACCCTTCAGGGCAAGCGAGTTTGGAGCCACGCAACCTCACAGCAATGAGAGGGCTCAGCATCAGCCCATCTTCTTCCCTGGGTGGGGAAAGGTTCTGTACCTGCCCCACTTTTCCCAAAAATTCACCAGGCAGCTGCAGAAAATAACACCACAGCCAGTGCCATTTATCCTGGATGGTCCCATTTATCCTGGATGGTCCCCTTTATCCTGGATAGTCCCCTTTATCCTGGATAGTCCCGTTCAGGACATGGTTTACTGGACATGGTGGTGTTGCGTTCACCGTTGGACTTGGTGATCTTGGAGGTCTCTTCCAACCTTAAAGGCAACCATTTGCCAGATGCGCCAGTCCCAGAGCATCCCGAAGGAGCGAGTCCCTCCACTCCCACCACTAACTCATCCGCAGCGACAGCTTTTCATGTACAAAGGAGGAAAATGCGATACGCTGCTGGAAGAAACCCTCTTGCCTTTGGCCAGGGCTTATTTTCTTGACTCCCAGCAGCTTTTCTGTTGTGAAGCACTGTAGGAAACCATTTACAGGAAGGAGGTGCATCGAATACGCCAGCTATCGAACCCAGGAAGGATCAGCGCCCTCGTTTCTCGTTCAAGCTCCTTCCAATAACGGCAGATTGCTCCGCAAGCCCGGAGCGCGCAGACGTTACTCAGGCTGGGGCTGTCATCATCCCGCTGGAAGCCGTGCCAGCTATCCCTTAGTGTAACCTTAACAGAGTATCAAAGGTGATCCTGGATTTTTATAAAATCAATACCCTGGCTTTTATTCGGCCTGTACAGCCCCCACCATTTCGCTTTCAAAGTCGCTTTTGCAAGCAAAGAGCCTCTGCAGCAAGAGAGCGTATGTGAAGTCAGTAAGCCCTCTCATGTTAAAAAAAAAATTTAAAAAATAAAAATCAGTATTTATGATCCCTTTAAATAGCTACAGAAGTCTAAATGCATTTTTGCCCCCCTCTCTCTATATCAGCAAGAGTTTTGTGGCAACTTCCTATGGGATGCTGTTTGATGGACGCGATGGAGCACTAGGTTGGATCTTACAACGTCTAGAGAGGCTTACACTTGCATTTATAAGGGCGGTGGTGAAAGAATCCAAAGGGTTTTTTTTTTTTCTTTTTTACACTATGAGAGGGCGTTTTAAGATTAGAGAGAGGAGGGATTAATTTTGTGCTCTTTCCATCTTCAGCAAATGTCATTTTAGTCACCAGGTAATTTCTTAAAACTGTGTCACCTCCTCAGTGTCTAATCTACTAACGTCTACGAGGCCTTTTCACCGCGCAGTAACTCCCCAAACGGGAGGCGGAAACGATCCAAACTCCGTTTTCTTTGCACGGGGAAATGCAAAAGGAGATATTTATATTAAAAACCATCAACCTTCTCAATCCCCTGGCAGCTGAGCTCTTCGCAGAGCTCCTTACAGTCGTTCTCGCTGCCTGACACTGTCAAAAACGCGCCGTGGAGTTGTCTTTGGGCGGAGAGCAGTGCGTGAGGATGTGAGCACTGGATGTCTTACAGCCGTAAGCCCTGCAGCTGCAGGAAAGACATTGCTCCTTCGCATCACAGAAAGCACCCGCCGACGCTGCTTAAGCATTTCCACAAGGCTGGATCTAATTTACCCCCCCAACCCGTCAAAGCTTCCAGCAAAATGACGTTACGGACACCGCGGGTTGGAGAAAACTCTCCTCATCACCAATATCCAGGATTTTGGCTTACGGAATTTCATCAGCTCACAGAAGTGTAGTGACGTCTCACATTAAGTATTTTTCTTGCAGTCATGAGCTGGAAATATTTCCTTGTATCCTTCTCCTCTCGCTTTTGGGCATGTCTTCTCACCGTTGCTTATGACATTGCTTTGTATATGGTCCCCTAAGTTTAAGTTCTTCTTGTGTTAGTCCAAATTAAAATCATCACCAGAATGTCACAAGCAGGATGTCATTTTCCTTAACTTAAGGAAAAACAGGAAGCTGAAAATATTTATTTTGATACATCAGTATCATCACATAGATGCTCTTATTGCCGAGCTCTCACCACAACTGCTCAACAGCATCAGAGGCTAAAAATAATTTTAAAAAATCTCCAGCAACTCCAAGGGTAGCAAGGATTTCATTCTAGTTTTATCCAGTCCGATCCCCCAGGCCCCGCCTGGGTTTTGGCACGCTGTTATATAAATAATATTCGCTCTCCCCTCCACAGGCATTTGCGTGGCCGCACGCGCTCCCAGACACGCTGCCTTTCATTCTGCAGGCAGCCGTGACGTTCGGCTGCCACATTCCCACCTCCTTCACCCTCCCACCGCAACCCAGAACATTTTGCCAGTATATAGGCTGCAAGGAGCACTTTTCTTTTCAATAATGAGATGTATAAAAAAAAAATTAAACCACACAAGCAAGACCTAATGGGGCTACAAAAATCTGGTGTCCAAATTCAGACACTCTGAATGTCTACGTGTGAATTCCTGATTTTTTTTTTCTGTGTTATCCCAGAAGAGTTTCTCTCTCTATGTTTGTAGTTCTTAAGGCTGTATCCTCACTCCCGTGCTGTGTGTGGTAATCTTTGCAAAAATGTTGAATATGCAGAAAAATTGAAACCTTTGTCACAACTCAATAAGGAAAATTAATCCTTCACCTTTCAAGAAAACTCATCCTCCAGAGCATTTCAGCTCTTGCAACCCTCACCTGGAATGGCAGCAGATACATCTGAAACATCCCCCAATTTCCTCAAAGGCAAAAGGAAGAAATTGGACCAGTACATCTCAGAAAAGCGCTAAGAGACCATGCACAGGGGGAGGAACAATGCCTGTTGAGGAACGTTGGTCAGAACACATACAAAACCATACATTATAACCCAAATCTTCGCAAAGCTAGATCCAGCACACGTCGGGGGTTACCATGTCAGAAGCGAAGGAGAATGTATTCAGGAGTTGTAGGACTCAAGCCTGAGAATATACATTTTTCTGCTATGGGGCCCATCATAGCACTTTCTTGTTCTTGCAAAACCACAGGAATGAAAGAGCCTTCACGATCATTTGCTTCTCTGTTAAAAAAAAAAAACAAACCTCTCCAAAAGTGAGCTGCCATACTTAGTAGTTACCTTTCCCCAGCATGAGCAACATGGCCTGCGAATGGCATTATTTCTGTGAAATGGGGTTCTGACGCGTGGAAAATATTTAATCCCAAATTTTAAAATCCCAATGCCTCATTCTTCTGAGACAGAGGGGGAAATACACACAGTAAGAAGAGTTAAGGTCTGGATAAAACGGCTGCTCTGAGGTTCCTGTTGGAAATGACACAATTGACCAAAGTCTTCTGACTTCCCTCAACGCTACCGTGTCAAGCAATGACTGTGTCCTTCATTTCTCTTGAAACAACCAAGTGGTTCCCAGAGGAGCACTCTGAGCCACTTTCCATGCTTTTGCAGAAAAAATGCCATTCCAGATCTTAAATATTTCCGTCTCCTTTTGTTGCACAGTGGTGCTCAAGATGAGAAAAATACTCTTGTTTGCTTCTAGGTAAGACCCTTTCATTGCCCAGCCATCGCCATGGAAAGATTTGCTAATTTTTGTTTTGTTTCCTTTCTGAAGTACTGTTGTTACAGAGTAGGAATATATTCAAGTTTGATATGCTTGGCACTCTTAACAGAAAAATATTCTGAAGTCAAGAAAACAACAGCTCATTAGTTACAGCAATCACAGGCTTCTTTGTTTGCCACCACGTAGATGACCAAAGGTTGCCTGAAGGTCTACCTATCACTCCTAAAACATTTTTTTACTTCCACTAGTATGTCACCCAAGAGACATGGACTCCCCTGAAGGTTTTAGGGTCTTTTCAGGGAAGTTGGTACAGGCAACCCGGTCTTACAACCACAGCAAACTCAGGCTGGTGGCACCAAAGCTGCTGTCCCTGGCCCAACACCACTCCCAGCAGGGTCAACGTTGCTAGAACAGCAGGTAGCTCATGGCTGTGTCCTGGCTAGTCAGGGCATCTCCATCTCAAGAACTGACAAACATCACTGTGTTTCTGTGGGAAAAAAAAATTATCATGTTTGTTCTCACATTGGATTGTGAGAAAGCAGGAGATCAGGACCTAAGAGCAACCACTTGAAGCAGGGAAAAGGATGGGAGATCTGGAAGAGGATGTCCCCTTAACATGGACAAATCTGTCTCTACCGGTGCTGATACTGCTAGAGTTGCCTACATTTGACAAGCAAACAGCAAGAGAAGCAGCTTGATGGAGAAATGAAAGAATTTTCAGTACCTTCTAAAACAAGGTGGCCATGCCATGGGCTGTAATGCAAGAGGCGCAGAAGAGGTTTCCAAATCCAAGTCCACAGAGAAGAGCTCTGCTCCAAAGTAACTTCTCCCTCAGGGCTGACAAGGTGCATCACAGCCCTTGCGTCAACAGCTTCGTTTTCCAAAGCGCTAAGCCCAGGTTTAACATTTACCCAGGACGCTGCAGACCATCGGGAGTCACAGAACAACACGCCTTCATCCTTTCTGCTCTGCAGGCTGCATCATGCCTTACAGCCTTGGTGTCAGAGGGCAATGTCCAGCAGCACAACACAGCTGCTGACAGCCACCTGGCCAACCACAAATACATTAAGCCACTGACGGTCTATTTGGAGACAGAAACATTTCTGTAAAATGCTCAGCATCTCATCTGTGACAAATCTAAAAAGCTTTCCACTCCTTACAATCATGTTCAAGCGCCAAAATAAAACCAGCCTGCTTTGCCTGACAACTGACGGTTATCTTGGGAAGATGCCACTAGGCCCAACGGCAAAAGGCTGCTTTTCCTGAGCATCCTCCATGTTTATATTTGACTAGCTCCGAAAACAGGCTGGGGGTATTTGTGGAAGCCTACTTTGAGCTACAATCCATCTTTTCCTTCCTGAGGTCTGCTAATCTCTTGCCTTTGAGCGTAGCACTAGAGAAGACGACTCAAATGTAAGCAGCGAGAAGAAACTCACTTGAGATGTCAAAAATGACTCTTTAAAATTAGGGCGGTGACAAACGAGTTGGAAAATGACCGTTGCCTGTTTTGCTATAAAGGGAATGCTCAGCAGCAGTTACACAAAATGTGAGCTGGTCCCATGCCAAAAGTGGGATCTGTATATAAATTTCAAGCCATGACTGTAGGGGAAGCAGTGACCTCCAAGGGCAACCTGGACCTCTGTGTTTATTTTCCCACGTATGACTCTCGCACTGTGCTGCACTGACCTGAAAAACCCACCAAGAGTTGCTTTCATGAAGTGACAACGTGCTTGGTATCACCAAGCAATCCCACCGAGCTCCAGTTGGAGGCACTGGGTCTGGGGTCTCCAGCCTGACCCTGCTCCTGGCACGGCCAACGCTGCAGCGGGTTGCTCAGGGCAGTGTCTGGGGGCATCAGGGCAGTCCCTGAGGATGGGGATCCCCCACTGCTCAGGGCCCTGTCCCAGGGATGCTCTTCATCCATCAACCAGGCCCTTTTTAGACTCCAGAAACAGCTCCCGTTCCTCACTTTTCTCCTGCCGCCCAGCTCCCGGATGATGCAGTCATTAACTCCATCATTTATTATTGTTATCATTCCTTTATTACTTGGCTGGCAACCTACTTTTCTAGGACGCCATATGAGTTTCAGCTACTTTACAGACACACTGAGAATATTTGGTTTTATGGGACACGCTAGCGTGCTGTGACATCCCCGTCATGTGCCGCTTTGTGAAGCTTTTTAACTTTTACATCCTTATGTTAATGTTTAGGGGTTTGAGATTAACTGTTTATTTTATTTTCTTTCAGCAAAGCTTGCGTTCCCAGAGAACATCCTGTAGCTTCCTAGCCTTTATGTGGATTTCCACAGCATTTTAACAATAATAACGTCATTTCCCAGCAGAGCTGTTAACGTCAGTCTCTGACTGTGATAAATTAATATACTGAATATCAATGTTCCTTTCTACTTTGGTTTTGCGGCTATTTTTACCTCGTTTCCCTTAAGGACTCTGTGCTTTCAAAATACATTTTCATTTTAAAATCCCAAGCAATTGTACATTCAGCTTCTGTGCCCTTTGCTTTTGGAAGTTACTGACCAGAGAAACCGTTTGAAGAAGAAAGATCCTAAGCTGCCTGCAAATCCTTCCAATACAAGTTTTCATCAAGTCTTCCTTAGTAAAAAAAAATTAAAATAAAAAAAAAAAATTTATGATTAAATACTTTTTGACTAAGAAATAACACTGTGCACTGCTCAACGCAAATGTTCAGATTTGCAAAGGCTCTATCATAGAATCATAGAATGTTTAAGGTTGAAAGAGACCTCCAAGATCATCACGTCCAACCATCAACCCAACACCACCGTGCCTACTAAACCATGTTGCCTAC
Source organism: Chlamydotis macqueenii (assembly GCF_036417535.1). NCBI lineage: Eukaryota > Metazoa > Chordata > Aves > Otidiformes > Otididae > Chlamydotis > Chlamydotis macqueenii. The sequence continues at coordinate 16,809,033 of NC_141562.1, forward strand.
TAAACAACCAACAACAGGTTGCCCAGAGAGGTGGTGGGTGCCCCATCCCTGGAAACATTCCAGGCCAGGTTGGCTGGGGCTCTGAGCAACCTGATCTGGTTGGAGATGTCCCTGCTCCTGGCAGGGGGGTTGGACTGGATGGCCTTTGAAGGTCCCTTCCAACACAAACACTTTTATGATTCTATGTCCTGAAGTGCCATGTCTACATGTTCTTTGACCACAAAGCTATGAAGCGTACAACCTAGAAGTTCAGTCAACACTGACTTCAGCAGCAAAATCTTTCAGGTAAAGCAGGTCAAACAAATTGATGAAGGTTCATCTCAATAGGTACAAATGGATCAAGGATACACTGCAGCTGGGGAATTTTTTTTTTTTAATCTAGTAAATATTCACAGTGAAAAATGAGAAGATTTCTTAATGCCACTGAAACCACTACTGAAACATCTTGCATGTAGTGAGAGCGTATAGTTGTCACAAACTGTGTTTAGAAGCAACATTGTATGGTTTGGGGTTTTTTTTGTTTTGGATTTTTTTAACCTGAAGCCCAAAGCTGTATTTATGACATTTTTTACACTTTCTATTAAAGATGAAAACACAAGTTCAGCAAGAGGTACCTAACACCAGGGCAGCATCTGTAGTACAGACCAGCTCAGCGCAGTGAGCAAAACCAACAAAACCAGGTGCCTTTTTTTCAAGTATAAATTAATATTTTTCCTCTGGTCAATTTGTTCTTCATTTGAGCATTTTATGCATCACCTGCTTCCCGTATTAGAGCCTGAAGACAGCTAGATAAGCACGCTTTGCTCCCATCAACCACCTTATTCATCAGTTAAGAGACAACGCCGTCTGTTTTTCAAAGTAAAAGGACAGGCGGGAATTGCTGTTCGGAGTCACTCTTTACCATCCAGATGAAGTTGTGTTTATGCATATATTAAGAGAAAAATACCAAGGTGATGGAACCAGCTGTATTATTTTAGAAATCTTATTTTTTTTTCCCCCTTTCCAGGCTCAGTCCCATGGGCAAAACTGCCTCTTGTACAAAGTCTGGTGCACCCAGCTGAACCCGGCCCTGTAGGCACCAGAAGAGCTTGTGGCAACTCACCTGGGATGGGGTTTTACAGCCAGCCTTCAATGGCTGCTCAAGGCTGGGCATAAAACCTCTTCATCCCCCTCTCCTCTGAGGCCAGGACCCATTAAAAACAAATTTCTGAGATTCACAAAGCAGACTTCAAACCAACTTCAGGTCTTTGGCAGACAGTTGTCCTATTGTAAATAGACTCTTGCCATTTAAAATATTTTATTTTTCTACATCGTAACAAGTTCTATCAGGTATCAGTTTGAAGAATGGGAAACAACACTCAGTGAACCTTGAAGATGGACATGCTGAGCTCTATTCTGCATCTGCCTTAAAAAGATGTTACAAAATTCCTTTTCCCTCTGAAATTTCCCCATAGAAGAGACTTGTCACCCATTTGTGAGGTCCCCATCACATTAATTCTCCTTACACTGTGGCCACAGAAAGTCACTGTTTCTTCTCAGCTTTGGTTTGGAGTACTTAATGAGAAGACATCTCTTGAACTAAAAAAAAAAAAAACCACCAACCCCTCAGAGCCCTTGTGTCCTCCTCAGGAGCTTTCCTGCCTTCTTGTTTTCCCTGCAAATGAGAAGCATCACAAAGCTTCACTCTTTCTAGACAGGTTCACATTCTTCCACTATCTACAGCAGCATCTTAAATCCTACTTGTTCATCCCCACACAGCAGTAGGACACTGAGTGTGTCTTATATCTTTCCGCCCCAGCAAAATTTAAAAAAAACTTGAGAGAGGAGCTATGGGGACAAGAGGGCAAGCCACACAAATTGCTGGATACATCAGACAACAAAAATTCAGTCAAATCACAGCATCCTGGGAGATTTGGCGGAATCCACCACCACCTCTACGTCCAGCTTGTTTCAAAGCCTAGCGATGCTGCACAGCTCCTGGATTCGAGTGTAGTAAGCATGGCTGACAGTGGACAGGATCACTTCTCTAGGTTTCTTTTTTTCCCAGCCTCTCTCAGATCAAATCCTTCCAGAGAATAACTCCGTCTAAGGCCAAGTGGAAACACCCAGCCTACGCCTGGCAAGCCCGCAGGCAGCGAAAAGTGGGTCGCTTCAGAAGAGAGCGAGCCAAAGCCTTGCCTGGCACAGCCTGGTAATTGGTCATCCTTTGCTGCGTGCATTTCCTATTTCCATAATTAATATAATTACTTTATTTTTCCTCCTGGATTAAAATCTGGTTGCATCTCCATAAGACCCAAGAGGAGCCAACCCAGTGGTCAATGCAACATGGCCCAAATATTCAGTCAGAGACCAGAGCTGAAACAGAGTCTCAATGCTGATAAATAACAGGTAGAGTTACTGAATACCTTGAATATTTTTCCTGTTTTATCATTTAGGACATTCCTGCAGGACCACTTTTAGAAACCCAGAGAGCCCTCTGCAATTCCGAGCTAAACACATTTGTTTTCTGTGCTGTCCTGTATATACACTTCATATTCAATAGCACTAAACTTCCATCTGATATAAACTAAATGAGCCTGCTTACACATTAAAAAAAAAAAAAAAATCTGTGCTATTTCTGTGATATAATTACTTGTTGATTCCAGAAAAGGTAATAAAAAAAGAAAAAGGGTTTGTTGAGCAAGAGGAATGACAGCCAGACCCAAAGGGAAATACATTCCTTTTGCAAGGGCAGTTTGCTCTGCAAAGCTCAAAGTGCCCAGAGGGGAAAAAAGAAAAAAATAAACTAGTGGAAAAAAAAAATAAAAATAGAGATTTCACCTACGGCAATGCTGCACCCCAGATAATCAAGAGTTTCTGAGGAGCTGTGAGGAGCCACATCCCAGGGACTCCACTAAATTCTTACAAGATTGGTGCTTTGTAAAAAATTCAACTTTCAGGCACGTTACAGTGATCTGAGGTGATGGTAAATGAACACGCTATCCTTCTATTTACGCTGAAAAGGTCTTCAAAAGTTGTCATGTCTGCTACGAAAAAGTAAGATCCTACCCTTCCCCGTGATTTTTACAATTACTAGATGAATGAAAATATTGAAATTTAAATATAGTTAAATATAGTTTTATTATAGCAGCGTTTTTGAATATTCCGGCAGGGTTTTTGTACCAGCATCTTTCTCTCGAAGCTTTCCGTAGTTGTGGGGTAGGTACAAGGATGCTGCGTTGTGGCCTGTGGAAAAGTTCATGGAAAAACACAAATAGAAAGTCTTCCGTTCTTTCCTGGATAGAAAGTTGTGCTGCCCGCCCCTGCCTGTTAGCGATGACACCTAGACACGCTGATTCATACGGCTGAGAGGCTATTCCATAGGAAAATGTGGGTGAATTTAATTACAGACCAGAAGTTCAGGTCAGGCCATCTGCCCATCACAAGGGGCACAAGCAGGAGATATGGACCCTTTTGCAGTGGCTTTTGGGACATCTCTCACCCACAAGAGGAGACAGCGATGTTAAGAAAAGGTTAAAAAACCAACAAAATCAAGCCCGGTTGATTCTGAGAACAGTACAGAAATGAAACCGCGGTGCTCGAGCTCTGACTTCACGGCTGTTTCCAGCTCAGAGTTGATGGTTTGTTTCCAGATCTGCAGGTCTGGAAGTCTGTGGTTCTTCCTGGACCAGTGATAGTGCAGTTACAGAGCAGTGAAATCTTTAGCGATAGCATTTGTCTGTCAGAAATCAGGTGTCCCTGTCCTTGAAAAAAACCTCAGTAGGCTTCTTGCTTGACGTACAGAAACACTCCCTTAAAAAAATTCAGTCAGGCCACCACAATCTGCCATGAAGACCTTCTTGATGTGGAGAAAAACAAAAGGAAAATAGAGAAATATAATCACCCAACATTGACTAAAATTGATTAATCCTTTTTCAAAATTTTTTTTTGTTTTTATAAAGCAATGTTTTCTCTTGAAAGAGTCCCAACAGTTGAGTCAATCCAAAAGGAATTTCAGGTTTCTTCATTCCACAAGGGGAGGGAAAATAAAACACATACACAATTATTCCAGTTGACCGAAAGTACACATTTTTTGTTTGCTGGCCGAATCAGAAAGCAAAGTTTTCCACCCGGCTCTGTCCTCGAGGGCAAGGTTTTGCAAGTGGAAGCGGGCTGAATTCTTTCGATGATGAGTAAAGCAGAAGAGTGGCTAGCATGCTGCTGGCTGCCTTGGCTCTGTACTAAGACCCTGTAAAAGCCTACGGATGTCACTCGGAGCAGCAGCAATTCCTAGCACACTTTGGGATGGTATCAGTGGAGTTGGCCCAAATCATAGTTTACGTAAAGTTATTCTGCTTTTAAATTAAAGTTATTGCAGCTTGGGGTAATGAGTGCTCAAGACTCTGCTTGGCAACTTCTTTGAAGCATAAATGTGCTGAGAATTGTTCAGAATTAGAGTGAAATTTTCTGCTTGCTGATCCAGAAAGAGTCTAACAATTTTTAGGCTAGTCCAGGTCTATTTAGATCAACCAACATTTTGGTAACTCCATTGGAAAGTAAAGTGTAGGACCAGGAGGCACCGTGAGAAGTGGTCTTCAGGTCTTCCCAACCTTGTGATAGGCCCAGATTTCACTCCAACTATTCATGAAAGTCCTCAGTAGAGCTCAGATATTCACAGAGGTGATTCAGGTGCCCTTCTCCTAGCAGGGGCTCAGAGGTTGATGCCATGATCCCTCTCACTACCTCAACCCCTGGACCACTCTCTGGTAACAGATGTGCAAGGCACACGGCAGCAACCGAGACTCCAAAACTGCTTTCAGCAGCCCACTGCAGCACTTAATTTTCTGGAGAAGTTCAGTGTACACTCTACAGCAAAGAGACTGCGATAAGACAACCAAAGACTTATTTTCCCCATCTACCAGGGAAAATACATGCTGTTACTCCCTATGTATTAGAATATCTTGGGAACTCGAAGCCTTGGTCTACCCTTCCTCTTTTTCTAGAAAGACAAAATCTTATTGTCCCAGCCCTTTTAGTTTTTCTTTCGTTTCATAGAAAAAAGTTTCTTCTCTGAAATATCTCTTTCAAATATGTACTCCTAAACTTCAAGCTAATACTATGCGTCAGTTGATATGTTCAGATTACAAAAATCCGCTGTTGAGCAGACCACCACCACATACATTTTACATTTCCACTTACAATCTATTTAAACAGTTACTCAAGAAATCCCAGAGGTAACATGGTACCGATCCTCCTCCCCTGGAACCACCCCTGTTCAAGGAGCAGACGCTTCGGCAGCAGGAAATCTCTGGCAAGAAACCCAACATCCAACGAACATGCTGCTTTGGTCCATCTATGACCTTTTCACAAGAGAATTGACTCTTGCAGACCACAAATGGGACCAAACCTTGAGTATGCTCCAAGCAACGCTGGATTCCTGTGACCTTCAGAGGTCCCTTTGGATGTTATCACTCTTCAGCTCCAAAACCTTGTTGGACTCCAGCATAAGAAGAGGTCTGTCCAGTTTGGCGGTGGGAGGGGACAGCAGTGATACCCCATCCCAAAAATATCAGAGATATTTTGATTCCTTTCTAGAGCAGTTGAAACAATTTCCATTTAAACCTTGCACTTTTTTTTTTGTAAACCACCCAAAATTTATGATCCCAGGGAGAATATTTTTTTATAGTTCAGAATTTATACATACATTTCTCAGTTGCATGGTATCTGAAGATTTTTTTTCCCCGGGCATACAAATCAGTAATTAAAATATCCAGAAGATGCCATTTCCAGCCAATACCCAGGGCTATGCATTATCTTAAAATCATAATTTGTTACTGAGCACTAGAAAGACTTCAATTTCCAGCTGTGAAGAGTTTTCATGACAAGTTCAGCTGCTTTCACAGAGGGGAAAAGAAATTGCATGTTACACAAATGTTGCTAGCAAGGTTTGCCAGGAAGGGTGGACATCTCTTTCATGACAACTCCAGTAGAAAACCAGTCTGGAGCTGCCTAATAAACCACTTTTCCGTTGGAAAAATGACAGTTTTCTAAAGCTGAAACTTTCTCAAAGAAGCATCAAAACTTCAAGGGAGGCCATTTCTTGAGTCTGGGATGGTGTCTCTGCTCCCAACAAGAGTGACCAGAAGTGAAGTGGCCAGGAAAGCTTGTAAGGTAGACCTTCGAGCAAGACCATATCTACCATGGGCTCCTGCACCATTCCCCTCCACTGCAGGAATCTGAACTGATGGCAAGTGCTGCTGTGGAAAGAGGAGCCTGCATCGCCCAAGCCCATTGCAAAAATGGGAAGAAGTCTCCAACACTGCCTCTGCCAGAGCCTCTCTGCATTCCCCCTGCATCACCTCACTTTCTTATTCCAGCTGGATGCTCCTGCCCGTAGGACCATCCAGCATTTGTCTCCAGGAGATAAACAGTTATCAGGGCCAGAGGCATTATATGACTAAACAGAGCTGAAAAGGCACTTTCTGCTAGGGAGAAGCCAAGATTTCCATTAACAGGTATATTTGGAGGTTATGGATTGAGACCTACACATTAGACCTTACCAAATTCACCGGCCTCACATAGAGACCTATGTGAAAAACCCCACAAACCCCAAAACTCTTCTTAAATCCCCACAGCTTTGTCCCCACTTGACAACTACAGCTCATAACACTAAACTGTTGGTTTAGATTTAGTTCGCCCGAAGCGGAGTTAGACTTGACCCCTGTTTGTTGGTCACAGCTTAGGATGGTAGGAATAGACTCTGGAACGATGTCAGTTTTTATTTCTTTAAAAGAAACACCATTTCTCTAGGCATGGAAACATTTGAAGGTTTCAGCCTGGCTGCAGCCGAACGGGGTTTGTTTAAAAACACCACTTCAAAATGAATGTATTTCCCATACATCATTATGCGGGGCAGCTTCGGGGAGGGTGTTGGCAGGCTATAGGCTGGTAGAGCTCATTTTAAACAGCAAAGCAAACTGCAGCACCCCCAAAGCTAACAAGTTCCCAGATTAATTTGAAAAATTAAAATAAAATAAAATAAAATAAAATAAAATAAAACAAAATAAATACTACAAAGGACAAAAATTACCCCTTATATCTATGCTGAAGTGACACAGGCCTGCCCAAACTACTCAGATTAGGCTATTTTTCCATTCTATTATATCAAATATTTACTCTGTTAGTGGTTGGTAGTCACACATCCAAAAATAAACACCACTGCCTTGCATCACAGACCCTGTTTTGTTCATATTTGGTCTAACACGGAGGACCAGCCCAGCTACCCACCTGAACTCAGGGACAGCTCGGTGGCCCCACTCAACAATGCCGTGATTTTGCTGGTTGATTCCAAACCCAAGCCCTAGGGAAGTTCACATTTAGACCAGGCAGAGGGGCCAAGCCTCATGATTTGGACCTGAACTCTATTTTTAACCTCCTGAAGAAGAAACAAGCCTTCCTGCTTCCGACCTGGGCTCCAACCAAGTCTCATACCCAACGACTCAGCTCTACACCAACCTCTGCCAAGAGAACCCTATGCCTTCAGGCTCAAGACCACCCGTGATCAAAACCAACCCACCAGCAAACAGACCACCTGACAAACCATTAAGGGAAAGAAAAGAAAGAGGGCGAAAAGAACAAGACTCAAAAATATTTTAAAATAATATATTTCTTGGCCTGCACCAATTCTGGTTCTCAGCACTTTAAGGCTGCTGGACCAGAGGTCGGCATCCAACCATCCATCACAGAGACATCCATATTTAGTGGGGCTGTGGGGTCAGAGTAGTTCTTATAAAACACTGTTTGGATGGAGAAATTGGCCTCTCTCCTATTTGTACAGGTGAGAAACTTTTCCTGTACGTACAGAGCTTGGGGAGTTGATCACCCGTTCACATCTCCGTGCTCTCCTTTCCCAGCATTACTTGACATCCACTTGTTATTTCTGATATCTTTTGGGCCACGGGCACTTTTTTAAATTTCATTTTTGCACTTCTCATGCCCTCCTTTTCCTCTTTCGTCCCCAAGGGGATTCAGTACAGGCTGTTGGCACGCAAGAAGGGACTGACCATACAACCCTGATTTACTCCAGCCGTACCTCTGTCTGAGCAAGAGCAGCCACAGTAACCTTGATTTGGGTTTTTCCTGTCATGAGGTAAGGCAGTGAGAGAAGAGGGAAGGGTGGCAACAGGCTCTTTGTGTATGGAAGAACACCCTACCTGTCCCACACAAGGTTAGCCACAATGACGCTGCAGGAACCCCCCCAAGAAATTTGCTAAATAAGAGTAAATGTGCTGCTTCACCTGCTGGGTTGTTGTGGTTTTTTTTTTCTTGTACACCAAATGCAACTTTTCAGGTAGTCCCAGAGAGCAGAAAGACTAGAAGAATGATCTTGGGCACCGACAAAAAGGCAAGCCACCAGCACACCAGCAATGTCAGTGCAACAAAACCTCAATTTCCCCGTTCTCCGTACTGTTTCTTTCTTGCTTCTCTGTCCTGTTGTCTAATTAATGGACTGGCATTTCCCGCCTCCCCCCCCCACCCCATCCACAATTTAACCAGGTCCTTTTCTTTCCTTCTGTTGCTCAGTGAATAAATCGGGGACTTACAAAGCCCAAGTCAGGACACCAGAGCCTAGCGCAGCTGTGAATTGGTTTCTGTACCTGGTTTATAGCCTTCTCTATTTGATGCCTTAATGGTATCAGAATGTCCTGAGTCCTTTTCCGCAGCACCACAAGATAATAAAGCATGCCTTAAGGCAACATGCTGCAGAAACACTCTTCAGAAGAAAATTATCACGTATTAGAAAGGTACAGTGAGTCACAGAAACACGACTACCATTTTAAGAGGGAATTCGGAAATATTCCCCATGCTTGCATTCACCAGTCAGACACAGGAGTTATGAAACGGTCTTTGAAGAAAAACACCAGTGGAAAAAAAAAGCAAAAGCCACATGGAAGAAAACAGCATCTCAAACTGTTTGCTCTTGCCTCCCTGGGTGGCTGGCACTCAAAAGAGGCAAAAGACTCAGCTTAGTGGTTAGGTCCAGCTTACGAGTGCCAGGCTGCTACTTAGAAAAAAAAAAATCTCATTTTCCTCCCTGATTTCTCAACAGAAAAGTCTAAGGCCTGCCAATGTCTTATTTTTTAAAGGTATATTTATGTATAAAAATAAATATAAAATGCCTTCAAGCCTCATTCCCCCCATCTCTTGTACCTCGACTAGTCTAGTATTTTATGTAACTTGTTCCATTTTATGTCTAATTGTGCATAATTTACTGTTTACCCCCTCCAGAAAACTAGGACAGTGGCATTAACCCTGTCTTCGTTACAGCTGCACCCAACCACAGGGAGATTTTCCCTTTCACCCCCAGCTTTCCCTCACCAGGTGGGACTTTGGATTGATGTTAATATTGCCAGCTCCTCAGCTTGTGGCTAATTGCTGCCGGTTTGTGCCTGAACGGGACGTACTCCGTCACTTGGTCTCACAAGAGGAGCTACAATATTTAGTGACAAATCTCTTGCTCCAAACAGAGCAAAAACCTCCTTCAACAGCGTGTTATTTGTCCCTAGAAATGTCTTTGCCGCTAGAAGGACTTATAGCCACATGGAGAAATTTATGCTTCCCATTCTTCTCCCTTGGACACACCAAACCACATTTCTTCACTCTGGCTCGTAACATCTGGCAGTGGCCATTTCAGGCTACATCGCACTGCTTGGGTGGTTTCCTCTCGTTGAACCTTTGTCCAAAGCCAACGCTGAAGTTACACCAAGATCCATACGCCATTGAACAGCTTGATCTCACCCAACGCTTCGGGATCTCTCTAGAGCCGCAAAAAAACTGCCTTTCCCCTCAATCAAAAGTAGGTTATGGGCTGTAGGTACCCATGCAAGCCAAGGGACATTGAGTACATGCAACCCTGTGCAGGGTGTCCTTCCAAAACAAATAGACAAGTTACTGTGCAAGTCCTGTCTTTGCCATGTCACTTTTTATTTGTTTTGAAGAAAAAAAAAAAGAAAGGACACTTCTCCTGCGCACACAAGCGTAAGAAGAATGTGCCACAGAATAATCACGTCTTGCCTTTGAGTTTCATTATTTGTTTTGTGAGTTTTGGTTTCAACTGGGAGAGGGTTTTAAGTGTATTATTTTAGCAAGTTCTTAGATTAAATTACTTACTGTCAATGGTTTATACAGCAAATCCAATTATTACATTTCACTTATGTTTCATTAGTATTAGAAGAGCCTATTACTTGAGAACATACTTAAAGGTGAAATAAGAGCTGGTCCAGAAGTCAAAGCTTAGAGAAAGCATCAAATAATTTTAATGTCAGTTTACTGCTGGAGGAACAGGGGAAAATAACCAAAAAGTAAACCCCCGATTTTAACTGTACCTAGGCTCCCATGGTATGGAAATATTCACCCATATCTTCATTTTCATTGTCACAGCTCTTCTATTTTGCCTGTGAAGCGTGTATCCAGAAGTTTTCTTTTCAAAGAAATATTATTTCCTTCCATTTTGTGAGAACCATGACCATTGAGAATAGTGAACTAGCCGCCTTTATTTTTATATGAAGGATGACTTACCCGTAACATTTTACAGAAATGAATTTGGTTTTTTTAACCCACATTACAAAAACCTTAAAACCTATGACTCCAAGATTTGCCTTCATATCCTCCTGCTTAAACAGCAGGACTTCGTTTTATGAAAAAAGAATTACTTTTTATTACTAACTTCTAAAGTACATGGTGTTAGTAGGTCCATGATAAACCTGTCTTTTTCCAAGATGGAGTGGAGGTCGTACTGTTGTATCAAGAAATTACACGAACAGAATTGGGGGGGAAGTCAGGAAGCAGGCTGGGAAATTTTCAGTATAACCAAAAATAGCTGAACATAACATCCAATCAACTTCCCAAGCATTTGGGTCTGGTGGCATCTTTTGAAGGCCTACTTGGTGCAGAATTAAAACACACTTCTAACAACAAGGAGGTGAAAATACTTTAATAACCACTGTTGCCACAGGCTCCTGTTTTAAATAACTTTTTTTGCAATTACTTTTTGACATGGACTTTAGAAACCAATATTGAGCAGACAAATTAGGAATGAGCATGCTTCACCTGCTTGATGGTGTACAGTTATCCACACTCACGTCCAGGACTCACCTTCTGCATTGTGATTATTCAGGCTGGCATTACACCAGGGAACAAGGACAGAATTTCGGAAATATTAAGGAAACTTTTCCCCGTGTCACCCCCATCAGTAGCACTTGCAGAAAACCTACGCAGCTGCGGAAGCTGTAATCACGGCGGAATCACGTGTCATGTTACAAGGCGTTGGACTTGCAAGCAGAGGAAGAGGAGTACATCTAGGGACCAGCGTAGGGTCAATGTTTGATCAATATCCAAATATTAGCCTTACACAAACACGGCTCATATCAAAATAAGATAAATCAAAGGGCTACTTATGACCACAGATTTATCCTGAAGCCACAGACACACACAACTTCTATAACTTGTTCAATTTTCTTTGGCAGTGGTGCAATCCAACACCCTCTGGGCGTAACGTGTGCTGGTGGCAAATCACTGCCGCTTCTCTGTGACGTGATCAAACCCCAAATGTCTCAGTCACCAGAAGGGACAAGCAACAATGAAAGAGGATAGGGACACCCCAGGCTGAGGGATGGGGGTGCAGAAGCCCTGTTTGTGCCAATTTCTAGAAAGAGTTTGTTTTTCCACTTTTCCATTCAGGAATCGGGGCCCAGTGGTTTATGTACGTACGTACCTGTAAATAAATATAAACACGCGATATTTCCTCTGATATTGCAGCCCAGAAGCAATTCAGCTGCAGGCCGCTGAAACGTGGGGTTGTTTTTTGAAACCATTAAAGACTTAAATGGGATTGTTTATAACTACAGAGCACAGCAGCACTACGGAATGCAGATTTATTCTGGGGAAAGGGAGCGTAACGATGTTGGTCTAGCGCTAACGAGTTGTAATGGTGTTTAACGCAATCTGGAACTCACGGCTCTTAGCACACATCTTCCCTAATAAGGTATATGTGACCTGCTTAGCCCACTTGGGAAAATTCAAGGTCCTTTTAACAATAGCCCGTTTTTCCCTGCGTTTCCGGCAGACCACCCACCCCACGGAGGGGATACCACCAGCCCAGCAGACACAGCCACCCCGCACAGCTGCCCCCGCACTCGGAGCACGGCATGGTCTGCCCAGCCAATGTGTCCCCACCACTGGGAGCAAACGGAGGGCTTGGGAGATGCTCTCAACTCTACTGAACAAGGGAGGGGTGTTGGCATCACAGACACCTCTACATTGCAGTTGAGCTATTAACACTCAACTGTATCACCGTTTTTACAGCTTTCCAAGGCTTGAGAAGGCAGATCTTCTGAAACTCACACCACAAAAGCTAAGATGAGGTCTTGTGTTGCTTAAAGCCCTGCCCCTGGCATCTGAATGGCTTTCCTTGGTTCCCCCACGCCCATATATGTTGCCATGCTTGCCCCATGTCTGTGGGTCAATCCAGTGGAAGCACAGCCTGTTTCTTACCCAAAATGGGGCTTGGCGATTGGCTTTCCCTCCCAAACTCTTCTATTTACACATCTGACTCCACTCGGTATCTGCATTTCTTCTAACGAGCAGACGGCTGTTCCTCCCCAGCATGACTTTCTGGTCTTTTTCATTACTCCTTTTTAGTGATAGTCACACGGAGATGCATGACACTTCATTTTCTTTGAGTTGATTTGTTCCTCCCACTGTCACAATTCCAGGGTAGCCGCATTTATTTGATCACTGAATTATTTCAAATAATTTCCTTGCAGTGTCCAAGGTGCTCAGTGGCGCGCAGATGTTGAGTCTGAAATGTGATGTCACCGATGATCAAATCTTACCAATTCCTTGTGACAGATGGGATAGGATGGCACGCTGAAGACAGAAAAATCCCTTTGATAGGGAAAAAATTCGAAAAGATATCTGCCCATCACTCAAAGCTCTGCCCAAGAGGTGAGGAGATGCTGCAGACCCTAACCCCTCTCTGGGTGCTGTGTTCAGCAGTAGGTGGTCATCACTGGGGTATTTTTGTTTGGCTGGTTTTTTTTTTTAATATGCTCCAAAATCTGCATTTGAACTCCTCAAAATCTCCAAAATCTGCATTTGAACTCAGCAGAAAGGTGGATACTGGAGGCCAGACATTTCCTCAGGAGCAATGGCATTTTTGGGCCAAGAAATGGGTGAACTCAGCAGCGCCCGGGTGAGAGATCGGTTGCGCTGAGCGAGGAGTGCGGTGTCGCTCGCCTCGAGGGAGCAGAGAGGCCCCCGGTATCTGCCCACCAAACAGGAATACCTGATGCTTTTAAAGCTGGGCAAACACCAGCACGGCGCTTTTCCAAACCTGAAGCGTCAGCAATGCCCGATTGTAAACGTTTCATTTGACGCGCCTCGAAGTGAAGCCTGAGGCTTCCTTACACGTAGTTCAGCATCAGCGTGGGCAAAGCAGGGGTCGCCTTTAGGACTGGAGAACCTACAGGCTGGAGTATGGTTGTCGTCCAGCACTGAGGTGAGAGGTAGTCATGGCAGGGACAAATCCTTACTCTGGGATCCTAAACTTGCACGTCATATGAGAAATTACCCTGCCAAACCACCACGGTACCCATTTCACGACTGTGAGGGTCTGGGAGGATTCTAGAGGAGGTAAACATTCAATTTGGCTGTTGCATCAACTGATGTGGGACGATACCCCGAGGACCGCAACATCTGGATGTTCAGAAGTTGCCACACCTGGAAGCCACCCATTGCAGAGATTTGTGGCCACTGAATTTCTTCGCAGCGTTTCCTAGGTGCGACAAACCCTCCCCAAAACCCATGTTGGCTTTCTGTGCTGCAAGTACAGTTAGTCTTTGCTCAGACGATGTTTTCATAGCAATTTCTGCAGACTACGTGCACTTAGGCCACCAGCGAGAGGGATTTATCGCTCCGACCATCTCCCTCCAGCAAGCCCAAACCTCCTGGTGAAGACAGGACTGGCACGAGGCCGTGTCCCTTCTCCCGGCATTGCTGCTGGGGGCAGCAGCTGTGAAGGGGACGGATCAGCTGGAAGAGCCTTCGGCACCGAGCGGACAAATCAGCCTCAAAATGGTAGAGCGAGGCCCAGCGCTGAAGCCATGATCTGTCTTCAGTCCTTTGCATTTATTGACCAAAAAAAAAAAAAAAGTGGGCCTGGGTAGGTGCCATCAGAGCAGTGGTGACCCAGCTATCTGGTCAAAGGCCTGCAGGGAGCCGGGAGATAGAGCGGGTTAACGTTTAACCCGTTGGGACTGTAAACCAGCCCTGGGGCTGCTGAACCTTTGGAGTTTGATATGATGATTAGGGAATAACCAGAGTGACACGTCGCAAACTCTCCATAATCAAGGAGACCTTTTTCCCGGGCGGTGATCTCCAAAATTGCTCAGGTACGCGGCCGCTCATCCTAACCCGGGGTTTGGGGTGCAGGGACCAGGTCCCATGCAAAACGGGGCTTTCGGCCGGGATGGGGAAGGAGCAGCTCCATCGTGCGCCTTTCCCCCCTCTGATGGTGCCCCACCATCAAATTCGCGCCTCAGGTGCTGCCCAACACTGGTGGGGCTGGACTGGGGGGTGCCAGGACGCTGCTGGACCCACCCCCCAACACGGCCCCGCGTTGCTCGCCTTGATTTTTTTGATGAGCAAGGTGGGCAGATAGGGGCTCCTTGGGAGCCTTGGCGCAATTTCTGCATTTTTTACAGCTTTCCCCCTGCCGATCACCAGCGGTTGCCAGAAAAGCGAAGCCAGACGAGGTGGAGTGGGGAGGGGGGGGATTTTCCCTGCCGTAATTCGGTCTCGATTTGTTAAAGCGCAACTTTCTAGAGCTAATCATTAGAGATCTTTGCACTCGACTTCTTATTCTGCCTTCTCTTTGCAAAAGGTCGGTCTCCATTTCAAAGGCAATCGCTGATCCTAAAAAAAAAAAAAAAATCTCAATTTTCCCTAATCTCTTCAAACTAGCAGGCTTTCTGCCCAAGACAGAATGCTTCTCTTAGGCTGTTTTCCCTTGGTGAAACAGGAGCGGCTTCAAAGCATCGCCACGTGATGCTGCAAATAAAATAGTGGGGAAGGAGGCTGGGCTCGTCGTCAGGCCCTCTTCGTCCTCAGAAAGGGCTTTTTGGGGGGCACATCGTGTACATTTGGTAGCAGAGCTGCAAAAGCCGTCCGCAAGAAAGGAAGCTGCTTTCCAAGCGAAAAATTGGCTGGTTTATAAGCGAAATCTTTTCCCAGGGCTCATGCGCTGCAAAGCGTGCGACGCTTTTCTGCGATGTTGAATTTATCCTGCTTTCCTGCAAATACCTATGAGCTCCTGCTTCCCTGAGCTGGGAAAAAAACCCAAAACCCTACGCCCTGGAAAGCAAAGGGGCTAAAGCCTTGTGCCGCCTTGTTCCGTTGGACCCCGTCCCGCGGTGTGTACAACCCCCAGCAAAGAGCTGGTGGCAGCTCACGGAGCTTCGAGTGTCTGTTTTTAGGGAGAATATGAAGAATCCTTCATGTTTTTTATATACATATATTAAATATATATAATATATATATTTATATAAATATTATCTATTATGTAATATATATATATTTTTTTTTTTTTGCTTGGAGCCTGGAGGGAGGGTAAAAAGCTAAAACCTTGAAAAGCAAGCGGATAACCTAAAGGAAAATAATTTATTTAGTAACTAGCCATTTGAGTTATTAAGGGTAAAGAGTGAATTTACTTATCCAGTCTTCTCCAAGGCTGTTATTCTTTGTGAGAAGCGGTGGCACCGGGGGGGGTATCGGTGCAAAACAGCCTTCGTTAAATGTGAGCGGCTCAACACGAAGGGGTATTGATCCGTGCGGGATAAACACAGTTTCGTTATCGCGTTCGTGAAAACAGTAACCAGGTTTCCCTGAAAGGGCTGCGAAGGGGCAGGCTCGGGGTGCAAAAGCGGTGGGGGAAGAGAGTGGGGTCCAGCCGTGAATACCGCCTTGCCTCCTCTCCGCAAAAATCCCTGCACGAGAGACACTCCTTAAACAGGGAAAACGAGTCCCCTTTTTCCCAAGCAAATAACCTAAAAGCGAAATAAAATCCTCGATTTTGGGGGGTAAAAACTTCTGGATGCATCTTGCTCCTGGCTGGATGGGGCAAAGCTGGTGAGCAAAATCCCAGGTGTAGAAGTAGTCGCAGGGAGGTGAAGCAGCATTAAAATAAGTTTATTTTTTGTTGATATGGGGTTTGCTAGGCAGAAAAGTACCTTTTCTTGCCTTGGCGTTTTAGAGCTTTAATAAAAACCTAAAATAAATGACAGCGTTCAATGGAGAGAGGAAAATCGAGTTAAGTGATGCTCTGATTTAAGATAAAAGCAGTAATTTCCTTTTCTAATGGCACGGGGTTCATGATTCTGTGACTGTGGTAGTATTGTTAAAAATTTGGCCAAAAATGAGGATGAAATAGAAAATGCAGCTGGACAGTTTGTCCCCTTGAGGGTCCTAATTTCAATATAAACATCTGAATAAAATGCAACCTCAAATGCAACCTCCCCTCCTTCTTTTTTTTATCCTTTTCTTCTCTTTTTAGCATCCTGGTTAATATAATGGCAAGCCATCTAAGGATCAAACCCCTGCAAGGGACTGAATTCCAGACCAGTTATTTCTATTAAGTGTGGTTGAGTTGTATTTTTTTTTTAATAGTGCTAAAAATACTGCCTTAATTTGCCGCAGTCGTTAACACTTCCCAACAGCAGCCATGGGAGGGGAGTTCCCCCCCCCCCTCCAAACCCCGGTGAGGGTGGGTTTGCTAATTGATTAATGGCCCAGGGAACAAAGAAGGAGGGAAAGTAATCATGTTTCCCCAGGTCCCGTGACAGCCGCTCTCCTCCAACGACTGAAAAAAAAAAATAGCCCAGCGTGCCAGCACCGCTGCAAGGGCTGGGGCCGGTGCCTGGAATAAGGGGAAAGGGCCGAAACCCCGCCAATTTTGGAAATAAAACATCTCACCATGACTTTTATCCTGGGAATAGCTTGGATGTGCTGATGGATAAGAACCCTTGGGTGGTGGAGGTGGGCAGGTGCCCTGCGCAAAAAGGTGGTCAGATGTCCTCAGGCCAAGGGGGAGAGAAGAGGTGCTTGGAGAGTTGGGGGCTGGAAAGCCTGTTTTACCACTTCTGGGATTTTTGGTGTTCAGATTTGTACCTCTTAAAAACCAGAAGTATGATTTCTGCCTCCATCCCAGGGAAACTCAACTGCTGGAGGAAAGCTCTCTAGCAGCAAGGCTTGTAAATTAGCTGTGAGTGGCTTTGGGCTGCTAATGAGTAGCAGAGACCTAATTTCTGAAAATAATTCTACAAACCCAGATCTGGGTGGTGCCTGGGGTTGTCCACATGTGCGTCCTAGCCCTGGGTGTGCAGGGTTGTCCACCCCAGCCTCCCATGCTCCTCCTAAATCAGGAGCGGAGACTTGCAGGGCAGCTCAGGCTGGAGGTGCCCTGGGGTGGGGCGTCTCCAGCTGGACCCTGCTTCCAGCAGGACCAACATCACAGCTGCCGTGGGCTCGTGAGCGCTGCGGTCTAGTCAAATCAGAGCATCCCCGGGGATGGGGACCTCCACCGCTGGAAGGGCTGTTTCTTTGAGCTTTCTTCAAAGCCATCAGCATGTGGAAGCACCAGGCACAGGTTAAGGGCAGATCATCATTAACACACACCCCAAGAGGACAGGGACCATTTTTTTTGGGTGGTTTCAGAAAATGCATGGAAGTCTCCAGTGTCAGATTCCGCAGCGGCTGTGATTAACACCTTGCTCAGCCCTGAAGGCTCTTGCTCCCTTATTCCTAGCAAATCACTTGAGTGTATCCTGGAGCACACCGAAGTCTAGACATGCTGGGCTGGAGTATCAAAAATTTGCGGGATGCCTTACAAGAAGAGCCCAGAAGAGCTCACCTGGTCTTGTCTAATAAGGCAGAGGCCCAGGAGGGATGTTGCTCCAGCTGGGAAGATGCTCGGTTCCGTCCATCCCCCAGCCCCACAGCTTGCGCTCACTGCTCTGCATGAAACCATCACCTGGAGTGAGATGTTACTGGAAATCGGTCCTCCCCGGAGGAGAGGTACAGAGACGTGTGGCATTTAAGGTGCTGCATGCAAATCCGCTGAGCCACCCACCCTGTAGGGAAGCACAGCATGAAATAGTGCGATCTGGTGGGGGGAGGAAGGGAAAAAAGGGCTCTTGCACGACTCGTCTATCTAGGTCGCGGCTGGGGACAGACTGGAAACCTCAGCCGCTATGGAAACCCGCCGAGGTTCGCCTGGCTGCGGTCCAGCCGCTTTCCCGGCACGGAGAAGAGACGCTGCCGGCGCGGGGCTGTGAGCCGGCTGCCTGCCTCTGCGCTCTGACACGCCGGGCAGCCTCCCTGCCGGGAAGCACCGATAGATCCGATAGAGAGGAAAAAAAAGGACAAAATCCGTGGCGGTGACATTAGAGAAAACCGCGTAGCGCGGCCGTCCCTTTTCATCCCCACCTCTGCGCCGGCCTCTGGGTGCGTGAGGGTGGGCTGGAGTCTGGATACAAGGGCTAACAGAGGCTTGTGGGGCACTGTGAAAATTTGCAGTGATCCCAGTGCTGCAATTTGATCGCTCAGACCCCCAGGGAAACTGGGATGCAGGGAAAGCAAAATAGATGGGGACAAATTTGCAGTATGCTGGAGCTTTCCTCTATAGGGTGTCTCTGCCCAGGCAAGGGAGGATACAAAACCAATTGGGATTTTAATTGGGTTCTTTTTTTGAACAACCACTTTTTCCTTCTTAAGCAGCCTGGGAAAGCACCCAACTCATTTTCGCACGGCGGTGTGCTGATTCTGCCCCGTACCATGCCGAACCCCAGCTCCGGAGGAGTGGGCAGGCACAGAAACGACGAGCATCGACGGGCTTTTGCTGCTGCCCTCAGCAAGGGCAAAACAAAACAAAACAAAACAAAAAACACAATAATGGGGCTCCGGTTGCTGCGGAAAATGCTCATTTTGGAATTAGAGACAGGAGAGAGCTATTGCACTGGGCATTCCAGCTCCCTCATTGCCTTTCGTCGCCTCCAACTTTGTACATTGAAAGCAATTTGAGGTGATAACTACCATTTTGGACTACATGATTTAGCCATTTTCTACTCCATGTTCTTGGTCCTACCAGCCCACAGCTACGAGGGCCCAAAGAGGCAACTGGTTTTGCTCTTGCTGGCGTTCAGCATCAGTCCATCATCACGAGCCCGCGAGCTCAGCGTTCCTTCCGCAGACCCTGTTTCTGTGCCTGGCTCATACGAATGGTTTTTGCACAAGCTCAAAGCTCAGCGTGCAGGAAAAATGGGGCAACCTGAACTGATGGGCAGCAAGTCTATCTTATAAATGCTCCCTTGTCACTGGGTAATCCAATTCAGATGTAGATTTCCACTTCATTGTGTTTTCGGCCCAAATCTAAAACTTTTAAAAAAAAAATAAAATAAATAAAAAAATTAGATATGACCTAAAACTACAGTTCTGAGTCAAAACATCTGAACCCAAGGTTGTCCCAGCCCTGAACCTAGATACAGATCTGAAGTTCTCCCACATTCTTGGTTTTTTTTAAAAAATAGCCCAAAACTGGACCTAGGTCTTATTTCTCACACAGTGCCGGACACGGCTTGTACGAGGCTCCCTTCCCAGCACCAACGCCATGCAATGGCGCGAAGGCCTCGCTGTTGCGTGCTCAGCGCAGGATTAGGCTTCTTACATGCGTTTCCCTCCTACGACGCGTGCACCGACACGTTACAACACCCCTCTGCGACTCGCTTGGAGTATTGTCCAAAAATCTGACTGTGGGCTTAAATGCTGTTTATTTTCATGCAATATGTAAGAGGGCTGTTTTCTCTTTTTTTTTTTCCTGTGGTCTGTAGTGTTTTGTTTTGTTTCAATCTCAAAATGACTGATTTAGGAAGGATGATCCTGTTAACTTTCTCAGGAGGGTGGACTTTCTCCTCCTAGCCATATTAATTTATTTAATTTATCTTAAATTTGATTGCAGTGAGCACCCCTAATTAACCTGATTTTTTGCTGATAATCACTCACAATGGAATCAAATCACAAATCCGGGGATGGATTGACCGGCACACAGAAAGAAGCTGCCCTCCGTGCCTTAATTCAGCGAACAGGATATAATTTGATCCAGGTAGGAACTCATGGTCACGTCCTTTTGTGCTGCACAGCGTCTGGCTTCACCCCGAAGCGATGCGTTGCACTGGGGGCTTGAGCAGCAGATCTGTACACATGAAGCCCTCCTTGCTCATTCTTCTTCTCTCTGTTTTTCTCTAACGTGTGCTGCACGTAACTACGTGCGATAGATGCTGTCTTTTATGAAGCGGGATCTTATTCCTCCGGGAATTCTTTGCCTGGTGCCAAATTATTATAAGGGCAGGAAAAAAAAAACCCTAAGCACTCCTACATGTTGGGGAAGGTTGGGATTGCTGCTCAAAGGTTGAGATTGGTGAATCAAAGTCATGCCTACAGTGATAGCGTAGCAAAAAAAAACCTGCTAAGCAAAGTTTCAGAAGAGCGTAGGTCCAGACTTGGCCATAGGAAGTCCAACGTGTCACCGCTAGATCTGCCTTTTGTACCGATCCTTGCACACGTGCAAGGTTTGTGCCCAGTTTAGTCTTCAAGGTATCCAAGTGCAAAGCCTCCTCTGGTTAAGGCAGGTGGAAGTGGGGTATGTCTTTCAAAAGCCATCTGAAGAAGTCTTCCTCAGTCAGCATGACCAAAACTAGCTAATTTTTCAAAAGCGTTGAGCACTAATGTGACCGCCCTTGCATTCTGGAAGAAGTGACTGGAAAGAGTGAATTTTAGGCAGGTGGCTGCCTTGAACTTTGCCTTGCTTTGTGTAGCACTAGAGGGCACAACAACCCAAAGCAAAAAGCTGAGACTCCTGGGAAAAAGGATTTTTCCTATGGCCCTTAATTCTGTGCGCACCCCAGAACCAGGACAGCAGCTGGGTTTGTTGCCCTTGAGGAGGTTTTCTGCTGTACCTGACCCAAAGATAGATGACTTCTCTATGTCTTATATTTACCGTGGCTTTCTTTATCCTTGCCTTCAGTTTTTCATATTGTCACATCTGGCTATAGCTTATTCCAAAACCACAAATTTCAACCCCCACCCCCGACCCCTCCCCAAACGTCTTCTTTCTCCCTACCTTTTCCACTCCAAGCTTACTATTTTATCTATTTTATCTTTTTTTTTTTCCTCCTAATTTCCTTTTCTATGTCCCTTTGGGTTTTTCTTCCAACCTGTCTATTGGTGCAGCCAAACACCTTCTTCCTCAACACATGCCAAGGTCACTCATCTTTGTGAAGGGGAAAGTCCTCCTTCCCTCCAGACTCTTTGCCAAGATGAGTTTGTTGAGATGCTGCCTTCAAGCCACGAAGGAAGCTACTGCAGATTGAGAGAAGGCTTTATGTTCCTTGCACACCAGCTCCCGCATACACTGACAAAATTAAAAAAAAAAAAAATTATTTGATTGATTGTCTCTCACTTGGCTTAAAGTGGGATGGTAAGGCTCCTCTGGCCATTTTCAGACCATTGTTGATGAGCTCAGCCTGCCTCCAGGTGACCAGCTTCTTCCTCCAGCTGACACACCAGTGAAAATCACAGATGACCCAACAACACAAGCCACAATCCTGTCATATTTGCTGTAAGAATTCATCCATAAATTCAAATGTCCCCATGACTCCATCACTACGCTGAAAGCGTTTGCAAAACAGGGAAGAGTATGGATAATTCAGGGCCTGTTATACGCTCAGGAAAACTGAAAGAGCTTGTGATACATTCTTATTTTCCTGCAAGGAACCCTGCTTGCTTATGTGGTTTAGGCCTTCCTCTGAAGTCAGCTGTACAGGCATTCCCTTGCCTGGAATAATCCCAGAGTGAGAAATGACTATAGAAATGGCCAGGGAGCCAAAACCAGAAAAATTATGGGAATCCCAGCTCCTCTGGGAGCAGGGCATTGCTGCAGGACAGGGGAGGAAGAGGGAAGGAGATGAAAGGAAGGAAGGAAGGAAGGGAGGGAGGGAGGGAGGGAGGGAGGGAAAGAGAGGGAGGGAGCAAGAATGAAAGAAAGAAAGAAAAAGAAGGAAAGAAGAAAAAATTAGAAATACAGGAAAGATTATTAAAAATAGGACAGGAGATCAGACACACACCCATCTAGCAAAAACATTGCAAAAAGTGGAAATACGGCTGGTGTTCACATGTTTGGATATTATTCAGGGCTAAGACTGCCTAAAGGAACTCCTGGGTAGGCAGGCATTATTTTTTGCCCCTCACATGGCCTCCCCCAGTCGATGGCCCTCCTCTGTCCCTTCTGTAAGACTGCTTCTCTCATCTCCTCTGCCTGGACCTCCTCCGCTGCTGGGCTCCCTCTGAAATCCCCAGCCTAGTTAGAGAAAGGGCTCCACTGCTCCTGGGTGCAGGAAGGGGTAAGCGTTGGGGTGCACCATCCCTCCATGCCTATCTCCAGGCCCAGGTCCTCACCACACCTTGTGCCAGCAGTTGCTGCCTCTTCACTACGCCCAGCTGCTGGCACCAACATCTTTTTCCAAGTGCCTTGAGCAGCTCCAGCATCATGCCCCGGGCTCCCTGGCTGGCCGCTTTCACTCTGTCCATGTCTCTGTCCAAATTTCTACCTTAATTCCCAATGTTCCCCTTATTTTAGCACTTTATGAGGTCCAGATGCCTTCTGCTTTTGGAAAGTCCTGCTTTCAAACATGATCCTTCCAGTGTCTGTTCTTTGGTCTGTGTCGGAAGCTTTCCATCAATTACTAAAATAAGAGGCAATATCATTGCTACTAAATGTTTTTGATTGGATGAAGAATCACAAGAAGTTCTAAATTTTGCAAGTGTTGTACCACACAGTCCACAAGTAATACACAGTCCATGGAGATTGACCTCCTGTAGCCAAGAAGACCTACATTTTCCAAGGAGGTATTTGACTGTGTCCATCTTGGACACCTCAAGTAGCAGTTGAGTTGCTGAGCATGTGCTGATGCACGTTCATTAGCAAAACTCAGCTAGGTACAAACCAGACCACTGGTAATGGAGCGTGTCTAAAGTGTCATTCCCTGGGAAGGGGTTGGTTACATCCACATTTTAAATCTCATATCTAAACCATAATTTTCTTTTTCTTCATGGCAGGAAAATGGGCAGAGGAAATACGGAGGTCCACCACCCAGCTGGGACGGCCCTCCGCCAGAGAGGGGGTGTGAGATCTTTATTGGGAAACTGCCCCGAGACCTCTTTGAAGATGAACTTATACCACTGTGTGAAAAAGTAAGACTTTATGGTGGGTAGTTGCATTGCACAGCTGCATTTCAAGGCTGAATTGGAGGTGATTTGGCCCAGACTACCCTTGACTTGGTGGAGCTCTGATGTGATACAGTCAAGGAAGCACCCAATCTTGTTTAAACACTTCCCACCTTGCTGACCAACGTCACTTTCAGAATTACTTTTCCTTGTATTTGCAGATTGGCAAAATCTACGAAATGAGAATGATGATGGACTTCAACGGCAACAACAGGGGCTACGCCTTTGTGACCTTCTCAAATAAACAGGAGGCAAAGAATGCAATAAAGCAACTCAATAATTATGAAATTAGGTAAGCTAATTAACCTTCACATCAAATTTAAATCATCGATATTAATCTGGTTTGTTCCCTATGCCGTATTTTTCCTTGCAGCGCAGAGGAAGGTTCCTTAGATATCTGAGCTTTAAGAGAAAACCATTTCTCATCTCCCTGTGCGGTCATTGCTTTATGCCGTAGTACAAAGGCAGTACGTAGGACTCATTAGAGACAAAAATCTTTTGCAGGAAATTTCTTCCTTACAAAAAAAAAAATCTACCAGAACATTGAAAAAAATATTTTGTTTTGGATCAAATTAACTTCCACCTAAGCACTGGTGTTTATTTCATGTTCCCTTCAGGGCTGTTTTTGTTGATTTATTCCTATTCACAGTCTCTCTCGTGAGCTATACTGCAGATATGTTCTGGGAGAGAGAGCGATTGAAAAAAATGGTGAAATAGGACAGAAACCAATGGGCAAAACAGTGACATTTCCTAATAGATGGGAACAGAAGAAGTCCTCTTGTTTGTGACTAAAAATTAGGAACAAAACACCCAGAAATCAACAACATATGGGCCCATCAAGATGTTTTGATTTCATTTCAATGGTGTTCAATGTTTTTTTACAGTTCAAAGTGCAATGAGTAGATGTCTTTGCTTAAAAGCATTTAGAGATAAACCATAGTGGAACAGGTTGCCCAGAGAGGTGGTGGATGCCACATCCCTGGAAACATTCCAGGCCAGGTTGGCCGGGGCTCTCAGCAACCTGATCTGGTTGGAGATGTCCCTGCTCCTGGCAGGGGGGTTGGACTGGGTGGGCTTTGAAGGTCCTTTCCAACCCAAACCATTCTATGATTCTATGATTTTAACGGCTTTAATTTAAAAAAAAAAAAAAGAAGAGTTGTGAATTGCTTTAGTAGCAACCCTAAGGATGAGCAGATCACAAGGCACATGCACAGGGCTTGGAAACATTATTTGTATCAGAAGCTGGAGAGTCTTAATAATCAGACTTCACCTACCTCCTCC
This sequence comes from Chlamydotis macqueenii, assembly GCF_036417535.1. NCBI lineage: Eukaryota > Metazoa > Chordata > Aves > Otidiformes > Otididae > Chlamydotis > Chlamydotis macqueenii. The sequence continues at coordinate 16,833,684 of NC_141562.1, forward strand.
TCCTCTGCTTACTTCCCTTGTTCCAAAGATGACTCTACAGAAGTTTTTAACTTCTCAAGACCTGCAAGAGGTGCTTGGACCATGAAGAGGTGAGCAAATCATAGAATCATAGAATCTTTAAGGTTGGAAGAGACACCACCAACCGTGTCCTTGAAGTGCCCCATCTACACGTTTTTTTAATGCCTCCAGTCATGGTGATTCCACCACTTCCTTCGGCAGCCTGTTCCAGTGCCTGAGCAAAGTGTCTGTAAGGAAATTTTTACTTTGAGGTCAGCTCAAGGGTTCCCATCAGTAAGCCCCCAAATGGTGTTTCCTCATGACAAGGGATTTTTCTTTCCCCAAAACCTCTGTCATGAGGCCCAGTGATGACTGGGAAGCTACAAGTCACTGGTGGACACAACGAATCCCAGCTTACACTGGTGACAACACAAGAGTCACTGCTGTGACCATGGGTGGTCAGTATAGTTGCCTGGCAGCAGCTGTTTCTGCAAATAGCAAAAGGGAGAAATCCAGGAAGCAAAAGCAAAATTTGGCTTTGGTTTCTCTGTCATCTCAAATCCCTCATTTCAACTGTGTTGCCTTACTCTGTGGTCAAATTTAGCAGTGGCAGTCTTCGTGTTAGATCTTGCCTTGTGCAAGACCATCTGAATGTCCCAAGCAACATATGTAAGAGGAGAGTTTGTGTCTGACTTTGTGTTTTGGAACAAGAGCTTTATTTTCATTTTTTCCTCTCTTTGAGAACTAATCTTGAAGCCTGACAAACTAGCAATGTTGTTTGTACACAGGAACGGGCGTCTCCTTGGAGTCTGTGCCAGCGTGGACAACTGCCGCCTGTTTGTGGGAGGGATCCCCAAAACGAAGAAGAGGGAGGAAATTTTAGCAGAGATGAAGAAGGTCACGGATGGAGTCGTGGATGTCATTGTCTACCCTAGTGCAGCCGATAAAACCAAAAACCGGGGTTTCGCTTTTGTGGAATATGAAAGCCATCGGGCAGCAGCAATGGCCAGGAGAAAATTGCTCCCAGGTTAGTAGAGTGAGGGTGGTGGGGATGGCTTCATCTCAGGGGTCACCTAAGTACACGATGCGCTGTGGTGATACCGAAGTCTCCAGAGGACGCACATACCCAGGGAAGTGAACGCTGCTGGGTTTTCTCCTCTTGGCTGGTAGAGACTCTCAGTGAAAAATCGGATTGAAAAAATCCAATAAACTTTCTGTTTTGAGACTTATTTGTAACCCATCAGCCTTCTTCCACTCTTTCTATATGACAGTCCATGAAGCTTCACGAGTCATTTAAACCCTTTTTTCTTATTGTAAAAAAAAAAAAAGCATGACTTCAAGCACTGAGTATGCTTAACTGTTATGGAATACCTCACACGGATAATTTTTCCTTTTATTCTCCATTTTCTGCATCAGTTTAGCATCTCCCTGGTTGTGGGAGTACCTTCAGTTGGTTTGTTCTTCAGCACAACTTTTTCTTGGTTTCTATATCGAGAGCGAGGGAAGGAGCAGGCGCAGCTGCCGCCACTGCCGATGGCAGCCTTGAGGGAGCAGAGCACTTGAAATCTTGAGCAAAGGCAACGGGACAGATGGGAACGAGCGCGTAGCCCTGTACAGCCATGTGCAATGCGCTAGTGATTTCCAGTTTAGGGACATCTCAGTAAACAGTTTGGGGAATTTCAAAGGCCTGAGCAGGAGCCAGAGTCTTCTGATGTTGCAAACATACGGGAGGAACTTGAAAAATATTTCAAGCCAGAACCGAATGTGTCTTCAGCTGATGCATTGGATGAATGTGAGAGTGAATATCATTATCAAGACGCTTCCTTTGCTCTGAACCTCGCTGCTCTTTGAGGGAGCTTTGCAGAAGAGACAGAAATGCTCAAAAAGTAAGACGCTTTTAATGAAAACTGTGGGGTTTTAATGAAAATTTTGACCATTAGCAGCCGTCTCTCTGTTTCTGTTTGCTAACAGCCTGAGTCAGATTGGGCAGCACTGAAAGCTGAACATCAGCCCAACTACACCCCACGAATCCTGGCTCATTCATGAGGCTTCCAAGCAGGGAGCAGCCCCTATCTATTTAACGAAATATAAATTTTAATTGAAAAGTGAAATCTTAATTTTCACTTCTGTTACAGAAAAACAAGCCTCCAACTTCTACCCCCGCCCTCTAATTTTCCTCTATTTTGGAGCTCCCATCCCATCTTAGATGGGTTATCCATCCAAGCAGTGATGCAACATAGGATTCATTTTTTTGGATCTCCTCAAAAATGCTTAGAGGATTCTCATTTTCCCTCTACCAGCATAGGCATCCCTGGGTTTCTTCCAGGTTTTGGCATAACTAAGGCCTCAGAGGATGCAATCTCCATGTCATAAAGATCAGAGAGAAAGAAAGAAAAAGCACAGAAAAATCCTCTTACTCTTTGAGGGACATTTGCAGAAGAGGCACACATTTTACTTCATTTTTTTTGGAAGGAATGTCTAGCACTTACCATGCTACTAAGACAAAAAAATGGTCCCTACTGCACCTACAAAGAACTAGCAGCTGAGCTGAGTAAAATTGCCAGGGGAAAAGTGGGCCACAGGTAGAGCACATGGAATTTGGGGCTCTGGATGTTAGCGGGTGGCCAGATTCAACCACTCCTGAAGAGAAAAAGGGAGGAAGATCTCCCTGCAGAAGGGATGGGGAAGCAAAAGAGGAGGAAAGAGGTGTCCTTGCTGCCTGGAGAAGACATGAGGTGAAGAGACCATCACTACCCAGAGGTCCCTCTGCCTTAGCTGGTGTCCATCGCTGTGATTCCCACAGCTTTGAGACAAGGCCGAGGCAGTCAGCTTTCATCACATATTAAACATCGTTAATTGACGGATCGATTACCTAACAGATTAGGTGACTCAATGCAAATGGTTATGGACCTCAGCATGGTACCACGGCGACAGCATCGCTTATAGCTTTGTTGTCTCTTGGGGTTTTTTGCTGTCTCTGTTTCCTTGCTCTTTTTGTTCCCTGCCCCTCAGCGGCCTGATCCAGTGTATGCAGAGCCCATGGACTCCTCGTCCACACCCACATCCTGTTTTACGCCTCCTTACTTTTTGTGTCCCTTCTTTCCACTTCTTCTGGTGCAATTTCACCCAGCAGGGACCACACACCTGGAAATACACAGAGACATCCTTGCTTTTCCTATTTCATTTCGTCCAGCTGGGACTTCTGTATCCCTTTCCTGTTTTCTAGGGAATGAAACTTTTGCAGCCAAAAGGGATTTTTATAGGTTCATTAAAAGATTTCCCTTTAGAGAGCACGCCAGGGAGCGGAGGCTTTAATGAACATGCCATATTTTCACTTTTTTTATTCTGGATGCTGCATTTCTGCAGGCATCTAAGGTATTAGCGGGAGCACACTGAAAGCGTGACCATCTGCTTTTGGAAACAAGTTAACAAAGCAGCTGTGCTTTGAGCTAGAAAGGCTTATTTTGGCCCCGTTTGTAGAATTGGCCTGTTCTGCTGTTCATGATGCACATGAAATAGTCTCTGAGCAGACATGAGAGGAACCAAAGCCTGCCTGATGCTGACTGTGCCAATCTCTTTAAAGGAAGGATCCAGCTGTGGGGACACCCTATCGCTGTGGACTGGGCAGAACCTGAAGTGGAAGTGGACGAAGACACCATGTCGTCGGTAAAAATTCTCTACGTGAGGAACCTCATGCTCTCCACCACCGAGGAGACCATAGAAAAGGAGTTCAACAACATCAAACCAGGTAGGGACCCATTGGCATGTGAGTTCCTGAATAAGTACTGCTGCTGGAAATGGAAACATTGCTCCATTCATAAAATGCCGAAGGAAGAGGTAAAAATAACTGGTTTTCCACTGTGAAATGTTCACAGCCACAAAAATCGTCATTAGGCTGGAGGCTCCCACCCAACACGCACATAGTGTCAGCCCACTAAGGGCTGCTTAATTTCCAGCTAACGACACTAGTAACCTTTTTAGAATGATTGGCAATGGGAAAAGATCCAAAATGCTGCATGGGGATGCCTGTGTCATAAAAACGCTTTTTGAATCATTTCAGTCTTCCTTAAAAAGAGGGAGTTGGTGAAACAGGTAGGCAATTTCAGCGTCCTTCTATGGCAAGGGATGATGATAGAAACAGAGTAATTTAATACAAATGCTTTTTATCTAATCTAAGTTCAGAATTTTATTGTTTTCATACAAAAACCCCCACATTCTTCTGTAAATTTGTGAATAATCAGCGCTTATCATTTAACGCAGAATACGACAGTATTCCCTAACGGCGTATATCACACACACACAGAGTGAGAGTTTTCAAAAAACAAGCAGGTTTGTTGGGTGTGAAAATCCTGCTGGCTTTGAAAGGAGATTTTACTTCTGAGTTGCTCCAGCTTTAGGAAATTCCACCCAAAACCAACAAAGTGAAACCAACCCATTTCTGCAGCTCTCCAAGCCATACCGTCCGTCAGGCATCAGTAACTTATGCTTGGCAGTGTGAAATCGCCTTTCATCTCGTTTCTATTAACTTCCTTCTGTTAATTTTTTAAAATACACTGTGGAGCTTCATTTTTCCTTCACTAACTTTTCATTTTTGCTCTATACTTTTTTTTTTTTTTTGGTGCTAGGCTGCAATGTAAAGGTTTTTATGAGGTTTCTTTATGAGTCTTTTCTATGTTTCTGGCCAATACTTTTAGAACCATCAAGCTGCTAGAGAACCCATTTTACTCCTGAGTTAAATATGTATCTTCCCACTCTCTTAATGGTTTCCTCCTTTATTTACCTAGTTTTGTTCTTGGATCTTGAACCACTCGCACTCCACAAACACATTTATACCCATTTAACCCTTTGGTAACAGTCAGCTGCTTTGCTCCTATGACGAGTTTTCTAGTACGACAACAGACGACCTGTATCATCTGCAATTTTCCTTTCCTCACTTTTGCTTCTCATGCTGGAAATGAATTTTTTTTTTAAATGGACATCTTCATTTATTGTGGATAAATTCAGGAATGCCTTCTTTAAAGCTGTCCTGTGCTTTCAAAAAAAGGTACGTCAGAGCAGCAAAACCTGACCTTTGGGGAGAGCAAACGCCGTTTCGGTTATAGTGAGGTTACAATCAAAACAGTCAGCAAGGGTCTGAAGTGATTAATAACCCCCCTTGGTTCTCTGCCTTATTCATCGTGCCGCATTTCAATACCGCTTGCCGGAAGGGTGCATTTGATCCAGAAGCTGTTCTGACAATAACAAGTCATCCAATAGAAAATGATCCTGACCAAAGGAGTTACGATCCAGAAGTCATCCCCATGACAGAGCAATCACCACATCACTATGGGCTCCAGAGACACTACCAGGAGCGCTGCTTGCGCATCTCAAGTTGTAATACAGTACAAGCATCACTCCATAAGCCTGTGCCAAATTCAGAGCCGGATGACTTCTACCCATGCCCTAGGAAAAGCCCTACCCGTGCCACATAGAGATTTTTGGCAAAAATCCTCATCCCTGGCAAAGTTTCCAGCAGGAAGGTCACGCTCTCCAAGTGTGCCAAAGGGGACAATATTCCCCCCATAACGTCACATGGATGATCTCTCTGTGGTGGTGATGCGAGGGTGGGTATCCCATTGCTCTGCCCCAGCAGAGGCAGAAGAAGGGAAGAGCAAGATTTTTGGCTCAAGCAAGGACCAGTAACACCGAGCGCTCTCAAGGAGGTGGAAGGGGTACTTTCCAAACACAGAGAGTTCATTAAAACTTTGACTCGTAAACGAGGCATCAGCATAACTCCCATAAATTCAGGCTTAGGAAATATGTTGGGATGTGCTTCCCAACCCACAGGAGTGGGAAAGCTGAACAATTAGAGAAGGAACGGTAGACATCTAAAGCCCATGACTGCAGGGAATAGGACCAGTGTGGTTATTTTGGAGACAAATTTATTAGTGCTGAGTATCTCAGTGCCGACAAGTTCCCAGCAGCAGAGCAGCTGACATGGGGAAGCTGTAGAGTATGGACATAGAGCAGAAGAAAAAGAAGCTGTTTACATTTGAATTTTTGTGGGAAATCACAGAGATGTAGAAAGATTCAGGCTGGAGGCACCAGGGCGGAGGTCTACAGCCAACCCTGCTCCCAGCAGGGCCAATGCCTGCAGCAGACTGATGGGGACCATGCCCAGGTGAATTGGGGCATCCCTGGGGATAGAGATCCCCCACTGCCTGGGACCCCATCCCACGGATGCCCCACTCGCACGGGAAAGGCTGTTTCTGAAGGCCAGACCTGCTGCCCCATTGGTCCCCGCCCATCCCCATGGCTGGGGCTGCTCCGTCCTGGACAGAACTTGGTGTTTGCTCTTGCTGCAGGTCCGCAGTTGATGGTCAAGAGAAAAGCTTCCTTGTTTTACAGTGGAAGCATCAGCTTTCTTGAAACTGCCTCTGAGTAGTGTGTATGATGCGCATATGAAACCAGAGATGGTGACCACGCGGTGACGTTACCCGTAGCTCACTGGGCTGTTGCACGTCTTGCTCAGCCATCTGGGTCTCGGTGGTCTGTTACAGAAGGGAGATACGAGACCAAAGGTAGTGTCCAAGAAAGCATTCTGGACAGGAGAAAACCGCTCCGGTGTAATGGAAAACTTACTGCTGCCCAACCTCGAGTATTTCTAGTATTCCTTGAAATACTACAGCCTTTATATTTATTTTCCCTCGATATTTACATCCTAAGAGGTAAGAAGACACTGTCTTCTTGCTCTTTTACCCTTGGTCAGCCTTTGCTCTCCAAGGATTCATAACCCAACACAGTTGCTCTTTCAGATCTGTATTTTCCAACCAATACCCATTTCCAACTAATCTTCTGATGTTTCCTGCAGGTGCGGTAGAGAGAGTCAAGAAAATCAGAGACTATGCCTTTGTGCACTTCAATAAAAGAGAAGACGCGGTTGAAGCTATGAAAGCCTTGAACGGGAAGGTAAAACTGCTGTAAATGCTAATTCATGGGGCTCATATACCGTACCTTATACACGGGTGAAACAAAGCTGATTGGTTTATTAGCTACAAAAACATCCTGAAGGTGTTAGCCCTATTTTCTCCTCGCTGGCTGCTTTTATACCCCTGAATTCATTTTTCAGCAACCCTGATGTACACAAACTGCTCATTTTGGTGTCCTGTTCCCTGCCTTCATGCTCAATGTTTGCCCAGCCCAGACTGTAGTTCATCCCTCAGAGAAAAAAAAAAAAAAAAAGCAGAGCAAAGCCAAAATGAGGACTAGCAAATGCGGGGTTATGGTTCCCTTGGCTCACTCGCACAGCCTTCTTCCACGTCTGCCAGCAAAAGCGCTCGCAGGGCAGCGTGTGAATGGCAAACCAGGACAGAGTCAACCCAAAACATCTGCTCCAAATTCAGACTCGGCTTTGCGAGGAGGCTGCTATATTTAGTTCTTCTTGCGCTGCATGTAATTCACGGCACTGTAAGGCAAGAGCTGTACCCAAAGAGGTGTTAACCCCGCTCCTATTTTTAGTGCGACTGCTATTCGCCGTAGGGGCACATATAATCTCGCTGACTTACCTGCTACTTTGCAGGGAAGCAAAGCCTTTTGAAGGCTTCACAACTAGGCTAATTCAGTCATGGAGCCTGTCCTGGTAGGGGCAGGACTGGATGCTCTCAACGCATTAAGCCTTCACCCAGCCAGTGCCTTCCTCCAGCCGCAGGAGGGAGATTTTGGCGCTTTTTTGGGTGGTTTTCTCCATCTTTCCATCCCATGAGCAAACCATGTGGGGAAACTGCCTCCTGAGGCAGGATAATCCCCATGCACTTTGGAGACTTATGCTTGTCCTTCTCCCGTGCTCTCTCCCCACCGCTATGGTGTGAAGGTGCTGGACGGGTCCCCAATCGAGGTGACGCTAGCCAAACCCGTCGACAAAGACAGCTACGTCAGATACACCCGGGGCACAGGGGGCAGAGGCACCATGCTGCAAGGAGAATACACCTATGCCTTCGGACACGTGTACGACCCTGCCACCGCCTACCTGGGTGCCCCGGTTTTCTACGCACCCCAAGCCTATGCGGCTATCCCCAACCTCCACTTCCCCACCACCAAGGGGCTCAGCAACAGGAGCATCATCCGGCCCCCGTCCATCCGAGGTAACTCCCGTCACGCCAACGCTTTATCAAAATAACTCCTGCGGGGCTTGGGTGGCTGCTCCCTAGGCACATGTCAGGGGCGTTGGCTCTGCCCCGGGTGCTGGAGCCCTGTCAAAGAGGGATGAAAACCACAGATTTTAGGCCTTGTCCTTCCCAAAGGCATAGCGATCTTCCAGCAGACTAAGTAGGGTGTGAAAAAAATAGTCATTTCCCAGCTTCCAGATTGCCCTACGTCCAGCGTAAAGAAACCATGAATCCTCCTGGTTTCGTCCCAGCAGGGAAGACCAAATAAAACAGTTTTCCTTTCCCCTCTTCAGAGCCAGCTCCCTCAACCAGCCACCAGCACAGCTCTCTGCTGTGTTTCGTTTTTGCTTTGAAGGTCATGGGGAAAGTTTTACCCACCTTGCTGTTTTCCAACCCAAAGATGCAGCATTTCCCAGGGAGGCTGCATTGCCCTGATGCAGGGTGGGGAACCAGCAGTGAAATCAGAAAGCCATTAATTGTGCGCTCTGGGAGATGGGCTACTTTTGGAGGGGATCATTAACCTAATAATAAGCAGTCTATGAAAACAGAGAGCGTTTCTGAAAGCTGCTGAGGTTCAGCCTTTGATCCTGGGTGACTCCACCTAGGACCAAACCCCCCTGCTCAGGTACCCCCAAACTAAAATGTATTTGCAGGCATTGTTTGGTAAGTGCAGAAGTAAGCTTGGGGACAAGTAAAAATATAAATAAATCTGCCCATTTAATCTTCCTTCCAAAGATGATGCCTGTGGCAGTCAGCTTGTGTCCCCAGCCCGTGGCCACGTCCCACGGCAGGCTAGGACCTTGTGTGGACCCTGGTAGGGCTGACAAGGATCATGCTGGCCAGTTTTTCCCCCTTCCCAAAGGAAAAAAAAACAGAGGAGAAGAAATTTCCCTTGCTGCCCACCATGTTTTTGCCCACACCAGTGAGACCAGCTTCCATGAAGGTTGCATCAGGAAGGGTGTAGACGTGGTAACCCACCAGCCCTCTCTTGCCTTCCAGAAGAAGTCTTCCTAGACTTCCAAGTAGGGCTCTGTAAACAAAAATGGAAATGCATTGGGGGGAAAAAAAAAGAAAAGGATTTTTTTTTCGTATAATCAAGGGATTGTATAAACTGAATTCCTCAAGAAGGCGGAATTACACTGGTGGGTAGCAAGTGATATCAGCTGTCCCCTCCCTTTAGATTCCAACTACAAATCCAGTTAGAAAGGTGTCACAAAATCAAAGCTGACCAGAGAAGATGGAAACTGCGTCAGAAAGAAGCAGGGCTTCCCCCAAAAAACCTCACTTATCCAATCCTATGGGTCAAATAAAAATATTAAAAAATGTGTCAATGCTGAGCATGAGTTATCCCAGCAACAGGCTGCGGGGGGGGCCCTGCCCATGTTCTTCCCAAACCCGGCGAGTGGGGCTAACTTTTTAATTTCAGGGAGAATCAGGGTCATTTTTTTCCGGTGATTTGATTCAGTTTAATGCCTTCTTACATTCCTAGAAATTTACATGAATGTACCTGTAGGGGCTGCGGGAGTTAGAGGACTGGGAGGTCGCGGCTACCTGGCGTACACTGGCCTGGGGCGCGGATACCAGCTCAAAGGAGAAAAGAGGGGAGAGGATAAACTCTACGACCTCTTGCCAGGAATGGAGCTCACGCCGATGAACCACGTCACACTAAAGCCCCAAGGGATCAAACTCGCTCCTCAGGTACGTGCACGAAAAAGAGCATCGATATCCCGGCCAGAGGTTGTCTTTGCCCAAAATGCTTTTGGGAAAATGGCTCCCTGCTTGAATCTGCGGCCTAAGGGGGACTACAGGAAAGATGGGGAGAGACTGTTCAGCAGGGCCTGTTGTCGCAGGAGGAGGGGTAATGGTTTTAAAATAGAGGGGGGTAGAGTCAGACTGGATATAAGGAAGAAATTTTTTTACAGTGAGGGTGGCGGAGCACTGGCCCAGGTTTCCCAGAGAGGCGGTGGATGCCCCATCCCTGGAAACATTCCAGGCCAGGTTGGACGGGGCTCTGAGCAACCTGATCTGGTTGGAGATGTCCCTGCTCCTTGCAGGGGGTTTGGACTGGGTGGGCTTTGAAGGTCCCTTCCCACCCAAACCATTCTGTGATTCTAAACCCAGAATAAATTCCTTGAATTTCTGAGGCTCTGGCTCTTACGGGAACTCCTTTCCCCATATAGCATCCAAAGCAACATGAGAAAATTCACTCTGAATTTTCAAGCACGTCTGTGTCTATTAACACTTCAATCGACACAGCATCCAGTTTGCCAAAGTCCTTTTCTCTCCCAGAAAACTGGAAAGTGTTTTTCTCCACCCCCTCTGCAAAATTTCACAGTCCCCTTGCTCTGTTTTAACATCATATGAGCGGTGGAATAGCCTGAGCACTGCTGCACGGCCTTAGGGCAGGTGGAATTCATCTTCTCCCTCTGCCTAGCTGTGGTGCTCAGGGTTAATAAGTGGTTCTGTCTTACAGAGGATTTAAATGTTGGTGTGACATTATAAAACTGACATCAATATAAAGGCGTTGGGACAGGAGGGAAAAAGTGTTACCATAGTCAAGAAATGTAATTAAGTAGTTTATTTGCACTACAAATTTGCACTAACCTTCAGTTGGAGCTACAATTACAAAATTAAAAGCAGCTCTGACATTTAAATTTTACATTTTAATTTTAAATAAAATTAAGTGTAAATTTTAAATAAGGTAGACCACAGAAAGACACAGGTTGGAGGCACCTGCAGGTTTCTGGTCTGACCCAGCTGGCAGCATGGCCAATGTTACAAAGCTTCAAGACTGAACATCTTCTGAGCTGAGCATCAGGTCTGATGGAGCTACTTGAAAAAAATAACTGGTCCAAGCACCGCTCATAGGGAGGCATGGGAACCATGTTGTCTTCAAGCCCATTTGGGACAGCACATAGAATCATAGAATCATAGAATCATAGAATGGTTTGGGTGGGAAGGGACCATTAAAGCCCATCCAGTCCAACCCCCCTGCCAGGAGCAGGGACATCCCCAACCAGATCAGGTTGCTCAGAGCCCCGGCCAACCTGGCCTTGAACGTTTCCAGGGATGGGGCATCCACCACCTCTCTGGGCAGCCTGGGACAGTGTTCCACTGGAACACATCCTCATTATAAAAAAATACTCAAAAAAAAAAAAAAAAAAAAGAAGAAACTCACATACTCAGTGGGTGAAAAAAAAGAAATACAAAGCCAAAGCAAGAGCGTTTATGGACAGCGATTCCCAATTACTATGGAATAAGCTGTGCTAAGGCTGAGGGCAACATGGTTCAGCATTTCTCTTTCAAACTAGAAGCAGAAATCGCCTATTGAAGCCTATATAATTAATTGGGTGGAAACACAGCCTTTTTTCTTTTCCTTTTTCTTTTTTTTTAAAAAAGACTATTTGGACTTTTCATGCACTGTAACCCACTAAGCCAGGGAGGCAACAGAGCAGGGAAGATGAATGCAGCCCCAGTGTCTTAGCCTTTTTAAGTAGCAGCGCATAGATAGAGTTTCTGGGGAGAATTCAAAGGAAACCACACCGATAGAATAAAACAGCTAATCAACAAAAGGACAAAGATGTCCGATTTAACGGGGGAATAATTAACTTCAGGAATTAAATGGATTTTTAAAGTATAAAACATTTGGATGAATCTCATACTTGAAGGTCAATGTAGCATCCTCTGTGCCGTTTATTTTTTTTTTTTTTTTCGCTAAGCCTGCCACAACACCCCTGGAAACCCTTTGGAGGGAGGAAGTCTCACCAGTGGAGGTGGGCGAGAAGGCCACTATTAACACAAGCAAAAAATCCCTTTTCTTCCTTCTAGATCTTAGAAGAAATCTGCCAGAAAAACAACTGGGGACAGCCTGTCTACCAGCTCCACTCTGCAGTTGGCCAGGACCAGAGGCAGCTCTTCCTGTACAAAATCACCATCCCTGCCCTCACCAGCCAGAACCCCACCATGTATGTAAATATTTGAGGTTTTCTGGGTTTTAGGGTTTGTTTTTTTTAATGGCGTTTTATCTAGCATCTGTACTCAAAATACAATTGCACAGGACTCTATTTTCTTAATACATATATATATTAAAAAAAATATATATATATATGGGAGAAAAATATCCACAAACTAAAACAGGCTGATAGCGATGCCTGCCATACTTGGTACTCTCTCTCTGGTGGTGCAAAGATTGCAGCAAGCCAGAATTAATCAATTTAGTAGAAAAATAAAGCATACAATGGCTTTTGTGGGAAAAAGAAAGCAGCTTGAAGGAACATGCTGGTAATTCTAAATATTTCTGACCTAAAACATTGTTTGCTGTGCATTTTAAAGAAAAACCCAGACTGCAGCAGGTTTTCTTTTGGACCAAAAATGCACAACATGCTCTGAAAGGAGGTTGTGTCCAAAAGGAGACCCAAGGCCAATAAACCCATCAAAGAAACCGGGCTACTCCGAGGAGAGTGCTTTTGTTATTGCATCATCACAGTAAATTAATATTTCTATTTGACATGTGGGGTGATGCCACCTACGAGTGGATCAAAACATCTTGCAGGAAAGACCTAAAGAACAAAAAAACCCCAACAAGCTAATGTTTTGCTGTGCTCGCAGCCATCCCTTCACACCACCCAAGCTCAGTGCCTATATCGATGAAGCCAAAACCTACGCCGCAGAATATACCCTTCAGACGCTGGGGATTCCCACGGAGGGAGCAGAGGTACCTCCTGCCACACCAGCTTTTCCAGGTATGGGAAGGTCTGTACAGCAAAGGGCTCCTGGGATATTGTTTTTCCTGCTGCTTCCTTGCAGATGTCAAGCATGATCAGGTTGGACAGGGCTCTGAGCAAACTGATCTAGTCAAAGATGTCTCTGCTCCTGGCAGGGGGGTTGGACCAGATGACCTTTGAAGGTCCCTTCCAACCCAAGCCATTCTGTGATTCTATGATTCTAAGATCCTGTTTTTGGCCACTGAGGACAGACCTGGCTGTGCTGCTCCACACGCCTCTACCTTGCTTGACTCATGTTACTTATGCACACGACATATTTATTGCCTATAAGGTAACTTATCTCTATATCAGGACTACTCGCATTACAACATATGTGCCACATATGCCACGGCTGGAGATACTGGGGTGGAAGGTCTCTAGGCAAGGTCAACGCCAAAGATAGAGCAGGTTGCTTGGTGCTATGTCCAGGCGAGCTAGGGCAGCGTTCAAGGATCGGGATCCTCCCCATGTCTTCCCCACTACTTCCAGTTGGTGGATGCCTCCCTTCAATTGGGAGCCCAGATAGGATGCAAGATCCAGAATTGGCGTCCTCAATGGCACATCTGGGATGAGTCCCCTCCCTGGATCTGATGACTGCAGTCTGGCCAATGCCACCTAGGATGGAGCAGATCTTCCTCCTTGCAAAGGTGCACCGTTGATTGATTCACAGCCCATCCACCCTCCTCCAGCATCTTTGGAACCAACGCTTGATTTCATCCGACAAAGAAATGATGCAACTGTGAATGCTAGGATCTGATCCCAGCTTTCACACCCCCACTGGAAGGTTTTGGGTTTTTTTGCAGCTTGGGAATTCATACTCAACAGCTCATGCAACTGCCTAAAACAGCTTGGGAAGTCACGGAAAACACAGGAATCCGGCTCGCAGGCATTACATTTACTGTGCTCTCCATCATGACAGTTATTCTGATGTAGCAGGAGCAGCGCATGCCAAACTGCACATGAGGAATGCATTAGTCAGTACTACTGAGCTGTTTGGAGTGTCTCAAGGATAGATTTTTTGGAAAAAAAAAAAAAATCTATCCGGCTTCCTGCCACAGGAGTCTGCAAAAGCCACAGAAAAATCAATTTGTCTGGGTTTGTGCAGGCTTCCGCAGCGTGGAAACAAAATGGGCTCTTTATTGAATCTGATCCCCACTTATTGTTTAATTATAATCTCTCCTTTTTCTTTCATCCACCCCTGTTTATTTGTCTTGGAAACTCAACAAGCTGGCATACATTAAAGTTTCTGCTTGCAACACACACTGGTCTTCAATCAGGGCTCGCTGAAGCCCAGCTCACCTCGGGCCATGCACAGGTAGCAGCTCATTTCTTTTATGATGGTGGTAGATACGCCTTAAATGACAGATTTCTCAATTCCTAGTCAAAATGCTGCACCTCCCTTTGCTGATGCAAAGGAGATACTTTGAGCAGCCAGAATATTCAAATTACAGCAAATTTCTCATGTTTTGCCCCAAGGAAACACCTTCGATGAGGCAACATGCTCTTGGTGTTGCCCAATATCTCCATTTCTTTCGCACCAAGAGGACCTCAAGATCTAACTGACCTGGAGTTGATCCCATTCCCCAGCTGGTCAGTTGGAGATTTTGGATCGTGGGAGAGGTAGTTTGGCAGATCTTGGTCCAGAAGAGCTCTTTGCAAATTTGGACTTCATCTTAACTCTCGATTCTTTCACAACAAAATATTGTGGTCTGGTCAACAAGCTGCTATACCCTGCTTTCCGACAAACCAGTCCTACATGATGTTTGTTTTCCCAGTGATTCATTTGAAGTCAGAGAAGCTAACATTTTCCCATGGAAATTTTTGAAGTGTTGAAACCACATTTTCCATTAGAAACTGATGGGGGAAAAAAAAACCAACCCAGTATACTAAATATTTTCTCCCCAATATCGCACAGAGGGACTTTCCCTCCTCTCTAACGTGACTGTCTTGAATTGCATGTATTTTGACTGTGAAAGATATCAGAGCCGTATATTCTCTACAAAACCTGCCCAGATTTCCCCTACATTACTTCATTTTCTCTCCCTCCTCATGTCATGTGCACAGAGCATCATTGACATCCTCTTAGCTCAGAGGTCATTGAAGTCTAAGGAAAAAAGTAGTCAACAGAGAGGGGCATTTTTCAAGCAATGTGTTTAACAAATAATAGGTGAGAAGATTATTTTTCCAGTTTTTTTAAATTATCTTTAACTTGGGGAAAAAACATGCTGGAAATGACCTATTTAATTTAATTAGATGATTCACATTAACAAACTTATTGCTCCCTATGTCATCCCCATCGACAGCAAAGTCTTCCCGTAAAAAACTATCAGGCGATGGTGGGTTTTGAACGTCTTTTCATTAATCTGCATTTTTTTCCCTCCTCTTTCCCCCGCAGGATACACCATTGCTAACGCAGCCGCGACCGTCACAGCCACTCAGCTCAAACAAGCGGTGACGATGGGGCAAGATTTAGCGACATATGCAGCCTACGAAGCCTACCCCGCCTTCGCCGTCACTGCACGCAGCGATGGCTACGGCACATTTTGATTCTAGTGTCACTCGAGCTCCCTTAAACTGGGCACAGGCAGAAAAAAAAAATCATCTCAGTCTGGTAATTCTTACACTCTCGTAATTTTAAACTAATCTGTCGCCTGAAGTTAGATTTTAGTCAGAGTTTCTTTCTTGTAGTTCTTTAGCTTCACAATAGGATATGAGGGGAGGAAAGGAGAAATTTTTTTTAAAATCGCTCAAAATCAGATTTTTACACTAGAAAGCAAAATCTCAGCCTAAAAAAATGAGCGGTTCTCAGGTGTGTGTATATAAATACATATAAATATATATATATATATGTATATATACATACACACCATTGTGTGTGTGTTTACAAGCAACAACCTGTGCTGAAAACAGTTCGTCCCGTGGACATTGTGACATGGGACTGGGGAAGGATGGGGTGTCTCCAGCAGACCCCTCCGTGCATCAGGAGTTCTCCTCCGATCACCCCAGAATTTCTCAAGCCAGGTAGAGCAGCGGGTAAAACGAAAGGCTGCCCTTTTCCCACGCGGAGGTCTCGGGCTTGCCTCCCTGCCTCCGAGCATCCTGTGCCGCCAGTGCCGTGAGGATGCATTTGGACACCTCAAGTGTCTTTTAAATTCATTCTGGCACAGCCAAGGGAAAAAGACCTTTATCCTAACCGTGTCTGCCCAGCCTAACAGGCTGGTTTGCACGCTCCTGAATGCTCTAATGAAATGCTCTGATTTGATTTTCAAAGCAGGAGGCGGAGTTTTCCCTCTTTGCTGCTTCCCAGCCGTACCTAGAAGTCACAAAGCAGCAAGTAACAGGGGTTTTTTTCCACCTCCCATTAAATGGCACATTCAGTGAAAGACAGGAAAACGTTCAGGACTGTTAAGGTTGAGGACCAGAAAAGTGCTGTTCATTAGTGCCAGTTCTCTACTTAATTAGAGCACAAGAGCTTGCAGCCATGACTCAGTAATAACAGACACCTCCGTGGGAATAAAATCATACACTGTTGTTGGCCGGATGGA
Source organism: Chlamydotis macqueenii (assembly GCF_036417535.1). Classification (NCBI taxonomy): domain Eukaryota; kingdom Metazoa; phylum Chordata; class Aves; order Otidiformes; family Otididae; genus Chlamydotis; species Chlamydotis macqueenii. The sequence continues at coordinate 16,850,133 of NC_141562.1, forward strand.
GAGAGCCCTGCCTGGCTATCAGAGCCGCTTTACAAGTTAAAGCTGCGGTTCTTGCAAAAATTAATTTAGTGGAAGAGGGCTCATGTCAACAGTGAAGGCGCCTCTTGTTTTGGAGAGCACCGGTGTTGTGTTTGAACGCTTTGGGGATGCTGAGAGCATCCTTTAGTTTACAGCATGAGGGCGTTATCTGTTTATTTTTGCCATGGGATTGAGCCAGGAGCAATGATGCTCTAGAGATACAGGAGAAACCCAGCGCTCAGTGACGACAGCAGACATGTTAATCCTATGTAATATATCCAATACAGTAATGCACACTAAGAAAACTTGAATCTACTCAATCTATGACCAAAAAAAAACCCTTTTAGGGGAAGAATTTACAACCAGGTTGATGATACCTGTTGATGATCTGGCCACAAATATTACATCTGGTCTAGATGATGTAACGTGGCACTGTACAAGCCGTTTCAAGCTGAACTTTTCCCATGTATCCCCAAAACTGCAAAGCACGATGGTCTGTGACAGGGTGTTGACTACCAGGAGCTAAGTATTTCCTCTTTTCATGCTTCAGCTGACTCGATTTCACTGGGAATGGAACAAAAACACATAAGCTGTAGGGTTTGCAGTCCTGTTAGACCCTTTCTATTTATAAAGTAGCTCATTAGGGTGATCCTAAAGGTATTACAAGCCCTCTGTGGTCGCTGTTCGGCACGCTTGGCTTCGCAGAAGATGACAAACCTGTTCACAGAGGGCGAAATAACCAAGAGTGTTATAGGTATCGTGGCTTTATTTTCTCTTTTGTCTATGTCTTTTTAGTGACGTTTGTCTGCCAACAAGTAACGTATCCACCCTTCTCTCTCTAAAAGACTACCGTTGGCAGAAAGCATTTCTCGTTTTCCATGTTCACTAACTTTAGTCTGCTTTTTCAGCTATTTATATAAGTTCAGGAAGATGTCAAAGAAAAGGACAAGAAGCAGTATTAAAAAGTGTGTGCATGAAGCACTTATTTTTGTACGCGTAGTACAATATTTGTATAGAGTTTTAACACTATGAAGTGTAGCAAAAAATCATGCCATCCATTTACTGGAGGACAATCGTGTACGTTTAAAGAGAATGAAGGGAAGAATGGCATCTCAATCATCCGTTACACGGAAATTGTAACCGGGATTAAATTCTGTGAAGCAAGGCTGTAATTCTAGAATAATCCGAGGACATTAACTGGACTTTGAAATATCATTAAAACTTTTTAAACCAATATACGTGCCTCCGTCCTTTTATATCTGAAGTGTCATCTGCAAAGGTCGTCCCATGCGTGGCAAATAAGAGTGCACTTTGCTCTGCAGGGATCGATCTGAGGTCAGACAGGCAAGGTCACAAGCTGTTCAGCGATTCCAAGAGTGTTTTCAATGTGCACTCTGGTAACACTCAGCATGCACATGCAGCAGAAAATCAGCAGTGTTATACTTCTTTTTAAAGTGAAAAATTAAGAGGTTAGTGTTTTTTCCCACCACCTCTTCTGCCAGTATTTATTTATCCGTCAACGCTGCAGGAATCACTTTTGCTATAAATTTATTATGGTGGTAATAGCTTTGTCCGTACCTGATCCCAATGGAGATGTCCTGGGGGTGACACCGATACTGAGATAGCAATAAGGGTGCAGATGAGGTGATACCTGATTTAGGGGTGTGAGGGTTTGGTCCCACCATGGGAAGATCCTGTTGCTGGGTTGCTGGTGGGTAAATCAGCTACAACCCCAGTCATTTTAAGTAAAAGAGGACCTGCTACTTGGAAGATCATCACAGTTAAATGACTGAGCAATAGCAGTTCCTGTTCCCATGCCTGGTTGTTGTGGTTTTGTTACAAGTATTAACCCTCAGTTCTGGTTTTGCACCTTTCCAGAGGGATCCTGAGCCCAATAAATTGGGGGAAGATCTGGCGCCTTGCACACAGCACTCAACCAAAGGCCTCCATACCAAGCCAAAAGAGATTTTGTCAAAATAGCTAGACATTGTTCTTACAGACTTACAAAGAGGTTGGCTGTATTCTGGGCTTTGCAAGAACAGCAGCTCTGCCAGCTCCGCTTTTTTACCTCATTAGCTTTTCCTGGTGTCCTGCTTTCATTTTCTTTGAAATCAGGGCAGTGGCAGAGTTTGCTTTTGTGCTTTAACATTTCCCCTCTCGGGGAACTGAGATTCCCTCTTTGCTTAGCAGTGGCTGGCTAATCAATTTTGGCGAGCAAGAACGATTTTTTCAAGAAATCTCAAACCCACAACCCAACTTCAGAAACATTATTTCTCATTTGTAAAGATGTGGGTTCCCAGTGGATAGCAAGACAAAGCCATAAACCATATCCATCCTTCACAAACAAGTCTAAGACCTCTTTGAGCTGTAAGTGATGAGAAGAGTGATGGCCCAGAAAAAAAATCAGCAGATGGCCACACATTTGGCTGCTTGCAGGGCAGGAGGTACAAAAACTGCACTTTCCTTCTCCCGTCTTCCAGCTCCCCTTCTGGGAAGCCTCTACAGCACAGGGCCTCACATCTGAGGAGCGAAACGAGAATAAAACATGCCTGAGGATCACACAACAACTCCACCTCTGGAGCTGGGTAGGCCCCGAGACATCCCGTCCTGAAGCACCCCATCCCATGTCCCACTGACCTGCTGGCTTGGAGCCTGTGGGACGAGGTCTCCAGTGACTTTCAAGGGGAGTTGCTTTATCTTTGAGCTTCTGTGACTGCCTTTTCTCACTAGCCCAGCTAAATCTCCCACAGACCATCTAATTTTCTCTTGCCATCACATAACTACCTGGATTTCCATTTTTTTTTGGTTAACACTCCCCCAACAACTCTGAGGCATGCTGTTGCAGTCAGGGACCACCATGCTCTCTCCCTGGAGATGTTGGGTTGGCGGGCCACCTCAAACTCCTCTCCATGCCCAGAGACTTGTCCTGGCCCAGCTCCAGCTACCTGCAGGAGATGGGGGCTGTGCAGGTCCAGATTTGGGGCTGGTTAAGGGAAACATGGGAGGCATGATGTTCCTCAGTCCCTAGACCCATCTCGTGGACGTACAGCCCCAGTTGAGAAGATGTTGAAAAGCAGATAGCTGCTGGTGGACCTGTAGATAAGTTGTGCACAAATATCCTCTGTGGGATGAATTCCAACAGCACCAGGCAACCACGGGATCGGACACATCCTAAAAGCTTGCATCAAAGCCAGGGAACGGCAGAGAGATTCTGTGCTTTCCCCTCCAGTTCCTCAGGTCAGATCCTAATTTAGCACCCCTTCTGCAGCTCCAAATATTGTCCATAAATTCGGGAGGGATAAGACATTGCGCAGGAGGGAAGTTGCAGCACGGTCAACAGTTGCAAAGGAGCCCTGTGAGGCGGCTGAGTCTGCAGACACAAACAAGTTTCTCAACTTCATCCTGGTTTATGTCCGACAATTTAAAAAAAAAAAAATGGATTTTCGCTCGCCTCCCAAGCACGTACGCAAGGCACAAATGGCTATACATCGAAGGAGAGCAGCCGGAGAGAAGCAAGAGCAACTGCGATGAGTAATGCTAAATTTAACAACTGGCAAGTTGCCCAAATTCCTGCAAATTTTTTTCTCAGCTTTGGCTCTGTTCAGTGGTGAGCTCTTTCTCCTGCAAAACGGCACTGGCACCTAGTGGCTGCTGGGTTCAATTGGCACCCAAAAATGGGGTGCAGGTCGGAGGGAAGGGCTGCTTGTCGCTGTACACTGAGAGTAGGCGACAGCCACAATGCTGCCAAAGAGTAAATTAAAAATAAGGGCTTTTCTTGACCACCTTTCTCTGCCGAAATTTCCAGATATAAAAAAATTATGAAGGATTCAAAAAAAACTCCCCCCAAACTTCAAACAGCCTATGCCCACCGATGACAAATAAATAAGCCTGCTACGAGGTGTTTCACAAGGGGACCTGCTCCAGGGCACTGGTGGGACCCTCCAGACACCCCAATTCTGGCTCTCAACACTGTGAGAAACACCGGCTTCCTAAAAACTCTCTTGTGGGGTCAGATGCTCGTGTTTTAGAGAGTAAATCTTACCCACAAGCATTTTAACTGTGCAATTTAGTTTTGCTGGCATAAACATAGCCCTGTACAAGGGCTACTAAAAACCCGTGGTTAGTGTAATGCAATAATATGAGCAAAATTATCTGAAACCATCAAATAAAAATTCCCAGTGTTGCCTGAGAAAAAATGAACCGCTATTTCCTTTTTCCCAATGCATTTCTTTTAGGAAAACAGGAGCACTCCCACGCAATTTATTTTAGTTTCTAGAGAAAACAGGAAGTAGAGAGAGAGGGTGATGGTTATACTGGGATTCATTAGTCAGCACCATTTTCAGGCCAGAAAGCATCTCCCGTGTCTCACACAGATGACGTTTAAGGGACTGCAATGTGTTTCGCCGTGCATGGTCCTGCGTGAAAATGTGAGGAAAGCGAGGTGGGGAAAATTTTGCAGGAAACTTTCTGGCTTGTCTTGAAGCTCAACTTGAGCGTGGCTGCACTGCCCAAGTTTGTCCTCCCGCGGCACCATGGGAGCAGTATCCTCTGCTCCTGCCCGTATCCCGCAGGCGCCACCGCTGCCATCAGAGGAATTTTTTCCGGCGAGAGCAGGGCGGATGGGCCGGCTGGGTGAGTTATTGAGAAAGGACATTAAGAGCATCTGCAGGGATTCGATTCCCAGCGTCGTTCCTCCAAAGCTCGCTCTTTCCTGACTCAATATTGTGATTGCTTTGAGCTCCGCCGGATGGGGATCTCTGAGACTGATTGCAGCTGATTTTGAATGAATAATTCATTCTCTGCTACTGATTTTAAAAAGAAGCAAAATTATCTGACTGACAATTCTCTGAAGTATTAAAGAGATTGCATACAAAACTGGCACACGTTGTTGGAGCTTATTAAACATTTACACTTGTTTAGCTGTGAGATGCTACAGGAATTCTAAATCCAAATTTAGGAAAGATGTATTTTCTTCTCCCTGTGGCCCCCAGACCTACCACTTGCAGAGGCTGGAAGAGACCTGGGGACTGCAGAGCCATCCCTGACTATGGCACGCATAATCCCATGGTAGCACTGGTGGGAGGCTCCTCAGAAGGGACCTGCCACCAGCACTGGGTCAAGGTGGTCATGGCTTTGTCCAGCCAGCTCCTGAAATTCCCAGGAGAAGATCCTCTGCCTTCCTGGGGACCTTTCTATGTTGAAACCCTTTCAGCCAACAGGTTTTGGGACTATCCTTCTGCCCCTTCAATGGTGTCTTCATTCTGTACTTCAATGAAACCCTTGATTGATCTTTCACGTGGGTTGGTGGGGCACCACGAGCAATTCTGGTGACCTGTCTGTAAGGTGGTTCGGGCTTTGGTCATCTGCTCTGGTCAGCCCTTCATCCATCCAGAGCCTGCTCACCCTGTGTTGTTCCTGACACTAAAATGAAGCAGGCTGAGGTCTGTTCAGAGCTGCCTCACTCACAGCTTTAGTTCATAAGTTCAATTCTTACCGATTTCCATCGGCAGTACCTGAAATATAAACTTACTGGGGTGAAATCCAACCCTGCTCTGTTTGGACATCAGTCACCTTTTGCTAGCAGCTGCAGGTTCTCCCTCATCAAAGTGTCCCTTCCAAAATCCCCATCCTGCACATGGCCCCAGCGCCCTCCCATGGCACCCTCCTAACGAAACAGCCTCTGGCACATGTAAGTGTCCTTGCTTTTGGTCTTTTTGATGTGTCCCAAAGGGATACTTAGAGAGTAAAATGCCATCTGCTGCCCTTTGTTGTGGTCAGAGGGCTGTACAGGAGCTTGACACAAGGACAAGAAGAGTGGACAAAGCCAACCCCAAAGTCTTTCTCACCCAGCATCCTGCTTCTGGACTGTGCTACAGATGCACAATATCTTCAGGTCATAAAATCAGAGCAAATATGTGTAGTCCTTCCAAGGACTTGGTGGCCTCTGGCCCATCTGTAGTTTCTTGGGGCACTTGTAATTATTTGAAAGCTTTTGGATGGATTCTCTTCCAAAAACTTGCCCAGCATCCCCTTGAAATGACACAAACCCACATGTGGTGGGCAGCACTGAGCCCACCTGGCACATTGGTCAGTTCAAAAGTTACATGCGTGAAAGAGAATAACATGGTCCAGCAGGAGAAAACTGCCAACAGCTTCAATGCTTTATTTTGTGAGTGGCTGACCTTTCTTTCCTTACTCGAGACCTCCGAGGTAGGACCCTACACAGCCATTCTCATCAGATACCTGTGAAACCGAGACCATTCATTCATGGAGAACCATGCACAATTAGAATCACAGAATCATTGACTGGTTTGGGTGGGAAGGGACCGTTAAAGCCCACCCAGTCCAACCCCCTGCCAGGAGCAGGGACATCTCCAACCAGATCAGGTTGCTCAGAGCCCCGGCCAACATGGCCTAGAATGTTTCCAGGGATGGGGCATCCACCACCTCTCTGGGCAACCTGGGCCAGTGCTCCACCAGCCTCAGTGTAAAAAATTTTTTCCTAATATCTGATCTGAACTTACCTCCCTTTATTTTAAAACCGGTACCCCTTGTCCTGTCACAACAGGCCCTGCTGAAGAGTCTCTCCCCATCTTTCCTGTAGGCCAGGTATTGGAAGCCCAATTCACTTCATGTGATGCTATTGCCCCCCCACCATCGGTAGCCTATGGTGGCTTTCAACTCAGAGGATGAATCCTCCAAATCCCCAAAACCAGAAGGACTGAACGAAATAATACCCAAACCTTTCTGATGAGTATGTGTCCTATTTATCCCTTTCCCTCCCTAAGAGGTCAGCTTTGCACTTCAAGCACAATTGAGGAGTCTTGTCTTCTGCTGTCTTGTGAATTCAGCATCTCCTTCCAGTTTTATGGACTGGGCTCAATTTTATGGACTATTTTATGGTCTGGATTAGCTCCCAATAAGCACTAATTCTCTCCGAAAGAGCCTCTTCACAATCAATAAGCGCTTGTTTAATGACTAAAGAGAAACAGTTACATCTTTTATTACAATAAGAATCAACTGCAAGGAGATCTGGCCAGGATGGGAACTGCTCGAATGAGAATACGTGGGAGTAGTGAGACTGAATGGCAGGTAAAAGTCAGAACTCCGCAGGAAGTTGAGCAAAGGGTGACCAGCAGAGCTCGAGGGACAGCAGTGATGCAGAGCGTCACATACATCACAAAAAAAAACCCTCCCAGCCGCGCGTTGTGAACCTCGCAGATATCAAATCTACTGCTCAAAGGAAACAATCCCTTCAATGACCGAGGTCGCTTACTGACTCGTGATTTCAAAGGTTGAAGATGTGCCTTCAAATGGAATAGAGACAGCGTGGCTGTTAGACAGGTTTCTCCTGTAGTGTCCGAAGTACCGTATCCTGTAGATGCCCGGCTCCGTGTCAGGAGGGATGTGCCATTTAATGGTCACGTTGCTCCGACCAAGCAGTCCTTTGGTCCAGTAAAACCTAGCAGATGAACAAAAAAAACTGCACTCAGCAAGAAAATCTACTTTTCACTTATTTTAATATCCCAAGAGCTCGCTAAGTGGAATGAGGCGATTGCACTCCAGCTAAGTGTATTTTAAGATTTTTTTTTAACCTTTCCTCATATGTTTAGGCTATCAGAGCAGCAATCAACAAGCGAATCCAAAACGCATCAGGGCTGAAAAATATTTGGAAACACAGAAAAACAAGTATTCAAGCGTCCTTCAGAGATCCAAAGTCTGACCTTTCTCAGGAAGGAAAATAAGATGTCTAGATTCCTGTTTTTCCAGCATCATGGCAGCACATTCTCCAAGATTTGCTCTTTTATGTTCTTCATCTTCAAGTGACGCACTATTAAGCATTTTCAATGCTCCTGGCCAAGATTTTGGGAAATCCGTTGGGTTTTCGGAAGAGGAGGTTATGAGGCAGGGTGACATATGTGGGTGATAAAATGCCACCATTTCCCTTACTCAAGTAGGGAACTTGACTGGAAAGGGTGACAACAATGAGAGGGACAAGGTAACAGTGCAAGCGTTGAAGAGAGGGCAACCGCTTAGGAATGCAGAGCTCCAAGCGTAGGTAGGAATACATAGAATGGTTTGGGTTGGAAGGGACCTTTAAAGCCCACCCAGTCTAATCTCCCTGAAAGGAGCAGGGACATCTCCAACCAGATCAGGTTGCTCAGAGTCCCGTCCAGCCTGGCCTGGAATGTTTCCAGGGATGGGGCATCCACCACCTCTCTGGGCATCCCAGGCCAGTATACATCTCCCACCTTGGGGCAGCTGGAGCCCCGGCTACCAGACTAGGTTTAGAGAGCAGCTGGTTGCACTTGGGTAGAGAACTACACCCTAACAAAGGTTCATCATAAATCCAGAGGAAGACTTTCCTGATTAAGCCAAGATGTCAGGAACATTGCCTCTCTGACCTCAGATATTATGTGTTTGCACCAGGGCATTGCAAGGTCAGAAGACCCCCAAGACGGATGTTTTTTTGGGGGTCTGGTTTCTCACAGAGAGAAGGTTGCAGAGGCAGGTGGGAAAATGTCTGGTTTTACTCAAACAGGGAAGTAACACGCAAGAAAATGGTTTCACAAAAGATGCCTTTGGTATTTCATGTGCCAGCTTCTGGTGTAGCTCCGAAAGCTGACACCAGCTTTGTTGCTTAGTGGATATTTTTGCTTAAGACTGACATTTCTAAACTTAACTTTTGCTTTCTTACAAACTTTTAAAAAATTATTGACTGTTTGTACTTATGATGCACAGCAAAGCTGGCCAGATTTTCCCTGTGAAAACCCTACTGCAGTGAACTTCTTGTAGGTTCTATTTGGTGTCTTCTTCATCAGCACGGTACTGCAGAAGGATGCATGTAGGCTATGAACAAGCTGGACCACGAATCTTTTGTAATTCTTGCTCTTCCTTCTACCTTTCCCAGAGGTAGACTCAAGAGGAAGACTGATTGTTGTGGTCTTGACAAGTTAACCACCCAAATATGGACCAATTGTCCCCAAGAGCATTATCTGCATAAACAAGACCAACCTATGGTTGGGAACTTCGAAATGAAGCCTCTCAGGTTAAACTTGAATTACTCCATCAAGTCTGTGGAACTGTGAAATCCAGTCAGGGCACCTACCTGGTGTCCCAGGAGGCATCGTTCTGTATGATGTGCCAGCTGTCTGAAGTGCTGTTGTATCTCTCCACCGTCAGGAAGTTGTGTTCAGTCTGGAATAAAACAAAACCAGAACGTGGGTTGATAGGATGGAGACTAGAGACTATGCTTGCTACAACTGGATGGCAATGGCTACCAACCAAGAAAGTGTCTGGCCTGACCCACGACATGGGTACCTTTGACTTCAAAAGTCTGAAAAGATCATGAATGGTCCATATCATCCATAAGGAGGACCCGGGTAACTATAGGCCGGTCAGCCTCACTTCTGTGCCTGGCAAGGTCATGGAGCAGATTCTCCTGGAAACCATGCTAAGGCACATGGAGAGCAAGGAGGTGGTTGGTGACAGCCAACATGGCTTCACCAAGGGCAGATCGTGCTTGACCAACTTGGTGGCCTTCTATGACGGGGTGACGGCATCGGTGGACAAGGGACAAGCAACAGACATCATCTACCTGCACTTGTGCAAAGCTTTTGACGCTGTCCCGCACAACATCCTTCTCTCTAAACTAGAGAGACATGGGTTTGATGGACGGACCACTCGGTGGATAAGGAGTTGGCTGGATGGCCGCACTCAGAGAGTGGTGGTTAACGGCTCAATGTCCAAGTGGAGACCGGTCACGAGTGGTGTCCCTCAGGGGTCCGTGTTGGGCCCAGCCTTGTTCAACATCTTTGTCGGCAACATGGACAGTGGGATAGAGTGCATGCTCAGCAAGTTCGCCGATGACACCAAGCTGTGTGGTGCCGTCGACTCGCTGGAAGGGAGGGATGCCATCCAGAGGGACCTTGACAGGCTGGAGAGGTGGGCCCGTGCCAACCTCATGAAGTTCAACCAGGCCAAGTGCAAGGTCCTGCACCTGAGTCATGGCAATCCCAGGCACAAATACAGGCTGGGCGGGGAATGGATCGAGAGCAGCCCTGAGGAGAAGGACTTGGGAGTGATGGTGGACGAGAAGCTCAACATGAGCTGGCAATGCGCCCTTGCGGCCCAGAAGGCCAACGGCATCCTGGGCTGCCTCAAGAAGAGCGTGGCCAGCAGGTCGAGGGAGGGGATTCTGCCCCTCTACTCTGCCCTGGTGAGACCCCACCTGGAGTACTGTGTCCAGTTCTGGAGCCCCCAACATCAGAAGGACACGGACCAGTTGGAGAAGGTCCAGAGGAGGCCACAAAGATGATCAAAGGGCTGGAGCACCTCTCTTATGAGGCCAGGCTGAGAGAGCTGGGGCTGTTCAGCCTGGAGAAGAGGAGGCTCAGGGGAGACCAGATAGCGGCCTTCCAGTACCTCAAGGGGGCCTACAGGAAAGATGGGGAGAGGCTGTTCAGTAGGGCCTGTTGCAATAGGACAAGGAGTAATGATTTTAAAATAGAGGGGGGTAGATTTAGATTGGAAATTAGGAAAAAATTTTTTACAATGTGAGTTATAGAACAGTGTCCCAGGTTGCCCAGAAAGATGGTGGAAGCCCCGTCCCTGGAAACGTTCGAGGCCAGGCTGGATGAAGCTCTGAGCAACCTGATCTAGTCGGGGATGTCCCTGCTCCTTGCAGGGGGGTTGGACTAGATGACCTTTGAAGGTCCCTTCCAACCCTAACCATTCTATGATTCTATGATTCTATATCTGACCAAATTAAGGGCTTTGCCCCAAAAGCAGTCTAGTGGTGTGGATTCCCAAAGCACATGCTAAAGGGAGATACTATCTTCTTCTGAACTTTCAGCAAAGAAAAAAAAAAAACACTGGAAGTACAGGATCTTACTCCTGAAACTGGAAAAATGTGTCAGGCAGAGGCAGTAATTAAGTATTCACTAATCCCGAACATCCCCAGTTCCAGCGTTGTTGCATCATATTTACCGCATTCTCTGCAGAATTCCTGGGGTTCGCGCCTACAAAAATTACTTCAGCAACTTCTCCCTGTGGGGGAAATTGAGATTTATGTTAAAGGCTGAGCAGCACCTTAAGAACATCCTTTGAAGATGTCATAAGAGTTTTTTAGTGGTTTTTTAGTGGTTTTGTTGGAGTTCTTTGTTTTTCTTTTAAATTATTTACAATTTCACTGGTTGCAGTAGCAATGCTTACTAAGAGCCATTTCAACCATGCCCAGTAAGAGCACCGAGACCTTTTCAGTCTGAGAGCACCACAGCCCTTTAGAAAACAGAGTCTTTTTCGGAATAGGGGTAAGAATCTAAAGATGATTTCCTAAACAGGTTTTAGCAAATCCTTGGAGCTCTCACCACTTGGTACTGTTGTCTCACTCCTTGCAGCACATCCCCAAATGTCTTATTCACCGGCACGCGGTCAGCGACGAGAAGAGGCACCAAGGTCAGGTTCCCTACACTGAAAAGTGGGGGCTCTGGACCACGTGGCAAATCCTGAACTGCATTCTGGGAGAGGGAAGACGTGCTCGTTAAACACAGATATGGATAACCAGTATCTCCCTGCTGAACCATATCACTGCTGTGGCTCTTTATCCAAGTCCCTTGCTCAGAGAGACTTTAAGAGCAAGGGCAATAAAGTGAGGGTAAAAACAAACAAGATCTTCCTCTGTGCTCTGCATGCCAGAAGAATCTCCACAGGACACCTGCTGCCCTGTTGCTGAGGTCCCCCAAATCCACCTGCCGGAATATCCCACAACTTCAGGAGGCAGCGCCCACCCACCGGTCCCGCACGTTCACACGATCCACAGATACAACGGTAATGAACAGAAATGTAGCAGAATTTTTTTCCTCTTGGTAGAAAAGCAAGAACTTCAGGCCACGCCAAAGGGTTGGAGGTACCTCTTTCCAAAACTTTGAACTGAAAAAAACCCAGAATTTCTCAAGTGGTGTGAGACCTTCATTACAGGAGTTATTTTCGTACCACATGAGAAGTTCTCAAAGAGATTTCTTATGAGAAAAGAGAGGGTAGCAATCGTGCAGCCTCACTGAGAAACAAATATAGCCATCACCATTTACATGATTTAAATGTCTCTGGCAGCATGTGGGATATAGAAAATTTTGATTACCGTAGCAATAGCCCTTGCAAGTCCCCTGTACAGTTGAATATAAGCAGAAAGGGTGTGCGGCCCATAAATAGTCGATGCAGCCTCATATCGCTGAGCCTAGCAAAGGAGAAATCTGGTAAAGGAGGGTTTGGAGGACTCTTGAGCAGTTTATACAGCTCACCCTACTGCACCAAGACAAGATCAGCACTATACTTGTCGGGGTTTCATTTACTCCCTTACTGCTAGGGACACAGCCCAACAATTTGCCTAAGAATTTCTGGTGCAGTTTCAGTTTACTCTTCATTCTCCAGTCCATTGCAAGCAGGGAGGACTGACTATCACTTTTCCAATTATCACAGCTCTTTTAAAGGTTTGTGATGTAGATTATCTCCTCTCCAACTTCTTGAGTTGGACAACTCCAGTTCTTTCCCCCCTCCCCCGGTTTAGAGTGTCTAAACCCAAGGAGCCCATCCAATCTTCCACATCTTCCTCAAAGCACAGCATCTACCATGCCTGGTGGGGACCAAGTCTGGCAAGCTATATTCATAGAATCATAGAATCTTTAAGGTTGGAAGAGACCTCCAAGATCATCAAGTCCAACTGTCAACGCAGAACCACCATGTCCACTAAACCATGTCCTGAAGCTCCACGTCTACACGTTCTTTGAACACCTCCAGGGATGGTGACTCCACCACTTCCCTGGACAGCCTGTTCTAGTGCCTGACCACCCTTTCAGTAAAGAAATTTTTCCTAATATCCAACTTAAACCTCCCCTGCCGCAACTTGAGGCCATTTCCTCTCGTTCTATCACTAGCTACTTGGGAGAAGAGACCAACAGCTGGTCTCTTCCACCGCAACATGGCACTGCAATTCATGTTCACCTTACTACCCTACAGCTCCAAATCTTTTTTTTTTTTCAATTTTGCCACCTTCTGAAGATAATTTCTGGTTCATCCAAGTCATCAGGAGACTACTAAAACAGACCTGAACTCACAGAAGGAGTTCCCTTCAGTACGTCTGACCATTTCCATTTTAAAGCATCCATGCGTACTGTCAGGAAACCGCATCGGCCCTCAAACAATGTCGCCTAGGCCAGAATAAACGAGGTCTCGTGATTTCTGCCACAGATTCATTTCAGCTTTTAGTGGCAAAGAAAGAGTATTCTAAACATATGTAATTTTGCATGAATTGTCATCCCGTATAGCCAAAAGCTGAACTCAGTTAGACATGTTCAATCCACAATTTTAACATTTACCTGATATTCTTCATAGGTGGCAATGTAATGGGTGTAGACATTGCACAGACCTGCAATTACGACATCCATTCTGGGTAGACCATGGGAATCAAATTCCTAAGAAAGGAAATAAATCACTTATCTTGTAACAACTGCTTAATGCACAATTATATTCTTCTTGTCATTATTATTGTTGTTGTTATTTTTACCAGGACAGAATACAAAGTTACGGTGGGCAGCAGGTTGGATGTTCAGGAATGCAAGCCTACAAGTGTAATTCCCCTTTATTTATGTCTTATATCCATCTCCGAAAGAAAAAGAGGAGAAATGACCTCATACTCCAGTAAATTCAATAAATTAAGGGTTTCTTGAAGCTGATGTCTGCCTGCTCCTAAAAAAAATTGGTGATTCAGCTATGTGAGACAGGCTCAGTGAGCTGTGGAGACAGCGTCTGAGGTTAAAATGGTATCCAGGCTGTAGCTGAGAATGGGATATATCAATCAGGAAAATGGAAAAAAATACATTTGTCATTTTTTTTTCTGGTTGTTCTCAGGTTGCAAAATCCTGGTAAGGATTAAATACTAAACGTCTCCATCCCAGAGACAAAACTCCTGCTAGCATCAGTTATGCCTGGATCCCAGTTGAATTAGCTTGTGTTGGCTTAATGAATGGAAACTTGACCAGTTTCCTTCTTCTGGGGAGAATATTTGTTTCTCCTGCATGTCAGTAAGCACATGCAAAATGTGTCTGAAGCAACTGTGAGAAGGAAACATCTGTCCCCAGCTGGGAGGAGACAAGGGAAAAACCAGAAGAATCAGGAAACATGAAGTTCCAGATATGCTGCGCTCCGGAGAAACCTCTTCCTTAGCAACTTACTTTTTTAACAGCTTCCCGTAGCCTGCGTCCGGACATGGTCCTAGGGGCATTAAGGGAACAACATCAGTCTCCAGAAACACAGGGAGCTAGAGCAGGAATTGCTGGTTGGGCACGCACCACACCACAGAAATTCACAGAGCACTTGCAGCTTCTCTGCGATGAGCTCAAACGAAACACCCCAAAACATCTCACATACATCATCACAGCTGGCGTGAGGCTGGAGGCACGCCAGGGTGGGGTGGAAAAAAGATGCTAGAAATAAACCCATTATCCTATTCAGATTTTCACCATTGTACTGTCAACAGTCAGGGCAATTGATTATTACAGCGTTTGTGGAGGGAAAAAAAAAAAATCAAAGTTAACAAGTTCCTTTCATTTCATCGAAACTGCGTTTTGCAACGAACAGTTAAAATTATTTAGGAAGCTGGTTTGCATCTCATTCATTCCCATGGCTAGTTTACAGAATGGAGAAGAAAATGGGAAACCCCAGGTAACCAGAGGCGACAGCACACAAGAAAATCACGCATGGACGTATCGGTGCAGTGCCCTCACAGCTATTGTGTACTGGGGTCAGTTTTTAGCCCACATCCCCTTTCTACATGCATGCAGAAATACTGCAGGTAGTCTGAATGGAAAGTTGCCAGCTGCAATGCGTAGAACAAGACCAAAGAAATACATACGTGAACTCTCCGGGAACAGCAAGGATGGCCAGCGATCCAATGGCAGCAACCTGAACATCCACTATGTCCGGGTGCCATGGGCGAGGGCGAGTCATCTGAAGTGAAAAAAAAGTGGGAATGACTACTTAGGATAGCAGCAAAAAAAAAAGATGGATGAAGTGTTTTCCTTCCTACAGTCATAAATCACATAAATACATTTATTTTGTAGACAGGCAGATGAGAAAGTGTTTTACCTGCTCATGCACAGCAAGTTGTCTGACTGTAACAAGACAGACAAGGCACACGGAAATATTATGGGTAAGGTGAAAAAAAAAGGTGTTGCCAGAATGGTAGCTTAAAGCAAAGTGGGTAAATAAGGTCAGGGTAGCACCTGGAAACCCCTGACCTGCATGGGAAAAGGATAGTGATGGGATCATAGAATCATAGAATCTTAAGGTCGGAAGAGACCTCCAAGATCACCAGGTCCAACCATCAACCCAACACCACCATGCCTGCTAAACCATGTCCTGCAGTGCCACGTCTACACGCTCTTTGAACACCTCCAGGGATGGTGGCTCCACCACTGCCCTGGGCAGCCTGGTCCAGTGCCTGACCACTCTTTCAGTACAGAAATTTTTCGTAGTATCCAACCTAAACCTCCCCTGGCGCAACTTGAGGCCATTGCCTCTCATCCTATCATCTGACCAGGAGAGCGAAAGTGAAATTAGAGAGCCCAGTGGTGATGGGGAATGAGAGTTAGCTCTTCGTTAGCTGAGCAAAGGCACCGTCAGTGCTGATGCAGAGGGAGAGTTTCTAAGTCACCCAGAGGGTGATGCCCAGGGAACCCTTGACCTAGCCATGACTTCAAACGGGCCCTTAGCAGGGACTGCACTCTGCTCAGACTCAGCACCATTGCAGCAGTCACAACACAGCCTACAGCAGCATTTCATCTTTAAAAAAAAAATCTAGATAAAAATTAAGCCTGTTAAATTGAAATTAAAAACAACAAGGGAGCCTACAGGAAAGATGGGGAGAAACTCTTCAGCAGGGCCTGTTGTGACAGGACAAGGGGTAATGGTTTCAAAATAGAGGGAGGCAGATTTAGATCAGATATTAGGAAAAAAATTTTTATGCTGAGGGTGGAGGAGCACTGGCCCAGGTTGCCCAGAGAGGTGGTGGATGCCCCATCCCTGGAAACGATCCAGGCCAGGTTGGCCGGGGCTCTGAGCAACCTGATCTGGTTGGAGATGTCCCTGCTCCTTGCAGGGGGGTTGGACTGGGTGGGCTTTAACGGTCCCTTCCCACCCAAACCATTCTGTGATTCTAAGAGCTCAAGTGTGTCATGGCTCCAGCAAATTAAACGCAAAATCCCACTCCAGCAAGCCAAAAAGATTTTTGAGGAGCAATTCACTGTGGGAAAAACATGAATGACAAAACTCAGTAAAGCACATCAGAAGCAGGACAACGCATCTGTAAAAGGATGCTCAAAAGGTGATAAAGTCATAAGAACAAAATCGTTTTCTCTCAGTAGCACCACCCTGGATGGAGAAGGTGGGGTGGGACCTCTTTTTATGAGAGATGAGGTAAGGAGTGGATGGAACACGAAATGACGCTAGGAAAGGTTTAAAGAGACTGATGAACGGAATAACAATGAATTGCCTCATCCAGATGGCATCCTCCAAGTTCTCTTAAGGACCTTGGGCATGATCAGGCTGCAGTGCATTTGCCAAGGGAACAGCAGGTGGAAAACAGGGCATCAATTTTCTCTTAAAGTTTCAGTAGGATTTTGGGAAAGTTCATTGAGAACAAACATCAAATCCTGCCCAGGACAGAGCAGCCCTGAGCATGGGGATGGGCTGGGACCAACGAGGCAGCAACTCTGAGAGACTGGCCCTAAAAAATTGCCCTTCCCTGTGTGAAAGGGGCATTGCTGGGATGGAGACCCAAGCAGTGGGAGACCTCCATCCTGGTTGACAGCCCCGATTCTTCCAGACATGACCCTGAACAACCTGCTCTAGCTGCGGTGCTGCCCCTTCTGGGAGTAGGGTCGTGCTGGAGACCTCCACTCCAGAGCACCTCCAGCCTGAGCCTGGTGTGATCCTACCTGCAGATGAGTAAGTCTGGCATCAGCCCATGTTACAGCTCACAGAACTGTCAGACACTTGCATAAATGTGACAGAAAAGCAGAGAAGTCACCAGGACATTTCCAGAGGAAGTCAAAGCCTGGTAGACACCTTTGAAGACAACACTGAGAAGATGAGGTGAGTAAGTTGATAGAGTCCCCAGAGTTTCCAACAGGCACCATGATGAGTTACTTCATTTTGCATGGATTGAGGTAGGAAACTGATGAAAGAAAAATCCACCCAGAGCTATTAATATCTGAGCAGCAGCAGAGGATGTCCTGAAGCCAGAGACTGCTGGGAGGCGACACTGGGCTCCACGCACCATTGGCTTTCTCTGACCTCATGCATTTTCCCTGTGCTCCCTGCTCAGGGCACACACCCCCGTATCCTTACCTCTCCGGTGCTGAAGAGGATCGGCTTGGGTTTGTGGCAGGCTTTTGTTTCGTTGGATGGCTCTCCCAGCAGCTGGTCCCGGATTCCGTCCCAAAATGGGTCCCCCTCTACTGAGCCTTGAGGGGGAAACATCTTTTAAACGCTATTCCTTCAGCTGCCACAGCAACAAGCAGACAAAACCCCTTCATTTATTACCCCCTCCCTGCTTATGGTGGGACAGGATGTTCCTCAGTGGATTCTGACTGCATCTCCCTTTTCTGGGGTGGTTTGAAAAGCCTAGCTGAGCTCTATCTCTGCAGCCTTCAGGTAATGAGAACAAACAAGAAAGGTTGCCCCAAAGCCAACTCTTTCATCTCCCCACTCCCCATCCAGCGCTCTCCTTCCTTCAGAGCATGCTCACGTCCTTCTCCAGAAGCTTTCCTACAAACACAAACACACAAGGTGGCTGTAAGACCACACCTTCCTAAAAACACCCCTTTGGACACCATGGTCCAACCAGCTGTTGATGTTCTTAAATGGCTCTGGGGGTCTGAGTCTATTTAGGGATGCTCCATGTCCTCCCCATTTGCATGAAGCCATGTTGACACCTGCTCCCTAAATTACCTTGTGTGAAGTTGAAAGCCCCCACTCCATCAATAGTCCCCGCAGCAAAGCTGTATCCTAAGGCTGGTTTACATGTTCTAACCTTAATCAGAAGAAAAAAAAACATGAAAAGGAGATGTTTTAAAACCAGTTCCCCTTGGCGTGCCGGGTCCCGCTGTGAGAACATAGCAGTTGTTCTTTCCTTATCCCTGCATCCAGGGAGCTCCCGCTCTTACCGTGTGCGTGGCATTGAGCTCCACTGAGACATCACTCATGTTCACCCACTGGTGAGCTGAGCTGAGGGGTCCAGTGATCTCCTGGGAGGCTTTGTCATACAGTTCCTAAGGGACACACAAGGTGGAAATGCTTGAGGAAGCAGAAATCAGGAACCCAGCTCTTCCGAGATTTGGCTCTATGAATTGTTTCTTCATTCTGTTGACACCTTCCAATGGCCTCTTCCAAGTGTTAAAGCAAGAGTGTATTTCCCAAGCTCCTTTGCTTCTATCACCCCATCTCTACATCCTGCGTTCTGAGAGCTAAGCCATCCAGCTCCTCACTGAAGGGTTTTCTGTCTCGGGCTGGTACATAGAAAGCGTTGCCAGAAGTTTTATGGGTTTAGTAAGGTCCCTGTGAGCACAGGAAGGGAGGACACAGCCTTTGAAGGCCAAGAGCCTGCAGTGTTAAAAACGACAGCAATGTTTTCCCTCACATTTGATGCACACACCGGGCTGCTCTGACTGGGACAACCTTTCACTCACGAGTCACGATCACCCTGGAGTGACCTCAGGGCAAGCATCTGAAATGGCAATTGAAGAGAAACTGCCACCATCAAGCCTTCTGCTCTTACTCCCCTGGATCTGTTCCTGTTCCTACAAGCTGCTGTCCCTGAAGCAGCACCAAAAAATGTCCTCTTCCTGACTACTCTCACATTACATGAAGCCACAGAAGGGAAACCAGTAAATTCAGGTGACTTTTGAGCCCAAGGGCATGGGCAGCATAGGTGGAGGACACTGGCTAAGTAAATGCAAAGTCAAGCAGGGCAAGATGAGTGTCTTTCATGGATGTTTAAGCCGGCACATTTTAACTCACATTTGCCTCAGTTTGGGAGCGTGATGCCAACAAAGTTGGCCAACAAGTGATATGTGGTGGTGTCTCTGAGCTCTTCTAGGAATCTTCAACACCAGCGATTTTTCCCATCATGACACCTCAGAGACGCATGCATGGGAGGGAGATTATAGGAGGCAACATCCACGTTATATAATGATGAGGAACATTGAGGTTAAAATCTCAAACTAACATGTTCAAATTACAATGCCTACAATGATGTATCTAAATAAGAGTGTCTACTTTGTGAATAATCAGGAAACTTTTCCTTAAGCATATACATATGGACTTTAGAGTAATTTACATCTACAAACACTCACAGAAATAGAAATTTTCTGTACAATGCCTACAATGATGTATCTAAATAAGAGTGTCTACTTTGTGAATAATCAGGAAACTTTTCCTTAAGCATATACATATGGACTTTAGAGTAATTTACATCTACAAACACTCACAGAAATAGAAATTTTCTGAAGTGAACATGCATTTCTGTAACAACGGCATTCACGCACACTCATGAAGCAAAATGTCACTTACCCTTGCCTTCAAGTAGATATTTTGCCCTATAATTCTTGTACTGTCAAACATGTCGTTGCCGGGACCCATGGCCATGCACATCGCTGCCTGTTAAGAAATTTGTTTAAATGCTGGTGATCGGATAAGATGGAGAACACATGGCACTGCAAAGCAGATGAGTTCACAAGTGATCGTCATACTGTGGGCACTAATTACTTCTTGCTAGCCATTGCAAGTTTGGGCACTGGGTTACTGCGCTAACCTTTGCAGCAAGATAAATTTAAATTTGGGTTGAATGATGAAAAAACATGGTGTATGAGGATAAAATGCAGTAAGTTCCTGAAGGAGGTATCCAGAATAGTTTTAAAAAGGTGATTTTTTTTTTAATGTCCTCTTCATGCACAATGGTCCACCACATGGCTCTGTATTTGCTGCTCCACTGAGTTTTCTCCTGACCAGAAGCTAATGCAGATCAGGTAAGACATACTTACCCCCCCAACAGGACAGGTGCTCTGCGGATTATTGCACGACTCCCCCGTGTTGACACAGAATGGGCCCTTGGTGTTGGGTGACACATCTCCCAGGTTGGAGGACGCAAAAGCAGCAACAAAAGGGCCCTGCCAAAACGGGATGTGGTCAGATGGATGGTAGCGCCTTGTGGTGATTGCAAACATCACCTGCGGCTTTCCCTGCTATCAAGGCTGGCATTACAGCCAGCTGATGAGCGTGCGAGGCTGGTAAACATTTCTGAAGTGACTGGGAGAACTGGAACAGGGATTTGGGAGTATTCCAAGAGTTGTGAACAGGAAAACCAAGGGAGAATAAGACAGCATGCAACTGCCATTTCAGGGGGGCCTTCATACCGCTTTGATGTCCAGATGCTATTTCTTCATCTACCTCTTCCATCTCAACAACGACTCTTCCCACCATGTCCTCAGTTTCTCATGTTACTGATCAGATGTTAATGGATCATCACAGCACCTTGCACAGGATTTTTTTTTTTCTGCCATTCTTTCTCCATGACTGATTTACAGGGTGGGAGCTATTGGATCTGACTGCAGGAGTTGACTCCAAGCGGTACTTGTTAGAAGCCAGGCTGGTTACACACCCAGTGTCAGCTGAATTCAGCTCTCACAGATTTCCCCCTTTTAGAGATGAGACGCATCAACACCAGATGTTTTGATATAATATCAGCTCTTAAGCCATTTTCTTGCAAGACTGCTAGACGCAACGTGCCCAGCAGACCGTACAGCTACATATTGACTCCTGCAAACCCTTTCTCAGCTTTGCGTGAGTGTCAACTTGTGCTGACTTGCACCCATAACCATACACTAGAGCTGAGTCTTGTTAAAAACTCTTAGGTAATCCACTACAAAAGTAAACATTTGCAAGCAGGAATTAGGTAGACTTCCTTTAATTTCCATCTTTGGTATGAACTGTACGTGTTCCTCTGCCCAGATTATTAAAATAGGAATTGGGCAATGGTTTCAAGGTACCTCGTGGAGATACACACAGGACGCCCTCTTAATCAACGCATGACTCAGTGTCTGTGAGACGGGTTCACATCCGTAGTTACATTTCAGGGGAAATAATGCTTTTTAAAGCAGCTGTGTTTGCACTGTGAGGATGGCAAATCTTCTGGATAAATGAAAACCAGAAGGCAGAAGCGGCTGGAAGCCGTAAGAAAGAAGCGGGGCTGACCACAGAGCTGGTGCCAGACCACAGATGCAATATGTTGATCCCTTTGGCTCCAGTATCCCACGTCTTTCTAGTATTTCCAATAGTCAAATCAAAATAAATTTGGTTTATTCCCAAAGTCTAAATAAATGCCACTGATTACTAGTTTGGAAAGTCAAGAGAACACCTTGCAATTTCTCTTCTCTAGGGGAAGAAAGTAAATAAATCAAAGCATTCATCTTTGCCCTCTTTTTTCTGTGTTCACCTGCTTTGGCCCACAGAAAGCACCAACCATCCTCTCCCTACTGCAGCACTTACCCCCCCCCCATTATTTTCAATATCTGAAAACACTCTCACCTCTCCAGGAAGCATCCCCTTGTTCTTCTCCTGTTCGAACAAGTAAGCTGCGTAGCCCATGTTGTCGCTGTTCACCAGGTGGTTTGTGTTGTTCATGCTGACCGGGTGCACGGCAAACCAGCTGAAGAGGAGTCAGAAGACACACACAGGAAATGCATTGTTCAATCTATGTATTGGCAACTGACTTGTGGGAATTTTCTTTGGGAGAACACAAACGCAGACTGTTGGTACCCAGGGAGAGATTAACAAGGGCAGTGTTATTCCCTTCCTCTCCCTTCCTGACCAGGAGGCCTCATGGCTGTGATGGCCCAGGTCCTGAAGTCACGTGAGTTTGGCACTGTAACTATCAGGGCCATCAAGAGCTATTTCAGACCTGAACTGACTCTTTTCTGAGTTTCTCTTTTCAGATAATTATATTTTTGAGGCATTTTTGTTTTCTTGCTTCAAATAAACAAGGAGGACTAAACAACATGAAAAAATGAAAAAAAAAAGGAGCACATTCATTCTTACAAAAAAGAAAACTCTCCTCTTCCTCTTAACATAGTCAGAATCTTGCTTGTGGCTCCTAAACGAGGAAAATGGGATTACGGCTTTGTTGCTGCACACTACTCCATTTGTCTGGCCTTGAGCTCTGAACTTCACGCAGCAGAATGCTGCCCCACAGATCCGTTGATAGGACGGGTGTCGTAAATGCTGCCTGTGGGAACGGCATGCTTCCCGTGAAATGTGGGATGTTAAAGAGAATAATCAAGAAAAGAGGAGCCCAAAGGGTCCTGCAGGTGCTGGGGCCGGGATCTGCTTGGAGGGGCACAGCCAGAGCCCCACAGGGGATTTTTTTATGCACCCCTACAAGGGAAGACCAGCTACGGTCATCTTCCCCAGATGCCTTTGGGTCATGCCAGATGTGCCCAGCTGTAGGTGGGCCAGGCACTGCTGCATCTCCCAGAGCAGATAAGGGACATTGACCTAGTTTATGCACTCACGGACTCTCACTCTGGGGGAACCAGGGACCCTCTGGTGACCAGCTGGGAGCAATGTTCTAAGGGCAAGGGTCAGTGCTGGGAAGGAGAGCTTGGACAGAACGAAAGAACTGCTACAGAAGCTTTGAAGAAAAACACATTACTTCTGTGCTCAGTACCTGAGAAGGCCTAGCTCCCCTCCATTCCCATCTACCAGCTTCAGCATCACCATTTCTTTGTCTGTGTTGGATGAATATCTGGATGAAAAATGAAGCGGGGAAATTCCATTAGCACCAGAGCCGTGGTTGCTCAGACACCTTGCTCCACCAGTTGAGCAAGGACACAAAGAGGTTATTACACATATTACCAGAACTCAGTGAGACCCTAGAGGAACATCTAAAAATGGCTGTGAAGGCAAGGGAAGAGTTACGGTTGTTGCTGACCTCAGGCACAGCTTCTCCAGGGGATGGAGAGAGGACCTCTCTCCAAATACAAATTCATCAAGGATGGCACTTAATGCCATCTGATTGAAATGCTAACATCTACTAAAGACTTTGGTGTTTTTATTTTTCTTTTTTTTTTTAGACAAAGTCTGAGGTCACATCCTTGACCAATGCCTCACATGCTTGGAGAAGGGAACCACAACTTTCAAGCCCACTCTTGCAATTAGTTTTTGGGGATGCACACACCCAAGCACCCAAGATAACAGCACTGTTGTTCTGCCAGGGCCTTGGCTCCACATTTTTGAACATCCCACCAACAACCAGAAACACCAGCTGCAAGACAGCTGGGGGTCATGGTCCCAACTGAAGACTCCTCTTCAGGGCTCTGTTTCTCTCCTGCTTGAGGAGCTTTTACCTGCTCCGTTCAGATGCTGGATTCTCAAGATAGGAGAAAGGGCTTCGGTTGATCTGGCTGTTTTCTACAGTGCCTCTGTTTATAAAAATCCTTCCCTTCTTCATGTTCTGATGTGCTATATCAATGCTCTGAAAAGCAGGGATGCAGGGAATGTTAGTCCATGCATGGAAGGCTTATGTGAGATTATCTGGAAAAACTCTGTCTTTCCTTGTCTTCCTGTCCCCAACCCTTTGCTAGGAATTTGGGGGCTTTTTCTTTTTTATTAAGTAGTCTAAAATTCTAGAAAAGTATGATTATATTTTGAAACCATCCACTTCAAGGCTTCTAGTTTTTGATCTGATTTTGCTGGTAAGCACAAACCCAGCTCCAAGTGTGTTTTAAGACTGCAATATTCGGAGGTGCTGCCACAAACATCACAGCAGGAGCTCCCTTAGTCACAAAACGTATCTCCCCCCACCTTTTCTGCGTTTATGAGCTCTCTTGTCAACGGACTGGATGACACCAACCTTTACAATGCCGTTCACGATAGCGTTGAGGGACGGCCTGATGAGCCCTTTGCTGGTGATCCAGAAGAGGGTGTACTGGAAGTAGCCCCCAGGCCCCGAGTGCGTGTGGGTGCCACTGAGGATGACGTTGTCCTGTCGGTACAGCTCACCATACTTGCTCTTCAGTTTCTGGAGCACCTAAGAGGAAGGAGGTGGTCCTAAAAAAAACCCTTTTCACACCTAAAGGCTATGGAGATTTGTATTAGTCCTTGCAAAAAAACCAACAACTCATCTTCCTCCTCTCTCTTTGTCTGATACTCCCATAGTGGTGTCACGAGTAGGTTATAGCTGTTAACTTGGCAAGAACATTAAAATAAAAAAAAAATCTGGTAAGTGAAGACCTCTGTGGCAAACTTGCAATGAAGCCCAGACTATCCAAGGAGTCCCCAGTTCTCTGCCATCTCCCTCCCTCTTCTGTGGTGCTGGAAACTCAGTGTTACACAGGCACCAAGATAATGTATTCATGATATGAATGTATTTTTCATAATTTTTCTGGTCAAAGTCCAGCCTCATTTTCTGAGGAATCAAAAGCTCTTCTTCAGCAGAGACACCAGGTCTCTCCAAGATCATGCTACAAGGAGATCCCAAAGCAAACGACCAATGTGCTGGCCGTGCTCAATATCATTTAGCAAGGATTGCAACCATAATGCTAACACCAGTGACTACCCAAACCATGCCAATCATTCACTTCCAGCCACATACCTCCAGCCTCACTTTCTGAGACACCATTCCTATGTCAGCGCTGACAAACACTACCCGCTTGGAGTCATCAAGGTCTGCCACGATGAAGGCTCGGCTGTAGAGACGCGCGAGAAGCCCACCACCCACCTGCTCCGGGTTGGCATAACCCATCTGGAAGGGAAGAGCTCCATCAAGCCCGCGCAGTCAAAATATTGAGCGATGTATTCATTTGCATGTATTTCTCTAAGCAGGTTTGTCAGAGTGTTGGAGGACTTGTTCAACATGTGAAGACTCAGAGCTGCAACTATCTTGCCCTGTGATTGCAAGGATCGTTGAATCATACAAAGGCTTGGGTTGGAAGGGACCCTAAAGGATCATTTAGTTCCACCTCCCTGCCATGGGTGGGGATACTTTCCACTAGATCAGATTGCTGAGAGCCTCAAAGACGTTCCATCTAACGTTTGAAGATGACAACCATTTGCCAAGGTGGAGCCTCTAGACCAGAATTCCCACAAAAAAAATACTCAGAGATAACAAAAATCAGTATTTTGCCAACCCCATGTTCAATTCCCCCAACTTACCAGAGGAATTTCTGCCACAGGTCCCGTGCAGTCAGCTCGACCTACGCCCAGTAAGTAATTTGCTATTACTTTGCTGGAATCTGTAATAAGAATAAATAGTAAATTAATTGACACATAAGCAAGCAGAATTGGGGACAGAAGAGGCAACCCAGCCTTTTTAAAGAGGTTGCACGCCTAAAACTTGCTTGTGTTTCCAACGGGCTGTCAACGTGGTTGAAGTATGCTGAGGCTGTTAAGGGATCTGGGCTGGTGAAGGGTGGACCAGGCGTGAGGAACTGCAGAGGGAGCTCACAGAACAGGGTCACTGGACTGTGTAAAACGTTGTGAGGGGGAAACAAGCCTAGCTTTGCTGATTAAGCTCTCCAAGCCCACCACTACCATGCAGGAAACAGATCTGAGGGCGTTAAGAGCTGTTTTCACACACAAAAAAAATCAGCTCAGCAGCAGTGAGAACAAGGGGATGGCGTGTCAGGAGCTACCGGGAAAGGACTAGAGAAGAACATAGGGCTCATCCATATGTTGTTCTGGTGCCTCTAATGCGTCTTGTGTCCAGTGCTGGTGCCCTGGTCCTAAAAAAAAATCGCAGTAGAGCCAGCAGAAACTCAAAGAAAGGAAAAGCAGCTCCGGGCAATGACCTCCAGGCAAGCGGTGAGGACAAGGACTCCTGAAGGAGATCATGTCTCATCCCAGCCATCGTGAAGATGCAGAAGTCCTTAGGATGGACCTAAAGCTTCAAAATGTTGGACTAGATGACCCTTGAAGGTCCCTTCCAACCCAAACCATTCTATGATTCTGTTTTCTTTCCCCATGAGGTTTTATCCCTCCAGAAGATAGGCATGGCGTACATTAGATGTGAATTACAGAGCCAACTTTGGGCAGCTCCCAGCACCCACCTACCCCATGCCTGGTGATGGGGTTGGAGGTGTAAATGGGCTACGATGGGATGAAGCCCCTTGGTGCAGTGCTGGGAGCGAGGGGCTCTCGGGACCCCGCCTCCACCAGGCGGAGAGAGGGAAGGGAGGTCTGGATCCCTGCAGCCAGCCTCACCCACGGCCGGGAGGCTGTGCATCCATGCCCTGAGAGATGCTCGCGTTGGGTTTGACCACCATGCTCCTGCCACACGGGCCAGCAACACCACCGTGTTGCAGCCGTGCGAGAGGACCACGTGCAGAGAAAACTATGAAGGCTCAGCAGTGGCCCGGTGACCCTCTACCTGTATCCCTTTAATTTAAATTATTGCACTAGACACACAACAATGCAGGGCGCGATGGTGGGACTGAAATAGCTCAACTTGCCGTTGCTTTCTTTGTCCTCTTTGTCGAGAAAGTGGAGGATGAGGATCACCACGGTCGCCGCTATCATCAACACCAGGAAAATGATAAGGATCACCTCCAGGAGGGAGAAGGAGCACTTGGACCTCTTCCCACGCATGGTGAGGGCACTGTGAAAGGAGACAGACAGACAGGACAGCCCTGGTGTCGAACACGTACCACCCTCAAAGAGCTGGTGACGGCTTGTGGCCCCTGTCCCAGTGTCAGAGCAGGCAGCAGCAGTGATAAGGATGGGAAGCAGAGGTTTATTTTTTTCGATCTGCTTAAGACAGCAAAAATATATCTTCTGCAAGCAGCAATCACGCCCTGTCACAAGGCCTGATAGGACAGGGTGAGGGGCCAAATTACCGATGTCACATTTCCTAGGACACTTTGCTCATGCTTTTGAAGAAACCTTTTAAATAAAGCCCACAATCTTCCTCCAGATCCTACACTCATTAGCGGCTGAGGGAGATGCTGAAGGCAGCCTGAAGCCTCGCAGCTTTTCTGCCGCTCACGTGCTCAGAGCACAGCAGAAAACAATATTGTCGCTGTAATAAAGGGCAGTTTAGGAAACTCAGTGAGAGAAATGCACACCTCACCACATAGCCAAGAGCAGTTCTCTCCTGGCTAGAAGCAGTGGTTGTGACAGCTTTCCAAGACAAGACCCAATGTGTAGGTGCCAGCTTTCATTTGCAGGTTTGCGTTTGGTTCTTCCTCCTTGGATGGAAGTTTATTTTGGGTTAAACATTAACACGAAAAATTATTCAAAATGGCTATGGGAAAACATGTTATTTCCCCCTCTGATAAAAGCTCTGGTGACCTCTCATTTGTCCTGCTCTGGCACAGGGCTTGGTAAAGCTGGTGCCTGCAGGCTGGTCCCCGGAGGTGCTATGCCCTGGAAACAAGGAACTTGCGGAAAATAACTGCTGAAATGAGCTTTTATGGTCTTGGGAAGGTTGCAACGAGAAGCAACAGCACCAGCGAGCCAAGTGGTGGCCCAGACTTGCTGTAGGTGACCTTTCTTACCAGCTTCTTTTGCCGTGGTAAGCGACCGCAGTCGTGATCATTGCTGAATTTCACCAAGCACATTTTCTAGTGGCAGCAAATCTAATATTATGGGTTACTTTGCTCCCCTTTTTATTTTCCCAGTGTGGCATTGCAACACATCCAGATAATCATATCACACCACCAACCTTGAATACACTGTTAGTTTTCTTTTTCCAACTGATTAAACCGCCAAAGGAGAACTAAAAGAAGCAAACATTGGTCCTATGAAATCCCAGAGAAATTGCG
This sequence comes from Chlamydotis macqueenii, assembly GCF_036417535.1. NCBI lineage: Eukaryota > Metazoa > Chordata > Aves > Otidiformes > Otididae > Chlamydotis > Chlamydotis macqueenii. Next base: position 16,878,020 of record NC_141562.1, read on the forward strand.
TGCGGACTTACCTGAGATCGCTCGCGCGTTCCAGTGTGTCTAGAGGAACGTCTCCCAGCTCGAGACCTGTTTCAAGCTGAAAAATTCAGCTGGAAAATTATTGCTGCTATAGCCCTGTGAGTCAAGCACTGTGCAAGATAAGAAGAAATTAATCAATAATTTTTACCACACAAGGAGATAATGGGGTTGGGTTTTTTTCCCCAGTGCATTTATTTTAAGTTACGAATGGCACCCACCTCTCTAAAAATAACCTTTCCAGGGTTGCACCGATCAGCTCCGGTGCACGAGGGATTTGGGAACAGGGCTTTTTTCCCTCCTCTTCACTTCATCACAGCTTAACCAGCCTGCGGGATGGATGCTGCTTCCCATCTGACTGTAACTCCTAATCCTCATGGAAGATCAATCCCCAGGGTTTCCAAACTCCACTGGAAGAAGAACTTGAATACAATGTTGTATTTTAAGTGTAAAATATATTTTATTAATGTATTTTTATCTGTTAAAAATTTTATTTCTTAAAAAACAACTTTTCCCACCTCTTTTCCTTTTGAATCCCAGATAGGTTGCAACATGCATAAATTCAAGCTGCTAACACATGCTTTGTCTGAAGGGTTTTGTCATTTTGCTCTTCCCAAACATGATGGGACCCATCACATCCTTCAGAGAGCGGCTGCTTGCCCTCGCTGGCAGGGGGCATGAAACACTCCCATGAGCAATAGCTTTTTGTTTCCCCCAGCACCCAGGCGTTTCAGTGGGAATTTCGGGTTGGGACCACCACCAGCATTCTCCCACCCACTCAGCTTCCAACAGCCAAACATCTCAGGAGGTTCTGTTTTCCTTTCTTCATCCATGCACCCTACTCCAAGGGTTAATATTCCAGCTAGCACCGAGCGCGTGCAGCCTGAGTTGTCACTTCAAGGTCACGTTTGGTATTGCCTTTTGACTCAGCGATTTTTGGATCGTCCAGTGGGGAGAAGGTTTACTGATACGTTATCTCCTCACTGCAATACCAAAGGAATGCACCCGTCTCTGCCGTCGGTGGAGGAAAAAAAACATAATCCTTGGCCACCTCTGTGCTGATGAAAATACCTTGTCCGGGTTGCAAGGTTCCCCCAAATTGTGCACTGGTCTTGGAAGAACCTCATTGGACAAAATCATGAGCAGTCAATCACTCTACTGCGGGGGAAAGGTCCTGGGACAGCGGTGAGCCAGGAGGAGGCTGTGCCTTGGCTGGAAGAGTAAGATCTCTTCCTGAAGGTGGTGTGTGTGCTCGATCATCATGAAAAGTGAAGGAATGGAGTTTTAAGGAGTCGGTACAGTGATGGTGTGTCCTGCCAGTCTCACCCCATCAAATGCAGAGAACCAAGGAAAAGATCTCAGCGTGGCTCTGTAACTCCACAGCTGGGGGTGGGGGAGGAAAAGCAAGTTCAACAGCAGCTCAAAATACATTTCGGGGAATATCTTAAACATTTGTCTTTTAAAAAGACTGCTTAAGGAGGTTATGGGGACCCACGGCTCCCCTTCTGCCCCAGGTGGCACGACCACGTCCACCTGCACTGACTCAGGATTGCAGAAACAGCAACATTTTTGCTATAGAAAAGGGACTTCCTGGACTGCAAAAGACCTCAGCTGAAGTACTAAGGGCTTTGTAAATCCCTCTGAACTCCTTCTTGCCTGTGGAAATGCAATCCAGTGCCTCCAGAGAAGGTGGATTACCAAGATGGTGGCCAGGAAAGTGTTTCCTGAGCAGACAGAGGCCATCACATGGCAATGAAACAGGTGCCCCGGAGCACCTCAGAACCACTCAGGGTGGTCAATCTGCTGAGAAATAACAACAAATTGGATCAAAAGAGAAGTCCTGGAAACTTTTCCAGCACCTCTGAGAAGAAACTCTCCCTACTGGTTTCTGCCCCACATGTCCACCACATCAGACAGGTCACAGCACGACCACCATGAGGAAGGACTGTGGTCCTGCTGGAGGCACGGTGCTTACCCCAAAGCAGCCACGTTGGAGCACCTAGCCCAAAAAATACAATCTTCATGTGAAAGCTGTCCTGTCAGGGGCAGGATGCCCACGAACCTGCTCACTAACCACTGATGGTCAAGATCAGCAACTCCGCAGATTCAGGCTGGAAGGAAACCAGAGCCTGGGAAGCAAGAGCAGCCACTGTTGGAGGGGTCAGGGCGACCCTGAAATTATGCTCTGTGTTGGGGGTGGGAGAAAATGTGGGATTTGAAAATGGGCATGCATGTCAAATGCATGCTGAGCAAGGAAAATTATTTCCTCTGCGACGTCCTTGTCCGGCAACACCTGGACAGCCTGGCCCTACGCATCCCAGTTCGGGCTGGTGTCACCTCATAACACGTCAAGTTATCATCTTATAAGATGAAAGGTTTCACACAGATCATCCTTTTTCCCAAGGCCAAGAGGCTTCCAACTTCTTCCCCTTCTCATTTTGTGCCAAATGAGAGTAAAGAAAGTTGTGTTTTATTTACAATAAGAGCATTCAGGAGGCTGTGGATCTTCTCACCCAGTGGATTAAACAACATGGGTTTGGAACAACTTTGTAGGTAAACCACATAAAGAAATCTCAGAGGATAAAGTGATGCTATGTCTCCTTTCTTAAAACCATTTCATACATTTGGAAAGTTAAAAATACTTTGCTCATGTACCCTTAATTAAAAAAGAAGAACTTCTAAAGCCACTCAGGATTACAGATCCACTGAAGCAGGAGGGCAAAGCTGGGAGAAGGAAACGCAGTAAACACAGATTTGCAGTGAAGGTTGGGCTTCCAAACCATTAAGAAAGGATTCAAACCAGCTCTATATATGACCCTTTAAAAAAATAAAAAAAAAAAAAAGCAAATTTGGTTAAAAAAGTAAACCGATGAAGCATTTGCTTCCCTTTCTGCTCATTTTTTAGTTTCTCACCCCTCCAGAACAAAAGCAGAGCATTTCAGAGAACTGGCCCTTTCCTCCAGCGTCCACATTCCACTTAAACCCAGCCCGCACGGAACCGGCCTTTCCTGGTCTCTCAGAGAGCTCGCTTGGTGCGAGGCCTCAAAGCTGGAAGGACGTAAAATTAAGCTCTTCCCTTAAATGCACAGGAGACCACAGTCTTCTCCATGAACCTTCTGAAGCTGAATCCCTCCATCCTGGTCTTCCGATGATGACATGCAGGAAAGACAACGGGGTAAATCACCACAGACAGAGGGAAGGTACACGTGGGACATCATCGAGAACTTCCACCTACCCTTGACCTTATAGATGCTCTTCCCTTGGAAAACTCAAATTTAAGCAAATCATAGACGAGACTAAACAAACAGAGTACTTATTCATCTGTCCTGTCTCTTTGCTTTCCTTCATTTTCCCTCAATCCTCGTTTTAACCCTGAGTTCATCCTAACACCGGCTTTCCCACAGACAGCAGAGGGGAAGGACGTAACGCTCCATCAGCATTGCCAGTTCTGCTCAAGGGAAACAGCCCAAAATCTGCGTGTTTTTCTCTTCCTCCCCTCTCATTTTCACGCTCCTTCGCGTGGTCCCACAGCACGGTTGGTCCCAGCGTTAATCCCTGCTCTTTCCAAGCAGAGGCTCAGAGTGGCTTCACCTGAATTCAGCACACAGTAGATGTTTGTCCAAAGCCACAATGCTCCTCACGACCGTTTTCAGCCACCCTACGGAGAGGTGTGAGGTTTCCAGGGGCCAGCCAGCAGCGCAGGGTGCAATCGCAACAGGAGGCAATTTGTCCCCACTAGGAACAGGGCCGCGCTCGCCACATCCTACCCAAGCAAACAAGCAGAAAAAAATTCATGTTTAAAATAGTCAATAAAAGTCACGCTTTAAACAGTGAGGATTAAAGGAACGGCTGCCTTCGCCAAGGCAGGAGAACAAACCCCGTCTCTGCTTTTCTAATGTGGCACGTTGCCATCAGCAACCCCACCATCCCATTTCTCCATGCCCAACTGAGTTTTGGTTCACAGAACGTAGACATCTCAGCACGGATGGCCCAAAGCCAAAGCACATGCTCGTTTTCTACCAGGAACTGAGACCTCCATGTCCAAGGTGAAGCACCCACTGCTTTGTGCTTCCAAAACACCTCACACATCTCTATCTCCGGGGCAAGGTGGGGGGGTTCTTGAACGTCTTCAAAAGGCCTTCCTGGAGATTCACACCAATTCTGCTGCCTTTCTGTTAATTATGCTCATTAAAAAAGAGGTCCAGGAGAGACCCACCAGCTGACAGAACTCACTGCGTGCACGGAGCTGGAAAGCGGAGAGCTTGCTGCGTAATCTGGCTGAATCTTCGTTTGCATCTGCCAGGGAGTATCGAAAGGGTGGGTGGGTAACGAAGAGACTGACATTTCCTTTTTCAAAACAAAAAAGAAAAAAAAAAGGCATTGTGTTGCCCAGGCTTTTCTTTATTACACTGGAACATTTTGTGCCACCACCTACGAAACCCGAGATTTTGGCTGGATTTCTGCAGCACTGAAACCAACTGAGCCAACCCTGCATTTTTTTGGAGGGCAAATCTTGGTTTTTTTCCTGAGAAGCCGGTGCAAATATGCTGTAGCAGCCAGCAGCTCTCCGGCGAGGTCAGGCACATTGCAGGCCGCATCACTTGGAGGATGGGAGCCTTGGTTCAAACCACGGCCAGTTCCTGAGGAGAAAATTGAAGCAACCATCATCTCAATACGTTGCTTGCATGGACCCAAGACGTTCACCAAACCTGGGATCCTGGATGCGAGGAGGGGAAAGCAATTATGAGGGCTCTTCGATAATGTTGTTTGTTTAATAAAGAATGGCCAAAGTCCTTTCTGCACGGACGCAGGAGGATCCTGATGGCAGAAGATAACGTTTCCACACAGTGCTGTCAGCAAAAAGCTGCTCAGGCTTTGGCAAGGACACACTGTGGGGGGTGACCCAGGCGGCACCACGTAGATTTTCTTCCCCACCTTTCCTGGTCAAAACGCTCACACACTGGCTCCAAGCAGCAGCAGGTGGCTCCGTTGGGTGAAGGGTTCAAGTCATGGACATGATGGCCATGCTCGAGTACAGCCCCATGACCAGGCTGTAACGCAGACTGACCCAGAAGTTCCTCATTTTCTAGTTGGGTGCCCAACACCTGAGACACGCAGTGGTTTCCATCTGGAGCATCTTCTGCCTCCAGTGGTCAAGGAAGCAACTCAGGTGTTTCACCAAGATCTGAGCTGGGCTCAAAGCTCCTCCAGTATTCCTTTGGAAAACTTGAGCATGGTGGACAGGTTGCCAGGCCAGGTGGGCATTAGTGCAGCCACCTTCAATCACTGTGTGACACCTCTGGTTCTTCTGGTAAAGTCAAATCTGCCACCGCTGAGCTGGGAGAGCTCGTGCCGTTGGGTTCACAGGGGCTTTGGCTGTGGAGGTGCCTCTTGCCTGCTCGCAGGAGCTGCCTGAGCTTAGGATGAGCGATGCAAGGAAATGTGGCTAAAGGCAGCCTAAACGCAATGCTGGAGCTCAGGACCCCTTTCTGTGGGTACAGGCAAAACCTAAAACTTCAGCAGGGAAGCAGAAGGAGGACAAAAGTGATGCAAAAGGGACAGAAAAGCAGAAGAGGAGGCCCTTAGAGCGCTGCGCAAGAAAAACCCGCTGCAGTCCCAGCACTGGGCTACCCAGCGTCCCTCGAGAGCCTCAAGCACCCATCCTTGTGGGTGGTTGAGGGGGTTGTAGCCTTCACCCTCACAACAGCTGGTTATGGGGGTGAAGGTATTTTCCAGGATGGACACCAACATCTCTGCAGGACATGTGCCAAACACGCCTTCCCCGTCTCACACGTAACGTTACTGCATCCAAAACTGAAGCATCCCCCGGCCTGGCTGAGGCTTCCTGCGAGCTGAAACGCAGAACGATGTCAGGAAGAGGTCGCGTGACGAGGCACGGGTGGGTCACCCTCCGAAAAAAGGCCACATTTTCATTTCCCTGAACTGCAGCACAAACTGAAAGACAAGGAGGGCACTGGAGCAAGCATCAAAATCTCTGCCAAAAACTTAATTGTGAATTTAATAAAAAAAAAAATAAGTAATCTGGCTGGCAGATGAAATGGGAAGGTACATTTGAATGAATCTGTCAAAAAGCAAGCAGCATGTGGAAGGACACGCATTGCAAGGGAAGTTGAAGGGCTAAAAAATAATAAAGTAGAACATCCTTCACTGCTGGGAGGTGCCGAGCTGCATCTTCTGGCCAAGGGGGAGACATCAGTGCAGAGAAACACAACGTCCTCAGTTCCTTGCCTCTCTGTTTTCTTTTAAGCCTATAAAATATTAAGAAAAAAAAAAATTACCTTGGAGGAAGAGCTGAGGGTCACTCACCTGGCAGAGGGCTGCCTGAGCCCAGACCACCCTGCGGGGCAGCTTAGGCTCATGACGCCTGGCCTGCTCTGCCTGCAAGAAGCTGAGATGAACCAAAATCAACCGCCAAAAAAGGGCTGCTTAAAAAATTTGCCTGGCAGAGCATCTTTCTTCCAGAGAAAATGGAAATCAGTGGTGATGAGAACACTATGCTGTGATAGGCGTGTGTCAGCGCTGAAGCCAGAGCAGAAGTGATTCTGAGTTGAGTCAGGGAGCATGTTGGCCAAAAGTCACCCGGAACTTCATCAATAGGTCCAAAGGAGAGACCTTCCGGCCCTGCAGCTGCTTTGTAAAGCCTGGGGAGGGACAAAAGTGGGCAAAAGTGGAACTTGGATGAATGGCTTTGATCCTTCCAGGGGGTGACGGTACCCTGCGGGGTACCCTCCTGTTGTCCCCGTTGCGTTAGAGGGGATGGGACCAACTCCAAAGCAGCCGGACCCCCCGTCACTGCTGGCAGGATCGGCCTCGTCATCGGAGAGGGGTGATCAAGGGAGACACCCTTGTTTTGACTGAGGTCTTTTGAGAGCAAAATCAGCCAAGAGATTTCCAAGTCTAAGCTGGCAGCACTTCCAGTGCTTCGGAGCGTAGGAGACACCAGGAGAAACCCTACAGCTTTGAGTTCAGCCTGTCGTCTCCTGGCTGAAGCATGTTCCCCCGAGCTCAGCCTTTCCCCCTTCACCAACCTGCAACAGGATCACACAGTGTCGCGACACACGTGGAAGCACTTGTTGGAAAAACACACACTGGTGACAACATCATCTTCATTTCCAACCAAAGTGGTATTTACTGGAGCCGTTCCTGGGCCCTGGATGGGTGTTTTGCTCAAACGGGCACGGCACTTACCTGGGACGCGGGAGAGCAGGGGGAAGCATCGATCTGAGGAACAGCCAAGCAGCACGTGCAGAGCAGAAGAGCTCTGGTACAAGACTGGGAAACTCTTCTTTACCCCCCAGGCCTGGAGATGGAAAAACGACAACGCAGAATTGGGCAGGCCCTTCCCAACCTGACTCCCACAGGCTTTTTCTGGGCAAAAATTGGGCAGAAAATTAACAAAGTGCCCACATACTGACCATCTGCCAGCAACTGCCAGGGCCAGAGATGCTGCATCTCCCATCAGGTTGGGGGATTCCTGCCTGCGCCCAAACCTTGCTAGAGCTGCGCTTACTTAAACAAGGCTGCAGAACAGATGTGCAGATGGCGTTGTGCCCAAATTGTGGTGCCCACCACCATTCCGTGCCAAGCCTACAGCGCACGCAGACAACCGGTGGTAGAAGTGACCCCTGCATTAGGAGGGTGTGCCAGTGCTGGAAAATCAACACTCATTTCCTACAAGGAAGATGCATATTCCTGCCGGGTTATGGAGGAGATGCCCATCACCAGAAGGACAAGTCAAATGGGCACTGAGCTTGATGGGGGTTAATTGCTCCTCAGAGTACAGAAAAGCAAAGGGATTGTTGCCCCTGTCTGGCCTGTGCTCCTCAGAAATCTCCTGCCCCTCTAAAGGGTCTTCTCCCGACCTGCAAGGACTAAGAGCTAAAGCAAGATGGATCTCAGCAACACAGGCACTCATCAAAGTCCACCCCCCAGGAAAGATCCTGGTTTCTGTTTCTCCAGGACTCCAGCAAGTGCTGGGTTCTCCTCCATCTCCAGCTGTCCTTTTCCAGCCTTTTCCGGTGGAGATCCCTCCTTCACATCCCAGCCTCCAGGGACCTGCACTGGACAACACTCCACACACAAACCAGGTGGTTCTGCCCTCCTACAGCCGCCCCAGAACTCAACAGCTCGGTGTTCAACCGCAAGTCAAGAGAAGATGGTTTTACCAGCACGATGTGGAAAGGGTCGTTAGCTCCGTCTGGTTCAACCAAGGCAGGACACGGGAATTAATCTTTCCCTGACTTCCTTGCTCCGCACTGGCACAAGTTTGCTGCACTCACCTCTGATGGGCATCGGTGGTAAAGGTCCACATGCGCCCAAGCCGCATCAGCTTCACTGCCCGAGGTAGACGCACACAACGCACCCCCGTGACAGGGCGAGGGGATGATGTACCACTTGTTTCTGCCTCTAATTGGGAACAGGAGCGCCCCTGTGAGGATCTCACCCCAGAAATACAAAGCTCAACATCTCCACGAGAGCACCGTCACCCCTTGGCTACGCTCCTCCGGAAAGCGATGGCAGAATCACTGCAGGTGTACCGTACCCGAGCGGTTTGGGGGAAAATGCAGCTGAAGCGCTCAACGGTGGGAAATCTGAGATCCCCAATCGTTAGCGTAAGGCTAAACAACGAGCACTGCACTCCACACACCGATCCCCGCAGCGTTAGCGCCATCACAAGCCATCACCTGTCTTAAAAAGCTGGTGGACGAGAACAAGGCAGCACAAGCGCCACAGTCTGGAGTCAACGCCGATGCACAAGTTTTGTCCCTCATCGACTCCCTGGGTCCCCCGCACCTGGAGCGACGCCGCGGTGCTGAGCTCCACGTCCCTGCTAGCCCAGGGTTATTTCTCAAGTGTTGCCTTACACTTGCCCCAGCGCAGCTCTGCTGTGAAGGAACGCGAGGCCGCGTTTAGGAGGAGCGGTGCAGTAAGCCAGACACCACACCGCGGGGTTCAGCAGGTTCCGTTTAATGTCACGTGCACGTATCCATACATTTCCTTACGGCAATGGTTTTGATGTGCGTGATGCCAGGCCTTGAAAAATCTACTCCTTCATTTACGTCTGGGAGAGTGAATTCTCTCAAGCAATCATCTCAGGGTGGGTTTACCTATTTTTTTTTTTTTTTTAAATCGACTTTCAACCACACAGTTGCAAAGATAATACAATGAATTGAAGACAAAGCATGCAGCCAATCCCTAAAATTCACAAAGAGCTCTGCCAACGCTGCTGCAAAGGGTTTCGCCAAGAAGCATGACGAGACCCCCTCCCTCCCAGGGAGAAGAAGCGGTACGAAACGGGTTGGCCTTGTTCAGCATCCCAAGCAGCAGCGAGGCACAGCGGCAGCAGCACCCCATCAGTCTTTCAGGAACGTCTTTAGCCACGGCTGTGACACGGGGCAGAGAAGTAGCGATAACCCATCCTCAAAAAAAAAAAATAGAAAATAAGAAGTGACACTTCCACCACCACGTACTCACTGAAATTTTCTTTTTTTGGGGGTCATTAAGCGACAGGACCAACAGACCCTGAGGTCACGGATGCTGACCCTGCACCGCGCTCCAGCCCAGCAGTGTTGGGGTAGATTTTTCAAGCCCTGGTGATGGCTCCCAGGAAGGCTTCCCCCTCCGCTCCCGGCTCCCGCGCGACACAATCTATTGCATAGCGGTGATTCCAGATAAGGCACCGATCCGCCCGCCACGAATGGCATTCAAAAAGCAATGCAGTTTCCACACAGTCCAAATTTGACAGCCTACAGTGCAAGAACACAAAACCAAAGGGCAGGGTTTGGAAGAATCAACCCAGCTTTAAAATTCAACTTAACGTTAAAAAGATAAAGGAAACTACATTTTTCAAAAGCCGTTTTATTTTCCTTCACCATTGTTGTTTTACAATACAAATATCACCTTGTGAATACACAAAACCCTACAGAAGATAACTCTGCTTCACGTAAAATACAGAATGGATATATATATATATATTTATATATATATTTTCTCTTCTTCTTTCTTTAAAAAAAAAACAAACAAACTGTTTTGCTCTGCACATTGGCAAGTTTAGGATAGAATACTTCCCCAGACATACAGTATGTATGGTAGGAGTGAAACTTAGAGTTCCATGCAGTTTCTGCACAAATATTTTAAAGAAATAGAATATCTTTGTTGTCTTCCAACAACACTTCGCTAGGGGATGGAGAAACCGTGCGTGGTTCACTCAGTGATCATTTGTAAAATTCTTAAAAAACGGGAATTCATGGCTGTTTCTCTGGTTTAAAACACAGCTACCAAGTAGACAAGAAAGCGATGCTTTTCAGTTTGCCCCGCCCGCAATGTGTGAGCAGGATCGGACCCTTTTATTTGGTTTTATTTTTTCCCCCTACACATGGCAATTTCAACATTATAAGCAAATTTCCAGTTTAATTTAGCTATAAATGCAAAAATTAGTAATTATACAGTATATATAATTCTGCTTCCATGGAATACTTTATTTTAAATAAAAACATTTAAGACTGCCTACTGACCGTACAATCAAGACGAGAAAGGCACTAGAAACATAGACAAATCTCTCTCTCCCAAGAAGCCTTTTCCTTAAATTTTAACTCTCTATTCTCTGACAAGTAAAAATCTTTTTAAATTTCATTTTCATACACATTTTGAAAAATAAAGTTAGGAAATACTTAGAAAATCACTTTACAACTTTTTTTTCTTTTTTTTTCCTTTTTTTTTTTTTTTTTTTTGCACTTTTTGACACAGTCACTGCAGATTCTACAAAACCAAGATTACCAAACCTTCCTGTGTCTATCATCTTATTCGTAGAGCGGTGCAACAGGTAGAAAGATTTCTCGATTTTACCCGAGGCAGGTATTTAGAAACCTTCATATAGTCATTTGCTAGAAAATGGCTTACAGCCCAATCTTTGGGGCAAGAGCTATGAAAAGTATGTTTTCCCAAGAAAATAATATGCTTTATTCCCAGACGTGACTGGAAAGACCAGAACTTATGATATAAAAGCTTTCGTTTATGCCGTCGCATCGTATACAAAGGAACACGGTGATGGGGAAATGTAAATCCCAAATCTACCAACAAGAAATGTATAACAGTGCATGATAAGTTAAATTTTCTTTATTGTTGTCCAACGCAGATCCTTTGGAGAGAAAAAAAGATCACAGTGCTTACCAGGTAACTGAATAGGTTAAGTCAAGGGAACTGTTAAAAGAAAGGGTTAGGGAGGGGTTGATTTTTATTTTTTTGTTATGGCATCTTCTCGCACAGAGTTCTTAGCACTTGGGACGGGTCCTCTCCCCCCCGTTTTGTCCGTGGACACGCTGTTATGTGTCGTTCGGCAGGCGGCTGTACTTCACCTGCCTGCCCCGGTGCAGTGCCGGCCAGGGGAAGGGCCAGTGGTAGGAGCGAGGTACGATTCCTTGGACATTCTTTTCAAAGTACTGGAAGGGCTTGTACCACCAGACCCTTGCAAGGAGGTTCGTTTGGGAAGCTTCTTTTAGCACCTGCACAAAGACAATCAGAAAAAAAGAGAATTTCGAAAGAGCACGTCACTGACTCGCACGACTTCAGTGCATGTCGCGTGCTACCCTTCATCGGCGACGCCTTGCTTACAGCTGCTGGCAAAAATCTCTTGGTATCAAGAAAGACCTCCCAAACCGATCTGCATGGACAAAGATCAAGAGGAGCCCAGCTACTTTTCTGTAGCCGCCCAGCGCACACCAACTCTTGCTCTCAATCAAGACGCACCTTCGTTTCCAAGATCTAAACTGTTCAACGATCCCACAGGAAAAATGAATGGCCACAAAGATCAGTCTCTCCTCTTTTGGGAATGAAGAAAACCCACCCCAAAGCACAGCTGCTTCCACAAGTACCTCTGAAATTACACCTAGCTGAAGAATTGCTCTGGAGCCTGGCTGTGCACCTACAGAGCGATGAGCAAGGCATGCCTCAACCCATCTGGAGGATGCAACGAGCCCTGCCCTGCCCTCCAAATGCTCCCAAACCGCCCCCACCCACCCTCCTTTTGCTTCTCCTAACCACGAGCAAGCCACAGGTGAGACACAAGGAGTGGGCAGGCACCCAAGGAGTCATCCAACTACCCTGGCTGAAGGTATCAGCCCACGGAAAGCACAAGCACCGGGCTCGTACGCTAAGCTTCCTCTCCGTGTCATAAACTCATGCGTGCAATAAATCCACTTTAGCCCTCATGGCTTTTGCTTTTCATTTTAAGGTCAGACACAAGGCACAGCCCTCCGCACGTGGAGCGGCACCAGGAAGGAGAGACCAGCACACAAATGCGTGCCCAGGTACAGATCTGGAGATCGGTACTTCCCAACATCTCAGCGGCTTCGGGAAGCAACGTTGAGCCATCTTCTGAGTCACATCAGGCAGCAAAGCCAGTACCTTTCCACACAGTGAGGCAAAAGGCTTTTCTGAAGCAAGTCCTCCTCAGCACTCAAGACAATCCTAACTTCAGTAGCTTCCAGCTACCCAGCGCCATCATTTTGATAGAGCCCAGGAGCACAGGCAAAGCGTGGAAGTCAGTCTGGTGCCATACGACAACCGTTATGAGGTCTGAGCACAGATTTCTATCGAACACAGGGATCTCTTACTGATCTAGTTCACTGGCAGGACAGCAAGAACGATGAGAATGACATGAGACCTCATCTATACTTCTTCATTCAACCTTTGAATTATTTATCGCTGGTCTCTGAGTACTACAAACGATGCTTTGCTCTCTCCCATCAAGTGCCATGTCTCCTCCTAAGCAGCTCTTCATTCTCAGTGTTTCCCTTATCACCTTATTTTTCACACCTTCTTGGACACGGGCCTTGGGACAGGAGCAGCCTGCTCTCTTTCTTTTCCAAAAGAAAAACATCTCCCAAGGCAAAAAAAACCCCACCACATCTAAATGGTTTGCTCTGCTATCACAAAACTGGCCAACCGGCCCAAATTCAGGATTTCAAAAACAGAGGTTACACAGCAGAAGCAGAGCAGCCTGCCTGCCTGTGAGTAGACCTTCAGATATTTTTGTGGTCAAGACAAGATGAACCCAACCGATGATGCCTCTTTCTTTCCTGCAAACCCAAAGTGAGCAGGGAAGAGAGGGATGCTCCACAAGACACGAGTGAGTCCACTTCCACTCCTGCCAAAAGGCTCAAGGCAAAGCACGGATATTCGCCTACCACCACCCCACGGCAAGCCCAACGACCAGGAGAAACTCACTTGCTGGTTGGCCATTGTGTGATACCACCAGAAAAGTCTTGTAGTGATGTAGTAAGCCACCACCACGTCCACAGTGTAGTGGTCATGAGCAAGGAGGATGCAGAACATCCCAACCATGCTGAGCGCCCAGCAAAGCCAGTGATACCACCAGAGTCGCCGCGGGGAATCTGGAATGAAGCACAAGCAGTGATTATTTCAAAGCAGAATCTCATCAGTGCCCAAGACTCTCGCTGCAATTAGCAGAGGACGCGGGTGCAATCCTAGGGGGGTAGTGCGATGCCTGCACTAAGACTGAGAGCAGGAACGCTGAGATCACAAAATAGGTATCGTTCTCGTAAGGCGTAACTTAAAATTGTACTCGGGGGTAACCAGATCCTTGGAAAATAGAAAGGTTATGGAATCTGTGAGAAACGGGGCCAATGTATAACGATATCATACCCGGGTCAGTAAAGCTAGTTGATTTGTATTTCAATATTTCATTCTACATAGGTGGCAATCCATCCCTTTTGCCTTTCACAAAGGATAAACGCGTACACCAAGGCCTGATTCCCGGAAAACGGGCAACTTTGCATTTAGCATGGCATTCATCTCTCTCTAGACTGGGAAACACTAAAATACCATTCACCAAGCAGGGTGCAGTGAAGGTTTCAATTATGTTCTAAACAATCTTTCAAAATAAAATGCTTAATTCAGACATCTCCATGCTAAAGTGTTTTATTTTGTCTCCAAAATTTTCTCTCAGTGAGTCTTTGAAGTTCTATTCTTTTTATTCAATTGAAAAAGCATGCGTTTCTACTTTAATTGTATTTACGAATCGGCACAGCAATAATTCTTCAATGAGCAAGGAATTATGCAACAGAAAATTCCCCAGGGTTTAAGGAACTCACACTCTTTGATAAATAAGTAGGTAAGGGTTAAGATGACTGTGTGACCGCTGTACAGGTAGTCGCCGCACATGTTGTGGGATCCCGTAATGGACAACCCTCCACCAGCAATCAGCTTCATTATCCTTCGCAGGTGAGATTCCCAGTCTCCAAAAAGCTGCGGAAAGAGTAAAATGGAAAAGCACAGTAAAACATCAGCGCTGATCTTTCAGAGTTTAAAGCAACGGTCTTGGCCAGCAGCTCCGCCTTTCAGTTATTCTATTTTGGCTTTGGCACACAAGATCCACGGCCTTCTCCAAAAGCTAGCAGCACATTTCTAGAGGGGAAGAACACTGGAAATGAGACAAATTTATTTTTTATTGATGCTTTGCATCTATTATAGCTAGTATTTGAGCGAGCACAGCCCATATGCAACTCCATCCACCTGTCTAAAATATTACTTTATTTGAATTATTCAATGTATCAAGGAAATTATCGCAATTTCCCTAAAAGACAATATCCAAAAGACTATTCTTTTTTCCTATGCTCACAATATAGATTGAAAAGGCAATTCTGTTCACACAGATATTTGTGTATGTACGTATGTGTGTAAAAACCCGTTACACCAGGTCACCTCCTGTCGCAACGAAGAACACGGCACCTTTTCAGTACAGTATCAACACAAAAACCTGCTCCAGAAGTTGTTAAACCCCTGTCAGAGTGCCACACTTGTGGTAAAACGGGTAGGTGAGCCAAAAATGGTTTTCTGTGTTATTGATAAGTACTTACTGCTGCTAACATGTAAAGGCACAACCTGTCTCCGAGGTCTTGCTGGCAGCCTTTGCCAATGTTCGTGGCTGTGCAGGAAAATGATTTTTAGAGGGAATCCGCAAGCAGAGCTAATGGGTTCAGATCTCTTTTTATTCATTATATTTCTGCACTGGGATGTAAAATGGGCACACACATACATGAACCTCACGTACATACAGTGATACTCAGAATAACGACTCTTGGAAAAGCTATGACTTCCGTAACACAGTCTCAAAAATCCAGCTTCACCAATAAAAAGGAATTAAAAATATTTCCAGCTATAGCTAGGATTTTGTCATGTTCCCTAAACATCTGGTTTTCCTTCTGTTCAAGAGCCAACACACTCTAAAATAAATCAAGCTGAATTTAATTCATCTCCTTTGTAAGAACACAGGGCCTATAGACAATCCACCAGAAAACAAGAGGAACAGCCCAAGCTGGACGTCCAGCTCCGAAACTCAGACCCAAGGCACAGACGACAAAAAACACGTGGTGTGGGACAAGCACAACCAAACCCACCGAGCGCCTCCAGGACCCAACAGGAAGCAGGAACCATCGGAGTCAAAGGAGCAAGACTAACGGATCAGCGCGGGCGACTGACTACGCGTCTGCTGCGTCCTTACCTCATTTAATTAAGTTTTAAAATCCATGGTAACCATCTAACAGTCTGAAGGAAACACAGATCCCCCCTAGCTGGTCATCACAGGCATGTTTCGCCTTTATTTTAAAGCTCAATCTTGCTTTACGAAGAGGAAATTATTAATTTCTGACAGATTTAAAGAGGGTCTTTGCAGCAATTAGGCGTTTCCTGCTAACAGTTCCTTACAGAACATTAAAACGCTCCCCAAAGCCCACTCTTCACAATCATACAGAACCCAATAAGGCGTTGAGAGGTTGTTCTTTTCCCACCAGTACACTTAGAGCTTACTTCAGCTATGATCTCTACTCTTACCAGGGCAATAGAGGAGCACAGCATAAGCCTGGCTTTGAGTAATGAGATGGACTTGCCAACGCCGTAAATTTCCCAAACTGGCAGATTTACTCACTTCAGCCCACAAATACCTGTGTTCTTTCTGTTTTAATTTCATAACGGCTGACTGACCAAGCACAATGTTGACTCCTCTCCCGCTCCCTTCTCTTTACAAAAGGCCTCGGTCCCTCCAAAGGCCGCACGCGGCTTGGCAAACGCTCCAACTTGTCAAACAAGCGGCGTAGTGCAGTTGTTGGGTTTATTTCCCCAAGGAACCCCAGCATTTCAGCTTCGTTCGCGCCACAAGTTTGTACGTACCAGCGACCCCCACCAAAACAGCAACAGCACCGCGTATCGAGTCGAACTTGGGATTCTACTACCGCGCTTAGGCCAACACTAGTGTGGTATGAGATGGACGCAACGCCACCACCCACACCCTGAGCGCACGAATCACCCTTCCAGGCTGACTGCAAGGACCTCACCTAAGCTCCTCTGTCTCAGAGGCTCGGTTTCAGCCACGGCTTTCGCGAGCCCGTTTCGTTCCTCAGCACAACAAGCAGGAGTGAGTGCCAAATCTGGGAGGAGGTGGCAAGTCCTTGCCCCAGCCCAATTGCAAAAATTACGCAGGGACAAACAGTTGCAAAGGCTTCACCAGCCTTAAAAAAGTCTCTTTGGGCCATTTCCAATGCAACTCACGCTCAGATTTGGCACGCTGAAGTGTTTAGAAACAAATGAGTCACACGCGGCACCTCTCCATAGGCTACACACCTTTGACGGCTTCGGTGGATACAGAAAAAATGCTGATCGTGCAAATTTATTGGAAATGCCACAGAAATTGCGCAGCTTAGCATTTCATAAAGGGGGAGAACACCCGCACCACCCCAAAGCAACCTCAACATCTTTAGAGAGAGGGAATGCAGGCCTGGAGAAGAGGAGGCTCCGGGGAGACCTCAGAGCAGCCTCCCAGTGCCCAAAGGGGGCTGCAGGAAAGATGGGGAGAGACTCTTCAGCAGGGCCTGGTGTGACAGGATGAGGGGTGATGGCTTCAAAATAGAGGGAGGTAGATTCAGACTGGATATCAGGAAAAAATTTTTTACCCTGAGGGTGGTGGAGCACTGTCCCAGGTTGCCCAGAGAGGTGGTGGATGCCCCATCCCTGGAAACATTCCAGGCCAGGTTGGCCGGGGCTGTGAGCACCCTGATCCGGTTGGAGATGTCCCTGCTCCTGGCAGGGGGGTTGGACTGGGTGGCCTTTGAAGGTCCCTTCCCACCCAAACCTTTCTGGGATTCTATGATGTCCCCATCGTGCCAAACTGGTATGTTCTAATTAATAACAATGATTGAGAAAGTGTTGCTCACCACTTTGGTAACAGCAGGACAAGGGAGGACAAGGGAGGACATGGAGGTTAAAACAGGGAAGCCAGAAGAAGTTTACCTTTGGAGAGCACTTGAAATGCATGCCAGGTACTGGGAGCGTGGTCACGTACATAGTAATACACCGATACAGGTAGAGTGTGCCAACTATACAGAAAAATCTTCTGCTAATTATAGACCTAGAAGGAAAAAAGAGGAACAATAATGTAAGCAGAATATGCAATGGCAAATAAAATAAACTGCCAACTGTCCTCTTCTTGATGCTCCTAAGTATCAGCTTACACCTGAGAATACTGAATTACTTCACAAATATTCCCACACTTTACAGGTCAGAAACGCAAGAGCAACTCAACTCCCACCATCCATGAAGGCGACTGCAGGAAATTTACGGAGTAGAAAACAAAAGCCTGTGCAGACTTAGAGTTGAAGACCTGAAAAGGGGACTTCATGCCCCACACCCCTCCACTAGCTACGAGTGGTCACTCATTTTCTGTTTGAGGCGGGGGAGAAAGTTCCAATATTCCCATTGTAAGATGAAAAAGTGCGAGTTTATTTGGGGAATACAGGGGTTACAGCGCAAGCTGTAAGTTCTGGCATTCATTTGGTGCTATTCTGAAGCTTTCATTTTTAAAAAAAAATAATATTTCTACCAAGCTGAGCTCTTTCAAAGCTCAAAATTCTCCATCTTTTTTTTTTTTTTTATTTTTAATAGGTTTTGGCAGACTTATCAAACTGTAGCGCTCGGAGGAGTATGTCTGTGCAGTGCCAGATCAACAACAACATCAATGTCTTAATTGATCAGAAAAGCTTCACCTATTACAGCGTAAACGCATTTTACTCTCCAGTGCTCACTGCCACTGAAACACAGCCTTTCAGATTTTTTTCTCCCCCCTCCTGGTGTAAATATGGTCAAAACTGGGAGTTCAAAATTACGCTTTATTAATGTAGCTCCATGGACTGAAATTTAAGAGTCGAAGGCACGGTGCCAGTGGGGCAGTGGTTTTCCGCTGCGTTCCATCTGGGGAATTTTTCTCTCGGAAGCACGATCCGACAAAGATCTCACGCTTGTGCCTGGCTTTTATACCCAGACATGAGCTCGCTTTCCTTTATAACCCAGTAAAACAAATGGAGGGGCTGGGGATTGAAGACTGAGCAGCACTGTATTTCACGAGACCGAAGAAACGGCAGTGTTTTATCAAGCACTGAACTTTTTTTTTAATTAAAATTACCCGTGAACCTGCTTGGTTTAGCTGGATTTAGCGTATTTGAGCTTAGGGAAGCCTGCGTCAAAGTGCTCTGTGCTGTAATGCAGTAAAAAAAAAAAAAAAAAAAAAAAAAGTAAAAAGCCTCATATTTTCCCTTCTCAAAAGGATTTGTGGGTGCATGTGATCACAAGCCAGCTAGCAAGCACACCCTCTAACCTCGTTACTGGCCAAAATGATTTTTATTACAACCACCCAGACCTCACCTAACTGGGGTAGCGAGCTGCTTTTTCAGCCCCATGAGCCTGCAGGCTGATTCTGACATCAAGCATGGAAAAAACCAATCATTGTGCTTCTCCAAAAACATCTGGGAACGCTTCCCAGAGAAGTTAGCTCTGCCTCGGCAGCTGGCCTGGACTCCTCGAGCTCCCCACGGGAAAAGGCTGTGGCATCCCAGACTCCCCAGCTTTCACTCCAAGTCTGCACCAAGCAGGCAGGACAAAGCCAGCCAGGAATTCCCATCTCTACCTGAAGGTAAAATTAATTTTCAGGCAAGAAGTGGTAGCAAAACCAAGGGAAACCCAGCGCTGTGGTTAGCTGGACAGACACACCCAACACCCTCTTCCATTCTGACCCCAACTTGTCCAACAAAGAAGACACACAGGTCCAACACAACATCGCCACGCAATCCCGGGGCGAAACAAGGAAGAGCTGAGCGATCAGTGCAATGAATGACACATCTCCATCGTCCCTCCGCGCCCGGGAGAACAGCAGGCTCGGCTCGGATGAAATCAGGTTACTGGCAAATAATGGATCTGGTAGAATAAGCAAGAGGAATTTCACTGCTTGGCAAAGAAAAGTGTTTCAAAATATCCGAAACTAAGCTGCCTCCCTCGGTCAAAGGTTCAGCCCAGGCACTGCCTGCAATTCAGCTCCTGCGTAACAACGCTGCTGGTTCACCGGTGACCCTGAGCTTCCACTTGGAGACATCCGTGAACAGTATGTCTGTCACCCGAGTAGGCGAGGACCCAGGTCTCATCCTGCCCAGCAACCACCTGGCTTCAAGCCTTATCTGCAGCTCTGAACGGGAGTGTGGCAACGGCCATCCCTGACACCATCACAGCTCAGAGATGTGAGGAAGGTCTAGCGAGCTTAATTCCCTCTCTTTATGCTTGAATTAAGTTTCCAAGGGAGGTGACAACCCATGCCACAAAAGCAATTCACCTCTTTTCATAGCACTGAGTGGTCCACCATCCAAAGCCATGAGAACCATGTCCTCCAGACACAGCCATCTCACTGGGCTCCTGTTCCCCATGAGCACCTCTCCTGTTTTTCCCTTTCTGCTGCTTACCAACAGCTTGAGCCTCCTGGACTTTGACACCTCTGCTCATGGACAGAGGTCTCCAAAGCATTACGTGACCAGTACACACACTGACCAGTGGTTACCAGCTATGCCAGGGCTGATACTGGGAACAGAAAGCCTGACATCTTCCCCTAACACCAGAAAGGGCCCTTCTAAAGCAAATGGGGACAGGGGAGGGTGGGACAGAGCGGAATCTTCACGTCTATCAACGATACCATAGGTTGTCATCAGGTCAACCTACACCTCACCACTTTGAAATCTCCAAAGACCTCATGGATTCTGCTGTTCTTAACCCAAAAGACCCCACTCAGGTCCATCACTGGGTGTTTGATCCCTCGTGTTGCCCTATTAACCTGACACCCCCTTCCTGAGAGCCACCCGAAAGCAGCACAAAAGATGAATGAACCACCATCTCAGTCCCGTGGGTTACTCAAACATTTGTCATGTTCCTACGGAAATCCGCAGCTGCGTCACACACCGGGTGTCCTGCCCCAGCTTAGCAATTGTCTCCTTTCAAGCCGCTCACACCTCATGAAGCTGGTGAACCACAGGCTTATGTTTAAGTTTTAATGTTTTTCTCAGTTATAAGGGCGAGTGATCCATTGGCCTCTGGTTTTATTTCTATTAAAAAGGGAAATCTGTGCTTCTAAGGTCATTACAAAGTCCTGTGAATGCAAGGATTTTGTATTTCACATGGTGGGGCCCAAATTACGTCCCTTCCTCAGTTTCCTACATCGGAGTCACAAAACTGAGTCAGTGAACAGGTAAAGGATGAGACGATGTGTTAACAGAGGAGAGGAGGAGACCCTCTTTGCGCTGGGCAGCTGGGGGACGTGCTTGTGCCCGGTTTTTGAAAGGAAAAGGTGATATGCCACCTCAACCTGCTTAAAATCCCTTGACTGAACACTTCATTCACAGCCTTGGCAGCACGAGAGTTTATCAGGGACCACGGTGTGGATTTACGGCAGCACAAATATCCTAAACTAAGCATCCGCACGGACTCTGTAGAGGGTAAGCGGGTGGTTACTTCCACTGGCAGGCAAATCCACCCTTGCCATTCTGACCAGTACGAGCAAGGAGGCAGAAAACCACTAAGACCTTGCAAACTCATTGCCTATCTATGCTCTTGCATATTTTATGACTAGCTTTTGGCATACTTTGTGTTTGACGTTACCTGTCCCATCTAACGGCAAGCAGAAATCGTATTTCAATGCTTTTTCACGCAGCACAGTCTAAGTGCACGGACTAAACCACTCGCTGTTGGTTTTGTCCAAGAGTATCATAATCGTACGGCAGGGAAACCAAAACCGGAAAGATCACAAGAAGCTTCGTTTTATTTGGATGCAAATCCAGCCAGCATCTGGCCTCCAAAAGCCGTCAGAAGTATACTCTAGCACTCAGGTTTTCAACAGGTTTTACTTACTTGTATTTTAAGAGCAGCCACTGAACGAACCACAGTCCTACAAGGATCATGCCGTTGATTTCACAAATAGAAAAAGCCCATTGCACCCGATCAAAGCGATCAAAAAATGCATCTGGTAGGGGAGGCTGCACCTCCTTGGGAGGCACTCGTTCATGAACAACTGAGATAGTCACTGTGGTGAAGATGAAACAGGAAAGTGCATAAATAAAAGCCAGGAAAGTCTTGCCCCATTCCATGGGATACTGCGAGCGCTCCGGCTCTGGCATGGGGATCTTTATCATCTCCTTCTTATACCCATTTGGCATCCCGTTCAGCATCATCTTACTGTTGAAGCCGTTCTCGCGTGGGGCACTGCTCACACCGACGCGGATGTGCCCATTGGCATGCCCGTTTTTGTGAGCTTCGATGTGGTGTGCCATTTTTAAAGTCTCAATCATGTGCAAGAGCCGCTGCCCGCTGTCGGAAGACACCCGGGAGAGAGGCGTCTTCTTAAAATCCTCCTCGGTGAGGTTGATCAAATCCTGCCCGGTGAAGCTCTTCAACGGCTCGCAATACTCTGGCACGGCATTTTCCGTTAGCCAGCTCGTCACCTCCTCGGGCGACCACAGCACCACTTCTTTCATCTCGCCAGGCAGCCGGGGCGCAGTCTGACATGAATTTCAAACCGGGCAGCAGTCACCGCGACTCCAGCGCGTCGGAAAGCTCCTCCTTGGCTTCATCGTGCCTGAGGCAGCAGTTTGGCGAGCGGCGAGGCCCCGTCTCTAACCATCTGACGGGAGCATCCAGGCGCCGTGGTAAGCATAGGCAACAGTTTACTTCACATTTGTGTTGGCATTCTTCCTGGGGAGGAAAAAAAAAAGAAAAAAAAAAAACCCAAACTGGTCATTAGGACAGCATTTACCAATAGTTTGCCATTCAAAATTACTGCTAAAGAATAGCTAGGCTCTGGCACGGAAAAGATAACCGATCTGAGCACTAGAATTGTCCACACAGCGCCGTCCTTTCCGAGTTTCTACCGATTTCTCAAGAGCATTAACCGCTTTGTGCTATAAACAACCACTATGCAGCTGTGGGAAGGACTCCTTCCTGCTCTGTACTTGTTAAATTTTCTGTTGCTACACAGCTCTGGTCCGCGATCGGTACCCAGACTCTTCTTAAAATCATCATACTGATGGATTTTAGGATCTACAGAGCGAATGTTTCGGGTTATTCACAGCACAAACCTTCCTCCCCTCTAGAGGCTGGTATCTGAATCGAACGTGCTGCGCTAAGTTATTGAACAGAAAGGCTGGGTTTTGTTCTGCAGGTCAGCAACACACGCACGCAGAAACACGTAGAGCAGCAAAGTTATGCTCTCTGGGCAAAACATCAAGCAGGAAAAAAAAATCAATGCCCAAACAGGTTAGCCTGAAAAGAAACCAAAGCAGCTCGGTTTGCAGGCCTCCAGCAGATGTTTAGCAGCTCTTCAAGGTAAATTTTCAGTTTCCATGGTATACTGTTAGATATTCAAATATATACGGTATATAATCAAATAAATGTCTGTCGTCAGCTAAAAAAGGAACCAGTAGGAAAATGAAAGCGAAACTTAAAAAAAAAATAAACCAAACATAAAACTACCCACAAAAAAACCCCACTCAAACCCACGACCTGTGTAACAAACTTCTACACTCAATTAACTGCAAAAATGAATCACAAAGGTTAGAAAAGCTGGTCACTGCAAAACCCGAAACACCAGGAAAACAGGCGTTACCGGCTGGAACCTCTCCGGGCATCTCTGAGACGAGTGGCAAAATCCTCAGCGCGAGGTGACGATCACCTGGCAGTGAAAGCCACTAGCAAATGTCTGGGTTTGAGATGTTTCTACAAGGAACAAGCAAAAAATGGTCCTCCCCAGAGCAAAGAGAGGAAACATCAAGAGGCCCTGTCTCCAGCCCGCCGTCCCACGGACCAAGTCCCTTTTGCGTTAACACAAAGTGACCTAAGGGAAGGAACAGCACAGGGGAAAACCACTCCGTATTTTCAAAAGTCAGGCCTTTATCAGCTTAGAGAGTATTTTTGGCCTCTTGCAAGCTACCAGATGTTTGCGTTCCATTGCAGGGGGTAAACTCGCCGCTGAGGAAAAACAAAATAACGTACGCTACGGGCACGGCATGAGGAGGGGTGGTATGTAACGGGAACAGAGCGTGCTCCCACGCAAAACGTGACCCTGCTGCACCTAAATCTATTTTTGGACCTGTTACCTCAGAAGAAACTTGCTCACTTTCTCTGTGCAATGAAGTAAGTGTGGTTATTGAGAAAAGACAAACATGTTGCTCATGCCATGCACGCACACGTATTTAAATCTGCACAACAAACAGGGAGGAAGATGAATATTCCCCCTTTCGAGTATCTGCGCGGTTGTAATACAGCTCTACCTTCTGTCCTCCTTTTTTTCAACGGGATTATACGCACCAAGGAAGCCTTTTAGCCACAGATCGCTTCAAGCTGTGTTTAGCAAATCGGGATTTAGTTACACAGCTCCGAACGTGGAAAAAAAAAAGAAGGA
The DNA here is from genome assembly GCF_036417535.1 of Chlamydotis macqueenii. Taxonomy (NCBI): domain Eukaryota; kingdom Metazoa; phylum Chordata; class Aves; order Otidiformes; family Otididae; genus Chlamydotis; species Chlamydotis macqueenii. The sequence continues at coordinate 16,901,829 of NC_141562.1, forward strand.
TTGAATTATGCATGTCGACCCACATGAGAAACTCCTACAAGGCTTCGGCCGAGGGAGAGCGGCTCGCCTCTCCGCTCTACTCACTGCAGTCGTAGTACTCAAGCGATGCACCAGCAATTCACAACTCAAGGAGTCGGAGTCTACGTGAAGGAAAACGCAGCGCACGCTTCCACGCTTGTCCTAGGGTCGGAGGTCAGGTGTAAACCCATGAGATGCAGCACCAGAAACTGCGCAGCATCGAATTCACAGCTAACACTGACAGACTGCTCTGTAGGCCTGCTGTTTCCGAGGGCAGCGCCTTAAGACCTTGATAAAGCTGAAGTTATTCATTTCTGAATCCTGTGAAACACCTGGGCTCTTTGCCTGCACCGGGACCTCATTTTCCCATGCCATTTAGCAGCTACACCGGCTGCCTCTCCGCGTTTTCCTTTAAAAACTCTGCGTGGATTTGACGTCGGAGCACTCTGTACACCACGAGGTGGGGCAGTATGAAGCTTTTTCCATTTCAAAGCTGCAGCGACTGAACCGCGCTTTCCCAAAGCACTCAGAAAGGAGGAAAGTGGACTTTTAACCATTATCCTCCCAACATACCAGCCTTTCTGTCCAGCCCCTGACGACACACCGCAAAGCTCCTGCACGCAAACTACGATCAGTTCGGAAACTTGCGTGTGCTGTGAAGTCACCAGCAGTAACACGATGAAAGGTACCACAGAGAAGAAGAAAGATCGCTGGAATCCAGTTTTTGTGAGGTGTTTTTGAGCAGAAAGTTTCGGTCCCAACGGAGAGCGTTTCTGGGAGCACGGGCAGAACGCCCGGGCAGGTGCAATCCCAGCCGGCTGCTCTCACACCGCCAGCATGTAAATCACTCTCGAGCACCTTTTGTAAAGACGGAGTAACTGATACGGACAGAAGGAGGAAAGGTAATACTCTGCCAAGGACGCAGGCCATGCAGTCATTTCCGCTGAGAGTTAAAACGAGGAGGAACAGGTGAAGAAGCTTCTTCACCGACACCTTCCAGCTCGTCACAATAAAAATATCTCCTTATTTTCTATCGCGTGGTCCTGAAAGCTCAATCAGGTGAGGTTTGCAGAAGAAACGGCCCTCACTGATGTCCTTGCTTCCACAAAAGCCAAAGTCGGAAGGTGGGGATGGGCAGTGGCTGCTGCCAGGCCAGTCCCACCACCCCAGCAAGGCACGGGGACGAGCGCGTACCCAAGTCTCCCAAGCTCCGATACGGGTTGCTCGCCAACTGAAACGGTCCCGCCATCCGTGGCAGATCTGCTTCATTAAGGAGCCTGTATCTGATAACAAATTATGAATAGCAATGTGATTTTCACAGTAACACCAGCTGCATGATGATGATGCTGTGTAAAACCAGTATCTGAAAATACCCACCACAAGAGCGATGAGACAAAACCACATCCACCTCAAACAGCAAAAGGCAACCCCCAAACCCAGTTTGTTCATCTCCGATCTCCTCCTAGAGTACTCTGGAACCCAACTGAAGAAAACCCAAGTCTTCCCAATCAAACCATGCCTTCCTCATGTTTATACAGCGCTTTTATTCTCCAAGCGAGGACCCTTGCTGCCAAGGCAACAGTCACTATAGAAATCAGTAAAATAATCAGCCATTTCAGAACCCGCCACGAGCTCCTCGCCAGCAGCCAAGGAGATTTTCAAATCCCTTCGGAGGCAGGGGGTGGGTTTCGGTTGCAACACTGACCATCCCTCCCCAGCACCGCAGAAAAGATGAGATGATAAAACCATGAGCAAAAAAATAGCGTTAAAACCAGCGAGGTCCAGGGATACGCACGGTTTGAAGATAAAATAGTGACATTTTCCCCCTTGGAAAACGAACGCTGAGGTGCGCACTGGTAAGCAGGAGAAAATCAGCTGCTGTCATGATTGAAGTTTTAATGCTTTAGAAACCAACCCGCAAACAAATTCCCTAAATGCCCGCTAAACAGAAGTCACATGGAGACCGAGTACTCTCGGTGAAAGCTGGGAGCTCTCATCCTGCGTTTTTCAGCTCAAAACAAACCGTTTGTAACAGCAGGGGCTGAGTCACGGCTACAGGCGTCTTTATCATCACTCACAATAACGCTCTGACACCCAATAACGGGATGTCCTGTACCTGCAAAGCACCTCTGCGCGCCGATTTGTAATGAAAGGGCGATGCTGGCCACAAATTATGCACTGGGTATCACTAACGAGCTCTCAAGCAGCGCACCGGATTACCTCCCTCCCTCCAGGATAGCCTTGCCTCCAAACCAGAGATCGTCTCTTGCGAGAGCAATCAGGAGGCTGCTGGCATTTTAAAACATTACAGTAAAGCTGGGTTAACACCGTAAATACAAATATTTGCAAGTATAAAATATCTATAGAGTACAAAATTAAGGCACTGATGGGCTCACGAGTTTCACGGAGCTCCGAGACAGGTTTCCAAGGTCGGTCCCAGATGGAAAACGCTGTCCCACGGACGCAAAGTCAGAGCAAGCAGAATTACTACTATCAAAAGAGAGGCTGGGATCGATACGTGAAGCAACTCCCACACACCCTGAATAGCTACTTACACAGCTTCAGAGAGAGAAAAAACTGCTTGCTTACTACATAAATCCCTGAGCAGGCCATTTATTCTAAATTACTCTATAGGAAGAGGAAAAAAGACAAACTACCGTGTATTTCCTATCCTAATTTAATAAAAAAAAAATAAGAACTGGAAATCCACCTGACCAGCAATCCCATTGTGGGAGCAGTTGGTAAGCAGGGCTTTGGTTTTGACACTACAGAAATTCTGCTTCGGTTACCTGGGGTGGACAGGATGGGGAGGGCAGGTCTTGCCGTTGGTTTAAGCTACAACTCATTATTTCAGCCTGAAAACGCTCCTCAAACGCAGGAGGGAGAGCCAGGCAGCAGGACCAGAGCCTTTGCTGGCAGGGCTAACCCAAGCGCACGTCTCATTTTGTGCTGCACACCACAATCCTAACGGCTTCTACAGGAACACAACACCTGCAGCAGAAGTGGGATGAATACCAGTTGATTTATAAACAGCTGCGGTAGGAAACTCCCCTTCCAGCTCCCCGTCCCAAATGCGTGAGAAAGGTGCAAACACCGCCACGAAGTTCATTTGTACTGGGGAAAATAAAACCCCCACGACGATATTCAACTCCTAAGGACTGAGAGAAAGGGGGTTTGTACTATTTCAGCCCTGCACCCGCAAAGGGGCGTGTGAAAACATTGACAGAACGTCACAAATCCCATTACTCACAGGTAATCTGCTCCAACACCAGAATCTTTAATTCTTCAGCACAGACTTCTACGCAGGACGCAACTGCGCTCAAACCCCGAGCGTCCGATTTCCAAACTGGCGCGACCCCAAGTGCTCCCAGGCGGCAGCAAGCTCCGGCTGCCGTCTCCACCGCAGCCCAACGCAGGGCTGCGTTACGCCGGGGGATCTGGGTCAGGCAGAGCCAGGGCAGGGCTGGAAACAGAGCCGCCTGTCCTCACGCAACCCCTGAGCTAACTGCTACTAACGCGCCGGAAACGATACTTGCCCTCCTCTTGAAACGATCCAAGTCTTATATTTATACGCACGCAGCGGAAGTCCTCTGAAGGAAAATAGATGAAACACTGAAAAAAGCAGAAAATGTGTTTTTTCCCCTACAAGGCACAGAAATGGGGAGAGGATGGCAAAAAGAAAATAAGGAGTGGCTAAATGTTTGCGACACACTCCATGTTTTAACTCTGTTAACCAACTGCAGGTGTTCCGGTTGATTTTTTTTTAATCTACATTAAATTCTAGAAGTGATTTATTGTTAGAAAGTCAGATTTGTGGTGAGCCCCTGGGAATCCAAGCAGCAGCAAGACACGGTGCAGGAAAGGGAGGGCAGTCCTGTGATGGATGTAACGCGGCTCTAAATGCACACTCCAGCGTATTCTGCCAAACCAGCCGTGCAGGCTGGGAAAAAGAAAGCTAGCAGAAACGACAGTGAAAAGAGAGCCTCAGGGAAGGGTTACATCTATTTATTGTCATTTTTTTTTCATATTTGGCTTTGTTACTGGACATGTATCAGACAGCATCCAGACCACAACAGCTGCTGCCTCCAAACTGCCTTTCCCAGAGTTACAACCGAAGCAGAAGAAACAAAGTTTAAGGCTCAGAATCCCAGCCTAGAATAATGTTTCCATATCCCACCAGAAATATAAATATTTCATTTCAAATACCCTGCTTTCGAAGCCCAGCACATCAAACCCAGATCAAAAAGACTCCAAGCCTCAAGAGCTGAAATATAAATATCTGCATATCTTCACGGACGACGCTGCTCTCTGCGTTTCAGCTGTCACTATTCACGAGCCCACCCGTAGGGCACAGCACCAACGTCATTAATTTTCAATGCTATTACCCTTGTAAAACAAAACAGTTCCTGGGTTTGTCTTTATTAATTTAGTTTCGGGTAACATACAGTGATCCCTAGTCTGAAAGACGGAAGACCGCAAATATTCAAGATCATTTCTGGTATAAATAGTCCTAATCCAATTTTCAAGCACACCTTCCCCCTCTTTCCAGCAATACCTGCTCAGAGTTGTACCATAAATCAATGATTTACACCTGGAAGACATATCTGCACGAAGGAGAGGAAGACTCTTATTGCACAGTCGGTCCAGATCAATCAGAAATCCAGGAAAAGTAAAAATTAAAAGGCATTTTTTTTATTGCTAATGAGTTACAGGTGTACAATCTGCATGATGGGAACTTGTCTTACTGGAGCCAGCCCTACTGAAAATCCAGACGAACTGCCCTGGCACCTTCCTTTTGTGGTTACTGCTACAAGGAAGAAAAATCTCAGCTCGCTTGCCAGACTTCAGCCACCCTCTGTACTCTCCTCGCTGCCAGCGGCGGGGATGCCAAACCTCGCTGCGTGCAGGGGAGATCTGCCGCTGCCGGCATTCGGCTCGACGGCAAAAATACGCTCGCCTTCATTCAGCAAAATCCAGCGCAGCTGGAGAGAGAATCTCCCCTCCTCCATCCAGTAGCTCGTTCTTCGCAAGCAGAGAGGGATGGCAATCCAATTCCCAGCTCCAAGGATCCTCATTTTTTGCCTTTTACAGACAACATCAGGATCGGTGGTGGTGTTTCAGGACTGCTGCCACCACCACTGCATGTGCACCTCGATGCTGCAACAAGCTCCGAATTTCAGAGTCTGGACTTCAGAAACCCAAAGTATTTCCCCCCCTCACCAGCCTAGAAAAGCAGCGTTATCCCTGTGTCGGACTCCAGATCTCAGCACCATCAACAATTCATACCCAGCTGCTCCCGATGTACGTCAGACCGGCCATCCCTCCCATCGATTACCCTCCAACAGCGGCAAATCCCACTTAAACCTTGCTCCCAACAACAGTTTGGCACTGAACCTGAAGAACGCACAAACGTCCTCCCCAGAACACGAAATGTTCCTAACATTTTTAATTGCCAGAGATTTTAAGAGCCCAAAACAACACTGAAAACACGCTTCCTTCCACACCGACAACGACGGCGACTGTGCATGCTACCAGGTATTAGGCAAACAATTTCCAGGACCACAAGCAGAATGACGTGAAATTACTACGGCTCAAAGTCTGCAAAATACATTATGTTTTAAATATTCCTCTCAGCTTGAAGTTATGATCAGCTACGTTCACAAATAAAGATAAGAAACTTGTATCTTGCCACCTAACTGTTCTGGAAACAAGGAATATTTCAATAACCAACTCAGAATTAAGTTCCTCCTGCAGACATCCAATTACCTTTATTTTTTTTTTCTCAGTGACACATTTGAGGTAGAGGAGATGTGCCTGCATCATGCTGTCCTAACATCTTTACGGAGATATCCATTAGCCACCCAGTAACTCCAGTTACGGTCCCAGGGAGCACCACAGGCAGGCTGGCTCTCAGCCGTCCTTTCTTCTGGCAGAGCGAACACGAAGGACTGGGTGACGGCGTAACAGAAGGACACGCTGAACTGGTAGGTTTCAAACGCGTCAATTAAATCCGTTCAAAAAACAACCTGTACTTCCAGCCAAACAAGAGAACCTCAGCTGGAGGTACTGGGTAAGTACCATTAGCTTGCACTCATGTCATGGAAATTAATCCACATTTAAAAACAGTATTGAATGAAAACAATATTTCAGCTCCTTTCATTAAGTTGTACGTTAGGCGGGAGGAGCTAACAGCCTGCAGCACAGCGTTAGACGTAACGCCACTTCCACGACCCACCCCAACGCAGCGTCCCTGGGCTCCACCACAGCACGTACGCTTTATCCAGCGCCTCACAACCGTAGCTCGCCGTCGTGAGCCAGCCACACGCTGCTCGCAGCAAACACATCAAATTGTTCACAGAACTTCGGTTCATTTAGAAATTGAAAAGCCGCGTTCACCCTCGAAAAAAGAAATTAAAAAAATCAACATTCCTGCCCAGAAAGTAGACGTGTGAATTAACCATTTCATCAATTAAGGGATGCCTGTCGCTCTGAAAGGGTCACTGAGCTGCTTGCCTGCAAAAACAAGCCTGGGCTTCATAGCTGCTGTTACACAAAGGGGTTAAAATGCAAAGAGGAGGAGAAGCCCTGCTCATTTACAGCAGCAAGAGAACTGTGGAAACCCAGCAGCACTGTTCTCCTTCCAGCCACAGAAGGAGGAACTCACAAAAATTGCAGGGAAGGAGATGAGAGGGAGGGAGAGGAGGAAGGATTTAAATCTGCAGTCACGTGGACGCCGTAGATTTCTGCAAGCAGATGGGTGAAGGCCAGATTAGCAAGGTATTAATGACAGCAAGGCAGTAACGCCGATGAGGTGCAGCTCAGAAATAGCCAAACTCTGACCTGCTTCGCAGACGGATTGGTGTCGGCCACAAAGTCGATGGGAGATCTCAGGAGAAGCGGAGCACAGTTGGAAAAAGCTGCTGAGGCTGAAGGTAAAAGATGAATGGCAAAGTAGAACAGGAAGCAGCAGCCGCGCAGGAGGGTGCAATGCTCCTTTAAATCCGCCTTCAGCAGCAAGATGCAAAAGGCTCACGGGGAATAAGCCCTTCCCATAGGTATATACTCAGGAGACACACGCTGTAAAGATGTCCAGCAAGATGCTGCCTACCTGAGTAAGCAAACACAACAAGGGACGAACGATTACGCTGGTGTTTCTAAGGTGCAGGGGCTCATACGAGTGGCAGAGCAGCCAGGATGTGAAGACTCTGCAAAAGCCGATCTGACGAGGAGCCCTGGAGAGCGGGACACCAGTAAAACCCCGTCCAGCCACCTCGTGACAGGCTCTACCACTATGCAACACTCCCTCGAGGCCTGGGAAATGAATATACACCTCCTAAATGCATTAGTAAAGAGAATATTTTAAGAGTATAAAACAAACAGGGGCCAACCTGACACAGCTGCTGCTTTGCCTGCCCTTCCCGTGGTCAGACTTGCTCTACAGGACTATCCTCGAACCGTGCTCTGACACACAGCTGTCTGGTAAATCCTAAGAACGTCTTCAAGATCTTCTAAACCTGCTAAGATGTGGTATTTTAATAAAAGTAATAATAATTAAAAAAAAAGTCTGCCATGCAGAAAGCTCCTGAACAGTGACCATCAGTCCTCCTGCAAGCAACAGAGCTGCTGAAATGACTACTGATGGGAATAAAAGTACTGCTCTGGAAACAATAAGCTCAAGCACTGCGGAGTGTTCACACCAAAAGACATTAACCAGTCACAATAATTTGCATTTGGGGTTTGTTGGGTTTGGTTTTTTTTTGGTTTGGGTGGGTTTTGAGGGGGTGAGGGTGGGGCTGCGTTACCAGAGATTGCACAGAACACAAACACACATCAAATTAGCTTTTAAAAGCAAGTGTGTTACTGTCTGTCCTTAGGCACTCCAAAACCTTCTCACGGGGTCTGAAAATACCTACGTTCATCACCTACGCTCATGTGGGCGAGGGGATGAGAATGCCGTGCCAGAAATCCCGATGAAACAAGCAGCTTACCCTCCGTGGCACCACAACAGGTGCTGAGAGGTTACGGGTTTTGTTTCATGTCATTAGCAAAACAATGCAGGGACTTGATTTAATTTGATCCTGAGACCAACTTGTGTGAGTCTGAGTGCAGCCAAATTACAAAAGCCTGACCTCACAGCAACAGCCCAGGAGTAAAACCAGCGTCTCCCATCAAGTGCAGACAAACAGCAAACGCAGCCTGTCCCATCCCAGCTGAAATGCAAAACGCGCCACACACAGAGCACTACGTGAATTAAGATTTAAGGGGAAAAACCGCTGATCTCAGACAGGACAGCACAAGGACATCACGTTCCCATCTGTTACAGGGATTCCTTGCTCTCCCCGGAGGGCACAACGGGACCTGTAAGAGATGGGGTGTCAACACCAGGGGCTGATGGCTCTGCTCGCTTTCTGGAGGACTAACGAGGAAGGACGAGTGTTTAGAAAGATCGCGACCAAGAGCGGTACAGCCAACAGGGAGGGGAGCACCAAACACCCAGCGCCAGCCTCAAGATCAGGAAGCCTGCATTTCCTTCGTTCTCTAAAAGCCAGTTTTTGCCAAGTAACCAATTTCCTTACACTCTTCATTAAATAAAACATGAAGGGCAGGCAGAGACATCAAATATAAATGCGCACACTTCCCTAAGGCAGCAGGCCTTGTTATTGTAGACGCCGTAAAAATCCATGAGGACAACGGGCATGGAAACTTTATATTAACAAGCGTTGCGTTTGTGTTTGCCTTTGCGATCCAGACCGCCCAGAAATAGCAGAGACTGCTTCGGTTGATGTATTATTGAGTCAGGCCAAACGGGCGAAAGGCAGGATCAAACCCCAAGACAAACATCGCATGGTTTTGACACAGAACTCCACCAAATCCAGAACTTGCACTGCGATCGCAGAGCGCTCACCTGGGGATTAAGCCAGAACGGCTGAAGCGAGCCGTCAATGGGATTTCTCTGCAGAGCTGCCTGGAGATACGGCAGCAGTTAAGAACCACCCTGTTGAAACTCACTGCTCTATCCGTTTTCCAGCACTTTGCCACGCACGTGAGTGCAAACACAATATCTTTACCGTTTCAAGCGTTAGCAGTCAGAAGTATTGCTTTGGCAAACTTCCCTGAGGAAGAGTAACAGCTGCCTATGGAAGATTTGCCCCTAATCACTGCCATCTCCTTTTTCTGAGTATTTTTTGTCTCAGGCAGCTGACTGACGAGTAATACTGCTGCAGTGCTCGTGTTTACAATGCACAACATAATTCCTTCTTCGTATTTGCTAAATTTGACTCGAAAGGCACGACGGCTGTCAAACAACTGGCAGCTGGCACGTCAAAGTTCAGTTGTGAAAAACTGTGTATCCAGGTGAAACTGTGTATCCGCCTTGAAAATTAGGATGTGGTCTAAAATATTTCCAAGCTACCTTTTTACTGCTCTGTATTTGCAAAGTGGGCTTGAGGTGGTCTTTAACTTGGAGGCAGATGGACGAGTTCAGGACGAAGACGGCGCTTAGCTGTACAAGCCACTTCTCCGGGACAGGACACGCGAGGCTCCAAGGCAGCGGTGCTCAGGTCTGTAAGGGACTGCCCCCTGCTCTTTCCGACCATACGGACCTGAAAAAGCTCAACAGGTCCCCGCTGAAGCTCCAGAAACAGCAGCTCTGCCCCAAGCACAGGGAAAACCCGAAGCCGCACATCAGCTCGCGGCTGCCTCCTCCCCGGGTTATTGGGAGGTTCAACAGAACTGAAAGCCATCGCCAGAGCCCGAATGGTTTGCAAGTATGAAATCACTTCTGCTTATCCATTCTGAAAGGCTCTTACGGACAGGAGTCCCTCCCTATTTCAAAGCTCTGCAAAAAGATGGATTTATTGATGCAGACTCATGATTCATCAGGAGAGCAAGCTGTAGGAGACAAACAGTATTACACTGGAGTAGCAAAATGGGGAAGAAAAAATAAAAAATGAGGAAGAAAAATCAGGAGTATTCATTCCAAACTGAGACCCAGACAAAAAAGCAGTGTGGGCGTTGGCATTCTCTAACTTTTTCCTTCCTTATTCTTCTCATCACTAGCAGCAGCATCTGCTCTCTCCTCCCTCCTTCCCCCATGCTCTGCAGCCCGTTTCAGCCCCGTGTGTCAGACCTTCCCCAGCCGAGTGGCACGCGCTCCAGATTAAAGGTCAACAGGCTTAGGAGAAAACGGAGAGGCTGCATGAAACCATCACCCGAAACACGGGGCAGAATATTTTGGATAACTTTGTGACAGACGGGCAGCAGCCCAGTGAGCCCCAGCAGCCTCCTCTTCCTCCTCCCCTTCCAAGGGTTTTTAAAAGGAGGAGAATCGGTTGGAAAGGATCCCGAGGACTGTACATAAATTATGGCCCCGGTCATCAATTAGCTCAGGCGGCACCGAAATGAAAGCCACAGCAGGCTCTGTACTCACTCAAAATAAACTCCTCTGAGGGACCGCTCCTGTGCTGATGGCTCAATTACGCCTGGGAAGACCGTTACAGACCATTAAACACCAACAAAAGTCTGAGCTCGTGTTACTTTTCTCCCAGATAAATCTAACTCAGTAACTGAGTGCTTGCAGCTTAAGTAACTGGGAATTACTGGATCAATTCTTGTTCCCTCACAACTTGCAAAAGCCAGGCCACCGCACACAGGGAAAATGTTTTCTAGACAGTGTATTTTTATCATACAGGGGAGGTATTTTTATAATTTAAAACCATACAAGGTTTGGAAGAGGGTTCTTGATGTAAATTTAGTAGCTCGGAAACCAAAACAGGGGCAAACTGTTCTTACGAGGGTTACCCTAGCCTCCCTGCAAGAGCTTCTTAATTTCTCTAAAATCCCGTCCGAACAGTTCCACAGCTCACATTTTCGGAAACCACAAGGAGAACCGTGAAGACGATGAAACTCCAACACAGCAGAAAGTTGCTTTCATTTCTCATTTGGCATTTGCAATATATTATTTGTTTTGCAAAGCTTCAAGTTCAACAGGAGTACAGCCACCCTGGCCACCCACAGCGTCTCTCTGTTCTCCCTCTGTGATCGCACGAACACAAAATAAAGTTTCTCGATGCTCGCTCAGGTCAGATCTCTGTTGTTCTAACCAAAGCGCGACACGAGGAGGGTTGAACAATGCCAGGATTTCGCTGCGGATTTAGGCAGGGTGTGACTAGCTAAGAACAGACAAACAAATGTTCCCAAAGAAGAGCACGTGGCTGGGATTACAAGAGAAAATCTTGAAACACAAAAGGGTCAGAACTAATGGGGAAAAAACCCAGAGAGCTGGGAAGACTAAGAAACTGAAATCAGAATTGCACCACAACTAACGAGCTGGTGGTCTTCCTACGAAATCCTTCTCATCCTCGATGCTTAATACTCACTGATCCCAAAGCACCTGCTTCCCCAGTGTAAATAAATTGGATTTAACTGAGTAAAACTAGCTGCCTGTCTTCAGGATTCTTGTCCAGAGGCTGAAAGAGTAACTTCAATTCTTAAATTCACTTTTAAGAGACAGAATAATTCCATTTTCACAAATCAAGAGGTAAAATTTGACTTGATATTGAATTCCACCAAGCTCTGGATACAGGTACAGCCCCTCGAGAAGAATAAATGTTCTTTGTCTTCAAGTCATTTGCCCAGGGCAAGCGTTATGTCAGAGGATTTCTTAATTATTATACAGCTAAACATTATTTAGCTATATCGAACTAACCGCTGTCTCCCCTCCACCATGCCCTGTGCTGGGAATACTTGGTACAGCGCGCTCGCAGGTTTTTAGGAGTCGTTTAGGATGGATATCCAGGATATCCAAAATGCCTCTGGGTATTTCCTTCTCCATTTGGCACTGCGCAGGATGGCTCACGTGTTATCAACGCCTGGCTGGGACTGCTACAACAACAGGAGCTCATCTGAACCAAGCAGAGCTTGAGAAATCAAGACAGACAATGAGTTAAAATTAAAAAAAAAAAACCAAGTCAAATAAAAACAAAAAAAACAACCCAAACCCTCAAAACCAAAGACCAAAAAAAGCATCAGGAAACAAACTTTTCAGCAAAGAAAACAATGGCTTCCTTAACTGGCTTTTGTCCTTACTTTAGGAAAGGCAACAGAAAATATACCCAGAGTTCCAAGGACTGGTGATAAGCACGAGGAACAGCAAAACACAGAGCAAAGAGCTGCTGACAAAACACTGTAATGGGCACTTCCTAAAAGCAGCCCTTACAAAGCTCGCCGTTCACAGAGCGCACGATACATCCACCCTCGGCGTGGCTGTTGATCACCTTTCTCATGTTTATTGCAAAATAAAGTATTTTATAGGAGTGTAACACTATAGCCAAGCAAGATGTGTTCAATTAGGAAGTGAAATTAAGGCCCTGTACTTTGTATGTGTCTTTTTCCAACTACTCAACTCTCCCCGTAAACCACCAGCACGCGTACGACTCAAACGGCGCAGTGCATCTCCTCGAGGCTTTGCTCTTAACGGGAATTAGCTAAGTCCCAGCAAGACGCGGCAGCACGTAGGAGCGCTGATGTTACCGACGCAAGGCGTTGAAGCTGCTCACCTGAACTCAGTTCCAGCCCCTGCACGCCCAAGCTCGGGCCGCCCGCGCCAGCAGAGCTCAACAAGCCTTTTCTCAGAGGCATCCCCTCCCTCCTGCCCCGCATCCTCACCCTCCTCTCTTGTGCTCGGGTGATTGCATGGTGGAAAAATCGCTCTTTTCCTGGTTTTTCTGGGCCAGGCGGCCGAACCAGCTGGCTGCTCAGTTACACAAGCACAAGCAAGTCCTTCCCCTTTCGGTGGCAGCAGCGAGTTGTCAGAGCAGCGTGTGTTAAAACCGTACCTCAAGTTTCCTCATCTGGTTTCTATTTTTAACCAGAGACATTTCCCCCACCTTCTCTGCCCTGCAGCCAGCTGCAGAAAGCAGCTGGAGATCCGAGCGCTCCATCGGGCCAACGTCCCTGGCAAAAAAAAAAAAATCACCCACAGGCCAGCGGCAAGAGCACACGGGGCGGCAGAGACGCCCAAACGCCACCCTGAACCTCCAGGGAGGTGTATTTGGGTTGCGTGGCAAGGTTTCAGTGGCAGGGAGGGGCACGGGGGTATCTTCAGAAGATACCAGGAGATTCCCCTGTGTTCAACAGCGCCAATGCCAGCTGGCGCCAGGACAGCCGAGGCCGGGCCCATCAGAGACGGTGGTAGTGCCTCTGGGATTACGTATTTAGGGAGGTGAAAAAAAATTGGGGAGCAGCAGCCAGAGAGAGGAGTGAGAATATGTGAGACAAATGACTCTGCAGACACCAAGGTCAGTGAAGAAGAAGGGGGAGCAGTAATGCTGCTCCCGGCAGAGATCCCCCTGCAGCCCGGGGAGCCCACGGAGGGGCAGAGATCCCCCTGCAGCCCGGGGAGCCCACGGAGGGGCAGAGATCCCCCTGCAGCCCGGGGAGCCCACGGAGGAACAGAGATCCCCCTGCAGCCCATGGAGGCCCCCTCGTCGGGGCAGGCAGACGCCTGAAGGAGTTTCACATTAACTGGCTGAGATCTCAACCAGGACCTGTTGTCCCTAAAAACTCAAAAGAGAGAGAGCAAAGACTCAGAGCACGGACCCGCTTCTGCGCTTAGCCGCCTGGGCCGGCCCTCCCAGGACACAGACGGTAGGACCACTCCTGCCTCCTGCAAGCCAGCATCACCATTTCATACAGCACTTAGATCACTTGCTGGGATGTCCCCAGCACAGAGACCCCCTTTGACAAACTCACATCTCTTGCGGAAAAGCTTGGATTCATCTCCAGGTTTGGATACCTCCTCCTTCAGGCACGTGGTATGAGGTGCAGCACAGACACACGGCAAACCCTGAATCCCCTCCTCATGTGGCAGAGCAGCTTTAAAAAGCTCAGCTTGACAAAAATAGTGTGCAGTCGCCCTGTGAAGTTAGCCAAGCAAAAAGGGCACTTTCCTGAGCAGCACGAGCAGTTTTCAGCTTTCACAGGGGGATGGACACGAGGGATGCAGAGCACAGGCTGAGCAAGGTGTTGAGCCATGTGAAACAGCATGACATAGGATTTTGAGTTTGAGGTTTTTATTTTTAAAGTGCGATTCAGTTTTCTGAGCTGTGCTCTCAAAGGTCTTACCAGGACCAGGCATCTCCAGTGAGAAAACTGAAAATCTCCTTGTAACACCTCTGGTGTAAGACAGCCGGACTGAGAGCTCGGCACCTAAAACACACGGCTTTGGGAGGGCAAGGCACAGCTCCAGCACCGATTCCGGGAGCTTAAGAGTTAGTTGGAAGGTTTGAGTCATGCTCTTGGATGTGGGCAACTAGAATAGCTTAAGCCCTTCCCCAGCTAAGCCCTTTTTCTCTTGTTCAAACAACAGCTGCAAACACTGCAAAGGCTACATTTGCTACTCTCCACGTAAGGTGTTTTCATATGCTATGTATTTTCTATACTTCAAGTCACTTGCACAAAATAGGCTTATTGCGAATGGGATCGGTCAAAACTTAAAGGAAATGCAGAGAGGACCCTAGAGAGGACCCCTGGAGAAATCCGCTTCTTGCATGCCTACAGAAACAAAACTCAGGCAAAACAGAAGTCTGGTGTGGATTTAAGTGTGGCAAGACCCACAGCAAGTCTTCCCAGCTCAAGCAGATTCACATCACAGGACAGTAGGAAAGAAAGCTGAGCCAAACAGCTCATCAGCCACAAACCCATTTAAAATCAAGTGTCATTAATGAGTTACAGTATTTACAGGTAGGAACCAATGTGATTCAGCAGCTGCCACGCTGCTGTTGTGGCCAGGGGAGAAAAACCCTACCACAAACACAACGGCCCGTTCTCCACACGCAGCAGGTGGTCCGCAGGTCCAACAACCTGTTCTCCTCTCCAGACGGCAGCAACCGCCCAGAAAACCATGCTGCCCTTGTCAGTTTGTGGACAACCACGCGCCTTAGTCACCAGCTCCTGCAAAAAACTCTTCCTGGCCTCCAGTTACTTCGACACAGAGTTGAAACACCAATTCCCTCCGACCTCAAACAGCTTCAGAGCACAAGTTGCTTGCTCACATGAAATAAAAGCGTTTTCCAGCTACTCCAGCATGACAGCAATGCATGAGCTGATCCCACCAAGCTTGGCATGCTGCGTTCTCCCCCTCTGCCTTAGTTTGAGTGAAGTGTTTTATTCTTTGTGCGAGGGGAAAGGTCTTCTCCCACCCCTAACCCACTGAACTACATCACTTTATTAACTGGCGCAGAAACCACGACGGCAGCAGCAAACGCCCACGCACAAAACCAAGATCTGCAAGTAAACTTCACTTCTTACCTCTGGAAAAAAGGAGTTTCAGGGGTGAGAAACCTCTTCAGCAGCTTTGCCAAGCTCTGGGATCACGGGTTAATGATTTACCTGACAGTGCCGTAAGCAGGTAACAGATAAGAGTGTTTTGTTACTGTCTGCCTTTGACTACATAACCAAATCAACTCACAAAGGAGATATTACTTGCCAGGACAGGAATAAATTAATGGTCCTCTAAGCTTGCTTACCCCATCTGCTTTAAAAACTCATTTTATATCTGTATACACACATGCACATACATAGACACAGAAAACCAATGCCTGGGGTAGCTCTTCTGCACGTACACATACGTGTGTGTATATACACATATGTACAAACACACACAGAGGTGAGCTACTGCAGGCACAGATCTTCCCGTTTCTTCCCCTAAAGTTGAGTAAAAAAAACCCAATTGTTCGTCTTGTCACTATAAATCTATTAGAAATCTTCCAGATTAAAGCATTCAATTCCAAAGAGGTTTACAAGGAGAAGAAAAGGCAGCGATGCCAGAAACGCACAAACAGGATCACACACCGCGCAAAGGCTCAGCTGCGTGTCTAAGATGCAGCGACAAAGTTATATTTGTCTTTCTGAAGCGCATTCAGCTCATCGAGAGGATTTCTGAGGTTTTCCTGTGACTCACTGCGTTCCTCCATACACCCAGGGCCGCCCCTCCTCTCCAACAGAAGCATTCATGTTTTTGGGCAGTGAGTGACACACGCAGAGCAACACAGTCGCATGGTGCTGTCTCTTCCTATGTGCAGCTGCTAAAAAACCTCACATGAAGTCTAAAATACAGTCTTGTTCATACTGTTTCTCATCAGCACTCACTGCAATTGCCCTAGGGATATTTGGCAGCAATTAAGGAGGGAGTTAGGGGTGGGAAGAGGTGCCCAGGATGGCAAAAGGGACACCAGCTTGTCCCTGAATTCAGTTTGTGCAAGCAAGTGCCGCCGCCACACCGTATAACTCCCGATTACCTTGTACTGGCAAGCTGCAAACAAAACCTCCAAACCCAGAAACCACGCAAAGACTCCACCGTGCCTCAGTGGCCGGCCGCAGCGACAGATAAACCTGTTTGATGGAAACACGCAGGACTGTGGACACAGCTCGGGGGGAAAAGATAGGGGTACTCACCAATAGGTTAACTGCTGCCCTGGCTGCTTTTATTAGGGGGAAAAAAACCCCAAACAACAAACAAGAGACCAACCACAAGCCTGAATGCCATCTTTTAAAAAAAAAAAATCCTCAAAAGCCATATTCAGGATGTTATTGTATCCGAACCCTTTTGCTCGCTTCCCAAACACAGCCCTGGCCCTTCCCCAGCGGTCGAACACGCCTTCTAACTGCCACGGGATCAGCCAGAGCCAGAGCGCTACTCACTCCGGGAAAGCAGGCGGCAGCAGCCAACTTTTCCTCTTCCCAGCTGCCAGGCAGCCGCGACGCTTACGGCGAGAGGAGAGGGCGACAGCAGCAAGGCCTCCGCGAGCTGCAGCGTTTTACGATCCCTCCGCCGCTTCGGCAGAGCGACTCCCGGACCCGAGGATCTCGCTGGTGTCTCCTTCGCGAGCCGAACTTCCTTCAGATTAAAAGTTGCCTTTCAACTTCCCCGCGCTGGCGGCGTTGCGCTGGGCTTCACCAGCTCTCCTCTCGTCAATGCCGCGTGGGAAGCGCCTGGGAAGAAAAAAGCACAAGAAGTGAGTGGCGCACGGGAGGCAATGAAGCGAACTCTCGCCCGTTACCACCGCCGCCGTCGCTCCCTCCCCAGCCACGCCGTCTCGCCCCGCCGAGTGCGTCAGCAAGAGGAGGAGGCGGAGGAGGAGGAGGAGGAGGGACGGGAGCCGCAGCTCGGCTGGAGGGTTGCCGTTTCCTACAGCAGTCGGTGTCACGTCTGCCGGTGGCTCTGGGTTTTACCGGTAAAATAAGAGCTAAAACAGAGGAGGAAAGAAAATTACTACCTAAATTCAGGTCTATTGGTTCTTAATGTGTGCAAGTAACCCAGAGCAACGCCTTGCAACAGTACTACTTGTGAAAGACTCAAGACGACACTGTGAAGCTGAAAGAGCCACTGCTGGGAGGAAGGATTCATTTTTCCATGATCTATAAATCCCAGATGTCAAGTCCCACCCTAAACAAAACCCCAAAACACAACAAGAAAAGTCATATTTCACCACACGAAAAACAAAGCGAAACAACAAAATCCCCAGCCTTTCAATGAAGTTTTTGGCTATGTCCCACCGCTGCCTCCAGCGCCAGAGTCCCAGTGTGGGCAGCACCACCGGTTCCCGAGGGCACGCATCCAGCCTTTATCCCAAAGGAAACACAGGACCGAGGAAGCCAGCACCTCCCGCACACAAATGTAGGGGCTGGCGAAGCTGGGTGGGAAAGGAAGGCGCGAAGCACCCCTGGTGAGCACGAGAGGGAGCGGAGGACGGCTGCTGGCCGCGGGACAGCGGGGAGGTCCATGTAATTGAGTACAAAACCACAATCCAAAGCAGACTGCAGCCACATGTTGGGAAGAGTGATGGGATGAGCAGCGCTGGCAGAGCGCTTTCCAGCAGCTTACATGAGAGCAAGGACTCCACGCAGTCCCCTGGCCGCTGTACGGAACAAGGATATTGTCCAGGAGTGAAGTCAGAGGCGTGTGAAGGGGTCTGCTTCCACACCAGAGATGAAACAATGTGGGGAAAAAAAAAAATACACACCAGTATTAACAAATAGCAGCATTGGGTTTTCTGAACTCCATCCCAAGAGAGGGAGTCTGTTGCCAGAAATACCAAGGAATCTGCAGAGCCACATCAAAGAAATAGAGGGTGGAAAAAGTATTTTCAGAAGCTCCACACAGAAATCCTTCCATACTAATCTTGTTGTGCAGAAAACCTCACTTCTTAAGGAGTAGTTGGTTTGGATGCCCCTGGGCATGGCCCACCAATCCCTGTTCCCGACACCGGCAGACAGCCAAGTGTCAAACTCAACAACATGGTCACCATCGGCTCCTCCACAAAGTCCAGAAGCCAAAAAAGCCCACAGGTTTGTCACTAACTGGCAAACACTGGTGAGGAGAGGGGTGAGGAGAAGATTTTGGTGAAGGACACATGAAGTTCTACATCTGCAAGCACCAATTCAAGGAGAAGGCGGTGAGCACCCTGTTGTGTCAGTGAGCTCCGCCAACTCCCCTGCCTTTAACTAATTTTTAAGTCTTTTGTTTTAAAGATCAACAAAAAGAATAGTATGCTTAAATGGTCCAACTTGTCCCTTTCTCAAATAGCTTCTTCCCTAGTCTAGGAATTAAAACCACGTAGGCTCATTCTCCTTTTCCTGCAGATCACCATCAACATGGAGCTAGCAGACCTCGGCTCAGGCGAATTAACCATCAGATTTTCTCTTTCACACCTCTTTTAGGAAGGATGTTAACAGTTAAGCTCTACCTCCAGCAGGCCAGAGAGTCAAGTCCAACTCAGTCCATTTTATTTAAAATCTCAGGAGAGACGGGAAGCGGGGATGAGCCACTAGTGAGCTCTCTGTGCCTTTTTTCCAGCAGTTTTTTAGCAACTGAGCTCTGTAACACTCAACAGATGGATCTGCCCAACCTCGCCCTGCTTTCAGGGAGGGATTCTGGAGTAGGACTGGTAATTACTCATTACCTAAGGATTTCTTAGATGTAATTCAGTTGGTACCAATTCTGTAAATTCCTCCTATTGAGCATACATATGAGGAACCGAAGGATTAATGAGCAGACGTGCTACAGGCCGTGGGTTCCTCATTATCGAGATGACACTCCTGTCTCCTTTCGGCCATTACACACCGCGTGGGACAGCAGAAGTCACCTGGTGAGGACAGAGGCCAACTTAATAACTCACTTCTGACAATAAATGCATTCCTATTTGAGAGAAACGCTCTTTTATCACCCCAGCAGAGATTATCTTTGCATTATTTTCCCTCAGTGATGCACGACGGCCTGGGTTCAGTGACCGAGGCACGTAAGGAAGCCAGCCCTGTTTTCCCACGAGTGAGGTGGGGCCAGAAGGGAAGAAAGACGACAGTTTGACAAGTATTACCGGTAATTACAAGCGAGCCTCGGGAACACCTTTTCAACATATTTAATCTTTATGCATTTAAATACTGCATGTGTCCAGACAGATACAACTTAATACCCTGTAAAGCCCTAAACAAATCAAAAGAAATATAGTTAATGAACTTTTCCAAAGTACTTGCAAAGGGTTTTTTGCTCTGGGTCCCCCCCCCAGCTCCCCCCCTTTCTCCTACACGCTCCAGCCAGGACATATTTAGCCTAAGGGCTCAAAGGGAGGACAGCCTGAACGGATTACGTCATTTTCTTTCTATAGGACTGAGCACCCGGGAGCACCGCTCTCAGCTAAGCGGCTGCTGCTCGGCTGCGTCTCCACCTTCCCGCATCGTGATGATCACTGTATAAAAGGTCCAAAGAACAGAGACGGCCACCCAGTGCTGACTTGTTTGCTTCTTTCCTGATCAGGACATGAGCTAAGAGACGCAACACTAGATTTGAGGTTGAATGCTGGCACTTAAGAGAAATAGCTACTACCAAGCTCTAGCACTGATGTTTCCTGGTAATTCAAGCACCGCAAGAGAACATCCTTCCAGAAGCCTTGCTGGGGAAAGGTCCTCCTCGCCTTGACAGCTTAAATGTGCCTAACCATAAAAAAAAAAAAAAAAAAAAAAAAAAAAAAAAAAAGCATAGAGATGTAATAATATTTTGGTGTAAAAAGAGGAAGGATGCCTGACTCAGAAATAAGAAGAAATAAATAAAAATAAAGTTTAAAAGCAACTGATAGACAGGGAGTAGCTTTACCACCTCCCGTCTCTGGAACAGGAGACATCACAGAACAGGTGAGAACTTTCGAAGGGATGTATTTCTCTCCCCCTAGGTTAGTAAGCAGCTCTCTTTCCAACACAAGGCTTTGAGGAAGGAATGACATGCTGGCCTTTTCAGGGAGCATCTTTACAGGGATGCCGGCAGGGAGGCACATGGCTTGTGGCTACCGAGGAGCCCTACCAGCGCACACGTGGATTACTGGTTTCTAGGACCAACACCTACCAGAGAGGATACATTCCTATCTTCTACATCCACCACACATATGCCAAAAACCTTTTAAGCACCTTTTTTTTTAAGTTTTTTTTTTTTTTCTTCAAGTAATCTGATTCTAGTCACTGATATATCAGAAAAAATGTGCTATGGGAGTGTAACACAGCTACTCTGATTTCTGTTTGCTTCAAAACACTTTAGAACACCACGTTTGGCAACAGCTCGAGGACGAGGTTTTTTTAAAATTATTTGGAAATAAACAGCCCATTCCCTTCACAGCAAAGCTATTTGGTCTTCACTACAATGTGACTACGTGCTCCTTCGAAAGGATGCATTAGCTGTTGCACCGAATCACTGCTTGCTACCAGCATCAAACCCTCTGCTTAGCGTTTGGCATCACAACATGCTGGACAACCCATGCCACTCCAAAATTGCTGCTCATTACCCTTCCAGCACTTCCAGCCCCAAAATGAGGGACCTAGTTCACAGCAAGCTCAGTGCGCGGTCCGTAACGCTGATCTCTCCTAAGACGCCGGGAATGCACCAAATCCTGTTGCTTATCATCCGTATCAAGCTTATTAATCCGTCCAGCTGTATTACAGCACCAAGCGCTGTTACAACTTACCTGCAAGGCTGTTAAGAACAGACAGTTGCTTCTGAAACTGAAAAACTGTCATTAAATTCACCTTAACGGGGTTCTGATGTACACCAAAAAGGTTAACTTCAAAAATCTATGAAGTATTTATTAAAATAACTTCCATGAACGCCCGGTGAAGCGTTTAAATGTATCAAGCACAAAGGGTGCTGCTGGAGCACTGATGCACTCATCAGCTCCAGTAATTAAGTTTCCACAGAGGAATGCTGTGTCATGCAACGTGTGACTCATGGAGCAATGTCCGGAGGAAAGCACGCTTCTCTTTTCCTACAAAACGCCGAATCAAGTCACCTGAACAAAAACCTTTCCTCCAGCAAAGGAGCTCATTTCAGCATCGCTTGCTTAAGCGTGCGTGCAAGAGCCAAAGTGTATTTTAAGCCCCTGGCAAAGAGGATGATCCCGCAACCTGCTAGTAAACCAGGCAACTGGCAACTCGGCTGAAAACATTGCCTGCTCCTCCTCCAGACGCGAATTAAGAACTACGTTGTGTTGTTGCACTTGAACACGTGTTTGTATTTTGACCTCGCATCGGTTTTGCAACCTCCCGATGCTTTGCTGGCTGGCCTGTTCCCGGGCAGCTCCCAGTTCACGCCCCTTCTGCGTCTGACCCCGTGCACGGTCACGGGACTCCACCACGTTGCGAGAGCTCTGAGGGATCACGCACACACACACGTGCATCCTCGCATGGGAGAAACACCAGTGCGACCCCCACGCATCCCGGAGGTCTGCTGGGACACGGCACCTTCTGCTGCCAACAAGGCGAGCCTCCACGCCACTCCTGTTGTCCAAGCCACACAAGCAGCTTAAATCTCTGGAGTTCTCGTCTAACTGGCGTCATCTTCACAAACAGATAAACTCAGTCATCTTCCTCATCACATGTGCTTCCCTGGGCGGCTGGGTGTGTACGTCCTTCTCTGTTCCTGGGTAAACGCCATGGCTGTCCTTTCGATCACCGGAGAAACACATGGATTTTCTCAGGGGCGGCTCTGCCATCAGAAGCTGTGCTCGCTCAGTGCAGTCGAACACCCAGCACCTCTCCAGAGGCGAGAGTAGAGAAAAACAAGGTGGCACACGGAGTTACTGCACTTCACTTTCACACAGGAGACGAGCAATCACACACCCAGTTCAACGTGCTTAATACCACTGCGGTCATGTTTTAACTGGGAAGAGTGAGGCTTTCCATAAAAACCAGAAACAAGACACCCTTTTCAAACTCACCGTCTCAACTAGACGGACATTTTTCACACGTGACTGCACCCCACTTCCAGCTACCACGCTCCCAGCTCGTGAAGTGCCACTCCTGGTCTCTTAGCCACTTATTTTTTCCTCCAAGACATCTCACTACCCAGGCGTGTCAAAATCCTCCAGCAAAAGAAGTCACCACCTAAGAACCTCGATTTGGTTGTATTTCTTCCAAACCCAAAATTTCAACCCAAAGAACTTTGTTTGCAGGCAGGCAACAAATTGTTACCTCACCAAATACCGTAATGGGACACAGACTGGTAGCACCATTGATTTTTCCATCGAAGAGTTAATGCTTTGTTATTTGCCCACATTTTGCTACAACGCTGCTGGTTTTGTCTACCAGTAGTTCAGCACATACCTGGTGCTCTGGCTTGTTTAAAGCCTTTGAGAGAGCAACTTTGCCCTACCCAGAAACACGGCTTGTCATGATGGATGCCAGCCGCTGCTGTCATCCAAGGAGCAACCAAGAACCTTTCAGGAAAATACCTTTGCTTGTTTTAAGTAGGGCTGGCTGGATACAGCAAGTCACTAATTTATTATGCACGAACAGAGCCAAAACGTCCATACTTAGGCTTATGCAGAGCACCGCAAGGCAAATGCTTTTCCTTTCAGAAAAAAAAATCTCTATGCCAAGGAGGGGCAGAGACATGAGACCTGGCTACTTCCTCTCATTTCCTCTGCTCCTCAGCAGCAGCGCTGCACCCTTCTGCAAACACCAACTTCACCTCTGCTGATGCTATCTCTTGCTCTTCTTATTAACCACAAAGATCTAAAAGCAGCCAACAGTTTGCAGTGCAAGCAAAATTAGCATCTTAGGGGAAAAAAAACAAACAAACAAACAAACCCAGAGCCCCCCAAAATACCCCAAACCCAACAAAGCAAGAGTTAAAACATGGTCATGTTTCCTGGTAGAGGTCAACAACAGGGCTCCAGGGTGCGAAGGGGGCTTTTTCCTGTTAGCGATAAACAGCCTCCACATCCTGAGCAGTTGTTTGCACGCAGCAAGAGTCCCACAGAGCACAAACCCAAGAGAAATCCCACTCCTTAAGCCACAATGTATTTTTGCAGCACCTCAGCAGGATCGTTAATTATCCCGCACACACGACGTGCGCCTGTTGCTCGTGCAAGGAGTATCTTCTCTCATTCCCAGGTCGCAAACCCACAACAATGTACACCCCGCTCTAAAGACGAAACACAAGCCAGTTATCGATTAATCACTGCCTCCGGCTCCCTGTTTTTCCTACGTAACTGAAAGTAAATATTTATAGGTTAAACGGCGCTGACTCAGTCATACCCACCTATCCAGTGACTTACTCATTACTAAGCATGATGTGAATTAATACTGCAAGTTAGGGCTTCAAATATCCACTTCCTGCGTCCCAAGGGCAAAGGGAACAACACAACCGGAGCGATAAGGGGCTATTTGTGAGGGCCGCAGGGTGCTGTATTCCCCGTATCCCGTGTCGCCGCAGCCAGCGTTATCACCGCTTCACACACGGGCGAGCCGTGCGATTCTGTCATCGCATCCCTCAGCCTCCTCTTGCAACTTCCTCCGCGCAGCGAGTAACACCAGTTTACCTGGGTTCAAAGGGCGACCAGATGAATTCAGAGCAGTGAAGGAGAAAAAACAGCGCTTGGGAAGCCTGAGCTATTCCTCACGAAAAGCTGGAAGGGCTTACTGGGGAAATGGCTTTGTATGTCCCTTTACGGTCTTCCCCAAAAAGGGGGACATACAGCAATGCCACCACGGGCCCGGGCTGGGTTTGGTGTAACTCAAAATCTAACTGTCCTTACATCTCCACCAATGACCAAAGTGCGATAAAAACCTTCCCAGTTCCTGTTTTCAGGCTTGGTGTTTATAACCCGGACCTGCCCAATGCGTACGAGGCACAAGGAAGGGTGAAGACCGAAGCGCTCGGTGCTCAGTCGGGCTTTGAGCTCCTGGCCTGGGAGGCCCGGCCGTCCCACGAGGCAGAGCGCGGCACGCTTCCTGTGGGAAGCGTCGCTTGTGCCGCAGAAGCCGAGGGTACGATCACAGGATGCAAAACATGGTAAAGTACAGACATAGGAAATATTGCAGATTCTGTTACATCAAAAATTATGAAAAACCAGCACGACCTTCTTCTTCAATCTGCTGGTTTAAAGATGGGACTTTTGATTTATTGATTGGTTTTCCCTTTGGTGCAGACACTTACAGACGGGGTGGCCATTTCCTCCAGTCCAACTTATTCCTATGGGAAGCCCAAGCACCCGTCCCGTGTAAGTGTTAAAAATGACAGCCTGGTCCTCCCAGCAGGCCCATTAAAACTCTGCTTCCTAGCACACACATCCCCCCAGGAATTCAGCATTGACTGAAACCCCATTCACTCTATTTCTGACATGCACCTTTTCCTACAAGCACCTCAGTCTGTGTCTGTGACTACAACGCCGAGCAGTAAGTTGAACAGGGACCTGAAGGAACTCCATGCTGCCGCCACCGAAGCCACATCTCAGCAGCTTGGACCACAAAAGGCACTGCACACCCCAGGCAGAGGCTGAAGCCTGTGCATTCCGGCACATTTTGAGCGCTGCTTCAGTGCAGCATTCATCCACATCGGATGAGGCTCGATGTGCATCCACTTCCAAATTTCTGAGGGAGTCACGTGCTTTAGAAGGATGAAGTAGATTTGATCTGTAAGTAGGCAGCAGATCTCATTTCAACTCGCCTCCTATTGATACGGTTAATTTTAACAAATAAGGATATGTCCACAGCCTACTAGAGACCCTACTAGTTCTCTCAATAATTGAAGAGTATATTTACACTGTCAGCATGCTACACCGTAGCGTCCACAGAACAGCAATTGCTAAATCAAGCCATGGCCAAATACCTTTCCCCTGGCACTCCTCAAATATATTTCAGCTGGTATTTACCGTGTTCACACTTGCATTTCTGTTCTTGAGACTAGTCGCAGCGGGAAGACAACACACATCTCTCCAAAGCCCACACAGGAGGCCACTGCGCCGTTCTGAGCTCAGTACTGACCCTACAAGTCCCCGTACGACCAAAATAGACGAGGGGAATCCTTCTGCTTGACACTCCCACTCTCAGCTAGTCCTGGCAGACTATCCAAAGCCAGAAATAACTGGAGCTGTTCCTGCGTGAGCTGGGTGGGGTGGGTGTATCCAACTGCGGACACCACCATCCTTCCCGTGCTCTCAGGAACTGGAGCCAAAGGAAATGTCCGTTTCTGTTTAAAGCTCACTCTTAACAATTCCCCAAAGGACGACGTTACTGGACATTGTTGTGCTGCGCACTACGATTTCCTAGAGTAAGAAGAGATCAGTTTCTTCCCCATCCACACCACGAGGACTAACCCAGAACAGTATTTCCGCAGACCTTCTGCTGATTATTAAAACGGTATTTCACAAAAATCACCGTCAGAGGTTTCACCCCTGCAATTACCGTTCACAAAAATGCAATTCTGCAAGGAGTTTAAAATACCCGAGAGTACAAAAGGGTGAAGGCCAACACTTGAGCTCCCTGAAGAGGGGGACGTGCCCCGTTCGTTTATGCAGCACTGTGAGATTCGCTGGGTGACTGGCATTTCTGCAAAAACGCAGTGCTCAAAAACGCTCAGCTTCACACCACGCCTTTACAAACCTCAAGCCTTAAGCGTTGCTTTCTGCGTCTCCCACACCTCACAAGCAGCAGAAAGTAGCAAATGCAGCTTCAGACCTCAGAAAACCCGCACTTAAACCAAAAGTAACCGGCCTCATTTTGCAAACTACCCTGCCAGTGCGATACAGACTACTCAGTCTGCACCTTTTTAGCGTTTCCATCCAAATTTATTATTTCAGGTTTAGACTGAGCACAATAAAAATGTGTCTCGGAAAGTGTTTTAGAAGTCAGAGCTGTGAATTGTTTAGAAAGCCAAAGAAGGGGAGGACAAGCAGCCCCTGAGCACCGACGCTGTGCGTGCAGCAGCTGATGGGAAAGTCTTGCTGGGTTATTTAAGAACCCTGCTCCTCAGACCTGAAGGCTTTCATCAGCTCGTTTCACAGGTCCTTTCTAAAATACTGCCCTTGTATACCGTACCTCTGCTCCCCAGTACAACCCCACAAATACAAGTCCGCGATTTTGTGGGGGTGTTTGTTGCTGGATTAGTTAAAAAAAGGTTGTTTACCTTCAGAGGCTCCCCATCCTTCCCAAGAGATAATCTTCTCTCGCTCTTCTCGCCACGAGGAGAAGAACGGAACGCTTTAACGCTTTATCTTGCACGTTCGGTTTTGGCTTGGCTCAGATGGAGAGTTTTCTGCCAAAGCAAACACTTGGGCAACGTCACAGGGTATATATAGACACACACCAGAGGAGAAAAAAAAAAAAATACAGCCCTTCTGTAGATACTCAGTTACATCAGGAAAGACATAAATAGGGGAGAACGAGACAGAAATAAAGTCTTTATTTTTCTAAAGCTACATGCACAGCGTTGACTCAGACACCAAGGGCAGGGTGAATGATCCAAGATAAATATTGCATCCATCCAGTACCAAGGAGTTTCTCCCATATTCCTGGCTTTTGCCAGAAGATGTGCCGCTTCTGCTCGGGAAAGACTGTCACCCTGGGAGTTCACAGACATTTCTGCACGTCCAGCTGAACGTCAGGAAAGCCACCTTACCCACACACCCGATACCCTGCACCCATAGGGCTACAGTCTCGGCAATCACGGAGACCTGGTGGGATAAATCCCACAACCGCACAAGCATCTGGATGCACACAGGCTTTTTAGGAACAACAGGACAGGTGCTCCTGGGGGACTTTCACCACCTTGCTTTCTGCTGCAGGGAGACCACAGCATGGCAGAAGCAGTTGAGGAGGTTTCTGGAACGCAGGGATGACAACGACATTCTCCTACCACAGGTGGTCAGTGAGCCAACAAGGAGAGGGGCTCTGCTGGACCTCATACTTACAAACAAGACAGAACTGGTCAGGGATGCGAAGGCAGCCCTGGCTGCCGTGACCATGAGATGGTTGGAGTTCAGGACCCTGAGAGGAGGGAGCTGGGCAAAAAGCTGTATCACAGCCCTGGACTTCAAGAGAGCAGACTTCAGCACCTTCAGGGATGTGCTTGAAAAATCCTGTGGGATTGAAGAGAAGAAGGGTCCAGGTCCACCCCAACAAGAGTAATCAAGCCGAGGTGGAAGGAGGCCTACACGGAGGAGCAAGGCGCTTCTCACCAAACCCAAGCGCAGACAAGAGCGGCAGCAGGGGCCAGCGACCCAGGAGGAATCCAGGAACACTGTCTGATCACGCAGGGATGGAGTTAAGAGAGCCAGAGCCCATCCGGAGTTGAATCTGGCAAGGGATGTGAAGGGCAACTGTTAAGACCAACCTTCAGGAATCACAGGCCCCTGCAACCACAAGGAAATTCAGAGCAAGGAAAACTTACTTCAGTGGTAAGTCCTCTCCATGGGACTGGACAGGATGGACTCACCAGTGCTGAGAGAGCTGGCTGATGTCATTGTGAGGCCACACTCAATTATCTTTGAATAGTCATGACAACTGGGAGAGGTTCCTGATGACTGGAGGAAAGCAAATGTCACCGCTGCCTTCAGGAAGGGCAAGGAAACAGATCTGGAGAACTACAGGGCAGTCAGCTTCACTTTGTCCCTGGGAAAGAGCAGCTAATTCTGGAAACCATTTCCAGTCACATGAAGGACAAGACGGTGATCAGGAGCAGTCAGCATGGATTTATGAAGGAGAAAAAATCATGCTTCACCAGTCTGATCTCCTCCTTTGATGAAACAGCTGGCTTGGAGGAGGAGGGAAGTGCCGAGGATGTTGTCTTGACTTCAGTAGGACTTTCAATGCCATCTCTTATCCTCAGACGAGCTGGCAAAGTATGGAGTAGGCAAGTGGGCAGGGAGGTAGACTGAAGCTCAGAGAGTGTCATCACTGCCACAAAGTCCAGTCAGACCCACGGGATGGTCAGAGAACCTATACAGTTTCACCTCTTCATTAATGACCTGGATGCTGTGCAGAGTGTACCCTCAGCAAGTTTGCTGATGACATAAAACTAGAAGGAGTGGTCAATACACCAGACGGTCACACTGACACTTGGATGAACTTTGACAGGCTGGAGCAAAGGGCAGACAGGAACATCATGTTGTTCAAATAAAGGAAAGCCAAAGTTCTTCACCTGAGGAAGAGTTACCTCAAACACCAGTACAGGCTGGGGGCCCATGGGCTGGAAAACAGCTTTGCAAAGGAGGACCTGTGGTTCTGGATGACAACAAGCTATCATGAGCCAGCAACACACCTTCACAGCAACGGTGGCCACCAGCATCCTGGGCCGCATTAGGAGGAGCGTTGCCAGTAGGTCAAGGGAGGTGACCTCTGCTCTGCACTGGTGAGACCACGCCTGGAGTGCTGGGTCCAGTTCTGGGCTCCTCAGTGCAAGAGAGACATGGACATACTGGAGAGGGGGAAAGGGCCACTAAGATGACTAAGGGACTGGAGCATCTCTTCCATGAGGAAAGGCTGGGAGAGCTGGGACTATTCAACTGGGAGATTTCCTAAATCTGACAGTCTCCGTCTCCTTCAAGTTTTGCCCTTTCACCCTTTTGATGAACGCTTTGAAAAACCTCTCAGCTCCACAAATGCTCTGTATCACCTCTACAAACCAGAGGATGATTCTCTTCTTTTACAACAAAGCAAGAAGAGTCAGATGTGGATACCCTCCAGGTTTACTAGCTAAAATCTTCATTCACTTGGCAGATATCTACTTCTTGCTGGTGTAAGAGAACAGAAGTCCTAAAGATTGATTTTAAGGCCAAGAGATAAATTAAAGTTGTAATTTCTTTACATCTCCATCATTGCCTCTTCCCACAGCTGGAGGTGGTCTGGCCAAAGAGGCCAGTGGGGGTCATCAGTAATGGAGAGAAGTACAAAACTGACCCTATCTACTAAGATTTCACCCTAAAATGAAGTTCAGGAACATGGAAGTCTCTGCAGGAAATTCAGGTTTCAGTAAAAAAAGCTCAAGATAAAACATGTTTCTACCCAACCGTTAGCGCATTTGTCGTGCCTGGTTCTCAGTTTAGCACACCTCCTCCTCCTTCTCCTCTCTCTGCAAATAAAGCGAGCACACTGGGGGCTAAGCAGGGAGGGCAGCATAGCTGAGATCCCACCAAGACAGCTGCCACGTCTGTGGCCAAAGCGCTTGTGGCCTCTTCCCCCAGCAACAACAACAGACAACACTACAATTTTAAACTTATCTGTGCACGCGTTGGCTCTCAGGAGTGGAAAGGCCATCAGCAACGCTGGCTCCTTGCCGGGGGTATTTTTCAGCGTTAGCCTTGGGTCATCAAGTCCAGACTCACAGAGCCTCAAGCTGCGAAGGACTTCTCGGGGTTGGCTAGCCTGGCCTCTGCTTCGAGCTTGAACTTGAAAATGAGACCAGCATCTCAAAACATCAAAGCAACCCAACCTAGTGAGGCTAAGGAGCTAGGTTTCTTTACACCAGCAGCACTCATAGTACACGAGAAACCTCATTTACACGGTGCGTTTCTCTGGGGCAGCATGAGCCACTGAATCCAAACCGATACAGCAGGACCAGCTAACGCAGAAATAACTACAGAATCCTCTCTGGACTTGCAAAGGGAAAGAGAGGCTGCTAATTACAGCCTAACTCTTCTCCTCACTGCCATAAAAGCATTAGCAACTCTGTCTTTATAACGTGCGTCGGCACTGGCACTTCATTAAATTGGGGATTGGGGTTCTCACGACAGGAGCGGCAGCACCCCCAAACCTCATCTTCCCTGTAAAAGAGGGAAGATGGGTCGCTGTCCATAACCAAACCGCTCTCTGTTACTCCCAGTCAGTTAATCTGCCCCTTAACCTCACCAGTAGCGGCCAGCACCCCTAGGAAGCCACCCAGTTTCGGCTGCAGGCAGCGGGGAGAAGCCTCAGGGAGGGACTGCTGTTTCTGTGTCACGCTGCCAGAAGCTGCTTTAATGACCAGAAGCATATTTGTATGCCCAAAGGCTGGTTACACCGAGCTCTACATCTGTGTTTCACCTTCTTGATATACTCTTGGCACTCTATTTAGGCAAAAAGTTGCTCCGGTTACTCCTAAGGAGCACCGTGCAGCAAGTTTCAGGGATAATTCCCAATTGAAGCAGACACTTGGGTCCAGCCAGAAAGGTTTTGTCCACACTAACCTGCTTGCAAAGCCAGTTGCCCTCCACAGCAATAGAGCAGCTCGGCTGCACGAGGCAGATTGGAGCCACGAGACACCAGACTGCATCTGGCACGCAGATGCAGAAGCTGCTCTGCAAAACTGCACTGACGTCCAGCACATCACTGATTTGTTAGATCCACCCATCGAAGCAGCTTGTGCTGTTGCCACTTGCAGAATAACGAACATTTTGCTGAAGTCTCAGGGGTATTGCAAGTACTGGAGAAAAAAACCCCACAAAAATATAAAGCACACACACAGAGAGGTATATCAGCCAAGAGTGAGCCAGGATCCATCCTGCTCCAAAGCAGCAGGTACATGATACCTTGGCTCCAGCTGAGACAGCTACAACCTATCCCTTGACATGTGTGGGTGGACGAGAAGCTCACCATGAGCCGGCAATGTGCGCTCACAGCCCAGAAGGCCAACCCCATCCTGGGCTGCATCAAGAGGAGCGTGGGCAGCAGGTCGAGGAGATGATTCTGCCCCTCTGCTCTGCTCTGGTGAGACCCCACCTGGAGCACTGCGTCCAGCTCTGGAGCCCCCAACATCAGAAGGACAGGGAGCTGTTGGAGAGGGTCCAGAGGAGGCCATGAAGATTACGAGAGGGCTGGAGCAGCTCTGCTGTGAGGCCAGACTGAGAGAACTGGGGCTGTTCAGCCTGGAGAAGAGGAGACTCTGGGGAGAGCTGAGAGCGGCCTCCAAGTGCCCAAAGTGGGCTGCAGGAAAGGTGGGGAGAGACTCTTCAGCAGGTCCTGGTGTGACAGGATGAGGGGTGATGGTTTCAAACTGAAAGTCTGGATAGAAGGAGGACAACTTTACACTGAGGGTGGTAGAACACTGGCACAGAGAGGTGGTGGATGCCCCATCCCTGGAAACATTCCAGGCCAGGTTGGCCGGGGCTGTGAGCAACCTGATGTGGTTGGAGATGTCCCTGCTCCTGGCAGGGGGGTTGGACTGGGTGGGCTCTAAAGGTCCCTTCCCACCCAAACCGTTCTGTGCTTCTATGTATTTTCTGAGCGGTCCCAAATCAGAAAAGCATGAACTCAGGCCTGGGGAACATCATTACAACAACAGTGAGTGCCTGAATGATGAACAACATGAAACCAACACGGCACAGTCAGCTGTTTCATTACTGACTCACCCAACAGGAACCTTGTTGTAGTTTTGGATCTCTCATCTAGCGACAAAAATAACTGTGGTACTTCCTTAAATACACCGGGCAACAGTATGGCGTGACTAAGGTGGGCACAGTAGCTTTTTCTCCTGGGTAAGAAAGGCTACAAGACTTTTTGTGATCAATGATATTACAAACTGGAGACGATTTCAGCCAAAAAGCCCCACTTTATTCAGGAATTGCTTGCAATACCAAGATGTTCACCATAAGCCTCTGTAAGTCACTGCACTGCTCAGTTGCTGCTGCTGCTAAGGGCATGCCTGTTTGTTAATTTAACAGAAGACCGTACTTGCTACACCACTAAGTAAAGGAAAATCCAACTTTCCAGAGCCATCATGCATCTTTAAAATAAAACGGTAAAAACCAGCAAAAATAAAACAAGATCCACTGCGCTCCCCGGTGCCACGCTGAGGAGCTCTGCGTACTTAGTTTGTCTCCAGCATTCAAAAATGGACCAGGCTTTCCAGGGCTCTCAGTGCCTACTGAAAGCTGACTGCAGAAAATTCTCTGGTAAATGTTTATTAGCAGTTGCCATTCTAATTTTAACCTCTGGACATTTTTAGGGCCAATAAAAAAAAAAAAAAAATAAAAAAAAAAAAAGACCCAAACCCAAGAGACTAATCCATGTAGAGATTCTTTCCTGCCTGTGCTATTTCAAAAGTCATTCTGAGATTCAGGGAATTTTTTTATTTTGTTTTTTAAATCTTTGTTTAACTTCTTGTACTGGAAGCATTAAATTACACCGCAACGTGGACGGTGCAAGAAAGCAGGCCTCTTAGGAAGGAAGGAGACACACATTCGCATGGGAAATAACAGTTCCCAGCACAAATACTTCACCAGCACTATAATCCATAGTGGGGAGTAGAAATCCCTACTGTTTTTGCTTTTTAAAGGCTGCGGGACTCTAGGAACACAGGAGTGCCCCATGCCAGGACACTCTGTAGAAACTTTTATAAGTATCTCCAGGCTCATATGGGCTCCACCAGTCCCTGCAGAGCAGTTTCATCCATCTAAACTCTCCAGAAGTGGTCACAAAACTCCTTCTCAAGCCTTAATTGCATCTTCATGCACCAAAACCAGATACACTATTACGGTTCAACAACAAATTATTCTGCCCAAGCCCACTCCTTCCACTTCTACCAGCAGAACAGACCACAAAACCCTAACAGAGGCAACTGGTCAAGGCCTGCCCTGTGCAGACCAGACTGTCCTGCAGGACAGACTCTTTGTTTGGGTGGTATCACCTGCAGATGCTCATCGCAGTGGCACACGAGGTCACGCCATGGACGAGAACTAATCCAAGATCTCCAGGCAGAACCGCAGATGCACATCTACTGGACAGCAGATGCGTTCTTCTTTTATTTTCCTTTCCATAAACGTAGTTCCTCAGGTGCAACCCAGACAGCCCAGGGGTATGTTTTGGACAGTTACGAGGCCAATAGGAAAAAAAAAAAAAAACAAACCACATTGGCCAGTCCCTGGGGCAAGCAGCTGCCTGCAAGGATACGCGTCGCTTGTTGGTAGTACCGTGCTGTTGTCAAAAGGCTTTCCCCCGTAATTCTGGCCATGTCAGCACATACCTTTATTCCTAGGCCAACCATGCCCAAAAAAAATCCCAAAAACAAAACAAAAAAAAACCCAAACAAAGCAGTGAGAAGCAGTATTCCTGGATGTCACAACCCTGGCCGTACTAGAGCTTACAGCCTTCCTTTCTTCCAAATTCTGAGCAGGCCAAGTAACAC
Organism: Chlamydotis macqueenii; assembly: GCF_036417535.1. Taxonomy (NCBI): domain Eukaryota; kingdom Metazoa; phylum Chordata; class Aves; order Otidiformes; family Otididae; genus Chlamydotis; species Chlamydotis macqueenii. The sequence goes on from NC_141562.1 coordinate 16,935,265, forward strand.
GTCCTTAATTTCGCTTCCCTCTGCACCTTACAAGCTCACTACAGGCTGAACGATGCCTTTCTTTACCTTCTCTAGTCAACAGACTCTTCAACTTGAGCCAAATATGCCACCTGTTACGCTAGCTGCTACTCATTTTGTCCTACCTGCTACGTGACCAGGCGTTTCCTTGTAAAATAAAAGCCAAATTCCCCCCTGGCAAGTCTGCAGGGTGCGTGTGAAGGCAAAGCGACGGCAGACGGTGCCTTTCCCCTCGACCTACAGCTTAGAAAACAGACTGTTCTCAGGGAAATCATCCCTGCCCATCCCAGCCCAAAGAAGTCCTCTCCTCATGTCACTGCTCCAGAAGGTGACTGGCACCACCTCCTCCCTGGCCTTTCACAGGGCACTGGGACAGGGCAAGAGGTACGGAAGATTACAGATCCTGACGGGATGGGATGTCTACACAGCCACTTTGTAGCTCGACTCAACTGCAGCGACAACGCAGACACACTTGGAGGCAAATCTACAGGACCGGACGATGTGGTACCCGGGACTCGGCCATCCCGAAACCCGAAGGCATGGCGCACTATTCCCAATTTCACAGCTGCGCCCAGCACCCACAGCAGAACTGCCATAGGAAATCGTCTTACGAGATGCTGATGCTGGGGCTGACAGAGCTGATCCCTCTGCTCCGGGGGTTTCCCTCCGACACCGTATTTTCTAAACAAGGGAAGAGACCACGGCCATTCCTCCCGGAGAGAGGATGTCAGCGCAGACTGAGCACAGCGCCTCGAGACCTCATTTCCTCTCTGTGCTGGCCTAAGACCTTGGCGTCCCTCAGTGTCAGAGCTGTAGGTTGGTTGCTGAGGACACTATTTGGTTTGTTTTGAGGGCTTCCTCTCTCCCTTGTTTTTTTTTAAATCATAAACCTACATACCCATAACTCAAAAAATAAAAAGCATCCAAAGACCTTCACAGCACAGAAAACAATGAAGCACATCACCACACAAAAGCACTTTCTCACATAGCAATTCAAAACCTCAACAGTACCAATGAGGTGCAATAATAAAACCCTCAAATGAGCCTACGTAGTTAGTTAAAAGTTACCTACACAACAAGCTACAGCTATTTGTAGGGGGAAAAAAGCGCCACCTGCTCACAACACTTCAGACCAGCTCCTCACTTCCATTTCAGAGCCCTGCGTTAATTCCATTTGCCACGTTTCACAGTGCTGCTCTCCCCAGCTCCGGCCCCCGCTTTCCTCAGGCGAGCAGGATCAGGTACCACAGGTCTGACACTCCGCAGGGCGCAGCAGTATTTTGTGTCAGGTAGTAGAGAGGAAGTAGTGATTGTTAACCCTTTCAGGACAGGCCAAGAGTCGGTAAGTTCAGCGCGTAAAAGCAGTCACAGGCTGGTAAGCGTGAGCAGCAAAAATACTGGAGGTGGAAGGCACAGAGGAGTCAGGCTTTCGCTGGGAAAAAGCAGCAGCTTGGCTTGCAAGGTAGCTGAGAGTTTTTAATCTTATTTATCTACATTAAACTATAATCCAATTATCTCATCTGCCTATTACATATTCCATGCTTACTTAAAATTATGAAGACCGCAAACGGCTGGTTAGAGAGCAGCCATCCTCTGACATTGAATCCTTGGCCACACAAATATTCCCATCTTCAGAGGACGTTAACTCACCTGCCTCTGCACAGTGGCACAGTTTTCTCTCCTCCAAGGCAGTTAGTTGTTTTAATAATCTTTAGTTGTGGACTTTAAACTCCTCACCTTTCTTTCCATGCTTGTTTTTGCTCCAAACAATCACGGGCTGCATACGCTTAATAGTATTTGCACGAGAGCAGCGTGCCACGTCATACCTGTACTACACTGCTCTTTATTTCTCCCAAACACGGCAAGCTCAGAGCTTTTTCCTTAGCACCATTCCTCCTCTCCTGCCGCCACGAAGGCCCGGCCTGTTTGGGAAGGGCTCCTGATCTCTCTCCGTTTCAACTGGCAAAATCAACACTACTATCCAAATGAGAGAACAAAAAACACACCAAAAAGCATATTGGCTATTTCTTAGTACGGACTGAACTAAAAACCTACCGCCAGCAGAGTCTACAAATCTTAGGATCACAGAATGCTTTGGATGGGAAGGGACCTTCAAAGCCCACCCAGCCCAACCCCCCTGCCAGGAGCAGGGACATCTCCAACCAGATCAGGTTGCTCAGAGCCCCGGCCAACCTGGCCTGGAATGTTTCCAGGGATGGGGCATCCACCACCTCTCTGGGCAACCTGGGACAGTGCTCCACCACCCTCAGGGTAAAAAAATTTTTGCTTATATCCAGTCTGAATCTGCCTCCCTCTATTTTGAAACCATCACCCTTCGTCCTGTCACAACAGGCCCTGCTGAAGAGTCTCTCCCCACCTTTCCTGCAGCCCCCTTTGGGCACTGGGAGGCTGCTCTGAGGTCTCCCCGGAGCCTCTTCTTCTCCAGGCTGAACAGCCCCAGCTCTCTCAGCCCGGCCTCTCAGCAGAACTGCTCCAGCCCTCTCGTAATCTTCATGGCCTCCTCTGGACCCTCTCCAACAGCTCCCCGTCCTTCTGATGTTGGGGGCTCCAGAGCTGGACGCAGTGCTGCAGGTGGGGTCTCACCAGAGCAGAGCAGAGGGGCAGAATCCCCTCCCTCGACCTGCTGCCCACGCTCCTCTTGATTCAGCCCAGGATGCCGTTGGCCTTCTGGGCTGCCAGCGCACATTGCCGGCTCATGGTGAGCTTCTCGTCCACCATCACTCCCAAGTCCTTCTCCTCAGGGCTGCTCTCCATCCATTCTCCGCCCAGCCTGGATTTGTGCCTGGGATTGCCACAACCCACATGCAGGACCTTGCACTTGGCCTGGTGGAACTTCATGAGGTTGGCACAGGCCCACCTCTCCAGCTTGTCCAGATCCCTCTGGATGGCATCCCTCCCCTCCGCCGTGTCGACCACAGCTTGGTGTCATTGGTGAACTTACCGAGGGTGACTATCCCACTGTCCATGCACTCTATCCCACTGTCCATGTCACCGACAAAGATGTTGAACAAGTCCCAATACTGACCCCTGAGGAACGCCACTCACCACCGGTCTCCACTTGGACATTGAGCCGTTGACCACAACTCTGAGTGCAGCCATCCAGCCAATGCCTTATCCACTAAATGGACCGTCCATCAAACCCATGTCTCTCCCATACGACATCCTTCTCTCTAAACTTGCACAGCATCTTTAATTTTACCTTTTTTGCTAGAAGTCTTTTGCAAATGCTGGAGCTTGCTCAGGAGATACGCTCACAGACATGCTCAAGTGCACTCTCAAAATAATATTGTTCTCGCACACACAGTCACCCTCAGAGCACTTCTTTATATCGGTAAGCCAAAGCTCCTGCAATCAGTAACTAAAAGACAGGCCAAGCACTTTTTCTGCCTAAGCAATTTGCGCTTAAATCACTATAGGCTATGCAGAAAATGCGGGGGAAAAAGTCAAGTATGACTTAATAAACTCTCCTGATTCCTGCTGTAAACAGGCCAGTTTTTTTCCTGCAATTCCAGACGACAGATTTTTTTTTTTTTCCCTACCACTCTCAGCTGCCACAAACAGCCTATTGTTTGGATTTAACCACGCAGCACTCCTGATGCAAGCACTCCGCTTGCGATAGCGTGCCGGACTGCGCGTAAGGAGAAATCCAACAGAAGGCAATTCAGTCCCGTCACAAGAAGAAGAGCGCTCTGTACCAAATACCTGTTTGGAGCCACCGGAGAGGCAGACCCTGCTCTGGCACAGCTGCATACACAGCCCGGCCCGCGCACACCAGACAAGTCTTGCAATGCTCCCAAATATCCAGGTGCCTGCACGGATGTTGTGTATCAGGTGACAGCTCAGCAGCCTGTTAAGAGCAAAACAGCATGCAGATCAACCGCCCCAAATCCAGGAAGCCAAAAATTGCTCAAACCTGTCTCTCTCTGCCTCTCTGCACAGAAATACCACGGTCGCATCCTCTCTCATTCAAAAACTGATTCGAAAAATGAGTTGGACACACCAAAATGAGTCATCACCCTGCACTCTACCTTAACTCCGAGAACCGCTCCGTCCCTCCGCTAAGGGAGCTCGCTCGTAGCTGTGGCAACGGCAAATGCAAATCCTGCCACGCTGCAAAACTCCACGGCGGTCTCCTCCAGCACACGGGAGCTACACGAGAGCTAAACCACGCTTTCTCCCCTGCCACGAGAATGAAGCAGCTATCTGAAAGCTGCTCCCTCCCCCAAAAGAGAAAAATCAGATCAGCAGGGCAAAGTTCAGCCAGCCTTACATTGCTTCAGCGGGATTTGTACTAGCTGTGCTTGAGGGCCCTTGGAAAAAGGGTCCAGAAGAGTTCAGAAACGCGCGCAAGAAGGGGTTCAAGGACCAAATCGTACCACTGCTGGTTTAATACAATAAAGGTAGCAGGGGACATTTAGGCATAGAAGAGAAAATGGGTTTAAGTGACACATTTTTAAAAAATAATCAGAATTCTCGAGAATATCAGCATATCTGAAAGCAAAACCAAGAGCTTTTCTTGGGAGGCATGTCAGATGTTTCTAATTAAGACACAGCCAGTAACTGCACAGAACAATCAGAGCTTAAAAATCAAACAGGGGAAGGGGGAAGGAAAAAAAAAAAACATCACCTAACAAGTTTCCAGCAGCAAAGCCCGTGTGAACTCTAAGACCTGAATTGCAAATTTAGCTGTGGTGAGAACTGCACCTCTGAGCCCAGCAGATGCTCGCAGGGTATCTTCTTGTGGTTTGCAAACACTCCTCAGACAAGAGTCAATATTCTGAATGGCAAGCAAAGAGTAAAAGCCCCAGCCGACGCTTCCTGCACGCTGAGATGGTAGGGTGGGGAGGTGCGGGCTTTCTGGGTTTGGTGGGGCTGTTTGCTTGTGTTTTGTTTGGTTTTTCGGGGGGCTACCATGTGGATACAGTTTTAGAGACTGAAAACACGGCAACATAACCCTCACCTATTTATGAGCAAAGCAAATCAAATCCCACAGGCAAGTTATTCTATCTGGTAGCAAAGCGAAGGAGCTAAAAACGAAGGAAAGGGAGAGTTACCATGGGATACCAAGATGCGTCACTTCTCTTGGCTCTCTTGGCGCCACGTGACGTGAGTGAAGAACTCAGCAGATGGGATTAAAAAAAAAAGTAAAAAGGTCTCTAGATTATAGCAAAGTTCAGGCTTTTAAATCCATTTTGCTAACTGCTTGTGGGTACGGAAATACAGGCAAACAATATTTATCTGTAAACCAAACTAGCTGCCTATAAAGCTGTTCCCACACGCTGCCGAGCGCCAAAATCCCCAGGGAAACGCGGTCCTTTCACAAGCCAGCCACACAAAGCACCTCTCTGTAGCAAAAAGCGACGTACAGTGTAAGAAACCTTCACCTTCCCAGCCACCCCCGGTGACTTCCAGGGTGCAAGCCCAGAGTTTCGGCTCTACCCAAACATTACATCACGTGAAAATCGAGCTGGCGGGGAATGCTGAAGGCCGTCTGTCTCCAGTGCAGCGCAGTAACCCGATCATTACTCTGGGCGCCGGCTGGCAAGCTGCCACTCCAGCCCTCCAGCTAGCTACAGATTGCAAAACTTTGGTAAAGCAACACAGGAAATTATCCAAGACAACTACTAGTATGCTCTTACACACCAACTTTTTATCACCTGCACCATTTGCTACTATGCACCTGTTTCGCATTAGCTCCCAAAAAATATCAAATAATTCCCAAGCCAAGAAATCCCACATGGAATCTGCTCCTCCAACTCCCTGCGCTAGCACGCGTCTGTATGGCATGGCACTGGAAAACAGCTGAGCATTATTACCTGCTTACAACATGAAGTTTCGCATTTCTGCAACGAGTTTAACACAGATGGTGTTACCCTACTCAAAGCGCTGCTTTAATACCCGCTCCCGAGCCAGGAGACGCTGGCTAGGTTTTATCCAGCCTCCTCCGAACCTCTAACCTTTCAGCAACACCCTGCAGCAGGGAACACCAGAGCGTGACTGCGCATCACCAAAATAAATACTTTCCCCTGTTTTAATTTGACACTATTTTTTTTGAACAAGGAGGGCCTGGGTACAGTCACTCCCTGCTCACACTTTGCAATACATTCCTCTTCCCACTTCCTCCGCTCACAACCATCTCTTCTCCACGGTGAAGAGTCAAGGTTTACTCCCCTCCTTTTACACAAGAGCTGCTCCGTGCCTTCGATTACCTCCATCAGCCTTTGCTGAACCTTTTTTTTTTTTTTTTGGAGATGGAGGACCAGCTGGCATTCAAGACACAAGGAATCATGGAGAAAGAGGGTGAGGTTTTTTGTTTGGTTTTTTTTGGTCTGTTTTGGGTTGGGTTTTTTTTTTCCTCTGCAGTAGCTTGTTGTTTCTCCACCTCTTCACTAATAACATTCACTCATTTCCTACTTTGACTTGACAGCTATTTTCAGTGTATGGATCTCCAAACTCAGAACAAACGCATCCCAGGAGCAGAACAAACTCCCCAAACTAATAATGTCTGTGCACCACACCAGCGCTGCACAAACAAACATCAGGTTTCCGAGACAGGAAAAGGCCTGAAAAGTGCAGTCATCTCTTCATCTCTCACAACGGCTGTTTCCGAAACTTCATTTCAACCAGAGCAGCAGAGCGAGGCATTAATCACATCCCTGCCTGTGCACGAGGAAGCCTTCCTCCATCCTCTCCATATAAAACAAGTAGAACATGCATTTTTTGGGGAAAAAAAAAAAAAAAAAAAATTGCTCACCTGCATTTATTATTTCCTGATGCGGACCAGCTAAATGACCTCTACTGAGGTGCACAAAAAAACCCTGCTTTTTTATTAGTAACCAATTGCTGCTTTATAGCTCCATTGACCTTGGATCACATACCAGATTCCTTACCTCACCAATGCTCAACACACTCCGGTTTCCTCTTGGAAATAGAGTAGCCAACGCTTTCTGTGCCATTAATAATCACCGCACACGAAGGGGCAGAACTGTATCCTGAAATCCCTGCTCGGTACACAGATTTTTTTCCCAGTTTGCAGCACCTCAGACTCCTCCCAATACAAGATGACAATACAGATTTGCTTTAATGTACATTTTCACTCCACCTCAAATTACCACAGAGAAGTAGATACTGGCTGAATAGAAGAATTTTCTAGCTAAAACTAAAGAATCAGTGCAGAAACATTTAAAAAAAAATTCTGAGGCAAGCATTTTACTGACAAACAATGGGACTACAAATACACAAAGAACTTCAGATTTATCATGTCTCTTGCAGGGAAGATGCATCTTGCACAAGCAAGAAGCAGCAGGATACAGACAAAAAGTTTGCTGTTTATGTAAGTTCACTTAAAGAAACAATCTTCTAAGTCTTTAGACTTAACCCCTTGCAAAGCTGTGGGGTGAAAAGAATGCTCTTCCTTGGGACAATCTGCCAGGTGCTCCTGCTGCACAGTTCTGGATGCTGGCTGGAATGGACAGGAAGGATGAAGTGATTTTGCTTGGGATAACTGGGCTTTCACTCGAGTGAGCACCTAGCACCCCACCTTGAGAAGAAAGGGAATCAACAAGTCCAGGAATAGACTTTCTTGGGTACTCCATTGGAATTTCAGGTTTCAAAAGAGTTCTTGCTTGTAAAATTCAAATTACATGAATGTGAAACAGCAGTCCTTCTCTGGAGGCCACTCCTCAGGCATTCAGGCTGTTGGATGCTCTGTTAGTTTTGGTTTTTTTTCTCCCAAAGAGCCACTCCTTTCTAGCCCATTTCTCCATCCAGTTTTCACACTGCACAAAGACACCCTCCTCCCCACCCAGTATGCCCTCCTGAACAGAGACACACGCCCACTGGCATGAGATTTTGACACGCAGATCTCCTTACAACAAGGTACCAGATCCTGCAATACCCGCGTGACCTCGTCCAAGCATTCACCAAACGAATCCGCATCCAGAAAGGTCTCAGCTGGTACCTAAGCTGTTCTCTTTCGGTGCAAGTGTTCATGCTGCCTCTTTCTGGACAGTAGGATTTCGGCTGTCAGCATCATCTTCCTCCAACGCCTGCTTCTCATCCAGGTCAAATCAAGCCAAACGAGGGTGAGGAACAAGAAACAGTATTAATAGAGTGCCAAGGTGGGTATCAAATGATGTGCAATGGTTCTCCAAAGTGACAGATAGAAAAGCCGTGGACGGTAGAGTGTTACGGTATCATCGCTCACCCTCCACTCCCCCGTGAAACTCTCCCTTACCCTGAACTCCTCCTGCGCGTGGCCAGCAGGTCGAGGGAGGTTATTCTCCCCCTCTACTCTGCCCTGGTGAGACCGCACCTGCAGCACTGTGTCCAGCTCTGGAGCCCCCAACACAAGAAGGACATGGACCAGTTGGAGAAGGTCCAGAGGAGGGCCACGAAGATGATCAGAGGGCTGGAGCAGCTCTCTTATGAGGCCAGGCTGAGAGAGTTGGGGCTGTTCAGCCTGGAGAAGAGGAGGCTCCGGGGAGACCTGATAGCGGCCTTCCAGTACCTCAAGGGGGCCTACAAGAAAGATGGGGAAAGGCTGTTTAGTAGGGCCTGTTGCAATAGGACGAGAGGTAATGGTTTTAAAATAGAGGGGGGTAGATTCAGATTAGAAATTAGGAAAAAATTTTTTACGATGCAAGTTATAGAACACTGGAACAGGTTGCCCAGAAAGGTGGTGGAGGCCCCATCCCTGGAAACGTTCAAGGCCAGGCTGGATGAAGCTCTGAGCAACCTGACCTAGTCAGGGATGTCCCTGCTCCTTGCAGGGGGGTTGGACTAGATGACCTTTGAAGGTCCCTTCCAACCCTAACCATTCTATGATTCTATGTGCGCTCTTTCTGTTCCAAGCTCAGCTCCGCTCACATTTTCACCTCAGCCTCTGGGCCTCCCTGCTGCTATTGCAGAGACTCAAGAAGATGACTGAAAATCCAGTGAAACTGTATCACAGTTGTTTTTCCCCTCCAGAGGAAGACAAGTTTGCAGAAAACTGACCGTTGTGCTAGAGAATGCAGAGAACAGCTGCCTGTCCTTACCTTAACCCTGACACATGCGGTGCATAACGTTACAGGAGCAACAACAGGCTGACAGCTCGGTCCCAGGCCAGCAGCGGCACCTCGCACCGTGCTTAGAGGGGCCATTTCTCACAAAACACCATTTTTAGGACAACCGTACACCGCACCAAGCTACACAGCACCCAAACTGTGCCGCACAGTGCTGCAGGTAGCACGTCATCATAAGACCAACACCAGAGCTCTTGAATCAACAAGTTGCGACAGCCGCCCAAATGATCTGCATTTGATTTCTGTGGAGGTTTAAGGCAACCGTAGAAATCATTAATTCAAGAGCAAGAGTTTTGATTTAAGTCTGCACCAGTAGTTTGCAATACTCACTGCGCAGGGGAAGGAGGCTCAGAATAAAGTTTCCTAATTAAGGCACAGCTTTACAGCAGAGAAATACAAATAACGACTATCTACTGTTGCCCCTTGACTTTTGGCTGGGCAATTCTGTGTGCAAACAGTGGTGCGCTTGAGTTGTGAAGCTGAGTACACAACACGTTTCCCCCTACACGCAGAAATCAGCTCACTTTCATACTGGCTGCTTCAGCTGTGCAAATAAGAGCTAAAATACTGCCTTCTATATATTCTGTAAAACTAAATCCTATGGAACATGGCCAAGTAACAGTCACAACATTTTTAAGCTCTTTATCCTGGTGGTATACTCCTTTATTTCATCATTTCAACATAGCATTCACTGTAGGTAACATTATTAAAATTTGATGAGGGAGCAGTCTATTCATTATAAAACCTCTCTCGTCAGAATGCTTTGGGAAAATCTTGAGGGAGGCAGGCACAAAAGGTGTATTTTAATGCATCACTTGCAATTCTGTGATTGCAACAGAGGTGATTAAGTACCTTAGGATAGTGCATGCAATTTACCTGCGCAGCTATTGCTCTAAAACCAGCGCAAGTCAATGCACTTAAAGAACCTGGAGCCTCAGTTCCATGGTGCTACCACCTTGCTAACAAATCTGAAACCTAACTGGTTTCAACATCACCTACCATCACTGGGAGGTGTTGCTTCAGAGCTAGCAGTGATTTAGGACAGAGCTGTCCTTCTGCTTCGACAGACCTGCCCACGTCATCGGTCCTTAGGGGTTACGAACCTCGGCTTTGCGCAAGCTGACATCCTCACAAAGCAGAACCAACCCTGCGCTGGCATTACTGGAGGATGATAAAAACCATTTAGAGAAATAGCAGCTACAACATAGCCACCTGCCTCATCTCCTTTGTAAATCGCTTTTAAACTGGCAGGTACAGCTATGATTAAGGAGCAGCTGGAGAGGAGAAAAGACATCCTCACAACTGCTGACAGGTAAGTTTATTTGAACTTCAGCACAAGCATTTGAAGATGAAAGAGCACAAAGAGGATGCTGAGAGACAACTGACAGCTTGAGGAATACACAGCAGTTTTCAAATACTTTCTGTGATGTAGGGTAATATTTATGATCACAGCGTTCACTGGAATTGGATCATGCATTTAGGAGCAAGTCTGCCAGATCAACTGTCTGGGAACTTTAAACAGGATCAGCAAAACCTGTAGAGCATTGCAAAACTGGAGTCAGTGCCTTTGCACTCTTGGTGTTCAGCTGCCTTCCCAGAGAAACTTCACAGAAGACTAAAACACAGGGGAGTAAAACCAAAACTAAACATCAAGAGGAAGAGCAAGTTGAGTGCTACAACTGATTTCAGGAAAGTCCACGTTGACTGCTGTGCCCAGACCTGTTGGCCTACCTCTGCCTGGTCTCCAGCGCTCCATTTGGCTTCTGCTGCTGGCTTCATTTAAAGGCTTCTCACGCAAGATTATTATTTTTGGAGCAGACAGAGTTTGACGAACCAGTCCTGTGGCAGGGCGGTTACGCTGTCAGACACAGACCATCCAAATCTTTGGCGGGGGGCAGACACATCAGGCTGAGGGCATCAGTTAATTTGGACTGGCGGCAGCATTCATGAAACAGTTGAAGCAACCTTGTATGCACAGTTAACATATCCTAATAATAAAAGCAGCATTTGTGCAAAGCGTGTGCCTTGCCTTTTCTGTAACTCGCCTTTCAAGATGCGCTGTACAACTCAGGGAGCTCCCGAGGCTGTATTTACACGAGCTTTCCAAGAAACTATTAGTAAAGCCTGGGGAATTTAGTGATGCGTCAATGTCTGGAGACAGCTGCAGTGAAGCTCCACAACGCAGAAAAGGGCAGGGAGGAACCTAAAGGTAGGAGCAAGCTCTAGACAAGATGATATTTAAGCCTGCCTAGATGTAGCCTGGACACACACATGATCCAAACAGCTGGGGCAGTCACAGAGGACTCTGGTGACAGAGCAGACATCCTCCAGTGGGACTACAAAATCCCTCAGCATTTTAATACCAAACATTCTACCCATCCCTTGCTACATACTCTCACCATGGAGCAAAATACATATAACATTTTGTCTACCTAAGTAGTACACGGAAATCTGTCAAAACAGTTGCTGACAGCCTTTCAACTATTCACTGGAAAAGGGGACAGCAGAGGAAGGGGGAGCACAGGCCAGGAAAAAAAAACCCTTTTTATTTTAATGCATCTTGAAAACAAATCTATGAGACCAGAGAAAAACATTTAACACATGAACTGAAACAAAGCATCTTATACAAAAATCCCAATAACTGTATAATCTGTGGAATAATAAAACTGCAAAACCATGGAGTAATTTTAAACAACTACGTCTGTCATTAAAATAATGAACAAACTTGTCAATATTATCCAATAAGAGCGAGCTATTTAATAGGGTCTAATTCAGCACGGGAACATAGCCTGCTGTGGATCCTAACGACCAACCCTGTGGGAAAACAACCGATTAATAACGCAGCTTCCCAAAAGGCACAAAACCCAGAACTATCACCACCAGAGCTCACGTCTCCTGGGTTGCAGGCTAAGAGGATGCCCAGGTTCATTAAACGCTTCAGCGCCGCTTGAATACAGATCTGCTGGATGCAAAGAAACCAGAGAGCAAAACAAGATCAGAGACCAGCAAGATCACAGAACAGTTTGGGTTGGAAGGGATCTTGAAGAACACCTCATTCCAACCCCCCTGCCAGGAGCAGGGACATCCCCAACCAGATCAGGTTGCTCACAGCCCCGGCCAACCTGGCCTGGAATGTTTCCAGGGATGGGGCACCCACCACCTCTCTGGGCAACCTGGGACAGTGCTCCACCACCCTCACAGTACAGAACTTTTCCCCCATGTCTAATCTAAACCTATCCTCCTCCAGTTTAAAGCCACTACCCCTTGTCCTATCACTACATGCCCTTGTCAAAAGTCCCTCTCTAGTCTTCTCATAGGCGTTCCCCTCATGAATCCAAATCAACAAGACATTTTGAACTATTTCCAGCATGACTTCGCACAAAACAACATTTGCACTTCAATGTAATAGTTGATGTTTTAACCGCTTGCGAAGATCTACAGGAACAGCCAGGCACAGCAGCCCTGAGCTTAATATCAGCTGCTCAGCCTTCAAAGGAAGAGAGAACAGTTGCAAAAGAGCAGTACTGCACTTCAAAGCAGTAACCGCCTTTCAGATAAAGGCTAAATGTATTCACGTTCACTCTTCAAGCACTTGAACCCATCATCGGTGTTTCAGTATTTGCTAGGTGCCCTGTCCCTTCCCCAGACGCCTCAGGTAGGTGATGATGTGACACCTGAAAGGAGTTGGGATGGCATCAGCCACCAAACCTCAACTGAAACCTCATGTACATGAGAGCCGAGTAGCAAAAATTAAGCCAAAGCAAAAAGGAGCACAAGCAAAGAGGATGCAAAGCAAGACAGAAATCTCATTTTCTCTTCGAACACATGCAGGAATTGGTGAGCACACCCTTACAGGAAATCCCATTACTTGAGCCCATAAGCTGTGAATCAACCTCAGAGTAAGTCAGAGCCAGCCTCAGGACAAAGGAACAGCCACTCGCTAATTCAGCTGACAAACAATTCCAGAGAAGGAAGATTCCCTCTTTGGATTAGGGATTAATCAGCAGCAGGCACTGCTTGTTCTCTTTAACTGCAGCCACTTCCTCCTAGCATGTCCCTTGCCTTTCCCAAGGAACAGGGGAGCAGCCACCTGTCTGAGGGCAAACGAATTGGGAAACACAAGCAAAACTATCAACAGCAACCCGCTTACCAAGACCCAGCCAAGCTATTAATAAGCAGGAATGGCGAGGAAAGCTTCCAGAGTCAAATCTGATCGATCCGAACAAACTAAGCGCAGGGAACATAGGATATCTGCTCCAAAACTCAATTAAACCTTCTGCTTTGGATACATGCCCAAGGTATTACACCATCACTTCTCTCCTTGGGCTCCTCTCTTGGCACACCACCACTCCATTAACACGGGAGGAGGCGGCAGCAGCGCATCAGGCGATAAACTGGACTCAGGCACTCCCAGGGGATTGCACGGTTCACTCCTCATCCTCCACAACCTGCAGACTTGCTTGTACCAAAACCACCCAGGCAGATCCTGCAGCGAGCCCAGAGGGACGCCTGCGATTTCCCAGAGAGCGAAGGTAACACCAGCAGCACGGTGGCCGGGTGCTTCTGCAAAAGGTGTTGCCTGTGGTGTGCAGAAGGTGAGTAAAGGCAGTGCTTACACCGCAGATCCCGGGCTCCAACCCGCACACGTCACCTCTTCGGTCATCATCAAGCTCACGCGTTCCTAGCAGTAAAGGCATCACCTTAAAAATCAATGTCACAATGAAGCCATGGCCTCCTGAGCATACATTGCTTTTAATGGAAATCATCTCCCATGCATCTGACATTCCACAGGGGGGTGGGTTTTTGCTGGTTTTTTTTGTTGTTATTGTTCTTTTTTTGTGGGTTTTTTTAAACAATTGCTCTAGCCAACTGTTGCCCATTTAATTGGGAAATCTGACGGCTAAAAATCTCAGTGCCTGTTTAACTACCAAGTAGTCCGCACTGGAATTTAATTTTAACCATTCCAAATCCTTGCTGTACTCACACACATTTTTTATTCCTGAACAAGCAATGTAGGCAAAAATATTTTTAAAAGATACCACATATGCTGAGGCTCTGTTCCCATGGAGTTAAATTTGGTAGGTATAAGCATGCCTGGCAGTAACAAGCTTAAACAAAAATCATTAAGAGATACAGAAACAGAGTTCCAGCCATAAACCACTGCTTTACACTGTCTGCTTCAAACAGTCACCGTCACACTGTCGCAATTAAACAGCAATCTGCACTTGCTTTGCTCGCCGAGGCCAGAGAGCTACCACGGTCAGAACCCTTAGGTACAATAAAAAAGTAATGCAGGGTCTCTCCTTCAAAGCCACTGAAGTTTAAATCGCAAAGAGAATTCAACAAGCAGCTACACTAGGCACATACATGGCCAAGCTGGAGGATGATTATATGTATATAAAAAAGGCTTCCTGGATTACTTTAATTCTCAAATTCTGCAAAGCTAACAATTGAGGAAAGGGATGCTTTCCCTTTGTTTGAAAAAAACAAAAAAAAAAAACAACAAAAAAACAACAAAAAAAAAATCACACTCACACCAAGAAGAAAAAACAATACAAAACAAAAACCACACCAAAAACCAACACAACAAACACTGAAGAGACCACAGGATGTTGATATTCCACTGTATTACATCCCTAGATTTCAGCAATGAGTCACCCATGTTCTTTGTGACCGCATGAGTTTGGAACGTACGTTGCCTTCTACTGAGACAAATACACAAAAAATACAGAGGTCCCAGATACCGAGGCATCTGCAAGTAATACCTTCACAAAAATGACAAGGTATGTGACACGCCCAACAGTATGTGGTCTGAATCTTCTTCTTAGTGAGGAACAAAGCAGCCTTGCACCTCCTGCACTGTACTTGTTGATGTTCAACCCCTGTTAAATCTGCATTAAACTTTAAGTAACAGATTTCTACATTATTCATACCGCCTGTGTACGGGACTCGGGGGAAACAGCAGTGGAATCAATACAGCGACACGAGCTTCTGGTGTCCGGTAAAAGCATCTTCCACTCTTCATATTTATGTGGTTGAAGGAGGGTGGGGAAAGCAGGATTTTTTCGTGACTGATGAAAACAAGCCTAGATATTAGGGTTTGTCCAGAACAACTATCACATAGATGCCAGCTTTCCGAGAGCAGCAACTGCAAAATTAAAACCTGCTCATAACGATTCACCTTAAGTGCAACAGCCCCCAAAAAATGGGTTCCCTCACTAATATTCAAGAACGTTCTGAGAAAAAGGCAGCAGCTTTTCCAACTAAGAATGGAAGGCACAAAAGACTTGGTTCGTTCAATGTGCTAGCGACTCAGGTTACACACAGAAACAGCAGTTTTGAAAACACACTCTTTCTCAAAGCCTCTGTGCCCAATAGCTCCACTTCTATTTTCTGTTCTTACGACACCTCCCCCTCTAGCTCTTAAATCAGTCACGGAGCTTTCCAGCACAGATCAAACCCAACAAAAACCACAAAAATCTGAAAAGACGACTTTCAGCAAATCCTCACGTGGCTTCAAGGGATTATTAGAAGACAAAAACACAACTACAAGCAGCAAGAAAGGGCACCCACCCCATTTATTTTCTCTTTGCAGGTTGTTCATCTATGTCAAAGCCAGGACTGTGAACAGAAACCAGGTATCCCAGCCACCAGACTGGTTATCTACCCAACGTATCACTCTCGTTTCAACAGCCAGAAGGGCAAAGATTTCCTCACAAGCAGCGTTTTGGAGCATTTATGCACAACCTACATCTTCTCAAGTTTGCTCTTCGTTATCCTGACCCAGAAGCAGGAAAAAGGAACCAATCTAAGTGATCTTTTAGTTGCCTTTTCCTAAGATTATACAGTTTAGTACTGGAGTTAGACTGTTTGTGGATACTTTTTTTCTTGAATTAAGCGACTGCTAGGCTGGCACAAGCAACAGCTAAGCTATCGGAAAATGGAGGGAATCATCCTATTCTCTGCTAAGCCAAGCTTTTAAATGAAAGCCTCGCTTAAAAGACACCAGCCAGTGCAGGTGTCAAAAAGCAGCAGTGCCACGCAGCTGTAGGACACTAAGTCAGACGACGCAAATGCACAAGTGAGGACCACTGACTGCTGCCAGTGCTCAACGCTGCCACTGGCACACACACAAAAAATGAATTATCCAAAGCAAAAATGGATATCTGCCTGTGCAAGTCCAAAACAAGAACTTATCCAAATTCAGGTTACATTTAACATCAGTTTACAGTAAACAAAGTATTAAAAGACATACCACTCCAACACATGTGTGCTTGAATATGCAAAATTCATTTACTTACCTGAAATTGCTTTTTTACCCAGAGCACTTGATTCATGAGGTCAGAAGCTCACGATGAATATGAGAGTCAAAGCTCAGAAGACCTGCTGCTGGCTGCTTCTCTCATAATCGTAAGAGTCACTATTAAAAAAACAAATAAAAACAATTCCATATTAAGAAGCAGAGCTAACAGCAAGCCTTCTATTAAAATATTAGGAGATGCTACAACGTCAAGATGAGCTCCAGGTCTACCAATAGCTGGGATACACAGTAAAGACCATGCTAACATGGACAGCTGCATTTTAAAAATAGTATTTCCCAAAGGAGACAGAAAGAGAGAAGATCCCTGTGTCCAAATAAGGCCTCCAAGCAGCCTTCATTGGATCTTGAGGAGGCCTGGAGTGCTGCTTCACCCACTCCACAGCATTCCACACAGAGCAGATCCGCTGCTCCCCAGTCTTCCTGCAGGAGTGTATCTTGGACATACCTTGTTTTCCTCCCAGCCTGCACCAGGCAAGAGTGCTTGGGACGAGACCGCCGCCCCTAGGACAATGGGGGAAACGCAGCTGCCAGAAATGGACCACTGACCACCTGGTTTGGCCTGGGGGCACTGTAGACCAGAAGTCATAGAATCACAGAATGGTCTGGGTTGGAAGGGACCTTCAAAGCCCACCCAGTCCAAGCCCCCTGCCAGGAGCAGGGACATCCCCAATCAGACCAGGTTGCTCAGAGCCCCGGCCAACCTGGCCTGGAATGTTTCCAGGGATGGGGCATCCACTGCCTCTCTGGGCAACCTGGGACAGGGCTCCACCACCCTCAGTGTAACCTCGTGGGAATCTCGGTGCTTCGCTGAAAGCCACATCCAGTTCCAGTGATACCCAGAGCACCTTGTCTTTAACAAAAAGAACAATTAGGCAGAACAACTCTTGAGATACACATTGCCACTTGGAGTACAAACTAAAGAAATAAATCTCGAAATTTTCTTCGAAGGAAGCTGGCAAAGTCACTCAGGCTCCAAACCAGGCATCACACAAGACTTGTCTTGCTGACAAATAAGCTGATACAGGGGGAGTGAAGGCGGAGGGCTGAAAGCCTTTTCTGCTGGTCTTCAAGATAACCAAGATCACTTGTGAGAGAGGAAGCACTGGCACTGAAGCAAAAACAGAACGTGAAAATCAAAATGCATGTGACCAAAATCCTCAAGAGGCAGCACCCAGGTAACAGGCTTCTCTCCATCCCCGTTACCTAACCTTTCCCCAGCCAGACGTTAGAGCCAGCAGCAGGGGACAAACCACTCAGCCCCGCAGCTGGAAGCAAATACACTCTCCACCCAACCCGCCCAGCTTCCAAGGGAGATAAAACCAGGGGGGAGGATTTGGAAGAGAACCAGTTCCCTTTCACATGGGGCTCTGCAGGGCTATTGCAATTAAATTTTTGGATTAGGGAAAACCAGATGGTCTCTGGGCTCCACTCACATTAGCTAGAAAACTGCAATTCATACGTTTCCATTCAAATACTAGTTTGGGTGGGGGGGCAGAAATCAAATTCTGCTTGCTGAAGCAGAACCAAATCCAAATAACTGACTGGTAGGAAGCAAGCAGTCCGCAGCACGGCAATTCTGCTTTCTTTGACTTCTTTCTACTTATGTTTAGGATTTCTTGGAAATTTGCTTTTGAGTTTTACACTGCATTCTTGCCTCATCTTCAAGATTAATCCATCAAAGTGCTTCGGGGAGGGTGTCATCAGGCACCCGCCCCCTCCAAACACCCACCCTGAGCACCCACCAGTGGCCAGAAGACTCCTCTGTGTCACAGGCTGGAAGTGGAATGGCTTTTGTCCACCCGGAGGGAGCCGCAGCGCACCACCAGCAGCGCAGCTGCTCAGTAAAAGCCTTGCCATCCTGCCCTGTTTGCTGTAGGATTGCCAAAATAAGAGCTAATGTTTACAAAACCGAAGAGAAGTTATCCATGCCATGAACACCCACCAGCATGTCTTCAGAAAAGGGGAAGGCTGCGTTTCCACGAGTAACTGCACTCTTATCTCGTAACAACAGCCACCCTCCCAAACACACCATCCTCTCTCTGCTCACAGGCACTCACTCATCTGCCAAGTTTTACAAAGCCCCAAAAGCCGCCCATCTGCTGGGAGCAGCAGCGGCGTGAATGGCGAGAAAGGCAGCCTGCCCTACGCTCCTGCACCCAGAGGGAAAGTGCCAAACTCTGTGTAACCGCTCTTCTAGGAAGAACAGAGCCCTCCCTGATCCAAGAGACGGTGGAGCACAAGCTGCTGCTCAAACATAAACACGTGGTTTTGGTGAGCAAGTTATGAATTAGCACGTGCTGCTGAGAGCACCACGAGCGCTCCCAAGATGCTCGACACTGGCTGCAGCCTCTTCCTCTCCGGTATAAAGCCATGCAGATCCCGTGAGGACACGTTTTCTGCCACATACAGAATTATTTCTGAGCCAGTCAGAAGAAAGTAGAAGCAACTCACACTGACAGTTTACTACCAAAGTTACTCCGATAGCAGAACTGTATGGCAAGGTTTGATTAGAGCTCACTCCTGTCTTTCTTGTGGCACACACGGCACTTCATTGCATTTAAAAAAGAAAAAAACCTAACATGCATGATACACTTTTCCAAGTAAAAGATCTACCTTACTTAAATGGATTAGCCTGGATGCCAAACTCCTCCATCCTCCGCGCCTTCCCCCAGAGGAAGACCCTTCTCTTTGCACAGCAGCGGCTTCTGCTCTGCCGGGGTACAGGCTGCCAAGTTCCGGGCCCGGCTTCCTTAAAGCACATTTTGGTATCTTTATGGAACTAGTTCAGCTTCTGGAGTTGCTAAGCAATAGCAAGCCGTAACGGCACGAGAGAAGCCCACTTCTATTTTAGCATGTAAGGTGACAACATTCAGCTCGGTCTGTGATACCACTTGCTGTAACATCCACAGCATTTCTCTAACGCAGAAGCACCAGCTGAGAAACAATTCTGATGGTTTTGGTGCTATGAAGATTCAATTTCTGAAATTACTCACCAGTCTTGTTCTCCATATCACAGGATGGCTAGGAACTACCAGTTGCTGTCAATAGTGCCCAGACACCCTCTAGACCATCGCTAGCTTATTCAGAATTTTTCAATGCCTGACCTAAAATATGGTAACCAGCACAGCCTCGAGCTTAGGACAGGCTTAGAGTTGACACTGCACCTCTGACTAATGCACTAAACAGATCACAGCTTGTGGAAACCTGCTGGATTTCCAGAAAGAGCAAGTAATTTCCTTTATTAATATTCCAGTGTTATTCAGGTGAATGCTACAATCCTTGTAAGTGAACCAACCATCCACATGATTTAGGAGAGTAAGTGTCCACATCCTAAGCACAAAGGGCCACTTTCTGAGACTGTACAGAATTAAAAATATCTCCTCCTGCTGTACGTCAGCTGTGCCTGCAAAGCACAGACAAAGCTTTGGAGCTGAGGATTCTTCTCTTCCTCTTCTTCCCACTTAACATGTGTACGCAAGCAGCAGCGTTGCAAAAGGAGCAAGAGTAGGCTGCTCTCTTACTTTCTCATCCAACATAAACAGCAAGGATCAGGAATGTCTGCAAAGACTGGATTAACCAGCTACCCACTGCCACTTCGGAAAGGCACCTCAATGACCAGAGCAGCATTTTCATTTCACACCCCAGCACAGGACGGCAAGCTTATTTCCACATTTCACTGGCATGTTTGCTTCTCATTTGCTGGACACACTAAAGCACTCCTTAAAATACACCGGAGAAACTCAGCCTAAACGGATCACTTGCGTGAGCTGGCCAACCCAATACGCTTGTGGATTAAAGAAGTCAAATTAATTGATTTAAAGACAACAGAAGGGATTTCGAGAGAAAATACCCTGCATTTTTAATCAGTGCTTGGTGAAGCACTAAGGGCAGCAGCCCAGAAACATCCCCATCGTCTTTCTTGTAAGGAAAGAAGGTGGCAAAACAGCCAGCACGCTGCAAACTCATTCCTCATGTCCCAAAGCCCTGAGAAAACTATTATCACAACCAACAGCAACATAATTATGTGAATTAGCAAGATTTATTCACGGAATTACCTTTGTTTAGTTCTTCCAGCATTCCAGTGACCTGAACAGGGGACTGGGAACACAACTGAGGGGAGAAAGCTCAAAAGCCTGAAGTGACAAATGGAAGATGCTGTTTGCACAGAGCCCACTTTCTTCACTATTACGATCCGCACTTTTAGCACAGAAGTATACAACGTGCTGGGTCTCACACCTGAGACATCTGTGCACCTTCTGCATTAGCCTGTACAACGCCAGCCAATCCACCACGAAGTCTTGATTGCCATTTTATGCCGTAAATAAGGTGAAGTATAATTTTTAGAAGTGTGGAGAAAAAAAGGACTGCATGAGCACCCGCTAAGAAGATAAAATTTTGAGGTCTCTTACTAAATAACTATAGCAGAGAGAGAAGGAGATATGACAAAGGGGGAAGCAGCTTCCATTAAGAAATAATCAGATCCAAACCCGTCTTTATCTGTTTTATTTTTAGGTCACATCATAAGAGACCTAACACAGACGTATGGAACAAATAACAATCCCATTACAGGTACCCTATTACCAAAGTACACACTGCAGCTAACTCATAGTTGGTCATTTTCAGGATATTCGCAGCCTATCTAGAAACTATCTAGATAGTTTCCCCAGGTTATAAAACCCCGAGGTCTGATTATTCAGACAGACCATATTTTCTGGACAGAAACATACAGCTCCCACAGGCAGTGCACTTAAGTCATATATCATACACACAAGTATCCATTAGAAGGGCTTTCCGGAAAGGCTCGGTTTGATAATCATTTCAAGGTATACTGTTCTAACATCTTTTTGAATGCAATGCTGTCTGCTGCAACATTCACTTCCCAAACACACACTCCTTGACTACTGGCAAACCCACCAAGGGTTCCTCTCAACTTGTCATCAGTAAATCTACTCATAAAAGGTCACGTCTTCCTGAAATGACAAGCCTTCCCTTCAGCCCACAACCTTTCATACAGCGCACCTTGTGAGTTCATTACGCAAATATCGGAGAGAAGGAACGCGGGTACAACCTGAGCTACGAACTTCACTGTCGCTCTTGGAACAGCCAGTAACATGCGTGAAGTCTCCTGTCTTCCATCACCAACAGGAACTACTACAAATTGCTTATTATACTGCTTATTTTTACCAACCAGACTGGTGACTGGCATCTCATGGCTCATTTTCCATTGACTGGTACCTACTCTGCCTTTACAGGAGCTGGAGGAGAATGGGATGAAAGCCAAGGACTCCATGATAAGTACAGTCTACATGCTTCTGCTAAGAGGATGGAGATGGAAATGGTTAACCCCGACCTGCAAGCAACATCGCGCATCAGAATTCACACTATATTTAAATATACAACTTCACACCCAAAAGCCTTCCTGTCAAGTTATCTACTGACCCAGAAACAAATCACAGCAGTTTCAACTTAGCTCTTCCCATTTCACAAGTGCTCTGAAACAACAAGCCCTTAGACACATTCCACCTTTGCAAGCATCTTTAAAAAGTAAAAGCTGATACAAAGCTACTACAAAGAGAGAAATCGGCATAGCTGGTTTGGCAAAAGGAGGTGCACCGTTCATTGATTAGAGAGTTGAGAAGTTATATTTCTCACACTTAAGATTTTTCAGCTTTAACATGAGAACACCATGAGTTTGAGACTTCACTAGTTGGACAACACGGCACCTGCAGAGTAGGGGTGATGATGGCACGGGAAGAAGAGGAGACCGGGATGGATGGTGGTATGCCTATGTGCAGATCTCAAAGGCAGGACAGGCAGAACAGAGAGACAGGGTCGTTTACACACTGCGCAGTCTGGAGAGATTAAGGCAAATAAGCAGGGCACAAAACCAGATCTGTTGTGTGTTTTTTCAGCTCCCGCAGTGTTAAGAGCATTAGTTCAGATTCGCTTCTGGAACATGATCCTCCGCTGGTGACTGAATATCTCCTTTGTCAGCCGCAGTCACAGGCACACAGGGGCTCTCTCTGGCCTCGCTCCTCCTCCGAGGAGACGCGGTGCATTGCGAGGAGCACATCAAATTCCAGAAGTACCAGTGGATGCCATCAGTTCTCCTGGGCAGGGAGGCCAGGGGATACTTAGCAGGACAGCTGGAGAGACCTGCTGACGAGTTTGGTGCTCACTGCTCAGGCTTTGCAAGTAAGCTAAAAATAACCTGCTTCATGGAGCACACCAAGACCTTCCACCTGAAGTGGAAAAACAAAACAAAACCCTAAACACATTGTCTGCTCATCTGGTAAATATACTCCAAATGTGGCCAAGTAGCTTTCCCTATGCTACTGCAGCAGTTAAAGATCTTCTGAGTATACAAAAACGTGCTGTTACCAATACTGAAATTTATAAAGGAGGCTTCTTTAAGCTCTCAAAATATCAATCAATGCTTTGTACATGGGTGTCTTCTAAACTGAAGATCTGCAAGATGATTACACTGGTAACAGAAGAGCAAACACTGCCACACACACAACGCTTGGGCAGCTATCCCATTTCACGCTTGTTTTCAACTCACGCTACTACCCAGGAAACCTCAATCAAAGAACGGCTGTAAAACGGGAAAAGGGAAGGTATCCTTCTCGCAGCACCCCTGGGCTGAAGCCAGCATGCCCAAGATCAGGAACCACTTTTCACCTTCCATGCCACCATCACACAACTAAAAGTTTGGCATTTGCGTCCCACTACTACAACCCTCAAATTCAGTTACCTCGAGCTTCAGGGCTTTTATTTTTATGATATCCTCATGCAACAAAAACCCCCTCGTAACTGTTCTGCTACATCAGTTGAATCAAGGGCCAACCAGATAAACAGCGTGCCCTGTGTCAGACAAGGCTCTGTCTGAGGCTTTGACCACTCTCAGCTCCAGGAGTTTCCTGAGCCTGGATTTAGTAACCCCCAGGGAATCTCTCATCAAAATACTTGGTCCGCTTCCCACCCACTCCCAACTTGATCCCGTTTAAGCTCTTTGTGTCCGTAACATTATCTGGCAAGGAGCCCCACACGTCTGTCGCTGTGTGGAGAGGGGAGTCTACGTGCCGCTGCCCACTCATTGGGATTCCAGTTACTGCCACATCCCAACTCCCACACAGATGGGGTGGAAGGAAATCCTTGTTTCTGGCTTCCAGGCCACTTACAAATTCAAGCAGGTATGTTTACACTACTACCTGACTTTTAAGTTGTCACAAGCTGTCAGGTTCCCTCCCCCAGCTCGTTCTCGTAAACAGAAGAGAGGTTAACAATCCAGAGGTTGAGAACGCTCTTCCCCTCTGTAATAACACGTGGGAGATGTTTTAGAAAACCTTCATCGTAAAATAACAAATGTCAGAAACGTGTCTTTCCTCTGCAAGAAAAATGTCACAGAAATAGACGTTATCTCAATAGGTTTCTGCATGATTCCTCAGATGCCATACCAAGATTTTCAAGCACTAAAAGTGTCAGAACAACTGACTTTTACATTCTTTCATATGAGGCATCACCTCTGGCAAAGCCAAAGTACCTCAATATTCCAAAAAGCTGATCACTTTGGCCTCTAACACTGCTAGCAACGTTCACCAAATGCCAACAACATACTTGGTATCTCCTTCAGGATTTAAACAGCTTCCAGAGTAAAAGGACAGAGCAGCAACCATCCCAACAGATGACAGAGCAATCACAGCACTGCATGAATGACAAACGACCACGCCACTGGCTACCAGCAGCAGAACGCGCATCTGCTAGTGTCAGTGCAAAACCACACGTACCAGCCCCGCTTACCAAACGCATTTCTGCCATCACTTGTGCTCTATTTTTCTTCAGCGGAATCTGATTGGGCTGGTGCTCAGCCAGCACTCCTCAAACACATTTCTAGCTGCTCCTATTTACTACCCAGTGGCAATTTTGGAGAGGAAAAAAAATACTGTAAACTGTTCCACAGATAAAAACTAATCTGGTTACGGATGCTAGCCATTTTTCATACCATAAATGGCTCGGAGTGTGATACGTCGATCAAAATTAACATTAAGATATGCCTTGCTGCCCTGCTACATCCCACTCCCAGCCCTCAACTATGTTAGAAATCCTTGTTCACGCTGTGACGTTCACGATGGCTGCATTCCAGTCTGAGGGTAAAAAGGCTGCCTGTAAGCACTTTATACAGTATGTGAAATGCTTTGTTTAACCAAAAATATTTTAGCTCCAAGAAACATTAAAGCAAGACATAGATTTCAGCATTTGCACAGTAAAGAACTGCAACTCCTACAGATTTTGCCAGAAACTTTCTTCCTGAAGGCTTTACAGCTATAAAAAGACTATTTTGCTAAAGCAAAACTACAAACAAAAAGCAAAGAGTAATGCTCTTAGTATGCTAAGAAGGGTTATTACAGCAAGGATGGGAACAAGCAAACGACAAAGCAGGGGTGCCACTTAATTCTTGTTCACTTTGTTCAGAGCAGATAATTGTATCAATCAGTAGGAAAAACTTGATGGTGCAGCAGGGTAAACCAAAACCTAGCGGGTAACTTATGAGCCCCCAGTAAGCGGGTTCTGGAAAACCTCTATAAAAGTAGAAGTTTCCTGGCAGCCTGGTCCATAATTTAACTTGCAGCAGTGAAATCCAGCTAGCCAGTAGATCATCAACAGTCATACCCACCTTAAAAACAAAACTCTGCCCAAAGCACGTTAGTTAGGCTGTTGTTTAAGAGGAGAGGGGTTAACCACATCGGTCACCAGAGGCAAAAGCATGACAGGTGCCAGGGCAGATTTTCAAACAGCACTCACAATTCAGCACAACTCAACTATCCCAGGGTACAGAACTGGAAGACAGGAATATTAAGAACGTTATTGTTCACAAGCAGCAAAGAAGCACCTCCTTTTCCAGCCCGAAGCTCTTCTCATTTAAAGCCACGCTCTAGACACGCTCTCAACATATTTGATTCCTGAGCTCTGTCCTACTAGAGCAGCAAAGGCTAAGTCAGCTGTGCTGTACCTTCTTGCTAAGGGCACGATACACAGCTGGGTGGAAAAAAAAAAAAAAACAAACACAACGGAAAAAAAAACGTTAAGCTTTTAAAACAGTGATCTGGTAGGTAAGGAAATGTTTTGCTGCTCTGTTAACTGCACTACATGCAGGTTTATGGCAAGGTAACACTACACACTTCTCTATTTCTATGTTCAAAACCAGTAGGAGATCCTGTACAGCACCGGGGCGATGAAACAGCAAGTTTTGACGTTACCGAAGTGCATGTGCCGAAAAATAAGCCCTACAGCTTGATAAGCTGTTTCCTTGTAAGGTACTAAAACACACATGGACCTTCACAGAGGTCTTACTCATACTGCCTCAGAAAGTGGGATTTGCCTGGTGCAGTCAGAGACCTCAGACAAACAGGAACTGCAAGCAGTGAAACCCAAACAATCCCATATACCAAAAAACCCCAAAGAAAGTAAGTTGGAATAAACTTTGGTCAACTTGGTGCTTACCCTCCACAAGATCGACTTCAGCCCTGCAAGGCTGTTTTTCAACGTCAGTCTTGCGCAGCACTTAAATATAACAATACTAGATGAGGCTCAAGAGTTTAAGCAAAAGCTAGCCAAGTTTATTATCAGTCCCTGGCAGTAACCTGCAGAAATAATTGCAGCTTTCAGGTGAAAACACAGATAACTTCAGTCTTGCTCTAAAAAGTCAAAGAGCAAGTTATTGCTTAGTATTGAACTAGTTGCAAGACCAAGAACACATCACAACCACCACATGACAGTAAAACCAGGCTTCATTTTCCAGTTTTTTTTCTTACACCAGGGAGAAAAGTAGTTAACATCAGGTATATTAAGCACCAAAATTAGCTGGTTTGCTTAAATGCAACATACAAAACCATCTGCAGTACTTCCTGAGGTATGAACAACAAAAGCAGCAAATCACGCAAGATTTTAAAGTTTTAGTTTAAGAAAAAAAAAAAACAGGAAAAGAACTGTACGCCACCTTGGAAAGCACAGGAAGGGCAGAAAGGCAGGCTTCTCCTACACCAGAAGGATCACACAGCACCTCCAGGTTTCACAAGACACCTGCAATCTTTAAAAATGAGATCTTTTTCTTTCTCCCAAGACACACACTTTACAAACCAGCTGGGAGAAAAAGCCTGATTCTGAAACACAGGTAAGTAGGCGTGCAAACACAGGTAAACAGACTGTTACACCTGAGCTGTAGCACATTTCAAGGGTGTCAAACTAAAAGCCACAGAGATTTCAGCCCTTCCTGTCAGTCAGTACAAAGAGCAAGAGGCACAGTTGCCTTGTACCCTTCAATTTATACAGCAATACTAAAGTAGACAAAGAGGCTGGGATATAAGCGCGACCTTCAGTCCCCCTTATCCACTCAAATTCTTCTCCAAACCCTTGTAAAATGACACAGCAATCCTGGTTAGTCCGGCCTGCCACAGAGAGACCAACCAGCCACGGCCAGTGCCCTATCAGTGATTTAAATTAGTGGCATAACAGTTCACCACCACTCCCCAAGAGACCTTCTCAAGTCACTGCAGAAGAAGGCGGCATGGAAAATAAATCTATTCCCTTCACTTCCAGAGATTTACAAGGGTTACACTCACCTCAGAGAAATGATAACTACCTTTTGCCTTCTTCAAACCCTCTTTTTTTTTAAATTTGGAGTTTGAATTAATTACAGGCCAGAGAGCAGATGAGCATTAGCTTGGTCTCAGCCTGCACCGCTCTGACCTAGACAGACTTCACTGGCCAGAAGAAAGCCTCTCAGCACTGCGCTGGTGCAACAGTAACGAAAGCTGAAATCTGTTGTGCTATCTCGTTTCCCGTTCCCCTGCACAACACATTTTATTTTTAGGTTATAACATCTGATGCAGGAGGGAAAGAAAGGATGGGCATAGGCGCACCAGCTGAAAACCAGCTCTGAAACACCAAGAACGAGGCATTTCCATTTCACATGCAGTTACATTAGCTACACCTTCAACTCACATTCAGCATTTCTGGAGCCACAGCGGCAAGATTTATACTGTCACACTGATGTCACCTTCACATGTGGTTTCCCCGCAGTCACAAGCTCCTTACAAAGAGCCTGACACCATCCTTGCAAACTAGATCAAACGCTGCCTTTGTGCCTCCTGCTTAACAGGGAAGCAGTACGGCTGAACAAGCTGGGTCAGGACGGAAGAGGAAGACACGGGGAGGCTGAGCAGGTGACTCTGAGTGGCAGTTCAGCAAGGAAATCTCTTGTATGAGAAAGCAGAACTTAGTGAAGCTCTTTTGTAACTCCAAGTGACGCGAGCCAAAGGCAGTAACACAGCTTAGCTCTGGGGAGAATTTAAAGGTCAGAAGGAGAAAGGTACGTAAGCATGCAGCACAGAACAGATCTCCGTTTTAAGCTCATGCGACGGTTTGATACATGGACAAAGTGATCATCCAGCAGCGGCCTGCTGCCTCCTCACACACAACGCTTCCCTGCGGTTAAGGAACTCTCTTCTCACAGCATTGCGAGTGTACAAGCAGAGCTACGTAGCGAGACGTGGGCAGCAGGGTCTGCATAAGGGAGGAAACGAAAGCTAAGGAGCACACCTTTTCCTGAAGCAGCTTCTCTTGGTACAGAGCTGATTTTCACCTCAGACAGCTAGCGAGGAAGGGATGCACACCCAGAAGTACAATCAGAGCCTTTGACAGCCTGAAACTCTGCTGCAGTTCCTTCCTCTGTTTCACAGCGAGACTTTTTCTTTTTTAAACTTATCAAGCACATCTCACAAATCTCTCATATCCACTTAAAGTCAGGGATTAAGTGGAGCTGAAGTGAGACAGCATATCAACTTACACTAAAATTGTCTTACATGTTCCCTTTTGCTAATTCTCTTGGTGCCATAGTCATCATCTGGAAGGCAGATCTGTTCATCAGAGCAGCATGAATCAGGTAATGGCACAGTAATTCAATACATACTCGCCCTCGGGGAGTATTAAACCCCATGGCTGGGTCTGCAGAGGAGTTCAGTGACCAGCTCCCAGGTTTCACAAACTGCGCCTGTTTCTTGGGTCTCCGAAGGCCAAGCAAGCGGAGGCTCTGCTATCAGTGTGCTGGAAGTGGTTTATTCCCTCGTGGCTGTAAGACACAGCAGTTCTGAGCGTGGCATACTGTCAGGAGGGCTGCTGCTGTCTGCACCTCAAACTCCCTGCAAGGCTTTGCTGTCATCTGCCAAACACACCCCAAATTCAGCAGAAACTTCTCCTGCAACACTGACTTGAGGCTCCAGGGAAGACAGATTTATTTATTCTTTTGAATGTTGCAGCAGCCAGAAGAGAGACCTGCACATGGAGGACAACGCATTCAAGCTGGACTTGCCCTTGACTAAATCACTGCAAGTCAAAAGCAAAATTACAGGATGATACCCGGGAGAATGATGGGCGTTTTAATTAGTCAACAAAGCAGTGCATAAGAGTGGCTGATGGGCAACAATTACTGTGTTAAAAATCAATACATCCCTAGTCTGATGCAAATGATACCCAAATCTCAGAATGCTTTTTCAGTGGGCTTAACATAGACATTAACAAGTGGCAGACGATTTGCTAGGGCAGAGGGGGGATTAGGGGGGTATTCTCTGTTGGAGGGCAGCATAACGTGTTCATAAGTAAAGTAACTCCAGTTTGCCCACAGCAACGTCGAGCTGAGTCCTAAGTACGGGGAAAAAAAAAAAAAACAAACAAAAACAAAACAAAAAACATACACACAAAATAAACACCAAAAAAAACCAAAAAACCCCACTCCACCATTTGAAACTTCCAGACACAAAAGTTATTTCAACTTTCAATGGTTCTCACAGTTTGCAGCAGAAATTCTTCTCACATACTGAAAGCTTTCTACCCTCTGTCTTGACCTAAAAGCCATCAACTTGGAAGAGGCATTTTCTAGACCACAGTAATTGCAACACACTTCCTATGCAGTTAAATAAACGGTAAGAGATGGTTACCTTACAGGCTTCGGGAGAATGATGATCAGTATTCATTTAGAAATTCCTCTCCCTTCAAGGTAGAGCGAAGCCCTTTAGGACAAGGAAACCTGGACAGGTTTTACAAAAGCAACTGTGCGAGCCGCACTTAAAAGCTCCTGCGTAGTTATCTGGCACCCCACAAAACCTCGGCTACTCCACAGCGGGCCGTCCTTCCCAGAAGCAACAGTTCAACATGGAGCATCGCCACCAAGGCAACTAAGGAATGCCCACTTTGAGTTTAAACAGATAAAGATTGTGATTTAATGTTGACCGCTTCCAAAGAGGAGCCACCCAAGAAGAGATGTGACGATCCTTCCGCTGCACAAACCAAATGCACGGGACTGGGGAAGGCACGACCACGGAGCTGACGGCCACGGCCAGCTCTTCAGGATGGAGGAACCGCCATGTCACAGTCTTGCCATCACCAAGAGGATTTTAAAGCCAGAAGTACCACCTGCCTAGTTTTGACCCATGTGAGCAACTTACTCTCCCTGGTGTCTTACCTGTTAGTCCTCAACATTTCCCCATTTTCACAATGCAACTTCAATGCTTTTACATTTTGTTTTCAAGAGTTTTTACTCTGTTTTTCGTATTTCAGCAGGAGTTGCATTCCTTTCTCCTTCTGACAGCCTCTACGGTAAACTTTCATATCATGTCCAGTTACCAAATTGTGGTTTTTGAAAGATGAGCAAGTTCCCTGAAGAAGCCAAAGTATTGGACTGGAGAGGGAGGGGGGAATTCCCTGCTGCGGTCTGCTCCTGTTAAAAATACCAATAGCCAGGAGTCTGAAAACTGCATCTGCATAAATGTCGGAGATTAATAATCTCTTCCAAACAAGTTTGTCAACAAGGAAAACATTACTGGTTTTTGCACTACTTCCCTTTTGGAGAGGCCATCTCCTGTAACACATCTGTTACTCAAGTTTTCCGTCAGCTTTGTAAGTGCCAAACAGCCTCTTCCAGTTTTCACAGTTAATCAAATGATTTATGAAAGGTGCAAAAACATTAAATTGGCAGGAAAAAGAATAAATGAGCTCCAGCAATGTATTTGCAAATTTGACCTGAAGAAAACAACATATTTTCTCTAAAAAATAATGGAAAAAAAGGGAGGAAACTTGAGCTACGTATTTCCCAAAAGGGAAAAGTGCTGCTGGGGCTGCAGAGAAATCTCATGCTTGGGAGCAAGGGGTCACAGTCAGTAGAAAGGGCCTTCCCCCATATGCACAGAAGACCCCATGATGTCTTGTTCAAAAGGGCGAACAGCAACACGACACCAGAAAGAGTGCTGGTACCATACTACTGAAATCGCGACATTAAACAAACCCATTGGAAAATGGCTGTTTCTGCCGATTTCTGTCCAGCAGCCCAACATGGCATTAACGCACCAGTCCTGCTTTACAAGGTTTGGTTTCGGAGCTGCCCGCTTTCAGTTCCCAATGTAAGCAAGAAATTTATGTGCCAGCAGCACACAGGCCCTTAGAATTATCAGTAGTACAACATATTCCACTTTTAGAAATATAGAATCACAGAATGGTTTGGATTGGAAGGGACCGTTAAAGCCCACCCAGCCCAACCCCCCTGCCAGGAGCAGGGACATCTCCAACCAGATCAGGTTGCTCAGAGCCCTGGCCAACCTGGCCTTGAACGTTTCCAGGGATGGGGCACCCACCACCTCTCTGGGCAAGAGAAACCTTTTCAGCAAAATAAACCATTACGCTGCAGATTTGACAGGCCGGTTGGTCTCCGATCTGGCAGAATCACGAGTTTTGGATCCACCTCCTCCCAGCCACAGACCCCAAAAACAGACACACCTCAGGGTCATGAGCAGGAATGTGTTCCAGCCCTCTAAAAGCCATCTGCAAAGTCTTGGGGTGAGCCAAGCAACTGCTAATTCCCCTTAATTGCTGGAATGGGACCATCCCCTCTGCAGGGAGGGAGAGGAGGCAGCCCTTCCCAGGCAGGAATTGCAGCCAGCTCTCCCTCCCCTGCCCTGGGGGGATGCTTATCCCAGACTCCAGCTCCATGCACACCTTTTCTGGGAAAAGCAGATCTCCTTGGAACCCGTAAACCATGATGCCACTTGCGCTTCTGGATGTAAAAAACATGCAGGCTGAACTCCTGCAGAGCAAGCACTACGCAGGGACACGTCTGACCCGGGCGGAAGCATAACTGGGATGCCTTCACTTGTTAGTT
This sequence comes from Chlamydotis macqueenii, assembly GCF_036417535.1. Taxonomy (NCBI): domain Eukaryota; kingdom Metazoa; phylum Chordata; class Aves; order Otidiformes; family Otididae; genus Chlamydotis; species Chlamydotis macqueenii. Next base: position 16,966,895 of record NC_141562.1, read on the forward strand.
TTATGCTGGCTCAGCACAACTTGGTGAAAATCCAAACGTACACGCTTGCAACAAGCAGGATGAGGATCCTCCCTCCTCTCCCTCGCAGCTCTGCATGCTGCATTTTAATTGCCAAATGAAGGCGCAGTTAACTGTAGGAAAGCATCCCCCAGTGTTCCCCCACAGCTCCCCACTCAGAGCGGTGTTTGCTGAACAGCCTGACTGGCAGAAGCCTGATAAACAAACTGGGTGGCACAACTGAAGGACTTACTGCAACAGGCCAGCAGCTGCAAAAGGGACTTCTGAAGTCCTAAAAGCACGAGCAGGTTCTACTCTCATCAGATGTAGCCATGAGGTCTTTCTATGTAGGATTAAAGATGGATTAAGACATGTTCCAAAAGCACTTTCATTAAGGAAAAAATGAAAGGCTCTCTAAAAGTTATAATACAAAAGAAAAATCAACGCAGACCCTACATTTCTGATGGTGACCCTACCAAGCCAGGCCTTGTTTCCTGCTTTAGCACGTTCAAAAACGAGCCCTCAGTTTACACTTGATCAGCTGCGTTGCAAACAATCTACAACCACATTTTCATCCCCTCTCTGAGATTTCTAGGAATTAAATTGCACATGAGCATGAAAAGAGAATCCGAGTTTGACACCACTCACCAGAACGATATTCCTGCACTGTCAGTACATAAACCACACACACAAACCTGCTGACTGACCTAGCAGAGACAGATGTTTAAGTATCAAGCTTCCCTTCCCTTCTCACCTGACCAGAAGCCCCAGATGCAGCACGGGGTCCCTGAGTGGCACCAGGTGGGCCAAGACTCACCCTTTCCAAGGAGGAGCCAAGGCACCCTCCCTCCACAGCAGCTGATGCTCCTCCGTGACTCAGCAGTGGGGTCCCATTTCTGCTCCTGGGGCACTCAACTGGGGCTCCCTCACATTCCCACTGCTGTCTCTGCTCTTTCTGGACAGATCTGGTTTCTGTTTCCTTCCCTCTACCCTCCAGGTAATAGCCACCTCTCAGGGACGTCTGCGAGCCCAGGGGGGAGGTGGTGGCAGCAGAGCTCTCACAGGACATGACAAGGCCTTGAGAAGGGGGGAATGGACACAAGGAGGTGGAAGACAAGGAGGAACAGCAAGAAGACAAGGCCAGAAGGACTGCTCTAAGAGGTGATTTGAAAGTGTATGATTTCAGCTGCATTTCTGAGCCTTGTACAAACCTCCGCTCACCATGGTGACGAGAAGGACCAAAACTGGTAGGTTCCATTTGGGAATACTTGCAGAGTCCAGATAAGAATATTTCTATTAAATGCTGTGCTTAAAAATGTGTCGCTTTACTGCGCATATACTGCATATCAATACTTACACTTGAGGAATGAGTTAAGTCTGCAGCTCTGCAAGTACCCAAGTCTCCAGAGAAGGGAATAGCTCTCCTCCTGCTCCCTGCAGTCAGCTTGTCTGGAGGAGCAGTGCTGCCCTCACCCTGCGAATGTAAATCATAGCAATACAAATAGCAATTAAAAAAAGAAAGGTACTTTGTTCAAGACAATCTAATATGCCCTGTACAAGACAATCTCTCTTCCAAGGGGCTGACTTGAGCTCTTCATTTAAAGAAGAAAAAAAAAGTATAGCAAAAATAAAATATGTTATTATTAAGCGTACAGCAAGTCAGTTCACATAAATGAACAGAGTAATCCACCTCTGCTTTATAAAAAAGGAAATGTTTTTAAAACAGTAATTGAAAGGAAACAAATCCTTACATCCAGAAGAGGACAATACTGCCTCCAGAGAAGCCAATGAAGAGACAATGAAGAGCCCTTTTTATTTATTTTAATTCTCCCTCTTATTTTTAAAGACATAAATAAAAAAAGATCAGCATGTTCAGCTCTTCAAACACCTCAGACGTTTCACTTTGCAGTGTCTGTGGAAACAAACGGACTTTTCCTTCCTTCTAGCTGAAGACTGGTTGCCTCTTTCAGTGACTATTAGCAACATTAAGAGCAAAGACAAGAGGATGCAAGAACTATACACGGCTGCACACCCAAACCCGTTGTGTCTGCGAGCTCTCACCCTATATCTTAGGCCGACTTCATACTTCTTTGTGTCTAGGACACACACCAAAGGCAAGCATACATTCACACGCACACATTTGATCTAGAATACAGAGAATTGGCTTTGTAAGCGCCGACATCCCTTCCCAGAGGGCAGACTAGTCAAGGCAGCTGCAGCACCAGTGCTGTAGCTTCCACATCTTAGTTGTATCTTACTAAGATCAGGCACCACAAACACCCCAGTGGTCTCTTGCCCATGCCCCGCTGCATTGCTCCTTTGCTTCCTCCCCTGCCACCAGATCCTTTCTCAGGGATTTCCCATTCACGGCACCTCTGCTCGCTTCAACCCCTTCTGCCGGAGGGACAACGCAGTGCTCCGGCAGCCCCTTGCCTCCTCCAGTGCCAGAGCACCAAGGCTGTGCCCCAGCTCAGAGAAATCACCAAGTGTCTGCTGGGGGAGCAAGGGCAGGACTGCGCTGGGCAGAGGGACCCTCATCCCAGAGGGAGAAGCCCTCACAGTCCCACACCAAGCGTCCAGCACTCCAAAACCCATGAATCCCAGGCAGAGTCTCAATGGCACTTGAGCACTTCTTTCCAGTAGCAGCGAGTTGCACTAAAAGAACACGGCACAACCTGTTTTTATAAAAAAAAAAACCAAACCAACAATGGATCAGTCCCAAACAAATCATTGCAGAAGTTATTCCACTTCAGTGGTGCAGAGACTGCAGGATGGTATTTTGCACGACACAGACCTGGAAGAAAAGCCAGTTACTACAGTGCTAGCGAGGGCAGAAAACTTGCGGTATGATTACATGTGGTGACATTCCCTCTCTGGGCGCTATTTCCCTCTCTGTAAGGTCCTACTCTGCTGGGTAAACCACCGTGCGTTTCCCCAAAACCTCCTGGGACACCCTTTAACACTGGAAACTGGGGAGGTGAAGAGAAGGGAGAAAAATTATTTTTTTTAAAAAATCAGCTCTATGATAGCCACAAATTAATTCAGCCCAGAAAGCTCACTTTGAACAGATGTACCTGAACCCTTGGTTTCTCTGGGAATTGAATCTGCAGCCTTGCAACCTAAAAGCGGGGATTTAGTGATAGGGACCAGAGCTTACAGCTCCAAGGGATTCACACCTCGCCTGGGTGCCTGGGTGGGACGCCTCTGCCTCCCACAAGCCATTCTGCTACTGTAACCACAAGCTCCGAGAGTAATGCACCAGTGAAAACCAGTCTCCTTCACTCTAAGAAATTCAAGCGGTTCATCTCCAGTGAACATCTGGAGTTTGTCCACATGCTGAACACATAAAAACGATGCTCACTGCTACTTAGATGAAAACTTACCATAAATGAACTAGGATCCTTTAGGAAGCAGCACACTGTTCTCATTAGCACTCACATGCACACTAAATGCCCTGCAATTAGTCAAAGTCTTAACGATGACATTTATACATGAGCTTACACAAGAGATGAGAGTGAACCGTGTGCCCAAGTCTACGAGGTGCAGTTACTATTTCTGATGAGCGAAAAGGGATAGGATACGTTGTATTTAGTGGACAGTACATCTGTATATCCAGCTACTCTGAAATCACTTCACCCTGGAAGGTCCAGCTACGCAGAACGCAGCTGCAAACACAAGGTAATTACAAGCAGTAGCACCTTATCTATGAAAGACAGAAAAGCTTCACCTCAACACAGGTTGAAAGAAAAATTAATCCTTCTCACACAGTGTAAAAATTGTCTTTCTAAACCTATTTGTGCTTTAAGGTATTCAGATATAGTTTTTAATTATATTTATTAAGCAGTCCAGACAAACTATAGTTTCATTTTTCTTAAAATCAGGTAAAAAAACCTCAAATGTGTCTTGGATTTCCATAACTATCAAGCTGTTTTATCTTTTTAATGTGCTGTGATGAGTTTTGCACACGCAGCGAGACCACGCTTTGGAACCTTCCCCTTGAAAAGGCTGGAGCTGCAGCATCCCCACAGCTGTACATAATAGGAACGTGTGTACAACTCCCTTCCCAACGGTGTCAGGATGTCTTTGCACGAACACAAAGACCACACACCATAACACGTGTTATTTACGTGCCGAAAGTGCAGCTGGACAGAAGCAAGCAAACCATTATCCACTCCCCAGTTTTTTGTGAGGTTTATGGCAGAAGGGCCAAACTCTGATCAGGGTATTATTATCCAATCTGCAAATAAACACAAGTAATTAATTTAGTAGCATGGCATCGCATCTTACGCGCTGAATTTCAACATGTAGCTATTACAGTAGAATCACTTGAAGGAACACAGCAATTCCCTGTGATTTTTAGTAGACAGTCTGCTTTCAGGTTACAGCCATGAAAAGATGAAAACGGAAGTCCTGAACACAGAAACAAGATTCCCAAATTGTTAACAAAATCCAAAACAAACTATGAAGCCAAACATCTCTGTAGAGTGGACAGTCATTGCAGAGTGGACAACTATTTTAAATATTTGCTCAAATCCAACTACAAATGGACAGCATTAAAGCAGCATTACCACTATGAGAGGGATTACAAAGTTAATGCAAACAATTGACTTTTAACTGACGTGCAGAAAACAGACTCCACAATCTGTAAGACTGTAAAGTAGGTATGTTTATTCAGCACTGGGCAGCACGGGGGATCACTCCTCCAAACGTGCGCAACGTGTTAAGCAACAGGTACGGTATTTATGCATCATAGATAAGCATATTCATAGAATTCCTGCGGACTTGGTTATATATTAATTAGGTTTTTGAGAAATCATTATCATAAGTTTCCTCCCAGGACAGGTTATTCTCTGTATCCATCTCACGTCTGTGCTCAGGAGTCACAGTCTCCCTGGTGGTCATTCTGTCCTCCTTATCACTATGTCCAGCTGTGTGGATTCAGACCTTTGTCCTGCTTTGTTCTTGCTGCCAGGGTGGTTTCTTGATGACTTATCTTTGCTGGTTCCCAATTTTCTTGGTTATTCCACCCTATCAGTTGGTTCTAAACTTCGTAAGTCCCCTTATCTTGGTCTCAGCCAGTGTGTCTGTACCCCCTCAGGGTGTTCCCATCTAACTTATCTTAGCTCTTGCTAGAGCATCCTGAAAGCATCTCGTTATGTTAAGTTTATGACTCTGCTGTTCTTTCTCTCAAGGTTAGTAAATCATTGATCACTATTTATCAGCTTGATTCCTTAGTATTAATCCCTTCTTTCATAACCTCCTAAGTACTTTGTGCGATATTAGCCAAGAAGTCTAACGGGAAGAATCATAAAAGGATTTTAAAGATTGGCAGCCACTCAATAAAACGGCCAAGGAAAGTTCGCTGCAGGCAGTTATAAAATTATGTCAGTCAATTCACTGTAGTCCTGATGAACTGGAGTGAAGCAGCGCCATTCAGAAGGTAAGATCTTTAAGGAGTAATCAGCAGTTCATTGAAAACATCCCCTCAGCTGGACAGGCAGAGAAGAAAACAGCTAACAGCCTTTTCCATTGCACCTGTATCTTAAATATTATCTGTATCTCAGGTTCCTCGCACTCCTCCACTCCCACCCCACCTCTGGCATTCCCTCTTAAAAACATGACTGATGCTTGGAGACAAGACACATGGCTATATGGGTCTGTGTCTTCTCAGTACAGATACTTGTTTTCTTGCAAGTGTTCCCAAAGAAATTCCGAACAAAGCATCAGAATGCAAATAATCCACTTCTGATAAACATGCTTCGCCCTGTTTCTGTTTTTAAAATGTACTTTGATAAACAATCTATTTACATTTTGAAAGGGGGAAAGACTGCAATAGGAAATTGCACATGCATGAAAACAAAGGTGATAACCAACAAGTCATTTTGTTAATTCGTGGGTAATTGCTCATTACTGCAAAACAAGGTTTTTGCACTGTTTCATTAAAAGTAGATAAGAAACCCTAGCCCGTTAGTAAGTATTGCTTGTGGCAAACACGAGCTTTTCCTAGCAGAGCGAGTCTCCATAAAATCATGTTGCCATTAAGCACATATCCTGGCATCCCAAGAGCACTGGCAGAAAGAGAACATGTTGTGTCAAGTCATTTAGTAGGGACCTTCACAGGCTTGCGGTCACCCTTTTCTGTCCGCTCTTGCTTTGCTCACAGCGCTGCCTCGAACGCCACCTACCCCCACGCTGCCTCTGCGCAGCACCCTGCCCCACGAACACCCAACTTCAGCTTTCTGAGAAGAACACGTATGCTCCTCCTCCTTCCTTTACATCTTGTTCACTTACCTATTGCCTAAAAATTCATTCCCTAAACTCCCCACATCCACAGACTGTTGTCCCTTTGCATTCTTGTAAGCAGGAAAGCTCATCCCAAGCCCGACTCACCTGCTGGCGCTGGATTTCCACTCCCATTTAAAGCAAGTGGACCTCGAGCCCCGATGCACCATCACTAGCCAAGGTGGCTGACAGGGCTTGCGCTGAAGGTAGCCTCTGGCCTCAGAGTTATTTCATCAGGGAACGGTGAGTGCGCTCTGGGAACCGTATGCTATTTGCATAGCCAAGCAGGTATTTTTGCAGCAATTGCCCTCAAGGCACTCTCAAGGTCTTTTTCATCATCCTAACAGCAGGAGTCATTTTTAAACCTTTCGAATAGTTTTAAACTAACTTCCCTGACAAAGTTTTCCAGAGCAATATAATCCAACTCCATAAAACTCTAGGCAGACGAGCAGGGGTGCAAGGAAGACAAAGTACAGACCTTTAGAGTGGAAGAGAGACTACAGCTGGATTTAGATGGAGCCGTTTCATTAGCATGAAGATTCAAAGTCACTCCTACGGAGTTATTGAAGGGCTCCCCAAGCCTTCCTAGCAAGCAAAAATCCATTCTGTGTACAAACAGAGCTTTTATAGCTTGGCACAGTGCTTGACTGCAGAGTCAAACTTTTCAATGCCCGGTAAATTTTCACTTGGAAGTGGCAGGAGAGCTCATGCCAGAAGCCCATACGAAATGCCAGCTCAGTGGCAGAAGGTCATAGAATGGTATTAAGAGATTTTATGGAAGCATTTCAAGACATACTTCTTAAAAGCACTGTGCTATCTAGGGAGGCACAGATTTATACTGCTAGGAAAGCCTAGCAAGAATCTTTATGACTCCTTTCCAATCAAGAGTAATGTCTTTAGCACCCTACCTTATGAAAAGCACCGCAGTCGTGTCTCCCTGTAGGTCGTGAGAGCTGCTTCTGTATCTATTTAATCCTTGGTTATTTTGCTGAAGTTAGGAATAAAGAAGTGTTAAACGGCAGAGTTTTTGTGCAGACTGTCCTATGCAAAAAAAAAAAAAAAAAAAGGCAAAAACAAAAAATAAAAACAACAAGAACAAAAAAAAAACAACAACAACAACAAAAAAAAAAAGAGTTTAAAGCTCCAGCCCAAATGATTACCCTTTCTCCATCAATACCTAAAAATATAAAACTATGGCTGCAGGAGAAGGAGAAATTTAATTTGAACCGAGAGGAAGGCTCTCTATTCTCTACTATTTTTACAGAAGTATGTAAGGTTAAGTCAATGTCAACAATGACCCTGAACAGATGTCAAGCATAAAGACTTTCAACAGACTGGATTTTGCCAGCTGTCACCACATCATAATACAAAAAGAGATTGTAAAGGCCCATCAAAACCTGATCTGTCTGCTCATGGTCTCCCCGTGCATCTACACAAATGCACTGTCAGATCCACTTAGCGAAATTGCAAATGCTTTACTAAAGCATTTCAATTGTCTGAATCTGCCATTTTAACAAACTCAAGTATAAGATTTTAAATTCAATTAGCACAAATCTTGGCACTCCCAACATTAAATTTGCAAGTGACATTTAATGGCATTCAACACACATGAAGCTAAGCTAATACACTAATGGACCAGCAAGGAAAATCGTAAGGCACTCCCGAACGCGATGCTCCTTTTTAGTCAAGGAAATTAAAGGCGTAGGCTGCACCGGACAGGAAGAGATGACAGATATTAAAACTCTTTCTTAAACCAAGGCTGCAAAAGCTCTCCTCTCCAGACACACCACACAGCTACGGAAGCACATATGAGAGCAAAGAAGAAAAGCAGCTGCTCTATTCAGTGAGATCTCCTTCCAAACTGCTGGGTTTTGGGGGCAATATACCTAACATACGGCTGTTTCAGTTCTTGAGATAGGAATTACAGCCTCTTCTGCTGTTTTTAGTTCTGTTTCTCCCCACTTCTTTTTCCGATGAAGGCTTAGGCAACGCAGCCCCACTCACCACCGTTCCCCAGACCCACACCAGCCGATGCTCACAGGAGTGCTAGATTTTCAAGCCCTGTCCCAGCCAGCTGATCAGGATGCACTCTGCACCCCATGACGCCAGCCCAGCGAACACACCTGCACCTCACCAAACTTGGTAAGCAAGCTACTTCCAAAGAGCTCCAAAATCAGGGACACAGAAGGCAGCCCATGAGAGAAAAAAAAGCTTTACAGTCATGGGTAGGCAGAGGGAGATTTTTTGTTGTTTGCTTAAATCTAAGCAAATCAGCACAAGCAAAACCAATGGTTAGTGAAGATGCTTTCACAGTAAAGATTTGTGTTTTTCTTGGAATACGGATGGGTAACTGGATGCAAGAGCAGCATTGCACAAGCCAGTGAAGGAAGCATCAACAGGATGCACTCTGCCCCACGCAAACCTTGCTCCTCTTGTTTGGGCGAGTGAACTGTAACGACCAGCAACAGCAATAACTACATTTTAAAAGCTGCATTTCTTTTAGAGACATGGTATGGTCTCCTAAAATAGACTTTCTTTTGCCTTAACAGCTCTTGGTCAAGAGCTATCAGAACAAAACTCAGCAGGCATTCTCAAGGATTCCCCTCCCCCCAACACATTTGGCAAGACCAGAAACAATACAGACAAACACTTGAAAGATGTTTAAATATTCACTTAACTTAATGAACTACATGCAGCATAGGGAAATCATTTACACTTAATAGCTTAATAAGATGGATGTTCTTCTTATCACCAAAAACCAAGCCCAAGTAACCTGCACCAAACACTGCTTCTGGTAAGAAGATTTTCAAAAGCATAAAATGTATTTGGGATGAAAGCGTCACAAAAAGCCAGTAGGTTTCATGCTTTTTTCAGTCTTCTGCATTTCCCTCAGCCTTTGGGGGGTGGGGGAAGAGGAGGACTTACTTATTAACTTGAACAATGCCACACACTTTGGGAATTCTAACTATTAAAAGCCGGAGTTTCCAATCCACAGCACAGGAGTCATGCAGAACACCAGCCTTTGGAGGGCTGCCTGCCCCCGGCGTCCTGTGTGCAAAAAGCCTCCCTTGACACCCAAATCTTTCAAAAAACACTGACAGTACGAGAGAGCTCAGTTCACGACCCTCAGGTTCTAAAAACAACAACTCTCAAAACTCAGGTTTTTGAGCTCATTTCTACTTCAGAGCATTTTTCCCACATACACTTGTTTTTGATGTGTTGCACTTGAATTATAACTGAAATAGCATCCAGGTGCTGTGCTCCATTTCAGCAAAGAACAGTTTGGACCTACCTCGCTGTGAAGCCTTTAAAAATCCTTCCTGCACAACACGTGTCTCTGGGAACCACACTGTGAGAGAGGGATCGCATGTCACGTTCAACAAAACCAGCATTCACAGCCACGTGCAATTCTCCTAGTTCGTTTTTTGATGGTGCTATACAGATTTTTTTTTTTTTTTTAAACACCAAACAGGCCCTTCCTGACATGCTGGAGAACAAGGTTCTGGATTATTTTTGTCCGAGCATTTTTTACAGGATGTCCTGTTGCCCCAATTAAAAAGCCTTTAATTCAACAACCCTTCCTTAAGGCCAGACTGAAATTGCTATTAAATCTGAGCAAGTCCCAGGCCACCCATATTTAGCACACCAATTAACCAACGTTGAACAACATCGAGAGGCAGCGACCAGAAGATGGAAATAATTTTTAAGCTGCCGTCACCAATGGCAGGCGCGTTCTTTCTCCACACATTCAGTTCAAGAGAAGTCAATAATTATTTAATTAAAAGCAGCACCTATTCAAGCTTGAGGAGCATTGAGAGAAGGAACGATATACATGGAGAACAGGCATACAGAAGGTGCTATTAATAAGCCGCTGCCTTTTAAGGATACCATTAACTCTGAGTAGTCAAATAGTATTCATTAATACCCCCAAGTCCTGCAAATGATCCCCATACTTTGATTTATTAAACTTAGAAGTGTTTCAAGTTTTCATTAAAAGCTCATTAACCATGTGGAGACATGTTGTCTCTAGGTTGATATACAAAAGAGGAAAGAAGTGTGATAAATGATTTGGGAATAACGGTTTGTTTGCACAGACCACAAACACAGCTTATAGGAATCTGAGCTAAATTTAATTCTGTTTCACAAGCACAAACGCGGAAAATCAAGGCAATCTCTCTGGATTTAAAAGGGTTTTATTACCCTTACTGTAAAAGCCGCCTTTATCTTTTGTCTGCCACCAACCAGGGCTGACAGCGTTCTTTCCAAACTCAAAACAACTTCACAAAGTTGAAGCAATTCCAATGCCCACCAAAATACTACATGAAATAAAACACAAGCATGCATTACGCCAGTGCAACATCCAAACACACAAACGTAGCCAAGCTCAAGCCCACCAAGATCAACAGCAGAGCTTCCAGCAACTTAACTGTCAGGTGTCACATCTGCATTTTACACTGGTTCACAAACTGGCACGAAAGCCAACGGAAATCATTTTCACCCACACGGACCTGGAGTGGCAGAACGGAGTCTGAAGGAACCGCTAACAAAACCCGCCATCGCACCGCAACGCGCCGATCCTGCCACCAGCCAAAGTGACACGAGGACGCTCACCGAAATCCCATTTCCAGCTCTGCAAAGAGAGCTGCCTGCAACAGCAAGCTTCATCAGCACCAGGTCAATAAGGCAGAGCTCCTGTTTTTTGCAAATAATACTCTCTTCTCCCTCTTTCCATCCTTGCCTTGCGTCTTTATGGTGCTTGAAGGCACCGAGGCCTTCTCTAATGAGGTTTTCACACAAGACAGAATAAATTAGAAACCTTGATCAAAACAGGGCCTCCAGCAGAAACACTGTAAAAAGACAGCCACATGCATCGTACACCCAAAAATATCCAAATAACGCAGCCCGTCACTCAGCTAGCCATTTCACAAGCAAACGGGGAGCACGCCTGCCTGCCAGGGTGCTGAGGATGGCAAGGCCTCTGCTCCTCACCCCTTCCCTCTGCCCCCCAGGCTCTTCGTCCCCGAGACCCTTGGGCCGCTGCCACCCAGCAAACCCCAGACCCGGGGTGGCGGCGCAGCCCTAACGCCATCGCAACGGCCCTCGAAGCCACCACGACAGGACGCATCTCCGCCCCGCTCACAGCCGACGCCTCCGGCTTCTTTTGGAGCGGGAAGCAGCCGGCCTTCGCACCCCGGCAAGCTGAGGGCAGCAGGCAACCCCTGGGCTGGGGAGGGGGCTAGGCCTGGCCTAAGGGGGGGCTCAGGCCTGGCCTGAGGGGGGGCTCTAAGGCCCCACCTGGGCTGAGGGGACCGGAGCCCCCGGGCTGAGGGTGCTGGGCTCACCCCCAGGGCCCTACCCAAGCTCAGGGGGACCTCACACCCCTCAGCCCCTCAGGGGCAGGGGGGACCGGACCCCGCCCCCCCGTTCAGACACCCTGGGGAGGAGGGGGACAGACCCGAGCAGGCACCGGAGCTGAGGGGACCCGCGCCCCCACTCACGCCGGGTCCCGGGGCTGATGGGGCCCGGACACGCCCCGCAGACCCGCCGGCACTGCGGGGACCGCCACCTCCGGGCTGAGGGGCCGGAACCTCTGAGCCGCGGCCCCGTTGCCGCTGTCACCCGCCGCCCCGTCCCGCCGGGGCCTGCGCCCGTCCCCACCGCCCGACCCCCCCGCGGCGGCGGGGCTCGCTGCTCACCGTGCGGCGCGGTCGGGTCGGGTCGGGTCGGGTCGGGTCGGGTCGGGTCGGTGCGGCCGCCGGGCGGTGGCGGCGGCGGCCCCGTGTCCCGTGCGGCGGCGGCGGGCGGGGCGGGCGGCGGTAGGAGTCACGTGACCGCCGTGTCATGCCGCGCCGCCATCTTGTGCGCGGCGGGCCCGGGCCGGTGTCCGCGCCCCGCGGGGGAGCGGCGCTGCCGAAAACCCGTTTTCCAGCGAGATTTATCCCCTCCGCTGATAAATTCCCTGCCCCGTTTGATATTTCCATCAAACCAGCCACTCTGAAGCTTTCTGAGTGCGTGTGTCCAAAAATAAATTGAACATATCAGCATAGCGTACTCTGAGCTGATGAGGTGTAGCAGGGGGTGAGAAATTCTCATCCTAAATCTGCTGGCATCTTGGCACACCCGTCCAGACACGGCCTCATCCTTCTGGAGGTGAGGCCGGGCGCCGTGCCGGCGTGGGGAACCCTTCCCTTTCCACAGGGAAGGTGGGATCCGGTGCTGGGGCGAGCGGGGCCGGAGATGGAGCAAACTCTGATATCTGCTTTTATTTCACTTTCCAGGGGCTGTTCCTGGCCATTGGTGTTCTGCTCACCTTCGTCATAACCTCAAGAGCTCTGGAGACACAAGTCGGCTGTTATTAATGAAATCTTAGTTAAAATAAAATCACGGGACTATTTAGCTTGGGAGCGACCTCTGGGTGTCATCTTCCCCAGGTAGAAAGAGTGTAAAATGCAGTTTCACGAGCGCTTAACACCTCACATCCTATTTCAAACCTCGCACCTCACAAGTTGTGCCTTGTTAATACAAAAAGAAGTCAGGGTTTTTTTCTATCCAAAAAGCATTTTGCAATGCCCACGGAGGCAGTGGGGATACCCGCATGCACTGAGCCTGGTTTCCCTGTGGGTCTGCTCCCCAGCATGGGAAGATTTGCAAGATCTGATTAAAACTTTTCTCATATTTCAGGCTTTTGTTATCTCTCCGAGGTGGTTGCCAGCCAGCAGATCGTGGAGATAGCAGAGCCGCACCACATCCAGTTACCTCTCCCAGGCAGGAGGAAGATGAAAACACACACAAGAGGGACTGGATGTGCTGGTAAGTCACAGTAACATCGAGCAAGAGACAGTTTTCGCCGATCTTGGCACGTAAACATGGAGAAATCTAAAAAAAAAACTCTCATAATTTATCCTAATTGACAAGTGATTGTAGGCATTACCCAAGCAAAACCAACATTAAGCTTGGCTAAACAGTAATTTACACACTGGGAGAGGTGAAACACAGTGGCGTCCTGGTCCTCTGTAAAGAACTACCAAATGCTGCAGTTTCTTAATATGGCATTTAGCCATTCAGAGGGAAAATTCTGTGTAATAAAACTCAAATTTAGAGCCAGTGTGAAAGTTACATTTTGAGATATGCCACAATGTGCAGCTCTTTACACTTTTCCGTCAGTGCTGATAAAGAGGGAATGAATTTTGTTTGACCTCAGCATCCAGAAAACAGCTTTTGCCCTGTGCAAACTGCTTAGTAGTTAGGAGGGGAAACACAGGTAAAAGAAGATGGCTTAGGAGAAGCCAGCACGAGATTTCACTTGACTTTTCTCCCAAATAATTTGCAGTCTGCTTTTTTACCTGGTTGTCTGTGTGCGGCACTTGTGGGCTAAATATAAATGCATCTTTTTTATCTGAATAGGAAACCAGAGTCGGAGCATTGTACTGGCCACTATTTTAACATTCTTTGTGTGGCATCTCCTGGAAGTCATCATGGAAATGCGAAAGAAATGCAGGTATTGTGTTGCCTCACCCAACGTTTTGGGAGCACTGAGCCAGTCACTACCGGCAGAGGAGGTTTTCTCCAGGCAAATGGACAGGACCAGAGTCCTCCAGAGCTGAGGCGGAACTCTTTGATCTTTTCCCACAGAGCAAGAAAGCACATTGTAAACCCTCTGAGCTAACAAAATACTGCCTTAAACAAGAAGTTTTCAGAGAGGCCAAACCCCACGTGTATCACTGGTGCAGCTTGCAAATGACCCTCCCCTCCTGCCCCCTTCCAGGCAGGTCCTTTCCTCCCCCTTGCTCTTGTTGCCACAACCTTGTTTTTAATTCAGTCACTTCATCTTTTTTGGGGTTTGTTGCTGAAGACAACCCAGACGTCAACGGCTTCAATTCTCCCATCCCTGATGAGGGTTTTATTTGTGAATAGATTTAATACCGGCTGCTTCGTTCCTTTTTTTTCCCAAGTTGACCAGGCTTAAAATCTGATTCCTAACAAAGCTTTGCAAGGCTGGCTTGTATGAGCATGACCCAGAGGAAAGGACAAAAAAGCTTGTTGGGAGTGCCAGTGCGTCCTCCTTGGGGTGGTGGAGCCCATGGGGGACTGCGTAATCCCCGTCACATTATATGTTTTTATTTGCTCCCCTTGTGTGATGCTGTCAACACAGGGCTGCTCGCAACTGGGGTTCCCGCTTTTCAGCAGGGCGCTGTTTTCTCCCTGTCATTTCTTGCAACCCCATCCTACTAATGCTATAACAGGATTAATGTGGCTGACACTTCCCCCGGGGTAATCGTATAATAAATTCCCCTTTTCTGGGCTTGTTCCCCTAGTATGGGCATTTTCCAGAAAATAATACGAACCTGAAGGCTGTGCAAATTGATTCCCAGGCAGCCTGACCTCCCTCTTGGGAATGACAAAGGGCTGTCCGAGAGGCTTAGAAATAGCTGTCCCGGGCTGCTGCCTGGGCTTAATCCTGCTGAGCCACTTCTGTTCCTGCAAACAACCTTTCCTGCCGGCCTACAGCCAGTCCCCAAGCACCGAGAGTGGGGAAGATGCTGAGAGATTGTGTTGGCACCATGTAGCATCATTTCGGGGGGCTCCCTGCGGGATGGAGGTGCCCTTCTGGGAGCGGGAGGGGACAACCTGGGGGTTTCTCCTGCTGGTGCTTTGATTTAATTGATTAATGAAAATCGATATACACATTGATGAATCGACTGATGCTAATAGATTGCTGTCAATAATAACCACTAAATATTGATCAGTAGTTAATAAATTATATTCCATTTGAAGAGCTATTTTCATGTAAATGCCATACATTTACCATTAGCACACTAATACTTCATTAATGAACTCATATGAAGCAAACTTAAATAACATTTCAATAACCTTCTTCATCTTCCCACACTCACCGTAGGTGCATCTTTCAGTACGGCCATGACCATTTACCCAGTCACTTCATTTATGACATCATTGACTCATTGATGTATTTATGACATCACTTGACTTTAGCTGGTGTAATTTGCATAGGTTGCATCATTTCAGTTGGTTCCATCAGTTATTTAGTGGTTTTATCCGTTGTACCACTTAACATTAAATGGCATAATCAACTCAGTGCCTTCATGATACCATTGTGGTAGCAGATGACATCATTTATTCAGTGACTTTACGCTAACTCTGAAGTTCGTTGGGGTTGGACTGACTGTGATTTTTTAGAAGACTTAGAAATAGAAACGGCAGGAGCGGTCGTTGCTCTGGATTTGTACAGCACACCGCACCAACCCACGGGGCTTTGTCCCTGTCCCCTCATGGTGTTAAGGACAACAGTAGCTGCGGCAGCGCGAAAAATAAAAATTAAATACATCTTGAATGGAGTCAAGCAAGGGACATGCTGCATTCACGTGCCATGCTTGTAAGAAACTACAGAGCAGGGCTCTTACCTGCAGTATAAATGATAAAAGAAACCAAAATACCTGTTTCCAAAGGATGCAGTAGATTCCAATTCAGCTATTTTATTACTCAAGCAAGTGATTAATGGTGCGATGGCATCATCTTCTCAGATCAGCAGCAATATCACCCCAAGATATGTTGCAAGATTGTGGAGTTTTCCTCCTGTTCGTTTCAGATCATTAGAAAAAGACGTAAACTCATTTCTTTAATTAATGTGATTTTAATGGCTGATTGCCCCTGGCTAAAACAGCATGTGTCTTTGGGGGGAAATGCATAAAAATCTGAAATAAAAGGAGAAACACTTAACAGAGGCAAGGTAATAGTAACAATTTCCCCATTTAAATAGAAGAAAAATTTAAAAGAGGCGTGAAAGAAGGAAGAAAAGAGAATTCAAAGGAGACAGCGGGCCAACAGCTATGAAGAGAGGACCCGCGGGGTTTTCCAGAGGCCCGCTGTGCTCGGCACAGGGCTGTCACTGACCCATCCGGAGCATCCCACAGGCGAACGGGTTGTCCCGGCTGGACTGGGGACAAGGAGACAGATACAGCAGCGCCATGGCAGCCGCTCGACAGGGCCGTTTATCTCCATGCTCTTGCAGGCTGTGGTTGGAGTTTTGATCTGATTTGCTTTGAAACTTATCGAAACGGCTCCTCACATGCTGCAGCCCTTCATTTTTCCCACAATGCTCGTGCTGCTCACTCAAAAAGCTTTTTTTTCCCCAGGACTCCTAACGTTAACTCTAGATAAACAAAAGTGGATTTGAATCATTGCTGTGCTGCCTGTCTCAGCTTGCCCCTTCCGTTGTGCTTATCCCCAAAAGGGTAAATCCTGTTTTTCCATACGCACACGCACACCAGCAGGGCTCAGCTGAGCCTGGACCCCAGCCGACCCGCTCCGAGCAGATGGTGCCTGCGTGCTCGGGCAGGCCCGGCAGCACAGGGCTCTACAGCAGCCCAAGAGACGTTAATTACAGAATGGTTAAAACTCAATTATATCAACCAGGCTGTGGGCGGGAGTTAGAAGAAGAAGAAAACCTTGCTCTGTGAAATCAGCAGCACTGAGGTGGGATTTCATGGGGGCAGTCCCACAGCTGTGGCTTCCCAGTGACTTGGGGAGCCCCGATCAGCTCCCAGCTTTCAAAAGAGGAGATTACCTGCGGATGCTCCTTGATTTGCTCTGCCAGCAGGTTTATTCTCAGAGCAGTGTGCTAAAATCATGGGAGAATGGGAGGAAATGGCCTTGCAAGTGCTTAAGGCTGAATTTGCAGTGTGGCAGAGGCTGGGAAGAAGCAGGTGTCTTAGGGCATAGCAGCGTAACAATTATGTTGGAGAAAGACAAACGGGGACTGGGTGCTTCAGAGATGCAGCAGTGGTGAAGTTCCTGATCCATCCTACCATAATTCCCTGGATCCATCTGCTAGGAGTTCCCAGCCACCATGGAGCTCTGCACTCTCCAGCAAGTCCTGGAGATGGTCACCTCAAAACTAATGTCCTGCTGTGGGGTCAGATGTGCCACCACAGGCTGGAGGTGCCCCAGGGTGGGGGTCTCCAGCCCAACCCCGCTCCCAGCAGGGCCAGCACTGCAGCGGGTCACTGGGGCTCATGTCTGAGTGAATTGGGGCATCCCCGGGGATGGGGATCCTCCACTGCTTGCACGGGGTCGGGCTGTTCCCTTGGCCGGCCGGGGTTTCCCGTGCTGCAGCTGTGCCGGTGCCTCTGGGGCATCCCCATCACGGTGTCCCCAGGTTCACTCTGCGCTGGGGATCCCTTAGAGCCCCAAACTGGTCCCAGACAGTCCCCAGTGTGGAGTAGAAGAGCATGCTCTCCCCGTTAACCTGCCGTCCACCCCGTGTCGAGTTGAAAAACAGGATGATGCCTCCAGATCATCTTCACGTCACTTTATTTGGACACCCAAAATAACCTATCCGGAGTGAAACTGTGCAGGTATGGGGCTGTGCGCCTGTGCTGGGCCATGGAGCTCTGGACTACATCACCTCCACAGCGTCTGAGGAGCAGGAGCAAAGTGATGCCTGGAGGCTCCCAGTCAAGCTCTCACGGGGTTTTCTGCTGAGCCCAGAGGTGTTGCAGTCACGTAGTGACAGCTCTCCTCCTTGCTCAGTCGGGAGATCCAATCCTGGAGGCTTTTTCTGGTCACACCCTGTATTTATCCTTCACCTCACATTATTTTGGGAATTACCGTGTCCAAATGGTTTGGGGATTTTGTCCTCCTGTGGTGCTGGCACCCACAGAGGGCACAGATTTCTTTCTCAAACTGGATTTTCGGAGTTTTCCCTGTAGGGGCAGCACTTGCCTTGCAAGCCAGTCTAAAGGAGGAAAAAGATCTGTATTTTAAAAACCAATTCCTGTTCCTAGGGAATGCGGCTCTGGTAACAGGACTGGCATCAGCATGAGCCTGTACTAGGTGGGTTTAGTAGTTATAATTTATTTTAATGTTCAACTCACTGCCTAAAGCTGCTTTGGGGTTTGTGTCCTGTGTCACCATGCAAGCTCTATTCCTCAAATCAGAATAAGGTCTATAAATGAAGCCTTACTCTAAGAATAATAATAATAATTAACATATTATAATTGTCCTGATCTTGTGTGGGCAATAGTTTTGCTCTAGACTGGAGAACTCCAGAGCTTCCTTCCCAGCACTGCTGCTGTCATGCCGCGGGCCAGGGCACAATTTAAACAGAATAAATCTTTGCCCACATCCCTCCATACCTTTCAGGGAAACACCGGCTCCTCTCATAAAACAGGCTGAGGTCCTCTTACCAACTTGATAAATATATAAAATCAGAGAAATCTGTAGGGCACCAGGTTCTCCATGTGAGGACAAGCATCAAAAATTATTCCAGCCTCCGTACTAATAGTTTGTACCGTAACAGCCTCCAGAGACAACAATCTGATGCTGCTCTTAGGCAAGGGAGAAGCGAGGAAGTGAGGAGAGAAGCTGCTGCTAAGGTTCTCATTTTGATGGCAAATTTTTGTAACTTGAAGATTTACGACTGAAATCCAAGTGGGGCTCGCATACGTTACTGGAAGAGGACCGGAAAACGGTATAAACCATATAAAACTCAGACTCATACAACCCCCTCACTACTGCCAGGCGTGGGAGAGAGCCCAACCCCTTTGGGGTGGCTACAAAATTTATCTGTAAAAAAATGTTGTTTATACCTCTGCTAAAGAAAGAGAAGGCAAGCGCAAAGCACGTTTGTCCTACGGGCGGTTCAGAGATTACTGCAGCTCAGACCTCCCTCGCTCGGCTGCAAGCGCCTTTCGGAGGAGACGATGGCAGAGGTTTTGTGGGAGGAATGCGGGAAGTGGAGCGGCTCCCATCAGACTCAACAGTTTTGCCCCGGAGCGCCGGTCAGACGTGTCAATCCTGTTAGCGGTATTATTCACGGGTCACGGCACAAGGGCGGAGGGCTGGCCGTGTTTGTGCTGCAAATTGGAGTAATGTTGTGAAGACCATAAAAGAGGATATGTAACATGTTTGGCCTCTTGCTGGTATCTAAAATCGCAGCGTATTACGTTTCCTTGAAATCACATTAGCTCAGATCCAATTTTACGGTAACTTACGGCTAGGAAAGACTTCAATTTAATTAATAGCAGCCACCATCTTTTTAACATTTAATGCATCATAAATCATAGCGAAAAATTTTTGCTCTTGATTTGAAATGAGACAGCTGGAGAAAAATTTAATCTGGAGCCTCCCAAGTCAGCCAAGGCTTGCTCCTGAAAGCCGCTGCAACACCCAGGTAACCTGGCAGCCAGCAAAGGGAGAGGCTGCACGGAGTTTTTGGATAAAAATGCAGATCGCAGAGATGCCATCGCGAGAGGTCATGTAAAGCTCAGGACACTACATCAGCCCTGTCCTAAAACAAGCTGTGAGTGGCTTTAAAAGCCTCTCGCAAGATGGGCTGAGCGCATCAGCACTGCACCGCTGGCCGGGGGACAGATTCAGAGCCGGGGACTGTCACACAGCCATACCAAACGCCACTGCCAGTGCGGCGGATTCACTATCAGACCTCCCAGCGATTGTTATCTTTGCTGCTGGTGCTTTTACGGTGACACTGCCATTGTGACACACTCCAGTCACGCCTCCGCCACAGGTTAGGAGCAGTTATCTCCACAGCAGGAATTTTATTTCGGTGCTTCGCCATCGCCGGGTGTCATATCACTGCCGTACGTGCACCCTTGGTGCAATCGGGGTATATTAGGCATGATATTAGGCCTCATCCGGCGTCACCCACTGTCCCACATCCCTCAGAGCTCAGCCTTGTGCTGCACATGTCCTTCGACGCCTGCTTAAATATCCAGCAGTAATAACACAGAGCTAATAATAATAGATTAAGCTGAGCGGTAAACCACGGGAAAGCTTTTTAAGTGTGTGGCACGGTATCTTTGATGCAGGAAGGATGTCTGCTGTCAGTGTTGCGAGGATCATTCATATCAGGTAGGTACATGAATACAGACGTGATCTGGATGGCACGCACAGGACGTTTAGAAATGGAAATCTCATTATCCTAGCAGTAATCCAGGAGTATCAGAGGGAAGCTTAGGGTCTTTAATCAGTAGGACTTCATTAGCATTACAGAGTTAATTGCAATAAAGTAAAAGATGCTGATTAAAGAACATTTTTCTCCACCTAAGACCTGCTACCTACTATATGTGAAAACGCCAGTGGGCCAGATCGTGCCTGTGATGCGCTGAACCCTTCTCCTTCTCCCCAAGTCAAGGGGAGAAAAGGTGGGTTTGCCTCCTGTAAGGCTGGCCCCGACCCGTGTATCTTTGCCCGGATCTCGCAGCGGGAGGAACGCAGGCTGCCCTTTGCGTTGCCTCGGCTTCCAGCTCCTGTCCGTGGAGCTTGATGAAGTGCAAGCATCCTTGCACTGCGACCAGAGGCTGACGCCCTGGGGTGAAAATGCACAGCTAAGGCCACGAAACCTGCCGGGAGGAAATAGGAGGGCTTGGCCCCGCTGTTACAGGGCAGTGCCCAGTCCCAGGGACAGCTTAGGGGACACCTGCCTGGCTGCAGGCTGTGCTCACACACCTCCTCCTTTACCCAGCTGCAGAAATAGGGACATCTCACAGGGCAACAGCAGCCAGCTGCGAGGGCAAGGGCGGGAACCGCTGCGGGGCTGTAACTGGGACCAGGGACACCGCTGTCTCCAAATCCACAACGTCATGAGCTTAAATTTGCAGCAAGTTCTGTTTGGGCAGTTGTCACCACAGACTATTCTTGAAAATGGCATTTGCGAAAGCATCGTTAGTGTTTATCCTCTGCACAGATACGTTGCTTTGGGCCACCTGCTGTAATCAGGGCAGTATTGTTATATCCCCGCAAAATATCCAAGGATCAAACAGCTTGTTCTAGATTACTCAAGATTTGGACCAGAATCATGCATGAAGCCATCTCTTTCATAGGATCATGGTGTCACCACAGTGCTGGACCTCCTGGGGTCCCCACTCCACCTCCCATCTCAGTATGAGTTGGGTGCTCCAGGCCCTGACCTGCTTGGCTTCAGCAAATAAAGGCAAGGACACATACCTTTCCATTGGAAAACATTGTGTCTTTCCCCTTATACATGGTGCACTGGGTTTGTCCCTATAAAGGCACTTCTCTGGCTTATTTTAAAACCCACTGTCCTAAGATGTCAACAGCTTTATTATCTCTTGCCCTGGGGGCTGTTTTGTATAGTCTATTATTATTATTATTATTATTATTATTATTATTATTATTATTATTATTATTATTGGTGGTGGTGGTGTGGTGGTTTTGTTTTTGTTGTTGTATTTTCCTTTGCTGTCATAGTAAACTGTCTTTATCTCCACCCACAAGTTTTCCTTTCTTTCCAGTTCTCTCCCTGTCCCACCTGGGAGCAGGAAGGGTGAGTGAGTGACTGCATGGTACTTAGTTGTTGGCTGGTGTTAAGCCATGACACCTGGATAGGAAGCCTTGCTGGGAGCTCAACATACTGTTTCTTTCCTTTCGCTTCCACTTGAAGCCTTTCTCAGATGTCTGAGATGGTCCCTATATCCCTCTCCGCCTGATGCTCAGACTGCAGCCATGCTCCAAGGATGCCATTCCCATTACGCTGGTTACCCTCCTTTGTGCCCCAGAGCCTCTATTTACCATTGGAGAGATCAAAGACACCTTGAGATAAATCTCTTCACTTAACTGTAATTTGGCCTTAAAGTGTTGATTTGGGAAGATCATTGGGTTCGTGTCTGGCCAGGCACTCCTGTGAGGTCTCCTAGTCACGATGCTGCCTCTCAGCCGACTCACCCAGCTCAGCCTTAGCTCATCTCCTTGGAAAAAGTGGCCCATAACTCTATTTTTTCTTCTAGCGATGACCACACATTCTTCATGGTCGGCCTGCTTTGCATGCAGTCTGACTGGAAGGACTTCAGTACCGGCTCTGTCATCATGGGTCTAGCTGCCCTCAGCTATTTCTGGGCTCTCCTGCAAAAACAGAACCTTTAGAAAACAGCTTAGAATGGATTCCTTCCTCCTCCCTTCGGAGACTGGAGCTGTACACGGCACAACGGCCATCTCCAGGGAGAGCAGAGAACAAACGGAAGCAATTTCGCTGACTCCTGATGTCTCCCTTCTGTCTCAAGAAATAGCTCTGTTTGTTTGTCTCTAAATCGGTTGAAAAGGGGTAATTAGAAAGGACTATTTGTCTTCCCTTCGAGACACAAGCGCCTCTAGTTCGTACAGGAACGGCTGTGTGGGGTCAGATGTGGAATCCCATACCTCTCCGCCAGCGCCTATGGAGCACAAAACTGCTGCAGTGAGACCTTCCCGGTGCCGCAGGGCTTCTCACAGGTTCTCTTTGTGTTTAACAGCCCGTGATTATTTTCAGCTAAAAATAACGTGCTCTAAGGTCTTGGAAGAATCAGCCGGCTTTCCTACGCCAAGAAGAAGCGCTGACTTTCTGTGTCAGTTCAAAGTTGTTCCTGGTGATGTATTAGCCCTTGTTCAGACCACACGTACTTCAACGGGCTCCTTGACTCTGCCGACCTTGCCCTCAGCTGCTTCAGGAGCCAAATGCCAACATACGCGCAGGAGTCGAACGCAGGGTGCTTTCATCTGGGGAAAGAAAACCTGTCAACATTGCAAAATTATCCAAGAGGAGATCTCCAGCCCGGGCTTGGCATAACCAAAGCTTTTGCAAAGTGTGTTTTTCTTGTGAAAAATGGTTAGGGGCTTACAACTGTAATGGCGTGATAGTCTCAAATGCAACCATCATTTCTGTTTATTAAATAACAACTTGTAAGAAAATAACGTTTATTGGCAGGGAGATTTATCATGGCTGCAGAAGCTACAAAAGGAAGGATATTCAGGCTGCCGTCAGCGGCTTTGGTATGACCAGAAAAGCCCAGGCAGGATCTTTAAATGCACAGACCACAAGTATTTTGTTCTGTGTCTACGTTAAAAATACACCAACAACAGAGGGAGCAGACTGACTTTCAAAATTTTCCACGAGATATAAACAGCTTTGGCTAAGTACAACTGACTGATTTTTACCTTAGGAAAAGTTTAAATGTAGTTTTGTTGTTCAGGGGTGACGTAAGGACGGCACAAGCCGGCGTTTCAAACGCGCCTGTTTTGTAAACTTGCTCTGCACAAACAGGTGACGTCTGTTTGTCCTAAGATGGTCTGCTTCAACCTGGAAGTTCAGCTGGAATTTCTCAGGCCAAAATTATAGGGAAGCCAAACTAGAGATTTTATGAAAAAGAACCATTTGTGGAAGAGGGAGTATTTTACAATTAGCACCAAGATCCAAGTGTCACCTTTTTTTAATTTTAATCTTATTCCAACCGCATGATTTCCCCGTAATAGACTCACTCACCAGGAGTATCACGTTCATCTTGATTCAGCTAATGATATTTATACTTCTGCATTGGATGGGATTCATTTTCCTATCCTGTTAATGCAGCATGTGATTATTAAAGATCTTTACCGCACGCATAGATATATATTTTCTGTGTCAGAAAGGAAAGCAACTGGCATTTTAAAATACTGAATGAAAATAGAAGATGGCTGTTTTTCATAAAGATTAAGGAATTCCTTTCAATACGATAAATGGTTATAAGACTCCCTTTTATACTAAATCAGCTCTCAAGTGAATTTATTTGACAGTCACGGGTTCTGGGTCTATTGAAGAACACTTTCCGCCCGTCAAAGGCCTGTGTGTTAATGCAGTGAATGTGTGTAACGTGATATTATGGAGTAAAGGTATGGAAATTTCCCAAATGATGGCTTTTCGTACCAATACCTCGTGTAACTGATGCTACGAATCAGATCTAGCCAGGCTTCTGACTCTGCAAACACCCAGGAACCTGAGGCAGGGTAAAATGTCCCAATCACTGTTTAAATTAATTCTTTCTTCTGAGTTTCAGGGGATTCTTCATACACATATAAGGAAAATCAGATGATTTTCATAGCTCTCCGCTTTCAGCAGAGGACTCAAAAGGCACTCCCGAAGCAGGACGTCTTAGCACCATTTCTCTACCCTCCCTCTCTCAGGCCCATGCCCCGCGGGCACCGTTATTGCACTGTGCAGCGCTTTCCAATTCTGTGTAAAGAAGAGTAAATTAATTTACCTTAATGAATGGTAAATCCAACCTACAACTCCCTTTTCTTTTATGCACGCTAAAAGCAATACTGACTCAAACTGATTTTGAGGGGCAAGCAGACAAAAGTTTTAATTTGTTACCACAGGCTTCAACGGGGAAGTTAAGGATTTTTGAGACAAAAGAGTAAGCGTCCTCTCACTCCAGCTGAATGCCTCTTTCTGTTCATTTTCCTTTTGTGCTGCAGCTGCTAACAGTGCTAAAAGAAAGACCCCGATGACCGCCGTGCCGGTTCATTCCCGTTACTGAAATCTGCGCTCTGAAAGGCGGGCAGGATCAGCTGAGCTCCAGGCAATGCTGCAAAGCGAATCAGCATCTTTTCCCTGCCAAGCTCTGTTTGCCATCAGTCTCAGCCTAGTTTTGGGCAGAGTAGAAACATGTTTCCAAAAACGTACATGGATTGTATGGTCTGCTTGCAACCCACACCGCCTGGAAAACCTGAAAACAGCTTAATAGGCAAGAGCTAAAACTAAACAAACTGTGAACACAGAAAACAGATTTGCCCTCACCACCATAACCGTCACCTACTTTTGACACAGCTGCAGGCTTTGGGGAGGACAGAACAAGCATCTGTCTTCATTTTAGCACTGAAGGTCTAGGAGTTAATTCTTGATATTTGCTCCTCCTCTTGTGTGAGGGTATTGGCAAGTACAGTAATCTCTCTAGCTGCCTAATGCCTCGCTGTCTCTCAAATCTCGATGAGAAGAAAGCTAAGCTTCACAAAACAGGGCAGTGAAGAGGATACAGAGAAGAGAAGTGAGCCAGCAATCAGTTAGCTGTTAGCTCCCATGGGGAAAAAAAAAAAGTGACAAAGTTAACTAGTCCAGGGAAGAAAGAAATTTTGAATGAAAGTTAAATTGCCTCCAGACTTCTTGGGGGCCCTAAGAAATATCTGTAAAACAGCCTCTTACATCCATTGGCAGATAAAAGTGAAAGTGGTCTAGGTTTTTCTAATGATAATGTGGGTGATCAGCACTTTTTTGTAGTAAAGAAAATAGAAAATGTAGAAGGAATTTAAAAGCAGTGTCATAAGGATAATTTACTGCCATAGGATTGGGAGAAATGTCACCAGACAACGTTTTATTTACTGAATCTATGAAAAAGGTGGCTCAGTCATGAAGAAAATCTGTCTTAGATGACTGTTGTAATTTTAGAAAGCTGCTCACCAGCCGTGACTCTACATCTGCTGAACAAATTGGCAGACTGCCCCCGTTTCCAGTTCTTTATCCTGAGTGATTTAACAAGACGTGGCTCTGAATGCGCCATGGTACAGTTGGATTTGTTTCATGCCAACTCCTGACGCTGAATTTTTCTGAAGCTCTTTCAGAGCTTTTCCGTCCCTCTTTTCATGTGGGGATGGATGGCACCAGTCAGGGGAGGTCACGCTATCTGCATTGTCACTGTAACATCCCTGTTGTCTTGGGCAAGAAGCTTGGCTGGAAAAGCGCGCTGCGGGCTTGAACCTCTGGTTGGAAGCGGAGTGAGAGAACAGGGCATGGGACCAAAGCATCCTATCTCACTAAGCTCAGTATCTGCCATCGCAGGCAGGCAAACCACCTCAGTCCTCTCACCGAGCTTGGTAAATTTATCTTGAGGCCCTTTCCAGCTTAGAAACCTCCTAACATCCAGCCCACGTTTACTGGTGTCCAGTTTGCACCCATCTGCGTGTCCTCTCATAAGATGTGCACCACCCCAGCAGTGTCTCCGTGCAACTTCTGCCCTTGGGCAAATGTGACTGTGTACGACCAGCCTTCTGGGTGCGATCGCAGCAAAACCCGCTGTGGGTAGCGTTCATCTTTCCCGGGCTCCACTGATAACGTCTCTTCTGACCTGACTTAAAATTCGTATTTGCCGTTGGGTGATCATGCCGCACAGATGGCTCACAGTTGCCTGGAGATCAGCTGGTCTGTTCAAGCCTTTCTCTTCCTTTGTTATTTTGAGCTGATGAGTTTGCAGTAGAAATCCCTGTCGTTTGCTAGAAGAGCACAATTTTTCCCTGTTCAGTTTCAGTCCCTCTCCAGCCGGTTGTTCTCTGTACTTAGTCACTGTTGAGCTTTGTGCTGTCAGTAAACTTCATTATTATGGCCATCTTTTAGCCATCCAAGCCCAAACCCAGTCTGACAGAACCATAAAAAAAAGGTTGCCACTGGATTAATGATCACACTTGCTAATTCTCTCATGATTCACTATTCTGAGTGGTCTCTTGCCTTCAGTACATTACAATCTTAGAGCTTTTTTTTTCTGCCTTCTATTTGGTGAAAATACAACCCAGAAATTTACCTTTTCCATATACAGACCACACATCCACATTGGGTAGTTTCTCTCCTCCTCTTACTTATGGGGAAAAATAAACTGTTATTATTTATTTCTATTCTTGGGAAACCCAGTTTGGCTCAGCTTTGAGGGTTTCTGAATTTAGCTCTGTGTTACTCAAACACAAAGCCGTTCCATGGCCTGAGCGTGTTTGCTGAATGCAATCACATTGCTTGAGAACTGGAAGGGCTCGACACACGCCAGAAAGACAAGCCACATTAATGACGGGGTTGTCGTGCCGATGGAGTTGCCCGCACAGGGTGAAGCCACACTGCAAGACCAGAAACTCTGCTTGCAAAGAGGTCAAACCACTTATGCTCCCCAGAGGTTTCTATATTTCCTGGGAGAAGAAGCCACATGACACACAGCCCCATTATGACATGGGTGTGATCAGGTTGTTTAAACAACACCATGCAGATGGGAGAGCATGTTATAGCAGCCCAGGTTTCCAAGAGCGCCGTGTTCCCCGTACGTGACCGAAAGGGACCGATACCCCAAGTGCTGGGTGGCCAACTGCAATAGCAGAGT
The DNA here is from genome assembly GCF_036417535.1 of Chlamydotis macqueenii. Lineage (NCBI taxonomy): Eukaryota > Metazoa > Chordata > Aves > Otidiformes > Otididae > Chlamydotis > Chlamydotis macqueenii. The sequence goes on from NC_141562.1 coordinate 16,994,092, forward strand.
GGCAAAAGGCCACGAGAACAGAGATGTGAGCACAGTTACGGAGATGTTGTTGTACTCGGGGTTCATCAAGTTCAAGGATGGCCTTTCCCATCAGCAAGCAGGCAGTGGCTCTGCCCTAATTATAAGCCTTTTAAATGAACTAGCCAGATGGAAAAGCAGGCCCAGGGAGCTTGGGATAAAACACTGACCCCTTCGCAATGGGAGGGAGGTACTGGAAAGGTGATCTCCAGACTAAGCAGTCCAGTCACAGACTTCCCACTGACAACTGTTGACAAGTCCCAAACCAGAACGACATAGCAACCAAAAGTATCAGGAGATGGTCCCTCTCTCTCCCTTAGGACAGAATGGATGAAATCGGAACTCGACCCTTTCTGCGGAAAGCAGTAAAGATTGGTGCACGTGTTGTTCCTCTTCCAGCTCTCCGATTGCTAACCAAAATGTGGCATCAGCTAAGGAAAACCCCAACGCTTTCCGTATGAGTGACAAATGTGTTTGTGCTCCCTGTTGACATGTACGGAAGACAAAGGACTCCCCCAAAAACCAGAAAGTGCCTCTGAAGAGCCTACACTTTAAAAGGAAGCAGAGAGGTTCTGGCAGAGCCCCTAAATTAAAGCAATTTTGCACCCAGGGTACAAAAACATGCTCCCAAAGTGAGTGCCACTCTGCTGGCTTTGCACTGGCGAGCAGAGATGTAATGCCAGCTGACAGAGGATCAACAGCCTGGGTTTCCGGATGCCACCATCAGCAGCAGCAGAAACTTGGCTTTGCTTGCTGAGCACAAACATGCCTCCTGCCCGGGCCCAGAGCCAGAACAGTGACACAGCTCATGTGGCTCTTCCCACCGGGGCTGCTGTTTGTGCCCTGGCTAGGCTGAGCCTAGCCCCAGCCTGCAGCCCCTCAACCCCTGCTGAAAGGCAGTGACAGCATGTTGAATACGGCAGAATTGGGTTGTCTGGAGGATGCAGGGCCTTTGGATCTTGCTGGCTTTGTTTTCTGCCTTTAAAAGTTATTTCACTTACTTATAGAGAAGAAATAACTAAACACCAAGTAAATACCAGATAGCGTTCTGCTCTGAGCTACCTCTGCTGAAACTATGCAGACCTTATTCTGAAGATAAGCCAGGGTGTCCAAATGGCAGCACTCCTGTGTTTCTTATTTCCCTGTTACTTTGGGACTGTCAGGCTCAAAGGGTGACAACAACTTCTCTTGTTTCTTCTCAAACCACAGCTGGCCATCAGATGATAAGGAATGGCTGCCAGCCAGCAGAGAGAGATCCTTGCTTGGAGATCTGTTCCCTGAAAGTAAAGAGAATGAAAGGACAGGCTGCATGAGAAAGCGAGCCGAACACAAAATTAGAGGCCAACACTTTTTCCTCCCTGGATTGTGTAACTAATATCATTGGTTTACGGAGAGCTGAAACCTAGAACCGTTCCTCACTTCTCCAGCTGCAGGCAGTGATTTCTGTATTATATGAATGCTCAGACTGGCAATGGGAGCAGTTTCTTTGCTCCTGAAAAGATCAGCTAATAACATACAATCAGCTGGGGACATAGTTGAGTATCTTTTCTCTGCCCTTTGACAGCTAAAGAAATTCGTTGCCATTAACGGCAATTACAGGCCATCACAGCACTGAGGAACGGGAAGGCTTTATAAGAAAAAAGCTGTTTTCACAAGAGATTAGTGCATTAACATTCTCAGTTGTATTTAGAATACAGCTTGGTTTGGAAATTGATGCACCTCTAAGAAAAATCCATAGAAAAAGCAGAAATAAGGAAATTATTCAGGACAGCTCTTTGAAACTGATTTGACTGCACTGTAAGAGAACAAAAAAATGCTAGTGAATGGAAATGTGACGTATGAATTAACCACGCCCAGCATCACCATACTTGAAGATGGATAGAAATAAAAAAGATAAAGAGAACAATTTTATATCGTTGCATTTGGACCAGGCATGTTTGTTTTTTGGGTTTTTTTTTCTTCTAATTTAAACCAAAAAGACACAACAAGGACCAAAAAAGGGCATCGCAATACCTGCGGAGGGTGAAAATGGCAACTTGGCTGCTATGTAAATGCTTTCTGCAGAGTTTCGGGGCATGAACTGGAGCTGTTCTGCAGAAAGAAGACACCGCTCTGTGTGAGGACGAGCTCTGAAAGAGGAAAAGCGGTATTTTCAGCACCCAGAGGCTGTGCTTGACTAGCTGGCACCAGGCAGGTCGGTACCTACCCGATATCTAACTCACTCGGTCGGTCTGTCGCTGACACATCGCGGAGCTATCAGAGCAATGACGTTCACATACGGCTTACGCTGCGTAGGCACTAGGCATCCAAGTCATCCGGTCTTTATTTCTGAAGGTGACAAATGCCCTGCACAGAAGTTCGGTTTTTTCCGAACCTTTCAAATAAAGCAGCATTTTCAGCAGAAAGCAGCACTCAAAAATTTCCTATGTGACCAGAGGCCACAAAGGTTTCTATGGACTCACACTCTGTGAATTACGAAACATGTTGTCTTTCTCTTAATATTTTCAAAAATATTAAGAAGGGGCAATAATCAGAGGTGACTCCTCACAGAATGATACGTTATTGCTAAGATTTTTCCCCATTTGAATAGATATATAGAAAAAGCCCTGTGAAAGCCACCCAAAATACAAAACTGAACAATTTAATGTGATATGATAGGGTGTGACAATTTAACGTGATTTGATAGGAGCAAGTAAGGGATCACAGTGGGGGGGAACTCTCTTCACTTGACAATTCGGGACACAGAATTCCCTTTTCTAGAAAGGAAACTGTGATCACAAATCAGTTTTTATTTAATTACCTTTTAAATTCACATTTTTAAAATCTGAAGATTTACAATCTCTAACAAAAAACTCTATGAGTTCTCTTTTTCTCTCTCACACGCTCACATGCACACTGCTGTGATATGCAAAGTCATTCTCCTACTAAAAGCAATTCCAGATTCGTTACAGTGAATAATCATGTAGAAGATGGAATTTATATTTTTCTTGGTATTTTATACAATACCCTCAATAGGTTTCAAAACAACCTAAGACAGTATTTTCTGAAAACTGCACTGTAGGTGGTTTCATGCTGATTCTGTTCTAAAAGATGATATGCTAGAAATGACTTGTGGTTAGATATGTCTAATATAAACTAAAGAAGATCATATGAAATTATGGTGGAGCATTTGCATTTTTTTCCCTCTGGATCTCTTCAAACTGAAATCCGAATTATTTGTCAGCACCGGTCTTAAATGCTTACTTCTAAATTTAGTTCAGCCTTGTAAAATTGGAAAGCTCCCAGGAATCATTTTTGAGGAACCATTTACATCTAAAAGAGCTGTACTAGACAATGATCAAACCACTTTTGTTTGTCTCACTGATTTCCTATTACCACTGTTTTAGTGTAGACAGTGTCCTTTTCTTAAACAATAATAGTTATTAGCCTCACCCTTTGGCACAAACTTGTATTTTCTGTGTTTAACCTGAGCCTTTTCTAGCACAGCTAGCTCAGTCGGTAGAGCATGAGACTCCTCCAAAAAGGACTGTCATGGTTTAACTCCCATCGGCAACTAAATACCACACAGCCACCTCCTCACCGGGGAGAGAATCGGAGAGAAAAGGAACACGCGTGGGTTGAGATAAAGGCAGTTTACTAGGACAGCAAAAGAAGACGTAATAGTTTTGATTATATATTATTAATATATATTAATAATATATTATATAATGATAATAGTAATGACGACATAAAGGGATAGTTGGACTCTCCTCTTCCAGTTGGAGAAGGTCCAGAGGAGGCCACAAAGATGATAAAAGAGCTGGAGCACCTCTCATATGAGGACAGGCTGAGAGAGTTGGGGCTGTTCAGCCTGGAGAAGAGGAGGCTCCGGGGAGACCTGAGAGCGGTCTTTCAGTGCCCAAAGGGGGCTGCAGGAAAGATGGGGAGAGACTGTTCAGCAGGGCCTGTTGTGACAGGATGAAGGGTGATGGTTTTAAAATAGAGGGGGGTAGATTTAGATTAGATATTAGGAAAAAAATTTTTACAATGAGGGTTGTAGAACACTGGAACAGGTTGCCCAGAGAGGTTGTGGAAGCCCCATCCCTGGAAACGTTCAAGGCCAGGCTGGATGAGGCTCTGAGCAACCTGATCTGGCTGGGGATGTCCCTGCTCCTTGCAGGGGGGTTGGACTAGATGACCTTTGAAGGTCCCTTCCAACCCAAACCATTCTATGATTCTATGATAATAAAATATACAAAGCAAACGGTTTCTTCATGACACAGCTGTGTTCTCTGATACAGCCCGTCCCGAGCAGCGATCACGGAACAGAACCAAGAGTGATCTCGGAACAATCCTGAGAGAGAGCTGCCCACCAGCCAACCCCCTTTATACGCTGAGCGGGACGTCCATGGTATGGAACGCTTCCTTTGGCCAGTTTGGGTCAGCTGGACTGGCTGCACCCCTCCCAGCTTCTGCACCTGCACAGCAGCAAAACCTGGAAGCTGGAAGAGTCCCTGATCTCTCAGCAACAACGAATAACTTCAGTGTATTATCAGCATTCTTCACATACCACATCCCATCCTAAATCCAAAACACAACAGCTACTGGGAAGAAAATCAGCTCCATCCCAGCTGAAACCAGGACACCAGTGAAACGCATATGCAATCATTAAGAGTTTGTTTAGCTGCTTAATGTGCTAGCAATTAAAAAGAGGTGCAGTGGGTGTTCCCCCTCTCCAGTGAGGAAACAATCTGAATCTCCATGGGATTGTTCCCCCTTCTTTCAGATCCTCTAGTGTTGCTTAAAGACAGCAGTAGGGTCTGGGTGACATGTGCAATGACAGAAACTGCTATGAAAAATACCTCTCAAGTGAGAGTCATTTGTTGACAGCTGACATCCTTGCTGCTAGGTATTAACAGACCACAAATCCAAGCCCTTATTAGTTGTGTCTCTATGAAACGTCCAGAACAGAATCCTCACTGTCAACAATTTCTGCTACATGCCCTGAAAGTCTCCATTACGCTTGGCAAGAAGTAACCTTTCACACTACAGAGGGTTGAGCCAAAGCCCTCCATAAGATAATTAACTTAGTATTTCCTTTCCCAAAGCCACCAGGAAACATGGCAAGTAGCCCTGCACAGTATCACTGGGAGACAGCCGTCACTCGGGTCTAACGCAGAGCGCCCGTAACTTCGCCCAGAAGCTTTAAAACACTTATTCCTATACTTTTCTTTTCCATTTCTCTCTCATCTTTAAAGGCTTTGCCTACCCCGACTGCCTGAGCCTGGGTGTATCATTGCATTAACACTTTGTTTTGTTTTTTGATGAGATGGGAGACAGGTGGGAGATATACTTTCCAGAATTTCACCAGCTGACTAAATATATCAAGAAGATCTATTTATTCAGTGAAAATCCTCAGCTGTATAAGCAATAGCCTGACTGTGTTGGCAGGGAGCAAAGCTCCAGATCTTCTTGTGTATAAAGCACAGGTCACCCCAGGACAGGGTGTGGACCAAAAGCTTGAGACTTGAGGTATTTTTGTTAACCTCAAGCTTTGCTTCTGCTAGAAATAACGCAGTTTCCTTAGCTACAAGCTGGGATCTATTTAGTATTGAGGGATTTCTTGAAAAAGGGTGTTGTCAGCACTGGGGGATGACTTGCTGATGCTTTTTTTTTGTAACCCGCCGCATCACCAGCGTGCTCAGGCTTTTCCACGGCATGCCTCTTTTTATTATTTGCTTTTTCTACGCCTTTCCAAGCTTTCCCGGAGAGCTCCGCGGGTGCCGAGCAGCAGCCCGCGATGGCGGCCAAGCCCTTACCAAAGCGGGCGCAAGGGCGGGAATGAGGATGGGGAGGCGGGAATCAGGGTAGGAGGGAGGGAGGGTGTTTTTAGGGTCGTGAGGGGCAATAAGTGGGTCAAAAAAAAAGGTGTTTTTTTTTTCACATGGGTGCAGCCTTGAAGGGAAACAACCCACACTGATGTGAGCGATAACCCCGGGCGAGGCGGGGTGGGTGCAGCAGCTTGAGGCGCGGCCCCCGAGGCGCGGGGAAGGCGAGAGGTAGGCGGCTCCGCTCCGCCTCTTCCTGCGGGAGCCGGGCGAGTTGCCGCCATGGCGTCGCGGCGGGCAGCAGCTGCCGCGTTCCCGTCCGCCGCCTTTCTTCTCCTCTTGCCGCTGGCCAGCGCGGGGCTGAGCGGCTACTTCGGCACGAAGTCCCGCTATGAGGAGGTGAACCCGCACCTGATGCGGGACCCGCTGTCGCTGGGTCCCGCCGGGGCCGCGTCGCGGTTGCCGGCTGCCTGCACTCCGCTGCAGCTCCGCGCTTTGCTCCGCCACGGCACCCGCTACCCCACGGCCGGGCAGATCCGCCGCCTGGGCGAGCTGCACTCCCGCCTGCTCCGCCGCCCGGCAGCCTGCCCCGCCGCCGCCGCCCTGGCCGCCTGGCAGATGTGGTACGAGGAGGGACTCGACGGGCGGCTGGCGCCGCAGGGCCGCCGCGACATGGAGCACCTGGCCCGCCGCATGGCCGCCCGCTTCCCCGCGCTCTTCGCCCGCCGCCGCCTGGTGCTGGCCAGCAGCTCCAAGCACCGCTGCCTGCAGAGCGGCGCTGCCTTCCGCCGCGGGCTCGGGCCTTCCCTCCGCCTCGGCGGCGACGGTAAGCCGGGACCATCCCCCTCCATGTCCGAGGGACACCCCGCTCCCCGAGGGGCCGAGGGACCCCCATCCCGCTCCCTCTCTCCTTCCTTCCTTGAGGGACCCCGCCACCCCGCTCTCTCCCTTCTTGAGAGACCCCCCCCACTCCCTCCCTGAGGGAGCCCTGTGCTGCCCCGGGGCTGAGGGATGCCATGAGGCCAGTCCCGTGTCTCCCACCTCTGAGGGAGGACCCCTGCACCCCACGTCCCCCGGTCTGGGGACACCGCCGTGGTAGGGAATGACTGCCCCCGAGTGCCCCCCCAGGGACGGCAGTGCTTCCCCGCGTCCCTGAGGCCCGCGTTTGCTTTCAGAGACGGAGGTTGAAGTTAATGATTCCTTGATGCGGTTTTTTGATCACTGCGCCAAGTTTGTGGCCTTGGTGGAAGAGAACGACGCAGCCATGTGCCAGGTGGACGCCTTCAAAGAGGGGCCGGAGATGAGGAAGGTCTTGGAGAAGGTGGCGAGCGCCTTGTGTTTGCCCGTGGAGGAGCTGAACGCAGGTAATGGATGTCTCTTACAGGCTTCGGCTCCAAGTCTGGCTGAGAACAACTTCCAAGACAGTGTGTAGTTATGCAGAGTAGGTTATTTAAAATATGCTGTAAACCAGAGACGCCATCTCTAATTAAATGCATAAGGCTGTAAAAACACATACTGTTGTTGCAGTAGTGAATGGTTGTTAGTCAATGGTCAGAAGAAAAAGACATTTGAAAATATCTTTCCTGCAGTTGAAATCAACTTTAGCTTTGTTTGGAGGGATGTGAGTTTGTTCTTCTTTTAATTCTGCTTTGTTGAGTAGATGTGGCTTTTGTAAAACTTGTGACAATTCAAACAGATATCCTTGGGAGAAGGTGGACAGGTACATCCGTGTCGTAACTTGTCCAGAAGAGAAGCGCCGGGGTTCCCTGTGCGGTCAGGGGGTGTGGGAGCCCACCACAATAAGCATTGCTGTCGTTTCCAGCGTGTCCCTAAAGCTGTAGTCTCAAAGTTGCAGCACACTGCTGTTCAGTGCTCTCATTTCCCCCTTGTAGCAATGTAATGTGAAGAGCTTGCAGTCTGAAATTAGGATTCTGGGCAGTAATTCTGTTGAAAATTCCACACCCCCCCCCCCCCCGCCCCATTGCTTGACCTTTGGACTGGTGATTATTACGTTGTTTGCATTGCTAAATTGTAATTACATTTCATTTTAGAGACAAGTTGAGAGAAAGGTGCTACTTGTGTAGTAGTAGTAGTTTGTTTTGCTTCTTTGTTGGATTTGTTGTAGATCTGGTTCAAGTGGCGTTTCTCACCTGCTCGTATGAGTTGGCCATCAAAAATGTGACCTCCCCGTGGTGTTCGCTCTTCAGTGAAGAAGATGCCAAGGTGGGTGAGAGATTTACAAAGCCCTCAAAAGATGCCTTAGTGTTCCGGTAGAACTCTTTGCTCCATCAGAAGTTCTGAGTTATGTGCCTCTTATTCATAAGTCTAACGAAGCGCTGCTTTGGTCTCCAAAGAGCTCTGGATTAATCAAGCAGCCAGACTGCGATACCCTTATTCACTCAGATTTAAATACTGGTGGTTTGTCCAGATTAAAATGGTCTTTTCCTGTTGTGCTTAATTCTTGCATGCTTTTATTTCTCTGACATCAGAAATGCTCTGGACAGCTTTTGTTTTGCTTATGATAATCATGATAAAATGCATTGATTCCCGAGGACATCAAATCAGGTCTTTTAGGTCCTCTGAGATTCTTTTTGTATGGTTTTGGGGACCATCACATCTCTAAGCCTAATACCTATTAATAAAACTAGTGGAACCCAGATAAATGAGACTTATATTGGTTCCTTTTCTTTCAAAAAGTACCTGATGTGCCCTTAAGTAAGGCCACCGCGGGGCTCTAAAGGAAACTTGGCACCCCTGGGAGAGGGAGGAGGCCTCTGCACAGATAGGTGGGTGGTGGAGTTAGGAGTAAGTGCCTTCCTCTCAAAGAGGAGGAGAGTCACCATGGACTTCTGCTGAGACCTGTGCCATTCACTACGTATTTATAAATAACTTAGCAATGAGGTGAGAAGGCTTCCTGGCTGTATGGAGTGCCGGGCTCGTTAGAATAGAGGGTGTCTGAGAGGCTTTGCAGAGGGTGCAGTCCCACCCTGTGAGGGTGGGGTACGCAGCAGTGCAGTGGCAGACGGTGTTCGCTACAGGAGGACGTGTATGGGATATGAAGTTGAAACCTCATGTATGATGTGACTGCCTCTCAGATCCCTTGTGCCACTGAGAAGTGAAGTTTCGATGGTGTAGATCCATGAAAATGTCAGCTCAGCTACAGTAAAATTAGTGAACAAAAATGAGAAAAACAACTGTAATGCTAGGAATTGTAAGAAAAAGAGCAGAGAACAAGGAGAGCATCATGTGCTCTTATATAAATCCAAGGCACGGCTCTGTCTTTCCGCGATGCGCGCACATCTCTAGGATGCAGAAATAGACACACTCTGTTAGGTACAAGATTGCTTCCGTCTGAAGAATGATTAACTAAGCTAAGGATCTTTGATCGGCATAAAGCAAAATCAGAAATGCTAAAAATCCGGTGGACAATTACTGTCTTGTCATGCGTGGTACCTAACGGGTACCAAACGAAGCTAGCAGCAGGCAGGTTCACAGCAGGCTGGTTTTGTTTTGTTTTTAAAACAGTGTATAGCCAATCTGCAGGATACTATTAAGGCTAAAACTTGGTGTGTTCAAAGGGGAGATTTGGTTATTGTGGGAGAGAATCCAGTGAAGGCTTATTAAATTTTCAGAAAACTACCTTAAGGCTCAAAGCCCTGGAATTACTGGATTGCTGGATTACTGGAGGCTGGGGAAATGTGCCTGCTGTTTTCCCTAGGCCTGATGATGAGCATGATCAGAGATAAGGTGGTCAATTTGGTGGCTCTTTAGTCTGATCTCTTGTGCCTGGTTTTACATGGAAGCAGTTTGAGCCATAGCCGTGGTGTTCGCAGGGTTTTTTGTGTCAAAGAATCATTGATCATGTAACGTGTGGTAGCATCATTTGCTCCAGGTGATGTGGTTTTTATTTTCCCTCAGTGCAATAATAAAAACTTGTGAACTCTGTAACTTTAGGTACTGGAATACCTGAACGACTTGAAGCAATACTGGAAGAGAGGATATGGCTATGACATCAATAGTCGCTCCAGCTGCATTTTGTTCCAGGATATCTTCCAGCATTTGGACAAAGCAGTGGAAGAGAGCAAAAGGTAAATAAAAAGGTTTTTCTGCTTTGGCTACAAGCTTTCTGTGGCCGATCCTGAGTTGGATTTCATGTGAACAGAAGTTAAGTACTTTACTTCCAAATGTAACAATGTTAGAGGAGTTTGAGCTCGGAGAATTTCAATGGAGAGAATAAAATTTTTAACAGAGCAGTATTAGTGTAAAGAGTATATATATATTTTTTTTTTTTTTTACTTCCACTGATGCTCTTGTGCTCAGCTAATGTATTTGCATCTCTAACTTGCTGATCCACACAAGCCTTCCAGGGACAGCCAGCTGCTGTGTCCAGTAATGGTGTTCTCTTCCTGCATGGTTTGATAAGAGGCTATTGAGTTTAAAACAATGAGCTTTTTGTTTAAAATGTCCTTATTAAAAATCGTTTGTGGTGAAAATGGAAGACTGAGTTGAAAGCAGCCCCGTGATCTGTTCTATGATCTGGTTACCTAAGCACTTCAGCGTGGAAGTCTGTCTTTCTGCATGTGTTTGTTTTGAGTATCTTGCATTACTAAAGCTCTCTGTTCAGATTAAAGATTCTGAAATCCCTCTACTTCCTTAAAAGTTAGAGATGCGGTGCCTGCACTATTTCTGTGTATTGTTTTCTCCTGTGAGCTGGTATCAGTCAGCAGTCATGATTCACTATCTGTTTGGTGTTGATTTGCCTCGTCTGAATCGGTAGGGTGGGGCGAAGCAAATTAGGAACAAAGCTGGGATATGTTGTGGTATGGAGAAGGCAAAGGCTTCAGTTACAGATCGGGACCTTTGAGTCACAGAATTACCTGCATTTGCTTTCCTGTGCTGCTGATCCTTTTGATTCATGGATATTAGACACTGGCTCTGTGTTTTTTACATGATAACCCGTTGGAAGATATTGTTAGTAGCATTCACATTTTGGGTTGGAAGAGTGATCCATAAAGTTGATCATAACCATTTTACAGCAGAGAAGACAGCAAAGAAGTTTTGTTCCTTTACAAGTTTGCTGGCTGAGGATCCAAGTTGGACATGAGCGGTGATAGAAAAACTGTGTGTTAAGTCAGTTGAAGCGTAACTCTCCAACAGTCAGTTGGCTTTTTTGCTGTCCTTCAGCATGGGATGCGGAGAGAGAACTTGTTCTCATCGCTGGAGCTCTGAGTAGCGCAGGAATTTTGTGGTCATGTTTAATACATGACACAGTTTCATCTGAAGTGGAGTTATCACTAGGTAAACAGTACAAGTACTGTTTGTCTTGATTACTTTGGAGATTCACCTGGAAAATCAGACTGATGTGTCTGGTTTTAACAGTGTCAGCTTTGCACATGAGAAGATAAATGTGTTGAAAAATTTTGTGAGACGTACACGCAGGCTTTCCCAACGCTTGCATCCAGATCAGTGCCTTGATCCTGCTTTAATGATGACGTGAGCCCAGGGAAGGGGGCCATACAGGGTTGGAAATGAGAGTCAAGGATGGGAGCGTAGCATGGCAGCGGCAGTCAGGGACCTTTCTGTGCACCAGCCAGCTCGAAGGAGACACCTCCGTTTGTTTTGCCAAGAATGGGTTAAAACTTGGCAGTTGCAAACACGAAATAAGTTTGGCTTTGGGGAGGAGTTGCTCTGAATGAAAGGTGGGCACTAGCAAGAGCGCCCTCTCTCCAGCCAAGCTGTCAAGTGATCACTGCGGTGTCTGGAAATGTAAGGCTTGTGTGGGAGCCAGTGATAGCTCTTGTTTGGGTAGTGATGGAGTCAAAGCAGTGGTTGTGCTAGATCACCCTTTAAATAAACATCTTCACTGCATCCTTTCTTCAGCCTACTGGAGAGCAAAATGAAAAATCCATGAGTGCACAGGTCATTAATGCCCAGCTGTGAGCAGATTGACAAGCACACTGCTGTGATTGCCTCTGTCACGTGCTGTGTCTGTCCCTAGAACAGAGGAAGTAAGAACTGGGAATGAGAAGATCAGGAAGAAATGCAGATTAAAAGACAAGCAAGACCCTTAACACCCCTCTGTCCTTCTGAAATCTGAACAATAACTTCTAAATGCAGTTGACTCATGTAAGGGGAGTGATAATTTTGTGTCCTTGTACTCTTTGAACAGTGACAGCCTTTCAGTCCCTAAATTACAGGCACTAGTTGCCTGTAATGTCTCGACTGTGTATCTCAGCTGTGTATAAGATATCCCTGTAAGTTTAAGAATTTTTAAAAGCCGTAGCTGACAAAACCTGTGTCTATACCTCTGATTACGGAGGACAAGATCAGCAGTTGCTAAATTACACGGTGGAGCAGGCTTCTCTGGAAAGAGCAGGTGTCTGAGGCAGAGCGCTGAAGGAGCAAGGTGACTTCATCCTGTCTTTCAGCTTTGGCTCCAGGAGTTTGGTCGCAATCTCTGGGGCTCTCGTGTTGCCATCACTGAGGGAAGGAGGTGTCGAGTTTACGTGTGTGTGTGTGAAGGATCAGAACCCTAAAAATCTTGCAAAATGCAAAGTCTGTTTAGTCTGAATGGGAAGTGAAAGCTTGGGAAGTGCATCGCCTTGTAGGAAAGGAGCGTGTCACTCCAGCCCACAACGTAAGGTGGCAGTCTTAAAGCACCGAAGACGTCAGTATGATCTGAATCTGGTAACTCGGTGCATTTAAGAATGCGTGGAAATTTGCCACCACCGATGTGTTGGAACAGCCTGTGTCTCTTGTGATCTAGAGGGCGGAGGTGCAACTAAGGCTGCTTCGTCTCAGGAGAGAGACTTATCCTGGATCCCCTGGCAATAGAGAGTACAAATGAAAACAAGAAACCATCAGCATAAAAAAAAAATGCCTGTGTTAACAGTAGAATCATAGAATGGTTAGAGTTGGAAGGGACCTTCAACGGTCATCTAGTCCAACCCCCCTGCAAGGAGCAGGGACATCCCTGACTAGATCAGGTTGCTCAGAGCCTCATCCAGCCTGGCCTTGAACGATTCCAGGGATGGGGCATCCACCACCTCTCTGGGCAACCTGTGCCAGTGCTCTACAACTCTCATTGTAAAAAATTTTTTTTTCTCATATCTAATCTAAACCTACCTCCTTCTAATTTAAACCCATTACCCCTTGTTCTATCACAACAGGCTCTACTGAACAGCTTCTCCCCATCTTTCCTGTAGGCCCCCTAGTAGAAAATGTTTCATTGTGCATGAGCGTCTCTTTTTTTTTTTTTATGGTGTTGTGCAACTTCAAAGCAACAGGATAAATACTTTTGCAGCAGTTAATTACTTAGAAAATCATAGAATCTTAGAATAGTTAGGGTTGGAAGGGACCTTTAAAGGTCACCTAGTCCAGCCCCCCTGCTTTTAGTCTTTTTAGTAGAATGTTGTTTCAATTTAGTGATGTTTAACGCTCTTTGTAACTGGCAGTTTGCTTTAAAAATTTAAGAACAACAAATCTACTTCCAGAGCATTGTCTTAGCTCCAAGTTATCTTTTTTTTTTTTTTTTTTCTGGAAAGCTTAGGTTGGGGTACCCAAAAGTAGAAAAGGGAGCATTTCTGTTCCAGCAAGAAGCTGAGAGGTCTGGATTATCTGTTCTGCTCCAGGCTTGGCAGTGGAGAACAATGTTGGCAGTGCTGCATTTTTGTTGTGTGCTTTAAGTATTTATATTCAATAACTTTGTCCCGTTTTCATTCCCAGTTACAGCCGAATTAAAGAGAAACCTTGCTTTTATTGTAACCCTGTTTCTTCCATGAAGTGATTCTTGACCTTGCAATCTGATTCCTCACTGAACTTAGTTGCCTTATTAGTTGCCTTTATCTCTTCTGGGGAAAATATCTTCTGCTGATTAGACTATTCTTAAGGAAATTATGAAGGTGGTAATAAATACCTATTGCTAGTTAGTCCCTCCTTCAGTTAGCAGTGCAAAAGTTTCAGACATTTTTAGGATCTTTCATCATACAAATTCCAGTAGAATTCTTGGTTTAAACTAGCAACAGTCTCTTCTGTGTAGGTCTTGCTCTACAGCAAGATGGTTTTGCAGGCTGTGAAAGGGATTTTCACTGTCTGATTGCTCTTGTAAACTGCTCCCATCCAGGCAGCCGGTGAAAAGGTGTTGGAATATTTCTCTACTCAGGGACTTGGGTCTGATGTTGAATTTATTAATAGTTGTGTTAGTGGCCACCTACTGTTACCACACCCATGCATGGACCCTATTCTTCTGCACCCTGAGTAGCAATAAAATATAACTGTTTAATAAAAGTTCATTCTTCAGGAGGAAGCTCCTGCTCGTTGAGACTTCACCACAGTGGCAGCGGGTCTTTCATGACCATGTTCCTCCATAGGTTCTTACCAGTCTGTAAGGAAATGTCATGGTCACACTTCTAGGGAGAGGTTGGGGGCCAGGACTCTCTTCATACAAATTTTCGTAATTGCAAGATATATTGTATCACAGTTGTATTGAATATAAAATTAAGCCAGGTGATTTGTTGTACTGAAATGGCATGCTCGGGCAATTGTCTTGGTCCATAAAGCACTTTATTTTTGCAAAGACATAAAAATTGCATTTTTCCCAAGTCTTCCTGCTACGGACAGAAAATACAGAGTCAGGCTATGCAGCTGTGTGACAAAGAAGCTAATGGGGAAGTACTCTTCACGAAACCATTGAGTTTTCCCCCCAGTGGAGCCTAGGCCTTGCTGAAAATGTCCCTGCTCTTCGTTATATTGGTAAACTGCCAGGTAGTGATACGTGCACGCGTGTCCACTTGTGGTTGTGCTACTATGGAAGAGTCCTTGAGAGGCTGCTCTTGCCAGTTAGAAAGTGTCCAGTTTCCCAAAGCTGTGATATTTAGAGATGCTTCAACACTGGGATGTAGAGGAGCAATCTGTGATTATCGCCTCGCCTCGGAAGCAGCCCTGAGTTCTTTGTGGCTCACGTGGGCTACGGCCGGTGACCAAAACCTGTAATGATTTCCCCCGCTAACTAACATGGTGCTGGTGTGTCGTGGTTTGCAGCATAGGGTATGGATCTGTAGGAAAGCTGTACAAAGAAGGGATAAAGGTGTGCATTGCTTTTCAGCTTCAGGTTTCTGGCAGCGCTGTTCTGCCAACAGGAACTGTGTGTGTTGTTGAGAAATCTGTGTATTTTGGTAGTTCATGCAGTTTGAAGCTGCTGATCTTATTAAAAAACCCCTTAACAGCTACGCACTTGGGCAGGGGTGGATTTGAAAATTGTTTGTGGCACACTCTAAGGTTATCAGCATTACAGTTGTTTTGTACTCTTTTCTTCTAGTGTCAAATATTGAACGAGTCTGCCTTTCTTGCTTGTGAAGAAGAACACGAAATACCTGTTATTGCTTGTACTATCCGAATGGATTCCCATAAGGCTCTGGAAACTGGGAGGTATGCTTTGTGCAGCCCTCTCAGTATTCAAAGTATGTGGCTAATGACTGAAAAAGCTATCCTAGCTGCACGTACGCATTGCAGAATGTTTGGTGGTTTCCTCTGAGAGTAAGCAGGTTCAACGTATTTAAAAAAATAATAATTTTAATTTGAGCGTAGTTCAAGATCAAGTGAAGATGATCTTTGTAGTTATACCAGGCTAAGCCATAAGGTAAACAGCTTAATTTGCCAATTTATTGGTAGCTTTTATTGTTTCATGTAATTTACCTTCCTCTTTGCAGAGCAGTTCACAACACAATTGATAACCTTTCTGTAGTCCTTTGCTACTGTGCCCTAATTGCTCCTTTTAAAACTATGACTCAGCACAAAAGAATTCAATATAAGATCTAAAAACAATTGAGCATTCAAAACTGTCTTTTTTTTTTTTATATACATACAAAAGGGAACAGAACAAAACGATTCCACACATGGAGTAGAAATGATATAATTGGATTTAAAAGAACTCCTTTTGCTCAGTTCCAAATTGTTCAGTCCTTTCTTTTATTAAAACTTCTTGGTTGCTGCTGAGATCCCACATCGGCGCGGTGCAGGTTCTTGGCTCTCTGTGGGCATCGGCAGGCTCGGGATGTCCTGCATCCCTTGGTGGGAGTTGCAAACCAGTGCATTTGGTCACCCACCCGGTAGCAGAGCAGCTCCAAAGGAGAACCAGGACTATGATGCGTAGACGTGTAATTTACAGGATTTGAGGGGCAGGTAGTTTGTAGCCAGGTGCGTGGGCTTCCTTTGAGGTGTGAAGAGGCTCTTGCAGAGCCAGGTCAGAGGCGTTGGTACTGTGCTCCCCAGAGGGCGTGGAGGTGTGGGTGGCTCTGCGTGGAGCCCTAGGGGTGTCCCCATTGTGGCCCCTGGCTCTTTGGGGTACTGGGAGAGCCTGTGATGAAAGCTTCTGGGCTAGGTGCTTGTCACCTCATCTGCTCATTACGTAGTGATATATAAGTAACACCCCCCCCCCCCCCCCCCCCCCCCCCCGCCAAAAAAAAAACAACTGGTTGACTGTAGTACATCTGTTCAGCGAGGAGAAGACGTTGTGTGTGTGATGGGTAAGCTGATCCCTGCAATAAGGTGTTCATGTGTTTACAGAACAAGGTGCCAGCTGTACAGTTCAATAGACCGCACAGTTTACATTAGTACACCTGAAAAATTTGCGGGTCTTGGCTTCATTTGCAGAAGATCAAAGGAATGGGATAAATTTCACTAATAAACTGTGAATATCTGAAACAGCAGCTTTATATCGTATTTTGTGGTTGGTTTTGATAGCTCCATCTTTCAAGGATGGGGCTTCTGGCATGATTAAAGGGTGCTTTTGGGGAAACTAGGAACAGAAATTCTCTGTAGGTCCTTCTAGGGCGTTCAGCAGCATCCCTGTGTCCGCATTTCTGAAGCGCATGTGCAGGTTTGCTGACTTGTCTCCAGTACCTGGGCTGTCCAGGGGACCTCCCCTGGGAATGTGTCTCTTCATCCACCTTGCCTAGAACAAGATGTTTAAAGTGTTGCTTGTGCCTTTCAGACCTCCCAGAACGTACTTAATCTCACACTAATTACCTAATACTTGCTTGCTCAGGATTGCTCTGAAAAGATATCTCGGCAACTTTTATAGCGTCATACCCTTTTATCTAAGGAATTAAAAAACCAAGCACAACAATACCTAGGCAACTAACGCACAAATGACCTGATCTAACCAGTATTCCCCTTGGGCAGGAAGGGTTTGAAAAGTGGCATGACCCTCTTGGTTTGGTTTTGGCTCGGCATGGTGATTCAAGATTTAACATGAGCACGATGCTGCTGCAGTAACGCGTTTGATCTCTGAGGTCCGTAAGAACGTGAGGGGTGGGATAATTCAGAAAAGAGCCTTTGAAACAGCACAAGCTCTGAAGTGAAATGCAGTGGAGCCTAGTTAGCTCTGGGTGATTAACTCTTGTGGGACTAGATAAGAGTCTTGCCTTTTAATCAGGATTTTAAATGAGTTTTGTGTAGTCCTGTCAGCTTTTCAAGTTTGCCCGTGTCATGAGTGAGCTCGTGTATGTCCATGTTGGAAAAGAAAATGTTTGTCTTGTCAGTATTAGTGGTGGCATTTTGTTGTGTTGGTGCTGATTCTGGAAATGAATGAGCACAGCTGTCTTCTGTTCTGCTATTTAAGGTGGAAGTTTTGACACATAAGGACTTAATATGATTTGACAGATTTTTTTCTTTTTCTCCCCAGTCATATAACACTTTGAGCAACACCACTGTTAAGTATTTCTGCTCTCCCACTGCTGCCACTGCATTCCCTGATCTCTGCGATTTCCGTGTAGGTTTAGGGTTCCTCAGCTGTTTTTTGGGTTTGTTTGGGTTTTTTTTTTGGCCCCCCCCCCCCCCCCCGCCCCCCCCCCCCGAATAAATCACAAGAGGAAGTGGGAGGCATGAAGAATGATAAATCCCATGTCCGTGCTTCTCCACTATGGCTTTTTTCCATGGTGAGACTTAGCTTTCAGGGTTGTGCTGATAAATTGTCATTTTCAGCTGTGGCCAGATTTGCTTAGGGGGTTACAGTGTGGGCAGTTCCTGCCTGGTGACAGTCACTTCTGCTCATGTGAAGTGCCCCATGAAATGAATATGAAGCCAATTCCAGCAATCCCTTTCAGATGAACTCTTAATATTTTATGGCGAAGTTTTATGTGTAGTCTCTTCATCACCCTTTAAAGTTGGAAATGACTTATTTTTTCTACTGATCAGTGTACTTTCCCAAGTCGTTTACTACTAAACAAAAGGGAGGAAAAAGGCGAATTAAAATACCATTAGCAGTTGCCCAAGTACAATGTTGAGAACTTTGATGCTTCCACGTGATGCTGAGTTGTTAATCGATCATAAAGAAGATTGAGTGTGGAAACCTCAGGCATTCTGTTTAATATTTTATTAGCCTGTGCTACTGTTTTGAATTTATCAGTGTTTTGCTGATTGTGCTTTGCACTTCTGTCTTTACTTTATCAGAAATGTAGGGGCAGTAGCAACCTTTGTCTGTGTGCACACGCTGAAGAAGCAATCTTTTGTGATTTCCCCATAATTAAAAATATTACTGTTGCTGTTTTAACCTTGGTGGTGATTTTTATTATCATTATTAGATGATATGAAATCACATCTGAACTGGAGTTGTGACCCCAGAGACTGAACAGGGGGAGTGCTTGAGTAGTCTTAGAAATCAGATATCCAGCGCTGGTGAGAAACCAGGTATACCATGTTGGAGGCTTTTGAAAACTCAGGATTGTATAAGGAAACAGTCTTAATCCTTGTTAAAATAATGTGGTGGGATAGCTCTGAGTGGGAGAGGTTTGTTTTGTCTCCCAAGGTGGTTTGGCCTGTCAGCATGAGGATTTCATGAGACTAAAGCAGGTGAAATAAAATCTCGAGTTCCAGTGAGAATGAGTGCCTTGTTGATTCCTTCTTTTCTCTTCATGAGATTTTCTTTCCTCGTTCTTTAGAACTTCTCTCTGTGTGTATGTGTATGTGCTATAATTTGTTTCCTGTTTTGGAAACGTGTCTTTCTGGTTTTTTTTAAGTAAAAAGATAACTATTTTTTTGTGATTTATTTCCGTTTGAAAATTCCTGCTAGCATCAGCTGGAAACTAAAGCCAAACCTTGCTGTAAAGCCAGCACTAATAGCCACAATGCTAATTTTTTTTTTTTTGACATTTCTGAAACGTTTTTGGGGAGGGAAGGGATGTGAAATCCATTCCCTGTGGAGTGGATAATGCCTGCCTCCTATGTAACACTTGTTTTGGAGACTTTAGCAGCATATTCACCTTGCTAGTTTCCTTGCTTAGCAAGCTGTAGAGCGCAGACCACCACGTTTGGAAGCAGGCACATGTATATGAGCATGCAGCTGGGACAAAACGAAAATGTGCCACGTTGCTAGAGCCGGGTGGTGCTCCCCCAAGAGTGCTAAAAGAACTTGAATGAAATAGCTGAAAAAACAGCCAATGTGTGTTGGTTTTGGCCAAGAAGCTTGTGGGGGCTGGCAGGTGTGATGATGATTTAAGAGCAAGTAATTAAATAAAGGAAAAATGAAAACAAAAGTTTCGGGACAGAATTGGAATTCTGGACCAGTCTAGTAGAAGTTAACGATTGATAAGCACCTTGCTGAATATGCTGTACCACAGTAGTGTCAGTATGGCTCTTTGAAAGGAAAACACTTCTCTTGGAGCTCTTGGGAAGGATCAGCAGGCGTACAAATACAGTGGGCTGGGAGACACAGTCATGATTTCCAGGCATCTTTCAACAGGTTTCCTCATCAAAAGAAATCAGACAGGCCAAGGTTAAGGGGGAAGGTCCTCACATGGTTAAAAAATGAATAAAAGTACAAGACATGGAGGGTAAGAACTGCTGATTGATTTTCCCAGCAGAGGCAGGTTGCCAGCGGAGGCAGATCTGCAAGGATCTGGGCTGCTCAGCATGTTGTAAATGACCGGGAAAAAGAGGTGAGCAGTTAAGTGGCACTGCAAATGCAGCACTTTTATTCAAGATAAGTAAGATAAATTGTTTCTACTAGGAGGATTGTAAAAGGACTTTGTGAGACTAACTGGGCTTGCAAATTGCAGATCTGTGAAGTAATGCACGTGGTAAAAATGGTCTTATCTGTCAGAAGGTGGGATAACTTGCTGCTCAGGAGTTGAGTTTGGAGGTCGTTACGGTTGTCTGGAAGTGTCTCGAACTTTTGTATGCTAACTAGAAAAGGTGTTAGATGTTAATTAAGAAAACGGAGAGCATCATGGATGCAGCATGAATTTACAGTGTAGCTTACTGTCTTGAGTATTGTGTGTTTCTAATAATCAGACCTAAAAGGATATAGCTCATTTGGAAACGCTGGGGAATGACTAAGGCAGGATTTCTCAACTTGGAAAGAACATTATTGCGAAGTGGTAAGAAGAAATGATTAAATGGTACGTAGCATCGACAAATAGAAAAAATTAAGAGCAGTGTGTGAAGCTGTGCAGCTTCTTCCCCTAGGATGTTGTGCGTGCTGGAAATGTTTAAGGAGTAACGATTTAAGGAGAGATTTGGCAAAGGGAAGATTCATTGAGAGGTCCTACATTATGTAGAAGCTACATCTGGCCCAGGAGATCTCTGAGCTGCAAGTTGCAGGAGGTCAAAGGAGTAGCCTCTGCCTTCTCCTACAGGCATGTGGTTTTGCTGCTGTTTCTATTTGTTGACTGACAGGAAGGATATGAATGTGTCCTAAAACCTAAAAAGACTTCCCTGGAGGGGGGTGTGGAGGAGGATAGAAATGAACTAGTGAAATGAGTAAGAGGAGGAAAAAAAGAATGGAGGTGGAAGGGAAGAGAAAGGGTCGAAGGATCCAAACCCAATTTTAAAATGAGGGAATCAGAAGGGAAATTCTTAAATGACAAGAGGAGAAATGCAAAACCACTGATTTTGGAGGAGCTGGAAGGAGGGCTGTAGTGAACGTACACGTCTTGGTGCAGCAAAAGCATGGGTGGGAAAAAATGAAACATCCTTCGTGCCGAACCTTTCTGTGGTTTTAATACTTCTTTTGAACAGGAGACGGAGGCAGGTTTCTGATACGTTTTTTAACATGACATTTTGCCAAAGGGGAGAGCACGCGCATGTATGCGCATACATGTCTAAGCGGTATAGTCAGTAGAGCCGCAGGCTGAGCAGAGCGCAAGGTGTGTAAGGCTGCACCGTGGCTGTGTCCAGCTGGTAGTACAGAGCCCATCCTGTGCCCGTGCGGGGCTCCTGCTTCTCCGATCAAAGTTCGAGTCTGCAGGCAAGTCCCCCAGTTAACGATTTTTCAGTTGCTTCAGAATTTAGTTTGGAGCGGAGGAAACGCCTCCTTTCCAGGCCAATCAAGATGCGTCTTATCTGTGGGTGGACTTCACTGGCAGCTGGAGTGATGACAAACATCACCTCTTGTCTCGTGAAAGCTAAACGTGTATTTACATGTGCTAGAACAAGTGACGTGAGCTTCTGAGTGCCGCTTGGAGATGGTCCCAAAAAGCCATCATCCTCCTCTGGAGCAAAAGGCAGATTTTCCCCTTGGCTGGTACTTCCTCGTGCAGCAAGCTGACTCTTATCTTTCCTTTGGTTGAACAATGTCTAACCTTTTGTTGCACAAACTGTCTTATTTTTAGGCTTTGTTTGTGGTATGAATCAGTCGCTTAATTTGCTGGCCTGTGCGCTGAGGGAGTATCATCTTCTTTATGACTGGATGGTTTTCTCAAGAGTTAGTAACAGCAGTAGTCCTGCTTATAATTTGGAATAACAAATTGCAGAGGAACAGCAGTCTTCCTCCAATCGCTAGGTCACTGTCTTCAGACTAAACTTTGGTAAATGCTGATGTACCTTCCAAACAGCTAAACTGTGTTATAGAGGGGGAAAAAAGGGCAGTATTTTGCTATTAAATTACGATTGTTCTAGCATGATACGTAGTTAAAAGCATTGGTGGTTGTAGAGATAGGCAAGAAACACTCCTTAAAGTCCTGCACTGGTGGTGGTGTGCTGGGGAAGGAAGCAGTTTGTGTGTTAAATCAGTAAGTCGTTGCTTGTAGGGCAATCATGTGGCTGTAGTTAGGTCAGAGGGTCGCAGGAGTTTGCTGTAGTTTTTTAATGTGCCGATAAGTTTGTAGTCAGACTTAATTTTCATCTTGAAACTGAGTTGTCGCTTATCCTTTAATATGGCAGTTGGAAAAGGTTTCTGATCCTCAAACCTTAAATCTGGCAAAATTAGTGCTGAAAACTTTAAAACTTTCCAGGTCTAAAATGATGATAATGTGAGAGCTTCTCTTTGCTGTACGCTGGATTAATTTAGGCAGAAGCTTATTAACAGGACTTCAAAATTCTCTGTCACTTGAAGGATTTAGAATAGTGTAATCTTAAAGAAATAGTGTAATAGTAAAGAAAAAGTGTGTTTTAATAATAAACCATTGGTCTTTGTGAAGTGGATTGTGTCCTGGATGATCTCACTTAATAGTTTGTTATGCTTTCTCATTCAGGTACTTTTTGCATCTGCTGGGGAGCAACCAAAAAAAAATTACTCTCTCTAATTAGTCCTGTCAAACACAGCTCAGCAACCTGGGAAAAGCTGTTGTATTTTACACCTGGGTTTGTACTAAAGCCTAAACTTATAGTAAAAATCTTATTTGGTTTAAAAAAAAAAAAGTCTCAAAGTTTTTTCCAAGCAGAGCCCATGATGGCGGAATGGCTATATGTGTTTGCAGTGGCTCTGTGTTACAGAAATAATGAGTTACTGCGATGTCCTCGAGCCTTCCCGCATGCTGGAAGGGGAAGGGGGCTCTGTCACATCCGACGAAGGGCTTGACTTGGTGTGTAAGTTAACAAAGCCTTGCAGCTGGCTTGGTGATTTGCTGCCTATCTCTCAAGTTCCTGATGGAAGGAGGCAATGCTATTTCAAAAAAAAAAAAATCTCAGATTTAATCTCAAACCAGCTGGATCTTCCCGTACCTGGAAGAGCACAAGTAACTAGGTTCACACCGGGAGCTGGAGAGATGCACACAGTATATGGCCGCGCACCATTAATCTGTTTCTCGCTTTTCTTTACCGTATTTATGTTAGGCTCTAGGTGTAGTCTCACTACATTTAGTACAACTTCTTACATTTTATGTAAGAGCAATGCCTTAAATTGGGACAAAATTTAGGAAGCTTGGATGCTTTAAAAAAAAAATATCTGTAATATACTGGAATTCCCAAACAGGTTTTTATCAGGCATTGGAGTAAGACAAGTTCAAAGTCTACTTCTTTAAGCCTTTGTTGCTGACAGCTGTGCAATATGTTGGTATGTTTGTTTTAAAGCACGGGCTCTTGCTCATCCTTTGCACTCTTATTTTTCCTTTTTAGTTCAAAACCCATTTCTTCACCCTTGATTGTACAAGTTGGACACGCAGAGACACTTCAGCCGCTGCTTGCCCTTATGGGTTTCTTCAAAGACGACGAGCCTCTCAAGGCAAACAATTACGTCAGACAAACGCGTCGGAAATTTCGCAGTGGCCGGATTGTGCCTTACGCAGCCAACCTGGTATTTGTGCTTTACCACTGTGACCAGGTGAAAACCTCTGAAGAAGAGTATCAAGTGCAGATGCTGTTGAATGAAAAACTGATGACATTCCATCACTCAAATGAAACCATCTCTACTTACGCGGACCTCAAGGACTATTACAAGGACATCCTGGAAAACTGCCACTTCAAAGAAGAGTGTGAATTACCAAAAATTAATACTACTGCTATTGACGAACTTTGAGGGAATGAAAAGGAGTGGGTGTTCTGCAAATTGACCTGGGTTCTGTTCGACAGACGTTGTGAACAAGCCCTTTCGACGACTTGCTGCTGCTGCGTTGACTTTCTAAACTCGCGGATTTGATGGGCTGTCTTAGTTAGCTCAGTGCACTGTTTGTTTATTACTTAAGCAGAATTACAAAACAGATGCTGTAACAGGGATGTTGCTGAGCATTTGTAACGAACGTGTGATGCAAGATGAAGTGTATCTGTATGTTTTTATGTACGAATAAGTAATTTCATTGGCCGTTCCTCTTATGAATGTGCCATAGATGGATTTAAGAGCTGGGGCAGCTTCTGTTTTATCAGAGCTGGAGGTGCTTGGACTGATTCAGTATTGCTTTGCACTGCCTCTTTTGCTAGCTACTGTTTTCCTGTGGCAGGCACGAAATAATTCAAACCTGTGAGGTTTTTTTGTTCCTTTTCCTGACCTTCTGGGAGAGCGAGGGTACATAGCCCTTCTCCACAACTGCCCAGCTTCTGCTTGGACAGCACCATGGGAACATCTTTCTTGGGCATTTAAAGCAGGAGGAGTTGCAGTGTTCCTGCATGCATTATCTGCCTGAAAAGCATCCAGGTGTTAGAAGTCTTAAAGTCGTCATCCACAGAGCCTGCTTAGCAAGTTAGCCTCCAGGGTAAGTAAATTATCTTTAAAAGAAGTAGTAAAAAAATCCCAAAAAGCGAGGGAGCAGGAAGTAGCCACTCTTCCTTTAAGGTGCTCTGGGAGATGCAGCAGTTGTTCTCTACATAATCCAGTGTGTCCTTTCACTCGACACTGTAAGCTTTTTACCTTAAAGGTGTGAGCTAGGGCATTCAGGTTAGGCTCTTCTGTGGTTGTGAACATCTCAATCCTGTCCAGGTTTTCCTAGCAGCTCTGGTTGGAAGGGACCTCTGGAGGTTTCCAGTCCAGCCTCCTGCTTGAAATGGAACTGTTGCTAACCCTAAATCCAGGCAGGTTTGGGGCTGTAAAAAGTATCTGGCTGAGACTTAACTTCTGCTGGCTTTAAGGCACTGAGCGTGGTTTTGCTTACGTAGGCCTTATACATTTGATGTGCCACCTTGTTCTGGAAAGGAAGCTGGTTTTAAAGAAAGTAATTGCATGCACATAGTCGTGGTCTTTTAAAACAGCTGCACTTAGAGTAGATTCACTGCTGCTGAAAGTTGGAAAGCATTTTAGAGTTCTGCAGTGTGGCTGGAAAAGGAAGAATGAAGATAATTGTCCAGAAATGTCTGAAATGCAGTAAGTCAGATAAAAATTCCTTTGTCGTCCAGAGGAGAATGCTGTGTAAACAGGTTGCCCCAAAGCAAATGAGGGTGTGGATTTATGATGCTGGTAGCTCCTGCAAGTGCGTGCTCACAGTACCCATAGCGAGTGTTCCAGAGCTCACTCGCCCTGTAATGCGAGGCGTAGTTGGCTGCGTTTACCGGGGAGGGGGTGAAAGGTTGATATTTGCGATTACCACAGGGTATCAGGTGCACTATGAACATTTATGCCCTTGTTTGCTGCAGGGTAGCTTCTTTTTGTAGGCTCGCCTTCAGAACTGGGAACTTAACTGCTGCAGAAACAGAAACAGGAAAGACAATGCCAAACTGGCTTAAAGTTGAGGTTAAACTTACTGCATATTTTTTTTTTAAATTTTTCTTGAGGACTTAGGCTTCTGACACTTTTTTAAAAAATCCAGCTTGTATCAAAGCACTTAAGGTTTTCCTGTCTGTAAGTTAAGGAGCAATCGAAAACGTGGTTTTTAGTGTTACAGTCTGAGTTAAGGGCTTTTCCCCGATGTTGGGACGTAAGCCCTGTTTCATTAGTGCACTGATTTCTTTGGAGACCAAGGTGTTCTGATGGCCGAAGATACTGATTGAAACTGGTGGATGTTTCAGTGTTAGCATCCCAGTGAAATGCCTGTGTTAGCTCTGCAGCTCTTTTTCTGAAACTGGTGACATGGTTAGGGAGGAAATGCTGAAACTAATGTAGGAATATAGGTCAGGATCATTGTCAGCCCTGGCATGTATCTTTTACTGCTGTCAGCTTCGCATGTCTCCTCTGTTACGTGATCCTGCCTTGAGACTAAGTCAACTGTCATAATTACTGACACAGATGCCTATTACGAACTTTTATTGCAACATTTGAGGCAAGCTAGGAAGAAATGGACCTTTGTTTAATGGCAGTTGAGTTTGGCCAATAGCAGATACAAGGGTGAGGAAATCTACCTTTGAACAAATATTTTTTCCTGTGAGTCAGTCATCCTGTAATGATTCATGATTTGAACAGAAGGGATGAAAGCCTGACCATTGGACATGAATGGAGGATTTTTGTTTGTCAGTTCAGTGAGACTGATTTTAAGACACCACGTTTGTTAAAAGATACATCCTCCTTCCTTATGGAGGGGGAGACCTTTGCACTTGACTGCTTTTTTTTGATCATGTGCCACATGAGATGGAGGAACCAAAAAATTCCTTCTATAGGGAAGCATTATTTGCTTCTGTATTACCAAGTTGACTGTACGCTTAAATTCAGTGCAAAGGGCTTCAAGGATGGCTCTTCAGAGGCTTTTTCCTGTTTTGCCTTGGAGCGCAGGTCCATCATACCTCCAGCATAACAGATGTATCTTCAGCGGCTGTCAGCAGTTAACTGAAAAGGAAAACGTGCTGTTTGGTTTGTGATCGGGATTTAAAGGATGCGCTGACTCAGTCCTTTGGCAAAAAGAGGCTGAATGTGGAAACTTTGCACAATTGTAGCAACAGAAGTGTTTGGATGTGTAAATGTCCTAGGCACTTGTTCCTACGGCTGTTTCTTATCATTAGGGAGGTGACTTCAGTATGACCCTTTTATTTAGTAAATATATAAATTTATTTATATACTGAAAAGAAAAACTAAAGTAAATCAAACTATTTCCATAAAGTTGGGCACTAGCTCGGTGAACAGTGTTTGAATAGGCTGCAGGATCTCATGGCATGGCAGATTACCACCTCCTGAAAAAGTCCTGCAAGAAGAATGCTTGCTTTCTTCAGGTGGCTCTGGACAAAACGCCTCATCTCAGTCATCCATTGAGGACTTCACAGCCTTTTGCAAACTGGAAGCTTTCGTTGATGAAAAACACCAGCAGTGTTCTTGGCTGTTGGCCTTAAATAAGTTTGGATGTATTTTATTTTGTTAAATGTCTGAAGCTTAACTAAGCAGATTAATTTTTTCCTCCTAGTAGATACTGCTGCTGTAATTCTGATGAGCATTGAGCTGCCGAATGGCTGGACACAATGCGAATTTGTCATAACATGGTACTAACTGGATGAATTTTGAGAACTTGTTTTGCATTTTTAGTGCTGTGAAATAAAACTGCACACTTTCTGAATCTCTGTTTTATGAGCAGTAATAATCACACGATCTTTAGTATCACGGCTGTGTTCTGCCTCAAGATACATTTGGTAGGTTGCTATTACTTGCATTGGTGTGTCTGATTATTTTAAGTCGTCAAATTGCTTGGTGATTAATATAAAATACCTTAATTGGGTTTTTACTCTCACGTTTTGAGGTGAGTGAAACTTTACTTTTGTTTCCAGGAGCTCTGATGTTAAAAGCAGCGGTAGTTTCCTGACAAGGGTTTTGCAGATGTACTATAGTATGCAAAATGTCTGGAAACGTCCTGCATTTTGAAGTGGGGTGAGGGTTACACACACATTTTTGTGCGGTCCAGAATCTGCTGCGGTATTATTGAGAGAGTGATAATGCTTAGAAGAATGAGATTGACGCTGTGGATTTGATAAAGAATTAGAAGCATACATCATGCAATACTTCCTAACCTGTCATTTCTTGTAGGTGTTTAGCAATAGATCCTTGTTATTGAGTATCCATTAGCTGCTTAGTTTGTTAATTCTCTCATTACCTTTATGTAAAAATTAAGCTTTGCCTGCAGCGTGCTCATGGGCTGAGGATGCAGCGCTGTTGTAAGCGTGCTGTGACTGGAATGGCATCACTCATCAAGGGCTTTTCTCTATTTTCAGAAGTGTTAGTCTGTAAGACAGCTTGAAATAGAAAACAATTGATGCTGTTAATGTTTAAAACAAACCCCAAACTGTGTAGTCATAGGAAAAGGAGTGAGATGCCTTTAAATTAAGATACCAAAACCATGTATAACCTGGGGGAAGAACACAATATATTAAAGGGTCATTTTTTTAGTTGTCTAACTTTTCAAAAGGAAGTTAGTATTACCAGATGTTAGTTTGCAGTTGTTGGCGTGGCAGAAATAATGGTTTATCTTTGAATCATTAAATTCTTGCTTTCTTGGGCTTTAACTTATAGACTCTTTCTCCTGGTTGTCACAGTCATTTCAAACCTGGTGATTGTAAGGACAGACCTTACTGGACTGGAGTGAAGGTTTCTTGTGTCCTCCACACTCTTTGAAGGGTCAGTTAGGGACCATCAGAAGAAGAATTATATACAAATGCGAACAGTCTACATTGGTAAGCCCACCAAAGTGTGCTGCCAGGAGTGAGCGAGCTAGGGGAAGCTCATAACTTTGTCTAAAATTTCTGGGGAGAGGTTTGGTTTTTTTCTTCCCGCCCCTCCCCCCTTCCTCCCCCCCACTCCTGCTCCTCTGAATTTGTTGTCTTCAGGCCATCCATACTTTTGTCACCCATGTTGGCACGTGATGGTGAGGCCACACTTTGCTTTTGTGCGTGATGTAGCGAGTTTCTTTGTTTTCAAAGTCCCGTCTGTTTTTCTGTTGCTTTGACTGATGGGCGTGGGGGAGTGTTTTGTCTTTGATACACTGCCACCTTCAAATTCATCATCATGAAGACTCGGTGACTCCTGTGTATCCAGTTCAGCTTTTGAGTGATGTCTTTTCGCCTGATTTCTAAGGATTTATGGTCCAGTAAGTGGAAAACTATTTCTAAATTGCTTTGCTTTAGATGTTGATAAAGATTTTGAAGAGGGTTTTCACTGACTGAAATACACGCGAGGCCAGAGCTAGGTTCTGCTTCCACATCTGACACAGGCAGATGTTTGTAAATGCTGTATGACTTTTCCCTTCCCTTGTTTGCTTCCAGAAGTGGAAAATGAAAATTATATCTAGATTAACCTGCATTTATGGCTTTTTTTCCAACCTAGTTCAATACTTTAAAGAGGTATTTTTACTTGAGACGGAGGAGGCACAGAGGTTCAGGCTGACCTCATCTGGTCTTTATGGTGGAGGATTTTTTTTTTTTTTAAACAATTCCTTTGAAAAAGGGTTTAAAGCAAGTGTTGTTTTTCTGACGTTCTGTTGAAAGATTTTAGCACATCTCTTACTGTATTTAATTAACAAAAACAAATAATTGGTGTTTGGTGAAGGGACTAGAATGCAAGGAGTTAGCTGAAGAATAATAATAATTGTTATTGTTAATAACATAATAATAATATTAATAATTGTTGTTGTTATTATTATTTAGGGGTCAGTAAAGCTCTGCAGACTTTCCCACGCTAGCGACCCGTTGCTCTCGAACGCTTCACCGGATGTGGTGACAAGTCCTGAACGTCTTACAGAAACGGGAGGTGCCCAGCTGATCCTGGGAAGCAAAGTGTGCACCCCAGGCAGAGGAACCAGGCTGGATCAGGCGGAAGGTCCTTTAGCCTGGCGACCTCTGCCTTTTGGTAGGACGTGGTGCCTACGCGAACGTAATTATATCCCTGTATGCTCCTGATTTCTGGCCATTGTGCTGGGATGTGGCGGGTGCTAGAGCTCCACCGTTGGCTTTGTGAAAGCCCAGCTCCTTTCGCTTCATTCGAGCCTGCCACCTGCTAGACTGGAAATTCAGTCACGAGCCGTGATTTTAAAATCAGTAACAGCTTTCCGACATACTTGATTAGCAGAGGTAACTAACCGTATGCAAATGCTAAAGCTTGGCGTGTATGCTGGAGCATACAGACGTTTTGTGTGATACAGATCTTGTTTCAGTGCTGTGTTTTCCTAAACACCAGTGGTTTGATTCTTTGGAGGGTTTTTACTGGGAGAGAAGTTAAACACTTGATCTCTCTTTATCCTGCCTGTGCTACTCATGACTTGTATTTTCTTTTCCCAAGATGGGAGAGGCTCATCTTGCTTATTTGTTCCTTGTACTGAAATCATTCTGTTCTTCTAATTGTTTTCATTGCTACTTTTATTTTTGGCTTAGTTTTACTCTGTGCCTATAAATACATTTTCTGGACCAGACTTGCACGCAGTATTCAAGGTGAGGGTGCACCATTGACTTGAAAAGGGGTGAAATGATAATTCTTGTTAAGTCTTCCAGATTTCTTTCACGTGCTCCTCACCCCAAATAGCACCCCGTTTCTTTCCTTGGTAGGTGGTGAGCATGAGGCCAGTGTGTATGGAGCTCTTCACTGGTACAGTGTCTCACTCCTGACAGTGTTTAAAAGTATCGGTACCAGCAACCAATGTTCTGTGGTTGTTTCTCAAAGAAAACACTGTCCTCCATGTATAATGTATTCCTCCTTCTTGCTATTAGAGGTTATGTAAAAATTGGAACAATTTTGTATTCTAACATTTATGAATTCACAATATCCTATATTTTTAATTATGTTAATTTTTAATGAATAATTGGTTCATTAGAATCAATTTACAAGAGAGGAATGGCAGAGGGAATATTCTTAAACAACCAGTTGCACGGCTTCAAAGCATGGCATGATAGGAAAATAAGGAGAAAGAAGGTTTTTCTGAGAGGCCCTCTACTCCACCCCCCTGCCCTCTGTGGTGTCCTCTGTCCTGCTGATGGTTTGTTAGGGGCATTTGTTCTTCTCACCATTCAGCGCATTCTCTCATTCAGCGCATCAGCTACGTGGTGCCGGCTGCAAATTCAGTAAGCACCAATTTTTTCCTTAATTCCCTGTGTTTTGAACAGTTATTGAACAGTGCTGGGTTCAGATCTGACCCTGGTAGGACTCTGGATACCTTTTTTCAGCATGAGGGTGAACTGGTCTCTACATCTGGTTTTCCAAGTTCTGTGTCTGTGCTTTCCTTACCTTCAGGTGTAGGCATCACTAGCCATGTCATCTGAAACAGCAGCCCAAGGCTTTTCTAACCCTTGTTGTAGTCTGGGATCCCCAGGTTTCACTTCTGCGGTAGAGTGAAATGGGTTGTTTGCTGTGTGATTGGCATCGGGCAACCGTTGCAAGCTATTACTCATCTCGGTGCTGGCTTCTTGGTGCCTACAAAGAGTTTGGTCGTTCTGGTATTCTTCTGGAAATGAAAGTCAAGCAGCGTATCTCTAACCACTGTCTCCTCTTACAGAGGAGATAGTTCTGGCCAAAGCACAGAGAGACGGCTCTTAATACTCTGACCACTCTGTTGTGCTTATTTATTTTAATGCTCTTAATTAGGAGTATTTTATTTATTGCGTGTGAAGCATTACTGCTGAGCTTACAGAAGTGAATGATGACTTAGACAGAGAAGGCGCTGTTCTCAGGGACACCTCAGATTTGTCCTGATGCTGCAGGGGAGGAGATACTGTATGCTGTCACCTCTCCTCCACAGCCACTGTTTTACAGAATGTCTTTCACAACCTATTCATTTAAAAAAAAAATAAAAATCCAAACCCCTAAGCTGCTACTTCCTGGTATATCTGCCAAAAGAGGCATTTGAGAACCTTTAGCTTTTCATTTCCAGCCTATAACTTTATCCTTGGCCTTTGTGTCCCAATTCTGTCTTCCAGCATCTGCTCATCGACCTGCCTGGTACCTTTGGAGATGCCACTTGCATCTCATTTTAGTCTTGGCTTTGCCAGATCTGGTAAGCTGATCCCTCTTAATCACTCCTCCTGATTCCTCCTCACTTGATTTATTTTTTCTGTGTACTGGCTCTTGTTTCACTCCAGTTCTTTTGAACATAAATGACCACAATTGTACTCGGTTTTCCAGATGAGGTCTTACAAATAGCTGACTTCACTGGCAGTGCGATTTCCCCTGCCTTCCCTCTTGGGGAGGTTAATCATTATGCAGGCGAGGTTTTCATATTTATTTGGTTGGTTGAGGCCTCTTTTCTGTGGCACCGTGGAGGTTTTGTGCTCTGGCTCCCGTCTTCTGCTAAGGAACTCTTCAATCAGGTGTCACAGGTCATTTATTGTGCATGGATTTGTGTATAACATATTTATAATACAAAGAGTGTTGGTAATTATATTCTGCATTTCTTTATTTGCCTGCAGGTCCGCTGCTCTTACGATCCAGTATTGCTGTATAAAACCCAGCGCCTGGGGCCCTGTGCTTCCAGCCCTCTCAAGCATGAAGTGTACGCAAGGTCCTGCTGTGGCTTGGCTTTGCGAGGAATCCACCAGCCTGGATGTTTGGATTTACAGCTGAGCTCCGCAGGGATCGACTATCCAGCACCTCAGTTCCCCCTTTGCCTTTCTTCTTCTGGGGCTGAGGTCAGCTGACAGGGTACTCCTGTCAGATCTGCAGCGGATCTCCCCTTTCTCTGTCTCCATGCTTTCTGCTTATAAAACCTCGCCGTGCAAACTTGGTGGTGAATGCCACTCCCAGTGTGACACGGCCTGACTGTCCTGCGCCCGTGTGCCCTGCGTCCCTCATCAGACAGGAAAGAGGTGGTAAATCAAATGGGTTCTTATTAAGGTGAAGTTCTTTTCAGGTTGTTTTTGGTTTTGTGGTTTTTGTTTTTGTTTTTGTTTTTTTCCAGAGGGTGCTGCATCTGTTGATTTAAACCAGGCTTCGAGATGGGTGTCAAAGCCAAATCTGGAGGTGGTGCTTTGAGCCGCCAGCTTCCAGCTGAATGAGGCAAGACTAAGTTAACTGCAGAGGCTCATGTGACCTACTTCTTAAGCTCTCATGCGCAGCCTTCAGATCAGAAAACTGAACAGGAGGAGACAGCTTTCATGGTAAATGAGAAATAGTTTCCAACCCATCTGACAATGGAGAGGTTTCAGGTTGTTTTTAACTGTATCACAGCTATCGGGCCGCTCGGTTTGCTGTAGCATGAATGTCAACTGACATTTGGTCCTGCTGAAAGTTAAGGAGCTATTAACCCATTTTGAGAAAGAGGCTTTTCCTTGTGTTCCGAGTTTCTTCCCGAGCAGTTCAGCCTGACCGGGTTACCTGTTTGCTGCCAGTTTTCCCTGAGGATGACATAAAATAGTAGCTCAAGGCCAGCACAAAAAGACCTTGGCTGGCTTGCTGTGGGAGTCCAGTGGCTGTGCATGATGTTGGACTTGGAGTGAGAGGAGGAGACTGGAAGGGGGTGGGAAAGGTTTTCCTTCAAGTCAGGGAAGCATAAAGGGTGTTTTGTGTAGGAGGAGAATGCAAGTGTCCAGTGTGGTCTGCACGGAGATAGAATCATATCATATTTGGGTTGGAAGGGACCTTCAAAGCCCATCCAGTTCAACCGCCCCTGCAACCAGATCAGGTTGCTCACAGCCCCGGCCAACCTGGCCCTGAATGTTTCCAGGGATGGGGCATCCACCACCTCTCTGGGCAACCTGGGACAGTGCTCCACCACCCTCAGTGTAAAAAATTTTTTCCTAATATCCAGTCTGAATCTACTTCCCTCTATTTTAAAACCATCACCCCTCATCCTGTCACACCAGGACCTGCTGAAGAGTCTCTCCCCATCTTTCCTGCAGCCCCCTTTAGGCACAGGAAGACCGCTCTCAGGTCTCCCCGGAGCCTCCTCTTCCCCAGGCTGAACAGCCCCAGCTCTCTCAGCCTGGCCTCACAGCAGAGCTGCTCCAGCCCTCTCATCATCTGCGTGGCCTCCTCTGGACCCTCTCCAACAGCTCCACGTCCTTCTGATGTTGGGGGCTCCAGAGCTGGAGGCAGTGCTGCAGGTGGGGTCTCACCAGGGCAGAGCAGAGGGGCAGAATCCCCTCCCTCGACCTGCTGGCCACACTGCTGGGGATGCAGCCCAGGATGCCGTTGGTTTCTGGGCCGCAAGCATGCATTGCCGGCTCGTGATGAGCTTCTTGTCCGCCATTGCTCCCAAGTCCCTCTCCTCAGGTGGGCTGAGATCTGAGCCAGTGTCTCCACAGATGCCTGTGGAAAGATGAGGGAAGCAGTACAGGTCACATTATCACAACAAAGCCAAGTGAACAAATAAAATTCTCTTCTTTCTCCATCTCCCTTTTCTATACTGACCAAAGGGGTTGAGTGGCTGGGTCAGCAGCATAACTCCAGACGAGGTGCTCCGCTGAAGCCTGAGTAGAGCGGAACTCTCAGGGCAGGAAAGCTGCTGTTCAGTCAAGTCTCTCCATTTCTCCTCAGCAAGCAGAATGTGCCTTGCGGTTATTGCTTTGGTTCAGTGCACTGTATTCTTTTAACTTTCAAAGCCTTCTTAAAGCTGGACTGCGAGGGAGGGAGCGCAGCTCGCTGCAGCACACCCTGAGGAGGTACATGCTCAGTCTAATGCCATTGCAGACTTAGAGATGCAGGGCCCTCCACCACCCAGGTGTGCTCTGTTTAAGGAACTGAGCTGATGGGAACCACCAAACTGCTTCTCTTACCTACCTTCCAGCTGGACTTGGGGTGAGCTAGTGGTCAATCAGGTGTCAAGTCGTACTGTGGCCCTTTGTGAAATGTCCTGGTAGAACATCAGCCCTACAAAATAAGACATTCTGTATGTCTCTTCTCCCACGTGACAGCTGCCAGGAGCAACACAGTTGTCTGGTTAACTCTGCTGGTTGCAGGTGCTGAAGATGTGCTTGTTCTCCTTGCTCTTTGCTTGGTCCTCCTTTGTTCCAGTGATTCAGTAGATGTTTGAGATTCACGGGAGGAAGTATCACTTGCTGCTCCTTTGCCAAGGAACTCCTGGCACATGTTTGGCAGCATGGGCTTGGGCATTTTCTTAGTGACTTGAAGGAAACTGCTAAGAAGAAAAGAAACATAATTTTCTGGTATTTCCTTGTATGCAATATGCATTTTCAAAAACACTACTTATGTAGAAATTCGATGTGTTTGGATAAAGCACCCAACACGTTTCACAACTAGTAAATCTGACACTCTGATTTTTTAAAAACTTACTGCTTATAATTAAGGATGGCTTTTCCAGGAGAATGGTAAAAAGACTTTTCTACATTATTCTAAAAATTACAAACTTGAGATAAATTTCACCAGACCTGAAGTCTCGCAAAAATTTTCCTTACGCTGTTTTCCTGTAGCAATGGTCATTTACCTTAGACAATGGCTGTCTCACCTCTCCCTTGGTTAGATAGCTTGCCTGGTAACCTGTGTAACGAATTACACTAGGAAATGTCACGGAGAAAAGGCATTAAAATTCAGTAGTGTATTGCAGATCCTAAATGGTCTGTCCTTGCGCGGGATTGAAACCCAGTGAATTGAAGCCAGTGAATGCCGTGGAGTTGTTCCTTGTGCTGGCTGAAGGCTTGGTGCTGGCTTGGTGCTGTGGAGCTTGTGTTCATAACTGTCCGGAGTCTGGAGACAGAGAGTGACAGGTAGAAGCTGCTCTCATGCGGTGTTGGTTTATTTGCAGGAGGATTAGGGTGAACTTAGATTTCAAAATGTTGTGATAGGAGATGACTTTGCTACCTGCCCGTGCTTGTCCAGCTGTAACACTGCCTGGCCGTAGAAAGGCTGGGTTTCCTTGGCCCTTCCTTAGCCTCTGTTGACTCTCCTTTGGTGGTGACTGCTTGGGTGACAGTCTTTCTACAAAGATACCAGGCTGGCTATCTCATGCCTTTTTCTTTTAACCTGCTTTTGAATAAAGACATAGGTGGCTTTTCATCTCCTCGCCCGAGTTCCCAGATTGCAGCAGTCTGTAGCGAAAGTGAGTCTGAAAATGAGCCTTTGGGGTGATTTCAGGAACCAGTCTCTTTATTCCAGTATTGTAAACAGGACAAGGTAGGAATATGGGCCAAAGTCTGTGATAGCAACAAGAGATCTCATAGGGCGAAGACAGTGGATCTATAGCGGAAAATTACACACAATAAATATCTTTACTGCAATATGACACACCACAAAAAGATATGAACCCTTGCCTTGTTTCCAAAGAGATTTGTAGAGTTGATTGTTACTAATTCCTCATTCAAGGTGAGTGCAAAGAAAACAGCAGTCGAGCAAACTGCGGCGTCAAAGACTTGCCTTGGCTGCACTCCTCTGTGTTTGGATCTACAAGCTGCCTCGACCAGCTGTGGAAAGGCAGGCAAACAAATTGCTGGCTGCTTCTGCTGCCATTTTCCTGGCAAATACTCCTTTCCCTCTAGAATGCCGTCCAAGCCCTGCTAGGGATGTATTCTTACACTTGTCTTGCTGAGATCCAACGTAAAGATGAGGCGGTTCCAGCAGCCTTCAGGCAAATAAAAGCCCTTTCAGTTCTCATTCTGCATTTGCCCGATGGCTTTTTTTGCTCTGTCACCTGCGCCATCTGTGCAGTGTGTCTTCAAAACCTCAGCCTGCGTGTTTGTGTCCCGAGCTGCACGCCAGCTCCTCTGCTGTGAAAGCAGCCGTTGCTCGGTCATCGCCGTGCTAGCTCACTCGGTGAAGCTGCATGTACGCACTGGGACCTGGAGCCATTGGCATCATGGTTTGGAGCCTCCCGTCTGCCCCGGCTGGGTGGTGGCTTGGGTTTGTAGCTTTGAATCACCTGCTCCTTGGAGTCAAATCCTTTGCTGCCCTGGTTGCATTGCCCCTTGTTGCTCTTGTAGCAGTGGCGTACAAATGGAAGGAGTGCGTGCAATCTCTCTGCAAAATGGAGCTGAGGTTGCTCTGGCTTCTGAGGGCTGGCAGAGGAATCTCTAAGGCACTGTAGGTTTTTCAAGGCAGGCAAAGGAAAAAAAAACGAAATATGAATAGGGGAAAAAAAAAAAAGAAATAAGAACAAAAAGGTGAGTGAGAAAAATCACGGACCCCTGTCAGAACTTAGTTTGGAGATCTGGGTGTAGAGTGGTGCTCGAAGGATAGGGTAAAGGTTTGTACCCGCTCTAAAAAGGAGAGTGAAAGGAGCGGCTGTGTGGTTGTTCGTTTTTCATTATTGCCATTTCCCTAATGATTATGGGGTTTGCTACATACGGGCTGTGTGGGGATGCCGTCCCAGTGGCTGGACAGGTTCAGGGCTGTCAGTTACAAACCGGATACGCTTCTCTTCTCCCTCCCCTCTGTATTCTGAAATGAGACCAGTGTTTTGTTTTCCTGACTTCTGGATGGTGCTCTAAAGACACAAAGACCAAGGTCGGTGCAAAGCTTGTTCCTGCCTTGGGCTCCTTTCTCTCATTGTGAAATCTTGGCAAACTGGTTTTGAACTTACATTTTCTGGCTGGCTGTAGCAGTCCCCAGCAGCAGCGGCTGTTGCCAACGCTGGAGTTTTTTCTGTGGCGGATTTGTTGTCACTTCTGGAGCTTTTGTTCATCCCCAACAGCTTTCTGAAAGTTGGGGGTGATCCCACGTGTTTGAATTACAAAAAAAGGAGAGGAGAAAAATAACGTTTCCTGCTCTCATTAGAAGGCCCCCTTGCTTATGCCAGCAGCTAGTGCCCTACCAGCCTGTTACCTCCACTGCTTCCAGTGTTCTGCGCTTCGCTGTGCTTTTGTAGTTTATACAACTTTCTGATGGGATATTTCCTGAGTCAGGTTTTAGGGCTGCAGACCCAGACTTGACTTACACACAGAATTCAAAACTATTTGTGAAAAGCCGTGGGTGAAAGGTGAGGTAGATAAGTTGGAAGTGCTTGTTGGGGTGGTTCAGTATCGGAGCTGGTATCTTTGCGGGCTGATGCCCCAGGCATTACGTGTGTTAGTTTGTGGAACATTTGATTTTCAAAGGTACCGATCTTGATGCATTTGGTATTTGATGAGCAGAATTTGTTAGACTCCGGGTGACCAAAGGACACTCCGTTAACTGGGGTGACAGCCTCCCCTGGGACCTTGTTGTCTGTGTACAACCGAAAGCTGCCGAGGGCCTGCCTGCCTTCACTGATTTCCCCTGTGGGCTCCCTCCTGAGGGCTTTCTGTAGGCTGTTTGTCCTCTGTAGGATCTCTTCCTCACTGGTTGCTGGTGCTGAGTGAACTCAGAGTAATGCTGTGGCAGCTGTGGACTGGGGGAGTGTGGAAGTGCGAGTGCTTTGCTGATCCTTTAGGAAAATGTCATCCGACCAAAGCTGGAGAAGCTGAGAAGAAACGGTGCTGAAGAAGAAAACACCTTTTTCTCCATCACTTGAAAAACTAAGCAAGGCACTGAAGCTGAAGCCTTCATCTGCCAGGTTCCCCGATGTTAGGAAAGCAAATAAAACGGGGCAGAGACAGTCTGGTAGTGGAGCAGTTGGAGTGCAGGGAGGATGGCTCCTCTGGCTTGCACAGCCCTGGCACGTGGTACGGTTTCCACGGCACACAGACTGAAGCTTGGCCATCCTTCCTGCTTCCTCCACCCTCTGCTCCTGCTTTCCCAAACGTGTGATGCGGAGCAGGCAGGAGCCGCGGAGGGAATGGTGTCACATTGCAGCTGATCTCCAGGCTCCTTCTCCTGAGGCTGTGATGTTAATTTGGGCGATGCTTTTCCAGCTAGATGTCAGCAAGGTAAGGGAATTCATGCAAGGATATAAGAGTACATCGTTGTGCAAAATCAGGGATGGTGACCACTTCCTTTTTATCTTTCATGTGGGAGAACGCTGCAAGGGACAGCCCTCTCCTTCTGTGACGCTTGCCCAAAGGCTGCAGTACTTCAGGGGTTGATACTATCCTGAGCTAAAAGGATGGGGCCTGCTTTAATTTCCACCTCTGCCACCTTGCAGGTGGGCAGGGGGCTGCGAGCAACATTTCGTGTTGGTGAACGCCCCACACCAGGCATGTCGAGGCAGGTATTGAGGAAAGCAGCGGTCGTACCTGGCTTGCAAGC